>NW_027203348.1:507500-1707500 GCF_024711535.1 Dipodomys merriami
AGGATTAGGTTTACTGTTAGGGTGAATGTGAGGATTAGGGCGAAGGTTAGTGTTAGGCTGAGGGTGAGATTGATGGTGAGGGTTAGGTTTAGGGTGAGGGCTAGTGTTAGGGTTATGGGGAGGGTTTGGATGACCTTTAAGTTTAGGATTAGGGTTAGGGTGAGGGCTAGGGTGAGGGTGAGTTTTAGGGTTAGGTTTAGGGTGAGGGTTAGGATGAGGGTTAGGGTTAGGATTAGGGTTAGGTTTAGGGCTAGTGTGAGGGTTAGGGTGAGGGTGAGGGTTAGGGTTAGGGTGAGGGTGAGTGTGAGGCTTAGGGTGAGGATTAGGCTTAGGGTTAGGGTGAGGGTTAAGTTTAGGGATTGGGCTAGGGTGAGTGTGAGGATGAGGATTAGGGTTAGGTTTAGCGTTAGGGTTATGTTTAGGTTTAAGTTTAGGTTTAGGGTTAGGGTTAGGGTGAGAGTGAGTGTAAGGGTTAGGTTGAGGGTTAAGCTTAGGCTTATAGTTAGGCTGAGGGTGAGGGTGGGGGTGAGGATTAGTGGTAGGGTGATTGTTCTGGTTAGGGTTAGTGTTATTGTTATGGTTAGGTTTAGAATTACAGTGAGGGTGCAGGTGCGGGTGAGGGTTAGTGTTAGGGTGAGGTTTAGGTTTGGGTTAGGGTTAGAGTTAGGTTTAGGGTGAGGGTGAGGTTTATGGTTAGAATTATGGTTCGGGTGAGGGTTAGGTTGAGGTTTAGGGTTAGTGTTAGTGTTAAGGTTAGGTTTACGGTGAGAGTTAGGGGGAGGGTTAGGGTTAGGATTAGAGTTAGGGTGAGGGAGAGTGTGTGTGTTAGGGTTAGGTTTAGGGTTAGGCTTAGGGTTAGGCTGAGGGTGAGGTTGAGGTGAGGGTTAGGATTAGTTTGAGGGTTAGGTTTAGGTTTAGGGTGAGGGTGAGGATGAGTGTTAGGCTTATGGTGAGGGTTAGGATGAGGGTTAGTTTTAGGATTAGGGTTAGGGTGAGGGCTATAGTGAGGGTGAGGGTGAGGTTTAGGGTTAGGGTTAGGGTTAGGGTTAGGATGAGTGTGAGGTTTAGGGTTAGAATTAGGGTTACAGTGAGGCTGAGGATGAGGGTTAGGTTTAGGGTTAGTGTTAGATTAAGTGTTAGGGTGAGGGTGAGGGTTAGCCTAAGGGTTAGGATTAGGATTAGGGTAAGTGTTAGGGTGAGTCTGAGGGTTAGGGTGAGGCTTAGGTTTAGGCTTAGGTTTAGGCCGAGGGTGAGGGTGAGGGTGAAGGTTAGGGTTAGGTTGAGGTTTAGGGTTAGGGTTAGGGTGAGATTTAGGGTTCAGCTTTTTAGGGTTAGGGTGAGGGTTACGGTTAGTCTTACAGTGAGCATGAGAGTTAGGGTTAGTTTGAGGGTTAGGATTAGGGTTAGGTTTATTGTGACGGTTAGGGTTAGAGTTAGGGTGAGGGTTAGGATGAGGATTAGGGTTAGGATTAGGGTTAGGGTGCGGGATAGTGTGAGGTTGAGGGTTAGGATTAGTGTTAGGGTGAGGATTAGGTTTAGGGTTAGGGTTAGGGTGAGGGTTAGGATGAGGATTAGGGTTATGGTGACATGAGGGTTAGGGTTAGGGTTTAGGTTAGGGTTAGAATTAGTGTTAGGGTGAGGGTGAGTGTTAGGATTAAGGTTAGGGTTAGGGTTAGGTTTAGGTTTATGGTTAGGATTAGTCTTAATTTTAGTGTTAGAGTTACATTTAGGGTGAGGCTGAGGGTGAGGTTAAGTTTTAGGTTTGGGGTGACGTTTACGGTTATGGTCAGGATTATGGTTATGTTGAGGGTGAGGTTTAGGGTTAGATTTAGGGTTAGGGTGCGGGTTATTTGGAGGGTTAGGATTAGGGTTAGTGTGAGGGTTAAGGTTAGGGTGAGGGTTAGGTTGAGTTTTAGGGTTAGGGTTAGGTTTAGGGTTTGGATTTGGGTTAGTGTGAGGGTGAGTGTGAGGGTTACGGTTAGGTTTAGGCTTAGGCTGAGGGTGAGGGTGGGGTGAAGGATTAGGTTTAGGGTGATGGTTAGGATTAGGGTTAGTGTTGGATAGGGTGAGGGTGAGGATTAGGGTAAGGCTTAGGATTAGGCTTAGGGTTAGACTGAGTGTGAGGTTGAGTGTGAGGGTTAGGGTTAGGGTGATGTTTAGGTTTACGGTTAGGGTGAGGGTTAGGATGAGTTTTAGGGTTACAGCAAGGATTAGGGTGAGGATGATGGTAAGGGTTAAGGTGAGGTTGAGACTGAGGGTGAGGTTTAAGATAAGGGTGAGTGTTAGTGTTAGGATTAGGGTGGGGTTTAGGGTTAGGGTTAAGGATAGGGTTAGGTGGAGGGGGAAGTTTAGGGTTAGATCCAGGGTTAGGTGGAGGGTTAGGGGGAGGGTTAGGGTTAGGGTTTGTGTTAGGGTTAGGGTGAGGGTGAGGGTTAGGTTTAGGGTTAGGGTTAGGGTGAGGTTTAGGGTTAGGGTTAGGGTTTGGTTTAGAGTTATGGTGAGGGTGAGGGTGCGGGTGAGTGTGAGGATTAAGGTTAGGTTTCAGGTAAGGCTTGTGGTTAGGCTTAGGGTTAGGCTGAGTGTGAGGGTGGGTTTGAGGGTTAGGGTTAGGTTGAGGGTTTCGGATAGGGTTATAGGGAGGGTTAGGATGAGGGTTAGGGTTAGGATTAGGGTTAGGGTGAGGGCTAGGGTGAAGGTGAGGTTTAGGGTTAGGGTTAGGTTGAGGTTTAGGTTTAGGGTTAGGGTTAGGGTGAGCGTGGGGTTTAGGGTTAGAGTTAGGGTTAAGGTGAGGCGGAGGTTGAGGGTTAGGGTAAGGGTTAGGATTAGGATTAGGGTAAGGGTAGGGTGAGTGTGAGGGTTAGGGTTAGGGTGAGGGTTAGGGTTAGGGTTAAGTTGAAAGTTAGGGTTCAGGTAAAGTTTAGGGTTAGGGTGAGGGTTAAGGTTAGCTTTAAGTTGAGCGTGAGGATTAGCGTTAGGTTGAGGGTTAGGTTTAGGGTTAGGGTTAGGGTGAGGCTTAGGGTTAGGGTGAGGGTTAGGATGAGAAGTACGGTTAGAATTAGGGTTAGGATGAGGGCTAGGTTGAGGGTGAGGGTTAGGTTTAGTGTTAGGGTGACTTTTAGTGTTAGGGTGAGGGTTAGGGTGAGGGTTAGGATGAGGGTTAGGGTTAGAGTAATTGTGAGGGTTCGGGTTAGGTTGAGGGTTAGGTTTAGGATTAGGGTTAGTGTGAGGTTGAGGATTAGGATTAGGGTTAGGGTTAGGGTTATTGTTAGGGATAGGGTTAGGGTTACGATTATGGTGAGGTTGAGGTTTAGAATTAGGGTTAGGGTGAGGTTTTTAGTGTTACAGTTAGGGTTAGAGTTAGGGTTAGCGTGAGGTTCGGGTTATTGTGAGGGTTAGTGTTAGGGTTAAGTTTTGGGTTGCGGTGAGGGTTATGGTTAGGGTTAGGGTTAGGATTAGGTTTAGGGTTATTGTTATGGTTAGGTTTAGGGTTACGGTTAGGGTGAGGGTAAGTGTGAGGTTTAGGCTTAGTGTTAGGTTTAGACCTAAGGTTAGGGTTAGGGTTAGGATTACGGTTGGGTTTAGGGTGAGGTTTAGGATTTGGTTTACTTTACAGTTAGGTTTAGGGTGAGGGTGGGATTTAGGGTTAGAGTTAGGGTTAGGGTGAGGGTTAGAGTGGGGGTTAGGGTTAGGTTTCGGATTAGGCTGAGGGTTAAGGTGGGGGTCACGGTAAGGTTAAAGGTGAGGGTTAGGCCTAGGGTGAGTGTTACGGTAAGGGTCAGGGTTAGGGTTAGGGTGAGGGTTAGGCTGAGGTTTAGGCTGAGGCTGAGGGTTAGACTGAGGATTAGTGTTAGTGTTAGTGTGAGATTTATGGTGAGGGTGAGGGTTAGTGTTAGGGTGTGGGCTAGGGTGAGGGTGAGGATTAGGGTTAGTGTTAGGATTAGGCTGAGGGTGAGGTTGAGGGTAAGGGTTAGGGTTAAGGTAAGTGTTAGGTTTAGGGTTAGGGGGAGCGTTCGGATGAGGATTAGGGTTAGGATTAGTGTTAGGGTAAGGGTAGGTTTAGAGTTAGGGTTAGGGTCAGGTTTAGGGTTAGGGTTAGGCTAAGGGTTATGGTGAGGGTGAGGTTTAGGGTTTGAGTTAGGGTTAGGGTGAGGCTGAGGGTGAGGTTTAGGGTTAGGCTTAGTGTTAGGGTTAGGGTTAGGGTTAGGGTGAGGGTTAAGGTGAGATTGAGGGTTAAGGTTAGTGTTAGGGTTAGGCTTAGGATTAGGCTGAGTGTGAGGTTGAAGCTGAGTGTTAGGGTTAGTGTGAGGGTTAGGGTTAGGGTTATGGGGAGGGTTAGGATCAGGGTTAGGGTTAGGATTAGGTCTAGGGTGAGAGCTAGGGTGAGGGTGTGGTTTAGGGTTAGGTTTAGGTTGAGGTTTAGTGTTAGGGATAGAGGGAGGGTTAGGATGAGTGTTAGGTTTAGGATTAGGGTTAGCCTGAGGGCTAGGGTGAGGTTCAAGATTAGGGTAAGCGTTAGGCTTAGGCTTAGGTTTAGGCTGAGCATGTGGTTGAGGGTGAGGACTAGCTTTAGGGTTGGGTTGAGGTTTAGTGTTAGGGTTAGGGATAGAGTTTGGGTTAGCGTGATGGTGAGGTTTAGGGGTAGAGTTAGGGTTAGGATGAGGGTTAGGTTTAAGGTGAGGGTTAGTGTGGGGGTCACGGAAAGGGTAAATGTGAAGTTTAGGCTGAGGGTGAGGGTTACGGTAAGGGTGAGGTTTAGGGTTAAGGTGATGGTTAGTGTTAGTTTTAGTGTGAGGTTTAGGGTTAGGGTTAGGGTTGGGATTAATGTTAGGGTTAGGCTTAAGGTGAGGCTTAGGGTGAGGGTGAGAGTCAGGGTTAGGGTTTGATTGGGATTTGGGTTAGGATGAATGTGAGGGTTAGGGTTAGGGATAGGGATAGGCTTAGGTTTAGGCTGAGGGTGAGGGTAAGTGTGAGGATTAGAGTTAGGGTGAGGGAAAGGGTTAGGGTGAGAGTTAGGGTTTGGGTTAAGTTTAGGGTTAGGGTGAGTGTTAGGGTAGGGGTTACAGTGAGGGTTAGGGTTAGTTATAGGCTTAGGTTTAGGCTGAGGGTGAGGGTGAGTGTGAGGATTAGTGTTAGGGTGAGGGATAGGGTTAGGGTGAGAGTTAGGGTTTGGGTTAAGTTTAGGGTTAGGGTGAGTGTTAGGGTAGGGGTTACAGTGAGGGTGAGGGTTAGGTTTAGGTTGAGGTTTAGGGTTAGGGTTAGGGTTAGGGTGAGGGTGAGGGTTAGGATTAGGGTTATTTTTAGGATGAGGTTTAGGATGAGTGTTAGGGTTAGGATTAGGGTTAGGGTGAGGGCTAGCTTGAGGGTTAGTTTTAGGGTTAAGTTTAGGGTGAGGTTTAGGGTTAGGATTAGGGTTAGGGTTAGGGTGAGGGTGAGGTTTAGGGTTAGAGGTAGGGTTAGGGTGAGGCTGAGGGTGAGGGTTGGGTTAGGGTTAGGGTTAGGTTGACAGTGAGTGTTAGGATTAGGGTTAGGATTAGTGTTAGGTTTAGGGTTAGGATTACTGTTATTGTTAGGGTTAGAGTTAAGGTGAGGTTGAGGGTGAGGGTGAGGGTGAGGGGTAGGTTTATTGTTAGGGTGAGTTTTAGGGTTAGGGTTAGTGTTAGGGTGAGGGTTAGGATGAGGGTTAGGGTTACGGTAAGTGTGAGGGTTAGGGTTAGAGTGAGGGTTAGGGTTAGGATTAGGGTTAATGTGAGGTTGAGGGTTAGGATTAGGGTTAGTGTTAGGGTTACGGTTTCAATGAGGTTGAGGGTTAGAGTTAGAGTTAGGGTGAGGTTTTTAGTGTTAGGGTTAGGGTTAGAGACAGGGTTAGGGTGAATGTGAAGTTTAGGGTAGAGTTAGGGTTAGGGTGAAAGTTAAGGTGAGGGTTAGGGTTAGGGTGAGGGTTAAGGTGGGCGTGACGGTAAGGGTAAAGTTGAGGGTTAGACCTAGGGTGAGGGTTACAGTAGGGTGTGGGTTAGGTTTATGGTGAGGGTTAGGGTGAGGGTGAGGTTTATGGTTAGGGTTAGGGCTAGGTTTAGGTGTAGGTTTAGTGTTAGGGTTAGGGTTTGAGTTAGGGTAGGGTTAGGGTAAGTGTTTTTGTTAGGGTTGTTATTAGGGTTAGGGTGACGGTTAGATTGAGGATTTGTGTTAGGGTTTGTGTGAGTTTGAGGGTGAGGATGAGGGTTAGGCTTAGGGTGAGGGCTAGGGTGAGGGTGAGGATTAGGTTTAGTGTTAGGGTGAGTTTAGGGTTAGGGTGAGGGTTATGGTTAAGGTTAGGGCTAGGTTTAGGTGTAGGTTTAGTGTTAGGGTTAGGGTTTGAGTTAGGGTAGGGTTAGGGTAAGGGTTTTTGTTAGGGTTATTATAGGGTTAGGATGAGGTTTAAGTTTAGGTTTCGGTTTAGAGTTAGGGTTAGTGTGAGGGTGAGGTTTAGGGTTAGAGTTAGGGTGAGTGTTAGGGTTAGAGTTAGGGTGAGCATTAGGGTTACGGTTAGGCTTAGGCTTTGGCTTAGACTTGGGCCCAGCATGTGGGTGAGTGTTAGGGTTAGGGTTAGGGTGAGGGTTAAGGTTAGGGTTAGGGTGAGGATTAGGATGAGGTTTAGGGTTAGGATTAGGATTAGGGTGAGGGCTAGGGTGAGGGTTAGGGTGAGGGTGAATGTGAGGGTTAGAATTAGGGTTAGGTTTAGGCTTAGGGTTAGGGTGAAGGTTAGGGTTAGGGTTTTGTTAGGGTGAGGGTGAGGCTGAGGATTAGGGTTAGGTTGAGGGTTAGGTTTAGGTTTAGGGTTAGTGTTAGTGTTAGGGTTAGGGTTACAGTGATGGTTAGGGTTAGGATTAGGGTTATTGTTAAGGTTAGGGTTAGGGTTACAGTTACAATGATGGTGAGGGTGAGGATTAGCGTTAGCATTATGGTTAGATTTAGTGTTAGGGTTAGGGTTAGAGTTAGGGTTAGTGTGAGGGGGAGGTTTAGGGGTACAGTCAGGGTTAGGGTGAGTGTTAGGTTGAGGGTTAGGGTTAGGGTGAGGGTTAGGGAGGGAGTGACGGTACGGGTAAACGTGAGGGTTAGGCTGAGGGTGTGGGTTATTTTAAGAGTGAGGGTTAGTGTTAGCGTGAGAGTTAGGGTTAGGGGTAGTGTGAGGATGAGGGTTAGATTGAGGATTATTGTTAGGGTTAGTGTGAGGTTTAGGGTGAGGATGCGTGTTAGGGTTAGGGTGAGGGCTAGGGTGAGGGTGAGCGCTAGGGTTAGGTTTAGGGTGAAGTTTAGAGTTAGGGTGATGGTTAGATTTAGTGTGAGGGTTAGTGTTAGGGTTAGGGTGAGTGTTCGGTTGAGGGTAAATGTTAGGGTGAGGCTTAAGGTAAGGGTGAGGGTTAGGGTTAGGGTTATTGTTAGGGTTAGGTTTAGGGTTATGGTTAAGTTGAGGGTGAGGGTGAAGTGTAGGTTTAGGGTTGAGGATGAGATTTAGGTTTAGGGTTAGTTTTAGAGTTAGGGTTAGGGTGAGAGTGAGGTTTAGGGTTAGAGTTAGTGTTAGGGTTAGGGTTAGGGTCAGGGTGAGGGTTAGTGTTAGGGCTAGGCTTAGGCTTAGCCTTAGGCTTAGGCCGAGCATGAGGGTGAGGGTTAGGGTTAGGGTTAGAGTGAGGGTTAGGGTGAGGGTTAGGATGAGGTTTAGGGTTAGGATTAGGGTTAGGCTGAGGGCTAGAGTGAGGGTTAGGGTAAGGTATAGGGTTACATTTAGGATTAGGGTTAGGTTGAGGGTGAGGGTGAATGTGAGGGTTAGGGTTAGGGTTAGTGTTATTGTTAGGGTTAGGGTTAGCGCTATGGAGAGGGTGAGGGTGCGGGTGAGGGTTAGGTTTAGGTTTAGGGTGGGGTTTACGGTTAGGGTTAGGTTTAGGGTTAGTGTGAGGGTGAGGTTTAGGGTTAGATATAGGGTTAGGGGGAGGGTTAGGGTGAGGGTTAGGGTGAGGCTTAGTGTTAGGGTTAGGGTGAGGGTGAGGGTTAGGTTAAGGATTAGGGTTAAGGTTAGGGTTAGGGTTAGTGTGAGGCTTAGTGTTAAGGTTAGGGTTAGTGTATGAGTGAGGTTAACTTTTAGGGTGAGGGTTTGGGTTAGGGTGAGGGTTATGCTTTTGGTGAGGTTTAGTGTTAGTTTTAGGGTTAGGGTTAGGGTGAGGCTGAGGCTTAGGGTTAAAGTTAGGGTTAGAGTGAGGCTGAGGGTGAGGGTGAGGGTTAGGGTTAGGGTTATTGTTAGGGTTAAGGTTAATGTGATGGTTAGGTTGACGGTTAGGTTTAGTGTTAGGGTTAGGATTAGGATTAGGCTTAGGGTTAGAATGAGTGTGAGGTTTAGGGTTAGGGTTAGAGTTAGGCTTAGGGTTAGGCTGAGGGTGAGGGTGAGGGTTAGGTTTAGGGTGAGGTTTAGGGTTAGGGTTAGGGTGAGAGTTAGGGTTCGGGTTAAGTTTAGGTTAAGGGTGAGGGTTAGGGTACGGGTTAAGGTGAGGGTGAGCGTTAGGTTTAGGTTGAGTTTTAGGGTTAGGTTAGGGTTAGGGTGAGGGTGAGGGTGAGGGTTAGGGTTAGTGTTAGGGTGTGGGTTAGGATGAGTGTTAGGGTTAAGATTAGGGTGATGGTGAGGTTTAGGTTTAGGTTGAGTTTTAGGGTTAGGGTTAGGGTTAGGGTGAGGGTGAGGTTTAGGATTAGAGTTAGGGTTAGGGTGAGGCTGAGGGTGAGGGTTCGTGTGTTGGTTAGTGTTAGAATTAGGGTTAGGGTGAGGGTTAGGGTGAGTTTGAAGTTTAGGCTTAGATTTAGGATTAGGATTAGGGTAAGGGTTAGGGTGAGTGTGAGGGTTAGGGTTAGGGTTAGTCTGAGGGTTAGTCTGAGGGTGAGGGTTAGGTGTAGGTTTAGGATTAGGTTAAGCGTTAGGGTAAGTGCTAGGGTTAGGTTTAGGGTTAGGCTTTGTCTTAGGGTTAACCTGAGGGTGAGGGTGAGGGTGAGGGTTAGGGTTAGGGTGATGATTAGTGTTAGGTTTAGGGTGAGAGTTTGGGTTCCGCTAAAGTTTAGGGTTAGGGTGAGGGTTAGGGTTAGGTTTAAGGTTAGGTTTAGGGATAGTGTGATGGTTAGGGTTAGGGTTAAGTTTAGGGTTAGGATGAGGATTAGGGTTAAGCTTAAGTTTAGGGTGAGGACTAGGGTGAGGTTGAGGATTAGTGTTAGTGTTAGGGTTTGGGTTAGTGTTAAGGTTACGGTTAGGCTGAGGTTTTGCATGAGGGTTAGGTTTACAGTGAGGTGGAGGATTAGGGTTAGGTGTAGGGTTAGGGTTAGGGTTAGGATTAGGGTTAGGGTGAGGGTGAGTGTTAGGATTAGGGTTAGGCTTAGGTTTAGGGTTAGGTTTAGGGTTAGGATTACTGTTATTGTTAGGGTTAGGGTTAGATTTATGGTAACGGTGAGGGTGAGGGTGAGGGTGAAGTTTAGGGTTAGGGTTAGGGTGAGGTTTATGATTTGTGTTAGGATTATGGTTAGGGTGAGGGTGAGGTTTAAGGTTATATTTAGGGTTAGGGTGAGGATTAGGGTTAGGATTAGGGTGAGAGTTTGGGTTCCACTTATGTTTAGGGTTAGGGTGAGGGTTAGGGTTAGGTTGAGGCTTAGGTTTAGGGATAGTGTGATGTTTAGAGTTAGGGTTAGGGTTAGGTTTAGGATGAGGATTAGGGATAGGATTAAGGTTAGGGTGAGGACTAGGGTGAAGTTGAGGGTTAGGGTTAGGGTTAGGGTGATGGTTTGGATGAGGGTTAGGGTTACAGTGAGGGTCAGGATTAGGATTAGGTTGAGGGTTACTGTTAGGATTAGGGTTAGGTTGAGGGTGAGTGTTAGGATTAGGGTTAGGCTTAGGTTTAATGTTAGGATTAGTATTATTGTTAGGGTTAGGGTTAGATTTATGGTAAGGTGAGGTGAGGGTGAGGGTGAAGGTTAGGGATAGGGTTAGGGTTACGTTTTTGGTTAGGGTTAGGATTAGGGTTAGGGTGAGGGTGAGGTTTAGGGTTAGATTTTGGGGTAGGGGGAGTGTTAGTTCGAGGGTTAGGGTTAGGGTTAGGGTTACGGTTAAGGGTAGGTTTATGGTTATGTTGAGGTTTTTTGTTAGGATTAGGGTTAGGGTTAGGATTAGGGTTAGGGTGAGGGTGAATGTGAGGGTTATGGTTAGGGTTAGGCTTAGGCTTAGGGTTAGGCTGAGGGTGAGGGTGGGGGTGAGGATTAGGGTTACGGTGAAGGTTAGGGTTAGGGTTAGGTTGAGGGTTAGAATGAGGTTTAGTGTTAGGATTAAGATTAGGGTGAGGGCTCCGGTGAGGGTGAGGATTAGGCTTAGAGTTAGGCTGAGCTTGAGGTTGAGGGTGAGGGTTTTGGTTAGGGTGATGGTTAGGTTTACAGTTAGGGTGAGGGTTAGTATGAGGTTGTGGGTTAGGGTGTGGGTTAGGGTGATTATGATGGTA
The DNA here is from genome assembly GCF_024711535.1 of Dipodomys merriami. Classification (NCBI taxonomy): domain Eukaryota; kingdom Metazoa; phylum Chordata; class Mammalia; order Rodentia; family Heteromyidae; genus Dipodomys; species Dipodomys merriami. The sequence goes on from NW_027203348.1 coordinate 517,994, forward strand.
AGGGTAAAGGAGAGGTTTTGGCTGAGGGTGAGTGTTAAGATAAGGGTGAGTGTTAGGGTTATTTTTAGGGTTAGGGTAAGGGTTAGTGTTAGGGTTAGGGTGAGGGTAAGATTGAGGATTCGGTTTAGGGTTAGTGTGAGGTTTAGGTTGAGGATGAGAGTTAGGGTTAGGGTGAGGGTGAAGGATAGAATTAGGGTTAGTGTGAGGGCTAGGGTTTGGATGAGGTTTAGGTTTCGGGTTAGGGTGAGGGCTAGGGTGAGGTTTAGGTTGAGGTTTAGTGTTAGGGATAGGGTTAGGTTTAGGATTAGGGTTAGGGTGAGGGTGAGTGTGAGGGTTTGGGTTAGGGTTAGGATTAGGCTTAGGGTTAGGGTGAGGATTAGTGTTAGGGTTTGGGTTAGGGGGAGGGGGAGGCTGAGGATTACGGTTATGTTTAGGGTTAGGGTTATGTTTAGCGTTAGGGTTATGTTTAGGGTTAGGGTTAGGGTTAGGGTTAGGGTTATGGTGAGGGTTATGTTTAGGATAGGGTTAGGCTTAGTGTTAGGCTGAGGGTGAGGGTGGGGGTGAGGATTAGGGTTAGGGTTAGGGTTTGGGTTAGGTTATTGTTAGGGTTAGGGTTAAGTTTGCGGTGAGGGTGAGGCTGCGGGTGAGGGTTATGGGTAGGGTTAGGGTTAATGTTATTGTTATGGTTAGGGTTAAATTTACGGTGAGGTTGAGGGGAAGGGTGAGCGTTTGGGTTAAGGTGAGGTTTACGGTGAGGTTTACGGTGAGGTTTAGGGTTAGGTTTAGGGTTAGGGTTAGGGTGAGGGTGAGATTTAGGGTTAGATATAGAGTTAGGGGTAAGTTTAGGGTGAGGGTTATGGTTAGGGATAGTGTTAGGCTTAAGGTAAGGGTGAGGTTTAGGTTGAGTTTAAGGGTAAGGGTTAGGGTTAGTGTTAGTGTGAGGGTTAGTGTTAGGGTTAGAGTTAGTGTTATGGTTAGGGTAATTTTTAGTTTGAGGGTTTGGGTTAGGGTGAAGGTTATGGTTAGGGTGAGGGTTGGGTTTAGGGTTAGGGTAATTGTTAGTGTTAGGGTTAGGGTTACTGTTACAGTGAGGGAGAGAGTGAGGGTTAGGGTAAGGGTTAGGATGAGGTTTAGGGTTATGTTAGGGTTAGAATTAGGGTTAGGGTGAGAGTGAGGTTTAGGTTTAGAGTTAGGCTTAGTGTTAGTTTTATGGTTAGGGTGAGGGTTAGGGTTAGGCTTAGGCTTAGGCTTAGGCTTATGTTTAGGCCGAGCATGAGGTTGCAGGTGAGGGTTAGGATGAGGTTTAGGGTTAGGATTAGGTTTAGGGTTAGGGCTAGGGTGAGGGTTAGGTTGAGGGTTAGGTTTAGGGTTAGAGTTAGGTTTAGGATTAAGGGTAGGATGAGGTTGAGTGTGAGGGTTAGTGTTAGGGTTAGGTTTAGGCTTAGGGTTAGGGTGAGGGTAAAGATTAGGGTTTGGGTTATGGTGAGGGTGAGGCTGAGGATTAGAGTTTGGTTTAGGGTTAGGTTTAGGGTTATTGTTAGGGTTAGGGTTAGAGTTACTGTGAGGTTGAGGGTGAGGGTGAGGGTTTAGGCTTTGGGTGAGGTTTAGGGTGAGGTTAAGGGTTAGGTTTAGGGTTAGGTTTAGTGTGAGGGTGAGGTTTAGGGTTAGAGTTAGGGTAAGGGGTAGGCTTACGATTTGGTTTAGGGTTAAGGTGAGGGTTAGAATGAGGGTTAGGTTTAGGATTGGGGTTAGGGTCAGGGCTAGGATGAGGTTGAGGTTTAGTGTTAGGGTGTTGTTTAGGGTTAGGTTTAGGGTTAGGGTCAGGGTGAGTTTGAGGTTTAGGGTTAGAGATAGGTTTAGGAGGAGGGTTAGGGTGAGGGTTAGGTTTAGGGTTAGTTTTAGGGTTAGGGTTAGGGTGAGCGTTAGGGTGAGGGTTAGGGTTAGGGATAGTGTTAGGTTTAGGATTAGGGTTAGGGTGAGGGTGAGTCTGAGGGTTAGGTTTAGGGTTAGGTTTAGGCTTAGGGTTAGGCTGAGGTAGAGTGTAAGTGTGAGATTTAGGGTGCGGGTTAGGGTTAGGGTTAGGTTTAGAGTTAGCCTTAAGGTGAAGTTTAGTGTTAGCGCTAGGGTTAGGGTGAGGGTTAGGTTTAGGGTTACGGTGAAGCTTATGGTTAGGCTTAGGATTAGGCTTATGGTTAGGCTGAGGGTGGGGGTGGTTGTGAGGATTAGGATTAATGTTAGGGTTAGGGTTAGCTTATTGGTATTTTTATAGTTAGGGTAATGTTTGCAGTGAGGTTGAGGTTGAGGGTGAGTGTTAGCTTTAGGGTGAGGTTTAGGGTTAGGTTTAAGGTTAGGTTGAGGGTGAGTTTGAGAGTTAAGGTTAGGCTTAGGTTTAGGGTGACGATTAATGTTAGTGTTTGGGTTAGGATGAGGCTGAGGATTAGGGTGAGGTTTAGGGTTAGGTTTAGGGTTAGGGTTAGGCTGAGGGTGAGGGTGGGGGTGAGGATTAGGGTTAGGGTTTCGGTTAAAATTAGGGTTATTGGTAGTGTTATGGTTTGGGTTTAGTTTGTGGTGAGGGCGAGCCTGAGGTTGAGGGTTATGGTTAGGGTTAGGCTTAGTCTTAGGGTTAGGCTGAGGGTGAGTATGGGGGTGAGGAATAGGTTTTGGGTGATGGTTAGGGTTAGGGTTAGGTTGAGGGTGAGGATGAGGCTTAGCGTTAGGATTAGGTTTAGGGTGAGGGCTAGGGTGAGGGTGAGTGTTAGGGTTAGGCTTAGGCTTAGGCTTAGGCTTAGGGTTAGGCTTAGGGTGAGGGTGAGTTTGTGGGTTTGGGTTAGGGTGATGGATAGGTTTAGGGTTAGGTTGAGTGTTAGGATGAGGGTTAGTGTTAGGGTGAGGGTTAGCCTGAATGTGACGGTTAGAATAAAGGTGAGGGTTAGGCTGAGGGTGAGTGTTCCCCTAAGGGTGAGTGTTAGGATTAGGTTGAGGTTTAGGGTAAGGATTAGGATGAGGGTTAGGGTGAGGGTGAGGGTTAGATTGAGGATCAGGGTTGGGATTTGTGTGAGGTTTAGGTTGAGGATGAGGGTTAGGGTTAGGGTGAGGGTTAGGGTTAGAATTAGGGTTAGGGTGAGGGCTAGGGTGAGGCTGAGGGTTAATGTTAGGGTTTAGGAGAGGTTTAGAGTTCAGGTAAGAGTTAGGGTTACTGTGAGTGTTAGTGTTAGATTTAGGGTTAGTGTTAGGGTGAGGGTAAGTGTTAGGGTGAGGGTTAGTGTTAGGGTGAGGGTTATGTTTAGGGTGAGGGTTAGGGTTAGGTTTAGGGTGATTGTTAAGTTTAGAGTTAGGGTTACGTTGAGGGTGAGGGTGAGGGTTAGGGTTAGGGTGAGGTTTAGGTTTAGGGTTAGGGTTAAAGTTTTTTTTTTTTTTTTTTTTTTTTTTTTTTTTTTTTTTGTCGGTCATGGGGCTTGAACTCCAGGCCTGGGCGCTGTCCCTCAGCTCTTCAGCTCAAGGAGAGCACTCTACAAATTGAGCTACAGCGCCACTTCCGGTTTTCTGGTGGTTTATTGGAGATAGGAGTCTCATGGTCTCTCCTGCCCAGGCTGGCTTTGAACCGCGATCCTCAGATCTCAGCCTCCTGAGTAGCTAGGATTACAGGCGTGAGCCACCAGTGCCCGGCTAGAGGTAAAGTTACGGTGAGGGTGAGGGTGAAGTTTAGGGTTACAGTTAGGGTTCAAGTGAGGGTTAGGATGAGGGTTAGGGTTAGGGTTAGTTTTAGGTTTAGGGTTAGGGTGAGGTTTAGGGTTAGGGTTATGGTTAGGATTAGTGTTAGGGTGAGGGTTAGGGTTATGGTTAGGATGAGGTTTAAGATGAGGGTTAGTTTTAGGATTATGGTTATGGTGAGGGCTAGGGTGAGGGTGAGGTTTAGGGTGAGGTTTAGGGTTAGGGTTAAATTTAGGGTCAGTGTGAGTTTGAGGTTTAGTGTTAGAGATAGGGTTAGGCTGAGGGTGTGTGTTAGGGTTAGCGTTAGGATTCAGATTAGGGTTAGGGAGAGGGTGAGTGTGAGGGTTAGAGTTAGGGTTAGGTTTAGGCTTAGGGTTAGGCTGAGGGTGAGGGTGAGGGTGAGTGTTAGGTTTAGGGTGAGTGTTAGGGTTAGGGTTAGGCTTAGGGTTAGGGTTAGGGTGAGAATTAAGGTTCGGCTTTAGGGTTAGGGTGAGGGTTAGGTTGAGGGTGTATGTAAGGTTAAAGTTGAGGGTTACGCTGAGGGTGAGGTTTTCGGTAAGGAGGAGGGTTAGGGTTAGGGTGAGGGATAGGGTAAGGGTAAGGGTTAGAGTTAGGGTGAGGGTGAGGGTTAGATTGAGGATTAGGGTTAGGGTTAGTGTGAGGTTTAGGGTTTCGGTGAGGGGTAGGCTTAGTGTGACGGTTAGTGTTAGGGTGAGGGTAAGTGTTAGGTTGAGGTTGAGGGTTAGTGTGAGGGTTAGGATGAGAGTTCGGGTTAGGGTGAGGGTTACGATGAGCGTGATGGTAAGAGTAAAGTTGAGGGTAAGGCTAAGGGTGAGAGTTACGGTAAGGGTGAGGGTTAGGGATAGGGTGAGTGTTAGGGTAAGGGTTAGGGTTAGGGTTAGATTGGGGATTAGGGTTAGGGTTAGTGTGAGGTTTAGGGTGAGGATGAGGGTTAGGGTGAGGGTTAGGGTTAGAATTAGGATTAGGTTGAGGGCTAGGGTGAGGGTGAGGGTTAGGGTTAGGGTTAAGTTTATGGTGAGGTTTAGGGTGAGGGATAGGTTTAGGTTTAGGGTGAGGGTTAGGATTAGTGTGAGGGTTATGGTTAGGGTGAGAGTGACGGTGAGGCTAAGGGTTATGGTCAGGATTAGGGTGAGGGTTAGGGTTAGGGTTAGGATTAGGGATAGGGTTAGGGATAGGCTGAGGTAGAGGGTGAAGGTGAGGGTGAGGTTTAGGGTTAGGGATATGTTTAGGGTGAGGGTGAAGGTTAGGGTGAAGGTGAGGGTGAGGATGAGGTTCTTGGTTAGGTAATGGTTAGGGATAGGGTGAGGATTAGTTGAGGGTTAGGGTAAGGGTGAGCTTGAGGTTTAGGGTATGGGTGAGCATTAGGGTTAGGGTGAGGGTGAGGGTGAGGTAGAAGGTTAGGGTTAGGGTTAGGTGAGTGTTAGTTTTAGTGTTAGGGTTAGGGAGAGGTTTAGGGTTAGGCTTAGCGTGAGGGTGACGGTGAGCGTGACGGTTAGGGTTAGAGTTACGGTGAGGATTCGGTTAAGTGTGAGGTTTAGGGTGAGGATGAGGGTAAGTGTGAGAATGAGGGTTAGGGTGAGGGTTAGGGTGAGGGTTAGGGTTAGGGTTATGCTTAGGGTTAGGGTGAGGGTTAGGCTGAGGGTTAGGGTTATGATTAGGGTGAGGGTTAGGGTGTGGTTTAGGGTGAGGGTGAGGGTTAGGGTTGTTATAAGGGTTAAGGTCAGATTTAGGGTGACAGTGAGGTTTTGGGTGAGGGTTAGGTTGAGGGTTAGAGTTATGGTCAAGGTGAGGGTTAGGGTAAGGGGTAGGGTTACGGTAGGGTGAGGGTTAGGTTTACTGTGAGAGTTAGGTTTAGGGTTAGGGTTAGGATTAGTGTGAGGGTAAAAATTAGCTGACTGTTAGGGTGAGGGTGAGGTTTAGGGTTAGGAATAGTGATAGGATTAGTGTAAAGCTGAGGGTGATGGTGAGGTTTAGGATTAGTGTTAGGGTGAGGGCTTGGGTGAGCGTTAGGTTAAGGTTGAGGGTTAGGGTGAGAGTGATGGTAATGGTAAAGTTGAGGGTTAGGCTCAGGGTGAGGGTTAACATAATGGTGAGGGTTAGGGTTAAGGTGAGCGTTAGGTTAAGGGTTCGGGTTACAGTTAGGGTGAGGGTTAGATTGAGGATTAGGATTAGGGTTAGTGTGACGTTTATTGTGAGGTTGAGGGTTAAGTTTAGGTTAAGGGTTAGGGTTAGAATTAGGGTTAGGGTGAGGGCTAGGGTGAGGGTAAGGTTTAGGTTAGGGTTAGGGTTAAGTTTAGGGTGAGGTTTAGGTTTACTGTGAGAGTTGGGGTTAGTGTGAGGGTTAGTGTTAGGGTGAGGGGAAGTGTTAGGGTGGGGGTTTGGGTTAGGGTGAGGGTTATGTTTAGTTTGAAGGTTCGGTTTAGGGTTTGGTTGAGGGCTAGGGTGAAGGTGAGGTTTAGGGTTATGTTTAGTGTGAGGTATAGGGTTAGGATTAAGTTTAGGGTTAGGGTTAAGGTGAGGGTGAGGTTTAGGTTTAGATTTAGGTTTAGGGTGAGGGTTAGGGTTAGGGTTAGTGTTAGGTTTAGGGTTAGGGTGAGGGTGAGGGTTAGGGTTAGGGTGAGGGTTAGGGTTAGGGCTGAGATTAGGATAAGTGTTTTTGTGAGGGTGAGTGTGAGTTTGAGTGTTAGGGTTAGTGTTAGGGTTAGTGTTAGGCTTAGGTTTACACTGAGGTTGAGGGTGAGGATTAAGGTGAGGGTGAGCTTGAGGTTTAGGGTTAGAGTTAGGGTTAGTGTGAGGGTTAGCGTTAGGGTTGGTGTTAGGGTTAGTGTTAGGGTGAGGGTTAGCTTGAGCGTTATGGTTAGGGATCGGATTAGATTTAGGATTAGGGTTAGCGTGAGTGTGAGTGTGAGGGTTAGTGTTAGGGTTAGGTTTAGGGTTAGGTTTAGGGTTAGGTTGAGGGTGTAGGTTAGGGTGAGGGTTTGGTTTAGGGTTAAGGTGAGGGTTAGAATGAGGGTTAGGTTTAGGATTGGGGTTAGGTTGAGGGCTAGGGTGAGGTTGAGGTTTAGTGTTAGGTTGTGGTTTAGGGTTACGTTTAGGGTTAGGGTCAGGGTGAGTTTGAGTTTTAGGGTTAGAGATAGGTTTAGGAGGAGGGTTAGGGTGAGGGTTAGGTTTAGGGTTAGTGTTAGGGTTAGGGTTAGGGTGAGGGTTAGGGTTAGGGATAGTGTTAGGTTTAGGATTAGGGTTAGGGTGAGGGTGAGTGTGAGGGTTAGGGTTAGGGTTAGGTTTAGGCTTAGGGTTAGGCTGAGGTAGAGTGTAAGTGTGAGAGTTAGGGTGCAGGTTAGTGTTAGGGTTAGGATTAGAGTTAGCCTTAAGGTGAGGTTTAGTGTTAGGGTTAAGGTTAGGGTGAGGATTAGGTTTAGTGTTAAGGTGAGGATTAGGGTTATGCTTAGGATTAGGCTTATGGTTAGGGGGTGGGGGTGAGGATTAGGGTTAAGGTTAGGGTTAGGGTTAGCTTATTGGTATTTTTATGTTTTGGGTAAAGTTTGCAGTGAGGTTGAGGTTGAGGGTGAGTGTTAGCTTTAGGGTGAGGTTTAGGGTTAGGTTTAAGGTTAGGTTGAGGGTGAGTTTGAGAGTTAGGGTTAGGCTTAGTTTTAGGGTGACGATTAATGTTAGTGTTTGGGTTAGGATGAGGCTGAGGATTAGGGTGAGGTTTAGGGTTAGGTTTAGGGTTAGGGTTAGGCTGAGGGTGAGGGTGGGGGTGAGTATTAGGGTTAGGGTTTCGGTTAAAATTAGGGTTATTGTTAGTGTTATGGTTTGGGTTTAGTTTGTGGTGAGGGTGAACCTGAGGTTGAGGGTTATGGTTAGGGTTAGGCTTAGTCTTAGGGTTAGGCTGAGGGTGAGTATGGGGGTGAGGAATAGGTTTTGGGTGATGGTTAGGGTTAGGGTTAGGTTGAGGGTGAGGATGAGGCTTAGCGTTAGGATTAGTTTTAGGGTGAGGGCTAGGGTGAGGGTGAGGGTTAGGGTTAGGGTTAGGCTTAGGCTTAGGCTTAGGGTTAGGTTTAGGGTGAGGGTGAGTTTGAGGGTTTGGGTTTGGGTGATGGATAGGGTTAGGGTTAGGTTGAGTGTTAGGATGAGGGTTAGGGTTAGGGTGAGGGTTAGCCTGAATGTGACGGTGAGGGTTAGGCAGAGGGTGAGTGTTCCTCTAAGGGTGAGTGTTAGGATTAGGTTGAGGTTTAGGGTAAGGATTAGGATGAGGGTTAGGGTGAGGGTGAGGGTTAAATTGAGGATCAGGCTTGGGGTTTGTGTGAGGTTTAGGATGAGGATGAGGGTTAGGGATAGGGTGAGGGTTAGGGTTAGAATTAGGGTTAGGGTGAGGGCTAGGGTGAGGCTGAGGGTTAGTGTTAGGGTTTAGGTGAGGTTTACTGTTCAGGTGAGAGTTAGGGTTTCTGTGAGTGTTAGTGTTACAGTTAGGGTTAGAGTTAAGGTGAGGGTAAGTGTTAGGGTGAGGGTTAGTTTTAGGGTGAGGGTTATGTTTAGGGTGAGGGATAGGGTTAGGTTTAGAGAAATTGTTAAGTTTAGAGTTAGGGTTACGTTGAGGGTGAGGGTGTGGGTTAGGGTTAGGGTGAGGTTTAGGTTTAGGGTTAGGGTTAAAGTTACGGTGAGGGTGAGGGTGAGGTTTAGGGTTACAGTTAGGGTTCAAGTGAGGGTTAGGATGAGGGTTAGGGTTAGGGTTAGTTTTAGGTTTAGGGTTAGGGTGAGGTTTAGGGTTAGGGTTATGGTTAGGATTAGGGTTAGGGTGAGGGTTAGGGTTATGGTTAGGATGAGGTTTAAGATGAGGTTTAGTTTTAGGATTATGGTTATGGTGAGGGCTAGGGTGAGGGTGAGGTTTAGGGTTAGGTTTAGGGTGAGGTTTAGGGTTAGGGTTAAATTTAGTGTCAGTGTGAGTTTGAGCTTTAGTGTTAGAGATAGGGTTAGGGTGAGGGTTAGGGTGAGGGTTAGGGTTAGGGTTAGTGTTACGGGTAGGTTGAGGGTTAGGGTGAGGGTGTGTGTTAGGGTTAGGGTTAGGATTCAGATTAGGGTAAGGGAGAGGGTAAGTGTGCGGGTTAGAGTTAGGGTTAGGGTTAGGCTTAGGGTTAGGCTGAGGGTGAGGGTGAGGGTGAGTGTTAGGGTTAGGGTGAGTGTTAGGGTTAGGGTTAGGCTTAGGGTTAGGGTTAGGGTGAGAATTAAGGTTCGGCTTTAGGGTTAGGGTGAGGGTTAGGTTGAGGGTGTATGTAAGGTTAAAGTTGAGGGTTACGCTGAGGGTGAGGTTTTCGGTAAGGAGGAGGGTTAGGGTTAGGGTGAGGGATAGGGTAAGGGTAAGGGTTAGAGTTAGGGTGAGGGTGAGGGTTAGATTGAGGATTAGGGTTAGGGTTAGTGTGAGGTTTAGGGTTTCAGTGAGGGTTAGGCTTAGTGTGACGGTTAGTTTTAGGGTGAGGGTAAGTGTTAGATTGAGGTTGAGGGTTAGGGTGAGGGTTAGGATGAGAATTTGGGTTAGGGTAAGGTTTACGATGAGCGTGATGGTAAGAGTAAAGTTGAGGGTAAGGCTAAGGGTGAGAGTTACGGTAAGGGTGAGGGTTAGGGTTAGGGTGAGTGTTAGGATAAGGGTTAGGGTTAGGGTTAGATTGGGGATTAGGGTTAGGGTTAGTGTGAGGTTTAGTGTGAGGGTGAGGGTTAGGGTGAGGGTTAGGGTTAGAATTAGGGTTAGGGTGAGGGCTAGCATGAGGGTGAGGGTTAGGTTTTGGGTTAAGTTTATGGTGAGGTTTTGGGTGAGGGGTAGGTTTAGGTTTAGGGTGAGGGTTAGGTTTAGTGTGAGGGTTACAGTTAGGGTGAGAGTGAGGGTGAGGGTAAGGGTTATGGTGAGGTTTAGGATGAGGGTGAGGGTTAGGGTTAGGATTAGGGATAGGGTTAGGGATAGGCTGAGGTAGAGGGTGAGGGTGAGGGTGAGGTTTAGGTTTATGGTTATGGTTAGGGTGAGGTCTAGGGAGAGGGTGAGGGTTAGGGTGATGATGAGGGTGAGGTTGAGGCTCTTGGTTAGGTAATGGTTAGGGTTAGGGTGAGGATTAGTTGAGGGTTAGGGTAAGGGTGAGCTTGAGGTTTAGGGTGTGTGTGTGCGTTAGGATTAGGTGAGGGTTCGTGTGATGGTGAGGGTTAGGGTGAGGTAGAAGGTTAGGTTTAGGGTTAGATGAGGGTTAGTGTTAGGGTTTGGATTAGGGTGAGGGTTAGGATTAGGTTTAGGGTTAGGGTGAGGTTTAGAGTGAGGGTGAGCGTTAAGGTTAGGGTTAGGTTTGTGGTGTGGATAAGTGATAGTATGAGGTTTAGGGTGAGTGTTAGACTTAGCATTAGGGTTAGGGTGAGGGTTAGGGTGAGGATTAGGGTGAGTTTTAGGGATAGGGTGTGGGTTAGGGTTAGGCTTAGCGTGAGGGTGACGGTGAGGGTCACGGTTAGGTTTAGAGTTATGGTGAGGATTTGGTTAAGTGTGAGGTTTAGGGTGAGGATGAGGTTAAGTGTTAGGGTGAGGGTTAGGGTGAGGGTGAGGTTTAGGGTTAAGGTTTGGGTTAGGGTGAGGGTTAGGGTTAGGGTTATGCTTAGGGTTAGGATGAGGTTAGGCTGAGGGTTAGGGTTATGATTAAGGTGAGGGTTCGGGTGAGGGTGAGGGTTAGGGTTGTTATAAGGGTTAAGGTCAGAATTAGGGTGACGGTGAGGTTTTGGGTGAGGGTTAGGTTGAGGGTTAGAGTTAGGGTTAAGGTGAGGGTTAGGGTAAGGGGTAGGGTTACGGTTAGGGTGAAGTTTAGGTTTATTGTGAGAGTTAGGGTTAGGGTTAGGGTTAGGATTAATTTGAGAGTAAGAATTAGCTGACTGTTCGGGTGAGGGTGAGGTTTAGGCTTAGGAATAGTGACAGGATTAGTGTAAATCTGAGGGTGAGGGTGAGGTTTAGGGTTAGGGTTAGGTTGAGTGCTTGGGTGAGGGTTAGGGTAAGGTTGCAGGTTAGGGTGAGAGTGATGGTAAGGGTAAAGGTGAGGGTTAGGCTGAGGGTGAGTGTTAAGATAAGGGTGAGGGTTAGGGTTAGAGTGAGGGTTAGGTTAAGGGTTCAGGTTACGGTTAGGGTGAGTGTTCGTTTGAGGATTAGGGTTAGGGTTAGTGTGAGGTTTAGGGTGAGGTTGAGGGTTAGGGTTAGGGTTAGGGTTAGAATTAGGGTTAGGGTGAGGAGTAGGATGAGGGTGAGGTTTAGGATAGGGTTAGGGTTAAGGTTAGGGTGAAGTTTATGGTTACTGTGAGGGTTAGGGTTAGTGTGAGGGTTAGGGTTAGAGTTAAGGTTAGTGTTAGGCTGAGGATAAGTGTTAAGGTGAGGGTTTGGGTTAGGGTGAGGGTTATGTTTCCATTGAGAGTTAGGTTTAGGGTTAGGGTTATTGTTAGGGCTAGGATTAGGATTAGGGTTAGGGTGAGGGTGAGTGTGTTGGTTAGGGTTATGTTTAGGTTTAGGCTTAATGTTAGGCTGAGGGTGAGGTTGAGGCTGAGGATTAGGGTTAGGGTGATGGTTAGGGTTTGGGTTAGGGTGAGGGTTAGGATAAGGGTTAGAGTTAGGATTAGGGTTTGGGTGAGGGCTAGGCTGAAGGTGAGGTTTAGGGTTATATTTAGCGTGTGGTTTAGGGTTAGGTTTAGGGTTAAGGTGAGGCTGAGGTTTAGGTTTAGAGTTAGGGTTAGGGTGAGGGTTAGGTTTAGGGTTAATGTTCGGTTTAGGTTTAGGATGAGGGTTAGGGTTAGGGTGAGGGATAGGGTTAGGGCTGGGAGTAGGATTAGTGTTAGTGTGAGGGTGAGGGTGAGTGTAAGGGTTAGGGTTAGGGTTAGGGTGAGCCTTAGGTTTAGGCTGAGGTTGAGGGTGAGGCTTAAGGTGAGGGTAAGGGTGAGGTTTAGAGTTAGAGTTAGGGTTAGTGTGAGGTTTAGTGTAAGGATTGCTATTAGGATTAGGGTTAGGATGAGGGTTAGGGTGAGGGTTATGTTTTAGGATCGGGTTAGATTTAGGATTAGCTTTAGCGTGAATGTGAGTGTGAGGATTAGGGTTAGGGTTGGACTGAGGGTGAGGGTGAGGGTTAGGGTTAGGGTGAGGGTTAGGGTTAGGTTTAGGGTGAGGGTTAGGTTGAGGTTTAGGATTAGGATTATGTTTACGGTGAGGGCTAGGGTGAGGGTGAAGTTTAGGTTTAGGTTTAGCTTTAGGATTAGGGTTCGGGTTAGGTTAGGGTTAGGGTTAGGGTGCGGGCTAGGGTGAGGGTGAGGGTTAGAGTTAGGGTTAGTCTTAGACTTAGGGTTAGGCTGAGTGTGGGGTGGGGAATAGGGTTTGGGTGATGGTTAGGGTTAGGGTTATGGTGAGGTTTATGATGAAGGTTCGGGTTAGGATTAGGTTTAGGGTGAGGGGTAAGGTGAATGTGAGGGTTATGGTTAGGCTTAGGCTTAGGGTTAGGCTGAGGATAAGGGTGGGGGTGAGGAATAGGTTTTGGGTGATGGTTAAGGTTAGGGTTAGGGTGAGGGTTAGGATGAGGGTTGGGGTTAGGATAAGTTTTAGGGTGAGGGCTTGGGTGAGGGTGAGGTTTAGGGTTAGGGTTCGGCTTAGGCATAGGTTTAGGCTGAGGGTGAGGGTGAGTGTGATTGATAGGGTTAGGGTTATGGATAGGGTTAGGGTTAGGGTGAGAGTTAGGATGAGTGTAAGTTTTAGGGTGAGGGTTAGGGTGAGCATGACGGTAACAGTAAAGGTGAGGTTTAGGCTGAGCGTGAGTGTTCCATTAAGGGTGAGGGTAAGGATTAATGTGAGGGTTAGCATAAGGGATAGGGTGAGGGTTAGGGTGAGGGTGAGGGTTAGGGTGAGGGTGAGGGTTAGATTGAGGATTAGGGTTAGGGTTAGTGTGAGCATTACAGTGAGGATGATGGTTAGGCTTAGGGTGAGGGTTATGGTTAGAATTAGGGTGAGAGTGAGGGCTAGGGTTTGGGTGAGGGTTAGGGTTAGGGTTAGGGTGAGGTTTAGGATTAGGGTGAGAGTTAGGGTTACTGTGAGGGTTAGTGTTAGAGTTAGGGTTAGGGTAAGGGTTAGGGTAAGTGTTAGGGTGAGGGTTAGGGTTAGGGTGAGTGTTATGTTTAGAGTGAGGTTTAGGGTTAGGTTTAGGGTTATTGTTAAGTTTAGGGTTAGGGTTACAGTGAGGATGAGGGTGAGGGTTAGGGTTAGGGTGAGGTTTAGTGTTAGGTTAGGGTTTTAGTTAGGGTTAGGGTGAGTTTTAGGGTTAGAGTTAGGGTTAGGGTGAGGGTTAGGATGAGGATTAGGGTGATGATTAGGGTTAGGGTGAGGGCTAGGGTGACGGTGTGGGTTAGGGTTAGTGTTAGGGTGAGTTTTAGGGTTAGGGTTAGGTTTAGGGTGAGCTTTTGGATGAGGTTTAGGGTTACAGTGAGGGTGAGGGTTAGGGTTAGGTTGAGGGTTAGGGTTAGGATTAGGATTAGGGTGAGGATGAGTGTTAGCATTAGGGTTAGGCTTAGGGTTAGGGTTAGTTTTAGGGTTAGGATTAGTGTTAATGTTAGGGTTAGGGTTAGACTTACGGTTTGGGTGAGGGTGAGGGTGAGGGTGAGGGTGAGGTTTACGGTGAGGTTTAGAGTTAGGGTTAGTATTAGGGATAAGGTGAGGGAGAGGTTTAGGGTTAGAGTTAGGTTGAGGGGGAGGGTAAGGGTGAGTGTTAGGGTTAGGGTTAGTGTTAGGGTTAGCATTAGGTTTAGGGTGAGGGTAAGGTTGATGTTTAGGGTTAGGGTTAGGTTTTGGGTTAGGATTAGGGTTAGAGTGAGGGTGAGTGTGAGGGTTAGGGTTAGGATTAGGCTTAGGCTTAGGGTTAGGCTGAGGGTGAGGATGTGTGTGAGGATTAGGCTTAGGGTTATGGTTAACCTTAGGGTTAGGGTGAGGGTTAGGATGAGGGTTAGGGTTAGGATTAGGGTTAGGGTGAGGGTGTGGGTTAAGGTTAGGGTTAGGTTTGTGCTTTGGATAAGTGATAGCATGAGGGTTAGAGTGAGTGTTAGACTTAGCATTAGAGTTAGGGTGAGGTTTAGGATGAGGATTAGGGTGGGTTTTAGGATTAGGGTGAGGGTTAGGGTTAGGCTTAGTATGAGGGTGACGGTGAGGGTGACTGTTAGGGTTATAGTTACGGTGAGGATTCGGTTAAGTGTGAGGTTTAGGGTGAGTATGAGGTTAATTGTTAGGATGAGGGTTAGGGTGAGGGTGAGGGTTAGGGTTAAGTTTTGGGTTAGCGTGAGGGTTAGGGTGAGGGTTAGGGTTAGGGTTATGCTTAGGGTTAGGATGAGGGTTAGGCTGATGGTTAGGGTTATGATTAGGGTGAAGGTTAGGTTGAGGGTTAGGTTCAGGTTGAGGGTTAGTGTTCGCGTGAGGGTTAGGGTTGTTATTAGGGTTAGGGTCAGATTTAGGGTGATGTTGAGATTTTGGGTTAGGGTTAGCGTGAGGGTTAGAGTTAGGGTTAAGATGAGGTTTATGGTAAGGTGTAGGTTTACGGTTAGGTTGAGGTTTAGGTTTAGTGTGAGAGTTAGGGTTAGGGTTAGTGTTAGGATTAGTGTGAGGTTAAGAATTAGCTGACTGTTAGTGTGAATGTTAGGTAAGGTTGAGGGTTAGGCTGAGAGTGATGGTAAGGGTAAAGGTGAGGGTTATGCTGAGGGTGAGTGTTAAAATAAGGGTGAGGGTTAGGGTTAGGGTGAGGGTTAGGGTTATGGTTAGGGTGAGGGTTAGATTGAGGATTAGGGTTAGGGTTAGTGTGAGGTTTAGGGTGAGGTTGAGGGTTAGGGTTAGGGTTAGAATTAGGGTTAGGCTGAGGGCTATGATGAGGTTGAGGTTTAGGTTAGGGTTAGGGTTAAGGTTAGGATGAGGTTTAGGGTTACTGTGAGGATTAGGGTTAGTGTGAACGTTGGGCTGATGCTTACGGCTAGTGTTAGGGTCAGGGTAAGTGTTAGGGTGAGGGTTTGGGTTAGGGTGAGGTTTATATTTAAGGTGAGGGTTAGCTTTAGGGTTAGGGTTATTGTTAGGTTTAGGATTAGGATTAGGGTTAGGGTGAGGGTGAGTGTGTGGGTTAGGGTTAGGTTTAGGTTTGGGCTTAATGTTAGGCTGCGGGTGAGGGTAATGTTGAGGCTGAGTGTTAGGGTTAGGGTGATGGTTAGGGTTAGGGTTAGGGTTAGGGTTCGGATGAGGGTTAGAGTTAGGATTAGGGTTTGAGTGAGGGCTAGGGTGAAGGTGAGGTTTAGGGTTATGTTTAGGGTGAGGTTTAGGGTTAGGTTAAGGGTCAGGGTTAGGGTTAAGTTGAGGGTGAGGTTTAGGTTTAGATTTAGGGTTAGGGTGAGCGTTAGCATTAGGGTTAGTTTTAGGTTTAGGGTTATTGTGAGGGTTAGGGTTAGGGTGACGGTTAGGGTTAGGGCTGGGATTAGGATTAGTGTTAGGGTGAGTGTGAGTGTGAGTGTAAGGATTCAGGTTAGGGTCGGGCTTAGGTTTAGGCTGAGGTTGAGGGTCAGGATTAAGGTGAGGGTGAGGTTGAGGTTTAGGGTTAGAGTTAGGGTTATTGTGAAGGTTAGTGTTAGGATTGGTGTTAGGGTTAGGGTTAGGGTGAGGGTTAGGTTGAGGGTTATGGTTAGGGATCGGGTTAGATTTAGGATTAGGGTTAGCTTGAGTGTGAGTGTGAGGATTAGTGTTAGGGTTAGGTTTAGGGTTAGGCTGAGTGTGAGGGTGAGGGTTAGGGTTAGGTTGAGGTTTAGGTTTAGGTTTAAGGTGAGGTTTAGGATGAGGTATAGGGTTAGGATTAGGGTTAGGGTTAGGGTTAAGGTGAGGGTTAATGTTAGGGTTAGGGTGATGGTTAGGGTTATTGTTAGTGTTATGGTTAGGGTTAAGTTTGTGGTGAGGGTGAGGCTGAGGGTGGGTATAAGGGTTAGGATTAGGATTAGGGTTAGTGTTATGGTTAGGATTAGTGTTATTGTTAAGGTTAGGGTTAGAGTTATGGTGAGGGTGAGAGTGAGGGGGAGAGTGAGGGTGAGGGTTAGAATTAGGGTTAGGGTGAAGTTTAGGGTTAGGGTTAGGGTAGGGTGATGGTTAGGGTTAGTGTGAGGTTTAGTGTTTGGGTTAGGGTTAGTGTTAGGGTAAGGTAAGTGTTAGGGTGAGGGTAAGGGTTAGGGTGAGGGTTAGGGTTAGAATGAGGGTTAGAGTTAGGGTTAGGGTTATTGTTAGCGTAAGGTGTTTGGGTGAGGATCAGGGTTAGGGTGAGGTTTAGGGTTAGAATGTGGGTTAGGGTTAGGGTTAGTGTTATTTTTAGGGTTAGGGTTAGGATTATGGTTAGGGTGAGGTCTAGGGTGAGGGTGAGGTTTAGGGTTAGGGTTAGGCTTATGCTTAGGTTTAGACTGAGGCTGAGTGTGAGGTTGAGGGTTACGGTTAGCGTGATGGTTAGGGTTATGTTTAGGGTGAGGGTTAGAATGAGGGTTAGGGTTAGGGTGAGGGTTAGGGTGAGTGTGACAGTAAGGGTAAAGGTGAGGGTTAAGGTTAGGGTGAGAGTTAGGGTGAGGATTAGGGTTAGGGTTAGGATGAGGGTGAGGTTAAATTGAGTATCAGTGTTAGGGTTAGTGTGAAGTTTAGGGTGAGGATGAGGGTTAAGGTTAGTGTGAGGGCTATGGTGAGGGTGAGGGTTAGGTTTAGGGTTATGTTGAAGTTTAGGGTTAAGGTGATGGTTAGGGTTAGTGTGACAGTTAGTGTTAGTATTAGGGTTAGTTTTAGGGTGAGGGTTAGCATTAGGGTGAGGTTTATGTTTAAGGTTAGTGATAGCGTTAGGGTTAGGGTTATTGTTAGGGTAAGGGTTACTGTTACGGTGAGGGTGAGGGTTAGGGTTAGGGTTAGGGTGAGGTTTAGGTTTAGGTTCAGTGTTAGAGTTAGGGTTAGGGTGAGGGTGAGGTTTAGGTTTAGGGTTAGGATTAGTGGGAGGGTTAGGTTGAGGGTTAGGGTTAGGGTTAGTGTTTGGATTGGGGTTTTGTTGAGGGTGAGTGTGAGGGTTAGGGTTAGGCTTAGGTTTATGGTTAGGCTGAGGCTGAGTGTGAGGGTGAGGGTGAGTGTTAGGGTTAGCTTCAAGGTTAGGGTTAGGGTTAGGTTGAGGGTTAGGGTTATGGTTAGAGTCAGGGTTAGGATGAGGTTTAGGTTTAGTATGAGGGCAAGGGTGAGGGTGAGGGTTAGGGTTACCATTATGGCGAGGTTTAGGATTAGGGTTAGGTTTAGGGTTAGGGTGAGGGTTAGGTTAGGGTTACGGTGAGAGTGAGGGTTAGTGTTAGGGTGAGGCTGAGGGTTAGGATTAGTGTTATGGTTAGGGTTATTGTTAGTGTTATCATGAAGGTTAAGTTTACAGTGAGGTTGAGGCTGAGGGTGAGGTTTAGGGTTAGGTTAGGGTAAGGTTTAGGGTTAGGATTAGTGTTAGTGTTAGAGTGAGGGCTTGGTTTAGGTTGAGGTTTACTGTCAAGGTGAGGGTTAGGGTTAGGGTTAAGGTTCGGGTTAGTGTTATTGTTAGGGGTAAGGTTAGAGTTACTGTGAGGATGAGGGTGAGGGTGAGTGTGAAAGTTAGGGTTAGGGTTAGCTTTAGTCTTAGGTTTAGTCCTAGCGTGAGGGTGAGGTTAAGGGTTAGGATTAGGGTGATTGTTAGGGTTTTAGGGTTAGGGTGAAGGTTAGGGTGAGGTTTAGGTTTAGGATTAGGGCTAAGGTGAGGGCTAGGTTGTGGGTGAGGGTTAGGGTTAGCATTAGGGTGACGTTTAGGGTTAGGATTAAGTTTAGGGTTAGGGTGAGTGTTAGTGTGAGGGTTACGGTGAGGGTGAGGGTTAGGGTTAGGGTGAGGGTTAGGGTTAGTGTTAGGGTGAGGGTGAGGGTTAGATTAGGGTTAGGGTTAGGGTTATTGTTAGTGTTATGGTTAGGTTTAAGTTTATGGTGAGGTTGAGGCTTAGGGTGAGGGTTACGGTTAGGGTTAGGGTGAGGTTTAGGTTAGGGTTAAGGTTAGGGTTAGGGTGAGGTTTTGGGTTAGGGTTAGGGTTACGGTGAGGGTGAAGGTGAGGGTTAGGGTTAAAGTTAGTGTCATTGTTAGGGTTATGGTTAGAGTTACACTGAGGGTGAGGATAAGGGTTAGGGTTAGGGTGAGTTTTAGGGTTAGGATTAGGGTTAGGGTGAAGTTGAGGGTGAGGTTTAGGGTTAGAATTTGGGTTAGTTTGAGTGTTAGGGTTAGTGTAAGGGTTAGGGTGAGGGTGAGGGTTAGGATGAGTGTTAGGGTTAGGGTTAGGATTAGGATTAGGGTTAATGTTAGGGTGAGTGATTGTGTTAGGCTTAGGGATAGGGTTAGGCTTAGCCTTAACCTGAGGGTGAGGGTTAGGGTGAGGGTTAGAGTTAGGCTTACGTTGAGTGTGAGGGTTAGGGTTAGGGTGAGGATCAGTGTTAGGATTAGGGTTAGGGTTATTGTTAGTGTTATGGTTAAGGTTAAGTTTAGTGTTAGGTTGAGGCTGACGTTGAGGTTTTGGGTTAGGCTTAGGGTGAGGTTTAGGGTTAGGGTTAGGGTTAGGGTGATGGTTAGGGTTAGTGTTATTGTTAGAGTTAGGGTTAGAGTTACGGTGAGGGGGAGGGGGAGGGTTAGATTTAGGTTTAGGGTGAGGGTTAGGGTGAGGGTGAAGTTTAGGGTTAGAGTTAGAGTTAGGGGGAGGGTTAGGGGGAGGGATAGGTTGAGGTTTAGGGTTAGTGTTAGGGTTGGGTTTAGGATTAGGGTTATGGTGAGGCTGAGTGTGAGGGTTAGGGTTAGGATTAGGCTTAGGCTTAGGGTTAGGCTGAGGGTGAGGGTCGGGTTGAGGATTATTTTAAGGGTGATGGTTAGGGTTAGGGTTAAGTTTAGGGTTAGGATTAGGGTTAGGATGATATCTAGGGTGAGGGTGAGGGTTAGGGTTAGGGTTAGGCTTAGGGTTACGGTCAGGGTGAGTGTTAGGATGAGGGTTAGGCTTAGGGTGAGGTTTAGGGTGAGGGTGCAGGTAAGGGTAAAGGTGAGAGTTAGGCTGAGAGTGAGGATTAAGTTAAGGGTGAGGGTTAGGTTTAGGGTGAGTGTTAGGGTTAGGGTTAAGGTGAGGGTGAGGTTTATATTGAGGATTAGTTATAGGGTTAGTGTGAGGTTTAGAATGAGAATGAGGGTTAGGGTTAGGGTGAGGGCTAGGGTGAGGGTGAGGGTGAGGGTTAGTGTGAGTGCTACTGTTAGGGTTAGGTTTAGTGTTAGGGTGAATTTAAGTGTTAGGGTGAGGGTTAGGTTTAGAGTGAGTGTTATGTTTCGAATGAGGGTTAGGGTTAGGGTTAGGGTTAGGGTTACTATTAGGGTTAGGATTAGGTTTACTGTTAAGTTGAGTGTGAGGTTTAGGGTTAGGTTGAGGGTTAGGTTTATGTTTAGTGTTAGGGTTAGAGTTAGGGTTAGGGTGAGCGTGAGGTTTAGGGTTAGAGTTAGCTTTTGTGTTAGGGTTAGGGTAAGGTTGAGTGTTAGTGTGAGGGTTAGGTTTAAGCTTAAGCTTAGGCTTAGGGTTAGGCTTAGGCCGATCATGAGGGTGAGGGTTAGATTAGGGTTAGGGTGAGGGTTAGGGTGAGGTTTAGGTTTAGGATTACGGTTAGGGTGAGGGCTAAGTTGAGGGTTACTGTGAGGGTTAGGGTTAGGTTTAGGATTAGGTGTAGGTTGAGGGTGAGTGTCAGGGTTAGGGTTAGGGTTAGGCTTAGGGTTAGGGTGAGGGTTAGGGTTAGGATTTGGTTTAGGGTGAGGGGGAGAGTTTGGATTAGTGTGATTGCTAGTGTTATGGTTAGGTTTAGTGTTAGGGTGAATTTAAGTGTTAGGGTGAGGGTTAGGTTTAGCGTGAGTATTATGGTTAGAATGAGGATTAGGGTTAGGGTTACTGTTAGGGTTAGGATTAGGTTTACTGTTAAGGTGAGTGTCAGGTTTAGGGTTAGGTTGAGGGTTAGGTTTATGTTTAGGGTTAGGGTTAGATTTAGGGTTAGGGTGAGGGTGAGGTTTAGGGTTAGAGTTAGCTTTTGTGTTAGGGTTAGGGTTAGGTTGAGGGTTAGTGTGAAGGTTAGGTTTAGGCTTAAGCTTATGCTTAGGGTTAGGCTTAGGTCGAGCATGAGGGTTAGGGTTAGGTTTAGGGTTAGGGTGAGGGTTAGGGTTAGGGTTATTGTGAGGGTTAAGATGAGATTTAGGGTTAGGATTAGGGTTAGGGTGAGCGCTAGTTTGAGGGTTACTCTGAGGGTTAGGGTTAGGTTTAGGATTAGGTGTAGGTTGAGGGTGAGTGTGAGGGTTAGGGTTAGGGTTAGGGTTAGTGTTAGGGTGAGTGTTAGTGTTAGGGTTTGGTTTAGGGTGAGGGGGAGGGTTAGGGTTAGGGTTAGGGTGAGGGTGAGGGAGAGGTTTAGATTTAGGGTTAGTGTGAGTGTTAGGGTTATGGTGAGGATTATGGTTAGGGAGAGTGTTAGGGTTAGGGTTAGGTTTAGGGTGAGCACTAGGGTGAGGGTGAGCTTTAGGGTTAGGGTGAGGGTGAGGTTTAGGGTGAGGGTGAGGTTTAAGGTTAGTGTGAGGGTTATGGGTAGGGGTAGGGTGAGGGTTAGCGTTAGGATGAGGGTTAGTGTTAGGGTGAGGGTTAGGTTTAGGGTTAGGTTTAGAGTGACGGTTAGGGTGAGCTTTAGGGTTAGGATTAGTGTTAGGGTATGTGCCAGGGTGAGTGTTAGGGTTAGGGTTAGGTTGATGTTGAGGGTTAGTGTTAGGGTTAGGGTTAGGTTTAGGGTTGGGGTTAGGGTTAGGATTAGGGTTAAGGTGATGGTGAGTGTGAGAGTTAGAGTTAGGGTTAAACTTAGTGTTAGGCTGAGTCTGAGGCTGAGGGTGAGGGTTAGATTAAGGGTGAGGGTTAGGTTTAGGGTTAGAGTGTGGGTTAGTGTGAGTGATAGGTTTAGGATTTGGGTTAGGATATATGCTAGGGTGAGGGTTGGGTTTAGTGTTAGGGTGAGGTTTAGGGTTAGGGTTAGGGTCAGTGTTAGGGTTAGGGTGAAGGTTTGGGTTAGGGTTAGAGTTACGGTGAGGGTGAGGTTTAGGGTTAGGTTTATGGTTAGTTTTATTCTTAGGTTTAGGGTTAGGGTTAAGGTTAAGGTAAGGGTGAGGGTGAGGGTGATGTTGAGGGTCAGGTTTAGGGCTAGGATGAAGTTTAGAGGTAGGGTTAGGGTTAGGGTTAGGGTGATTGTGAGGGTTAGTGTTAGGGTTAGGGTGAGGTTTAGGATTAGGGGTAGGGGTAGCGTTAGGATGAGGGTGAGGGTTAGGGTTCGGGTTTGGGTGAGTGTGAGGGTTAGGTTTGGGGTGAGTGTTAATGTGAGGACGAAGGTGAGGGTGAGGGTTAGGGTTAAGGTTAGGCTTAAGGTGAGGGTTAGGTTGAGGTTTAGGTTAAGGGTTAGGGTTAGGGTTAGGGTTAGGATTAGGGTTAGGGTGAGGGTGAGGGTGAGGGTTATGGTTAGGGTTAGTCTTTGGCTGAGGGTTAGGCTGAGGGTGAGGGTGGGGTTGAGGTTTAGGTTTAGAGTGATGGTTCAGGTTATCGTTAGGTTGAGGGTTAGGATGTGGGTTAGGGTTAGGATTTGGGTTAGGGTGAGGGCTAGGGTGAGGGTGAGGTTTAGGGTTAGGGATAGGGTGAGGTTTAGGGTTCGGGTTAGGGTGAGGTTGAGGTTTTTGGTTAAGGTGAGGCTGAGGCTGGGGGTTAGAGTTAAGGTTAGGATTAGGATTAGGGTAAGGGTTAGGGTGAGTGTGAGGGTTAGCGTTAGGGTTAGGGTTCGGCTTAGGTTTACACTGAGGGTGAGGGTGAGGGTGAGGTTTAGGGTTTGAGTGAGGGTTAGGGTTATGTTTAGGGTGAGAGTTAGGGTTCAAGTTAAGTTTAGGGTTAGGGTGAGGGTTAGGATTGCGGTTACCTTGAGCTTGAGGTTTAGGTTTAGGTTGAGCATTAGGGCTAGGTTTACGTTTAGGGTGAGGGCTAGGGTGAGGGTGAGGGTTAGGGTTAATGTTAGGGTGAGGTTTCGGGTTACGGTTAGGTTTAGGATGAGGGTTTGGATGAGGGTTAGGGTTACGGTAAGGGTGATGGTTAGGGTTAAGGGGAGGGTTATTGTTAGTGTTAGTGTTAGGGTGAGGGTAAGTGTTAGGGTAAGGTTTAGGTTTAGGGTGATGTTTAGCATCAGGCTTAGGGTTAGGGTTAGGGGGAGGGGGAGGTTTAGGGTTAGAGGTAAGGTTAGGGTGAATGTTAGGTTTAGGGTTAGGGTGAGGGATAGGGTGAGGTTTAGGGTTTGGTTAAGTTTAGAGTTAGGGTTAGGGTGAGGGTGAGATTTAGGGTTAGATTTAGGGTTAGGGTGAGGTTTAGGTTGAGGGTTAGGGTTAGTGTGAGGGTGAGAGTTAGGGGGAGGGTTAGTATTAGGGTTACGGTTAGGGTGAGGATTAGTGTTATGTTAAGGGTGAGTGTGTGTGTTAGGTTAGGTTTAGGGTTAGGCTTAAGTTTAGGCTGAGGGTGAGGTTGAAGGTGAGGGTTAGGGTTAGGGTTAGTGTTAGGGTGAGGGTGAGGTTTAGTGTTAGGTTTAGGTTTCGAGTTAGGGTTAGTGATTAGTGTTATGGTTAGGTTGAGTGTTAGGGGGAGGGTTAGGGTTAGGGTTAGGTTTAGCGTTAGGGTTAGGGTGAGGGTGAGGTTTAGGGTTATAATTAGGGTTAGGGTGAGGCTGAGGGTGAGGCTTAGGGGTTAGAGTTAGTGTTAGGGTTAGGGTTAGTGTGAGGGTTAGGATGAGTGTGAGGGTTAATGTTAGGGTTAGGGTTACCCTTAGGTTCAGGCTGAGGGTGAGGGTGAGGGTGAGGTTTAGGTTTAGAGTTAGGGTTAGTGTTAGGGTTAGGGTTAGCATGAGGGTGAGATTAATGGTTAGGGTGAGGTTTAGGGTGGGGTTGACGGTAAGGGTAAACGTGAGGTTTAGGCTGAGGGTGAGGGTTACTGAAAGTGTGAGGGTTAGGGTTAGGGTGAGGTTTATGGTGAGGGGTAGAGTGAGGCTGAGGGTTAGATTGAGGATGAGTGTTAGGGTTAGGGTGAGGTTTAGGGGGAGGATGAGTGTTAGGGTTAGGGTGAGGACTAGGCTGAGGGTGAGGGTTAGGGTTAGGCTTAGTTTTAGGGTTAGGGTGATGGTTAGGGTTAGTGTGAGGATCAGTGTTAGTGTTAGTGTTTGTTTTAGGGTGAGGGTAAGTGTTAGGGTGAGGGTTAGGGTTAGGTTGAGGGTTATGGTGAGGGTGAGGGTGAAGGTTAGGGTTAGGGTTAGGATGAGGTTTAGGTTTAGGTTTAGAGTTAGAGTTAGGGTTATGGTGATAGTTAGGTTTAGGTTTAGAGTTAGGGTTACTGTTAGGGTTAGTGTTAGGGTGAGGATCAGGTGTACCGTTAGGCTTAGGCTTAGGCTTAGGCTTAGTCCGAGCATGAGGGTGAGGGTTAGCTCGAGGGTGAAGCTGAGGATTAGGGTTAGGTTTAGTGTTAGGGTTAAGTTTAGGTTTAGGTTTAGGGTTAGGTTTCGGGTTACGGTGAGGGTTAGGGTTAGGGTTAGGCTTAGGCTTAGGGTTAGGCTGAGGATGAGGGTGGGGTGAGAATTAGGGTTAAGGTTAGGGTTATTGTTAGTGTTATGGTTAGGTTTAAGATTGCGGTTATGGGGGCTGGTAAGGTGGCTCAGTGGTAGAGCGCTTGCCTTGCATGCTCGAGTCCCTGGGTTCGATTCCTCAGCCCCACATAAGCAAAAAGAAAAAAGCCGGAAGTGGCACTGTGGCTCAAGTGGTAGAGTGCTAGCCTTGAGCTGAACAGCTGAAGGACAGCGCCCAACCCAGAGTTCAGGCCCCACGACCGGACCCAAAAAAAAAAAAAAAAAAAGATTGCGGTTAGGTTGAGGCTGAAGATGAGGGTTATGGTTAGGTTTAGGGTTAGTGTTAGGGTTATGGTTAGTGTTAGGGTTAGTTTTATTGTTAGGGTTAGGGTTAGAGTTACGATGAGGAGGAGGGTGAGGGTGAGGGTGAGCTTTAGGGTGAGGTTTAGGGTTAGGGTTAGGTTTAGGGTGAGGGTGAGGTTTAGGGTTAGAGTTATGGTTAGGGGGACAGTTAGGGTAAGGTTTAGGGTTAGGGTTAGTGTTCGGGTTAGGGTGAGGGTGAGGGTTAGGTTGAGGTTTAGGGATAGGGTTAGAGTTAGGTTTAGGCTTAGGGTGAGGTTGAGTGTGAGGTTTAGTGTGAGGGTTAGGCTTAGGCTTAGGGTTAGGCTGAGTGTGAGGGTGGAGGTGAGGATTAGGTTTAGGGTGATGGTTAGGGTTAGGGTTAGGGTTATTGTTAGGGTTAGGGTTATAGTTATGGTGAAGTTGAGGGTGCGGGTGAGGATTAGGGTTAGGGTTATGCTGGTGTTTAGGGTTAAGGTTAGGGTTAGTGTGACAGTGAAGTTTACGTTTAGATATAGGGTTACGGGAAGAGGGATGGTGAGGTTTAGGGTTACGGTTAGTGATAGGGTTAGGGTGATGGTGAGGGTTAGGTTGAGGTTTAGGGTTAGGGTTAGGGTTAGGGTTAGGGTTAGGGTTAGTGTGAGGGTTAGCTTTAGGGTTAGGGTTAGTATTAGGTTGAGGGTAAGATTTAGGGTGAGGGTTTGGGATAGGGTGAGGTTGATGGTTAGGTTGAGGGTTAGGATTAGGGTTAGGGTTATTGTTAGGGTTAGGTTTAGGGTTACAGTTACGGTGAGGGTGAGGGTGAGTGTTAGAGTTAGGGTTAGGGTGAGGTTGAGGGTTAGGGTTTGGGTTAGGGTTAGAGTTAGGTTTAGGGTGAGGGTGAGGTTTAGGGTTAGATTTAAGGTTAGGGTGAGGGTTGGGGTGAAGGTTAGGTTTAAGATTAGTGTTAGGCTTAGGGTGAGGGCTAGGGTGAGGGTTAGTGTTAGGGTGAGGGTTACGGTTATGGTTAGGGTGAGAGTTAGTGTTCAGATTAAGTTTAGGGTTAGGTTGAGTATTAGGGTAAGGATCATGGTGAGTGTGAAGGTTAGGGCTAGGTTGAGGGATAGGGGTTAGCTTTAGGGTTAGGGTGAGTGTGAGTGTGAGGGTTAGGCTTAGTGTTAGGGTGAGGGTTAGTGTGAGGGTTAGGGTTAGTGTTAGGGTTATTGTTGGGTTTAGGGTTAGGGTGAGTGTGAGGTTAATTTTAGAGTTAGGGTTAGGGTGGGGCTGAGGTGAGGGTTAGGTTTAGGGTTAGTGTTGGAATTAGGGTTAGGGTCAGTGTTAGGGTGAGGGTGAGGGTTATGTTTAGGGTTAGGATTAGGATTAGGGTAAAGGTTAGGGTGAGTGTGAGGGTTAGGGTTAGGGTTGGGGTGAGTGTAAGTGTTAGGGTGAGGGTTAGGATTAGGGTGAAGGATATGGTTAGGATGAGGGTTAGGGTTAGGTTTTGGTTTATTGTTAGGGTTAGGGTTAGGGTTATTGTTAGGGTAAGGTTTACATTTACGGTTACTGTGAGGGTGAGGGTTAGAGGTAGGGTTAGGCTGAGGTTTAGGGTTTGGATTAGGGTTAGAGTAGGGTTAGGGTGATTGTAAGGTTTAGGCTTAGAGTCAGTGTTAGACTGAGGGTTAGGTTGAGGGTTAGGGTTAGGGTTAGTGTTAGGGTTAGGGTTACAGTGAGTGTTAGGGGGAGGGAGAGGGTTAGGGTTAGGTTTAGGATTAGGGTTAG
The DNA here is from genome assembly GCF_024711535.1 of Dipodomys merriami. NCBI lineage: Eukaryota > Metazoa > Chordata > Mammalia > Rodentia > Heteromyidae > Dipodomys > Dipodomys merriami. The sequence goes on from NW_027203348.1 coordinate 543,528, forward strand.
GGTGAGGGTGAGTGTGTGGGTTAGGGTTAGGTTGAGAGTTAGACTTAGGGTTAGGCTTAGGGTGAGTTTGTGTGTTAACGTTAGGTTTAGGGTTAGGCTTCGGTTTAGGCTGAGGGTGAAGTTGAGGGTGAGAGCGTTAGGGTTAAGCTGAGGGTTATGCTTAGGTTTATGGGGAGGGTTAGGATGAGGATTAGGGTTAGGATTAGGGTTAGGGTGAGAGCTAGGGTGGGGGTGAGTTTTAGGTTTAGGGTTAGGGTGAGGTTTATTATTAGGTTTAGGGTTAGGGTCAGGGTGACGTTTAGGGTTAGAGTAAGGGTTAGGGTGAGGCTGTGGGTGTGGGTTAGGTTTAGGGTTAATATTAGGGTTAGGGTTATGGTGAGGGTTAGGGTGATGGTGAGGGTTAGGGTTAGTGTCATCATTAGGATTAGTTTTAAGGTTAGTGTGAGTGTGAGGGTTAGGGTTAAGGTTAGGCTTAGGCTTAGGCTGAGGGTGAGGGTGAGGGTGAGGGTTAGGGTTAGGGTTAGGGTGAGGGTTAAGATTAGAGTTAGGGGGAGTGTTAGGATGAGGGTTAGGCTTAGTATTATGGTTAGGGGGAGGGCTAGGCTGAGGGTGAGGTTTATGTTTAGGGTTAGGCTGAGGTATAGGGTTAGGTTTAGGTTGAGGGTGAGATTATGGTTAGTGTTAGGGTTAGGTTGAGGCTGAGGGTGAGGTTTAGGGTTAGGCTTAGTGTTAGGGTTAGGGTTAAGGTGAGGGATAGGGTGAGGGTGAGGGTTAGGGTTATGGTTAGTATTAGGATTAGGGTAAGGGTTAGGGTGAGTGTGAGGGTTATTGTTACGGTTAGGCTTAGGCTTAGGCTGAGGGTGAGGGTGAGGGTGAGGTTTAGGCATAGGGTGAGGGTTAGGGTTAGGGTTAGGTTTAGGGTGAGTGTTAAAATGAGGGTTAGGCTTAGGATTAGGGTGAGGGTGAGGGCTAGTGTGAGGATGAGGTTTAGGGTTAAGATTAGGGTTAGGGTGAGGTTTAGGTTTAGACTTAGGGTGAGAAGGAGGTTTAGGTTTAGAGTTAGGGTTAGGGTGAGGCTGAGGGTTTGGGTTAGGGTTAGTGTTAGATTTAGTGTTAGGGTAAGGGTTAGGGTGATGGTTAGGGTTAGGCTTAGTGTTAGGATTAGGGTTAGGGTAAGGTTTAGGGTGAGTGTGAGAATTAGGATTAGGTTTAGGGTTAGGTTGAGGATGATGGTGAGGGTGAGGGTTAGGGTTATGCTGAGGGTTAGGTTTAGGGCTAGGGTGAGAGTTAGGGTTCCAGTTAAGTTTAGGGTTAGGGTGAGGGTTAGGGTTAGGTTTACGGTGAGAGTGAGGGTTAGGATTAGGTTGAGGGTTAGGGTTAGAGTTAGGGCTAGGGTTAGGGTGAGGGTTAGGGTTAGGGTTAGTGTGAGGGTTAGGATGAGATTTAATGTTAAGATTAGGGTGAGGGTGAGGGCTAGGGTGAGGGTGAGGTTTAGGGTTAGGATGAGGTTTAGAGTTAGGCTTAGGGTTAGGGTTAGGTTGAGGGTGAGGTTTAGGGTTAGAGTTAGGGTTAGTGTTCGGGTTAGGGTCAGGTGAGGGTTCGGGTTAGGCTTAGGCTTAGGCTTAGGCAGGGCATGAGGTTGAGGCTTAGAGTTAGGGTCAGGGTGAGGGTTAGGGTTAGGGTGAGTTTGTGGGTGACGGTGAGGGTTAGTGTTAGGCTTAGTGTGAGTGTTAGGGTTAGGGTGAGGGTTATGGTTAGGGTGAGGGTTAGTGTTAGGGTTGGGCTTAAGCTTAGTCTTAGTGTAAGGCTGAGTGTTAGGGTGAGGGTGAGTGTGAGGGTTAGGGTTAGTGTTAGGGTTAGGCTTAATGGTAGTCTGAGGGAGAGGGTGAGGGTGAGGTTTAGGGTTAGGGTGAGGGTGAGGTTTAGGGTTAGAGTTTGTGTTAAGGTGAGGGTTAGTGTGAGGGTTAGTGTTAGGGTTAGGTTTTAGCCTGAGATTTAGGGTGAGGTTTAGGGTTAGGGATAGGGTTAGTTGTAGGATTAGGGTTTGGGTGAGGGTGAGTGTGAGGGTTAGGGTTCGGTTAATGTTAGGGTTAGGCTTAGGTTTAGGCTGAGGTTGAGGGTGAGGGTTAGGGTTAGGATTAGGGTTAATGTGAGGGCTATTGTGAGGGTGAGGATTAGGGTTAGGGTTAAGTTTAGGGATAGGGTGAGGGATAGGATTAGGGCTTGGTTTAAGGTGAGGGTTTGGGTTAGGGTTAGGGTGAGGGTTAGCATGAGGGTTCCGGTTAGGATTAGGTTTAGGATGAGGGCTAGGGTGAGCGTGAGGATTAGGTTTAGGGTTAGGTTGAGGTTTATTGATCGGGTTAAGTTTAGAGTTAGGGTGAGGATTAGGGTTAGGGTTATGGTGAGGCTCAGGGTTAGGTCTAGTTTGAGGGTTAGAATCAGGTTTATGATTAGGGTGAGGGTTAGGGTTAGGGTTAGGTGAGGGTTAGGATGAGGTTTAGGGTTACAATTAGGGTTAGGGTGAGGGCTAGGGAGATTGTGAGTGTTAGTGTTAGGGTTAGGGTGAGGTTTAGGGCTAATATTAAGGGTAGGGTTAGGGTGAGGGTTAAGGTTCAGGTTTGAGTGAGGGTGAGGCTTAGGTTTGGGGTGAGGGTTAGGGTGAGGAATAAGGTAAGGGTGAGGTTTAGGGTTAGGGTTAGTTTTAGGGTGAGGGTTAGGTTGAGGTTTAGGTTTAGGGTTAGGGTTAGGGTTAGGATTAGGGTTAGGGTGAGGGTGAGTGTGAGGGTTAGGTTTAGGGTTAGGCTTAGGCTTAGGCTTAGTGTTAGGCTGAGGGTGAGTGTGGGGATGAGGATTAGGTTTAGAGTGCTGGTTTAGTTTATGGTTAGATTTAGTGTTAGGATGAGGGATTGGGTTGGGATTAGAGTTAGGGTGAGGGCTAGGGGGAGTGTGAGATTTAGGGATAGGTTTAGGCTTAGGCTTACGGTTAGGCTGAGGTTGAAGGTTAGGGTGAGGGTTAGGGTTACGGTTAGGGTGAGGGTTAGGATGAGGGTTAGGGTTAGGGTGAGGGTTAGGATGAGGGTGACAATTAGAATAACGGTGAGGGTTAGGCTGAGGGTGAAGTTTAAGGTAAGGGTGAGGTTTCGGGTTATGGTTAATGTGAGGGACAGGGTTAGATTGAGGATTAGTGTTAGGGTTAGTGTGAGTTTTAGTGTGAGGGTGAGGGTTAGTCTTAGGGTGAGGGCTAAGTTGAAGTTGAGGGTTAGAGTTAGGGTTAGGGTGAGGTTTAGGTTTAGGGTGATGGTTAGCATTAGTGTGAGGGTTAGTGTTAGGATTAGTGTTAGTGTTAGGAAGAGGGTAAGTGTTAGGGTAAGGTTTAGGTTTAGGGTGAGGTTTAGGATTATGGTTAGGGTTAGGGTTAGGGTGAGGGTGAGGTTAAAGGTTAGAGTTAGGGTTAGGGTGACGGTTAGGATTAGGGTTAGGGTTAGTGTTAGGGTAAGGGTTAGGGTGAGGTTTAGTTTGGGGGTGAGGTTTAGTGATATGGTTAGGATTAGGATTAGGGTTAAAGTGAGGTTGCGTGTGAAGGTAAGGGTTAGGTTTAGGGTTAGGATTAGAGTTAGGGTGAGGGTGAGGATGAGGGTTAGTGTTAGGGCGAGGGTTAGGGTTAGAGTTAGGGTTAGGCTGAGGGTGAGGTTGAGGGTGAGGGTTAGGATTAGGGTTAGGCTTAGGGTTAGGCTGAGGGTGAGGTTGAGGGTGAGAAAGTTAGGGTTAGGGTGAGGGTTAGGCTTAGGATTATGGGGAGGTTTAGGATGAGGTTTAGGGTTAAGATTAGGGTTATGGTGAGGGCTAGGCTCATGGTGAGTTTGAGTTTTAGGGTTAGGGTGAGCTTTAGGTTTAGGGTTAGGGTTAGGGTGAGGGTCAGGGTGACGTTTATTGTTAGAGTTAGGATTAGGGTGAATCTGAGGGTGTGGGTTAGGTTTAGGGTTAATGTTAGGGTTAGGGTTAAGGTGAGGGTTCAGGTGAGGGTTCGGGTTAGGGTTAGGATTAGGGTTAGGGTTAGGTTGAGGGTGAGGGTGAGGGTTAGGGTTAGGTTGAAGGTTAGAGCTATGTTTAAGGTGAGAGTTAGGGTTCGGGTTAAGTTTAGGGTTAGGGTGTAAGTTAGGGTAAGGGCTACGGTGAGGGTGAGGGTTGGGGTTATGTTGAGGGTTAGGGTTAGGTTTAGGGTTAGGGTGAGGGTGAGGGTGAGGGTTAGGGTGAGGGTGAGTTTTTGGATTAGGGTTAGGTTTAAGGTTAGGGTTAGGTTTAGGGTGAGGTTTATAGTTAGATTTAGGGTTAGGGGGAGGGTTAGGTCGAAGGTTAAGGTTAGGGTTAGTGTTAGGGTTAAGGTTAGGATGAGGTTCATGTTGAGGTTTAAAGTTAGGCTTAGGTTTAGGTTTAGGATTAGTGTTAGGTTTAGAGTTACGGTGAGGTTGAAGTTGAGGGTGAGTGTGAAGGTTAGGGTGAGGTTTAGGGTTAGGGTTAGGATTAGGGTTAGGGTTAGGGTGAGGGTGAGGTTGATGTTTAGGGTTAGGGTTAGGGTTAGGGTTAGGATTAGGGTTAAGGTGAGGGTGAGTGTGAGGGTTAGTGATAGGTTAGGCTTAGGCTTAGGGTTAGGCTGAGGGTGAGGTTGGGGGTGAGGATTAGGGCTAGGGTGATGGTTACGGTTAGTGTTAAGGTGAGGGTTAGTTTGTGGGTTAGGGTTAGGGTTAGGGTTACGGTGAGGGCTAGGGTGTGGATTAGGGTAAGTCTGAGGATTTGGCTTAGGCTTATTCTGAGTGTGTGTTTGAGGTTGAGGGTTAGGTTTAGGGTGATGCTTAGGTTGACGGTTAGAATGAGGTTTAGGTTTAGGGTGAGGGTTAGGGTGAGGTTTATGTTAAGGGTAATGGTTAGGTTAAGGCTTAGGGTGAGGGTTAGGATAAAGTTGAGGGTTATGGTTAGGTTTAGGGTTCTGGTAAGGGTTAGGGTTAGGGTGAGGGTCTGGGTTAGAATTAGGGTGAGGTCTAGGGTGAGGGTAAGGGTTAGGATTAGGATTAGGGTTAGGGTGAGGTTTAGGGTTAGGGTCAGGCTTATGGTTAGTGTGAGGGTTAGGGTTTGTGTTAGGTTTAATGTTAGGGTTAGGGTTACGGTTACGGTTACAGTTACAGTGAAGGTGAGGGTGAGGTTTAGGGTTAGGGTTTGAGTTAGGGCTAGGGTGAGGGTTAGGTTGAGGGTTAGTGTTAGGGTTAGTGTTAGGGTTAGGGTTAGTGTGAGAGTTAGGGGGACGTTCAGGGTTATAGGGTTAGGGTTTGGATTAGAGTTAGGGTGAGGGTGAGTGTGTGTGTTAGGGTTTGGTTTTGGGTTAGGTTTAGGGTTAGGGTGAGGTTTTGGATGAAGGTTAGGTTTACAATGAGGGTGAGGGTAAGGTTTAGTGTGAGGGTTAGGATTAGGGTTAGGGTGAGGGTGAGTGTTAGGATTAGGGTTAGGGTTAGGGTTAAGGTTAGGTTTAGGGTTAGGATTAGTGTTATTGTCAGGGTTAGGGTTAGAGTTAGGGAGAGCATGAGGATGAGGGTTACGTTTAGGGTTAGGGTGAGGTATAGGGTTGGGGTTATGGTGAACGTGAGGTTTAGGCTAAGATTGAGGGCTATTGTTAAGGTTAGGGTGAGGGTTAGGGTTTGGTTTAGGGTGATGGTTAGGATGAGGATTAGGGTTAGGATTAAGATTAGGGTGAAGGCTTCGGTGAGGGTGAGGGTTAGAGTTAGTGTTAGGGTGAGGTTTAGGGTTAGGGTTATGGTTAGGGTGAGGGTTAGGATGAGGTTTAGGGTTAAGGTAAGGTTGAGGGTTAGGGTTAGGTTAGGTTTGGGGTTAGGGTTAGGTTTAGGTTTAGGATTAGTGTTATTGTTAGGCTTAGGGTTAGATTTAAGGTGAGGGTGACGGTGAGGTTCAGGCTTAGGCTTACGCTTAGGGATAGGCTGAGTGTGAAGTTGAGGGTGAGGGTTAGGGTTAGGGTGATGGTTAGGTTTACGTTTAGGGTTAGCATTAGGATGAGGTTTTTGGTAAGGGTAAATGTGAGGTTTAGTCTGTGGGTGAGGATTAAGTTTAGGATGAGGGTAAGGGTTAGATTTAGGTTTAGGGTAAGGATGAGGGTTAGGGTTAGGGTGAGTGTTAGATTGAGGATTAGGGTTAGGGTTAGTGTGAGGTTTAGGGTGAGTATGAGGGTTAGGGTTAGAGTGAGGGTGAGGGTTAGATTTAGTGTTAGGGTGAGGTTTAGGATTAGGGTGAGGGTTAGGGTTAGTGTGAGTGTTAGAGTTAGGTTTAGGGTTAGTGTTAGGGTGAGGGTAATTGTTAGGGTGAGCGTAATTGTTATGGGGAAGGTGAGGGTTTGTGTTAGGGTTATTGTTAGGGTTAGGGTTAGGGTTACGGTTACAGTGAAGGTGAGTGTGAGAGTTAGGGTTAGGGTGAGAGTTAGGGTTAGGGTGAAGATTAGGTTGAGTTTAAGGGTTAGGATTACTGTTAGGGTTAGTGTTAGTGTGAGAGTTAGGGGGACGTTCAGGGGTAGGGTTAGGGTCAGGATTAGAGTTAGGGTGAGGGTGAGTGTGTGTGTTAGGGTTCGGTTTGGGGTTAGGGTTAGGTTTAGGATTAGGGTTATGATTAGGGTTATGGTGAGTGTGAGGTTCATGGTTAGACTTAGGGTTAGGGGGAAGGTTAGGGTTATTGTTAGGTTTATGGTTGGTTTTAGGGTTAGAGTTAGGGTTAGGGTGAGGCTGAGGGTGAGGGTTAGGGTTAGGGTTAGTGTTAGAGTTAGGGATAGGGTGAGGGTTAGGGTGAGGGTGATGGTTAAGCTTAGGGTTAGGATTAGGATAAGGGTGAGTGTGAGGGTTAGGTTTAGGGATAGGGTTAGGCTTAGTGTTTTGCTGAGGGCGAGGGTGAGGGTGAGGATTTGGTTTAGGTTGAGTGATAGGATTAGGGATAGGGTGAGAGTTAGGGTTCGGGTTAAGTTTAGGGTTAGGCTGAGGGTTAGGGTTGGGGTTATGGTGAACGTATTGGTTAGGGTAAGGTTGAGGGCTATTGTTAAGGTTAGGGTGAGGGTTAGGTTTAGGTTTAGGGTGATTGGTTAGGATGAGGATTAGTGTTAGGATTAAGATTAGGGTGAAGCCTATGGTGAGGGTGAGGGTTAAGGTTAGTGTTAGGGTGAGGTTTAGGGTTAGGGTTATGGTTAGGGTGAGGGTTAGGATGAGGGTTAGGGTTACGGTAAGGGTGAGGGTTAGGGTTAGGTTTAGGATTAGGTTTAGGTTGAGGGTGAGGTTTAAGTTTAAGGTAGGTTTGGGGTTAGGGTTAGGTTTAGGTTTAGGATTAGTGTTATTGTTAGGGTTAGGGTTAGATTTAAGGTGAGGGTATCGGTGAGGTTCAGGCTTAGGCTTATGCTTAGGGATAGGCTGAGTGTGAAGTTTAGGGTGAGGGTTAGGGTTAGGGCGATGGTTAGGTTTATGTTTAGGGTTAGCATTAGGATGAGGTTTATGGTAAGGGTAAATGTGAGGTTTAGGCTGTGGGTGAGGATTACTATTAGGATGAGGGTAAGGGTTAGGTTTAGGTTTAGGGTAAGGATGAGAGTTAGGGTTAGGGTGAGGGTTAGATTGAGGATTAGGGTTAGGGTTAGTGTGAGGTTTAGGGTGAGTATGAGGGTTAGGGTTAGGGTGAGGATGAGGGTTAGAATTAGTGTTAGGGTGAGGGCTAGGGTCAGGGTGAGGGTTAGGGTTAGGGTTAGGGTGAGGTTTAGGATTAGGGTGAGGGTTAGGGTTAGTGTGAGGGTTAAAAATAGGGTTGGGGTTAGTGTTAGCGTGGGGGTAAATTTTAGGGTGAGGGTTAGGGTTAGGGTGAGGGTTAGGTTGGGGGTGACAGTTAGGGTAAACGTGAGGGTTAGACTGAGGGTGAGGGTTACGGTTAGGGTGAGGGTTAGGGTTAGGGTGAGGGTTAGGGTTAGTGGTTGGGTGAGGGTGAGGTTTAGATTGAGGATTTGTGTTAGGGTTAGTGTGAGGTTTAGGGTGAGGATGAGGGTAAGGTTTAGGGTGAGGGCTAGGGTGAGGGTGAGGGTTAGGGTTAGGGTTAGGATGAGGTTTACGTTTAGGTTTAGGGTTAGAGTTAGGGTTAGGGTTAGAGTGAGGTTTAGGTTTAGTGTTAGAGTTAGTGTTAGGGTTAGTTTTAGGGTGAGGGATAGGTTTAGGCTTAGGCTGAGCATGAGGGTGAGGGTTAGGGTTAGGATTAGGGCGAGGGTTAGGTTTAGAATTAGGGTGAGGTTTAGGATGAGGTTTCGGGTCAGGTTTAGGGTTAAGTTGACGGCTAGGGTGAGGGTTAAGATAAGGGTTAGGGTTAGTGATAGGGTTAGGTTTAGGATTAGGTTTAGGGTGAGGGTGAGTGTGAGGGTTAGGGTTAGTGTTAGGTCTAGGCTTAGGATTAGGGTGAGGGTTAAGTTTAGGGTTTGGGTTAGGGTGAATATGAGGCTGAGGATTTGCGTTAGGTTTAGGGTTAGTGTTAGGTTTAGGGTTAGGGTTAGGCTTAGGGTTAGTCTGAGGGTGACAGTGGGGTTGAGGATTAGGGTTAGGGTTAGGGTTCGGGATTGGGTTATTGTTAGTGTTATGGTTAGGGTTCAGTTTGCGGTGAGGGTGAGGCTAAGGGTGAGGGTTATGGTTAGAGTTAGGGTTAGGCTTAGGCTTAGGGTTAGGCTAAGGGTGACAGTGGGGGTGAGGATTTGGTTTAGGGTTGGGGTTAGGTTTATTGTTAGTGTTATGGTTAGGGTTATGTTTGTGGTGAGGGTTATGGTTATGGTTAGGGTTAGGGTTAGTTTTAGGGTTATTGTTAGGGTTAGGGTTAGAGTTACGTTGAGGTTGAGGGTGAGGGTGAGGGTAAGTGTTAGGTTGAGGATTAGGGTGAGGTTTAGGGATAAGGTTAGGTTTAGGTTGAGGGGAGGTTTAGGGTTAGACTTAGTGTTAGGGTGAGGTTTAGCGTGAGGGGTAGTGTTAGGGTTATGGTGAGGGTTAGGTTGAGGGTTAGGGTAAGGCTTAGGTTAGGCTTAGGCTTAGGCTGAGAGAGAGGTTGAGGGTGAGGGTTAGGTTTAGGGTGATGTTTAGGTTTACAGTTAGGGTGAGGTTTAGGGTTAGGGTGATGGTTAGGGTGTGGATGATGTTAAGGGTAAAGGTGAGGTTTAGGCTGAGGATGAGGGTTAAGATAAGGGTGAGTGTTAGGGTTAGGTTTAGGGGTAGTGTAAGGGTTAGGGTTAGGTTATGGTTAGGGTTAATGTTTAGTGAGGGTTAGATTGAGGATTAGGTTTAGGCTTAATGTGATGCTTAGGGTAAGGATGAGGGTTAGGGTTAGGGTGAGGGTGAGGGTTAGAATTAGGGTTAGGGTGAGGGCTAGAGTGAGTGTGAGAGTTAGGGTTAGTTTTATGGTTTAGGTGAGGTTTAGGATTAGGGTGAGGGTTAGGGTTCGTGTGAGGTTGAGTGTTAGGGTTAGGGTTAGTGTTAGGGTGAGTGTGTTATGGTGAGGGTTAGGGTTAGGGTGAGGGTTATGGTTAGGGTGAGGGTGAGGGTTAGTGTGAGTGTGAGGGTGAGGTTTATGGTTAGATATAGGGTTAGGAGGAGGGTTAGGGTGAGGGTTAGTTTTAGGGTCAATGTTATGTTTAGGGAGAGTGTGAGGTTTAGGTTTAGGTTTAGTGTTAGGATTAGGGTTAGTGTTAGAGTGAAAGTAAGTGTGAGAGTGAGGGTTTGGGTTAGGGTGAGGGTTATGTTTAGGGTGAGGGTTGGGATTAGGTTTAAGTATATTGTTAGGGTGAGGTTTAGGTTTACGGTGAGGGTGAGGGTGAGGGTGAGGTTAGGGATTGGGTGAGGTTTAGGGTTTGGGTTAGGGTTAGAGTTAGGTTTAGGGTGAGGGTGGACTTTTGGGTTAGATTTAGTGTTAGGGTGAGGGTGAGGTAGAGGTTTAGGGTTAGGGTTAGTGTTAGGGTTTGAGTTAGGAGGAGTGTTAGGGTTGGGGATAGGGTTAGGATTAGGGTTAGGGTGAGGGTGAGTGTGTGTGTTAGCGTTAGCTTTAGGGTTTGGCTTAGGGTTAGGCTGCGGGTGAGGTTGAGGGTGAGGCTCAGGATTAGGGTGAGGGTTAAGGTTAGGGTTAGGGGAGGGTTAGTGTGAGGGTTAGGGTTAGAATTAAGGTTAGGGGGAGGGGCTAGGGTGATGGTTAGGTTTAGGTTTAGGGTTAGGGTTAGGTTTCGGTTTAGGGATAAGGTTAGAGTAAGGGTGAGGGTGAGATTTAGGGTTAGAGTTCGGCTTAAGGTTAGGCTGAGGTTGTGTGTTAGGGTTAGGGTTAGTGATGGGGTTAGGGTGAAGGTGAGGGTTAGGGTGAGGGTGAATATTAGGGTTAGGTTTAGGATTAGGATTAGGGTTAGTGTTAGGGTCAGTGTGAGGGTTAGGATTAGGGTTAGGCTTAGGCTTAGGCTGAGGCTGAGGGTGAGGGTGGAGGTGAGGGTTAGGGTGAGGGTTAGGTTTAGTGTTAGGGTGAGAGTTGGGGTTCAGGTTAAGATTAGGTTTAGGGTGAGCATTAGGGTAAGGGGTACAGTGAGGATGAGGTTTAGGTTTAGGGTTAGATTTAGGGTTAGGGGAGGGTTAGTTCGTGAGTTAATGTTAGGGTTAGGGTTAGGGTTAAGGTTAGGTTGAGGGTTAGGTTGAGGTTAAGGGTTAGGGTCAGGGTTAGGGTTAGGATTAGGCTTAGGGTGAGGGTGATTGTGAGGGTAAGGGTTAGGGTTACGCTTAGGCTTAGGGTTTGGCTGAGTGTGAGGGTGGGTGTGAGGATTAGGGTTAGGGTTATGGTTAGGGTTTGGTTTAGGGTTTGGGTTAGGGTTAGAGTTAGGTTTAGGGTTAGGGTGAGGTTTAGGGTTAGAGTTTGGGTTAGGGTGAGGGTTAGGTTGAGGGTTAGGGTTAGGGTTAGGGTGCGACTTTGTGGGAGGTTTAGGGTTAGGGATAGGTTTAGGTTTCAGGTTAGGGTGAGTGTGAGTGTGTGGGTTGGGTTAGGTTTAGGGTTAGGCTTAGTGTTAGGCTGAGGGTGAGTGTTAGGGTTAGGGTTAATGTGAGGTTTAGGGTTAAGGTTAGAGTTAGGGTGAGGGTTAGGGTGCGGATGAGGGTTAGTGTTAGCATGAGTGTTAGTGTTAGAATTAAGGTTAGTGTGTGGGTTCTGTTAATTTTAGGGTTAGGGTGAAGTTTAAGGTTATGGTGATGTTTGGGTTTAGTGTGAGGTTTAGTGTTAAGTTGAGGGTAATTGTTAGGGTGAGGTTTAGGGTTAGGGTGAGGGTTATCATTAGGGTGAGGTTTAGGGTTAGGGTTAGGTTTATTGTTAGGGTTAGGGTTAGGGTTATGGTTACGGTGAGGGTTAGGGTGATTATAAGGTTTAGGGTTAGGGTTATTGTGAGATTTAAGGTTACGGTTAGGGTTAGATTTAGGGTTAAGTTGAAGTTGAGGTTTAGGATTACAGTTAGGGTTAGGATGAGGGTTATGGTGAGGGTTAGGGTTAGTGTTAGCGTTAGGGTTAGGGTGAGGGTTAGGGTGAGGGTTAGGGTTAGTGATAGGGTTAGGATTAGGTTTAGGGTTTAGATGAGGGTGAGTGTGAGGGCTAGGGTTAGTGTTAGGTTTAGGCTTAGATTTAGGCTGAGGGTGAGCCTGAAGGTGAGGGAAAGGTTTAGGGTGCGGGTTACGGTTAGGGTTAGGGTTAGAGTTAGGCTTAAGGTGAGGTTTAGGGTTAGGGTTAGGGTTAAGTTTCTGGTAATGGTGAGGGTTAGAGTTAGCATTAGGGTAAGGGTGAGGGGTAGGGTTAGGTTTAGGGTGAGTGTTAGTGTTAATGTGAGGTTTAGGGTTAGGGTTAGGGTTAGTTTGAGGTTTAGGTTGAGGGTTAGGGTTTGGCTTAGGGTTAGGGTGAGTATGAAGTTTAGGGTGCAGTTTAGGTTAGGCTTAGTGTTAGGATTAGGGTTAGGTTAAGGGTTAGGGTGAGGGTTAGTCTTAGGGTTAGGGTGAGGGTTAAGATTAGCTTTAGGGTTTCAGTGAGGGTGAGGGTTAATGTTAGGGTGAGGGTTAGGTTTAGGATTATGGTTAGGGTGATGGTGATGTTTAAGATTAGGGTTAGGGTTATTGTAAGTGTTATTTTTAGGGTTACATTTGCAGTGAGGGTGAAGGTTAGGGTTAGGTTTAGGGTTAGTTTTAGGGTTAGGATTAGTGTTAATGTTAGGGTTAGGTTTAGACTTATTGTTTGGGTGAGGGTGGGGATGAGGATGAGGGTTAGCGTTAGGGATAGGGTGAGGTTTAGGGTTAGGGTTAGGATTAGGGATAGGGTCAGGGGGAGGTTTAGGGTTAGTCTTAGGTTGAGGGGGAGGTTTAGGGTGAGGGTTAGGGTTAGGGTTAGGGTTTGGATTAGGTTTAGGCTTAGGGTGAGGTTGAGGGTTAGGGTTAGGGTGAGGGTGAGGGTGGGTTTGAGTTTTAGGCTTAGGGTGATGGTGAGCCTTAGGGTTAGGTTGAGGGTTAGGATGAGGTTTTTGGTTAGGATTAGTGTTAGGGTAAGGGCTAGCGTGAGGGTGAGGTTTAGGGTTACGGTTAGGTTTAGGCTGAGGGTGATGGTGAGGGTGAACATTAGGGTTATGGTGATGGATAGGGTTAGTGTCAGGGTGAGGGTTAGGATGTGGGTTCGGGTTAGTAGGAGTGTGACGGTAAGAGTAAAAGTGAGGGTTACAGTAAGGGTGAGGGTTAGGGTAAGGGTTAGGGTTAGGGTTAGATTGAGGATTAGGGTTAGGGGTAATGTGAGGTTTTGGGTGAGGATGAGGGTTGGGGTGAGGTTGAGGGTTAGAATTAGGGTTAGGGTGAGTTCTAGCGTTAGGGTGAGGGTTAGGGTTAAAGTTAAGTGTAGAGTGAGGTTTAGGGTGAGGGGTAGGGTTAGGTTTAGGGTGAGGGTTAGGTTTAGTTTGAGGGTTATGGTTCGGGTGAGTGTGAGGGTGAGGTTAAGGTTTATGGAGAGGGTTAGGGTGAGGGTGAGGGTTAGGGTTAGTGTTAGGGTGAGGGTGAGGGTTAGGATTAGGTTTAGGTTTAGGGTGAGGGTGAGGGTTAAAGTTAGGGTTAGGTTTGTGGTGTGGGTAAGTGATAGCATGAGGGTTAGGGTTAGTGTTAGAGTTAGCATTAGGTTTAGGGTGAGGGTTAGGTTTAGGGTTAGGGTGAGGGTGCGGGTGAGAGTGAGGGTTAAGGTGAGGATTAGGATGAGTTTTAGGGTTAGCGTTAGAGTTAAGGTTACGTTAGCTTGAGCGTGAGGGTGAGGGTTAGGGTTAGGGTGAGGGTTAGGTTTATGATCAGAATTAGTTTTATGGTTAGGGTGAAGGTTAGGGTTAGGGTGAGGGGTAGGGTTAGGTGTGGGATTAGGATTAAGGTTAGGTTGAGGGTGAGTGTGAGGGTTAGTTTTAGGGTTAGGGTTTGGATTAGGTTTAGGCTTAGGGTGAGGTTGAGGGTTAGGGTTAGGGTGAGGGTGAGGGTGGGTTTGAGTTTTAGGCTTAGGGTGATGGTGAGCCTTAGGGTTAGGTTGAGGGTTAGGATGAGGTTTATGGTTAGGATTAGTGTTAGGGTAAGGGCTAGCGTGAGGGTGAGGTTTAGGGTTACGGTTAGGTTTAGGCTGAGGGTGATGGTGAGGGTGAACATTAGGGTTATGGTGATGGATAGGGTTAGTGTCAGGGTGAGGGTTAGGATGTGGGTTCGGGTTAGGGTGAGGGTTAGTAGGAGTGTGACGGGTGAGGGTTAGGTTTAAGGTGAGGATTAGGGTTAGGGTTAGGGTGAGGGTTAGGATGTGGTATAGGGTTAGGATTCGGGTTAGGGTGAGGTCTAGGGTGAGGGTTATGTTTAGGGTTAGGTTTAGGGTGAGGTTAAGGGTTCGGGTTAGGTTTTGGTTTAGGGTGAGTGTTAGGGTTAGGGTTACGGTGAGGGTGAGGGTTAGGGTTAGGTTGAGGGTTAGGGTTAGCGTTAGGTTGAGGTTTAGGGTTAGGTTTAGGATGAGGGTTAGGATGAGGCTTATGGTTTGGATTAGGGTTAGGGTGCGGGCTAGGGTGAGTATGAGGGTTAGGGTTAGGGTTAGGCTTAGGCTTAGGGTTAGGCTGAGGGTGAGGTTGGAGGTGAGAAATAGGTTTTGGGTGGTGGATAGGGTTAGGGTTAGGGTGAGGGTTAAGATGAGGGTTAGAGTTAGGATTAGTTTTAGGGTTAGGTCTAGGGTGAGGGTGAGGGTTAGGGTTAGGCTTAGGCTTAGGCTTAGGGTTAGGCTGATGGTTAGGGTAAGGGTGAGGGTTAATGTTTGGGTGATGGATAGGGTTAGGGTTAGGGTGAGTGTTATGATGAGCGTGACGGTAAGAGTAAATGTGAGGGTTAGGCTGAGGGTGAGTGTTCCCATAAGGGTGATGGTTAGGATTAGGGTGAAGGTTAGGATAAGGGTTAGGTTGAGGGGTAGGGTGAGGGTGAGGGTTAGGATGAGGTTTAGGGTTAGGATTAGAGTGAGTTTTAGGGTTATGGTGAGGGTTAGTGTTAGGGTGAGTGTTAGGGTGATGGTTAGCGTTAGGGTTATCCTTAGGGTTAGGTTGAGGGTTAGGCTGAGGGTGAGGCTTAGGATTAGGGTGAGGGTTAGGGTGAGGGTTAGGGTGAGGGTGAAGGTTAGGGTTCTGGTGAGGGTTGGTGTTATTATTAGGGTTAGGGACAGGTTTAGGGTGACGGTGAGGTTTAGGGAGAGGGTTGGGGTGAGGGTTAGGGTTAGGGTTAAGGTGAGGGTTAGGATAAGGGGTAGGGTTAGGGTTAGGGTGAGGGTTAGATTGAGGATTAGGTTTAGGGTTAATATGAGGTTTAGGGTGAGGATGAGGTTTAGGGTTAGGTTGAGGATTAGGGTTAGAATTAGGGTTAGGGTGAGGGCTAGGGTGAGGTTTAGGTTTAGGGTTAGAGTTAGGGTAGGGTTTAAGGTTAGGGTGAGGGTGAGTTTAAGGTTTAGGGTGAGGGTTAGGGTTAGGGTTAGGGTTAGGGTGAGGGTAAGGTTGAGGGTTAAGTTGAGTGTTAGGGTGACGGTGAGGGTGAGGGTTAGGGTTGGGGTTAGGGTTAGAGTGAAGGTTAGGTTGAGGGGTAGTGTTAGGTTTAGGGTGAGGATTAGGGATAGTGTGAGGGTTAGGGTTTGAGTGAGGGTAAGGGTCAGGTGAGGTTTAGGGTTAGGGTGAGGGTTAGCATTAGGGTTATGGTCAGGTTTAATGTTAGGTTGGAAGTCAGGGTTAGGGTGAGTGTTAGGGTGAGTGTTAGGGTTAAGGTAAGTGATTGGGTTAGGGTTAGGGTGAGGGTTATGTTTAGGGTGATGTGTAGAATGAGGTTGAGGGTTATGTGAGGGTGACAATGAAGGTTAAGGTATGGATGCGGGTTAGTGTTAGGGTAAGGGTTAATATTACAGTGAGGGTTAGGGTGACGGTGAGGGTAAGGGTTAGATTTATGGTGAGGGTTAGGGTTAGAGTTAGGGTGAGGGGTAGGGTGAGGGGTAGGGACAGAGTTAAGGTTACGGTTAGTGTGAGGGTTAGGGTTAGGGTAAGGATAAGGTAAGCGTGAGGGTTGGAGTGAGGGTGAGGTTTACGGTTACTGTTAGGGTGAGGTTTAGGCTTAGGGTTATGTTTATTTTGAGGGTGAGTGTTTGAGTTAGGATGAGTGTTTTTGAGAGTGTGAGAGTTAGGGTTTGGGTGAAGGTTAGGGTTAGGGTGAGTGTTAGGGTGATGGTGAGGGTGAGGGTTACGGTTGGAATTAGGGTTAGAGTGAGAAGTAGGGTGAGGTTTGGGTTAGGGTTAGGGTGAGAGTTAGGTTTACTGTGAGGGTTAGGGTTAGGGTGAGGTTTAGGGTTACTGTTAGTGTTCAAGTTAGGATTAGGCTTAGTGTTAGGGTGAGGGTAAGTGTTAGGTTGAGGGTTAGGGTTAGACTGAGGGTTAGGGTTAATGTGAGGGTTAGGGTTAGGGTTAGGGTTAGGCTTAGGCATAGGTTTAGGCTGAGGGTGATGGTGAGGGTGAAGGTTAGTGTTATGGTGATAGATATGGTTAGGTTTCGGGTGAGGGTTAGGATGAGGGTTCGTGTTAGGGTGAGGGTTAGTATGAGCCTGAGGGTTACAGTAAGGGTGAGGGTTAGGTTTAGGTTGAGGGTTAGTGTAAGGGTTAGGGTTAGGGTTAGATTGAGGATTAGGTTTAGGGGTAGTGTGAGGTTTAGGGTGACGATGAGGGTTAGGGTGAGGTTTAGGGTTAGAATTAGGGTTAGGGTGAGGGCTAGCATGAGGCTGAGGGTTAGGGTTAGGGTTAAGTTTAGTTTGAGGGTTAGGGTGAGGGGTAGGGTTAGGTTTAGGGTGAGGGTTAGGTTTAGGGTGAGGGTTACGGTTAGGGTGAGGGTGAAGGTGAGGGTAAGGGTTATTGTGAGGGTTAGGGTGAGGGTGAGGTTTAGGGTGAGGTTGAGCGTTAGGATTAGGTTTAGGGTTAGGGTGAAGTTTAGGATGAGGTTTAGGGTTAAGGTTAGGGTTAGGTTTATGGTGTCGGTAAGTGATAGCCTGAGGGTTAGGGTGAGTGTTACATTTAGCATTAGGGTTAGGGTGAGGGTTAGGTTTAGGTTTAGGGTGAGGTTGCAGGTGAGAGTGAGGTTTAAGGTCAGGATTAGGGTGTGGTTTAGGGTTACGGTGAGGGTTAGGGTTAGGGTTAGTGTGAGGGTAGCGGTGAGGGTGACGATTAGGGTTAGAGTTACGGTGAGGGTTCAGTTAAGTTTGAGGTTTCGGGTGAGGATGAGGTTAAGGGTTAGGGTGAGGTGTTATTGTTAGGGTTAGGGTTAGGCTTACCGTTACTGTGAGGGTGAGTGTGGGGGTTAGGGCTAGGGTGACGTTTAGTGTTAGGGTTATGGTTAGAGTTAGGGTTAGTGTGAGGATGAGGTTTAGGGGTACAGTTATGTTTAGGTTGGGGGTTAGTGTGAGGGTTAGGTTTAGAGAAAGGTTTATGGTGGGGGTGACGGTAAGTTTAAAGGTGAGCGTTAGGCCGAAGGTGAGGGTTACGGTAAGGGTGAGGGTTAGGGTTATGGTGAGGGTTAGGGAAAGTGTTATGGTGAGGGTGAGGGTTAGATTGAGTATTAATGTTAGGGTTAGTGTGAGGTTTAGGGTGAGGATGAGGGTTAGGGTTAGGGTGAGGGCGAGGTTGAGGGTGAGGGTTATTGTTAGTGTTAGGGTGTGGTTTAGGGTTAGGGTGATGGTTAGGGTTAGTGTGAGGTTTAGTGTTAGGGTTAGGTTTAGTGTTAGGTTGGAAGTTAGGGTTAGGGTGAGGGTTAGGGTGAGTGTTAGGGTTAAGTTAAGTGATAGGTTTAGGGTTAGGGTGAGGATTATGTTTAGGGTCATGTGTAGAATGAGGGTGAGGCTTAGGGTGAGGGTTAATGCTACAGTGAGTGTTAGGGTGAGGGTGAGGGTAAGGGTTAGGTTTATGGTGAGGGTGAGGTTTAGAGGTATGGTGAGGGGTAGGGAAAGAGTTAAGGTTAGGGTTAGTGTGAGGGTTAGGGTTAGGGTGAAGAGAAGGTAAGCGTGAGGGTTGGAGTGAGGGTGAGGTTTAGGGTTACTCTTAGTGTGAGGGTTAGGGATACGGTTAGGGTGAGGGTTAGGCTTAGGGTTATGTTTATTTTGAGGGTGAGTGTTTGAGTTAGGATGAGTGTTCTTGAGAGTGTGAGAGTTAGGGTTTGGGTGAGGGTTAAGGTTAGGGTGAGTGTTAGGGTGACGGTGAGGGTGAGGGTTAGGGTTGGGGTTAGGGTCAGAATGAGGGGTAGGGTGAGGTGTAGGGTTAGGGTTAGGGTGAGTGTTACGTTTACTGTGAGGGTTAGGGTTAGGGTGAGGTTTAGGGTTACTGTGAGGGTTCCAGTTAGGATTAGGCTTAGTGTTAGGGTGAGGGTAAGGGTTAGGTTGAGGGTTAGGGTTAGAGTGAGGGTTAGGTTTAATGTGAGGGTTAGGGTTAGGGTGAGGGTTAGGGTTAGGGTGATGTTTAGGGTGAGGTTGAGGGTTAGTGTGAGTGTGAGTGTGAAGGTTCGGATGAGTGTTTGGGTTAGGTTTAGGTAGAGGTTGAGGGTGAGGGTGAGGCTTAGGGTTAGTTTTAGGGTAAGGCTAAGTGTGAGGGTTAGGGATAGGCTTAGGCTTAGGCTAAGGGTGAGGGTGAGGGTTAGGGTTAGTGTTAGGATTAGGGTTAGTGTTAGGGTTATGTTGATGCTTAGGGTTAGGTTAGAGGTTACGGTTAGGGTGAGGGTTAGGGTTAGGGATAGGTTTAGGTTGAGGATGAGGGTGAGGGTTAGGGTTAGGATTAGGGACAGGGTGAGCCTGAGGGTGAGGGTGAGTGTGAGGTTTAGGGTTAGGGTGAGGGTTAGGCTAAGGGTTAAGTTGAGCGTTAGGTTTAGGGTGATGTTTAGTTTGAGGGTGAGGGTTAGGGTGAGATTGAGGGTGAGGTTTAGGTTGAGGGTTTGGGTTAGGGTTAAGGTGAGGGTGAAGGTGAGGGTGAGGGTTAGGTTTAGGGTTAGGGTTAGGCTTAGGGTGAGGGTGATTGTGAGTTTTATGGTTAGGGTTATGGTTAGGCTTAGGTTTAAGCTGAGGTTGAGGTGAGTTTCAGGGTTAGGTTTAGGGTGACTGTGAGCATTAGGGTTAAGGTTAGGGATAGGATGAGTGTTACATGAGGGTGAGGGTTAGGGTTAGGGTGAGTGTTAGGCTTAGGGTTAGGGTGAGGGTGAGGGTGGGGGTGAGTGTTAGGCTTAGGGTGATGGTTAGCATTAGGTTTAGGGGGAGGGCTAGGATGAGGTTTAGCAGTAGGATTAGGGTTTGGGTGAGGGCTAGGGTGACAGTGAGTGTTAGGGTTAGGCTTAGGCTTAGGCATAGGTTTAGGCTGAGGGTGATGGTGAAGGTGAGGGTTAGTGTTATGGTGATGGATATGGTTAGGTTTAGGGTGAGGGTTAGGATGAGGGTTCGTGTTAGGGTGAGGGTTAGTATGAGCCTGAGGGTTACAGTAAGGGTGAGGGTTAGGTTTAGGTTGAGGGTTAGTGTAAGGTTTAGGGTTAGGGTTAGATTGAGGATTAGGGTTAGGGTTAGGGTGAGGGTTAGTGTTAGAATTAGGGTTAGGGTGAGGGTTAGGGTTAGGGTTAGGGTTAGGGTGATGTTTATGTTTATGGTGAGGGTTAGGTTTAGTGTGAGGGTTAGTGTTAGGGTGAGGGTAAATGTTAGGGTGAGGTTTAGCGTTAGGGTGAGGGTTATGGTTAGGGTGAGCTTTAGGGTTAGGGTTAGGGTTATTGTTAGGGTTAGGGTTAGGTTTATATTTATGGTGAGGTTGAGGGTGAGGGTGAGGTTTAGGGTTAGGGTTAGGGTGAGATTTAGGGTTAGGGTTAGGGTTAGATTTAGGGTTAGGGTGAAGTTGAGGTTTAGGGTTAGATTTAGGGTTAGGGTGAGAGTTAGGGTGAGTGTTAGGGTTAGGGTTAGTGTTAGGGTTAGGCTTAGGGTGAGGGTTAGGGTGAGGGTTAGGTGTACTGATAGGGTAAGTTTAGGATTAGGGTTAAGGTGAGGGTGAGTGTGAGGGTTAGGGTTAGTGCTAAGTTTAGGCTTAGAATTAAGCTGAGGGTGATGGTGAAGGTGAGGGTTAGGGTTAGGGTGAGGGTTAGGGTTAGGTTTAGGGTTAGAGTTAGCCTTAAGGTGAGGTTTATGGTTAGGTTTAGGGTTCTGGTAACGGTGAGGGTTAGAGTTAGCATCAGGGTTAGGGTGAGGGTTTGGGTTATTGTTAGGGTGAGTGTTAGGGTTAATGTGAGGTTTAGGGTTATGGTTAGGGTTAGGGTGAGGGTTAGGTTGAGGGTTGGGGTTTGGGTTAGGATTAGGCTGAGGGTGAGGATTAGGGTGAGATTTAGGTTAGGCTTAGTGTTAGGAGTAAGATGAGGTTAAGGGTTAGGGTGAGGGTTGGGCTTAGGGTTAGGGTGAGAGTTAAGATGAGGGTTAGGGTTTCAGTGAGGGTGAGGGTTAATGTTAGCGTGACGGTTAGGGTTAGGATTAGGATTAGGGAGTGGGTGATGGTTAGGATTACAGTTAGGGTTGTTGTAAGTGTTATGGTTACTGTTACATTTCCAGTGAGGGTGAGGCTGAGGGTGAAGGTTAGGGTTAGGGTTAGGGTTAGTTTTAGGGTTAGGATTAGTGTTAATGTTAGGGTTAGGGTTTGACTTTCGGTTTGCGTGAGGGTGAGGGTGAGGGTGAGGGTTAATTTTAGGGTTAGGGTGAGGTTGAGGATTAGGGTTAGGATTAGGGATAGGGTCAGGGTGAGGTTTAGGGTTAGATTTAGGTTGAGGGGGAGGGTTAGGGTGAGGGTCAGGGTTAGGGTTAGTGTTAGGGTTAGCATTAGGTATAGGGTGAGGGTTAGGTTGAGGTTTAGGGTTAGGTTTGGGATTAGGTTAGGGTGAGGGTGAGTGTGAGGTTTAGGGTTAGGATTAGGCTTAGGCTTAGGGTTAGGCTGAGGGTGAGGGTGGATATGAGTATTAGGCTTTTTGTGATGTTTATCCTTAGGGTTAGTGTGAGGGTTAGCATGAGGGTTAGGGATAGGATTAGGGTTAGGGTGAGGGCTAGGGTGAGGGTGAGGGTTAGGGTTAGTGTTAGGTTTAGGCATAGGTTTAGGCTGAGGGTGATGCTGAGGTTGAGGGTTAGGGTTATGGTGATGGATATTTTTATTGTTAGGGGGAGGTTTAGGATGAGGGTTCGTGTTAGGGTGAGGGTTAGTATGAGCGTGATGGTAAGAGTAAAGTTGAGGGTTAGGCTGAACGTGAGGGTTACAGTAAGGGTGAGGGTTAGTGTTAGGGTGAGGGTTAGGGTAAGTGTTAAGGTTAGGGTTAGATTGAGGATTAGGGTTAGGGTTAGTGTGAGGATGAGGGTTAGGGTTAGAATTAGGGTTAGGGTGAGGGCTAGCATGAGGGTGAGGGTTAGGGTTAGGGTTAAGTTTAGGGTGAGGGTTAGGGTGAGGTGTAGGGTTAGGTTTAGGGTGAGGGTTAGGTTTAGTGTGAGGTTTATGGTTAGGGTGAGGGTGAGGGTGAGGGTAAGGGTTATGGTGAGGGTTAGGTTGAGGGTGGGGGTTAGGGTTATTATTAGGTTTAGGGTTAGGGTGAGGTTTAGGCTGAGGTTGAGGGTTCAGGTTCGGGTTAGGTTTTGGTGTGGGTGATAGCATGAGGGTTAGGGTGAGTGTTAGAGTTAGCATTAGGGTTAGGGTGAGGGTTAAGTTTAGTGTTTGGGTGAGGGTGAGGGTGAGAGTTTGGTTTAAGTTGAGGATTAGAGTGAGTTTTAGGGTTAGGGTGAGTGTTAGGGTTAGGGTTAGCGTGAGGGTGACGGTGAGGGTGACGGTTAGGGTTAGATTTATGGTGAGGGTTCGATTAAGTGTGAGGTTTAGGGTGAGTATGAGGTTAAGGGTTAGTGTGAGGGTTAGGCTGCGTGTGAGGGTTAGGGTTAGGGTTTGGTTTAGGGTGAGGTTTAGATTTAGGGTTAGGGTTTGGGTTATGCTTAGGGTTAGTTTGAGGGTTATGCTGAGGGTTAGGATTAAGATTAGTGTGAGAGTTAGGTTGAGGGTTAGGGTGAGGTTGAGGGTTAGTATTAGGGTGAGGGTTACGGTTATTATTAGGGTTAGGGTTAGGTTTAGGGTGACAGTGAGGTTTAGGGTGAGGGTTAGAGTTAGGGTTAATGTGAGGGTTACGATAAGGGGTAGGGTTATGGATAGGTTTAGGGTTAGGATTAATGTGAGGTTAAGAATTAGGGTGTGGGTGAGGTTTAGGGTTAGGAATAGTGATAGGGTTGATGTTACGCTGAGGGTGAGGGTGAGGGTGAGAGTTTTGTTTAGGGTTGGGTGAGGGCTATGGTTTGGGTTAGGGTATGGGTGAGGGTTAGTGTGAGGGAGATTGTAAGGATAAAATTGAGGGTTAGGCTGAGGATGAGAGTTAAGGGTGAGGGATAGGGTTAGGGTGAGGGTTAGCTTAAGAGTTAGGGATAGGGTGAGGGTTAGATTGAGGATTAGGTTAGGGTTAGTGTGAGGTTTGGGGTGAGGATGAGGGTTATGATTAGGTTGAGGGTTAGGTTTAGAATTAAGGTTACAGTGAGGGCTAGGGTGAGGGTGAAGTTTAGCTTTAGGGTTAGGGTGAGGTTTAGGGTTAAGGTGAGAGTTAGGGTTAGTGTGAGGGTTAGTGTTAGAGTTAGGGTTAGTGTTAGGGTGAGGGGAAGTGTTAGGGTGAGGGTTAGTGTTAGGGATAGTTTATGCTTAGGGTTAAGGTTAGGGTGAGGGTGATTGTGTGGGTTAGGGTTAGGTTTAGGTTTACGGTTAGGGTTATGCTGAGGGTGAGGTTGAGCTTGAGGATTAGGGTTAGGGTGATGTTTAGGATTAGGGTTAGGGTGAGGTTTAGGATGAGGGTTAGGATGAAGGTGAGGTTTAGGGTTAGGTTTAGGGTGAGGTTTAGGGTTAGGGTTAGGGTTAGGTTGAGGTTGAGGTTTAGGTTTAGAGTTAGGGTTAGGGTGATGGTTAGTGTTAGGGTTAGTGTTAGGTTTAGGGTTAGGGTGAGTGTTAGGGTTAGGGTTAGGGTTAGGGTTATGGTGAGGGTGAGGTTTAGGGTTATAGTAAGTCTTAGGGTTAGTATGAGGGTTAGTGTTAGGGTGAGGGTAAGTGTTAGGGTGAGGTTTAGGATTAGGTTTAGGGTTAGGGTGAGGTTTAGGGTGAGGGTGAGTTTTAAGGTTAGGGATAGGTTTGTGGTGTGGGTAAGTGATAGCATGAGGGTTAGGGTGAGGGTTAGAATTAGCATTAGGGCTAGGGTGAGGGTGAGGGTGAGGATGCAGGTGAGAGTGAGGGTTAGGGTGAGGATTAGGGTGAGGTTTAGGGTTAGGGTGAGGGTTCGGGTTAGGGTGTGTGTTAGGATTAGGGTTATCCTTAGGGTTAGGGTGAGGGTTAGGCTGAGGTTTAGGCTGAGGTTTAGGCTTAGGATTAGGGTGAGGGTTAGGGTGAGGGTGAAGGTTAGAGTTCTGGTGAGGTTTAGGATTATTATTAGGGTTAGAGTCAGCTTTAGGTTGACGGGGAGGTTTAGGCTGAGGGTTGGGGTGAGGTTTAGGGTTAGGGTTAAGGTGAGTGTTAGGATAAGGGGTAGGGTTAAGGTTATGGTGAGGGTTAGGTTTAGTGTGAGAGTTAGATTTAGGGTTAGGGTTAGGATTAGTGTGAGGGTAAGAATTAGGGTGATGGTTAGGGTGAGGGTGAGGTTTAGGGTTAGGAATAGTGATAGGGTTAGTGTTAGGCTGCGGGTGAGGGTGAAGGTGAGGGTGAGGGTTAGGGTTAGGTTTAGGGTGAGGGCTAGGGTGCGGGTTAGGGATAGGGTGAGTGTTAGGGTGAGGGTGATGGTAAGGGTAAAGGTGAGGGTTAGGCTGAGGGTGAGGTTTAATATAAGCGTGAGTTTTAGTGTTAGGGTGAGGGTTAGGGTAAGGGTTCGGGTTAGAGTTAGGGTGAGGGTTAGACTGATTATTAGGGTTAGGGTTAATGTGAGGATGAGGGTTAGGGTTAGGGTGAGGGTGAGGGTTACTATTAGGGTTAGGGTGAGGGCTAGGGTGAGGGTGAGGGTTAGAGATAGAGTAAGGGTTAGGGCTAGGTTTAGGATTAGGGTGAGGGTTAGGGTTAGAATTAGGGTTAGGGTGAGGGCTAGGGTGATGTTTAGGGTTAGGTTTAGGTTTAGGGTGAGGTTTAGGTTTAGGGCGAGGGTGAGGTTAAGGTTTAGGATGAGGGTTAGGGTGAGGGTTAGGCTTAGGGTTAGGGTTAGGGTGAGGATAAGGTTGAGGATTAGGCTGAGTGTTAGGGTGACGGTGAGGGTGAGGGTGAGGGTTGGGGTTAGGGTTAGAGTGAGTGTTAGGGTGAGGGGTAGAGTTAGGGTTAGGGTGTGGATTAGGGTTACTGTGAGGGATAGGTTTAGAGTGAGGATAAAGGTTAGGGTGAGGGTTAGGGTAGGGTGAGGGTTAGCGTTAGGGTTAGGGTGAGGGTTAATGTTAGGTTGGAGGTTAGGGTTAGGTTGAGGGTTAGGGTGAGTGTCAGGTTTCGTGTGAGTGATAGGGTTAGGGTTAGAGTGAGGGTTATGGTTAGGGTGATGTGTAGAATGAGGGTTAGGGTTAGGGTGAGATTTAAGGTAAGGGTAAGGTTTAGGTTGAGGGTGAGGGTAAGGGTTAGGATTAGGGTGAGGTTTAGTGTTAGGGTTACGGTTAGAGTTAGGGAGAGGTGTAGGGTGAGGAGTAGGGTTAAAGTTAAGTTTAGGGTTAGTGTGAGGGTTAGGTTTAGGGTGAGGATTAGCTAAGGGTGAGGGTTGGGGTGAGGGTGAGTGTTAGAGTGAGGATGAGGGTTCTGGAGAGTGTGAGGGTTAGGGTTTGGGTGATGGTTAGGGTTAGTGTGAGTGTTAGGGTGACGGTGAGGGTGAGTGTTAGGGTTGGGATTAGAGTTACAATGAGGGGTAGGGTGAGGGGTAGGGTTAGGTTTAGGGTGAGAGTTAGGGTTACTGTGAGGGTTAGCGTTAAGATGAGTTTTAGGGTTACTGTGAGGGTTCAAGTTAGGGTTAGGCTTAGTGTTAGGGTGAGGGTAAGGGTTAGGTTGAGGGTTAGGGTTAGGTTGAAGGTTAGGGTTAATGTGAGTGTTAGGTTTAGGGTGAGGGTTAGGGTGAGGGTTAGGGTTAGGGTGATGTTTAGGGTGAGGGTGAGGTTGAGGGTGAGGGTGAAGGTGAAGGTTGGGTTGAGTGTTTGGGTTAGGGTTAGGATGGGGTTGAGGGTGAGGGTGAGGCTTAGGGTAAGTTTTAGGGTAAGGTTGTGTGTGAGGGTTACGGATAGGGTTAGTCTTAGGCTGAGGGTGAGGGTGAGGCTGAGGTTTAGGGTTAGAGTTAGGGTTAGCGTTAGGGTTATGGTGAAGGTTAGGGTTAGGTTGGAGGTTACGGTTAGGGTGAGGGTTAGGGTTAGGGATAGGTTTAGTTTGAGGCTGAGGATGAGGGTTAGGGTTAGGATTAGGGTTAAGGTGAGCCTGAGGTTGAGGGTTAAGTTGAGGGTTAGTGTTACGGTAGGGTTAGGCTAAGGGATAGAGTGAGGTTTAGGTTTAGGGTGATGTTTAGGTTGAGGGTGAGGGTTAGGGTGAGGTTGAGGGTGAGGTTTCGGTTGAGGGTTTGGGTTAGGGTGGTGAGGGTGAAGGTGAGCGTGAGGGTTAGGTTTAGGGTTAGGGTTAGGCTTAGGGTGAGGGTGATTGTGAGGGTTAGGGTTAGGGTTATTTTTAGGCTTAGGTTAAAGCTGAGGGTAAGTGTGAGTGTTAGGGTTAGGGTGAGTGTTAGGGATAGGCTGAGGGTTAGATTAGGGTGAGGCTTAGGGTTAGGGCGAGTGTTAGGCTTAGGGTTAGTGTGAGGGTTAGGGATAGTTTGATGGTTAGGGTGAGGTTTAGAGTAAGGGTGAGGGTGAGGGTGAGCGTGACTGTTAGGGTGCAGGTGAGGTTTAGGGTTAGGTTTAGGGTTAGGGTGAGGGTTTAGTGTTAGTGTTAGGATGATGGTTAGGATGAGGGGTAGGGTTAGGGTTAGGGTGAGGTTCAGTGTTAGATTAAGGGTTACCGTTAGGGTTAGGGTTAGGGGGAGGTTTAAGGTGAGGGTTAGGGTTAGGTTTAGTGTTAAGGTGAGGGTTAGGGTGAGGGTAAGTTTTAGGGTGAGGGTTAGGGTGAGTGTGAGGTTAGGGTTAGGTTATGGAGTGGTTTAGGGTTAGATTTAGGATGAAGTTGAGGGTGAGAGTGTGGGTTAGGGATTAGTTTTAGGGTTAGGGTTAGTGTTATTGTTAGGGTTAGGGTTACGATTACAGTGAGGTTGCTGGTGAGGTGAGGTTTAGCGTTAGGGTTAGCGTTAGGGTGAGGGTTAGGGTGAGGGTAAGTGTTGGGGTGTGAGTTAGGGTTAGGTGAGGTTAAGGGTTAGGGTTAGGGTTAGGTTGAGGGTTAGGGTTAGCATTAGGTTTACCTTGAGAACTAGGGTGAGGGATAGGGTTAGGTTAGGGTGAGGGTTAGGGTTAGGGTGAGCATTAGGGTGAGGGTAAGAATAAGGGTAAGGGTGAGGGTTAGGGTGAGTTTGAGGGTTACAGTAAGAGTGAAGGTTATGATGAGGGTGAGGTTTAGGGTGAGGTTTAGGATTAGGGTGAGGGTGAGATTGAGGGTTAGGGTGAGGGTAAGGGTTAGGGTTAGGGTGAGGGTAAGATAAGGTTGAGGGTTAGGGTTAGGTTTAGGGTGAGGGTTAGAGTGAGTGTGAGGTTTAAGGTTAGGGTTAGTGTTAGGGTGAGGGTAAGTGTTAGGGTTTTGTATAGGTTTACGGTGAGGGTGAAGGATAGGTTTCGTGTGAGGGTTAGGGTTAGGGTGAGGGTGAGGGTGAGGGTTAGTATAAAGTTTAGGGTTAGTATTATTTTTAGGTTTAGGTTTAGGTTTATGATTACGTTGACGGTGAGGGTTATGGTTAGCGTGAAGTTTAGGATTAGGGTTAGTTTTAGGGTTAGGGTTAGCATGAGGTTTAGGGTAAGTGGTAGGGTTAAGGTTAGGGTGAGGGTAAGGGTTAGTTTGAGGGTTACGGTTAGAGATAGGGTGAGGGTTAGGATGAGGGTTAGGGTGAGGGTAAGTTTTAGGGTGAGGGTTAGAGTGAGTGTGAGGTTTAGGGTTATGGTTAGTGTTAGGGTGAGGGTAAATGTTACAGTTAGGTTTAGGTTTACGGTGAGGGTGAGGGTTAGGTTTAGGGTGAGGGTTATGGTTAGGTTAGGGTTAAGGTGAGGGTGAGGGTTAGGATAAAGTTTAGGGTTAGGGTTATTTTTAGAATTATGTTTATGTTTATGGTTATGTTGAGGGTGAGGGTTAAGGTTATGGTGAGGTTTAGGATTAGGGTTAGGTTTAGGGTTAGGGTTAGGATGAGGTTTAGGATGAGTGGTAGTGTTAAGGTTAGGGGGAGGGTTAGGGTTAGGGTTAGGGTTAGGGTGAGGGTTAGGATTAGTGTTAGAGTTAGGGTTAGGGTAAGGATGAGGGTTTTGGGTTAGGGTTAGGGTTAGGGTTAGTTTGAGGATTTCGGTGAGGGTTATGATTAGGGTTAGGGTAAGGGTTAGCGTTAGGGTGAGTGTTATGGTTAGGATTAGTGTTAGAGTTAGTGTTAAGGTTAGGGTGAGGGTTATGGTGAGGGTGAGGTTTAGGGTTAGGTTTAGGTTTATCATGTGGGTGAGTGACAGTGTGAGGGTTAGGGTGAGTGTTAGAGTTAGCATTAGGGTTAGGGTGAAGGTTATGGTGAGGGTTAGGTTTAGTGTGAGTGTTAGGTTTAGGGTTAGGTTTAGGATTAGTGTGAAGGTAAGAATTAGGGTGATGGTTAGGGTGAGGGTGAGGTTTAGTGTTAGGATTTGGGTTATCGTTAGTGTTACGCTGAGGGTGATGGTGAGGGTGAGGGTGAGGTTGAGTTTTAGGGTTAGGGTTAGGGTGAGGGCGAGGATGAGGTTTAGGGTTAGGGTGAGGTATAGGGTTAGGGTGAGGGTTAAGGTTAGAGTTAGGGTTAGGGTTAGGGTGAGTTTGAGGGTGGTATGAGGGTGAGGTTTAGGGTGAGGGTTAGGGTTAGGGTTAAAATTAGGGTGAGGTTTAGGGTTACTGGTAGTGTTACGGTTATGGTTAGTATTAGGGTTAATGTGTGGGTTAGGGTTAGGGTGAGGATAAAGTAAGGGTTAGGGTTAGGGTGAGGGTGAAGTTTATGGTTACTGTTTGAGTGAGGGTTAGGGTTTGGTTTAGTGTTAAGGTCAGGTTGAGGGTGAGGGTTAGGGTTAGGCTTATGGTTAAGGAGAGGGTGAGGGTGAGTGTGAGGTTTAAGGTTAGGTTTAGGGTTAGGGTGAATGTTAGGGTTAGAGTGGAGGTTAGGATTAGGGTTAGGGTGAGGGTTAGGTTTTGGGTTAGGCTGAAGGTTAAGGTTAAGATTAGGGTGAGGTTTAGGGTGAGGGTTAGGGGGAGGGGGAGGGTTAGGTTTAGAGTGAGACTTAGGGTTAGTATTAGGGTTAGGGTCAGAGTTAGGGTGACTGTGAGGTTTAGGGTGAAGTTTAGAGTGAGGGTTAAGTTTAGGGTGAAGGTGAGGGTTAGGGTAAGGGGTAGGGTTACGGTTAGGGTGAGGTTTAGGTTTAGTGTGAGAGTAAAGGTTAGGGTTAGGGTTAGGATTAGAGTGAGGGAAAGAATTAGGGTGATGGTTAGGGTGAGGGTGAGGTTTAGGTTTAGGAATAGGGATAGGGTTAGTGTTACACTGAGGGTGAGGATGAGGGTGAGGGTGAGCGTTAGGTTTAGGGTTAGGGTGAGGGCTAGGGTGAGGGTTATTAACGGTTAGGGTGAGGGCTAGGGTTAGGGTGAGGGTAAGGGTTAGGTTTAGTTTGAGGGTGGTGTGAGGGTGAGGTTTAGGGTGAGGCTTTGGGTTAGGGTGAGGGCTAGGTTGAGGGTGAACTTTAGGGTTATGATGAGGGTTAGCGTTAGGTTTAGGGTGAGGGTTAGGTTTAGTGTGAGGTTTACGGTTAAGGTTAGGTTGAGGTTGCGGGTAAGGGTTATGGTGAGGGTTCGGGTGAAGGTGAAGTTTAGGGTTATGACGAGAGATAGGGTTAGGTTTAGGCTGAGGGTGAGAGTGAGGGTGCGGGTGAGGTTTAGGGTTAGGGTTAGGGTTAGGGTGAGGGTGAGGGCTAGGGTGAGGGTCAGGGTTAGGGTGAAGGTGAGGTTGAGGATGAGGCTGAGCGTTAGGGTGAGGGTGAGGGTTTGGTTTAGGGTTAGGCTTAGGGTGAGGTTGAGGTTTAAGATTAGGTTTAGGGTTATTGTTAGGGTTAGAGTGAGGGTTACAGTTCAGTTTAGGGTGAGGGTGAACGTTAGGGTTATGGTTAGGGTTAGGGTGAGGTTTAGGGTTAGGGTTAGGGTTAGTGTTAAGATGAAGTTTATG
This sequence comes from Dipodomys merriami, assembly GCF_024711535.1. Lineage (NCBI taxonomy): Eukaryota > Metazoa > Chordata > Mammalia > Rodentia > Heteromyidae > Dipodomys > Dipodomys merriami. The sequence continues at coordinate 572,555 of NW_027203348.1, forward strand.
GTGAATGGTAGGGTTAGGGTTAAGGTGAGGGTTAGGGTTAGTGTGACGGTTAGAATGAGGGTGAGGGTTAGGGTTAAGGTGAGGGTTAGGTTGAGCGTAAGGGTTTTGGTTAGTGTTAAGGTAGGGTGAGGGTTAGGATGAGGTTTAGGGTAAGGGTGAGGGTTAGGGTTAGGGTGGAGTTTAGGATTAAGTTTAGGGTTATGGTTAGGTTGAGAGTTAGGTTTAGGGTTAGGGTTAGGTTTACGCTGAGGGTGAGGGTTAGGGTTATGGTGAGGGTTTGGTTTAGAGTAAGGGTTAAGGTGAGGGTGAGTTTTAGGATTAGGATTAGGGTTAGGGTTAGGGTGAGGGTGAGGGTTACGGTTAGGGTTAGTGTTACAGTGAGGGTGAGGGTTAGGTTTAGGGTGAGGTTTAGGGTTAGGGTTAGGGTTAAGGTGTGGGTTTGTGTTAGGATTAGAGTTAGGGTCAGGGTTATTGTTAGGGTTAGGGTTAGTGTTAGGGTTAGGTTTAGGGTGAGGGTGAGGGTTACCGTTAGGTTTAGGTATAGTGTTAGGGTTAGGATTAGCGTGAGGGTGAGGGTGTGGGTTAGGGTTAGGGTTAATGTGAGGGTGAGGGTTAGTGTGAGGGTTAGGGTTAGGGTGAGGGTGAGGGTGAGGTTGAGGGTGAGTGTTAGGGTTAGTATGAGGTTTAGGGTTAGGGTTAAGGTTAGGCTTAGGTTGAGGGTTTGGCTTAGGTTTAGGGTTAGGCTGAGGGGTATGGTTACATTTAGGGTGAGGATTAGGTTTAGTGTGAAGGTTAGGCTTAGGGTTAGGGTGGGGTTAAGGATTAGGGGGAGTGTTAGGGTGAGGGTTAACGTTAGGTTTAGGTTTAGGGTGAGGCTTAGGGTTAGGGTTAGGGTTACTGTGATGGTGAGGGCTAGGTTTAGGGTGAGGGTTAGGGTTAGGGTTAGGCTTAGGCATATGGTTAGGATTAGGGTGATGCTGAGGGTGGGGCTTAAAGTTATGGTGATGGATAGGGTTAGGGTTAGGGTGAGGGTTAGGATGAGGGTTCGGTTTAGGGTGAGGGTTAGGATGAGAGTGACGGTAAGAGCAAAGGTGAGGGTGAGACTGAGGGTGAGGGTTATGGTAAGGCTTAGGCTTAGGGCTAGGGTGAGTGTTAGGGTAAGGGTTAGGGTTAGGGTTAGATTGAGGATTAGGTTTAGGGATAGTGTGAGGTTTAGATTGAGAATGAGGGTTAGGGTTAGAATTAGGGTTAGGGTGAGGGCTAGCGTGAGGGTGAGGGTTAGGGTTAGGGTTAAGTTTAAGATGAGTGTTAGGGTGAAGAGTAGGGTTAGGATTAGGGTTAGTGTTAGTGTTATTGTTTGAGTTAGGGTTACGGTTATGGTGAGGGTGAGGGTTAGGGTTAGGGTTAATGTTATTGTTAAGGTTAGGGTTACGGTTACGGTGAGGGTGAGGATGAGGGTTAGGGTTAGGGTTAGGGTGAGGTTTTTAATGTTAGGGTTAGGGTGAGGTTTAGGGTTACGTTTAGGGTTTGGGTTACGGTGAGAGTAAGGTTTAGTGTTAGAGTTAGTTTTAGCATGAGGCTGTGGGTGAGGGTTAGGGTTAAGGTTAGTGTTAGGGTTAGGGTGAGGGTGAGGTTTAGGGTGAGGTTGAGTTTTAGGCTTAGGGTTAGGATTAGGATTATGGTAAAGGTTAGGGTGAGTGTGAGGGTTAGGGTTAGGGTTAGGCTTAGGCTTAGGATTAGACTGAGGGTGAAGGTGAGGTTGTAGTTTGGGGTTAGGGTGAGTGTTAGGGTTAGGCTTAGGGTTAGGATTAGGATTAGGGTAAGGGTTATGGTGAGCGTGAGGTTTAGTTTTAGAATTAAGTTAAGGGGGAGGCTGAGGATGAAGGTGAGGGTTAGGGTTAGTGTTAGGGTAAGGTTTAGGGTTAGGGTTAGGGTGAGGGTTAGGATGAGGGTTAGGATTACGGTCAGGGTGAGGGTTAGGGGTAGAGTGAAGGATAGGGTTAGGATTAGGGTTAGGGTGAGTGTTAGGGTTAGTGTTAGGGTGAGGTTTAGGATGAGGGTTAGGATTGGGGTTAGGGTGAGGCCTAGAGTGAGGGTGAGGTTTAGTGTTAGGGTTATTGTGAGGTTTAGGGTTAGGGTTAGGGTTAGGGTGAGGGTGAGATTTAGGGTTAGAGTTAGGGTAAGGGTGAGGCTGAGGTTGAGAGTTAGGGTTAAGGTTAGTGTTATTGCTAGGGTTAGGGTGAGGTTTAGGGTGATGGTGAGGGTTATGCTTAGGGTTAGGATTAGGATTAGTGTAAGGGTTAGGGTGAATGTGAGGGTTAGGGTTAGGGTTAGGGTTCAGCTTATGGTTAGGCTGAGGGTGAGGGTTAGGGTTAGGGTGAGGTTAAGTGATAGGGTTAGTGTGAGAGTTAGGGTTCTGTTAAGTTTAGGGTTAGGGTGAAAGTTACGGTTAGGGTTACGGTGAGCGTGAGGGTTAGGGTTAGGTTGAGGTTTAGCGTTAGGGTTAGGGTGAGGGTTAGGATGGGGATTAGGTTTAAGATTAGGGTTAGGGTGAGTGCTAGGGTGAGGATTAGGTTTAGTGTTAGGGTAAGGTTTAGGGTTAGGTTTAGGGTTAGGGTGAGGGTTAGGATGAGGGTTAGCGTTATAGTGAGGTTGAGGGTTACATTAAGGTGAGGGTTAGGATTAGGATTAGGGTTAGGTTTAGGGTTAGGATTAGTGTTATTTTTAGGGTTAGCGTTTGAGTTATGGTGAAGGTGACGGTGAGGGTGAGGGTTAGGTTTAGGGTTAGGGTGAGGTTTAGGGTTAGGGTTAGGTTTAGGGTTAGGGTGAGGGTGAGGTTAAGGGTTATATTTAGGGTTTGTTGGAGGGTTAGGTCGAGGGTTGGGGTTAGGATTAATGTTAGTGTTAGGCTTAAGTTGAGGGTTAGGTTGAGGGTGATGGTTAGGGTTAGGGTTAGGATTAGGATTAGGGTAATTGTTAGGGTGAGTGAGAGGGTTAAGGTTAGGATTAGGATTAGGCTAGGTCTTCGGCTGAGGATGAGGGTGAGGGTTAGGGTTAGAGTATGGTTTAGGTTTATGGTTAGGTTGATTGTGAGGGTTAGGGTTAGGGATAGGATTAGGGTTAGGTTGAGGCTGATGGTGTGGGTGAGGGTTCGGTTTAGGGTGAGCGTTATCGTTAGGGTTATGGGGAGATTTAGGATGATGGTTAGGGTTAGGATTAGGGTTAGGGTGAGGGCTAGGTGAGGGTGAGGTTTCGGGTTAGGGATAGGGTGAGGTTTAGGGTTAGGGTTAGGGTGAGGTTGAGGTTTAGGTTTAGAGTTAGGGTTAAGGTGAGGCTGAGTGTGAGGCTTAGAGTTAGGGTTAGGATTAGGATTACGGTATGGGTTAGGGTGAGTGTGAGGGTTAGGGTTAGGTTTAGTGTTCGGCTTAGGGTTACACTGAGTGTGAGGATGAGGGTAAGGGTTAGTGTTTGAGTGAGGGTTAGGGTTACGTTTAGGGTGAGAGTTAGGGTTCAGGTTAAGTTTAGGGTTAGGGTGAGGGTTAGGGTTAGGGTTACATTTTGCTTGAGGGTTAGGGTTAGGTTGAGGGTTAGGGTTAGGTTTAGGGTTAGGGTGAGGTTTAGGGTTAGGTTTAGGGTGAGGATTAGGATGAGGGTTAGGGTTACAGTAAGGGTAATGGTTAGGGTTAAAGTGAGGGTTAGGTTTAGGATTAGAGTTAGGGTGACAGTGAGGTTTAGGATGTGGATTAGGGTTAATGTTATTGTTAGGGTTATGGTACCGGTTAAGGTGAGAGTGAGTGTGAGTGTTAGGATTAGGGTTAGGGTTAATGTTATTGTTAGGGTTAGGGTTACAGTTATGGTGAGGGTGAGGATGAGGGTTAAGGTTAGGGTTAGAGTGAGGTTTTTAGTGTTAGGGTTAGGGTTAGAATTAGGGTTAGAGTGAGGGTTAGCTTTAGGGTTAGGGGGAGGGTAAGGATGAGGATTAGGGATAGGATTAGTGTTAGGGTAAGGGCTAGGGTGAGGGTGAGGTTTAGGTTTAGGGTTAGGGTGAGGTTTAGGGTTATGTTTAGGGTTTGGGTTAGGGTGAGGTTAAGGTTTAGTTTTAGTTAGGGTTAGGGTGAGGCTGAGGGTGAGGGTAAGGGTTAGTGTTAGTGTAAGGTTAGGGTGAGAGTGAGGGTGAGGGAGCGGGTTAGGGTGAGGGTGAGGGTTAGGCTTAAGCTTAGGATTAGGATTACGGTAAAGGTTAGGGTGAGTGTGAGGGTTAGTGTTAGGGTTAGGCTTAGGCTTAGGATTAGACTGATGGTGAAGGTGAGGGTGAAGTTTAGGGTTAGGGTGAATGTTATGCTTAGGCTTAAGGTTTAGTTTTAGTTAGGGTTAGGGTGAGGCTGAGGGTGAGGGTTAGGGTTAGTGTTAGTGTTAGGTTAGGGTGAGAGTGAGGGTGAGGGAGAGGGTTAGGGTGAGGGTGAGGGTTAGGCTTAGGATTAGGATTAGGATTACGGTAAAGGTTAGGGTGAGTGTGAGGGTTAGTGTTAGGGTTAGGCTTAGGCTTAGGATTAGACTGATGGTGAAGGTGAGGGTGAAGTTTAGGGTTAGGGTGAATGTTATGCTTAGGCTTAAGTTTAGGATTAGGATTAGGGTAAGGCTTATGGTGAGCGTGAGGTTTAGTTTTAGAGTTAGGGTAAGGGTGAGGCTGAGGTTTAAGGTGAGGGTTAGGGTTAGTGTTAGGGTAAGGTTTAGGGTTAGGGTTAGGGTTATGGTTAGGGTTAGGCTTAGGGTGAGTGTGAGGGTTAGGGTTTGAGTAAGGATTAGGCTTAGAGTTCGGCTGAGAGTGAGGGTGAGTGAGAGTTTTAGGGTTAGAGTGAGGTTTAGGTTTAGGGTTAGTGTGAGTGTTAGGGTTAGGGATAGGATTAGAGTTAGTCTGAGTGTAATGGTGTGGGTGAGGATTAGGTTTAGGGTGAGGGTTAGGGTTAGGGTTATGGGGAGGGTTAAGATGAAGGTTAGTGTTAGGATTAGGGTTAGGGTGAGGGCTAGGGTGAGAGTGAGGTTTAGGCTTAGGGTTAGGGTGAGGTTTAGGGTTAAGTTTAGGGGAGGTTGAGGTATAGGTTTAGAGTTAGGGTTAAGGTGAAGCTGAGAGTGAGGGTTAGAGTTAGGGTTAGGCTTAGGATTAGGGTAAGGGTTAGGGTGAGTGTGAGGGTTAGGGTTATGATTAGGGCTTGGCTTAGGGTTACACTGAAGGTGAGGGTGAGGTTGTGAGTTAGGGTTTGGGTGAGGGTTAGGGTTAGTTTTATGGTGAGAATTAGGGTTCAGTTTAAGTTTAGTGTTAGGGTGAGGTATAGGGTTAGGTTTAGGGTGAGGTTTAGGGTTAGGGTTAGGTTGAGGGTTAGGGTTAGGTTTAGGGTTAGGGTGAGGTTTAGGATTAGGGTTAGGGTGAGGGTTAGGGTTAGGGTGAGGGTTAGGATTGGAGTTAGGGTGAGGGCTAGGGTGAGGGTGAGGGTTAGGGTTAGTTATACGGTGAGGTTTCAGGTTAGGGTTAGGTTTAGCATGAGGGTTCGGATGAGGGTTAGGGTTACGGTAAGGGTTATGGTTAGGGTTAAGTTGAGGGTTAGGGTTAGGATTAGGTTTAGGGTGAGAGTGAGGTTTAGGATTAGGATTAGGGTTAATGTTATTGTTAGGTTTAGGGTTATGGTTACGGTGAGGGTGAAGGAGAGGGATAGGATTAGGGTTAGTGTTAATGTTATTGTTAGGGTTAGGGTTAGGGTTACAGTGAGGGTGAGGATTATGGTTAGGGTGAGGTTTTTAGTGTTATGGTTAGGGTTAGAATTAGGGTTAGGGTGAGTGTTAGGGTTAGGGTTAAGGGGAGGGTTAGGATGAGTATTAGGAATAGGATTAGGGTTAGGGTAAGGGCTAGGGTGAGGGTGAGTTTTAGGGTTAGTGTTAGGGTGAGGTTTAGGTTTACGCTTAAGGTTTGGGTTAGGGTGAGGTTAAGGTTTAGTGTTAGTATTAGTTTTAGGGTGAGGCTTAGGGTGAGGATTAGGGCTAGGGTTAGTTTTAGTGTTAGGGTTAGGGTGAGCGTGAGGGTGAGGGTTAGGGTGTGGGTGAGGTTTAGGCTTAGGTTTAGGATTAGGATTACTGTAAAGGTTAGGGTGAGTGTGAGGGCTAGGGTTAGGGTTAGGTTTAGGATTAGGATTACACTGAGCATGAAGGTGAGGGTGAAGTTTAGGGTTAGGGTGAATGTTAGGGTTAGGCTTAGGGTTAGGATTAGGATTAGGGTAAGGTTTAGGGTGAGGGTGAGGTTTAGTTTTAGAGTTAGGGTAAGGGTGAGGCTGAGGTTGAAGTTGAGGGTTAGGGTTAGTGTTAGGATAAGGTTTAGGGTTAGGGTTAGGGTGAGGGTTAGGATGAGGGTTAAGGTAATGATCAGGGTGAGGGTTAGTGGTAGAGTGAGGGTGAGGGTTAGGATTAGTATTAGGGTGAGGGTGAGTGCTAGCATTAGTTTTAGGGTTAGTGTTAGGGTTAAGTTTAGGGTTAGGATTAGCGTTATTTTTAGGGTTAGGGTTAGAGTTATGGTGAGGGTGAGTGTGAGGGTTAGGATTATGGTTATGGTGAAATTTAGGGTTCAGGTTAGGATTAGGGTTAGGGTGAGGGTGAGGTTTAGGGTTCGATTTAGGGTTATTTGGAGGGTTAGGTAGAGGGTTAGGTTTAGAGTTAGTGTTAAGGTTAAGGTTAGGATGAGGTTTAGGTTGAGGTTTAAGGTTAGGGTTAGGCTTAAGATTAGGATTAGGGTTAGGGGAGGGTGAGTGTGAGGGTTAGGGTTAGAGTGATGGTTAGGGTTAGGGTTACAGAGAGGTTTAGGATGAGGGTTAGGCTTAGGATTAGAGTTAGGGTGAGGGCTAGGGTGAGGGTGAGGGGTGGGGTAAGTGTTAGGCTTAGGCTTAGGCTTAGGCTGAGCATGAGGTTCAGGGTGAGGGTTAGGGTTAGGTTTAGGGTGAGGTTCAGTGTTAGGGTTAGGGTTAGAGTTAGGGGTAGAGTGAGGGTGAGGTTTAGGAGTAGAGTTAAGGTTAGGGTGAGGGTTAGGGTTAGGGTGAGGCTTAGGGTTAGTGTTAGTGTTAGGTTGAGAGTGAGGTTTAGATTGAGGTTTAAGGTTAGGGTTAGGGTTAGTGTGAGGGTTAGGGTTAGGTTTAGTGTTAGTGTTAGTGTGAGGGTAAGTGTTAGGTTGAGGGAATGGTTTAGGTTGAGGGTTATGGTTAGGGTGAGGGTTTGGATTAGGGTTAGGCTTATTTTTACGGTTAGGTTCATGGTTAAGGTTACTGTGAGTGTGAGGGTGACGGTTAGGGTTAGGGTTAGGGTGAGGTTTAGGGATTGTGTTAGGGTTAGATTAAGGGTTAAGGTGAGGGTGAGTGTGAGGGTTAGGGTTAGAGTTAGGCTTAGGCTTAGGGTTAGGCTGAGGGTGAGGGTTGGGTGAGGATTAGGTTTAGGGTGATGGTTAGGGTTAGGGTTAGGGTTAGGGTTAGGGTGGGGTTTAGGGTTACGGTTAGGGTTTGGTTTAGGGTGAGGGTGAGGTTTAGGGTTAGATATAGGGTTAGGGGGAGCTTTAGGGTGAGGGTTAGGGTTAGGGTTAAGTTTAGATTTAGGGTGAGTGTGCGGGTGAGTGTGAGGGTTAGGTTTAGGTTTAGGATTACTCTTAGGGTTAAGCTGAGGGTGAGGGTTAGGGTTAGGGTGAGGGTTAGTGTTAGGGTTATGGTGAGGGTTAGATTGAGTTTAGGGTTAGGATTAGGGTAAGGGTGAGGGCTAGGTTGAGGGTTATGTTTAGGGTGAGGTTTAGGGTGTGGTTTATGGTTAGGGTTAGGTTTAGTGTTAGGGTTTGGGTGAGGTTTAGGGTAAGAGTTAGGGTTAATTTGAGGCTGAGGGTGAGGTTTAGGGTTAGCTTTAGGAATAGTATTAGTGTAAGGTTTAGGGTGAGTGTGATGGTTAGCGTAAGGTTTAGGGTTAGGCTTAGGGTTACACTGAGGGTGAGTTTAAGGGTTAGGGTGAGGGTTAGGGTTAGGATTAGGGTGAGAGTTAGTGTTCAGGTTAAATTTAGGGGTAGGGTGAGGGTTAGGGTTAGGGTTAAGTTGAGCTGAGGGTTAGGGTTAGGTTGAGGGTTAGGGTTAGGCTTAGGATTAGGGTGAGGTTTAGGGTTAGGGTTAGGGTGAGGTTTAGGATGAGGATTAGGGTTAAGATTAGGGTTAGGGTGGGGGCTAGGGTTAGGTTGAGGGTCAGGGTTAGTGTTAGGGTGAGGTTTAGGTTTAGGGTGAGGGTTAGGATAAGTGTTAGTGTTATGGTAAGGGTGAGGATTAGGGTTAGGGTGAGGGTTAGTGTTAGGATTAGGTTTAGGGTGAGGGTGAGAGTTAGGAATAGGGTTAGGGTTAAGGTTATTGTTAGGGTTAGGGTTAGGGCTATGGTTACTGAGAGGGTGAGGGTGAGGGTTAGTGTTAGATTTAGGGTTAGGTTTTTAGTGTTAGATTTATGGTGAGACTTAGGGTTAGGGTTAGTGTAAGAGTTAGTGTTAGGGTTAGTTTTAGGGTGAGGCTGAGGATGAGGGTTAAGGTTAGGGTTAGTGTTAGAGTTAGGGGTAGGGTTAGGATTAGGGTAGGGTTTAGGGTTAGGGTTAGGGTCTTGTTAGGGTCTGGGTGAGAATTAGGGTTCGGGTTAGGTTTAGGGTTAAGGTGAGTTTTAGGGTTAGGGTTATGGTGAGCATGAGTGTTAGGTTTTGGTTGAGGGTTAGGGTTAGGCTTAGGATTAGTGTGAGGGTTAGGTTTAGGATTAGGGTCAGGGTTAGTATGAGGATTAGGGTTAGGATTAGTGTTATTGTGAGAGCTAGGGTGAGGGTGAGGGTTATTGTTAGTGTTCGGGTGAAGTTTAGGGTTAGGGTTAGAGTTTGGGTGAGGGTTAGGATGAGTGTTATATTTACAGTGAGGGTGAGGGTTAGGGTTAGGTTGAGGGTTAGGGTTAGGGTGACGGTTAGTTTTAGTTTTAGATTTAGGGTTTGGGGGAGATTTATGTCCAGGGTTAGGGTTAGGGTTAGGGTTAGTGTTAGGGTTAAGATTAGGGTGCAGGTTAGTTTGAGGTTTATGATTAGGGTTAGTGTAAGAGTTAGGATTAGGTTTAGGGTGAGGGTGAGTGTGAGGGTTAGGGTTAGGGTTAAGCTTAGGCTTAGGTTTAGGTTGAGCGTGAGGGTGGGGGTGAGGATTAGGGTTAGGGTTATGGTTAGGATTAGGGTTAGGGTGAGGGTTAGGATGAGGGTTAGGTTTAGGATTAGGGTTAGGGTGAGGGCTAGGGTGAGGGTGAGATTTAGGGTGAGGTTTAAGCTTAGGCTTAGGGTTTTGGCTGACTGTGAGGTTGAGGGTGAGGGTTAGGGTTAGTGTGATCGTTAGGTTTTCGGTTAGGGTGAGTGTTAGGATGAGGTTTATGTTTTGGGTGAGGGTTTCGGTGAGGATGATGGTAAGTGTAAAGGTGAGGTTTAGGCTGAGGGTGAGGGTTAAGATAAGGGTGAGGGTTATGTTTAGGGTTAGGGTTAGGGTAAGTGTTAGTGTTAGATTTAGGTTTAGGGTTAGACTGAGGATTAGGGTTAGGGTTAGGTTTAGTGTGAGGTTTATGGTGAGGATGAGGTTTATGGTTATGGTGAGGGTGAGGGTTAGAATTAGGGTTAGGGTGAGGGCTAGTGTGAGGTTGAGGGTTAGAGTTAGGGTTAGGGTGAGGTTTAGGATTAGGGTGAGGGTTTGGATTAGTGTGAGGGTTAGGGTTATGGTGAGGGTAAATGTTAGGGTGAGGGTTAGGTTTAGGGTGAGGGTTATGGTTAGGGGGAAGGTGAGGGTTAGGTTTAGCGTTAGGGTTAGGGTTGGAATTAGGATTAAGGTGAGGGTGAGGTTTAGGGGTTGAGTTAGGGTTAGGATGAGGGTTAAGTTTAGGGTGAGGGTTATGGTGGGTGTGATGCTAAGGGTAAAGTTGAGGATTAGGCTTAGGGTGAGGGTTAGGTTGAGGGTGAGAGTTAGATTGAGTATTAGAGTTAGGGTTAGTGTGAAGTTTAGGGTGAGAATTAGGGTTAGGGTCCGGGTGAGGGCTAGGGTGAGGTTGAGGGTTAGAGTTAGTGTTAGGGTGAGGTTTGGGGTTAGGGTGATGTTTGGGTTAGTGTGAGCGTTAGTGTTAGCGTTTCCGTTAGTGTTAGGGTGAGGTTAAATGTTAGGGTTCGGGTGAGGTTTATGGTTAGTGTGAGGTTGAGTGTTAGAGTTATGGTTAGGATGAGGTTCAGTTTAGGGTTAGGGTTTGAGTTAGGGTTATGGTGAGGGTGAGATTAGGGGTAGTGTTAGGGTTTGTGTTAGGGTGAGGGTTAGGTTTAGGGGTAGGATTAGGCTTAGGCTTGGGCTTAGGCCGAGCATGAGGGTCAGTGTTAGGGTTCAGGTTAGGGTTCAGATTAGGGTTAGGGTTAGTGTGAGTGTTAGGATGAGGTTTAAGGTTAGGATTAGGTTTAGGGTGAGGGCTAGGCTGAGGGTTAGGTTGAGGTTTAGTGTTAGGGATAGGGTTAGGTTTATGATTTGGGTTACGGTGAGGGTGAGTTGAGGGTTAGGGTTAGGGTTAGGGTTAGGGTCAGGGTGATTGTTAGTGTTATGGTTACAGTTAAGTTATGCTTAGGGTTAGGATTAGGGTTAGTGTTAGGGTTAGTGTTATTGTTAGGGTTAGGGTTAGGGGGATGGTTAGTGTGAGGTTTAGGGTTAGGGTTAGTGTTAGCGTTAGGGTGAGGGTGAGGTTTAGGTTGAGGTTTAGGGTTAGGTTTAGGGACAGGGTTAGGTTTAGAGTTATGGTGAGGGTGAGGGTGCGGGTGATTATGAGGGTTAGGGTTAGGGTTAGCATTAGGCTGAGGGTTAGGCAGAGGGTGATGGTGAGGCTGAGGGTTAGGGTTAGGGTTAGGATGAGGTTTAGATTTAGGGTTAGTTTTGAGTTAGAGTTAGGGTTAGGGTTATGGTTAGGGTGAGGTTTAGGGTAAGGGTTCGGGTTATGGTTAGGGTGAGGGTTAGATTGAGGATTAGTGTTAGGGTTAGTGTGAGGTTTAGGGTGAGGATGAGGATTAGGGTTAGGCTGAGGCTGAGGGTTAAGATAAGTGTCAGGGTTAGGGTTAGGGTGAGAGTTAGGGTTAATGTAAGGTTTAGGGTTAGGTTTAGGTTTAGGGTTAGGGTGAGGGTTAGGTTGATCGTTAGGTTTTGGGTTACAGTTAGGTTGAGGGTGAGGGTTAGGGTGAGTTTTTGTTTAGGCTTAGTGTTAGGATTAGGGTGAGGTTAAGGGTTAGGGTGAGGGTTAGGGTTAGGGTGAGGGTGAGGCTTAAGATGATGGTGAGGGTTACAGTGAGGGTCAGGGTTATGGTTAGGGTCTGGGTTAGGGTGAGGATTAGGGTTAGGGTGAGGGTAATGGTTAGGATCAGGGTTAGGATCATTGTAAGTGTTATGGTTAGGTTTACATTTGCAATTAGGGTGAGGCTGAGGGTAAAGTTTAGCGTTAGGGTTAGGGTTAGTTTTAGGGTTAGGATTAGTGTTAATGTTAGGGTTAGGGTTAGAGTTACGGTTTGGGTGAGGGTGAGGGTAAGATTTAGGGTTAGGGTTATTGTGAGGTTTAAGGATAAGGTTAGGATTAGGGATAGGGTGAGGGTGAGGTTTAGAGTTAGAGTTAGGTTGAGGCTGAGGGATATGGTGACTGTTAGGGTTAGTGCTAGTGTTAGTGTTAGCGTTAGGTTTAGGGTGAGGGTTAGGTTGAGGTTTAGGGTAGGGTTAGGGTTAGGATTAGGTTTAGGGTGAGGGTGAGTGTGAGGGTTAGGATTAGTATTAGGCTTAGGCTTAGGGTAAGGTTGAGGGTGATGGTTGGGGAGAGGATTAGGCTTAGGTTGATGTTTAGCCTTAGGGTTAGGGTGAGAGTTAGGGTTAGGGTTAGGGTTAGGATTAGGGTTCGGGTGAGGGCTAGGGTGAGTGTGAGGGAAAGGGTTAGGGTTAGGCTTAGGCATAGGGTTACGATGAGGGTGATGGTGAGGGTGGGGGTTAGGGTTATAGTGATGGATTAGGTTAGGTTTAGGGTGAGGGTTAGGATGAGAATGACGGTAAGAGTAACGGTGAGGGTTAGCCTGAAGTTGAGGGTTAGGGTAAGGGTTAGGGTTAGGGTTAGACTGAGGATTTGGGTTAGGGCTAGTGTGAGGTTTAGGGTGAGGATAAGGGTTAGGGTTAGTATTAGGGTTAGGGTGAGGTCTAGTGTGAGGGTGAGCTTTAGGGTTAGGGTTATGTTTAGGGTGAGGGGTAGGGTTAAGTTTAGGATGAGGTTTAGGTTTAGTGTGAGGGTTACCTTTAGGGTGAGTGTGAGGGTGGGGGTAAAGGTTATGGTGAGGCTTAGATTGAGGGTGAGGGTTAGGGTTATGATTAGGGATAGGGTTAGGTTTAGGCTGAGGGTGAGCCTGAGGGTGAGGGTAAGGTTTAGGGTTAGGGTTTTGTTTATGGTTAGGGTGAGGTCTAGGGTGAGGGTGAGGGTTAGGGTGAAGTTGAAGGTTAGGCTGAGGGTCTTGGTTAGGTAATGGTTAGGTTAGGGTGACGATTAGATGAGGTTTAGGGTGAGGGTGAGCTTGAGCGTTAGGGTGTGGGTGAGGGTTAGGGTTAGGGTGAGGGTTCGGGTAATGGTGAGGGTTAGGGTGATGTTGAAGGTTAGGGTTAGGGTTATGTGAGGGTTAGGGTTAGGGTTAGGGATAGGGTGAGGGTGACGGTTAGGATTAGGTTTAGGGTTAGGGTGAGGTTTAGTGTGAGGGTGAGGTTTAAGGTTAGGCTTAGGTTTGGGGTGTGGGTAAGTGATAGCATGAGGGTTAGGGTGAGTGTTAGAGTTAGCATTAGGGTTAGGGTGAGGGTTAGGGTGAGGGTTAGGGTGAGGGTGAGTGTGAGAGTGAGGGTTAAGGTGAGGATTAGGGTGAGTTTTAGGGTTAGGGAGAGGGTTAGGTTTAGGGTGAGTGTTAGGGTGAGGGTTAGGTTTATGGTTATGCTTAGGGTTAGGGTGAGGTTTAGGGTTAGGATTAGGGTGAGGGTTAATGTGACGATTAGTTGAGGTTTAGGGTGAGGGTGAGCTTGAGCGTTAGGGTGTGTGTGAGGGTTAGGGTTAGGGTTCAGGTTCGGGTAATGATGCGGGTTAGGGTGACGTTGAAGGTTAGGGTTAGGGTTATGTGAGGGTTAGGGTTAGGGTTAGGGATAGGGTGAGGGTGAGGGTTAGAAATAGGTTTAGGTTGAGGTTGAGGGTGAGGGTTAGGTTTAGGGTGAGGATTAGGGTTAGGTTGAGCCTGAGGGTGAGGTTGAGTGTGAGGGTTAAGGTTAGATTGAGGGTTAAGCTAAAGGTTAGTTTGAGGGTTAGGTTTAGGGTGATGTTTAGGTTGAGGGTGAGGGTTCGGTTGAGGGTTTGGGTTAGGGTTAGGGTGAGGGTGAGTTTGAGTGTTAGGTTTAGGGTTAGGCTTAGGCTTAGGATGAGGGTGATTGTGAGGGTTATGGTTAGGGTTATTGTTAGGCTTAGGTTTAAGCTGAGGGTGAGGGTGAGTTTGAGGGTTAGGGTTAGGGTGAGTGTGAGCATTAGGGTTAGGGTTAGGGATAGGCTGAGGGTTAGATGCGCGTGGGGGTTAGGGTTAGGGTGAGTGTTAGGCTTAGGGTTAGGGTGAGGGTTAGGTATAGGTTGATGTTTAGGGTGAGATTGAGGGTTAGGGTGAGGGTGACGGTGAGCGTGACTCTTAGGGTGTTGGTGAGGTTTAGGATTAAGTTTAGGGTCAGGGTGAGGGTTTAGAGTTAGGGTTAGGATGATGGTTAGGATGAGGGGCAGGGTTAGGGTTAGGGTGAAGTTCAGGGTTAGTTTAATGGTTACGGTTAGTGTTTGGGTTAGGGTGAGGTTTAGGGTTAGGTTTAGAGTTAGGGTGAGGGTTAGGGTGAAGATAGGTTTTAGGGTGAGGGTTAGGGTGAGTGTGAGGTTAAGGTTAGGGTGAGGGTTAGTGTTATTGTTAGGGTTAGGTTTAGGGTTACGGTTACGGTGAGGTTGCGGGTGAGGTGAGGTTTAGCGTCAGGGTTACTGTTAGGGTGAGGGTAAGTGTTTGGGTGAGGGTTAGGCTTAGGGTGAGGTTTAGGGTGAGAGTGAGGGTTAGTTTTAGGGTTAGGTTTAGGGTGAGGTTAAGGGTCACGGTTAGGGTGAGTGTTAGGGTTAGCATTAGCTTTAGGTTGAGGGCTAGGGTGAGGGTTCAGGTTAGGTTAGGGTGAGGGTTAGGGTTAGGGTGAGGGTTAGGGTGAGAGGAAGAATAAGGGTAAGGGCGAGTGTTAGGGTGAGATTGAGGGTTACGGTAAGAGTGAAGGTTATGGTGATGGTGAGGGTTAGGGTGAAGGTTAGGGTTAGAGTGTGGGTGAGGTTGAGTTTTTGTGTGAGTGTTAGGGTTAGGTTTAGGGTGAGTGTTAGGATTAGGGTAAGGGTAATGTTTAGGGTGAGGGTTAGGTTTAGGGTTAGTGTTAGGGTGTGGGATAGGCTGAGGGATAGTGTTAGGATTAGGATGAGGTTTAGGGTGAGGGTTAGGGTCAGAGTGAGGGTTAGGGTTAGGGTGAGGGTTAGCGATAGGATTAGGGTTAGGGTCAGGTTTAGGGTGACTGTGAGGTTTAGGGTGAGGATTAGTTTTAGGGTTAAGGTGAGGGTTAGGGTAAGGGATAGGGTTACAGTTAGTGTGAGGGTTAGGTTTAGTGTGAGAGTTATGGTTAGGGTTAGGGTTAGGATTTGTGTGAGGGTAAGAATTAGGGTGATGTTTAGGGTGAGGGTGAGGTTTAGGTTTAGGAATATGGATAGGATTAGAGTTACGCTGAGGGTGAGGATGAGGGTGAGGGTGAGAGTTAGGTTTAGGGTTAGGGTTAGGGTGAGAGTTAGGGTTAGGTTTAGTTTGGGGCTGGTCTGAGGGTGAGGTTTAGGCTGAGGCTTGTGGTTAGGGTGAGGGCTAGGTTGAGGGTGAACTTTAGGGTTATGATGAGGGTTAGGGTTATGTTTAGGGTGAGGGTTAGGGTGAGGGTTAGCTTTAGTGTAAGGTTTACGGTTAAGGTTAGGGTGAGTGTTAGGGTAAGTGTTATGGTGTGGGTTAGGGTGAGGGTGAGGGTTAGGGTTATGATTAGAGATAGGGTTAGGTTTAGGCTGAGGGTGAGGGTGAGGGTGCAGGTGAGGTTTAGTGTTAGGGTTAGGGTTAGGATGAGCGCTAGTGTGAGGGTGAGGTTTAGGTTGAAGGTGAGGTTGAGCGTGAGGCTGAGAGTTAGGGTGAGGGTGAGGATTTGGGTTAGGGTTAGTGTTAGGGTGAGGGTGAGGGTTAAGATTAGGGTTAGGGTTAGAGTTATTGTTAGGGTTAGAGTGAGGGTTACAGTTCAGTTTAGGGTGAGGGTGAACGTGAGGGATATGGTTACGGTCAGGGTGAGGTTTAGGGCTAGGGTTAGGTTAGTGTTAGGAGGAAGTTTAGGGTGAGGGGTAGGGTTAGGGTAGGGTGAGGGTTAGGGTATTGGTTAGGGTTAAAGTGAGGGTTCGGCTTATGTTGAAGTTTAGGGTTAAGGTTAGAGTTAGGGTGAGGGTTAGGGTAATGGGTATGGTTATGGTTAGGGTGAGGGTTAGGTTTAGTGTAAGTATTAGGGTTTTGGTTAAGGTTAGGATTAGTGTGAAGGTAAGAATTAGGGTGACGTTTAGGGTGAGGGTGAGGTTTAGGGTTAGGATTAGGGTTATGGTTAGTGTTACGCTGAGGGTGATGGTGAGGGTGAGGGTGAGTGTGAGTTTTAGGGTTAGGGTTAGGTTGAGGGTTAGGGTGAGGATTAGGGTTAGGGTGAGATTTAGGGTTAGGGTGAGGTTTAGGGTTAGGGTTAATTTGAGGGTGGTATGAGGGTGAGGTTTAGGGTGAGGGAAAGGGTTAGATTGAGGGCCTGGGTGAGTGTGAGGGTTAGGGTTAGGGTGAGGGTTTGAGTTAGGTTTAGTGTAAGTGTTATGATGAGGGGTAGGGTTAGGTTTAGGGTGAGGTTAGGTTAAGTGTGAGGGTTACTCTTAGGGTTAGGGTGAGGGTGAGGTTAGGGGTTATGGTGAAGGTTAGGGTGAGGGCGAGGGTTAGGGATAGGAATAGGGATAGTGTTAGGGTTAGGCTGAGGGTGAGGATGAGGTTGCGGGTGAATTTTTGGGTTAGGGTTACGGTTAGGGTGAGGGCTAGGGTGAGGGTGAGGGTTAGGGTGAAGGTGAGTGTGAGGGTGAGGGTCATTTTTAGGTAATGTTAGGGTTAGGGTGAGGATTGGGTGAGGGTTAGGGTGAGGGTGCAGGTTCAGGTGATGGTGAGGGTTAGGATGACGTTGAGGGTTATTAACCATAACCGGGTTAGGTGAGGGTTATGGTTAGGGGTAGGGTTAGGAGAGGGTTAGGGTTAGGCCAAAAGTTAGGGTGAGGGTTAGGGTTAGGGGTAGGGTTAAGGTTAGGGTGAGTATTAGGGTTAATGTGAGGGTTAGGGTTAGGGTGAGGATAAAGTAAGGTTGAGAGTTAGGGTGATGGTGAGGGTTAGGGTTACTATTAGAGTGAGGTTTAGGGTTAGGTTTAGTGTTAAGGGGAGGGTTAGGGTAACGGTTAGGGTTAGGCTTAGGGTTAAGGAGAGGGTGAGTGTGAGCGTGAGGCTTAGGGTTAGGATTAGGGTTAGGGTGAACTTTAGGGTTAGGGTGGAGGTTAGTATTAGGGTTAGGGTTAGGGTTAAGGTGAGGGTTTGGGTTAGGCTTAGGGTTACGGAAAGGGTGAGGGTGAGCGTGAGGGTTAGGGTTAGGGTTAGGGTTAGGGTGAATGTTAGGGTTAGGGTGGACGTTAGTATTGGGGTTAGTGTGAGGTTTATGGTGAGGGTTAGGGTTATTGTTAGGGTGTGGGTTAGGCTGAGGGTTAGGGTTAGGATTAGAGTGAGGTGTAGGGTAAGGGTTAGGGTGAGGGTGAGGGTTATGGTTAGGGTTAGCATTAGGGTTAGGGTCAGGTTTAGGGTGACTGTGAGGTTTAGGGTGAGGTTTAGGTTGAGGTTTAGGGTTAGGGTTAAGGTGACAGTTAGGGTAACGTGTAGGGTTACAGTTAGGGTGAGGGTTAGGTTTAGTGTGAAAGTTAGGGTTAGGGTTAGGGTTAGGATTAGTTTGTGGGTAAGAATTATCTTGGTGGTTAGGGTGAGGGTGAGGTTTAGATTTAGGAATATGGATAGGATTAGTGTTATGCTGAGGGTGAGGATGAGGGTGAGGGTGAGGGTTATTTAGGGTTAGGGTGAAGGCTAGGCTGAGGGTTAGGGTTAGAGTGAGGGTTAGGGATAGGGTGAGGGTTAGGGTTAGGTTTAGTTTGAGGCTGGTGTGAGGGTGAGTTTTAGGGTGAGGCTTGGGGTTAGGGTGAGGGCTAGGTTGAGGGTGAACTTTAGGGTTATGATGAGGGTTAGGGTTATGTTTAGGGTGGGGGTTAGGGTGAGGGTTAGCTTTAATTTGAGGTTTACGGTTAAGGTTAGGGTGAGGGTGAGGGTAAGGGTTAGGGTGAGGGTTAGGTTGAGGGTGAGGGTGAGGGTTATGATTAGAGATAGGGTTAGGTTTAGACTGAGGGTTAGGGTGATGATGCGGGTGAGGGCTAGGGTGAGGGTGAGGGTTAAGGTGAAGGTGAGGTTGAGGGTGAGGGTTAAGGTGAAGGTGAGGTTGAGGGTGAGGCTGAGAGTTAGGGTGAGGGTGAGGGTTTGGGTTAGGGTTAGTGTTAGGATGAGGGTGAGGGTTAAGATTAGTGTTAGGGTTAGGGTTATTGTTAGGGTTACAGTTCAGTTTAGGGTGAGGTTGAAGGTGAGGGATATGGTTACGATTAGGGTGAGGTTTATGTTTAGGGTTAGGGTTAGTGTTAGGAGGAAGTTTAGGGTGAGGGGTAGGGTTAGGGTTAGGGTGAGGGATAGGGTTAGTTTGAGGGTTAGGGTGAGGGTTAGGGTTAGGGTTAGGTTGAGGGTTAGGGTTTTGGTTAGGGTTAAGCTGAGGGTGAGGGTTAGGGTGAGGTTTAGGGTTAGGGTTAGGGTGAGGGTTAGGGTTAGGGTGGAGTTTAGGATTAGTGTTAGTGTTATGGTTATGGTGAGGCTCAGTGTTAGGCTCAGGGTTAGTGTTAGGAGGAAGTTTAGTGTGAGGGTTAGTGTTAGGGTGAGGGTTAATGTTAGCAATAGGGTTACTGTGAGGGCTAAGGTGAGGGTGATGTTTAGGGGTAGGGTTAGGTTTAGGGTGAGGCTTAGGCTTAGGCTGAGGGTAGGGTTATTGGGAGGGTTGGTGTTAGGGTTAGGCTTAGTGTTAGGGTGAGGGTAAGGCTTAGGGTGAGGGTTAGGGTTAGGGTGAAGTTAAGGGTTAGGGTGAGGGTCAGGGTTAGGTTTAGGGGTAGGCTGAGTGTTAGGTTAGGGTTAGGGTAAGGGTTTGCATTAGGGTTAGGGTTAGGGTTAGGATTAGTGTTAGAGTTAGGGTGAGGGTTAGGGTGAGGGTTTCGGGTTAGGGTTAGGGTTAGGTTGAGGGTTACGGTGAGGGTGAGGGTTAGGATTAGGTTTAGGTTTATCGTGTTGGTAAGTGATAGTGTGAGTGTTAGGGTGAGTGTTAGATTTAGCATTAGGGTTAGAGTGAAGTTTAGGGTGAGGGTTAGGGTTAGGTTTAAGGTGATCTTGAGGGTGAGGGTTAGGGTTAGGGTTAGGGTGAGTTTTAGGGTTAGGGTGAGGGTTAGGGTTAGTGTTCGTGTGAGGGTAAGGGTGAGGGTAACTGTTAGGGTTAGAGTAAGGTTGAGGGTTTGGTTTTGTGTGAGGTTTAGGGTGAGGATGAGGTTAAGGCTTAGGGTGAGCTTTAGGGTAAGGTTGAGTGTTAGAGTTAGGGTTAGCGTGAGGGTGAGTGTTAGGGTGAAGGTTAGGGTTAGGGATAGGTTTAGGTTTAGGGTGAGGGTTAGGGTAAGGGGTAGGGTTATGATTAGGGTGAGGGTTAGGTTTAGTGTGAGTGTTAGGGTTAGGGTTAGGGTTAGGATTAGTGTGAAGGTAAGAATTAGGGTGACTTTTAGGGTGAGCGTGAGGTTTAGGGTTAGGATTAGGGTTATGGTTAGTGTTATGCTGAGGGTGATGGTGAGGGTGAGGGTGAGTGTGAGTTTTAGGGTTAGGGTTAGGGTGAGGGTTAGGCTGAGGATTAGGTTTAGGGTGAGGGAGAGGTTTAGGCTGAGGATTAAGTGTAGGGTTAGGTGAGGGTAAGGGTTAGTATGAGGGTTAGGTTTAGGGTTAGGTTGAGGGTAAGGATTAGTGTGAGGGTGAGTGTTAGGGTTAGGCGGACGGTAAGGGTTAGGGTGAGGGTTAGATTGATGGTGAGGTTTATGGTTAGCATTAGTGTTAGGGTTATGGTGAGGGTTAGGTTTGGGGTTAGGGTCAGGTCTAGGGTGAGGGTGAGGGTTATGGTTAGGGTTAGGGATAGGGTGAGTATTAGAGTTAGGATTAGGGTTAGGGTGAGCATTAAGCTGAGGGGTAGGGTTAGGGTTAGTCTTTGTCTTAGGGTTAGGCTTAGGGTGAGGGTGGGGTTGAGGATTATGGTTAGGGTGATGGTTAGGGTTAGGGTTCGGGTGAGGGTTAAGATGAGGGTTAGGGAGAGGGAAAGTGTTAAGGTGAGGGTTAGGGTGAGGGTGAGGGTTATGGTTACCATTAGGGTTAGGGTTAGAGTTAGCGTGAGGGTTAGGTTTAGGTTTAGGGTTAGGGTGAGTGTGAGGGTGAGGGTTAGGTTTAGGGTTCGGGTGAGGGCTAGGTTTAGCGTTAGGGTTAGGGTGTTGGTTACGGTTAGGGTTCGTGTGAGGGTGAGGGTGAGGTTTAGGGTGTGGGTGAGGGTGAGGTTTAGGGTTAGGAATAGGGTGGGGTTGAGTGTGAGTGTGAGGGTTAGTGTGAGGAATAGGGATAGGGTGAAGGTGAGTTTTAGGGTGAGGTTTAGGGGTAGGTTAAGGTGAGGGTTTGAGTTAGGGTGATGGTTTGTATGAGGGTTAGTTTAAGGTTAAGGGTGAGGGTTAGGGTGAGGGTTCGTGTTAGGATTAGGTTAGGGTGAGGGTTAGGGTGAGCGTTAGGGTTAGCGTTAGGGTTAGTGATAGGTTTAGGTTTAGGGTGAGGTTTAGGATGAGGGTTAGGATTAGGGTTAGGGTTAGGGTTAGGGTGAGGGGTAGGGTCAGGGTTAGCTTTACGGTGAGCGTAAGGGTTAGCATGAGGTTTAGGGTGAGTGTGAGGGTTAGAGTTAGCATTAGGGTTAGGGTGAGGTTTAGGGTGAGTGTTAGGGTTAGGTTTATGGTTAGGGTGAGGTGAGGGTGAGGGTCATTGTGAGGTTTATGGTGAGAGATAGGTTTAGGGTGAGGGTTAGGCTTTGGTTTAGGGTGTGGGTGAGCGTGAGGGTGACAGTGAGGCTTAGGGTGAGGGTGAGGGTGATTGTGAGGGTTAGGCTTAGAGTTAGCTTTAGGGTTAGGGTTAGTGTGAGGGTGAAGGTGAGGGTTAGGGTTAAGAGTAGGGTTAGGTTTAAATTTAGGCTGAGTGTGAGCCTGAGGGAGAGGGTAACGGTTAGTCTTAGGGTTAGGGTTGTTGTGAGGATTAGGGTGAGGGTAAGGTTAAAGGTTAGGGTGAGGGTGAGGGTTAGGGTTACTGTTAGGGTGAGGGTTAGGGTTAGGGTGAGGTTAGAGTTAGGGTGAGGTTTATTGTTAGTGTGAGGCTTAGTGTTAGTGTTAGGTTGAGGGTAAAGGTTAGGTTGAGGGTTAGGGATAAGGATAGATTTAGGGTGAGGTTTCGGGTTATGGTGAGGTTTAGGGTCAGAGTGAGAGTTAGGGTTAGCGTTATGGTTAGTGTGAGGGTTAGCGTAAGGTTAGTGTGAGGGTTAGGGTTAGGGTGAGGGTTAGGTTGAGGGTCAGAGTAATGTTAAGTGTGAGGGTTAGGATTATGGTAAGCTTGTGGGTTAGGGTGAGGGTTAGGTTTAGGTTTACAATAAGGGTGAGGGTTAGGGTGAGTGTTTGGTTTGGGGTTAGGGTTAGGGTGAGGGTGAGATTGAGGGTTGGGAATAGGGTGAGGGTTAGGTTTAGGGTGAGGGTTAGGATTAGGATTAGGTTTAGGGTGAGGGCTAGGGTGAGGGTGAGTGTTAGTGTTAGGGATAGGGATAGGTTGAGGGTTAGGGTTAGGCTGAGGATTAGGGTTAGTGTAATGGCTAGTTTTAGGTTTAGGGTTAGTGTTAATGTGAGACTAAGTTTTAGGGTTAGGTTTAGGGTTACGGTGAGGTTGATGGTTAGGTTAAGGTTGAGGGTTAGGGTTAGGGTGAGGGTGAAGGTGAGGGTTAGGATAAGGGTGAAGGTGAGGGTTAGGATAAGGGCTAGGAATAGGGTTATTTTTAGGTTTAGGGTTAGGTTTATGGTTACATTGAGGGTGAGGGTGAGGTTGAGGGTTAGGGTTAGTGTGAGGTTTAGGGTTAGGGTTAGGTTTAGGGTTAGGTTTAGGATGAGGTTTAGGGTGAGGGGTAGGGTTAAGGTTAGGGTGAGGGTTAGGGTTAGTGTGAAGATTAGGGATAGGGTTAAGATGAGGTTTAGGGTGGGGTTGAGGGTTAGGGTTAGTGTTAGGTTGAGGTGAAGGTTTAGGTTGAGGTTAGGTTAGGGTTTAGATTAGGGTTAGGGTGAGTGTGAGGGTTAGGGTGACGTTAAGGGTTAGCTTAGGTTTACGGTTAGGGTGAGGGTAAGGGTTAGGGTTATTGTTAGGCTTAGGGTGAGGTTGAGGGTTAGGGTTACTGTTAGGTTGAGTTGAAGGTTTAGGTTGAGGTTTAGGGTGAGGGTGAGTGTTAGGGTTAGCATTAGTGTTAGGGTGAGGTTTAGTGTGAGTGTTTTGGTTAGTTTAGGGTGAGGTTTTGGGTTAGTGTGAGGGTTAGGGTGAGGGTAAGGTAAGGGTAAGGGTGAGGTTTTTGGTGAGGGTGAGGGTTAAGGAACGGGAGAGGGTTAGTGTTAGTGTGAGGGTTAGAGTTAGGGTTAGGAAAAGGGTTAGTGTGAGGCATAAGGTGAGGGTGAGGATTAGGGTTAGGGTTAGGTTTAGGTTGAGGGTTAGGTTTAGGCTGAGGGTTAGGATTAGTGTGAGTGTTGGTGTTAGGTTTAGGCTTAGTATTAGGGTGAGGGTTAGGTTTAGGGTGAGGGTTAGAGTTAGGGTGAGGGTGAGGGTTAGGGTTAGGGTGAGGGTAAGGGTTAAGGTAAGGTCTAGGTTTAGGGTAATTGTGGGTTTTGTTGAGGTTTAGGTTTAGGGTTAGTGTACAGGTTAGGGTTAGGGTTAGTGTGAGGATTAGGTTGACGGTTGGCTTGACGGTTAGGGTTAGTGTGAGGGTTAGGGTTAGGCTGAGGGTGAGGGTGAAGTTGAGAGTTAGGGTTAGGATTAGGGTTAGGGAGAGGTTTTGGGTTTGGTTTAGGGTTAGGATGAGGCTTAGGGTGAGGGGAAAGTTTAGGTTTAGAGTGAGGTTAGATTTATTGTGAGGGTTAGCCTTAGGGTTAGGGTCAGGGTGAGGGTGAGGATATGGTTTAGGGTGCGGGTTAGAGTGAGGGGGAGGGTTAGGGATAGGGTTAGGTTTAGGGTGACTGTTAGCTTGAGGGTTTGGTTTAGGTTTAGGTTTAAGGTTTCTGGTGAGGGTTCGGGTTCAGTTTAGGGTTAGGTTAAGGGTTTCGTGTTTGGGTTACTGTTAGGGTTAAAGTGAGGTTTATGGTGAGGGTGAGGGTTAGGGTCAGGTTTAGGTTTATGGTGTGTTTAAGTGATAGCGTGAGGGTTAGGGTGAGTGTTAGAGTTATTAGTAGGGTTTGGGTGAGGGTGAGGGTGAGGGTTAGGGTTAGGGTTAGCGTGAGAGTGAGGGTGAGGGTGACGGTTAGGGTTAGAGTTAGGGTGAGGGTTAGGTTTAATGTGAGGTTTAGGGTGAGGATGAGGTTAAGGGTTAGGGTGAGGGTTAAGGTAAAGGTGAGTGTTAGGGTTAGGGTTAGTGTTAGGGTGAGGGTTAGGGTGAGGGTTAGGGTTAGGTTTAGGGTTAGGGTGACGGGGAGGGTTAGGGTTAGGTTTAGGGTGAGGGCTAGGGTGCAGGTTAGGGTTAGGGTGAGGGTTAGGCTTAGGGTGAGGTTTAGGGTTAGGGTTAGTTTGTGGGTGGTGTGAGCGTGAGGTTTAGGATGATGGTTAGGATTAGGGTGAGGGCTAAGGTGAGGGTTAGGTTAAGCATTAGGGTGAGGGTCAGGGTTAGGTTTAGGTTGAGGTTTGGGGTGAGGGGTAGGGTTAGGTTTAGGGTGAGTTTTAGGTTTCGTGAGAGCGTTACAGTTAGGCATAGGGTGAGGGTGGGGGTAAGAGTTATGGTGAGGGTTATGATGGGTTGATGGTTAGGGTTAGGATTAGAGGTAGGGTTAGGGTAAGGCTGAGCATGAAGGTGATAGTGCGGGTGAGGTTTACGGGTAGGGTTACGTTTAGGGTGAGTGCTAGGGTGAGGGTGAGGGTTAGGGTGAAGGTGAGGGTGAGGGCCTTTTTAGATAATGGTTAGGGTTAGGCTGAGTATTAAGTGAGGGTGAGGGTGAGGGTGAGGGTTAGGCTTAGGGTTAAGGTTAGGGTGATGGTGAGGATGAGGGTTAGAGTGAGGGTTAGGGTTAGGGTGAGGGTTAGGTTTAGGGTTAGGGTTAGGGTTATTTTTAGGGTCAGATTTAGGGTGAGGGTGAGGATGAGGGTGAGGGTGAGGGTGTGGGTTAGGGTTAGGTTTAGGTTTTGGGTGAGGGTGAGGATTAGGGTTAGGGTTAATGTTAGGCTTAGGGTGATTGTTAGGGTTAGTGTGAGGTTTAGTGTTAGGGTTAGGGTTACTGTTAGGGTGATTGTAATTTTTAGGGTGAGGGTTAGGGTTAGGGTGAGGGTTAGGTTTAGGTTGAGGGTTAGGATTAGGGTTCTGGTTAAGGTGAGAGTGAGGGTGATGCTTAGGGTTAGGGTTAGGTTGAGGGATAGGGTGAGGATTAATTTTAGGGTAAGGGTTAGGTTTAGGGTGAGAGTTAGCCTTAGTGTTAATTTGAGGGTGGGGTTAGGGTCAGGTTTAGGGTGTGGGTGAGGGTTAGGGTGATGGCTAGATTAGGATGATGATTAGGGTTAGGGTGAGGGTTAGGTTGATCGTTAGGTTTTGGGTTACAGTTAGGTTGAGGGTGAGGGTTAGGGTGAGTTTTTGTTTAGGCTTAGTGTTAGGATTAGGGTGAGGTTAAGGGTTAGGGTGAGGGTTAGGGTTAGGGTGAGGGTGAGGCTTAAGATGATGGTGAGGGTTACAGTGAGGGTCAGGGTTATGGTTAGGGTCTGGGTTAGGGTGAGGATTAGGGTTAGGGTGAGGGTAATGGTTAGGATCAGGGTTAGGATCATTGTAAGTGTTATGGTTAGGTTTACATTTGCAATTAGGGTGAGGCTGAGGGTAAAGTTTAGCGTTAGGGTTAGGGTTAGTTTTAGGGTTAGGATTAGTGTTAATGTTAGGGTTAGGGTTAGAGTTACGGTTTGGGTGAGGGTGAGGGTAAGATTTAGGGTTAGGGTTATTGTGAGGTTTAAGGATAAGGTTAGGATTAGGGATAGCTTGAGGGTGAGGTTTAGAGTTAGAGTTAGGTTGAGGCTGAGGGATATGGTGACTGTTAGGGTTAGTGCTAGTGTTAGTGTTAGCGTTAGGTTTAGGGTGAGGGTTAGGTTGAGGTTTAGGGTAGGGTTAGGGTTAGGATTAGGTTTAGGGTGAGGGTGAGTGTGAGGGTTAGGATTAGTATTAGGCTTAGGCTTAGGGTAAGGTTGAGGGTGATGGTTGGGGAGAGGATTAGGCTTAGGTTGATGTTTAGCCTTAGGGTTAGGGTGAGAGTTAGGGTTAGGGTTAGGGTTAGGATTAGGGTTCGGGTGAGGGCTAGGGTGAGTGTGAGGGAAAGGGTTAGGGTTAGGCTTAGGCATAGGGTTACGATGAGGGTGATGGTGAGGGTGGGGGTTAGGGTTATAGTGATGGATTAGGTTAGGTTTAGGGTGAGGGTTAGGATGAGAATGACGGTAAGAGTAACGGTGAGGGTTAGCCTGAAGTTGA
This sequence comes from Dipodomys merriami, assembly GCF_024711535.1. NCBI lineage: Eukaryota > Metazoa > Chordata > Mammalia > Rodentia > Heteromyidae > Dipodomys > Dipodomys merriami. Next base: position 597,652 of record NW_027203348.1, read on the forward strand.
GGGTTAGGGTAAGGGTTAGGGTTAGGGTTAGACTGAGGATTTGGGTTAGGGCTAGTGTGAGGTTTAGGGTGAGGATAAGGGTTAGGGTTAGTATTAGGGTTAGGGTGAGGTCTAGTGTGAGGGTGAGCTTTAGGGTTAGGGTTATGTTTAGGGTGAGGGGTAGGGTTAAGTTTAGGATGAGGTTTAGGTTTAGTGTGAGGGTTACCTTTAGGGTGAGTGTGAGGGTGGGGGTAAAGGTTATGGTGAGGCTTAGATTGAGGGTGAGGGTTAGGGTTATGATTAGGGATAGGGTTAGGTTTAGGCTGAGGGTGAGCCTGAGGGTGAGGGTAAGGTTTAGGGTTAGGGTTTTGTTTATGGTTAGGGTGAGGTCTAGGGTGAGGGTGAGGGTTAGGGTGAAGTTGAAGGTTAGGCTGAGGGTCTTGGTTAGGTAATGGTTAGGTTAGGGTGACGATTAGATGAGGTTTAGGGTGAGGGTGAGCTTGAGCGTTAGGGTGTGGGTGAGGGTTAGGGTTAGGGTGAGGGTTCGGGTAATGGTGAGGGTTAGGGTGATGTTGAAGGTTAGGGTTAGGGTTATGTGAGGGTTAGGGTTAGGGTTAGGGATAGGGTGAGGGTGACGGTTAGGATTAGGTTTAGGGTTAGGGTGAGGTTTAGTGTGAGGGTGAGGTTTAAGGTTAGGCTTAGGTTTGGGGTGTGGGTAAGTGATAGCATGAGGGTTAGGGTGAGTGTTAGAGTTAGCATTAGGGTTAGGGTGAGGGTTAGGGTGAGGGTTAGGGTGAGGGTGAGTGTGAGAGTGAGGGTTAAGGTGAGGATTAGGGTGAGTTTTAGGGTTAGGGAGAGGGTTAGGTTTAGGGTGAGTGTTAGGGTGAGGGTTAGGTTTATGGTTATGCTTAGGGTTAGGGTGAGGTTTAGGGTTAGGATTAGGGTGAGGGTTAATGTGACGATTAGTTGAGGTTTAGGGTGAGGGTGAGCTTGAGCGTTAGGGTGTGTGTGAGGGTTAGGGTTAGGGTTCAGGTTCGGGTAATGATGCGGGTTAGGGTGACGTTGAAGGTTAGGGTTAGGGTTATGTGAGGGTTAGGGTTAGGGTTAGGGATAGGGTGAGGGTGAGGGTTAGAAATAGGTTTAGGTTGAGGTTGAGGGTGAGGGTTAGGTTTAGGGTGAGGATTAGGGTTAGGTTGAGCCTGAGGGTGAGGTTGAGTGTGAGGGTTAAGGTTAGATTGAGGGTTAAGCTAAAGGTTAGTTTGAGGGTTAGGTTTAGGGTGATGTTTAGGTTGAGGGTGAGGGTTCGGTTGAGGGTTTGGGTTAGGGTTAGGGTGAGGGTGAGTTTGAGTGTTAGGTTTAGGGTTAGGCTTAGGCTTAGGATGAGGGTGATTGTGAGGGTTATGGTTAGGGTTATTGTTAGGCTTAGGTTTAAGCTGAGGGTGAGGGTGAGTTTGAGGGTTAGGGTTAGGGTGAGTGTGAGCATTAGGGTTAGGGTTAGGGATAGGCTGAGGGTTAGATGCGCGTGGGGGTTAGGGTTAGGGTGAGTGTTAGGCTTAGGGTTAGGGTGAGGGTTAGGTATAGGTTGATGTTTAGGGTGAGATTGAGGGTTAGGGTGAGGGTGACGGTGAGCGTGACTCTTAGGGTGTTGGTGAGGTTTAGGATTAAGTTTAGGGTCAGGGTGAGGGTTTAGAGTTAGGGTTAGGATGATGGTTAGGATGAGGGGCAGGGTTAGGGTTAGGGTGAAGTTCAGGGTTAGTTTAATGGTTACGGTTAGTGTTTGGGTTAGGGTGAGGTTTAGGGTTAGGTTTAGAGTTAGGGTGAGGGTTAGGGTGAAGATAGGTTTTAGGGTGAGGGTTAGGGTGAGTGTGAGGTTAAGGTTAGGGTGAGGGTTAGTGTTATTGTTAGGGTTAGGTTTAGGGTTACGGTTACGGTGAGGTTGCGGGTGAGGTGAGGTTTAGCGTCAGGGTTACTGTTAGGGTGAGGGTAAGTGTTTGGGTGAGGGTTAGGCTTAGGGTGAGGTTTAGGGTGAGAGTGAGGGTTAGTTTTAGGGTTAGGTTTAGGGTGAGGTTAAGGGTCACGGTTAGGGTGAGTGTTAGGGTTAGCATTAGCTTTAGGTTGAGGGCTAGGGTGAGGGTTCAGGTTAGGTTAGGGTGAGGGTTAGGGTTAGGGTGAGGGTTAGGGTGAGAGGAAGAATAAGGGTAAGGGCGAGTGTTAGGGTGAGATTGAGGGTTACGGTAAGAGTGAAGGTTATGGTGATGGTGAGGGTTAGGGTGAAGGTTAGGGTTAGAGTGTGGGTGAGGTTGAGTTTTTGTGTGAGTGTTAGGGTTAGGTTTAGGGTGAGGGTTAGGATTAGGGTAAGGGTAATGTTTAGGGTGAGGGTTAGGTTTAGGGTTAGTGTTAGGGTGTGGGATAGGCTGAGGGATAGTGTTAGGATTAGGATGAGGTTTAGGGTGAGGGTTAGGGTCAGAGTGAGGGTTAGGGTTAGGGTGAGGGTTAGCGATAGGATTAGGGTTAGGGTCAGGTTTAGGGTGACTGTGAGGTTTAGGGTGAGGATTAGTTTTAGGGTTAAGGTGAGGGTTAGGGTAAGGGATAGGGTTACAGTTAGTGTGAGGGTTAGGTTTAGTGTGAGAGTTATGGTTAGGGTTAGGGTTAGGATTTGTGTGAGGGTAAGAATTAGGGTGATGTTTAGGGTGAGGGTGAGGTTTAGGTTTAGGAATATGGATAGGATTAGAGTTACGCTGAGGGTGAGGATGAGGGTGAGGGTGAGAGTTAGGTTTAGGGTTAGGGTTAGGGTGAGAGTTAGGGTTAGGTTTAGTTTGGGGCTGGTCTGAGGGTGAGGTTTAGGCTGAGGCTTGTGGTTAGGGTGAGGGCTAGGTTGAGGGTGAACTTTAGGGTTATGATGAGGGTTAGGGTTATGTTTAGGGTGAGGGTTAGGGTGAGGGTTAGCTTTAGTGTAAGGTTTACGGTTAAGGTTAGGGTGAGTGTTAGGGTAAGTGTTATGGTGTGGGTTAGGGTGAGGGTGAGGGTTAGGGTTATGATTAGAGATAGGGTTAGGTTTAGGCTGAGGGTGAGGGTGAGGGTGCAGGTGAGGTTTAGTGTTAGGGTTAGGGTTAGGATGAGCGCTAGTGTGAGGGTGAGGTTTAGGTTGAAGGTGAGGTTGAGCGTGAGGCTGAGAGTTAGGGTGAGGGTGAGGATTTGGGTTAGGGTTAGTGTTAGGGTGAGGGTGAGGGTTAAGATTAGGGTTAGGGTTAGAGTTATTGTTAGGGTTAGAGTGAGGGTTACAGTTCAGTTTAGGGTGAGGGTGAACGTGAGGGATATGGTTACGGTCAGGGTGAGGTTTAGGGCTAGGGTTAGGTTAGTGTTAGGAGGAAGTTTAGGGTGAGGGGTAGGGTTAGGGTAGGGTGAGGGTTAGGGTATTGGTTAGGGTTAAAGTGAGGGTTCGGCTTATGTTGAAGTTTAGGGTTAAGGTTAGAGTTAGGGTGAGGGTTAGGGTAATGGGTATGGTTATGGTTAGGGTGAGGGTTAGGTTTAGTGTAAGTATTAGGGTTTTGGTTAAGGTTAGGATTAGTGTGAAGGTAAGAATTAGGGTGACGTTTAGGGTGAGGGTGAGGTTTAGGGTTAGGATTAGGGTTATGGTTAGTGTTACGCTGAGGGTGATGGTGAGGGTGAGGGTGAGTGTGAGTTTTAGGGTTAGGGTTAGGTTGAGGGTTAGGGTGAGGATTAGGGTTAGGGTGAGATTTAGGGTTAGGGTGAGGTTTAGGGTTAGGGTTAATTTGAGGGTGGTATGAGGGTGAGGTTTAGGGTGAGGGAAAGGGTTAGATTGAGGGCCTGGGTGAGTGTGAGGGTTAGGGTTAGGGTGAGGGTTTGAGTTAGGTTTAGTGTAAGTGTTATGATGAGGGGTAGGGTTAGGTTTAGGGTGAGGTTAGGTTAAGTGTGAGGGTTACTCTTAGGGTTAGGGTGAGGGTGAGGTTAGGGGTTATGGTGAAGGTTAGGGTGAGGGCGAGGGTTAGGGATAGGAATAGGGATAGTGTTAGGGTTAGGCTGAGGGTGAGGATGAGGTTGCGGGTGAATTTTTGGGTTAGGGTTACGGTTAGGGTGAGGGCTAGGGTGAGGGTGAGGGTTAGGGTGAAGGTGAGTGTGAGGGTGAGGGTCATTTTTAGGTAATGTTAGGGTTAGGGTGAGGATTGGGTGAGGGTTAGGGTGAGGGTGCAGGTTCAGGTGATGGTGAGGGTTAGGATGACGTTGAGGGTTATTAACCATAACCGGGTTAGGTGAGGGTTATGGTTAGGGGTAGGGTTAGGAGAGGGTTAGGGTTAGGCCAAAAGTTAGGGTGAGGGTTAGGGTTAGGGGTAGGGTTAAGGTTAGGGTGAGTATTAGGGTTAATGTGAGGGTTAGGGTTAGGGTGAGGATAAAGTAAGGTTGAGAGTTAGGGTGATGGTGAGGTTTAGGGTTACTATTAGAGTGAGGTTTAGGGTTAGGTTTAGTGTTAAGGGGAGGGTTAGGGTAACGGTTAGGGTTAGGCTTAGGGTTAAGGAGAGGGTGAGTGTGAGCGTGAGGCTTAGGGTTAGGATTAGGGTTAGGGTGAACTTTAGGGTTAGGGTGGAGGTTAGTATTAGGGTTAGGGTTAGGGTTAAGGTGAGGGTTTGGGTTAGGCTTAGGGTTACGGAAAGGGTGAGGGTGAGCGTGAGGGTTAGGGTTAGGGTTAGGGTTAGGGTGAATGTTAGGGTTAGGGTGGACGTTAGTATTGGGGTTAGTGTGAGGTTTATGGTGAGGGTTAGGGTTATTGTTAGGGTGTGGGTTAGGCTGAGGGTTAGGGTTAGGATTAGAGTGAGGTGTAGGGTAAGGGTTAGGGTGAGGGTGAGGGTTATGGTTAGGGTTAGCATTAGGGTTAGGGTCAGGTTTAGGGTGACTGTGAGGTTTAGGGTGAGGTTTAGGTTGAGGTTTAGGGTTAGGGTTAAGGTGACAGTTAGGGTAACGTGTAGGGTTACAGTTAGGGTGAGGGTTAGGTTTAGTGTGAAAGTTAGGGTTAGGGTTAGGGTTAGGATTAGTTTGTGGGTAAGAATTATCTTGGTGGTTAGGGTGAGGGTGAGGTTTAGATTTAGGAATATGGATAGGATTAGTGTTATGCTGAGGGTGAGGATGAGGGTGAGGGTGAGGGTTATTTAGGGTTAGGGTGAAGGCTAGGCTGAGGGTTAGGGTTAGAGTGAGGGTTAGGGATAGGGTGAGGGTTAGGGTTAGGTTTAGTTTGAGGCTGGTGTGAGGGTGAGTTTTAGGGTGAGGCTTGGGGTTAGGGTGAGGGCTAGGTTGAGGGTGAACTTTAGGGTTATGATGAGGGTTAGGGTTATGTTTAGGGTGGGGGTTAGGGTGAGGGTTAGCTTTAATTTGAGGTTTACGGTTAAGGTTAGGGTGAGGGTGAGGGTAAGGGTTAGGGTGAGGGTTAGGTTGAGGGTGAGGGTGAGGGTTATGATTAGAGATAGGGTTAGGTTTAGACTGAGGGTTAGGGTGATGATGCGGGTGAGGGCTAGGGTGAGGGTGAGGGTTAAGGTGAAGGTGAGGTTGAGGGTGAGGGTTAAGGTGAAGGTGAGGTTGAGGGTGAGGCTGAGAGTTAGGGTGAGGGTGAGGGTTTGGGTTAGGGTTAGTGTTAGGATGAGGGTGAGGGTTAAGATTAGTGTTAGGGTTAGGGTTATTGTTAGGGTTACAGTTCAGTTTAGGGTGAGGTTGAAGGTGAGGGATATGGTTACGATTAGGGTGAGGTTTATGTTTAGGGTTAGGGTTAGTGTTAGGAGGAAGTTTAGGGTGAGGGGTAGGGTTAGGGTTAGGGTGAGGGATAGGGTTAGTTTGAGGGTTAGGGTGAGGGTTAGGGTTAGGGTTAGGTTGAGGGTTAGGGTTTTGGTTAGGGTTAAGCTGAGGGTGAGGGTTAGGGTGAGGTTTAGGGTTAGGGTTAGGGTGAGGGTTAGGGTTAGGGTGGAGTTTAGGATTAGTGTTAGTGTTATGGTTATGGTGAGGCTCAGTGTTAGGCTCAGGGTTAGTGTTAGGAGGAAGTTTAGTGTGAGGGTTAGTGTTAGGGTGAGGGTTAATGTTAGCAATAGGGTTACTGTGAGGGCTAAGGTGAGGGTGATGTTTAGGGGTAGGGTTAGGTTTAGGGTGAGGCTTAGGCTTAGGCTGAGGGTAGGGTTATTGGGAGGGTTGGTGTTAGGGTTAGGCTTAGTGTTAGGGTGAGGGTAAGGCTTAGGGTGAGGGTTAGGGTTAGGGTGAAGTTAAGGGTTAGGGTGAGGGTCAGGGTTAGGTTTAGGGGTAGGCTGAGTGTTAGGTTAGGGTTAGGGTAAGGGTTTGCATTAGGGTTAGGGTTAGGGTTAGGATTAGTGTTAGAGTTAGGGTGAGGGTTAGGGTGAGGGTTTCGGGTTAGGGTTAGGGTTAGGTTGAGGGTTACGGTGAGGGTGAGGGTTAGGATTAGGTTTAGGTTTATCGTGTTGGTAAGTGATAGTGTGAGTGTTAGGGTGAGTGTTAGATTTAGCATTAGGGTTAGAGTGAAGTTTAGGGTGAGGGTTAGGGTTAGGTTTAAGGTGATCTTGAGGGTGAGGGTTAGGGTTAGGGTTAGGGTGAGTTTTAGGGTTAGGGTGAGGGTTAGGGTTAGTGTTCGTGTGAGGGTAAGGGTGAGGGTAACTGTTAGGGTTAGAGTAAGGTTGAGGGTTTGGTTTTGTGTGAGGTTTAGGGTGAGGATGAGGTTAAGGCTTAGGGTGAGCTTTAGGGTAAGGTTGAGTGTTAGAGTTAGGGTTAGCGTGAGGGTGAGTGTTAGGGTGAAGGTTAGGGTTAGGGATAGGTTTAGGTTTAGGGTGAGGGTTAGGGTAAGGGGTAGGGTTATGATTAGGGTGAGGGTTAGGTTTAGTGTGAGTGTTAGGGTTAGGGTTAGGGTTAGGATTAGTGTGAAGGTAAGAATTAGGGTGACTTTTAGGGTGAGCGTGAGGTTTAGGGTTAGGATTAGGGTTATGGTTAGTGTTATGCTGAGGGTGATGGTGAGGGTGAGGGTGAGTGTGAGTTTTAGGGTTAGGGTTAGGGTGAGGGTTAGGCTGAGGATTAGGTTTAGGGTGAGGGAGAGGTTTAGGCTGAGGATTAAGTGTAGGGTTAGGTGAGGGTAAGGGTTAGTATGAGGGTTAGGTTTAGGGTTAGGTTGAGGGTAAGGATTAGTGTGAGGGTGAGTGTTAGGGTTAGGCGGACGGTAAGGGTTAGGGTGAGGGTTAGATTGATGGTGAGGTTTATGGTTAGCATTAGTGTTAGGGTTATGGTGAGGGTTAGGTTTGGGGTTAGGGTCAGGTCTAGGGTGAGGGTGAGGGTTATGGTTAGGGTTAGGGATAGGGTGAGTATTAGAGTTAGGATTAGGGTTAGGGTGAGCATTAAGCTGAGGGGTAGGGTTAGGGTTAGTCTTTGTCTTAGGGTTAGGCTTAGGGTGAGGGTGGGGTTGAGGATTATGGTTAGGGTGATGGTTAGGGTTAGGGTTCGGGTGAGGGTTAAGATGAGGGTTAGGGAGAGGGAAAGTGTTAAGGTGAGGGTTAGGGTGAGGGTGAGGGTTATGGTTACCATTAGGGTTAGGGTTAGAGTTAGCGTGAGGGTTAGGTTTAGGTTTAGGGTTAGGGTGAGTGTGAGGGTGAGGGTTAGGTTTAGGGTTCGGGTGAGGGCTAGGTTTAGCGTTAGGGTTAGGGTGTTGGTTACGGTTAGGGTTCGTGTGAGGGTGAGGGTGAGGTTTAGGGTGTGGGTGAGGGTGAGGTTTAGGGTTAGGAATAGGGTGGGGTTGAGTGTGAGTGTGAGGGTTAGTGTGAGGAATAGGGATAGGGTGAAGGTGAGTTTTAGGGTGAGGTTTAGGGGTAGGTTAAGGTGAGGGTTTGAGTTAGGGTGATGGTTTGTATGAGGGTTAGTTTAAGGTTAAGGGTGAGGGTTAGGGTGAGGGTTCGTGTTAGGATTAGGTTAGGGTGAGGGTTAGGGTGAGCGTTAGGGTTAGCGTTAGGGTTAGTGATAGGTTTAGGTTTAGGGTGAGGTTTAGGATGAGGGTTAGGATTAGGGTTAGGGTTAGGGTTAGGGTGAGGGGTAGGGTCAGGGTTAGCTTTACGGTGAGCGTAAGGGTTAGCATGAGGTTTAGGGTGAGTGTGAGGGTTAGAGTTAGCATTAGGGTTAGGGTGAGGTTTAGGGTGAGTGTTAGGGTTAGGTTTATGGTTAGGGTGAGGTGAGGGTGAGGGTCATTGTGAGGTTTATGGTGAGAGATAGGTTTAGGGTGAGGGTTAGGCTTTGGTTTAGGGTGTGGGTGAGCGTGAGGGTGACAGTGAGGCTTAGGGTGAGGGTGAGGGTGATTGTGAGGGTTAGGCTTAGAGTTAGCTTTAGGGTTAGGGTTAGTGTGAGGGTGAAGGTGAGGGTTAGGGTTAAGAGTAGGGTTAGGTTTAAATTTAGGCTGAGTGTGAGCCTGAGGGAGAGGGTAACGGTTAGTCTTAGGGTTAGGGTTGTTGTGAGGATTAGGGTGAGGGTAAGGTTAAAGGTTAGGGTGAGGGTGAGGGTTAGGGTTACTGTTAGGGTGAGGGTTAGGGTTAGGGTGAGGTTAGAGTTAGGGTGAGGTTTATTGTTAGTGTGAGGCTTAGTGTTAGTGTTAGGTTGAGGGTAAAGGTTAGGTTGAGGGTTAGGGATAAGGATAGATTTAGGGTGAGGTTTCGGGTTATGGTGAGGTTTAGGGTCAGAGTGAGAGTTAGGGTTAGCGTTATGGTTAGTGTGAGGGTTAGCGTAAGGTTAGTGTGAGGGTTAGGGTTAGGGTGAGGGTTAGGTTGAGGGTCAGAGTAATGTTAAGTGTGAGGGTTAGGATTATGGTAAGCTTGTGGGTTAGGGTGAGGGTTAGGTTTAGGTTTACAATAAGGGTGAGGGTTAGGGTGAGTGTTTGGTTTGGGGTTAGGGTTAGGGTGAGGGTGAGATTGAGGGTTGGGAATAGGGTGAGGGTTAGGTTTAGGGTGAGGGTTAGGATTAGGATTAGGTTTAGGGTGAGGGCTAGGGTGAGGGTGAGTGTTAGTGTTAGGGATAGGGATAGGTTGAGGGTTAGGGTTAGGCTGAGGATTAGGGTTAGTGTAATGGCTAGTTTTAGGTTTAGGGTTAGTGTTAATGTGAGACTAAGTTTTAGGGTTAGGTTTAGGGTTACGGTGAGGTTGATGGTTAGGTTAAGGTTGAGGGTTAGGGTTAGGGTGAGGGTGAAGGTGAGGGTTAGGATAAGGGTGAAGGTGAGGGTTAGGATAAGGGCTAGGAATAGGGTTATTTTTAGGTTTAGGGTTAGGTTTATGGTTACATTGAGGGTGAGGGTGAGGTTGAGGGTTAGGGTTAGTGTGAGGTTTAGGGTTAGGGTTAGGTTTAGGGTTAGGTTTAGGATGAGGTTTAGGGTGAGGGGTAGGGTTAAGGTTAGGGTGAGGGTTAGGGTTAGTGTGAAGATTAGGGATAGGGTTAAGATGAGGTTTAGGGTGGGGTTGAGGGTTAGGGTTAGTGTTAGGTTGAGGTGAAGGTTTAGGTTGAGGTTAGGTTAGGGTTTAGATTAGGGTTAGGGTGAGTGTGAGGGTTAGGGTGACGTTAAGGGTTAGCTTAGGTTTACGGTTAGGGTGAGGGTAAGGGTTAGGGTTATTGTTAGGCTTAGGGTGAGGTTGAGGGTTAGGGTTACTGTTAGGTTGAGTTGAAGGTTTAGGTTGAGGTTTAGGGTGAGGGTGAGTGTTAGGGTTAGCATTAGTGTTAGGGTGAGGTTTAGTGTGAGTGTTTTGGTTAGTTTAGGGTGAGGTTTTGGGTTAGTGTGAGGGTTAGGGTGAGGGTAAGGTAAGGGTAAGGGTGAGGTTTTTGGTGAGGGTGAGGGTTAAGGAACGGGAGAGGGTTAGTGTTAGTGTGAGGGTTAGAGTTAGGGTTAGGAAAAGGGTTAGTGTGAGGCATAAGGTGAGGGTGAGGATTAGGGTTAGGGTTAGGTTTAGGTTGAGGGTTAGGTTTAGGCTGAGGGTTAGGATTAGTGTGAGTGTTGGTGTTAGGTTTAGGCTTAGTATTAGGGTGAGGGTTAGGTTTAGGGTGAGGGTTAGAGTTAGGGTGAGGGTGAGGGTTAGGGTTAGGGTGAGGGTAAGGGTTAAGGTAAGGTCTAGGTTTAGGGTAATTGTGGGTTTTGTTGAGGTTTAGGTTTAGGGTTAGTGTACAGGTTAGGGTTAGGGTTAGTGTGAGGATTAGGTTGACGGTTGGCTTGACGGTTAGGGTTAGTGTGAGGGTTAGGGTTAGGCTGAGGGTGAGGGTGAAGTTGAGAGTTAGGGTTAGGATTAGGGTTAGGGAGAGGTTTTGGGTTTGGTTTAGGGTTAGGATGAGGCTTAGGGTGAGGGGAAAGTTTAGGTTTAGAGTGAGGTTAGATTTATTGTGAGGGTTAGCCTTAGGGTTAGGGTCAGGGTGAGGGTGAGGATATGGTTTAGGGTGCGGGTTAGAGTGAGGGGGAGGGTTAGGGATAGGGTTAGGTTTAGGGTGACTGTTAGCTTGAGGGTTTGGTTTAGGTTTAGGTTTAAGGTTTCTGGTGAGGGTTCGGGTTCAGTTTAGGGTTAGGTTAAGGGTTTCGTGTTTGGGTTACTGTTAGGGTTAAAGTGAGGTTTATGGTGAGGGTGAGGGTTAGGGTCAGGTTTAGGTTTATGGTGTGTTTAAGTGATAGCGTGAGGGTTAGGGTGAGTGTTAGAGTTATTAGTAGGGTTTGGGTGAGGGTGAGGGTGAGGGTTAGGGTTAGGGTTAGCGTGAGAGTGAGGGTGAGGGTGACGGTTAGGGTTAGAGTTAGGGTGAGGGTTAGGTTTAATGTGAGGTTTAGGGTGAGGATGAGGTTAAGGGTTAGGGTGAGGGTTAAGGTAAAGGTGAGTGTTAGGGTTAGGGTTAGTGTTAGGGTGAGGGTTAGGGTGAGGGTTAGGGTTAGGTTTAGGGTTAGGGTGACGGGGAGGGTTAGGGTTAGGTTTAGGGTGAGGGCTAGGGTGCAGGTTAGGGTTAGGGTGAGGGTTAGGCTTAGGGTGAGGTTTAGGGTTAGGGTTAGTTTGTGGGTGGTGTGAGCATGAGGTTTAGGATGATGGTTAGGATTAGGGTGAGGGCTAAGGTGAGGGTTAGGTTAAGCATTAGGGTGAGGGTCAGGGTTAGGTTTAGGTTGAGGTTTGGGGTGAGGGGTAGGGTTAGGTTTAGGGTGAGTTTTAGGTTTCGTGAGAGCGTTACAGTTAGGCATAGGGTGAGGGTGGGGGTAAGAGTTATGGTGAGGGTTATGATGGGTTGATGGTTAGGGTTAGGATTAGAGGTAGGGTTAGGGTAAGGCTGAGCATGAAGGTGATAGTGCGGGTGAGGTTTACGGGTAGGGTTACGTTTAGGGTGAGTGCTAGGGTGAGGGTGAGGGTTAGGGTGAAGGTGAGGGTGAGGGCCTTTTTAGATAATGGTTAGGGTTAGGCTGAGTATTAAGTGAGGGTGAGGGTGAGGGTGAGGGTTAGGCTTAGGGTTAAGGTTAGGGTGATGGTGAGGATGAGGGTTAGAGTGAGGGTTAGGGTTAGGGTGAGGGTTAGGTTTAGGGTTAGGGTTAGGGTTATTTTTAGGGTCAGATTTAGGGTGAGGGTGAGGATGAGGGTGAGGGTGAGGGTGTGGGTTAGGGTTAGGTTTAGGTTTTGGGTGAGGGTGAGGATTAGGGTTAGGGTTAATGTTAGGCTTAGGGTGATTGTTAGGGTTAGTGTGAGGTTTAGTGTTAGGGTTAGGGTTACTGTTAGGGTGATTGTAATTTTTAGGGTGAGGGTTAGGGTTAGGGTGAGGGTTAGGTTTAGGTTGAGGGTTAGGATTAGGGTTCTGGTTAAGGTGAGAGTGAGGGTGATGCTTAGGGTTAGGGTTAGGTTGAGGGATAGGGTGAGGATTAATTTTAGGGTAAGGGTTAGGTTTAGGGTGAGAGTTAGCCTTAGTGTTAATTTGAGGGTGGGGTTAGGGTCAGGTTTAGGGTGTGGGTGAGGGTTAGGGTGATGGCTAGATTAGGATGATGATTAGGGTTAGGGTGAGGGTTAGGTTGATCGTTAGGTTTTGGGTTACAGTTAGGTTGAGGGTGAGGGTTAGGGTGAGTTTTTGTTTAGGCTTAGTGTTAGGATTAGGGTGAGGTTAAGGGTTAGGGTGAGGGTTAGGGTTAGGGTGAGGGTGAGGCTTAAGATGATGGTGAGGGTTACAGTGAGGGTCAGGGTTATGGTTAGGGTCTGGGTTAGGGTGAGGATTAGGGTTAGGGTGAGGGTAATGGTTAGGATCAGGGTTAGGATCATTGTAAGTGTTATGGTTAGGTTTACATTTGCAATTAGGGTGAGGCTGAGGGTAAAGTTTAGCGTTAGGGTTAGGGTTAGTTTTAGGGTTAGGATTAGTGTTAATGTTAGGGTTAGGGTTAGAGTTACGGTTTGGGTGAGGGTGAGGGTAAGATTTAGGGTTAGGGTTATTGTGAGGTTTAAGGATAAGGTTAGGATTAGGGATAGCTTGAGGGTGAGGTTTAGAGTTAGAGTTAGGTTGAGGCTGAGGGGTATGGTGACTGTTAGGGTTAGTGCTAGTGTTAGTGTTAGCGTTAGGTTTAGGGTGAGGGTTAGGTTGAGGTTTAGGGTAGGGTTAGGGTTAGGATTAGGTTTAGGGTGAGGGTGAGTGTGAGGGTTAGGATTAGTATTAGGCTTAGGCTTAGGGTAAGGTTGAGGGTGATGGTTGGGGAGAGGATTAGGCTTAGGTTGATGTTTAGCCTTAGGGTTAGGGTGAGAGTTAGGGTTAGGGTTAGGGTTAGGATTAGGGTTCGGGTGAGGGCTAGGGTGAGTGTGAGGGAAAGGGTTAGGGTTAGGCTTAGGCATAGGGTTACGATGAGGGTGATGGTGAGGGTGGGGGTTAGGGTTATAGTGATGGATTAGGTTAGGTTTAGGGTGAGGGTTAGGATGAGAATGACGGTAAGAGTAACGGTGAGGGTTAGCCTGAAGTTGAGGGTTAGGGTAAGGGTTAGGGTTAGGGTTAGACTGAGGATTTGGGTTAGGGCTAGTGTGAGGTTTAGGGTGAGGATAAGGGTTAGGGTTAGTATTAGGGTTAGGGTGAGGTCTAGTGTGAGGGTGAGCTTTAGGGTTAGGGTTATGTTTAGGGTGAGGGGTAGGGTTAAGTTTAGGATGAGGTTTAGGTTTAGTGTGAGGGTTACCTTTAGGGTGAGTGTGAGGGTGGGGGTAAAGGTTATGGTGAGGCTTAGATTGAGGGTGAGGGTTAGGGTTATGATTAGGGATAGGGTTAGGTTTAGGCTGAGGGTGAGCCTGAGGGTGAGGGTAAGGTTTAGGGTTAGGGTTTTGTTTATGGTTAGGGTGAGGTCTAGGGTGAGGGTGAGGGTTAGGGTGAAGTTGAAGGTTAGGCTGAGGGTCTTGGTTAGGTAATGGTTAGGTTAGGGTGACGATTAGATGAGGTTTAGGGTGAGGGTGAGCTTGAGCGTTAGGGTGTGGGTGAGGGTTAGGGTTAGGGTGAGGGTTCGGGTAATGGTGAGGGTTAGGGTGATGTTGAAGGTTAGGGTTAGGGTTATGTGAGGGTTAGGGTTAGGGTTAGGGATAGGGTGAGGGTGACGGTTAGGATTAGGTTTAGGGTTAGGGTGAGGTTTAGTGTGAGGGTGAGGTTTAAGGTTAGGCTTAGGTTTGGGGTGTGGGTAAGTGATAGCATGAGGGTTAGGGTGAGTGTTAGAGTTAGCATTAGGGTTAGGGTGAGGGTTAGGGTGAGGGTTAGGGTGAGGGTGAGTGTGAGAGTGAGGGTTAAGGTGAGGATTAGGGTGAGTTTTAGGGTTAGGGAGAGGGTTAGGTTTAGGGTGAGTGTTAGGGTGAGGGTTAGGTTTATGGTTATGCTTAGGGTTAGGGTGAGGTTTAGGGTTAGGATTAGGGTGAGGGTTAATGTGACGATTAGTTGAGGTTTAGGGTGAGGGTGAGCTTGAGCGTTAGGGTGTGTGTGAGGGTTAGGGTTAGGGTTCAGGTTCGGGTAATGATGCGGGTTAGGGTGACGTTGAAGGTTAGGGTTAGGGTTATGTGAGGGTTAGGGTTAGGGTTAGGGATAGGGTGAGGGTGAGGGTTAGAAATAGGTTTAGGTTGAGGTTGAGGGTGAGGGTTAGGTTTAGGGTGAGGATTAGGGTTAGGTTGAGCCTGAGGGTGAGGTTGAGTGTGAGGGTTAAGGTTAGATTGAGGGTTAAGCTAAAGGTTAGTTTGAGGGTTAGGTTTAGGGTGATGTTTAGGTTGAGGGTGAGGGTTCGGTTGAGGGTTTGGGTTAGGGTTAGGGTGAGGGTGAGTTTGAGTGTTAGGTTTAGGGTTAGGCTTAGGCTTAGGATGAGGGTGATTGTGAGGGTTATGGTTAGGGTTATTGTTAGGCTTAGGTTTAAGCTGAGGGTGAGGGTGAGTTTGAGGGTTAGGGTTAGGGTGAGTGTGAGCATTAGGGTTAGGGTTAGGGATAGGCTGAGGGTTAGATGCGCGTGGGGGTTAGGGTTAGGGTGAGTGTTAGGCTTAGGGTTAGGGTGAGGGTTAGGTATAGGTTGATGTTTAGGGTGAGATTGAGGGTTAGGGTGAGGGTGACGGTGAGCGTGACTCTTAGGGTGTTGGTGAGGTTTAGGATTAAGTTTAGGGTCAGGGTGAGGGTTTAGAGTTAGGGTTAGGATGATGGTTAGGATGAGGGGCAGGGTTAGGGTTAGGGTGAAGTTCAGGGTTAGTTTAATGGTTACGGTTAGTGTTTGGGTTAGGGTGAGGTTTAGGGTTAGGTTTAGAGTTAGGGTGAGGGTTAGGGTGAAGATAGGTTTTAGGGTGAGGGTTAGGGTGAGTGTGAGGTTAAGGTTAGGGTGAGGGTTAGTGTTATTGTTAGGGTTAGGTTTAGGGTTACGGTTACGGTGAGGTTGCGGGTGAGGTGAGGTTTAGCGTCAGGGTTACTGTTAGGGTGAGGGTAAGTGTTTGGGTGAGGGTTAGGCTTAGGGTGAGGTTTAGGGTGAGAGTGAGGGTTAGTTTTAGGGTTAGGTTTAGGGTGAGGTTAAGGGTCACGGTTAGGGTGAGTGTTAGGGTTAGCATTAGCTTTAGGTTGAGGGCTAGGGTGAGGGTTCAGGTTAGGTTAGGGTGAGGGTTAGGGTTAGGGTGAGGGTTAGGGTGAGAGGAAGAATAAGGGTAAGGGCGAGTGTTAGGGTGAGATTGAGGGTTACGGTAAGAGTGAAGGTTATGGTGATGGTGAGGGTTAGGGTGAAGGTTAGGGTTAGAGTGTGGGTGAGGTTGAGTTTTTGTGTGAGTGTTAGGGTTAGGTTTAGGGTGAGGGTTAGGATTAGGGTAAGGGTAATGTTTAGGGTGAGGGTTAGGTTTAGGGTTAGTGTTAGGGTGTGGGATAGGCTGAGGGATAGTGTTAGGATTAGGATGAGGTTTAGGGTGAGGGTTAGGGTCAGAGTGAGGGTTAGGGTTAGGGTGAGGGTTAGCGATAGGATTAGGGTTAGGGTCAGGTTTAGGGTGACTGTGAGGTTTAGGGTGAGGATTAGTTTTAGGGTTAAGGTGAGGGTTAGGGTAAGGGATAGGGTTACAGTTAGTGTGAGGGTTAGGTTTAGTGTGAGAGTTATGGTTAGGGTTAGGGTTAGGATTTGTGTGAGGGTAAGAATTAGGGTGATGTTTAGGGTGAGGGTGAGGTTTAGGTTTAGGAATATGGATAGGATTAGAGTTACGCTGAGGGTGAGGATGAGGGTGAGGGTGAGAGTTAGGTTTAGGGTTAGGGTTAGGGTGAGAGTTAGGGTTAGGTTTAGTTTGGGGCTGGTCTGAGGGTGAGGTTTAGGCTGAGGCTTGTGGTTAGGGTGAGGGCTAGGTTGAGGGTGAACTTTAGGGTTATGATGAGGGTTAGGGTTATGTTTAGGGTGAGGGTTAGGGTGAGGGTTAGCTTTAGTGTAAGGTTTACGGTTAAGGTTAGGGTGAGTGTTAGGGTAAGTGTTATGGTGTGGGTTAGGGTGAGGGTGAGGGTTAGGGTTATGATTAGAGATAGGGTTAGGTTTAGGCTGAGGGTGAGGGTGAGGGTGCAGGTGAGGTTTAGTGTTAGGGTTAGGGTTAGGATGAGCGCTAGTGTGAGGGTGAGGTTTAGGTTGAAGGTGAGGTTGAGCGTGAGGCTGAGAGTTAGGGTGAGGGTGAGGATTTGGGTTAGGGTTAGTGTTAGGGTGAGGGTGAGGGTTAAGATTAGGGTTAGGGTTAGAGTTATTGTTAGGGTTAGAGTGAGGGTTACAGTTCAGTTTAGGGTGAGGGTGAACGTGAGGGATATGGTTACGGTCAGGGTGAGGTTTAGGGCTAGGGTTAGGTTAGTGTTAGGAGGAAGTTTAGGGTGAGGGGTAGGGTTAGGGTAGGGTGAGGGTTAGGGTATTGGTTAGGGTTAAAGTGAGGGTTCGGCTTATGTTGAAGTTTAGGGTTAAGGTTAGAGTTAGGGTGAGGGTTAGGGTAATGGGTATGGTTATGGTTAGGGTGAGGGTTAGGTTTAGTGTAAGTATTAGGGTTTTGGTTAAGGTTAGGATTAGTGTGAAGGTAAGAATTAGGGTGACGTTTAGGGTGAGGGTGAGGTTTAGGGTTAGGATTAGGGTTATGGTTAGTGTTACGCTGAGGGTGATGGTGAGGGTGAGGGTGAGTGTGAGTTTTAGGGTTAGGGTTAGGTTGAGGGTTAGGGTGAGGATTAGGGTTAGGGTGAGATTTAGGGTTAGGGTGAGGTTTAGGGTTAGGGTTAATTTGAGGGTGGTATGAGGGTGAGGTTTAGGGTGAGGGAAAGGGTTAGATTGAGGGCCTGGGTGAGTGTGAGGGTTAGGGTTAGGGTGAGGGTTTGAGTTAGGTTTAGTGTAAGTGTTATGATGAGGGGTAGGGTTAGGTTTAGGGTGAGGTTAGGTTAAGTGTGAGGGTTACTCTTAGGGTTAGGGTGAGGGTGAGGTTAGGGGTTATGGTGAAGGTTAGGGTGAGGGCGAGGGTTAGGGATAGGAATAGGGATAGTGTTAGGGTTAGGCTGAGGGTGAGGATGAGGTTGCGGGTGAATTTTTGGGTTAGGGTTACGGTTAGGGTGAGGGCTAGGGTGAGGGTGAGGGTTAGGGTGAAGGTGAGTGTGAGGGTGAGGGTCATTTTTAGGTAATGTTAGGGTTAGGGTGAGGATTGGGTGAGGGTTAGGGTGAGGGTGCAGGTTCAGGTGATGGTGAGGGTTAGGATGACGTTGAGGGTTATTAACCATAACCGGGTTAGGTGAGGGTTATGGTTAGGGGTAGGGTTAGGAGAGGGTTAGGGTTAGGCCAAAAGTTAGGGTGAGGGTTAGGGTTAGGGGTAGGGTTAAGGTTAGGGTGAGTATTAGGGTTAATGTGAGGGTTAGGGTTAGGGTGAGGATAAAGTAAGGTTGAGAGTTAGGGTGATGGTGAGGTTTAGGGTTACTATTAGAGTGAGGTTTAGGGTTAGGTTTAGTGTTAAGGGGAGGGTTAGGGTAACGGTTAGGGTTAGGCTTAGGGTTAAGGAGAGGGTGAGTGTGAGCGTGAGGCTTAGGGTTAGGATTAGGGTTAGGGTGAACTTTAGGGTTAGGGTGGAGGTTAGTATTAGGGTTAGGGTTAGGGTTAAGGTGAGGGTTTGGGTTAGGCTTAGGGTTACGGAAAGGGTGAGGGTGAGCGTGAGGGTTAGGGTTAGGGTTAGGGTTAGGGTGAATGTTAGGGTTAGGGTGGACGTTAGTATTGGGGTTAGTGTGAGGTTTATGGTGAGGGTTAGGGTTATTGTTAGGGTGTGGGTTAGGCTGAGGGTTAGGGTTAGGATTAGAGTGAGGTGTAGGGTAAGGGTTAGGGTGAGGGTGAGGGTTATGGTTAGGGTTAGCATTAGGGTTAGGGTCAGGTTTAGGGTGACTGTGAGGTTTAGGGTGAGGTTTAGGTTGAGGTTTAGGGTTAGGGTTAAGGTGACAGTTAGGGTAACGTGTAGGGTTACAGTTAGGGTGAGGGTTAGGTTTAGTGTGAAAGTTAGGGTTAGGGTTAGGGTTAGGATTAGTTTGTGGGTAAGAATTATCTTGGTGGTTAGGGTGAGGGTGAGGTTTAGATTTAGGAATATGGATAGGATTAGTGTTATGCTGAGGGTGAGGATGAGGGTGAGGGTGAGGGTTATTTAGGGTTAGGGTGAAGGCTAGGCTGAGGGTTAGGGTTAGAGTGAGGGTTAGGGATAGGGTGAGGGTTAGGGTTAGGTTTAGTTTGAGGCTGGTGTGAGGGTGAGTTTTAGGGTGAGGCTTGGGGTTAGGGTGAGGGCTAGGTTGAGGGTGAACTTTAGGGTTATGATGAGGGTTAGGGTTATGTTTAGGGTGGGGGTTAGGGTGAGGGTTAGCTTTAATTTGAGGTTTACGGTTAAGGTTAGGGTGAGGGTGAGGGTAAGGGTTAGGGTGAGGGTTAGGTTGAGGGTGAGGGTGAGGGTTATGATTAGAGATAGGGTTAGGTTTAGACTGAGGGTTAGGGTGATGATGCGGGTGAGGGCTAGGGTGAGGGTGAGGGTTAAGGTGAAGGTGAGGTTGAGGGTGAGGGTTAAGGTGAAGGTGAGGTTGAGGGTGAGGCTGAGAGTTAGGGTGAGGGTGAGGGTTTGGGTTAGGGTTAGTGTTAGGATGAGGGTGAGGGTTAAGATTAGTGTTAGGGTTAGGGTTATTGTTAGGGTTACAGTTCAGTTTAGGGTGAGGTTGAAGGTGAGGGATATGGTTACGATTAGGGTGAGGTTTATGTTTAGGGTTAGGGTTAGTGTTAGGAGGAAGTTTAGGGTGAGGGGTAGGGTTAGGGTTAGGGTGAGGGATAGGGTTAGTTTGAGGGTTAGGGTGAGGGTTAGGGTTAGGGTTAGGTTGAGGGTTAGGGTTTTGGTTAGGGTTAAGCTGAGGGTGAGGGTTAGGGTGAGGTTTAGGGTTAGGGTTAGGGTGAGGGTTAGGGTTAGGGTGGAGTTTAGGATTAGTGTTAGTGTTATGGTTATGGTGAGGCTCAGTGTTAGGCTCAGGGTTAGTGTTAGGAGGAAGTTTAGTGTGAGGGTTAGTGTTAGGGTGAGGGTTAATGTTAGCAATAGGGTTACTGTGAGGGCTAAGGTGAGGGTGATGTTTAGGGGTAGGGTTAGGTTTAGGGTGAGGCTTAGGCTTAGGCTGAGGGTAGGGTTATTGGGAGGGTTGGTGTTAGGGTTAGGCTTAGTGTTAGGGTGAGGGTAAGGCTTAGGGTGAGGGTTAGGGTTAGGGTGAAGTTAAGGGTTAGGGTGAGGGTCAGGGTTAGGTTTAGGGGTAGGCTGAGTGTTAGGTTAGGGTTAGGGTAAGGGTTTGCATTAGGGTTAGGGTTAGGGTTAGGATTAGTGTTAGAGTTAGGGTGAGGGTTAGGGTGAGGGTTTCGGGTTAGGGTTAGGGTTAGGTTGAGGGTTACGGTGAGGGTGAGGGTTAGGATTAGGTTTAGGTTTATCGTGTTGGTAAGTGATAGTGTGAGTGTTAGGGTGAGTGTTAGATTTAGCATTAGGGTTAGAGTGAAGTTTAGGGTGAGGGTTAGGGTTAGGTTTAAGGTGATCTTGAGGGTGAGGGTTAGGGTTAGGGTTAGGGTGAGTTTTAGGGTTAGGGTGAGGGTTAGGGTTAGTGTTCGTGTGAGGGTAAGGGTGAGGGTAACTGTTAGGGTTAGAGTAAGGTTGAGGGTTTGGTTTTGTGTGAGGTTTAGGGTGAGGATGAGGTTAAGGCTTAGGGTGAGCTTTAGGGTAAGGTTGAGTGTTAGAGTTAGGGTTAGCGTGAGGGTGAGTGTTAGGGTGAAGGTTAGGGTTAGGGATAGGTTTAGGTTTAGGGTGAGGGTTAGGGTAAGGGGTAGGGTTATGATTAGGGTGAGGGTTAGGTTTAGTGTGAGTGTTAGGGTTAGGGTTAGGGTTAGGATTAGTGTGAAGGTAAGAATTAGGGTGACTTTTAGGGTGAGCGTGAGGTTTAGGGTTAGGATTAGGGTTATGGTTAGTGTTATGCTGAGGGTGATGGTGAGGGTGAGGGTGAGTGTGAGTTTTAGGGTTAGGGTTAGGGTGAGGGTTAGGCTGAGGATTAGGTTTAGGGTGAGGGAGAGGTTTAGGCTGAGGATTAAGTGTAGGGTTAGGTGAGGGTAAGGGTTAGTATGAGGGTTAGGTTTAGGGTTAGGTTGAGGGTAAGGATTAGTGTGAGGGTGAGTGTTAGGGTTAGGCGGACGGTAAGGGTTAGGGTGAGGGTTAGATTGATGGTGAGGTTTATGGTTAGCATTAGTGTTAGGGTTATGGTGAGGGTTAGGTTTGGGGTTAGGGTCAGGTCTAGGGTGAGGGTGAGGGTTATGGTTAGGGTTAGGGATAGGGTGAGTATTAGAGTTAGGATTAGGGTTAGGGTGAGCATTAAGCTGAGGGGTAGGGTTAGGGTTAGTCTTTGTCTTAGGGTTAGGCTTAGGGTGAGGGTGGGGTTGAGGATTATGGTTAGGGTGATGGTTAGGGTTAGGGTTCGGGTGAGGGTTAAGATGAGGGTTAGGGAGAGGGAAAGTGTTAAGGTGAGGGTTAGGGTGAGGGTGAGGGTTATGGTTACCATTAGGGTTAGGGTTAGAGTTAGCGTGAGGGTTAGGTTTAGGTTTAGGGTTAGGGTGAGTGTGAGGGTGAGGGTTAGGTTTAGGGTTCGGGTGAGGGCTAGGTTTAGCGTTAGGGTTAGGGTGTTGGTTACGGTTAGGGTTCGTGTGAGGGTGAGGGTGAGGTTTAGGGTGTGGGTGAGGGTGAGGTTTAGGGTTAGGAATAGGGTGGGGTTGAGTGTGAGTGTGAGGGTTAGTGTGAGGAATAGGGATAGGGTGAAGGTGAGTTTTAGGGTGAGGTTTAGGGGTAGGTTAAGGTGAGGGTTTGAGTTAGGGTGATGGTTTGTATGAGGGTTAGTTTAAGGTTAAGGGTGAGGGTTAGGGTGAGGGTTCGTGTTAGGATTAGGTTAGGGTGAGGGTTAGGGTGAGCGTTAGGGTTAGCGTTAGGGTTAGTGATAGGTTTAGGTTTAGGGTGAGGTTTAGGATGAGGGTTAGGATTAGGGTTAGGGTTAGGGTTAGGGTGAGGGGTAGGGTCAGGGTTAGCTTTACGGTGAGCGTAAGGGTTAGCATGAGGTTTAGGGTGAGTGTGAGGGTTAGAGTTAGCATTAGGGTTAGGGTGAGGTTTAGGGTGAGTGTTAGGGTTAGGTTTATGGTTAGGGTGAGGTGAGGGTGAGGGTCATTGTGAGGTTTATGGTGAGAGATAGGTTTAGGGTGAGGGTTAGGCTTTGGTTTAGGGTGTGGGTGAGCGTGAGGGTGACAGTGAGGCTTAGGGTGAGGGTGAGGGTGATTGTGAGGGTTAGGCTTAGAGTTAGCTTTAGGGTTAGGGTTAGTGTGAGGGTGAAGGTGAGGGTTAGGGTTAAGAGTAGGGTTAGGTTTAAATTTAGGCTGAGTGTGAGCCTGAGGGAGAGGGTAACGGTTAGTCTTAGGGTTAGGGTTGTTGTGAGGATTAGGGTGAGGGTAAGGTTAAAGGTTAGGGTGAGGGTGAGGGTTAGGGTTACTGTTAGGGTGAGGGTTAGGGTTAGGGTGAGGTTAGAGTTAGGGTGAGGTTTATTGTTAGTGTGAGGCTTAGTGTTAGTGTTAGGTTGAGGGTAAAGGTTAGGTTGAGGGTTAGGGATAAGGATAGATTTAGGGTGAGGTTTCGGGTTATGGTGAGGTTTAGGGTCAGAGTGAGAGTTAGGGTTAGCGTTATGGTTAGTGTGAGGGTTAGCGTAAGGTTAGTGTGAGGGTTAGGGTTAGGGTGAGGGTTAGGTTGAGGGTCAGAGTAATGTTAAGTGTGAGGGTTAGGATTATGGTAAGCTTGTGGGTTAGGGTGAGGGTTAGGTTTAGGTTTACAATAAGGGTGAGGGTTAGGGTGAGTGTTTGGTTTGGGGTTAGGGTTAGGGTGAGGGTGAGATTGAGGGTTGGGAATAGGGTGAGGGTTAGGTTTAGGGTGAGGGTTAGGATTAAGATTAGGTTTAGGGTGAGGGCTAGGGTGAGGGTGAATGTTAGTGTTAGGGATAGGGATAGGTTGAGGGTTAGGGTTAGGCTGAGGATTAGGGTTAGTGTAATGGCTAGTTTTAGGTTTAGGGTTAGTGTTAATGTGAGACTAAGTTTTAGGGTTAGGTTTAGGGTTACGGTGAGGTTGATGGTTAGGTTAAGGTTGAGGGTTAGGGTTAGGGTGAGGGTGAAGGTGAGGGTTAGGATAAGGGTGAAGGTGAGGGTTAGGATAAGGGCTAGGAATAGGGTTATTTTTAGGTTTAGGGTTAGGTTTATGGTTACATTGAGGGTGAGGGTGAGGTTGAGGGTTAGGGTTAGTGTGAGGTTTAGGGTTAGGGTTAGGTTTAGGGTTAGGTTTAGGATGAGGTTTAGGGTGAGGGGTAGGGTTAAGGTTAGGGTGAGGGTTAGGGTTAGTGTGAAGATTAGGGATAGGGTTAAGATGAGGTTTAGGGTGGGGTTGAGGGTTAGGGTTAGTGTTAGGTTGAGGTGAAGGTTTAGGTTGAGGTTAGGTTAGGGTTTAGATTAGGGTTAGGGTGAGTGTGAGGGTTAGGGTGACGTTAAGGGTTAGCTTAGGTTTACAGTTAGGGTGAGGGTAAGGGTTAGGGTTATTGTTAGGCTTAGGGTGAGGTTGAGGGTTAGGGTTACTGTTAGGTTGAGTTGAAGGTTTAGGTTGAGGTTTAGGGTGAGGGTGAGTGTTAGGGTTAGCATTAGTGTTAGGGTGAGGTTTAGTGTGAGTGTTTTGGTTAGTTTAGGGTGAGGTTTTGGGTTAGTGTGAGGGTTAGGGTGAGGGTAAGGTAAGGGTAAGGGTGAGGTTTTTGGTGAGGGTGAGGGTTAAGGAACGGGAGAGGGTTAGTGTTAGTGTGAGGGTTAGAGTTAGGGTTAGGAAAAGGGTTAGTGTGAGGCATAAGGTGAGGGTGAGGATTAGGGTTAGGGTTAGGTTTAGGTTGAGGGTTAGGTTTAGGCTGAGGGTTAGGATTAGTGTGAGTGTTGGTGTTAGGTTTAGGCTTAGTATTAGGGTGAGGGTTAGGTTTAGGGTGAGGGTTAGAGTTAGGGTGAGGGTGAGGGTTAGGGTTAGGGTGAGGGTAAGGGTTAAGGTAAGGTCTAGGTTTAGGGTAATTGTGGGTTTTGTTGAGGTTTAGGTTTAGGGTTAGTGTACAGGTTAGGGTTAGGGTTAGTGTGAGGATTAGGTTGACGGTTGGCTTGACGGTTAGGGTTAGTGTGAGGGTTAGGGTTAGGCTGAGGGTGAGGGTGAAGTTGAGAGTTAGGGTTAGGATTAGGGTTAGGGAGAGGTTTTGGGTTTGGTTTAGGGTTAGGATGAGGCTTAGGGTGAGGGGAAAGTTTAGGTTTAGAGTGAGGTTAGATTTATTGTGAGGGTTAGCCTTAGGGTTAGGGTCAGGGTGAGGGTGAGGATATGGTTTAGGGTGCGGGTTAGAGTGAGGGGGAGGGTTAGGGATAGGGTTAGGTTTAGGGTGACTGTTAGCTTGAGGGTTTGGTTTAGGTTTAGGTTTAAGGTTTCTGGTGAGGGTTCGGGTTCAGTTTAGGGTTAGGTTAAGGGTTTCGTGTTTGGGTTACTGTTAGGGTTAAAGTGAGGTTTATGGTGAGGGTGAGGGTTAGGGTCAGGTTTAGGTTTATGGTGTGTTTAAGTGATAGCGTGAGGGTTAGGGTGAGTGTTAGAGTTATTAGTAGGGTTTGGGTGAGGGTGAGGGTGAGGGTTAGGGTTAGGGTTAGCGTGAGAGTGAGGGTGAGGGTGACGGTTAGGGTTAGAGTTAGGGTGAGGGTTAGGTTTAATGTGAGGTTTAGGGTGAGGATGAGGTTAAGGGTTAGGGTGAGGGTTAAGGTAAAGGTGAGTGTTAGGGTTAGGGTTAGTGTTAGGGTGAGGGTTAGGGTGAGGGTTAGGGTTAGGTTTAGGGTTAGGGTGACGGGGAGGGTTAGGGTTAGGTTTAGGGTGAGGGCTAGGGTGCAGGTTAGGGTTAGGGTGAGGGTTAGGCTTAGGGTGAGGTTTAGGGTTAGGGTTAGTTTGTGGGTGGTGTGAGCATGAGGTTTAGGATGATGGTTAGGATTAGGGTGAGGGCTAAGGTGAGGGTTAGGTTAAGCATTAGGGTGAGGGTCAGGGTTAGGTTTAGGTTGAGGTTTGGGGTGAGGGGTAGGGTTAGGTTTAGGGTGAGTTTTAGGTTTCGTGAGAGCGTTACAGTTAGGCATAGGGTGAGGGTGGGGGTAAGAGTTATGGTGAGGGTTATGATGGGTTGATGGTTAGGGTTAGGATTAGAGGTAGGGTTAGGGTAAGGCTGAGCATGAAGGTGATAGTGCGGGTGAGGTTTACGGGTAGGGTTACGTTTAGGGTGAGTGCTAGGGTGAGGGTGAGGGTTAGGGTGAAGGTGAGGGTGAGGGCCTTTTTAGATAATGGTTAGGGTTAGGCTGAGTATTAAGTGAGGGTGAGGGTGAGGGTGAGGGTTAGGCTTAGGGTTAAGGTTAGGGTGATGGTGAGGATGAGGGTTAGAGTGAGGGTTAGGGTTAGGGTGAGGGTTAGGTTTAGGGTTAGGGTTAGGGTTATTTTTAGGGTCAGATTTAGGGTGAGGGTGAGGATGAGGGTGAGGGTGAGGGTGTGGGTTAGGGTTAGGTTTAGGTTTTGGGTGAGGGTGAGGATTAGGGTTAGGGTTAATGTTAGGCTTAGGGTGATTGTTAGGGTTAGTGTGAGGTTTAGTGTTAGGGTTAGGGTTACTGTTAGGGTGATTGTAATTTTTAGGGTGAGGGTTAGGGTTAGGGTGAGGGTTAGGTTTAGGTTGAGGGTTAGGATTAGGGTTCTGGTTAAGGTGAGAGTGAGGGTGATGCTTAGGGTTAGGGTTAGGTTGAGGGATAGGGTGAGGATTAATTTTAGGGTAAGGGTTAGGTTTAGGGTGAGAGTTAGCCTTAGTGTTAATTTGAGGGTGGGGTTAGGGTCAGGTTTAGGGTGTGGGTGAGGGTTAGGGTGATGGCTAGATTAGGATGATGATTAGGGTTAGGGTGAGGGTTAAGGTTAGGTTTAGGGTGAGGGATACGGTGTGGGTTAGGGTTAGGTTTAGGGTGAGGGTTAGGTTTATTGTGAGGATTACAGTTAGGGATAGGGTGAGGGTGAGGGTAAGGGTTTAGGGTGAGGGTTAGGGTTATGCTGAGGGTTATGTTTAGTATTAGCTTTAGAGTTAGGGTTAGGCTGAGGGTGAGGGTGAGGGTGAGTTTGAGGTTTAGGATTAGGGGTAGGGTTAGGGTGAGGGGTAGTGTGAGGGTGAGTGTTAGGTTAAAGATGAGGGCGAGGTTGAGGGTGAGGGTCTTGGTTAGGTAGAGGTTAGGGTTAGGGTGAGGATTAGGTGAGAGTTAGGGTGAGAGTGAGGGTTAGGGTTAGGGTTAGAGTGAGGGTTAGGTTAGTGGTTAAGGTTAGATTTAGGGTGAGGGTTAGGGTGAAGGGTACTGTTAGGGTTAGGGTGAGCATAAAGTTTAATGTGAGGGTTAGGTTTAGGGTGAGGATAAAGAAAGGGTGAGGGTTAGGTTTACTGTTAGAGTGAGGTTTAGGGTTAGGACTAGTGTTAAGGTGAGTGTAAGGGTGAGGGTTAGGGTTAGGCTTAAGTTTAAGATGAGGGTGAGGGTGAGGGCGAGGGTTAGCGTGAGGTTTATGGTTAGGTTGAGGGTTAGGTTCAGGGTTAGGGTTAGGGTTATTTGTAGGGTTAAAGTTCGGGTGAGGGTGAGGATAAGGTTGAGTGTGAGGGTTAGGATTAGGATTGGGGTTAGGGTGAGCCTGAGGGTGACTGTGAGGGTTAGGGTGAGGGTTAGACTAAGGCTTACGGTGAGGCTTAGGTTTAATGTGATGTTTAGGGTGAGGGTGATGTTTAGGGTGAGAGTGAGGGTGAGGTTTGGGTTGAGGGTTTGGGATAGGTTCAGGGTGAGGGTGAGTGTGAGGGTTAGGGTTAGTGTAAATATTAGGCTTAGGTTTAGGCTGAGGGTGAGGGTGAGTGTGAGAGTTAGGGTTAGGGTGAGTGTGAGTTTTAGGTTTAGAGTTAGGGTGAGGGTTAAGGTGAGGGTTAGGGTTAGGATTAGGGTTCGGGTTAGGCTGAGGGTGAGGGTGAGGGTGAGGGTTAAGGTTACTCTGAGGCTTAGGCTTAGGGTGAGGGTGACCGTTAGGGATAGGTTGATGGTTAGGGTGAGGGTGAGTGTTAGGGTGAGGGTTAGGGTGAGTGTTATGGTGCGGGTGAGCTTAAGGGTTAGGTTTAGGGTTAGGATTAGTTTTAGGGTGAGGGTGAGTGTAAGGGTTAGAGTTAGCTTTATTGTTAGGCTTAGGATTAAGCTAAGGGTGAGGGTGAGTATGAGGCTTAGCGTTATGTTGAGTGTGAGCATTAGGGTTGGGGTTAGGGTGATTGTTAGGGTAAGTGTTAGGGTGAGGGTTAGATTTAGGGTTAGGATTAGGGTTAGGTTTAGGCTGAGGGTGAGGGTGAGGGTGAGGGTTATGATTAGGGTGAGTGTTAATCTTAGGGTTAGGGTGAGGGTTAGGGATAGGGTGATGGTTAGGGTGGGTGTGAGGGTGAGGCTTAGGGTGAGTGTGAGGGTGAGTGTTAGGGTGCGGGTAAGTTTTAGGGTTAGATTTAGGGTTAGGGTGAGGGTTAGGATGATGGTTACGATGAGGGGCAGGGTTAGGGTTATGGTGAGGTTCAGGGTTAGTTTGAGGGTTAACGTTACGGTTGGGTTTAGGGTGAAGGATAAGGTGAGGGTTAGAGTTAGGTTTAGGGTTAGGCTGAGGGTTAGGGTGAGGGTAAATTTTAGGGTGAGTGTTAGGGTGAGTGTGAGGGTTAGGTTTAGGGAGAGGTTTAGGGTTATGGAGAGGATTAGGGTTCGGTTTAGGGTGAAGGTGAGGGTGATGGTGTGGGTTAGGGTAAGGATTAGGTTTAGGGTTAGGGTTAGGGTAATTGTTAGGGTTAGGGTTAGGTTTACGGTTAAGGTGAGGTTGCGGGTGAGGTGAGGTTAAGCGTTACGGTTAGCGTTAGAGTGAGGGTTTTGGTGAAGGTAAGTGTTGGGGTGAGGGTTAGGGTCAGGGTGAGGTTGAGGGTGAGGTTGAGAGTTAGTGTTAGGGTTAGGGTTAAGGTGAGGTTTAGGGTGAGGTTGAGGGTTAGTGTTAGGGATAGGTTTAGGGTGCGATTAAGGGATAGGTTGAGGGTTAGGGTGAGTGTTAGGGTTATGTTAGGGTGAGGATTAGGGTTAGGGTGAGGTTTAGGGTTAGTGAGGGTTAGTGTTAGGGTTAGGCTTAGTGTTAGGTTGAGGGTAATGTTTAGATTGAGGTTTAGGTTTAGGGTGAGGGTTAGGGTTAGGGTGATGGTTAGGGTAAGGGTGAGGATTAGGGTGAGGTTTAGGGTTAGGGTGATGTTTAGGGTGAGGGTTAGGCTGAGGTTGAGGGTGAGGGTTGGTTTGAGGGTATGGGTTAGAGTTAGGGTGAGGTTGAGGGTGAGGGTGAGAATTAGGCTTAGGGTTAGTGTGAGGGTGAGTTTGAGGGTTAGCGTTAGGGTTACGCTTAGGCTTTGGGTTAGGCTGAGGGTGGGGTTGAGTGTGAGGGTTAGGGTTAGGGTTAGGGTTAGGGATAGGGTGATGTTTAGGGTGAGGGTTATTGTCAGAATTAGTGTTAGGGTTTCGCTTAGTGTTAGGGTGAGTGTAAGGTTTAGGTTGAGGGTTAGCATTAGGGTGAGGGTTAGGGATAGTGTGAGGGTTAGGGTTTTGGTAAGGGTGAGGTTGAGGGTGATGGTGAGGCTTAGGGTTAGGGTTTGTGTGAGGGTGAGTGTTAGTGTTAGGGTTAGGTTTAGGCTTAGGCTGAGGGTTAGGCTGAGGGTGATGGTGAGGGTGTGGGTGAGGATTAGAGTTAGGGTGAGTGTTAGGGTTAAGGTTAGCGTGAGGGTTTGGGTTAGGCTTAAGTTTAGGATGAGGGTTAGGTTGAGTGGTACGGTTACAGTTAGTGTGAGCGTTAGGTTTAGCGTTAGGGTTAGGGATAGGTTTAGGGTTAGGGTGAGGTTTAGGATGAGGTTTAGGGTTACGGTAAGGGTTAGGGTTAGGGTTAGGATGAGGGTTAGGGAGAAGGTTAGGATGAGGGTTAGGGTGAGGGTTCGGTTTAGGGTTCGGGTTAGGGTTATGGTGAGGGTGGGGGTGAGGGTGAGAGTGAAGGTTAGGGTTAGAGATAGGATGCGGGTGTGGATTAAGGTTAGGGTTAGGGTTAGGATTAGGTTTAGGCTGAGGATGTGGCTGAGGGTGTGGGTGAGGATTAGGGTTAGGTTGAGTGTTAGGGTTAGTGTTAACGTAAGGGTTTGGGTTAGGGTTAAGTTTAGGATGAGAGTTAGTTTGAGGGGTACGGTTACAGTTAGATTGAGCATTAGGGTTAGCTTTAGGGTTAGGGATAGAGTTAGGGTTAGGGTGAGGTTTAGGATGAGGGTTAGGTTTAGGGTGAGGGTTAGGGTGAAGGTTATGGTTAGGGTTAGTGTTAGGGTAAGGGATAGGGTCAGTGCGAGGGTTAGGGGTAGGGTTAGATTTATGCTGAGAGTAAGTGTTAGCGTGAGGTTTAGCGTGAGAGGGTTAGAGTTACATAAGGGTTAGGGTAGTTTTAGGGTGAGGGTTAGGGTTAGGTTTAGGTTTAGGGTGAGGTGAGAGTGAGGGTGATTGTGAGGTTTATTGTTAGGGTGAGGGATAGGTTTTAGGTGAGGGTTAGGTTTAGGGTGAAGGTGAGCGTGAGGGTGACAGTGAGGCTTAGGGTGAGGGAGAGGGTGAGTGTGAGGGTTAGGATTAGGTTTAGGTTTAGGGTTAGGGTTAGTGTGAGGGTAAAGGTGAAGGTTAGTGTTAGGAGTAGGGTTATGTTTAAAGTTAGGCTGAGGGTGAGCGTGAGGGTCATGGTTAGGGTTAGGGTTAGGTTGAGGTTTAGAGTTAGTGTGAGGGTTAGGGTGAGGGTAAGGTTAAAGGTTAGGGTGAGGGTTAGGGTTAGGGTTAGGGTGAGGATTAGGGGTAGGGTTACGGTTAGGGTTAGGGTGAGGGTGAGGGTTAGGGTGAGGGTAAGGGTGAGTGTTATGGTGAGGGTTAGGGTTTGGATTAGGTTTAGGGTGAATGCTAGTTTGTCAGTGAGGGTTAGGGTTAGGGTGAAGGTGAGGGTTAGGTTTAGGTTTAAGTTGAGGGTTTGGGTGAGGTATAGGTTTAGAGTTAGACTGAGTGTGAGGGTGAGGGTGAGCGTGACTGATAGAGTTAGGGTTAGGGTGAGGGTTAGGGTGAGGATGAGGGTAACTGTTAGAGTGAGGCTTAGGGTTCGGGAGAGTATGAGGGTTAGGGTTTGGGTGAGGGTTAAGATTGGGTGAGTGTTAGGATGATGGTGAGGTTGAGGGTTAGGGTTGGGTTTAGGGTCAGAGTGAGGGTTAGGGTCAGGGGTAGTGTTAGGTTTAGGGTGAGGGTTAGGGTTAGGGTGAGGTTTACTATTACTGTGAGGTTTCATGTTAGGTTTAGGTTTAGTGTTAGGGTAAGAATAAGGGTTAGGTTGAGGGTTAGGTTTATGGTGAGGTTTAGGGGTAGTATGTGGGTTAGGGCTAGGGTGAGGGCAATGGTGAGGGTTAGGTTTAGGGTGATGTTTAGGGTGAGGGTGAGTATTAGGGTGAGGGTGAAGGAGAGGGTTCAGTTGTGGGTTTGGGTTAGGGTGAGGTTGAGGGTGAAGGTGAGACTTAGGGTTAGGTTTAGGGTGACAGGGAATGTGAGGATTAGGGATAGGGTCAGGCTTAGGTTTAGGGTTAGGCTGAGGGTGACTGTGAGCGTGAGGGTTAGGTTTCGGTTGAGGGTTAGAGTTAGGGTGAGGGTTAGGTTGAGGGTGAGGGTTAGGGTTAGGATTACGTTTAGGGTGAGCCTGTGGGTGAGGGTGAGGGTGAGGGTTAGGGTTAGGGTGAGGGTTAGACTAAGGTTTAGGGTGAGGGTTAGGTTTAGGGTGATGTTTAGGTTGAGGGTTTTGGTTAGGGTTAGGGTGAGATTGAGACTTAGGATTAGGTTTAGGGTGAGGGTGAGTGTGAGGTTTAGGGATAGGGTTAGGCTTAGGTTTAGGGTTAGGCTGAGGGTGACTATGAGCCTGAGGTTTAGGGTAATGGTGAGCATTAGGGTTGGGGTTCGGGTGAGGGTAAGTGTTCGGGTGAGTGTTAGGGTTTGGGTGAGTGTTAGCGTTAGGCTTAGGGTTAGGGTTAGGTTGGAGGTTAAGGTTAGGGTGAGGGTTAGCGTTAGGATAAGGGTTAGGTTGAGCGTGAGGGTGAGGGTTAGGATTAGGTTTAAGGTGAGCCTGAGGGTGAGGGTGAGGGTGAGGGTTAGAGTTAGGGTGAGGGTTAAGCTAAGGGTTAGGGTGAGTTTTAGGTTTAGGGTGATGTTTAGGTTGAGGGTTTGGGTTAGGGTTAGGGTGAGTGTGAGGGTGAGTGAGAGGGTTAGGATTAGTGTCAGGGTTAGTTTTAGGGTGAGGGTGAGTGGGAGGGTTAGGTTTCGGGTTATTGTTAGGCTTAGGTTTAAGCTGACGGTGAGGGTGAGTGTGAGGGTTAGGGTTATGTTGAGTGTGAGCATTAGGGTTAGGTTTAGGGTGAGGGTGAGGTTGAGGGTTAGGGTGAGGGTTAGGGTTTGGGTTAGGGTGAGGGTTAGATGAGGGTGAGGGTTAGGGTTAGGGTGAGGGTTAGGGTTAGGGTGAGGGTGAGGATTAGCGTTATGGTGAGGGTTAGGGTTCTGGTGCGGATTAGGGTGAGGGTTAGGGTGAGGGTGATGTTTAGGGTAAGCGTGAGGTTGGTTTGAGGGTTTGCATTAGGTTTAGGGTGAGGTTGATGGTGAGGGTGAGGCTTAGAGTTAGGGTAAGGGTGAGGGTTACTGTGAGGGTTAGGGTTAGGCTTTAGGCTGAGGGTTAGGCTGAAGTTGAGGGTGAGGGTGATGTTTAGAGTTAGGGTGAGGGTTAGGGTTAGGTTTGGGGTGAGGGTTAGGGATAGTGTGAGGGTTAGGTTTAGGGTGAGGTTTAGGGTTACTGTGAGGGTTCATGTTAGGTTTAGACTTAGTGTTAGGGTGAGGGTAAGGGTTAGGTTGAAGGTCAGGTTTAGGGTGAGGTTTAGGGTTAATATGAGGTTTAGGGCTAAGGTGAGGGTAAGGGTGAGGTTTAGGTTGAGGGTGATGTTTAGGGTGAGGGTGAGGCTTAGGGTGAGGGTGAGGGTGAGGGTTCAGTTGAGGGTTTGGATTAGTGTTAGGGTGAGGTTGAGTGTGAGGTTTAGGGATAGGGTTAGGCTTAGTTTCGGGTTAGGCTGAGGGTGACTGTGAGCTTGAGTGTTAGTATTATGGTGAGCATTAGGGTTGGGGTTAGGGTGAGGTAAGTGTTGGGGTGAGTGTTAGGGTTTGGGTGAGGGTTAGCGTTAGGTTTAGGGTTAGGGTTAGGTTGGAGGTTAGGTTAGGGTGAGGGTTAGCGTTAGAGGTAGGGTTAGGTTGAGCTTGAGAGTGAGGGGGAGGGTTAGGATTAGGTTTAAGTTGAGCCTGAGGGTGAGGGTGAGGGTGAGGGTTAGGGTTAGGGTGAGGGTTAGGCTAAGGGTTAGGGTGAAGGTTAGGTTTAAGGTGATGTTTAGGTTGAGGGTTAGGGTTAGGTTGAGGGTGAGGGTGAGTGAGAGGGTTAGGTTTAGGATTAGGATTAGGTTTAGGGTGAGGGTGAGTGTGAGGGTTAGGGTTAGGGTTATTGCTAGGCTTAGGTTAAAGCTGAGGATGAGGGTGAGTGTGAGGGTTAGGGTTATGTTGAGTGTGAGCATTAGGGTTATGTTTAGGGTGAGGGTGTGTTTGAGGGTTAGGGTTTGGGTTAGGGTGAAGGTTAGATGAGGGTGAGGGTTAGGGTTGTGGTGATGGTTCGGGTTAGGGTGACGGTGATGGTTAGTGTTAGGGTGAGGGTTAGGGTTATGGTGCAGATTAGGGTGAGTGTTAGGGTTACTCTGATGTTTATGGTGAGGGTGAGGGTTGGTTTGAGGGTTTGCATTAGTTTTAGGTTGAGGTTGGGGGTGAAGGTGAGGTTTAGGGTTAGGGAAGTTTGAGGGTGACTCTGAGGGTTAAGGTTAGGGTTAGGCTTAAGCTGTTGGTTAGGTTGAGGGTGAGGGTGAAGGTTAGTTTTAGGATTAGGGTTAATGATAGGGTGATATTTAGGGTGAGGATTAGTGTGAGAGTTAGTGTTAGGGTTAGGCTTAGTGTTAGAGTGAGTGTAAGGGTTAGGTTGAGGGTTAGGGTTAGGGATTGGGTGAGGGTTGTGATGACAGTTAGGGTGAGGGTAAGGTTTAGGGTGAGGGTTATGGTGAGTGTGAGGGTTAGGGTTAGGGTTAGGGTGAGGGTGAGGGTGAGGGTGAGGATTCAGTTGAGGGTTTGTGTTAGGGTTAGGGTGAGGTTGAGGGTGAGGGTGAGACTCAGGGTTAGGTTTAGGGTGATGGTGAGTGTGAGGATTAGGGATAGGGTTAGGCTTAGGTTTAGAGTTAGGCTGAAGGTGACTGT
Organism: Dipodomys merriami; assembly: GCF_024711535.1. Classification (NCBI taxonomy): domain Eukaryota; kingdom Metazoa; phylum Chordata; class Mammalia; order Rodentia; family Heteromyidae; genus Dipodomys; species Dipodomys merriami. The sequence goes on from NW_027203348.1 coordinate 630,110, forward strand.
GAGCGTGAGGGTTAGGGTTTTGTTGAGGGTTAGGTTTAGGTTGAGGGTTAGCGTTAGGGTTAGGGTTAGGGTTAGGTTGGAGGTTTGGTTTAGGGTGAGGGTTAGCGTTAGGGGTAGGGTTAGGTTGAGGGGGAGAGGGAGGGCTAGGGTTAGGATTAGGTTTAGGGTGATCCTGTGGGTGAGGGTGAGGGTGAGGGTTAAGGTTAGGGTGAGGGTTAGGCTAAGGGTTAGTGTGAAGGTTAGGTTTAGGGTGATGTTTAGGTTGAGAGTTTTGGTTAGGGTTAGGGTAAGTGTGAGGGTGAGTGAGAGGGTTAGGATTAGGGTTAGGCTTAGGTTTAGGGTGAGGGTGAGTGTGAGGGTTAGGGTTTGGGTTATTGTTAGGCTTAGGGTTAAGCTGAGGGTGAGGGGGAGAGTGAGGGTTAGGGTTATGTTGAGTGTGAGCATTAGGGTTAGGTTTAGGGTGAGGGTGAGGTTGAGGGTTAGTTTGAGGATTAGTGTTAGGGTGAAGGTGACGGTTAGCGTTAGGGTGAGGGTTAGGTTTATGGTGCGGATTAGGGTGAGTGTTAGGGTTATGGTGATGTTTATGGTGAGGGTGAGGGTTGGTTTGAGTGTTTGCGTTAGGTGTAGGTTGAGTTTGAGGGTGAGGGTGATGCTTAGGGTTAGGGTTAGTGTGAGGGTGACTCTGAGGGTCAGGGTTAGGGATAGGCTTTAGGCTGAGGGTTAGGCTGAGGGTGAGGGTGAGGGTTAGGGATAGGGTTAGGGTTAATGATAGGGTGATATTTAGGGTGAGGGTTAGTGTGAGAGTTAGTGTTAGGGTTAGGCTTAGTGTTAGAGTGAGTGTAAGTGTTAGGTTGAGGGTTAGGATTAGGGATAGGGTGAGGGCTGGGATCAGGGTTAGGGTGAGGTTAAGGTTTAAGTTGAGGGTTATGGTGAGTGTGAGAGTTAGGGTTAGGGTGAGTGTTAGGGTGAGGGTGAGGGTTCAGTTGAGGGATTGGGTTAGGGTTAGGGTGAGGTTGAGGGTGAGGGTAAGACTTAGGGTTAGGTTTAGGGTGATGGTGAGTGTGAGGATTAGGGATAGGGTTAGGCTTAGCTTTAGGGTTAGGCTGAGGGTGACTGTGAGGTTGAGGGTTAGGGTTAGGATGAGGGTTAGGTTTAGGGTGAGGCTTAGTGGTAGGGTTAGGGTTAGGGTTAGGTTGGAGTTTATGTTTAGGGTGAGGGTTAGCGTTAGGGGTAGGGTTAGGTTGAGTGTGAGGGTGAGGGCTAGGGTTAGGATTAGGTTTAGGGTGAGGGTTACGGTCAGAGTGAGGGTTAGGGTTAGGTTTAGATTTACGGTGAGAGTAAGGGTTAGCGTGAGGTTTAGGGTGAGTGTGAGGGTAAGAGTTAGCATTAGGGTTAGGGTGATGTTTAGAGTGAGGGTTAGGTTTAGGTTTAGGGTTAGGGTGAGGTGAGGGTGAGGGTGATTGTGAGGTTTATGGTTAGGGTGAGAGATAGGCTTAGCGTGAGGGTTAGGGTTAGGGTGAGGATGAGCGTGAGGGTGACAGTGAGGCTTAGGTTGTGGGTGAGGGTGAGTGTGAGGGTTAGACGTAGGGTTAGGGTTAGGGTTAGTGTGAGGGTGAAGTTGAGGGTTAGTGTTAGGAGTAGCGTTAGGTTTAAATTTAGGCTGAGGGTGAGAGTGAGGATGAGGGTGACGGTTAGGGTTAGGGTTAGGGTGAGGGTTAGGTTTAGTGTGAGGGTTAGGGTGAGGTTAAGGCTAAAGGTTAGGGAGAGGGTGAGGGTTAGGTTTAGGGTTAGGGTGAGGGTTAGGGTGAGGTTCAGGTTTAGGGTTATGGTTAGCGTTAAGATGAGGATGAGGTTTAGGGTGAGGTTGAGGGTGAAGGTTAGTGTGAGGGTTAGGGTTAGTGTGAGGGTTATTGTTAGGTTTAGTGTTAGGGTTACGGTTAAGGTGAGGTTGCGGGTGAAGTGAGGTTTAGCGTTAGGGTTAGCGTTAGGATGAGATTTAGGGTGAGGGTAAGTGTTGGGGTGAGGGTTAGGGTTTGGCTGAGGTTTAGGGTGAGGTTGAGGGTTAGTGTTAGGGTTAGGGTTAGTGTGAGTTTAAGGATTAGGTTGAAGGGTTAGTGTGAGGGTGAAGGTTACAGTTAGCATTAGGTCTAGTGTGAGGGTTAGGGTGAGTGTTAGGGTTAGGTTAGGGTGAGGGTTAGGGTTAGGGTGAGGGTTAGGATGAGGGTTAGGGTTGGGTTAGGGTGAGGGTTAGATGAGTGTGAGGGTTAGGGTTAGGTTGAGCTTTAGGTTTAGGGTGAGAGTTATGGTTAGGATTAGGGTTAGCATTAGGGTTAGTGTGAGGGTTAGGATGAGTGTTAGGGTTTGTTTAGTGTGAGGGTTAGGGTTAAGGTGAGGGTTAAGGTGAGGGTTAGGGTTGGGTTAGGGTGAGGGTTAGATGAGGGTGAGGGTTAGGGTTAGGATTAGGGTTAGGGTGAGGTCTATGGTGAGGATGAGGGTTAGGGTGAGGGTTAGGGTTAGGGTGAGGGTTAGGGTTAGTGTGAGGGTTAGGGTGTGGGTAAGGTTAAAGGTTAGATTGAGGGTGAGTTTTAGGGTTAGGGTTAGGGTGAGGTTTAGGCTTAGAGTTATGGTTAGGGTTAGGGTGATGGTGAGTGAGAGTGTGAAAGTGAGGCTTAGGGTCAGGGTGACTGTGAGGATGAGTGTGAGGCTTAGACTTAGGGTTAGGTTTAGGATTAGGGTTAGTGTGAGGGTGAAGGTGAATGTTAGTGTTAGGAGTAGGGTTAGGTTTACAGTTAGGCTGAGGGTGAGCGTGAGGGTGAGGGTGACGGTTAAAGTTAGGGTTAGGTTGAGTGTTAGGGTTTGTGTGAGGTTTAGGCTGAGGGTAATGTTAAAGGTTAGCGTGATCGTGAGGGTTAGGCATAGGGTTAGGGTGAGGATTAGGGTGAGGTTTAGTGTTAGGGTTACGGTTAGTGTTAGGTTGAGGGTGAGGGTTAGGTTGAGGGTAAGGGTGAGGTTAGGGTGAGGGTTAGGGTTAGAGTGAGGTTTAGGTTGAGGATGAGTGTGAGTGATAGTGTGAGGCTTAGGGTTCGGGAGAGTATGAGGGTTAGGGTTTGGTTCAGTGTTAGGGTTGGGTGAGTGTTAGGGTGACGGTGAGTGTGAGGGTTAAGGTTGGGTTTAGGGTTAGAGTGAGGGGTAGGGTGAAGGTTAGGTTTAGTGTTAGGGTTAGGGTGAGGGTTAGGGTTAGTGTGAGGGTTAGGGTTAGGGTGAGGTTTAGGGTTACTTTGAGGGTTTATGTTAGGTTTAGTCTTAGTGTTAGGGTTAGGGTTAGGGTTAGGTTGAGGTTTAGGTTTAGGGTGAGGTTTAGGGTTAATATGAGGGTTAGGGCTAGGGTGAGGGAAAGGGTGAGTATTAGGGTTAGGGTGATGTTCAGGGTGAGGGTGAGGGTTAGGGTTAGTGTGAGGGTGAGGGTTAATTTGAGGGTTTGGGTTAGCGTTAGGGTGAGGTTGAGGGTGAGGGTGAGTCGTAGGGTTAGGTTTAGTGTGAGGGTGTGTGTGAGGGTTTGGGATGGCGTTAGGCTTAAGTTTAGGGTTAGGCTGAGGGTGACTGTGAGCGTGAGAGTTAGGGTTAGGGTGAGGTGTAGGGTTAGGGTGAAGGTAATGGTTGGGTTGAGTGTTAGGGTTAGGGTGAGGGTTCACGTTAGGGTTAGGGTGAGCGTTAGCGTTAGGTTGGAGGTTAGGGTTAGGGTGAGTGTTAGCGTTAGGGTTAGGGATCGGATTAGGTTGGAGATTAGGGTTAGGATGTGTGTTAGCATTAGGGGTAGGGTTAGGTTGAGGGTTAGGGTGAGGGTTAGGTTTAGGTTGAGGGTGAGGGTGAGGGTTCGGTTGAGGGTTTCGGTTAAGGTTAGAGTGAGGGTGAGGGTGAGTGTGAGGGTTAAGTTTATGGTTAGGTTTAGGTTTAGGGTGAAGGTGAGTGTGAGGTTTAGGGTTAGGGTTATTTTTAGGCTTATGTTTAAGCTGAGGGTGAGTGTGAGTGTGACTGTTATGGTTATGTTGAGTGTGAGAATTAGGGTTAGGTTTAGGGTGAGGGTGAGTTTGAGGGTTAGGGTGAGTTTTAGTTTGAGGGTTAGTGTGAGAGTTAGGTTTAGGGTTAGTGTTAGGGTTAGGGCTGGGGTTAGGGATAGGCTTAGTTATAAGCAGAAGGTGAAGGTGAGGGTGAGGGTTAGGGTTTGGGTAAGGATGAAGTTTAGGGTTAGAATTAGCATTAGGGTGAGGGTTAGTGTTAGGGTTAGGGTTCGTGTTATAATTAGGTTTAGGATGAGGGTGAGTGTGAGGGTTAGGGTTAGGATTAGACTTAGGGTGAGGGTGAGAATGAGGGTAAGGGTGAGGGTTAGGTTTAGGCTTAGGGTTCGAGTATTGGCAAAGGTGAGGGTGAGGGTTAGTGTTAGGTTTGGGGTGAGGGTTAGGGTGAGTGTGAGGGTTATGGTTAGTCTTAGTCTTAAACTTAGGCTTAGGCCGAGCATGAGTGTGAGGGGGAGAGTGTTAGGGTTAGGATGAAGGTCAGGGTTTTAGGGTTAGGGTGAGGGTTAGGATGAGGTTTAGGGTTAGGATTAGGGTTAAGTGAGGGCTACAGTGAGGGTGAGGGTTAGGGTTAGCGTTAGGTTGAGGTTTAGGGTTAGGGTTACTTTGAGGGTGAGGGTTAGTGTTAGGGTGAGCGTTAGGGTTAGGGTTAGGGTGAGGGTGAGGTTTAGGATTAGGTTTAGGGTTAGGGTTAGGTTTAGGATTAGGGTTACAGTGAGGGTGAGTGTGTGGATTAGGGTTAGGATTAGGCTTAGGCTTAGGATTAGGCTGAGGGTGATAATGGGTATGAGAATTCGCTTTTGAGTGATGGATAGGGTTAGGTTGACGGTTAGGATGAGGGTTAGGGTTAGGATTAGGGTTAGGGTGAGGGCTAGGATGAGGGTGATGTTTAGGGTTAGGGTTAGGCTTAGGCTTAGGGATAGGCCTAGGCTGAAGGTGAGGGTGAGGGTTACGGTTAGGGTGATGGTTAGGGTTACAGTTAGGGTGAGTGTTAGAATGATGATTACGGTTAGGGTGAGGGTTAGGGTGAGGGTGACAGTAAGGGTAAAGGTGAGGGTTAGTCTCAGGGTGAGTGTTATGGTAATGGTGAAGGTTAAGGGTTAGGGTGAGGGTTAGGTGAGGGTTAGGGATAGGGTTAGTGTTAGCGTTAGGGTGAGGGTTAGTTTGAGGGTTACGGTTAGAGTTACAGTTACGATTAGGGTGAGGGTGAGGGTGGGGGTGAGGGTTCGGGTTAGTCTTAGGTTTATGCTTAGGCTTAGGCCCAGCTTGAGGTTGAGGGTGGGGGTTACAGTTAGGGTGAGTGATAGGGTTAGGGTAATGGTTAGGGTTAGGGCAAGGTTGAAGTTTAGGGTTAGGGTTAGGGTGAGTTTTAAGTTTAGGTTGATGGTTAGGGTTAGTGTAAGGGTTAGTGTTCGGGTTATGGTGAATTTTAGTGTGAAGGTAAGTGTTAGGGTGAGGTTTAGGGTTAACGTGAGGTTTAGGGTTAGAGTTAGTGTAGGGTGAGTGTTAGGGTTATGGTTAGTGTTAGGGTTAGGGTTAGCGTGAGGTTTAGGGTGGGGGTGAGTGTTAGGGTTAGGATTAAGATTAGGGTTAAGGTGAGGGTGAGTGTGAGGGTTAGGGTTAGGGTTAAGGTTAGGATTAGAGTTATGGTGAGGGTGAGGTGAGGGTTAGGGTTAGGGTGAGGGTTGGGGTCAGGGTTAGAGTGAGGGTTAGGGTGAGGGTTAGGTTAAGGGTTAGGTTTAGGGTTAGGGTTGGGGTTAGGGATAGTCTTAGTGTTAGGCGGAGGGTGAGGGTGAGGGTGAGGGTTAGGGTTGGGGTATGGGTGAGGTTTATGGTTAGTGTTAGTGTTACGGTGAGAGTTAGTGTGAGGGTTACGTTAGGGTGACTGTTACTTTTAGGGTTAGGGTGAGGGTCAGTGTAAGTGTAAGGGTTAGTTTTAGTCTTAGGCTTAGGCTTAATCCAAGCCTAAGGGAGAGTGTGAGGGTTAGGGGTAGGGTCAGGGTTAGGGTTAGGATGAGGGTTATGGACAGGGTGAGGGTTAGGGTCAGGGTTAGGGTTAGAGTGAGGGTTAGAGTGAGGGATAGGGTTAGGGTTAGTGTGAGGGTTAGGGTTAATGTGAGGTTTAGGCTTAGGGTGAGTTTTAGGGATAGTGTGAGGGTTCATGTTAGGTTTAGGCTTAGTGTTAGGGTGAGGGTAAGTGTTAGGTTGAGTGTTAGGTTTAGGGTGAGGTTTAGGGTTAGTATGAGGGTTAGAGCTAGGGTGAGGGTATGGGTGAGGGTTAGGGTTAGGGTGATGTTAGGGTGAGGGTGAGACTTAGGGTTGGGTTCAGGGTGAGGGTGAGGGTTAAGTTGAGGGTTTGGGTTAGGGTTAGGCTTAGGTTTAGTGTTAGGCGGAGGGTGACTGTGAGCATGAGGTTTAGGGTTAGGGTGAGGTTTACGGTTAGGTTGAGGGTTACGTTAAGGGTTAGGTTTAGGGTTAGGTTGGAGGTTAGGTTTAGAGTGAGGGTTAGCATTAGGGGTAGGGTTAGGTTGAGGATGAGAGTGAGTTTTAGGGTTAGGAATAGGTTTAGTGTGAGCCTGTTGATGAGGGTGAGGGTGTGGGTTAGGGTTAGGGTGAGGGTTAGGCTAAGGGTTAGGATGAGGGTTAGGTTTAGGGTGATGTTTAGGTTGAGGGTTTGGGTTTGGGTTAGGGTGAGTCTCAGGGTGAGTGAGAGGGTTAGGATTAGGGTTAGGGTTAGGTTTAAGGTGTGGGTGAGTGTGAGGGTTAGGGTTAGGGTTATTGTTTGGCTTAGGTTTAAGCTTAGGGTTAGGGTGAGTGTGAGGGTTAGGGTTATGTTGAGTGTGAGCATTACGGTTACTTTTATGGTGAGGTTGAGGTTGAGGGTTAGGGAGAGGTTTAGGGTTTGGGTTAGGGTGAGGGTTAGATGACGGTGAGGGTTAGGATTAGGGTGAGGGTTAGGGTGAGGGTGAGGGTGAGGGTTATCGTTAGGGTGAGGGTTAGTGTTTTGGTGCCGATTAGGGTGAGTGTTAGGTTTACGGTGATGTTTATGGTGAGGGTGAGAGTTGGTTTGAGGGTTTGCGTTAGGTTTAGGGTGAGGTTGAGAATGAGGGTGACGCTTATGGTTAGGGTTAGGTTGAGGGTGATTGTGAGGGTTAGGGTTAGGCTTTAGGCAGAGGGTTAGGGTGAGAGTGAGGTTGAGGATGATGATTAGGGTTAGGATGAGGGTTAGGTTAGGGTTAGGGTGAGGGTTAGGCATAGTGTGATGGTTAAGTTTAGGGTGAGGTTTAGGGTTACTGTAAGGGCTCATGTTAGGTTTAGGCTTAGTGTTAGGGTGAGGGTAAGGGTTAGGTTGAGGGTTACGTTAGGGTGAGGTTTAGGGTTAGTATGAGGGTTAGGGCTAGGGTGAGGGTAAGGTTGAGGGTTAGGGTTAGGGTGATGTTTACGGTGAGGGTTTGGGTGAGGGAGAAGGTGAGGGAGAGGGTTCAGTTGAATATTTGGGTTAGGTTTAGGGTGAGGTTGAGGCTTATGGTTAGGTTGAGGGTGAGGGTGAGTGTTAGGGTTAGGGTTAGGGTTAGTGTTATCGTTAGGGTTAGGGTTAGAATAACGTTGAGGTTGAGGATTAGGTTTAGGGTTAGGGTGAGATTTAGGCTTAATGTTAGTGATTGTGTTAGGGTTAGGGTTAGGGTGAGAGTTAGGAGGAAGGTTAGGGTTAGGGTTAGGATTAGGGTTAGGGTGAGGGTGAGTGTGAGGTTTAGGGATAGGGTTAGGCTTATGTTGTTTAGGGTTATGCTGAGGGTGACTGTGAGCTTGAGTGTTAGGGTTATGGTGAGCATTGGATTTGGGATTAGGGTGAGGGTAAGGGTTGGTGTGAGTGATAGGGTTTGGGTGAGGGTTAGCGTTAGGTTTAGGGTTAGGGTTAGTTTGGAGGTTAGTGTTAGGGTGAGGGTTAACGTTATGGGTAGGTTTAAGTTGAGGGTGAGGGTGAAGGTTAGGGTTAGGATTAGGTTTAAGGTGAGCCTGAAGGTGAGGGTGAGAGTGAGGGTTAGGTTTAGAGTGAGGGTTCGGCTAAGGTTTAGGGTGAGGGTTATGTTTAGGGTGATGTTTAGGTTGAGCGTGAGGGTTAGGGTTAGGGTTAGGGTGAAGTTTCGGTTGAGGGTTTGGGTTAGGGTTAGGTTGAGGGTGAGGGTGAGTGAGAGGGTTAGGTTTAGGGTTAGGATTCGGTTTAGGGTGAGGGTGAGTGTGAGGGTTAGGGTTAGGTTTATTGTTAGGCTTAGGTTTAAGCTGAGGTTGAGGGTGAGTGTGAGATTTAGGGTTATGTTGATTGTGAGAATTAAGGTTAGGATTATGGTGAGGGTGTGGTTGAGGGTAAGGGTGAGGGTAGTGTTTGGGTTAGGGTGAGGGTTAGATGAGGGTGAGGGTTAGGGTTAGGGTAAGGGTTAGGGTTAGGGTGAGGTTGAGGGTTAGCGTTAGGGTGAGGGTTCGGGTTATAGTACGGATTAGGGTGAGTGTTAGGGTTACGGTGATGTTTATGGTGAGGGTGAGGGTTGGTTTGAGGGTTTGCGTTAGGTTTAGGGTGAGGTTAAGGGTGAGGGTGAGGCTTAGGGTTAGGGTTAGGGTGAGGGTGAATCTGAGGGTTAGGGTTAGGGTTAGGCTTTAGGCTGAGGGTTAGGCTGAGGGTGAGGGTGAGGGTTAGGGTTACGGTGATTATTAGGGTTAGGGTTAATGATAGGGTGATATTTAGGGTGAGGGTTGATGTGAGAGTTATTGTTAGGGTTAGGCTTAGTGTTAGAGTGAGTGTAAGGGTTAGCTTGAGGGTTAGGGTTAGGGATAGTGTGAGGGTTGGGATGAGGGTTAGGGTGAGGGTAAGGTTTAGGGTGAGGATTATGGTGAGTGTGAGTGTTAGGGTTAGGGTTAGGGTGAGGGTGAGGTTTAGGGTCATGTAAGGGCTAAGGTTAGGGTTAGGATGAGGGTTAGGGAGAGGTTTAGGATCAGAGTTAGGGTGAGGGTTCGGGTTGGGGTTCAGTTTAGGGTTATGGTGAGGGTTAGGGTTAGGTTTAGGGTCAGGGTGAGGGTGAGGTTTAGGGTTATGGTAAGGGCTAGGGTTAGGGTTAGGATGAGGGTTAGGGAGAGTGTTAGGTTGAGGGTTCGGTTTAGGGTTCGTGTTAGGGTTAGGGTGAGGGTGGGAGTGAGGGTGAGAGTGAAGGTTAGGGTTAGAGTTAGGATGAGGGTGAAGTTTAGGGTTAGGATTAGGGTTAGGGTTAGGTTTAGGCTGAGGATGAGGCTGAGGGTGTGGGTGAGGATTAGGGTTAGGTTGAAAGTTAGGGTTAGGGTTAGGGTGAGGGTTTGGGTTAGGGTTAAGTTTAGGATGAGAGTTAGTTTGAGGGGTATGGTTATGGTTAAGCTGAGCGGTAGGGTTAGCGTTAGGGTTATGGTTAGGATTAGGGTTAGGGTGAGGGTTAGGGTCAGTGTGAGGGTTGGGGTTAGTGTTAGCTTTATGGTGAGAGTAAGGGTTAGCGTGAGGTTCAGGGTGAGTGTGAGGGTTAGAGTTAGCATTAGGCTTAGGGTGAGGTTTAGGGTGAGGGTTAGGGTGAGGTTTAGGGTTAGGGTGAGGTGAAGGTGAGGGTGATTGTTAGGTTTATGGTTAGGGTGAGAGATAGGTTTAGCGTCAGGGTTAGGGTTAGGGTTACAGTGAGTGTGAGCGTGAGGGTGACACTGAGGCTTAGGGTGTGGGTGAGGGTGAGTGTGAGGGTTAGGTTTAGGGTTAGGGTTAGTGTGAGCGTGAACTTGAGGGTTAGTTTTAGGAGTAGCATTAGGTTTAAATTTAGGCTGCGGGTGGGCGTGAGGGTGAGGGTGACGGTTAGGATTAGGGTTCGGGCTAGGTTGAGGGTTAGGGTTAGTGTGAGGGTTATGATGAGGGTAAGGCTAAAGGTTAAGTTTAGGGTTACAGTGAGGGTTAGGGTTAGGGTTAGGGTTATTGTTAGTGTTAGGTTAGTGTTACATTTGCGGTGAGGGTGAGGCTGAAGGTGAAGTTTATGGTTAGGTTTAGGGTTAGGTTTATTGTTAGGGTTAAGGTTATGGTGAGGTTTAAGGTGAGGGTTAGGGTTAGGGTTAAGATTAGTGTTATGGTGCAGGTGAGGGTGAGGGTCAAGTTTAGGGTGAGTGTTGGTGTTAGGGTTAGAGTTAGCGTTAGGTTGATGGTTAGGATTAGGCTTAGGGTTAGGGTATGGGCTAGGCTGAGGGTGAGGGTTAGGGTGAGCGTTAGGTTTAGGGTTAGTGTTAGGTTTAGGGTTGGTGTGAGGGATAGGCTTAGTGTTAAGCGGTGGGTGAGGTTGAAGGTGAGGGTTAGGGTTAGGGTGCGGGTGAGGTTTAGGTTTAGTGTTAGCATTAGGGTGAGGGTTAGTGTAAGGGTTAGGTTTAATGTGAGTGTTACTGTTAGGGTTAGGGTGAGGGTGAGTGTAAGGGTAAGGGTTAGTCTTAGGCTTAAGCTTAGGTTTAAGCTGAGCCTAAGAGTGAGGGTGAGGGTTAAGGTTAGGGTGAGGGTTATGGACAAGGTGAGGGTTAGCGTTAAGGTTAGGGTTATTGGTAGGATTAGGTTTAGGTTTAAAGTTACTGTGACGGTGAGGGTTAGGGATATGGATAGTGTGAGGTTTAGGTTTAGGGATAGGGTTAGAGTTAGGGTTAGGGTAAGGGTGAGGTTTGGGGTTAGATTTAGGGTTAGTGTTAGGGTTAGGGTTAGGGTGAGGGTTAGTGTGAGTTTTAGGGTTACGCTTAGGCTTAGGCTTAGGCCTAGCATGAGGGAGAGTTTTAGGGTTAGGGTTAGTGTGAGGGTTAGGGTTAGGGTGAAATTGAGTGTGAGGGTTAGGGTTAGTCTTAGGCTTAGGCTTAGGCCGAGCATATGGGTGAGGGTGAGGGTTAGGGTTAGGGTCAGGGTTAGGGTGAGGTTTAGTGTGAGGGTTAGGTTTAAGGTTAGTGTTAGGGTTAAGGTTGGGGTTAGGGATAGTCTTAGTGTTAAGCAGAGGGTGAGGGTGAGGGTGAGAGTTAGGGTTAGGGTTAGGGTTTGGGTGTTAGGATTTGGGTGAGGGTTAGGATGAGGTTCAGGGTTAGGATTAGGGTTCGGGTGAGGGCTAGTGTGAGGATGAGGATTAGGGTTAGCATTAGGGTGAAGTTAGGGTTAGGGTTACATTGAGGATGAGTTTTAGGGTTAGGGTGAGGGTTAGGGTTAGGGTTAGGGTGATGGTGAGGGTTAGAATTAGGGATATGGTTAGGTTTATTGTTAGTGTTATGGTTAGGGTTAAGCTTATGTTGAGGGTGAGGCTGAGGGTGAGCGTTAGGGTTAGGGTTAGGGTGACGTTTAGGGTTAGGGTTAGGGTTAGTGTTAGGAGGAGGGTTTGGTTTATGGTGAGGGTGAGGGTTAGGGTTAGGGTTAGGGTTAGTGTTATCGTTAGGGTTAGGGTTGAATAACAGTGAGGGTGAGGATTAGGGTTAGGGTTAGGATGAGGTTAAGGGTTAGTGTTAGTGTTAGGGTTAGGGTTAGGGTGAGAGTTAGGAGGAGGGTTAGGGTTAGGATTAGGGATAGGGTGAGGGTGACGGTGTGGTTTAGGGTTAGGATTGGGGTTAGGCTTAGGGTTAGGCTGAGGGTGAGGTTGAGGGTGACGGTTAGGGTTAGGGTGAGGCTGAGGGTGAGGGTTAGGGTTAGGCTTAGTGTTAGAGTTAGAGTTAGGGTGAGGGTGAGGGTTAAGATTAGGGTTAGGATTAGGGTTAGTGTGAGTTGAGGTTTAGGGTTAGTGTTAGGGTTAGGCTTAAGTTTAGGCTGAGGGTGAGGGTTAGGGTGAGGGTTAGGATTAGGTTTAGGGTTAAGGTATGGGCTAGGGTGAGGGTGAGGGTTAGGGTCAGGTTTAGGGTGAGGATTAGTGTGAGGCTTAGGTTTAGGGTTAGTGTTAGGGTTAGGGTTGGGATTAGGGATAGTCTTAGTGTTAGGCGGAGGGTGAGGTTGAGGGTGAGGGTTAGGGTTAGGGTGAGGTTTAGGGTTAATGTGAGGGTTCATGTAGGGTTTAGCCTTAGAGTTAGGGTGAGGGTAAGGGTTAGGTTGAGGGTTTGGTTAGGGTGAGGTTTAGGGTTAGTATGAGGGTTAGGGCTAGGTTGAGGGTAAGGGTGAGGGTTATGGTTATGGTGATGTTTAGGGTGAGGGTGAGGGTTAGGGTGATGGTGAGGGTGAGGGTTCAGTTCAGGGATTGGGTTAGGGTTAGGGTTAACTTGAGACTTAGGGTTAGGTTTAGGGTGAGGTTGAGGTTTAGGGTTAGGGTTAGGGTGAGGGTTCAGTTGTGGGTTTGGGTTAGGGTTAGGGTGAGGTTGACACTTAGCGTTAGGGTTAGGGTGAGGGTGAGGGTTAGGGTAAAGGTTAGGGTTAGTGTTATCGTTAGGGTTAGGGTTAGAATAACGGTGAATGTGAGGATTAGGGTTAGGGTTAGGGTGAGGTTCACGATTAAGGTTAGTGATAGTGTTAGTAACCCTAACACTAGCGTGAGAGTTAGGAGGAGGGTTAGGGTTAGGGTTACGATTAGGGTTAGGGTGAGGGTGAGTGTGAGGTTTAGGGATAGGATTAGGATTAGGTTTAGGGTTAGGCTGAGGGTGACTGTGAGCTTGAGTGTTAGGGTTATGTTGAGCATTAAGTTTGGGGTTAGGGTGAGGGTAAGGGTTGGGGTGAGTGTTAGGGTTTGGGTGAGGGTTAGCTTTAGGTTTAGGGTTAAGTTTAGGTAGGAGGTTAGTGTTAGGGTGAGGGTTAGCGTTAGGAGTATGGTTAGGTTGAGGGTGAGGTTGAGGGTTAGGGTTAGGATTAGGTTTAAGGTGAGCCTGAGGGTGAAGGTGAGGGTGAGGGTTAGGTTTAGGAGGTGGGTTAGGCTAAGGGTAAGGGTGAGTGTTAGGTATAGGGTGATGTTTAGGTTGAGGGTGAGGGTTAGGGTTAGGGTGAGGGTGAAGGTTCGGTTGAGGGTTTGGGTTAGGTTTAGGTTGAGGGTGAGGGTGCGTGAGAGGGTTAGGTTTAGGGTTAGGATTAGGTTTAGGGTGAGGGTGAGTGTGAGGGTTAGGGTTAGGTTTATTGTTACGCTTAGGTTTAAGCTGAGGTTGAGGGTGAGTGTGAGGTTTAGGGTTATGTTGAGTGTGAGCATTAGGGTTAGGTTTAGGGTGAGGGTGTGGTTGAAGGTTAGGGTGAGGGTTAGGGTGAGGGTTATATGAGGGTGATAGTTAGGCTTAGGGTGAGTGTTAGGGTTAGGGTTAAGGTGAGGGTTAGGGAGAGTGTGAGAGTGAGGGTTTGGCTGAGGTTTAGGGTTACTGTGAGGGTTCATGTTATGTTTAGCCTTAGTGTTAGGGTGAGGGTAAGCGTTAGGTTGAGGATTAGGTTAGGGTGAGGTTTAGGGTTAGTATGAGGGTTAGGGCTAGGGTGAGGGTAAGGGTGAGGGTTAGGGTTAGGGTGATGTTTAGTGTGAGGGTGAGCGTTAGGGTGACGGTGAGTGTGAGGGTTCAGTTGAGGGTTTGGGTTAGGGTTAGGGTGAGCTTGGGACTTAGGGATAGGTTTAGGGTGAGGGTGAGTTTTAGGGTTAGGGTGAGGGTTAGTGTTATCGTTAGGGTTAGAGTTAGAATCAGGGTGAGGGTGAGGATTAGGTTAGAGTTAGGGTGAGTTTTAGGATAATGTTAGTGATAGTATTAGGGTTAGAGTTAGGGTGAGAGTTAGGAGGAGGGTTAGGGTTAGGGTTAGGGTTACGATTAGGGTTAGGGTGAGGGTGAGTGTGAAGTTTAGGGATAGGGTTAGGATTAGGTTTAGGGTTAGGCTGAGGGTGACTGTGAGCTTGAGTGTTAGGGTTATGGTGAGCATTAAGTTTGGGGTTAGGGTGAGGGTAAGGGTTGGGGTGAGTGTTAGGGTTTGGGTGAGGGTTAGCGTTAGGTTTAGGGTTAGGTTTAGGTAGGAGGTTAGTGTTAGGGTGCTGGTTAGCGTTAGGGGTATGGTTAGTTTGAGGGTCAGGTTGAGGGTTAGGGTTAGGATTAGGTTTAAGGTGAGCCTGAGTGTGAGGGTGAGGGTGAGGGTTAGGTTTAGTGGGTGGGTTAAGCTAAGGGTTAGGGTGAGTGTTAGGTATAGGTTGATGTTTAGGTTGAGGTTGAGGGTTAGGTTTAGGGTGAGGGGGAAGGTTCGGTTGATGGTTTGGGTTAGGTTTAGGTTGAGGGTGAGGGTGAGTGAGAGGGTTAGGTTTAGGGTTAGGATTAGGTTTAGGGTGAGGGTGAGTGTGAGGGTTAGGGTTAGGTTTATTGTTAGGCTTAGGTTTAAGCTGAGGGTGAGGGTGAGTGTGAGGTTTAGGGTTATGTTGAGTGTGAGCATTAGGGTTAGGTTTAGGGTGAGGGTGTGGTTGAGGGTTAGGGTGAGGGTTAGGGTGAGGGTGAGAGTAAGGGTTAGGGTGAGAGTTAGGGTTAGGGTGAAGGTTAGGGAGAGTGTGAGGGTTAGGGTTAGGCTGAGGTTTAGGGTTACTGTGAGGATTCATGTTATGTTTAGCCCTAGTGTTATGGTGAGGGTAAGCGTTAGGTTGAGGATTAGGTTAGGGTGAGGTTTAGGGTTAGTATGAGGGTTAGGGCTAGGGTGAGGGTAAGGGTGAGGGTTAGGGTTAGGGTGATGTTTAGTGTGAGGGTGAGCGTTAGGGTGACGGTGAGTGTGAGGGTTCAGTTGAGGGTTTGGGTTAGGGTTAGGGTGAGCTTGAGACTTAGGGATAGGTTTAGGGTGAGGGTGAGGTTTAGGGTTAGGATGAGTGTTAGTGTTATCGTTAGGGTTAGAGTTAGAATCAGGGTGAGGGTGAGGATTAGGTTAGGGTTAGGGTGAGTTTTAGGATAATGTTAGTGATAGTATTAGGGTTAGAGTTAGGGTGAGAGTTAGGAGGAGGGTTAGGGTTAGGGATAGGTTTATGATTAGGGTTAGGGTGAGGGTGAGTGTGAGGTTTAGGGATAGGGTTAGGCTTAGGTTTAGGGTTAGGCTGAGGGTGACTGTGAGCTTGAGGGTTAGGGTTATGTTGAGCATTAAGTTTGGGGTTAGGGTGAGCGTAAGGGTTGGGGTGAGTGTTAGGGTTTGGGTCAGGGTTAGGTTTCGGTTTAGGGTTAGGGTTAGTTTGGAGGTTAATGTTAGGGTGAGGGTTAGCGTTAGGGGTAGGGTTAGGTTGAGGGTGAGGGTGAGGGTTAGGGTTAGGATTAGGATTAAGTTGAGCCTGAGAGTGAGGGTGAGGGTGAGGGTTAGGTTTAGGGTGAGGGTTAAGCTAAGGGTTAGGGTGAGTGTTAGGTTTAGGGTGATGTTTAGGTTGAGGGTGAGGTTTAGGGTTAGTGTGAGGGTGAAGTTTCGGTTCAGGGTTTGGGTTAGGGTTAGGTTGAGGGTGAGGGTGAGTGAGAGTGTTAGGTTTAGGGTTAGTATTAGGTTTAGAGTGAGGTTGAGTGTGAGGGTTAGGGTTAGGTTTATTGTTAGGCTTAGATTTAAGCTGAGGGTGGGGGTGAGTGAGAGGTTTAGGGTTATGTTGAGTGTGAGCATTAGGGTTAGGTTTAGGGTGAGGGTGTGGTTGACGGTTAGGGTGAGGGTTAGGGTTTGGTTTAGGGTGAGGGTTAGATGAGGGTTAGGGTTAGGATTAGGGTGAGGGTTAGGGTTAGGGTGAGGGTGAGGGTTAGCGTTAGGGTGAGGGTGAGGGTTATGGTGCAGATTAGGGTGAGTGTTAGGGTTAAGGTGATGTTTATGGTGAGGGTAAGGGTTAATTTGTGTGTTTGTGTTAGGTTGAGGGTGAGGTTGAGGGTGAGGGTGAGGCTTAGGGTTAGGGTGAGGGTGAGGGTGACTCTGAGGGTTAGGGTTAGGGTTAGGCTTTAAGCTGAGGTTTTAGGCTGAGGGTGAGGGTGAGGGTTAGGGTTACGGTGATTATTAGGGTTAGGGTTAATGATAGGGTGATATTTAGGGTGAGGGTTGGTGTGAGAGTTATTGTTAGGGTTAGGCTTAGTGTTAGAGTGAGTGTAAGGGTTAGCTTGAGGGTTAGGGTTAGGGATAGTGTGAGGGTTGGGATGAGGGTTAGGGTGAGGGGAAGTTTTAGGATGAGGGTTATGGTGAGTGTGAGTGTTAGGGTTAGGTTTAGGTTTAGGGTGTGGGTGAGATTTAGGGTTATGGTAAGGGTTAGGTTTAGGGTAAGGATGAGGGTTTGGGAGAGGGTTAGGTTTGAGGGTTAGGGTGAGGGTTCGGGTTAGGGTTCGGGTTAGGTTTCGGATGAGGGTGGGTGTGAGGTTTAGAGTGAAGGTTAGGGTTATGATGAGGGTGAGAATTAGTTTAAGATTAGGGTTAGGGTTAGGTTTAGGCTGAGGATGAGTCTGAGGATTTGGGTGAGGATTAGGGTTAGGTTGAGTTTTATGGTTAGGGTTAGGGTGAGGGTTTTTGTTAGGGTTAACTTTAGGATGAGAGTTAGTTTGAGGAGTACGGTTATGGTTAAGATGAGCGTTAGGGTTAACGTTAGGGATAGGGATAGGTTTAGGTTAGGGTGAGGTTTAGGATGAGGGTTAGGTTTAGGGTTAGGGTTAGGGTCAGGGTTCGGGTGAAGGTTATGTTTAGGGTTAGGGTTAGGGTGAGGTTTAGGGTCAGGGTGAGGGTTAGGGTTAGTGTTAGATTTATGGTGAGAGTAAGGTTTAACATGAGGCTTAAGATGAGTGTGAGGTTTACAGTTAGCATTAGGGTTAGGGTGAGGATTAGTGTGAGGGTTAGGGTTAGGTTTATGGTTAGGGTGAGGTGAGGGTGAGGGTGATTGTGAGGTTTATGGTTAGGGTGAGAGATAGGTTTGAGGTGAGGGTGAGGGTTAGGGTTAAGGTGAGGGTGAGCATGAGGGTGACAGTGAGGCTTAGGGTGTGGGTGAGCGTGAGTGTGAGGGTTAGGGTTAGGGTTAGGTTTATGGTTAGTGTGAGGGTGAAGTTGAGGGTTAGTGTTTGGAGTAGCGTTAGGTTTAAATTTAGACTGAGGGTGAGCATGAGGGTGAGGGTGACGGTTACGGTTAGGGTTAGGTTGAGGGTTAGGGTTATTGTGAGGGTTATGGTGAGGGTAAGTCTAAAGGTTAAGTTTAGGATTACAGTGAGGGTTAGGTTTAGGGTTAGGGTTATTGTTAGTGTTAGGTTAGTGTTAATTTTATGGTGAGGATGAGGCTTAGGGTGAGGTTTATGGTTAGGTTTGGGTTAGGGTTAGGGTTAGGGTTAGGATTAGGCTTAGGGTTAAGTTATGGGCTATGGTGAAGGTGAGGGTTAGGGTGAGGGTTAGGTTTCGGGTTAGTGTTAAGTTTAGGGTTGGGGTTAGGGATAGGCTTAGTGTTAGGGGGAGGGTGAAGGTGAGGGTGAGTGTTAGGGTTAGGGACAGTGTTACTGTTAGGGTTAGGGTGAGGGTGAGTGTGAGGGTAAGGTTTAGTCTTAGGCTTAGGCTTAGGTTTAGGCTGAGCCTAAGGGTGAGGGTGAGGGTTAGGGTTAGGGTGAGGGCTATGGACAGGGTGAGGGTTAGCGTTAGGGTTAGGGTTATTGGTAGGACTAGGGTTAGGTTGAAAGTTACTGTGAGGGTGAGGGTTAGGGTTAGGGTTAGGGTGAAGTTTAGGTTTAGGGATAGGGTTAGAGTTAGGGTTAGGGTAAGGGTGAGGTTTAGGGTTAGAGTTAGGTTTAGTGTGAGGGTTAGGGTTAGGGTGAGGATGAGTGTGAGGGTGACAGTGAGGCTTAGGGTGTGGGTGAGGGTGAGTGTGAGGGTTAGGCTTAGGCTTAGGGTTAGGGTTAGTGTGAGGGTGAAGTTGAAGGTTAGTGTTAGGAGTAGCGTTAGGTTTAAAGTTAGGCTGAGGGTGAGCGTGAGGGTGAGAGTTACGCTTAGGGTTAGGGTTAGGTTGAAGGTTAGGGTTATTGTGAGGGTTATGGTGAGGGTAAGACTAAAGGTTAAGGTTAGGGTTACAGTGAGGGTTAGGGTTAGGGTTAAGGTTATTGTTAGTGTTAGGTTAGTGTTAAGTTTACAATGAGGGTGAGACTGAGGGTGAGGTTTATGGTTAGGTTTAGGGTTAGGTTTAGTGTTAGGGTTAGGGTTAGGGTTAGGATTAGGCTTAGGGTTAGGGTATGGGCTAGGGTGAGGTTGAGGGTTAGGATGAGGGTTAGGTTTCGGGTTAGTGTTAAGTTTAGGGTTGGGGTTAGGGATAGGATTAGTGTTAGGCGGAGGGTGAGGGTGAGGGTTAGGGTTAGGGTTAGGGTGCGGGTGAGGGTTATTGTTAGGGTGCGGGTGAGGTTTAGGGTTAGTGTTAGAATTAGGGTGAGTGTTAGTGTGAGGGTTAGGGTTAGGGTGAGTGTTACTCTTATGGTTAGGGTGAGGGTGAGTGTGAGGGTAAGGGTTAGTCTTAGGCTTAGGCTTAAGTTTAGGCTGTGCCTAAGTGTGAGGTTTAGGGTTAGGGTTAGGTTTAGGGTTATGGACAGGGTGAAGGTTAGCGTTAGGGTTAGGGTTAAAGATTAGGGTTAGGTTGAAAGTTACTGTGAGGGTGAGGGTTAGGGTTAGGGATAGGGTGAGGCTTAGCTTTAGGAATAGGGTTAGAGTTAGTGTTAGGGTAAGGGTGAGGTTTAGGGTTAGAATTAGTGTTAGTGTTAGGGTTAGGGTGAGGGTTAGGGTGAGGGTTAGGGTTAGACTTAGTCTTAGGCTTAGGCTTAGGCCGAGCATGAGGGTGAGTTTTACAGTTAGGGTTAGTGTGAGGGTTAGGGTTAGGGTTAGTGTTAGGGTTAGGGTTAGGCTGAAGGTGAGTGTGAGGGTTAGGGTTAGTCTTAGGCTTAGGCTTAGGCTTAGGCCGAGCTTAAGGGTGAGGGTGAGGGTTAGGGTAAGGGTGAGGGTTAGGGTGTTAGGGTTTGGGTGAGGGTTAGGATGAGGTTTATGGTTAAGATTAGGGTTACGGTGAGGGCTAGAGTGAGGGTGAGGGTTAGGGATAGCATTAGGGTGAAGTTAGGGTTAGGGTTAGGGTTACATTGAGGGTGAGGTTTAGGGTTAGGTTGAGGGTTAGGGTTAGGGTTAGGGTTAGGGTGATGGTGAGGGTTAGGATTAGGGATATGGTTAGGTTTATTGTTAGTGTTATGTTTAGCATTAATCTTATGTTGAGGGTGAGGCTGAGGGTGAGGGTTAGGCTTATTGTTAGGGTGACGTTTAGGGTTAAGGTTAGGTTTAGGGTTAGGAGGAGGGTTTGGGTTACGGTGAAGGTGAGGGTTAGGGTTAGTGTTAGGGTTAGTGTTATGGTTAGGGTTAGGGTTAGAATAACCGTGAGGGTGAGTATTAGGGTTAGGGTTAGGGTTAGGGTTAGGGTTAGGGTTGGGGTTAGGGTTAGTGCTAGGGTGAGAGTCAGCAGGAGGGTTAGGGTTAGGTTTAGGGTTAGGATTAGGGTTAGGGTGAGTGTGAGGGTGTGGTTTAGGGTTAGGGTTGAGGTTAGGCTTAGGGTTAGGCTGAGGGTGAGTTTGAGTGTGAGGGTTAGGGTTAGGGTGAAACTGAGGGTGAGGGTTATGGTTAGTGTTATCATTAGGTTTAGGGTTAGAATAATGGTGAGGGTGAGGAGTATGGTTAGGTTTAGGATGAGGTTAAGGGTTAGTGTTCATATTAGTGTTAGGGTTAGGGTTATGGTGAGACATAGGAGGAGGGTTAGGGCTAGGGTTAGGTTTAGGTTTAGGGTTAGGGTGAGGGTGAGGGCGTGGTTTAGGGTTAGGTTTGGAGTTAGGCTTAGAGTTAGGCTGAGGGTGAGGTTGAGGGTGAGGGTTAGGGTTAGGGTGAGGCTGAGTGTGAGGGTTAGGGTTAGGCTTAGTGTTAGAGATAGGGTTAGGGTGAGGGTGAGTGTTAAGTTTAGGGTTAGGATTAGGGTTAGGGTGAGTGTGATGTTTAGGGTTAGGGTTAGGGTTAGGCTTAGGTTAAGGTTGAGGGTGAGGGTAAGGGTGAGGGTTAGGGTTAGGGTGAGGGTTGGGGTTAGGGTTAGATAGGGTCAGGGTGAGGGTTAGGATTAGGCTTAGGGTTAAGTTATGGGCTAGGGTGAGGGTGAGGTTTAGGGTCATGGTTAGGGTGAGGGTTAGTGTGAGGGATAGGTTTAGGGTTAGTGTTAGGGTTAGGTTTGGGTTTAGGGATAATCTTAGTGTTAGGTGGAGGTTGAGGGTGAGGGTGAGGGTTAGGGTTAGGGTGAGGATGAGGTTTAGGGTTAGAGTTAGCATTAGGGCGAGGGTTAGTTTTAGGGTTAGGGTTACTGTTACAGTTAGGGTTAGGGTGAGGGTGAGTGTGAGGGTTAGGGTTATGTTTAGACTTAGGGTGAGGGTGAGGGTTAGGGTGAGGGTTAGGCTTAGACTTAGGGTTAGATTATAGACTAGGGTGAGGGTGAGGCTTAGTGTTAGGGTTAGGGTGAGGGTTAAGGTGAGTGTGAGGTTTACGGTTAGACTTAGTCTTAGGCTTACGCTTAGGCCGACCATGAGTGTGAGGGAGAGGGTTAGGGTTAGGATGAGGATTAGGGTTTTAGGGTTAGGGTGTGGGTTAGGATGAGGGTGAGTGTTAGGGTTAGCGTTAGGTTGAGGTTTAGGATTAGGGTTAGGGTTACTTTGAGGGTGAGGGTTACGATTAGAGTGAGGGTTAGTTTTAGGGTTAGGGTGAGGGTGAGGGTTAGGATTAGGTTTAGGGTTAGGTTTATTGTTAATTTTATGGTTAGGGTTAAGTTTACAGTGAGGGTGAGGCTGAAGGTGAGGGTTAGGATTAGGGTTAGGTTTAGGGTGTGGGTTAGGCTGAGGGTTAGAGTTAGGCTGAGGGTGAGTTTGGGGATGAGGATTAGCTTTTGAGTGATGGTTAGGGTTATGGTTAGGTTGAGGGTTAGGATGAGGGTTAGGGTTGGGATTAGGGTTAGGGTGAGGGCTAGGATTAGGGTGAGTGTTAGGGTTAGGGTGAGGGTTAGGGTTAGGGTAAGGGTGAGGGTTAGGGATAGTGTGAGGGTTAGGGTTAGGGTGAGGTTTAGGGTTACTGTGAGGTTTCATGTTAGGTTTAGGCTTAGTGTGATGGTGAGGGTAAGGGTTAGGTTGAGGGTTAGGTTAGGGTGAGGTTTAGGGTTAGTTTGAGGGTTAGGGCTAGTGTGAGGGTAAGTGTGAGTGTTAGGGTTACGGTGATGTTTAGGGTGAGGTTGAGTGTTATGGTGAGTGTGAGGGTGAGGGTTCAGTTGAGGGTTTGGGTTAGGGTTAGGGTGAGGTTGAGACTTAGTGTTATGTTGAGGGTTAGGATGAGGGTTAGGGTTAGGATTAGGGTTAGGGTGAGGGCTAGGATGAGGTTGATGTTTAGGGTTAAGGTTAGGCTTAAGCTTAGGGTTAGGCTGAGGATGAAGGTGAGGGTGAGGGTTAGGGTTAGGGTGACGGTTAGGTTTACAGTTAGGGTGAGGGTAAGGGTGAGGGGGACAGTAAGGGTTAAGGTGAGGGTTAGGCTGAGAGTGAGTGTTATGGTAATGTTGAACGTTAGGGTTAGGGTGACGGTTAAGGTGAGGGTTAGGTTTAGGTTTAGGGTTAGGGTTAGGGTTAGCGTTAGGGTGCGGGTTAGTGTGAGGGTTAGGGTTAGGGTTAGGGTTACGGTTAGTGTTAGGGTGAGGGTGATTGTTAGGGTTAGGGTTAGTCTTAGGCTTATGCTTAGACTAAGGCCCAGCTTGATGGTGAGGGTGGGGGTTACGGTTAGGGTGAAGGTTAGGGTTAGGGTAATAGTTAGTGTTAGAGCGAGGTTGAGGGTTAGGGTTAGGCTAGGGTGAGTTTTAAGTTTAGGGTGATGGTTAGGGTTAGTGTGAGGGTTAGTGTTCGGGTTAAGTTTAGTTTTAGTGTGAAGGTAAGTGTTAGGGTGAGGTTTAGGGTTAGGGTGACATTTAGGTTTAGAGTTAGTGTTAGGGTGCGGGTTAGGGTTAGGGTTAAGTTTAGGGTGAGGTTTAGGCTGGGGGTGAGTGTTAGGGTTAAGGTTAGGATTAGGATTAGGTTTAAGGTGAAGGTGAGTGTGAGGGTTAGGTTTAGGGTTAGGTTTAGGATTATAGTTATGGTGAGGGTGAGCTGAGGGTTAGGGTTAGGGTGAGGGTTGGGGTTAGGGTTAGAGTGAGGGTTAGGGTGAGGGTTAGGATTAGGCTTAGGGTTAGGGTCTGGGCTAGGGTGAGGGTGATGGTTAGGGTCATGGTTAGAGTGAGGGTTAGGGTGAGGTTTAGGTTTAGGGTTAGTTTTAGGGTTAGGGTTGGTGTTAGGTATATTCTTAGTGTTAGGCGGAGGGTGAGGGTTAGGGTGAGGATTAGGGTTAGGGTTTGGGAGAGGTTTATGGTTAGTTTTAGTGTAAGGGTGACGGTTAGTGTGAGGGTTAGTGTTAGGGTGAGTGTTACTTTTAGGGTTAGGGTGCGGGTGAGTGGTAGGGTAAGTTTTAGTCTTAGTCTTTGTCTTAGGCTTAGACCGAGCCTAAGGGTGAGGGTGAGGGTTAGGGTGAGGGTTAGGTTTAGGGTGAGGGTTATGGAGAGGGTAAGGGTTAGGGTTAGCGTTAGGGTTATTGTTAGGATTAGGTTTAGGTGTAAAGTTACTATGAGGGTGAGGGTTTGGGTTACGGTTAGGGTTAGAGTGAGAGTTAGGGTTAGGGTGAGGGTTAAGATTAGGGTGAGGTTTAGGGTTACTGTGAGGGTTCATGTTAGGTTTAGGCTTAGTGTTAGGGTGAGGGTAAGGGTTAGGTTGAAGTTTAGGTTTAGGGTAGGTTTAGGTTTAGTATGAGGTTTAGGGATATGGTGAGGTTAAGGGTGAAGGTTAGGGTTAGGGTGATGTTTAGGGTGAGGGTGAGGGTTAGGGTGAGATTGAGGGTGAGGGTTCAGTTGAAGGTTTGGGTTAGGGTTAGGGTGAGGTTGAGGGTGAGGATGAGACTTAGGGTTAGGTTTAGGGTGATGGTTAGCGTGAGGATTAGGGATAGGGTTAGGCTTAGGTTTAGGTTTAGGCTGAGGGTGACTGTGAGCATGAGGGTTAGGGTTAGGGTGAGGGTTATTGTTAGGTTGACGGTTAGGTTTAGGGTGAGGTTTAGGGTTAGGTTGGAGTTTAGGTTTAGGGTGAGGGTTAGCGTTAGGGGTAGGGTTATGTTGAGGGTGAGGGTGAGGGTTATTGTTAGGATTAGGTTTAGAGTGAGCCTGTTGGTGAGGGTTAGGATGAGGGTTACGGTTAGGGTGAGGGTTAGGCTAAGGGTTAGGGTGAGAGTTAGATTTAGGGTGATGTTTAGGTTGAGGGTTTGGGTTAGGGTTAGGGGGAGAGTGAGGGTGAGTGAGAGGGTTAGGATTAGGTTAGGGTTAGTTTTAGGATGAGGGTGAGTGTGAGGTTTAGGGTTAGGGTTATTGTTAGGATTAGGTTTAAGCTGAGGGAGAGGGTGAGTATGAGGGTTAGGGTTAGGTTGTGTGTGAGCATTAGGATTAGGTTTAGGTTGAGGGTGAGGTTAAGGGTTAGGGTGAGGTTTAGGATGTGGTTTAGGCTGAGGGTTAGATGAGGGTGAGGGTTAGGATTAGGGTTAGGGTTAGGGTTAGGGTGAGGGTGAGGGTTAGCGTTAGGGTGAGGGTTAGGGTTTTGGTACGGATTAGGGTGAGGGTTAGGCTAAGGGTGATGTGTAGGGTGATGGTGAGGTTTGGTTTGAGGGTTTGCTTTAGGTTTAGGGTGAGGTTGAGTGTGAGGGTGAGGCTTAGGTTTAGGGTTAGGGTGAGGGTGACTGTGAGGGTTAGGGTTAGGGCTAGGCTTTAGGCTGAGGGTTAGGCTAAGGGTGAGGGTGAGGGTGATGATTAGGGTTAGGGTGAGGTTTAGGGTTAGGTTTAGGTTGAGGGTTAGGGATAGTGTGAGGGTTAGTGTTAAGGTGAGGTTTAGGGTTACTGTGAGGGTTCATGTTAGGTTTAGGCTTAGTGTTAGGGTGAGGATAAGGGATAGGTTGAGGGTTAGGTTAGCTGAGGTTTAGGGTTAGTATGAGGGTTAAGGATAGGATGACGGTAAGGGTGAGGGTTAGGGTTAGGGTGATGTTTAGGGTGAGGGTGAGGATTAGGGTGAGGGTGAGTGTCAAGGATCAGTAGAGGGTTTGGGTTAGGGTTAGGGTAAGTTTGAGACTTGGGGTTAGGTTTAGGGTGAGGGTGAGGGTTAGGTTTAGGTTGATGTTTAGGTTGAGGTTGAGGGTTAGGGTTAGGGTGAGGGTGAAGTTTCGGTTGAATGTTTGGGTTAGGGTTAGGTTGAGGGTGAGGGTGAGTGAGAGGGTTAGGTTTAGGGTTAGGATTAGGTTCAGGTTGAGGGTGAGTGTGAGGGTTAGGGTTATCTTTATTGTTAGGCTTAGGTTTAAGCTGAGGTTGAGGGTGAGTGTGAGGTTTAGGGTTATGTTGAGTGTGAGCATTAGGGTTAGGTTTAGGGTGAGGCTGTGGTTGAGGGTTAGTGTGAGGGTTAGGGTTTGGGTTAGAGTGAGGATTAGATGAGGGTGAGGGTTAGGTTTACGGTTAGGGTTAGGGTTAGAGTGAGGGTGAGGGTTAGCTTTAGTGTGAGGCTTAGGGTTAGGGTTATGGTGCGGATTAGGGTGAGTGTTAGGGTTACGGTGATATTTATGATATTTAATTATTTATGATATTTATGATATTTGTGAGGGTGAGGGTTGGTTTAAGGGTTTGTGTTAGGTTTAGGGTGAGGTTTAGGGTGAGTGTGAGGCTTTGGGTTATGGTTAGGTTGAGGGTGACTCTGAGGGTTATGGTTAGGGTTAGGCTTTAGGCTGAGGGTTAGGCTGAGGGTGAGGGTGAGGGTTAGGGTTAGGGTGAGGGTTAGGGTTAGGGTTAATGGTAGGGTGATATTTAGGGTGAGGTATATTGTGAGAGTTAGTGTTAGGGTTAGGCTTAGTGTTAGATTGAGTGTAAGGGTTCAGTTGAGGGTTAGGTTTTTGAGTAGGGTGAGGGTTGGAATGAGGGTTAGGGTGAGTGTAAGGTTTAGGGTGAGGGTTATGGTGAGTGTGAGGGTGAGGGTTAGTGTTAGGGTTAGGGTGAGGTTGAGGTTTAGGGTTATGATAAGGGTTAGGTTTAGGTTTAGGATGAGGGTTAGGGAGAGTTTTAGGATGAGGGTTAGGGTGAGGATTTGGGTTATGGTTCGGGTTAGGGTTAGGGTGAGGGTGGGGTTGAGGGTGAGATTGAAGTTTAGGGTTAGAGTTAGGATGAGAGTGAGGATTAGTTTTAGGATTAGGGTTAGGGTTAGGTTTAGGCTGAGGATGAGGCTGAGGGTGTGGGTGAGGATTAGGGTTAGGTTGAGTGTTAGGGTTAGGGTTAGGGTGAGGGTTTGGGTTAGGGTTAAGTTTAGGATGAGAGTTACTTTAAGGGGTACGGTTACGGTTAGGATGAGCGTTAGGGTTAGTGTTAGGGTTAGGGATAGGGTTATGGTAGGGTGAGGTTTAGGATGAGGTTTAGGGTTAGGGTTAGGGTTAGAGTCAGGGTTCGGGTGAAGGTTATGGTTAGAGTTAGGGATAGGTGAGGGTTAGGGTCAGGGTGAGGGTTAGGGTTAGGGGTAGCTTTATGTTGAGAGTAAAGGTTAGCGTGAGGTTTAGGGTGATTGTGAGGGTTAGAGTTAGCATTAGGGTTAGGGTGAGATTTAGGGTGAGGGTTAGGGTTAGATTTAGGGTTAGGGTGACGGTGAGGGTGAGTGTGAGGGTGACAGTGAGGCTTAGGTTGTGGGTGAGGGTGAGTGTGAGGCTTAGTGTGAGTGTTAGGGTTAGGGTTAGTGTTACTTTTTGGGTTAGGGTGAGGTTGATTGTGAGGGTAAGGGTTAATCTTAATCTTAGGTTAGGCTTAGTCCGAGCCTAAGTGTGAGGGTGATAGTTAGGGTTAGGGTGAGCGTTAGGGTTAGAGTGAGGGTTATGGACAGGGTGAGGGTTAGTGTTAGGGTTAGGGTGATTGTTAGGATTAGGGTTAAATTTAAAGTTATTGTGAGAGTGATGGTTAGGGTTAGGGTTAGGTGAGGTTTAGGTTTAGGTTTAGGGTTAGAGTTAGGGTTAAGGCAATGGTGAGGTTTCGGGTTAGAGATAGGGTTATTGTTAGGGTTAGGGTTAGGGTGAGGGTTAGGGTTAGGCTTAGGATTAGGCTTAGGCTTAGGCCGAGCATGAGGGTGAGGGTTAGGGTTAGAGATAGGGTTATTGTTAGGGTTAGGGTTAGGGTGAGGGTTAGGATGAGGTTTAGGGTTAGGATGAGGTTTAGGGTTAGGGTAGGCATAGGGTTAGGGTTAGGGTTAGGGTTAAGATAATGTTTAGATTTAGGGTTATGGTGAGGATTAGGGTTAGGTTTTGGGTTAAAGTGAGAGTAAGGGTGAGAATAAGGGTTAGGGTTAGGGTTAAGGTTAGTGTAAGTTTTAGGTTTACAGTTAGGGTTAGGGTTAAGGTTAGGGTTACAGTGTAGGTTAGGTTTAGGTTTAAAGTTAGGGTTATTGTCAGTGTTATTTTTAGGGTTAAGTTTGCGGTGAGGGTGAGGCTGAGGGTTAGGTTTATGGTTAGGTTTACTGTTAGGTTTAGTGTTAGGGTTAGGGTTAGGGTGAGGTTTAAGGTGATGATTAGGGTTAGGGTTAGGATTAGAGTTATGGTGCTGGTGAGGGTGAGGGTTAGGGTTAGGGTGAGTGTTGGGGTTAGGGTTAGAATGAGGGTTAGGGTGAGTGTTAGGATTAGGTTTATAGTTAGTGTATGGGCTAGGGTGAGGGTGAGGGTTAGGGTGAGGGTTAGGGTGAGGGTTAGGTTTAGGGTTAGGGTTAGGGTTGGGGTTAGGGATAGTCTTAGTGTTAGGCAGAGGGTGAGGGTGAGGGTGAGTATGAGGGATAGGGTTAGGGTTAGAGTATGGGTTACGGTGAGGGTGAGGGTTAGTGTTAGGTTTAGGGTGGGGGTTAGGGTGAGTGTGAGGGTTATGGTTAGTATTAGGCTTAGGCTTAGGCTTAGGCCGAGCATGTGTGTGAGGGAGAGGGTTAGGGTTAGGATGAGGTTTAGGGTTTTAGGGTGAGGGTGAGGGTTAGGATGAGGTTTAGGGTTAGGATTAGGGTTAGGGTGAGGCCTAGAGTGAGGGTGAGGGTTAGGGTTAGCGTTAGGATGAGGTTTAGGGTTAGGGTTAGGGTTACATTGAGGGTGAGGGTTAGGGTTACGGTTACGGTTAGGGTGGGGTTGAGGGTTAGGATTAGGTTTAGGGTTAGGGTTATTGTTAGTTTTATGGTTAGGGTTAAGTTTACAGTGAAGGTGAGGCTGAGGGTGAACGTTATGGTTAGGGTTAGGTTGAGGTTTAGGGTTAGGCTTAGGGTTAGGGTGAGGGTGAGGGTTTGGATTAAGGTTAGGGTCATGGTGATGAGGGTTAGGGTTAGGTTTAGGCTGAGGTTTAAGGTTAGGGTTAGGGTTAGGGTGAGGGTGAGTTTTAGGGTTAGAATTAGGGTTAGAGGAAGGTTTAGGGTTTGGTTTAGGATTAGGTTTACAGTGAGGTTGAGTGTGTGGATTAGGTTTAGGATTAGGCTTAAGCTTAGGATTAGGCTGAGGGTGATAGTGGGGATGAGGATTAGCTTTTGATTGATGGTTAGGTTTATGGTTAGGTTGAGGGTTAGGATGAGGGTTAGGGTTAGGATTAGGGTTAGGGTGAGGGCTAGGATGAGGGTGATGTTTAGGGTTAGGGTTAGGCTTAGGCTTAGGGTTAGGCTGAGGCTGAAGGTGAGGGTGAGGGTTAGGGTTAGGGTGATAGAGTTACAGTTAGGGTGAGCTTTAGGATGTGGATTAGGGTAAGGGTGAGGGTTAGGGTGAGGGGGAGAGTAAGAGTAAGGGTGAGGTTTAGGCTGAGGGTGAGTGTTATGGTAATGGTGAAGGTTAGGGTTAGGGTGAGGTTTAGGGTGAGGTTTAGGGTTAGGTTTAGGGTGAGGGTGAGCCTTACATTGAGGATTAGTGTTAGGGTTAGTGTGAGGTTTAGGGTGAGGATGAGAGTTAGGATTAGGGTGAGGCCTAGGGTGAGCTTGAGGTTTAGGTTTAGGGTTAGCGTGAGGTTTAGGGTTAGTGTGAGGGTTAGGATGAAGGTTAGGCTGAGTGTTAGTGTTAGGGTTAGGGTGAGGATTAGTGCGAGGGTGAGGTTTAAGGTGAGGGTTAGGGTTAGGATCATGACTAGGGTTAGAGTTAGGGTGAGGTTTATGATTAGGGTGATACTTAGGGTGAGGGTGAGGTTTAGTGTGAGGGTGATGGTGGAGGTGTATTTGAGGGTTAGGGTGAGGGTGAGGGTGAGTGTCAGAGTTAGGTTTAGGGTGAGGGTTAGGTTAGTGTTAGGGTTACGGTGAGGGTGAGAGTTTGGGTTAGGGTGACGGTGAGGGTAAAGGTCAGGGTGAGGGCTTGGTTAAGGTTTAGGGTTAGGTTCAGGTTCAGGTTTAGGTTTAGGGTGAGTGTGAGTTTGAAGGTTTGGTTTAGGATGAGGCTTAGGTGTAGGGTTCGGCTTAGGGTGAGGGTGAGGGTGAGTGTGAGAGTTAGGTTTAGGGTGAGGGTTAGGGTTATGGTTATTTTTAGGGTGAGGGTGAAGGTGAGGGTTAGTGTTTGGGTGAGGGTTAGGGTTAGGGTTAAGTTTAGGGTGAGGATTTGGGTTAGTGTTAGTGTTAGGATGAGGATTAGGCTGAGGGTTAGGTTTAGGTTTAGGGTGAGGGTAAGTGTTAGGGTGAGGGTGAGGGTTAGGTTTAGGATTAGGGTTAGGTTTAGGGTGAGGGTTAGGGATAGGGTTAGGATTAGGGTGAAGGTTTTGTTTAGGGTTAGGTTTAGATTTAGGGTGAAGGTGAGGGTGAGGGTTAGCATTTGGATTAGGGTTAGGGTTAGGCTGAGGTTGATGTTGAGCGTGAGCGTTAGGGTTAATGTGAGGGTTGGAGTTATGGTTATCTTTAAGGTTTGGGTGAGGGTTACGGTTAGGGTTAGGATGAGCGTAAGGGTTAGGGTAAGGGTTAGGGTGAGGGTGAGGTTTAGGGTTAGGCTTAGGTTTAGGGTGAGGTTTAGGGTGAGGGTTAGTGTTAGGGTTAGGGTTAGGGTTAGGGTGAGGGATAGGGTGACGGTAAGGGTTAGGGAGAAGTTTTGGGTGAGGGTGAGGGATAGGCTTAAGGTCAGGAGAAGGGTTAGGGTCGAGGTTTCGGGTGAGGTTGAGGGTTAAAGTTAGCATTAGGGTTATGGTGAGTGTGAGGGTTAGGGTGAGAGTTAGGGTTATGTTTAGGGATATGGTGAGGATTAGGGTTAGGGTTAGGTTTCAAGTGAGGGGTAGGTTGAGGGGTAGGGTTAGGGTTACAGTTAGGGTGAGGGTTAGGGTGAGGGTGACAGTAAGGGTAAAGGAGAGGGTTAGGATGAGGATTAGGGTTAGGGTTAAGGTGAGGGTAAGGATTAGATTGAGGATTAGTGTTAAGTTTAGAGTTAGGGTGAGGGCTAGGGTGAGGGTGAGGGTTAGGGATAGGGTTAGGTTGAGGTTTAGGGTTAGGTGAAGGTTAGGGTTAGTGTGAGGGTTAGTGTTAGGACTAGGTTTACTTTTAGGGTGAGTGTAAATGTTAGGATGAGGGTTAGCATTAGGGTGAGGATTATAGATAGGGTTAGTGTTAGTGTTAGGTTCAGGGTTATTGTTAGGGTTAGGGTTAGGGTTACAGTTACGGTGAGAGTGAGGGTGAGGGTTAGGGTTTATGTGAGGGTTAGTGTTAGGGTGAGGGCTAAGGTTAGGTTTAGGGTTTGAGTGAGGTTTAGATTTAGTGTGAGGGTGAGGCTGAGGGTCAGAGTGAGTTTAGAGTGAGGGTTAGGTTTATGGATAGGGTTAGGGTGAGAATGAGGGTTAGGGTGAGGGTGATGGTGAGGGTGAGGGTGAGGGTTAGGTTTAGGGTGAGTGATAGGGTTATGGTTACGTTTAGGGTGAGTGTGAGGGTGTGGGTTATGGTGAGCGTGATGGTGAAGTTGAGAGTGAGGGTGAGGGTTAGGATTTGGGTGAAGGTTAAGTTTAGGGTTTGGGTTAATGTTAGGTTGAGGGTTAGGGTTAGGGTTAGGATGAGGGTTATCCTGAGGGTTAGGTTTATGGTTAGGGTGTGGGTAAGGGTTAGGGTGAGGGTGAGGGTTAGGATTAGGATTAGGGTTAGTTTTAGGGTGAGGGTTAGGGAGAGGGTTTGGTTAGGGTTAGGTTTAGAGTTAAGGTGATGTTGAAAATTAGGGTTTGGTTTTGGATTAGGTTTAGGGTTAGGCTGAGTGTGAGGTTGAGGGTGAGGGTGACGGTTAGGGTGAATGTTAGGGTTAGGGTTAGTGTTAGGATGAGGGTTAGGCTGAGGGTTAGGTTAGGTTTCGTGTAAGGCTAAGGGTTCGGGTGAGAGTGAGGGTTAGGGCTAGGTTTAGGGTTAGGGTGACGTTTAGGGTGAGGTTTAGTTTTAGGGTTAGCGTTAGGGTTAGATTCAGCGTGAGGGTGTGGGTAAGGGTAAGGGTGAGGTTTAGGATGATGGTGAGGGATAGTGTTAAGGTGAGGGTAAGGGTTATGGCGAGGCATAGAGTGAGGCTGAGTGTTAATGTAGCATTAGGTGTACGGTGAGGGTGAGGGTTAGGGTGAAAGTTAGGGTTAGGGTTAGGGATAGGGTGAGGATTAGGGTTAGGGTTAGGTTTAGGATTACGGTGAGGCTTAGGGGTTAGGGTTAGGGTGAGGTTGAGGGTGAGGGTAAGGGTTAGGGTGAGGGTTATGGTGAGGTTGAGGTTTAGTGTTAGCATTAGGGTTAGGGTCAGGGTTTGGGTTAGGGTTAGGATTAGGGTTAGGGTGAGGGTGTGGGTTAGAATGAGGGTGAGTTTTAGGGTGTATGTGACGGTTAGGGTTAGGGTGAGGTTTAAAGAGATGGTGAGGGTTAGGGTGAGGTTGAGGGTTAGGGTTAGGGTGAGGGTTAAGGTTAGGGTGATGTTTAGGGTGAGGGTGAGGTATAGGGTGAGGATTAGTGTAAGGGGGAGGATTAGGGTTAGGGTTAGGGTGAGGGTTAGGTTTATGTTTAGGGTGAGGGTGAGGGTTAGGTTGAGGGTGAGGGTGAGGGTCAGGGTGGAGGTTTAGGTGAGGATTAGGGTTAGGGTTAATGTTAGGGTGAGGGTGAGGGTTAGAGTTAGGGTTAAGGACAGGGTTAGGGTTAGGGTGAGGTTTAGGGTTAGGGTTAGGGTGAGGGTGAGGGTTACGGTTACGGTGAGCTTTAGTATTATGGCTAGGGTGAGTTTATGTGTGAGGATTAGTGTTAGGGTTAAGGTTATGTTGAGGGTAAGGGTTAGGGTGAGGTTTAGGGTGAGAGTGAGGGTTAGGGTTAGCGTTAGGGTTAGGGTGAGGGTTAGAGTTAGGGTTAGGGTGAGGGTTAGAGTTAGGGTGATATTTAGGCTGACGGTGAGGTTTCGGCTGAGGATTAGGGTTAGGGTGAGTATTATGGTTAGGGTGAGTGTGAGGGTTAGGATTAGGGTTATGTTTAGTGTGAGGGTAAGGGTTAGGGTGAGGGTTATGGTGAGGTTGAGGTTTAAGTTTAGCATTAGGTTTAGGTTTAGGATTAGTGTTAGGGTTATTATTAGGGTTAGGGTGAGGGTGAGAGCTAGTGTCATCATTAGGGTTAGGGTTACGGTTAGGGTGTGGGTGAGGGATTTGGTTAGGAAAGGATTAGGGTTAGGGTTAGGGTGAGGATTAGGGTGAGGGTGAGTTTTAAGTTGAGGATTAGGGTTAGGGTGAGGATTAGGGTTAACGTTTGTGTTTGAGTTAGGGTTAGGGTGATGTTTAGGGTGAGGGTGATGGTTAGGTTGGGGGTGAGGCTGAGAGTGAGGTTGAGGGTGTAGGTGAGTGTTAGGGTGGTAGTGATGGTTGGGGTGACGGTGAGGGTTGGGGTAAAGGTGAGGGTGAGGGTTCGGTTAGGGTTAGGGTGAGGGTTAGGGTTAGGGTTAGGGTTACTGTGAGGATAAGGGTTAGGGTGAGGGTTAGGGTGAGAGTGAGGATTAGGGTTAGCATTAAGGTTAGGGGTAGGTTTAGGATGAGGGTTAAGGTGAGGTTTAGGGTTAATATGAGGGTGAGGGTTAGAGTTAGGTTTAGGGTGAGGGTTAGGGTTAGGGTTAGGGTTAGAGTGAGGGTTAGTGTGAGGGTTAGTGTGAGCATAAGGGTGAGGTTGAGGGTGAGGGTGAGGGTTAGGTTTTAGGAGAGGGTCAGGTTTACGGTTAGGGTTAAGATTAGGGTGACGGTTAGGGTTAGGGTTAGGGTTAGGATGAGGGTTAGACTGAGTGTTAAGTTTAGTTTTAGGGTGAGGGTAAGGTTTAGAGTGAGGGTAAGGGTTACAGTGAGGGTGAGGGTTAGGTTTTGGATTAGGGTTAGGGTTAGGTTGAGGGTTTAGTGTTAGTGTTTGGATTAGGGTTAAGGTTAGGGTTAGGCTTAGGGTGAGGTTGAGGGTGAGGTTGAGGTGTAGGGTTAATGTGAGTGTTAGTGTTAGGATTAGCGTTAAGGTTATTGTGAGGGTTAGGTTTAGGTTTAGGGTTAGGATGAGGGTTAGTCTGAGGGTTAGGTTTAGGGTTCGGGTGAGGGTAAGGGTTAGGTTGAGGTTTAGGGTGAGGGTGAGGGTTAGGTTAAGGCTTAGGGTTAGGGTGAGGGTTAGGGTTATGGTTAGAATGAGAGTGAGGTTTAGGGTTAGGGTGAGGGTGAGGGTTAGTGATAGGGTTTGGGTTAGGGTCAGGGTCAAGGTTAGGGTTAGCGTTAGAGTTAGGGTGACGATGAGTGTGAGGGTTAGGGTTAGGTTTAGGTTTAGGGTTAGGGTTAGGCTGAGGGTGAGGGTGAGGGTGAGTTTTAGGTTTAGGATGAGGGTTAGAGTTAGGGTTAGGGTTAGGGTTGGGTTGAGGGTTAGGAAGTGGGTTTGGCTGAGAGTTAGGGTTATGGTTAGGGTGAGGTTTAGGGTTAGTGTGAGGGTTAGGATGATGGTTAGGCTGATTGTTAGGGTTAGTGTAAGGGTGAGGGTAAGGGTTTCGGTGAGGGTGAGGGTTAGGTTTAGGGTTAGGTTTAGGGTTAGGGTGAGGGTTAGGGATAGGGTTAGGATTAGGGTGAGGGTTACGGTGAAGGTTAGGGTTAGGGTTAGCGTTAGGATGAGGTGTAGGTGAGGGTTATGGTTAGGGTGAGGTTTAGGGTGACGGTGACGGTAAGGGTTAGGGTGAAGTTTAGGGTTTGGGATACGGTTACTCTCAGAGTTAGGCTTAGGGTTAGGGTTATTGTGAAGTTTAAGTTGAGGGGTAGGGTTAGGGTTAGGGTGAGGTATAATATTAATGTGAGGATTAGGGTTAGGGTTAGGGTTAGTGTGAGGGTAAGGATAAGAGTGAGGGTTAGGGTGAGAGTGAGGTTTAGGGTTAGCATTAGGGTTAGGGTGAGGGTTAGTGTGAAGGTTAAGGTGAGGGTTTGGGTTAGTATGAGGGTGAGGGTTAGAGTTAGGTTTAGATTGAGGGTTAGGGTTAGGGTGAGGTTTAGGGTCGGGTTAGGGTGAGGGTTCGGGTTCGGGTTCGGGTGAGTTTTAGAGTGTGGGTGACGGTTTAGGTTAGGGTGAGGGTTAGGGTTAAGGTGATGATTAGGGTTAGGGTTAGGGTTATAGTGAGGGTAAGGGTTAGGATGAGTTTTAGGGTGAGGGTGAGGTTTAGGGATAGCATTAGAGTTAGGGTGAGGTTTAGGGTTAGGGTTAGGGTTAGGGTGAGGGGTAGGGTGAGGTGTAGGTTTAGGGTTAGTGTGAGGGTTAGGGTTAATGTGAGGATTAGGGTTAGGGTTAGGGTTAGTGTCAGGATAAGGATAAGTGTGAGGGTTAGGATGAGATTGAGGTTTAGTGTTAGCGTTAGGGTTACGGTGAGATTTAGGGTGAGGGTTAAGGTGAGGTTTAGTGTTAGTATAAGAGTGAGGGTTATACTTATGTTTACGGTGAGGGTTAGGTTTAGGGTGAGGTTTAGGGTCGGGTTAGGTTTCTGGTTCGGGTTCGGGTTCGGGTGAGTTTTAGGGTGTGGGTGAGTGTCAGGGTTAGTGTGAGGGTTAGGGTTATGGTGAGGATTAGGGTTAGGGTTAGGGTTATAGTCAGGGTAAGGGTTAGGATGAGGTTTAGGGTGAGGGTGAGTTTTAGGGATAGCGTTAGATTTAGGTTGAGGTTTAGGGTAAGGGTTAGGATCCAGGTTAGGTTAGGTGAGGTTGAGGGTTATCGTTAGGTTTAGGGTTAGGTTTAGGGTGAGGGTAAGGTTTAAGGTGAGCGTTAGGGTGAGGGTGAGGTTTAGGATTAAGTTGCGTGTTAGGGTGAGCGTTAGGGTGAGGGTTCAGTTGAGGGTTTGGGTTAGGGTTAGGGTGAGGTTGAGGGAGAGGGTGAGACTTAGGGTTAGGTTTAGGGTGAGGATGGGGTTTAGGTTTAGTGTTAGGGTGAGGGTTAGGGTGAAGGATAGGGTGAGGGTAAGGGTTAGAGGGAGGGTTAGGGGAAGGGTGAGGGTTAGGGATAGCATTAAGGTTAAGGATAGGTTTAGGGTGAGGGTTAGGGTTAGTGTTAGGATTACGGTGAGGGTGAGGGTTAGGGTTAGGGTTAGGGTTAGGGTGAGGGTTAGGTTTAGGGTTAGGGTGACGGTGAGGGTAAAGGTTAGGGTGAGTACTAGGGTTAGGGTTAGGGTAAGGTTTAGGTTTAGGGTGAGGGTGAGAGTGAGAGTTAGTTTTAGGATTAGGCTTAGGTGTAGGGTTAGGCTTAGGGTGAAGGTGATGGTGAGTGTCAGAGTTAGTTTTAGTGTGAGGGTTAGGGTTATGGTTATTTTTAGGGTGAGGGTGAGGGTTATGGTTAGTGTTAGGATGAGGGTTAGGTTTAGGGTTAGTGTGAGGGTAAGGTTTACAGTGAGCGTGAGGCTTAGGGTTAGGATTAGGGTTTGGGTTAGGGTGAAGGTCAGGGATAGGGTTTGGATTAGAGTGAGGGTTTTGTTTAGGGTTAGGTTTAGAGTTAGGGTGAGGGTGAGGGTGAGGGTTGGCGTTTGGATTAGGGTTAGTGTTATGGTTAAGCTGATGTTGATGTTGAGGATGAGGGTTAAGGTTAATTTGAGGTTTAGCGTTAAGGTTAGGGTGAGGGTTAGGTTAAGTTTAGGATGAGGATAAGGGTTAGGGTGAGGGCTAGGGTGAGGGTGAGAGTTAGGGATAGGGTTAGGTTGAGGTTTAGTGTTCAGGTGATGGTTAGGGTTAGTGTGAGGGTTAGTGTTAGGACTAGGGTTAGTTTTAGGGTGAGGGTTAGTGTTAGGGTGAGTTATAGCGTTAGGGTGAGGGTTATGGTTAGGGTTAGGGTTAGTGTTAGCTTTAGGGTTATTGTTTGGGTTAGGGTTAAGCTTACGTTGATGGTGAGGGTGAGGGTAAGTGTTAGGGTGAGGGTTACTGTTAGGGTGAGGGTTATGGTTATGGTTAGGGTTATGATAGGTTTAGGGTTATTGTTAGGGTTAGGGTTAGGTTTAAGGTTACGGTGAGGGTGAGGTTGAGGGTAAGGTTTAGGGTTAGGTTGAGGTTTAAGTTTAGGGTTAGGGTTAGAGTTAGGGTTAGGGTGAGGGTGAGGTTTAGGTTTAGAGTTAGTCTTAGGGGGAGGGTTAGGTTGAGGCTGAGGGTTAGGGTTAGGGTTAGGGTTAGTGTTAAGATTAGGGTTAGGGTGAGGTTGAGTGTGAGGGTTAAGGTTAGGGTTAGTCTGAAGGTGAGGGTGAGGTTTAGGTTTAGATTTAGGGTGAGGTTTAGGATGAGGTTAAGGTTAGGATTAGGGTTAGGATGAGGGCAAGAGTCAGGGTGAGGGTTAGGGTTAGCATTGTGGTGAGGTTTAGGATAACTGTTAGGTTTATGGTTAGGGTGAGGGTTAGGGTTAGGGTTACATTGAGGGTAGGTTTAGGGTTAGGGTGAGGGTTAGTGTTAGGGTTAGGGTGAGGGTGAGCTTTACGGTTAGAGTGAGGTTTAGTGTTAGGGTTAGGGTGAGGGTGAGGGTTAGAATTCGGGTTAGGCTTAGGCTTAGACAGATTGTGGTGGTGAGGGTTAGGGTTAGGGTTAGGGTGAGGGTTAGGGTTTGGTTTAGGGTGAGGGTTAGGATGAGGTTTGTGGTTATGGTTATGGTTAGGGTTAGAGTTAGGGTTAGGTTTAGGGTTAGGGTTAGGCTAAGGGTTAATGTTAGTGTTATGGTTAGTGTTAGGTTTAAGTTTGCAGTGAGGGTGAGGCTGAGGGTGAGGTTTATGGTTAGGGTTAGGGTTATGGTTAGTGTTATTGTTAGGTTTAGGTTTAGAGTTACGGTTAGGGTGAGGGTGAGGGTTAGGGTTAGGTGAGATTTAGGGTGAGGTTTAGGGTTGGGGTTAGGTTGAGGGTGAGGATTATGTTTAGAGTTAGGGTTAGTGGGACGGTTAGGGTGAAGGTTAGGGTTAGGTTGATTTTTAGGGATAGGGTCAGGTTTAGGATTAGGGTTAGGGTGAGTGTGAGTGTTAGGGTTAGGGTTAGGCTTAGGTTTAGGGTTAGGCTGAGGGTGAGGGTGAGAGTGAGCATTTGAGTTACAGTGAGGGTGAGGATTAGATTTAGGGTGAGGGTTAGGTGAGGGTTAGAGTTACAGTGAGGGTGAAGGTTAGGGTTAGGGTGAGGGTTAGGGTTAGGATTAGGGTTAGGGTGAGGTTGAGGGTTAGGATTAGGGTTAGAGTTAAGTTTATTGTTAGTGTTATGGTTAAGGTTACTTTTGGAGTGAGGGTGATGCTGAGGGTGAGGGTTAGGGTTAGGTTTAGGGTTAGGGTTAGGATTAGGGTTAGGGTGAGGGTGAGTTTGAGGGTAAAAGTTAGGGTTAGGGTGAAGGTTAGTGTTACGGTTAGCTTGAAGGTTAGAATGAGGGTTAGGGATAGATTGAGTGTTAGGGTGAGGGTGAAGGTAAGGGTAAATTGAGGGTTAGGCTGTGGGTGAGGGTTAAGATAAGGGTGAGTGTTAAGGTTAGGGTAAGGGTTAGGGTAAGTGTGAAGGTTAGGGGTTAGGGTGAGGGTGGGGGTTAGATTGAGGATTAGGGTTAGGGTTAGTGTGAGGTTTAGGGTGAAGATAAGGGTTTAGGTTTAGGTGAGGATAAGAGTTAGAATTAGGGTTAGGGTGAGGGCTAGGGTGAGGCTGGGGGTTAGGGTTAGGGTTAGGGTTAGGGTGCGGTTTAGGGTTAGGATGAATATTAGGGTTAGTGTGAGGGTTAGTGTTAGGGTTATGGTTAGTGTTAGGGTAGGGGTAAGTGTTAGGGTGATGGTTAAGGTTAGGGTGAGGGTTACAGTTAGGTTGAGGGTTAGGGTTCGTGTTAGGGTTATTTTTAATTTTAGGTTTAGGGTTACGTTGAGGGTGAGGGTGAGGGTGAGGGTTAGGGTTATTGTGAGATTTAGGGTTAGGATTTGGGTTAGAGTTAGGTTTAGGGTTAGGGTGAGGTTTAGGGTTAGAGTTAGGCTTAGGGTGAGGTTTAGGTTGACGGTTCAGGCTAGGGTTAGTGTTAGTTTAGGGTTAGGGTGAGGGTTAGTTTGAGGGTTAGGGTTAGAGTTAGGGTTAGGTTTAGGATTTGGGTTAGGGTGAGGGTGAGTGTGTGGGTTAGGGTTAGGTTTAGGGTAAGGCTTAGGGTTAGGGTGAGGGTGAGTTTGAAGGTGAGGGTTAGGTTTAGGTTGAGTGTTAGGATTACGGTTAGGGTGAGGGTAAGTGTGAGGGTTAGGGTTAGGATTAGGGTTAGGCTGAGGGCTAGGGTGAGGGTGAGGTTTAGGTTTATGGTTAGGGGGAGGTTTAAGATTAGGGTTAGGTTGAGGATGAGGTTTAATTTTAGAGTTAGTGTTAGGGTGAGTGTGAGTGTTAGGGTTAGTGTTAGGGTTAATGTTAGGGTTATTGTTAGGGTTAGGTTGAGGGTTAGTGTTATGGTTAGGATTAGGATTAGGGTTAATGTGAGGGTGAGTGTGAAGGTTAGGGTGAGGGTTAGGTTGGGCTTAGGGTTAGGCTGAGGGTGATGGTGAGGGTTAGGGTTAGGGTTAGGGTGAGGATGAGATTTAAGGTTAGAGTTAGTGTTAGTGTGAGGGTTAGTGTGAGAGTGAGTGTTAGGGTTAGGTTGTGGGTAAGGGTTAGGATTAGGTTGATGCTAAGGGTTATGGTCAGAGTGAGGGTTAGGATGAGGGTTAGGGATAGTGTGAGGATTAGGGTGAAGGTGACAGTAAGGGTAAAGGTGAGGGTTAGGCTGAGAGTGAGGATTACTGTAAGGGTGAGGGTTAGGGCTAGAGGATTACTGTAAGGGTGAGGGTTAGGGCTAGGGTGAGGGTTAGGTTTAGGGTTAGGGTTAGGGTGTGGTTTAGATTGAGGATTCGTTTTTGGGGTTAGTGTGAGATTTAGGGTGAGGATGATGTTTAGGGTTAGGGTTAGGGTGAGTGTTAGGTTTTGGGTGATCGTTAGGGTTAATGTGAGGGTTAGTGTTAGGGTTAGGGTTAGTGTTGGGTTGAGGATTATGGTTAGGGTTAGGGTTAAGTGTTAGGTTTAGGGTCATTTTTAGGGTTAGGGTTAGGGTTAATGTTACGGTGAGGGTGAGGGTGAAGGTAAGGTTTAGGTTTAGGTTGAGGTTTAGGTATAGGGTTAGGGTTAGAGTTTGCGTTAGGGTGAGGGTGAGGTTTAGGCTTAGAGTTAGTGTTGGGGGAGGGTTAGGGTGAGGGTTAGGGTTAGGGTTAGTGTTAGGATTAGGGTTAGGGTGAGGTTGAGTGTGAGGGTTAGGGTTAGGGTTAGTCTGAGGGTGAGGGTAAGGGTTAGGTTTAGGATTAGGGTGAGGTTTAGGATGAGGTTAAGGTTAGGATTAGGGTTAGGATGAGGGCAAGTGTGAGGGTGAGGGTTAGGGTTAGCATTATGGTGAGGTTTAGGATTAGGGTTAGGGTTATGGTTAGGGTGAGGGTTAGGGTTAGGGTTACAGTGAGGGTGAGGTTTAGGGTTAGGGTGAGGGTTAGTGTTAGGGTTAGGGTGAGGGTGAGGTTTAGGGTTAGAGTTAGGGTTAGTGTTAGGGTTAGGGTTAGGGTGAGTGTTAGGGTGAGGATTAGGGTGAGGTTTGGATTTCGGGTTAGGCTTAGGCTTAGGCTTAGGCCGAGCGTGGGAGTGATGGTTAGGGTTAGGGTTAGAGTGAGGGTTAGGGTTAGGTTTAGGGTGACTGTTAGGATGATGTTTGTTGTTATGGTTAGGGTTAGGTTTAGTTTTAGGGTTACGATTAGGGTTAGGTTTAGGGTTTGGGTTAGGTTTAGGGTTTGGTTTAGGGTTAGGGTTAAGTTTAGGATTAGGGTTAGGGTTAGGGTTATTGTTAGTGTTATGGTTAGTGTTAAGTTTGCGGTGAGGGTGAGGCTCAAGGTGAGGGTTATGGTTAGTGTTAGGGTTTGGGTTAGGGTTAGTATTATTGTTAGGGTTAGGGTTAGAGTTACGGTCATCGTGAGAGTGAGGGTGAGGGTTAGGGTGAGGTTTAAGGTGAGGTTTAGAGTTAGGGTTAAGGTTAGGTTTAGGGTGCTGGTGAGGTTTAGGGTTAGAGTTAGGGTGAGGGGGAGGGTTACGGTGAGGGTTAGGGTTAGGTTTAGTGTTACCATTAGGGTTAGGGTGAGGGTTAGGTTGAGGTTTACGGATGGGGTTAGGGTTAGGATTAGGGTGAGGGTGAAGGTGAAGGTTAGGGTTAGGCTTAGGCTTAGGGTTAGGCTGAGGGTGAGGCTGGGGGTGAGTATTAGGGTTAAGGTGATGGTTAGGGTTAGGGTTAGTGTTATTGCTAGGGTTAGGGTTACAGTTAAGGTGAGGGTGAGGGTGCACGTAAGGTTAGGGTTAGGGTTAAGCTGAGGTTTAGGCTTAGGTTTAGAGATAGGGTTAGGGTGAGTGTGAGGTTTAGGGTTAAAGTTAGGGTTAATGTTAGGGTTAGGCTTAGGGTTAGAATGAGGCTGAGCTTGGGCGTGAGGATTAGGTTTAGGGTTAGGGTTAGAGTTAGGGTTAGGTTTAGGGTTAGGGTTAGGCTAAGGGTTAATGTTAGTGTTATGGTTAGTGTTAGGTTTAAGTTTGTAGTGAGGGTGAGGCTGAGGGTGAGGTTTATTGTTAGGGTTAGGGTTATGGTTAGTGTTAATGTTAGGGTTAGGTTTAGAGTTACGGTGAGGGTGAGGGTGAGGTTGAGGGTAAGGCTTAGGTGAGATGGGTGAGGTTTAGGGTTAGGTTTAGGTTGAGGGTAAGGATTATGTTTAGAGTTAGGGTTAGTGGGAGGTTAGGGTGATGGTTAGGGTTAGGTTGATTTTTAGGGATAGGGTTAGGGTTAGGATTAGGGTTAGGGTGAGGGTGAGGGTGAGGGTTAGTGTTAGGTGTAGGCTTAGGCTTAGGATTAGGCTGAGGGTGAGGGTGGGAGTGAGCGTTTGTGTTACAGTGAGGGTGAGGATTAGAGTTAGGGTGAGGGTTAGAAGGGGGGTTAGGGTTACAGTGAGGGTGAGGGTTAGGGTTAGGGTGAGGGTAACGTTTAGGATTAGGGTTAGGGTGAAGGTGAGGGTTTGGGTTAGGGTTAGGTTTAGGGTTAGGGTTAGGGTTAGGTTTAGGGTTAGGGTTAGGGTTAGGGTTAGGGTTAGGGTTAGGGTTAGAGTTAGGTTTATTGTTAGTGTTATGGTTAAGGTTACTTTTGGAGTGAGGGTGAGGCTGAGTGTGAGGGTTAGGGTTAGGATTAGGGTTAGGGTTAGGATTAGGGTTAGGGTGAGGGTGAGATTGAGGATGAGGTTGAGGGTTAGGGTTAGGTTTAGGGTGAGATTTAGGTTTAGGATTAGGGTTAGAGTTAGGGTTAGGGTTAGGATGAGGGTAAGTGTTAGGGTGAGGTTTAGGTTTAGGTTTAGGTTTACAGATAGGTTGAGGGTTAGGTTTCCTGCTAGTGTTCATTTTAATTTTAAGTTTATTGTTACGTTGAGGGTGAGGGTGAGGGTGAAGGTTAGGGTTAGGTTTAGGGTGAGGTTTAAAGTTAGGATTAGGGTTAGAGTTAGTGTTAGGTTTAGGTTGAGGTTTAGGGTTAGAGTTAGGCTTAGGGTGAGGGTTAGTGTGAGGGTTAGGGTTAGGGTTAGTGTTAGGTTAGGGTTAGGGTGAGGGTTAGTGTGAGGGTTAGGGTTAGGTTTAGGTTGAGGTTTAGGTATAAGGTTAGGGTTAGAGTTAGGGTTAAGTTGATCGTGAGGTTAAGGGTTAGAGTTAGAGTTAGTGTTAAGGTTAGGTTTAGGGTGAGGGTTAGGGTGAGTGTTAGATTTCGGGTTAGGCTTAGGCGGATTGTGAGTGTGAGGGTTAGGGTTAGGGTGAGGGTTAGCGTTAGGTTTATGGTGAGGGTTTGGATGAGGTTTTTGGTTATGGTTAGGGTTAGTGTTACTTTTAGGGTTAGGGTTATGGTTAAGTTTAGGTTTATTGTTAGGGTTAAGGTGAGGGTTAGGTTTAGGGTTACGCTTAGGTTTAAGGTTATGGTTATTGTTAGTGTTATGGTCAGTGTTAAGTTTGCAGTGAGGGTGAAGCTCAGGTTGAGGGTTATGGTTAGTGTTAGGGTTAGGGTTAGGGTTAAGGTTAGTGTTATTGTTAGGGTTAGGGTTAGAATTATGGTCACGGTGAGAGTGAGGGAGAGGGTGAGGGTGAGGGTTAGGGTGAGGTTTAGGGTGAGGTTTAGGTTTAAGGTTAGGGTTAGGGTGCTGGTGAGCTTTAGGTTTATAGTTAGGGTTAAGGGGAAGGATAGGGTGAGGGTTAGATTTAGGGTTAGTTTTATAGATAGGTTGAGGGTTAGGGTTCCTGCTAGGGTTATTTTCAATTTTAAGTTTAGGGTTACGTTGAGGGTGAGGGTTAGGGTTTGGGTTAGGGTGAGGGTTAAGGTTAGGATTAGGGTTAGAGTTAGGATTAGGGTTAGCGTGAGGTTTAGGGTTAGAGTTAGGCTTAGGGTGAGGGTTAGTGTGAGGGTTAGGGTTAGGGTTAGTGTTGGGTTAGGGTTAGTGTGAGGGTTAGTGTGAGGGTTAGGGTTAGGTTTTGGTTGAGGTATAGGTATAGGGTTAGGGTTAGAGTTAGGGTTAGGTTGATCGTGAGGTTTAGGGTTAGAGTTAGGGTTAGTGTTAGGGTTAGTTTTAAGTTGAGGGTTAGGGTGAGAGTTAGAGTTCGTGTTAGGCTTAGGCGAAATTTGGGGGTGAGTGTTAGGGTTAGGGTTAGGGTTAGCGTTAGGTTTAGGGTGAGGGTTTGGATGAGGTTTTTGGTTATGGTTAGGGTTAGTGTTACTTTTAGGGTTAGGGTTAGGGTTAGGTTTATGGTTAGGGTTAAGGTGAGGGTTAGGTTTGGGGTTAGGCTTAGGGTTAATGTTAGGGTTATTGTTAGTGTTATTGTTAGTGTTAAGTTTGCAGTGAGGGTGAGGCTCAGGTTGACGGTGATGGTTAGTGTTAGGGTAAGGGTTAGGGTTAAGGTTAGTGTTATTGTTAGGGTTAGGGTTAGAGTTACGGTCACGGTGAGAGTGAGGGTGAGGCTGAGGGTTAGGGTGAGGTTTAGGGTGAGGTTTAGGTTTAAGGTTAGGGTTAGGGTGCTGGTGAGGTTTAGGTTTAGAATTAGGGTTAAGGGGAGGGTTAGGGTGAGGGTTAGGTTTAGGTTTAGTGTTAGCATTAGGGTGAGGGTGAGGGTTAGGTTGAGGTTCAGGGATAGGGTTAGGGTTAGGGTTAGGTTAGGGTCAGTGTGAGGGTGAGGGTTAGGGTTAGGGTTAGGCTTAGGCTTAGGCTAAGGGTGAGGATGGGAGTGATTATTAGGCTTAGGGTGATAGTTAGGCTTAGATTAGTGTTATTGTTAGGGTTAGGGTTAGAGTTACGGTGAGGGTGAGGGTGCGGGTGAGGTTTAGGGTTAGGGTTAAGGTAAGGTTTAGGGTTAGGTTAAGAGATAGAGTTAGGGTGAGGGTGAGGTTTAGGGTTAGAGTTAGTGTTAGTGTTAAGGTTAGGCTTAGGGTTAGGCTGAGCCTGAGGGTGGGGGTGAGGATTAGGGTTAGGGTTAGGGTTAGAGTTAGGGTTAGGGTTAGGGTTAGGGTTAGGGTTTGGGTTATTTTTAGAGTTAGGGTTAGGATTAAGTTTAGAGTGAGAGTGAGGCTGAGGGTGAGGTTTATGGTTCGGTTTAGGGTTAGGATTAGGGTTAGGGTAAGGGTGAGTGTGAGGGTTAGGGTTAGGGTTAGGCTTAGGCTTAGGGTTAGGCTGAGGGTGAGGGTGGGGGTGAGGGTTAGTGTTATGTTGAGGGTGAGGATTAGGGTTTGGGTGTTGGTCAGGATGAGGGTTAGTATTATGGTGAGGGTAAGGTTTAGAGTTAGGGTGAGGGTTTGGGTTAGGATTAGGTTGAGGGTGAGGGTGATAGTTAGGGTTAGGGTTAAGGTTAGGGTTATTGTTAGTGTTATGGTTAAGGTTACCTTTGCAGTGAGGGTGAGGCTGAGGGGGAGGTTTAGGGTGAGGATTAGGGTTAGGGTGAGGTTGAGGGTTAGGGTTAGGTTTAGGGTGAAGTTTAGGATTAGGGTGAGGGTTAGGGTTAGTGTGAGGGTTAGTGTTAGGGTTATGGTTAGGGTTAGGGTCTGGGTTAGTGTTAGGTTCAGGGTTAGGATTAGGGTTAGTGTTAGGGTTAGGGTTAGGTTGAGGGTTAGTTTGAGGTTTAGGGTTAGGCTTAGGTTTAGGATTAGGTTTGGGTGAGGGTGAGTGTGAGGGTTAGGGTTACGCTTTGGCTTAGGCTGAGGGTGAGGGTGGGGGTGAGGATTAGTGTTTGGTGATAGTTAGGTTTAGAATTAGAATGACGGTTAGGATGAGGTTTAGGGTTACGATTAGGGTGAGGGCTAGGGTGAGGGTGAGGGTTAGTGTTAGGGTTAGGGTTAGGCTGAGGTTTAGGCTGAGGGTGAGATTGAGGGTGAGGCTTAGGGTTAGGTTGATGGTTAGGGTTCGGTTAGCTTGAAGGTTAGAATGAGGTTTAGGGATAGGGTGAGTGTTAGGGTGAGGGTGATGGTAAAGGGAAAGTTGAGGGTTAGGCTGTGGGTGAGGGTTAAGATAAGGGTGAGGGTTAGGGTTAGGGTGAGGTTTAGGGTAAGTGTGAGGGTTAGGGGATAGGGTGAGGATGAAGGTTAGGTTTAATGTGAGGTTTAGGGTGAGCATGAGGGTTAGGGTTAGAATTAGAATTAGGGTGTGGGCTAGGGTGAGGGTGAGGTTTAGGGTTAGGGTTAGGGTAAGGTTTAGGATTAGGGTGAGTGTTAGGGTTAGTGTGAAGGTTAGTGTTAGGGTTAGGGTTAGTGTTAGGGTGAGGGTAAGTGTTAGGATGATGGTTAGGGTTAGGGTTACAGGTCGGGTAAGGTTTAGGTTTAGTGTTAAGGTTATTTTTAATTTTAGGTTTAGGGTTACAT
Source organism: Dipodomys merriami (assembly GCF_024711535.1). NCBI lineage: Eukaryota > Metazoa > Chordata > Mammalia > Rodentia > Heteromyidae > Dipodomys > Dipodomys merriami. Next base: position 674,536 of record NW_027203348.1, read on the forward strand.
ATAGGGTGAGTGTCAGGGTGTGGGTTAGGGTTAGGGTTAGGGTGAGCTTTAGGGTTAGGATTAGTGTTAGAGTTAGGGTTAGGATTATGGTGAGGTTTAGGTTTAGAGTTAGGCTCAGGGTGAGGGTTAGTGTGAGGTTTAGGGTTAGGGTTAGTGTTATGTTACGGTTAGAGTGAGGGTTAGTGTGAGGGTTAGGGTTAGAGTTAGGGTTACGGTTAGGATTAGGGTTAGGCTGAGGGTGAGTGTGTGGGTTAGAGTTAGGTTTAAGTTTAGTCTAAGGGTTAGGCTGATGGTGAGGTTGAGGGTGAGGGTTAGGTTTAGGGTGAGGGTTAGGATTAGGGTTAGGGTGAGGGTTAGGATGAGGGTTAGGGATAGGATGAGGGTTAGGGTGATTGCTGGGGTGAGGGTGATGTTTTGGGTTAGGGTTAGGGTGAGGTTTAGGGTTAGGTTGAGGGTGAGGTTTAATTTTAGAGTTAGGGTTAGGGTGAGGGTTAGGGTTAGGGTTAGTGTTTGGGTTAGGGTTAGGTTTAGTGTTAATGTTAGGTTGAGGGTCAGGGTTATGGTTAGGATTAGGTTTAGGGTGAGGGTGAGGGTGAGTGTGAGGGTTAGGGTTATGGTTAGGCTTAGTGTTAGGCTGAAGGTGTGGGTGAGGGTTAGGGTTTGGGAGATGTTTAGGGTTAGAGTTAGTGTTAGTGTGAGCGTTAGTGTTAGGGTTAGGTTGTGGGTGAGGGTTAGGGTTAGGGTGATGCTTAGGGTTACGGTCAGGGTGAGGTTTAGTATGAGGGTTAGGGTTAGTGTGAGGGTTAGGGTGACGGTGACAGTAAGGTTAAAGCTGAGGGTTAAGCTGAGAGTGAGGATTACAGTAAGGGTGAGGGTTAGGGTTTCAGTGAGCGATAGGTTTAGGGTTAGGGTGAGGGTGTGGTTTAAATTGAGGATTAGGGTTAGGGTTAATGTGAGGTTTAGGGTGAGCATGAGGGTTAGGGTTTGGTTGAGGGCTAGAGTGAGGGTGAGGTTTAGGATTAGGGTTAGCATGAGTGTTAGCCTTAGGGTGATCATTAGGGTTAGTGTGAGTGGTAGTGTTAGGGTTAGAGTTAGTGTTAGGGTGAGGGTAAGTGTTAGGTTGAGGTTTAGGGTTAGGGTGAGGTTTATGTTTAGAATGAGTGTTAGGGTTAGGTTTAGGATAATTTTTAGGGTTAGGGTTAGGGTTAGGATGAGGGTCAGGGTTAGGTTTAGGGTTAGGCTGAGGCTGAGGGTGAGGTTGAGTGTTAGGTTTAGCATGATGGTTAGGGTTATGGTTAGGGTAAGGGTTAGGATGAGGTTTAGGGTTAGGGTGAGGGTTAGGATGAGGTTTAGGGTTAGGATTAGGGTTAGGATGAGGGTAAGGGTGAGGTTGAGGTTTTGGGTTGGCATTATGGCAAGGTTTAGGATTAGGGTTAGGTTTAGGGTTAGGGTGAGTGTTTGGGTTAGGGTTACGGTGAGGTTGAGGTTTGGGGTTAGGGTGAGAGTTAGGGTTAGGGTTAGGGTTAGGGTGAGGGCTTGGGTTAGGTTTAGGGTTACAGTGAGGATGAGGGTTAGGGTTAGTGTTAGGGTTAGGTTTATTTTTAGGGTTAGGGTTAGAGTTATGGTGAGGGTGAGGGTGAGGGTGAGGTTTAGGGTTAGGTTGATGGTGAGGTTTCTGGTTAGTGTTAGTGTTAGGGGTAGAGTTAGGGTGAGGGTTAGTATTAGGTTTAGTGTTAGGGTTAGGGTTAATGTTAGGAGTAGGGTTAGGGTTATGGTGAGGGTGAGGGTTAGGCTTAGGCTTAGGGTTTGGGTATAGGCTAGTTTGAGGGTGAGGATTAGGGTTAGGGTTAGTGTGACGGGTAGGGTGAGGGCTAAGTTTAGTGTTAGGGTTAGGGTTGGGGATAGGATGAGTTTTATTGTGAGTTTGAGGGTTAGTGTTAGACTTTGGATTAGGGTTAGGTTTAAGGTGAGGGTGAGTGTGAGGTTTAGGATTAGGGTTAGGGTTAGATTTAGAGTTAGGGTGAGGGTGAGGGTGAGTGTTATGGTTATGGTGAGTGTTGGGGTTAGGGTTAGAGTGAGGGTTAGGGTGAGGGTTAGTCTTAGGCATAGGTTTTGGGTATGGGCTAGGTTGAGGGTGAGGGTTAGGGTTAGGGTTAGGGTGAGAGTTAGGGTGAGGGTTAGGGTTAGTGTTAGGGTTGGGGTTGGGGATAGGGTGATATTTAGTGTGGGGTTGAGGGTTAGTGTTAGGGTTAGGATTAGGGTTAGGGTTAAGGTGAGGGTGAGTGTGAGGTTTAGGGTTAGGGTAATATTAGAGTTAAGGTGATGGTGAGGGTGAGGGTTACAGTTAGGGTGAGTGTTGGGGTTAGGTTTAGAGTGAGGGTTAGGGTGAGTGTTAGGCTTAGGCTTAGGTTTTGGGTATGGGCTAGGGTGAGGATGAGGGTTAGGGTTAGGTTTAGGGTGAGCGGTAGGGTGAGGGTTAGGGTTAGTGTTAGGGTTAGGGTTGAAGTTAGGGTTAGGCTTAATGTTAGGCGGAGGGTGAGGGTGAGGGTGAGGTTTAGGGTTAGGGTCAGGGTGAGGATTAGGATAAGAATTAGGGTTAGGTGGCGGGTTTTGTGAAGGTTAGGGTTAGGTTTAGTGTTACGGTTAGGGTTAGGGTGATGTTGAGTGTGAGGGTCAGGATTAGACTTAGGCTGAGGCGGAGGCTTAGGCGGAGCGTGAGGGTGAGGGTGAGTGTTAGGGTTAGGGTTTTAGGGTTAGGGTGAGTGTTAGGATGAGGTTTACGGTTAGCATTAGGGTTAGGGGGAGGGCTAGAGTTAGGGTGAGGGTTAGGGTTAGCGTTAGGGTAAGGTTTAGGGTTAGGGTTAGGGTTATGGTGAGGGTGAAGGTTAGGTTTAGGGTTAGGGTTAGGGTGTGGCTGAGGTTTAGGATTAGGATTAGGGTGAGGGTTTGTTTTAGGGTTAGAGTTACCGTGAGGATCAGGGTTTGGGTTAGGTTTAAGGTTAGTGTTATAAGTTAAGTTTAGGCTTAGAATTACATTAAGTGTGAGGGTGAGGGTGAGGGTTAGGATCAGGGTTAGGGTGAGGTTTAGTGTTAGGATTATGGTTAGAGTGAGGGTGAGGTTTAGGGTTAGAGTTAGGGTTAGGGGGAGGGTTAGGTTGAGTGTTAGGGTTAGGGTTAGTGTTAGGGTTAGGGTGAGGGTTAGGTTGAGGTTTAATGTTAGGGTTAGATTTAGATTTAGGATTAGGGTGAAAGTCAGGGTGAGTTTGAGGGTTAGAGTTAGGGTTTGGCTTAGGCTTAGGGTTAGGCTGAGGTATGGGTGGAGGTGAGGATTAGGTTTAGAATGATGGTTAGGGTTATGGTTAGGTTAAGGGTTAGTATAAGTGTTAGTGTTAGGATTAGGGTTAGGGTGAGGGCTAGGGTGAGGGTGAGGGTTAGGGTTGGGGTTAGGCTTAGGCTTAAGTTTAGGCTGAGGCTGAGGGTGAGGGTGAGGGTTAGGGTTAGGTTGATGGTTCAGGTTGCCGTTAGGGTGAGGGTTAGGATGAGGATTTATGTTATGGTGAGGGTTAGGGTGAGGGTGAGCATTACGGTAAGGTGAGGGTTAGGATTAGGGTGAGGTTGAGGTTTAGATTCAGGAATTGTGTTAAGGTTAGAGTGATGTTAACGGTGAGGATGAGGTTTAGTGTTAGGTTGAGGGCTAGGTTGAGGGTGAGAGATAGGGTTAGGGTGAGGTTTAGGGTTAGGGTGATGTTTAGGGTTAGTGTTAGGGTGAGGGAAACTGTTAGGGTGATAGTTAGGTTTAGGGTGAAGTTTATGGTTAGGATGAGGGTTAGGGTTAGGGTTAGGTTTATTGTTAGGTTTAGGGTTAGTGTTAGGGTTATGTTGAGAGTGAGTGTGAGAGTGAGGGTTAGGGTTAGGATGAGGTTTAGGTTTCAGATTAGGGTTAGAGTTAGGGTTAGTGTGAGGGTGAGGTTTAGGGTTAGAGTAAGGGTTAGTGTTAGTGTTACGATTAGGGTGAGGGTAAGTTTGAGGGTTAAGGTTAGGGTTAGGTTTAGGCTTAGGGTTAGGCTCAGGTGTAGGTGGGGATGAGGAATAGGTGTAACGTGATGGTTAGGGTTAGGGTTAGGTTTAGGGTTAGGGTTAGGGTTACGGTTAGGGTTAGCGTTAGGTTGAGGGTGAGGGTTCGATTGAGGGTTAGGGTTATGTTGAGCGTTATGTTTAGGGTGAGGGTTAGGTTTTGTGTTAGGGTTATTGTTAGGGTTAGGGTTAGGGTTACAGTGAAGTTGAGGGTGAGGGTTAGGTTTAGAGTTAGGGTGAGGTTTAGTTTTATGGTTAGGGTTAGAGTTAGGTTTAGGGTGATGGTGAGGTTTAGGTTTAGTGTTAGGGTTATTGGTAGGGTTAGGATTAAGGTGAGGGTTAGTGTGAGGGTTAGGGTGAGGGTAAGGGTTAGGTTTAGGGTGAGTGTTAGGATGAGGTTTAGGTTTAGATTTAGGGTTAGTGTTAGGTTTAGTGTTAGGGTTAGGATTAGGTTTAGGTTTAGGGTTAGGGTTTTGGTGAGTGTTAGGGTTAGGGTAAGGGTTAGGCTTAGGCTTAGGCTTAGGTTTAGGATTATTGTTAATGTTATGTTTAGTGTTAATTTTGCGGTGAGGGTGAGGCACAGGGTGAGGTTCATGGTTATTGTTAGAATTAGGGTTAGGGTTACTGTTATTGTTAGGGTTAGGGTTAGAGTTACGGTCACTGTGAGAGTGAGGTTGAGGGTGAGGGTTAGGGTGAGGTTTACGGTGAGGTTTAGGGTTAGGGTTAGTTTTAGGGTGCTGGTGAAGTTTAGGGTTAGAGTTCAGGTTAGGGGGATGGTTTAGGGTGAGGGTTAGGTTTAGGTTTAGTGTTAGCATTACGGTGAGGGTGAGGGTTAGGTTGAGGTTTAGGGATAGGGTTTGGGTTAGGATTAGGGTTAGGGTGAGAGTGAGGGTGAGGGTTAGTGTTAGGGTTAGGATTAGGCTAAGGGTTAGGCTGAGGGTGAAGGTGGGGGTGAGGATTAGTGTTAGGGTGATCATTAGGTTTAGGGTTAGTGTCATTGTTAGGGTTAGGGTTAGAGTTATGGTGAGGCTGAGAGTGCGGTTGAGGGTAAGTGTTAGGGTTAATGTGAGTGTTAGGATGAGGATTAGGGTTAGGATTAGTGTTAGGGTGAGGGCTAGGATGACTGTGAGTGTTAGGGTTAGGGTTAGGCTGAGGTTTAGGGTTAGGGTTAGGGTGAGGGTGACGTTTAATTTTAGAGTTAGGGTTAGGGTGAGGGGTAGGGTTAGTGTTTGGGTTAGGGTTAGGGTTAGTGTTAGGGTTAGGTTGAGGGTTAGGGTTAGGGTTAGGATTAGGTTTAGGGTGAGGGTGAGGGTGAGTGTGAGGGTTAGGTTTAGGGTTAGACTTAGTGTTAGGCTGAGGGTGAGGGTGATGGTGAGGCTTAGGTTGAGTGTGAGGTTTAGGGTTAGAGTTAGTGTTAGTGTGAGGGTTAATGTTAGGGTTAGGTTGAGGGTGAGGGTTCGTATTAGGGTGATGCTAAGGATTACGGTCAGGGTCAGGTTAGGATGAGGGTTAGGGTTAGTATGACGGTTAGGGTGAGGTAGACAGGACAGTAAAGGTAAAGTTGAGGGTTATCTGAGAATGAGGATTACGGTAAGGGTGAGGGTTAGTGTTAGGCTGAGTGTTAGGTTTAGGTTTAGGGTGAGGGTGTGGTTTAAATTGAGGATTAGTCTTAGGGTTAGTGTGATGTTTAGGGTGAGGTTGAGGGTTAGGGTTAGGTTGAGGGCTAGGTTGAGGTTGACATTTAGGGTTAGGGTTAGCGTGAGTGTTAACCTTAGGGTGATCATTAGGGTTAGTGTGAGTGTTAGTGTTATGGTTAGGGTTAGTGTTATGGTGAGGGTTAGGTTTAGGGTTAGGGTTAGGGTTAGGGTTAGGGTTAGGTTTAGGGTTGTTTTTAGGGTTAGGGGTAGGGTTAGGATGAGGGTCAGGGTTAGGATTAGGGTTAGGGTGAGGGCTAGGTTGAGGGTGAGGATTAGGGTTAGGGTTAGGCTTAGGCTTAGGTTTAGGCTGAGGCTTAGGGTGAGGTTGAGGGTTAGGGTTAGCATGATGGTTAGGGTCATGATTAGGGTGAGGGTTAGGATAAGGGTTAGGGTTAGGGTGAGGTTTATGGTGAGGGTGACAGTAAGTGTCATGGTGAGGGTTAGGGTGAGGATTAGGGATAGGGTTAGGGTGAGGGTGAGGTTAAGACTGAGGATTAGTGTTAAGGTTAGAGTGAGATTTAGGGTGATAATGAGGGTTAGGGTTAGTGTGAGAGCTAGGGTGAGGGTGAGGATTAGGGATAGGGTTAGGTTGAGTTTTAGGGTTAAGGTGATGGTTAGGGTTAGTGTTAGGGTTACTGTTAAGACTAGGGTTAGTTTTAGGGTGAGGGTTAGTGTTAGGGTGAGTTATAGCATTAGAGTGAGGGTTATGGTTAGGGTTAGGGTTAGTGTTAGGTTTAGGGTAATTGTTAGGGTTAGGGTTAGCATTAAGGTTACGGTGAAGGTGAGGGTGAGAGTAAGGGTTAGGGTTAGGGTGAGGCTTAGGTTTAGGGTTAGGGTTAGAGTTAGGGTTAGGTTGAGGGTGAGGTTTAGGTTTAGAGTTAGGGTTAGGGTGAGGGTTAGGGTGATTGTAAGGGTTAGGGTTAGGGTTAGGTTTAGTGTTAGGATTAGGGTTAGGGTGAGCGGAGGTTTAGGGTGAGGGTTAAGGTTAGGTTTAGTGTTAGTATTAGGTTGAGGGTGAGGGTTAGGTTGTGGTTTAGGGATAGGGTTAGGGTTAGGATTAGGGTTAGGGTGAGGGTGAGGGTGAGGGTTATGGTTAGGCTTAGGCTTAGGGTGAAGCTGAGGGTGAGGCTGGGGGTGAGGATTAGGGTTAGGGTCATTGTTAGGGTTAGGGTTAGTGTCATTTTTAGGTTTAGGGTTAGAGTTACTGTGACGGTGAGGGTGCAGGTAAGGTTAGGGTTAGGGTTAGGCTGAGGTTTAGGGTTAGTTTTAGAGATAGTGTTAGCGTGAGGGTGAGGTTTAGGGTTAAATTTAGGGTTAATGTTAGGGTTAGGCTTAGGGTTAGGATGAGGGTGAGGGTGGGGGTGAGGACTAGGGTTAGGGTGAGGGTTAGAGTTAGGGTTAGGGTTAGGGTAAGGGTTAATGTTAGTGTTATGGTTAGGTTTAAGTTTGCAGTGAGAGTGAGGCTTAGGGTAAGGTTTATGGTTAAGGTTAGGGTTATGGTTAGTGTTATTGTTAAGGTTAGGTTTAGAGTTTCGTTGAGGGTGAGTGTGAGGGTTAGGGTTACGGTGAGATTTAGGGTAAGGTTTAGTGTTAGTGTTAGGTTGAGGGTGAGGATTAGGTTTAGAGTTAGGGTTATTGGGACGGCTAGGGTTAGGGTTAGGGTTAGGTTGATTTTTAGGGATAGGGTTAGGTTTAGGATTAGGGTTAGGGTGAGGGTGAGTGTGAGGGTTATCTTTAGTGTTAGGCTTAGGCTTAGGGTTTGTCTGAGGGTGATGTTGGGGGTGAGGGTTAGTTTTACAGTGAGGGTGAGGATTAGGGTTAGGCTTAGGGTTTGTCTGAGGGTGATGTTGGGGGTGAGGGTTAGTTTTACAGTGAGGGTGAGGATTAGGGTTAGGGTGAGGGTTAGAATGAGGGTTAGGGTTACAGTGAGGGTGAGGGTTAGGGTTAGGGTGAGGGTTAGGGTTAGGATTAGGGTTATGGTGAGGTTGAGGGTTAGGACTGGCATTAGGGTTAGGTTTATTTTTAGTGTTATGGTTAAGGTTACTTTTGGAGTGAGGGTGAGGCTGAGGGTGAGGGTTAGGGTTAGGATTAGGTTTAGGGTGAGGTGGAGGTTTAGGATTGGGGTTAGGGTTATGTTTATTGTTAGTGTTATGGTTAAGGTTACTTTTGGAGTGAGGGTGAGGCTGAGGGTGAGGGTTAGGGTTAGGATTAGAGTTAGGGTGAGGTGGAGGGTTAGGATTGGTGTTAGGGTTAGGTTTATTGTTAGTGTTGTGGTTAAGGTTACTTTTGGAGTGAGCATGAGGCTGAGGGTGAAGTTTAGGGTTAGGATTAGGGTTAGGGTTAGGATTAGGGTTAGGGTGAGGGTGAGATTGAGGGTGAGGGTTAGGGTTAGGGTGATGGTTAGTGTTTTGGTTAGCTTGAACTTTAGGATGAGGTTTAGGGATAGACTGAGTGTTAAGGTGAAGGTGAAGGTAAGGGTAAATTTCAGGGTTAGGCTGTAGGTGAGGGTTAAGATAAGGGTGAGGGTTAGGGTTAGAGTGAGGGTTAGGGTAAGTGTGACGGTTAGGGGTTAGGGTGAGGGGGAGGGTTAGATTGAGGATTAGGGTTCGGGTTAGTGTGAGGTTTAGGGTGAGGATAAGGTTTGAGGGTTAGGTAATGGTAAGAGTTAGAATTAGGGTTAAGTTGAGGGCTAGGGTGAGGTTGATGGTTAGGGTTAGGGTTAGGGTTATGGTGAGGTTTAGGGTTAGTGTGAGGGTTAGTGTTAGGGTTAAGGTTAGTGTTAGGGTGATGGTTAGGGTTAGGGTGAGGGTTACAGTTAGGTTAAGGCTTAGGGTTCGTGTAAGGGTTATTTTTAATTTTAGGTTTAGGGTTACGTTGAGGATGAGGGTGAGGGTTAGGGTTAGGGTTAGGGTGAGGTTTAGGGTTAGGATTAGAGTTAGAGTTAGGGTTAGGGGTAAGGTGAGGTTTACGGTTCGATAGGCTTAGTGTGAGGGTTAGGTTGACGGTTACAGTTAGGGTTAGTGTTAGGGTAGGATTAGGATGAGGGTTAGTGTGAGGGTTAGGGTTAGGGTTAGGTTTAGGATTAGGGTTAGGGTGAGGGTGAGTGTGTGGGTTAGGGTTAGGTTAAGGGTTAGGCTTAGGGTTAGGCTGAGGGTGAGGTTGAGGGTGAGGGTTAGGTTTAGGGTGAGTGTTAAGATTAGGGTTAGTGTGAAGGTTAGGTTGAGGGTTAGTGTTACGATTAGGGTTAGGCTGAGGGCTAGGGTGAGGGTGAGGTTTAGGGTTAGGTTTAGGGTGAGGTTTATGGTTAGGGTTAGTTTGAAGGTGAGGTTTAATTTTAGAGTTAGGGTTAGGGTGAGTGTTAGGGTTAGGATTAGTGTTAGGGTTAATGTTAGGTTTAGTGTTAGGGTTAGGGTGAGGGTTAGGGTTATGGTTAGGATTAGGATTAGGGTTACTGTGAGGTTGAGTGTGATAGTTAGGGTGAGGGTTAGGGTTAGGCTTAGGGTTAGGCTGAGGTTGAGGGTGAGTTTGAGGGTTAAGGTTAGGGTGAGGGTGAGGTTTAGGGATAGAGTTAGTGTTAGTTTGAGGGTTAGTGTGAGAGTGAGTGTTAGGTTTAGGTTGTGGGTGAGGGTTAGGATTAGGGTGATGCTTGCTTAGGGTTATGGTCACAGTCAGGGTTAGGATGAGGGTTAGGGTTAGTGTGAGGGTTAGGGTGAGGTTGACAGTAAAGGTAATGTTGAGGGTTAGGCTGAGAATTAGGATTACAGTAAGTGTGAGGGTTAGGGTTAGGGTGAGGTTTAGGGTTAGGGTTAGGGTGTGGTTTAGATTGAGGATTAGTTTTTGGGGTTAGTGTGAGGTTTAGAGTGAGGATGAGGGTTAGGATTAGGTTGGGGTGTAGGGTGAGGATAAGGGTTAGGTTTAGGGTTAGGGTGAGTGTTAGGGTTAGGGTGATCGTTAGGGTTAGTGTGAGGATTAGTTTTAGGGTTAGGGTTAGTGTTAGGGTGAGGGTAATTGTTAGGGTGAGGTTTAAGGTTAGGGTGAGTGTTATGGTGAGAATGAGGGTTAGGGTTAGGTTTAGGGTTATTTTTAGGGTTAGGGTTAGGGTTAGGATGAGGGTCAGGGTTAGGATTAGGGGTAGGGTGAGGTCTAGGGTGAGGGTGAGGATTAGGGTAGAGTTAGGCATAGGCTTAGCGTTAGGCTGAGGCTGAGGGTGAGGTTGAGGGTTAGGGTTAGCATGATGGTTAGGTTCATGGTTAGGGTGAGGTTTAGGATGAGGATTTGTGTTAGGGTGAGGGTTAGGTGAGGGTGACAGTAAGGGTCAAGTTGAGGGTTAAGGTGATTATTAGGTTTAGGGTTAGGGTGAGGGTGAGAATTAGATTGAGGATTAGTGTTAAGGTTAGTGTGAGGGTTAGTCTTAGGACTAGGGTTAGTTTTAGGGTGAGGGTTAGCTTTAAGGTGAGGGTTATGGTTATGGTTAAGGTTAGTGTTAGGTTTAGGGTTTTTGTTAGGGTTAGGGTTAGGGTTAATGTTGCGGTGAGGGTGAGGGTAAGGGTAAGGTTTAGGGTTAGGGTGAGGTTTAGGTTTAGGGTTAGGGTTAGGGTTATTGTTAGTGTTATGGTTAGTGTTAAGTTTGCGGTGAGGGTGAGGCTCAGGGTGAGGTTTATGGTTAGTATTACGGTTAGGGTTAGTGTTAGGGTTAGTGTTAGAGTTATGGTCATGTTGAGAGTGAGGGTGAGGGTTAGGGTGAGTATTAAGGTGAGGTTTAGTGTTAGGGTTAGGTTTAGGGTTAGGGTGCTGGTGAGGTTTAGAGTTACAATTCGGGTGAGGGTGAGGGTGAGGGTGAGGGTTAGGGATAGATTTAGGGTTACGATTAGGGTTAGGGTGAGGGTGAGGGTGAGGGTTAGGGTTAGGCTTAGGCTTACAGTTAGGCTGAGGTTGAGGCTGGGGGTGTGGATTAGGTTTAGGGTGATGGTTAGGGTTAGGGTTAGTGTTATTGTTAGGGTTAGGGTTAGAGATACCATGAGGGTGAGTGTGGGGGTAGGGTTAGGGTTAGCGTCAGGCTGAGGTTTAGGGTTAGGTTTAGAGATAGGGTTAGGGTGAGGGTGAGGTTTAGGGTTAAAGTTAGGGTTAGGGTTAGGCTTAGACTTAGGGTTAGGCTGAGGGTGAGGGTGGGGTGAGGATTAGGGATAGGGTTAGGGTTAGAGTTAGGGTTAGGGTTAGGGTAAGGGTTAATATTAGTGTTATGGATAGGTTTAAGTTTGCAGTGAGGGTGAGGCTGAGGGTGAGATTTATGGTTAGGGTTAGGGTTATGGTTAGTGTTATTGTGAGGGTTAGGTTTAGAGTTACGGTGAGGGTGAGGGTGAGGGTGCGGGTTAGGCTTACGGTGAGATTTAGGGTGAGGTTTAGGTTTAGGGTTAGGTTGAGGGTGAGGATTAGGTTTAGAGTTAGGGTTAGTGTGAGGGCTAGGGTGAGGGTTAGGGTTAGGCTTAGGGTTAGGCTGAGGGTGAGGGGGATGGTGAGGGTTAGGGTTAGGGTTAGGGTTAGGGTTAGGGTTAGGGTTAGGGTTAGGGTTAGAATGAGGTTGAGTGTGAGGGTTAAGGTTCGGGTTCGGCTTAGGCTTAGGGTTAGGCTGAGTGTGATGGTGTGGGTTAGTGTTAGGGTCAGGTTTAGGGTTGGGATTAGGGTGAGGGATTGGATAAGGTTTAGGGTTAGGATTAGGGTTAGGATGAGGGCAAGGTTGAGTGTGAGGTTTAGGGTTAACATTATGGCAAGGTTTAGGATTAGGGTTAGGTTTAGGGTTAGGGTGAGTGTTAGGGTGAGGGTTACAGTGAGGTTGAGGTTTAGGATTAGGGTGAAGTATAGGGTTAGGTTTAGGGTGAGAGTGATGGTTAGGATTAGGGTTAGGATTAGGGTTATTGTTAGTGTTATGGTTAAGTTTTCGGTGAGGGTGAGGCTGAGGGTGAGGGTTAGGGTTAGGGTTAGGGTTAGGGTGAGGGCTTGTGTTAGGTTTAGGATTATGGTGAGGATGAGCGTTAAGGTTAGTGTTAGGGTTAGGGTTATTGTTAGGGTTAGGGTTAGAGTTATGGTGAGGGTGAGGCTGAGGCTGAGGTTTAGGGTTAGGGTGAGGGTGAGGTTTAGTGTTAGAGTAAGGGTTAGGGAGATAGGGTGAGGGTTAGGTTGAGGTTTAGTGTTAGGGTTAGGGTTAGGTTGAGGGATAGGTTGAGGTTTAGGGTTAGGGTTAGGGTTAGGTTAAGGATTAGGGTTATGGTGAGGGTGAGTGTGAGGGTGAGGGTTAGGGTTAGGCTTAGACTTAGGGTTAGGCTGTGGGTGAGAGTGGGGATGAGGATTAGGTTTTGGGTGATGGTTAGGGTTAGTGTTAGGTTTAGGGTTATGATTAAGTATAGGGTTAGGATTAGGGTTAGGGTGAGGACTAGGGTGAGGGTGAGGGTTAGTGTTAGGTTTACCCTTAGGCTTTAGGGTTAGGCTGATGGTGAGGTTGAGGGTCAGGGTTAGGGTTAGGGTGATGCTTAGGATTATGGTCAGGGTGAAGGTTAGGAAGAGGGATATGGTTAGGGTGAGGGATTTGGGTGAGGGTGACGATAAGGGAAAATCTGAGGGTTAGGCTGAGAGTGAGGATTAAGGTAAGGTCTAGGGTTAGGGTTAGGGTTAGTGTGAGGGTGAGGTTAAGATTGATGATTAGGTTTAGGGTTAGTGTGAGGTTTAGAGTGAGGATGAGGGTTAGGGTTATGGTGAGGGCTAGGTTGAGGGTGAGCGTTAGGGTTAGGCTTAGGGTGAGGTTTAATGTTAGGGTGATGGTTAGGGTTAGTGTGAGTGTTAGTGTTACGGTTAAGGTTAGTGTTAGGGTGAGGGTAAGTGTTAGTTTGAGCGTTAGGTTTAGGGTGAGGGTTATGATTAGAATGAGGGTTAGGGTTAGGGTTAGGGTTATTGTTAGGTTAGAGTTAGTGTTACATTTACGGTGAGGGTGAGAGTTAGGGTTAGGTTTAGGGTGTGGTTTATGTTTAGGGTTCGGGTTAGAGTTAGGTTTAGGGTGAGGGTGAAGTTTAGGGTTAGAGTTAGCGTTAGTGATAGTGTTAGGTTTAGGGTGAGTGTCAGTGTTAGGGTTAGGCTTAAGCTTAGTGTTAGGCTTAGGCTTAGACCGAGTGTGAGTGTGAGGGTTAGGGTTAGGGTTAGGGTGAGGTTTAGGTTTAGGGTTACGGTGAGGGTTAGGGTTAGGGTTAGTGATAGTGTTAGAGGTAGGGTTAGGGTGAGGGTGACAGTAAGGGTAAAGGTGAGGGTTAGGTTTAGGATCAGGTTTAGATTGAAGGTGAGTGTGAGGGTTACGGTTAGGGGTAGGGTTAGGCTTAGGGTTAGGGTGAGAGTTAGGGTTAGGGTTAGGGTTAGTGTTGCTGTTAGGGGTAGGGGTAGGGTGAAGGTTAGGGTGAAGGTGAGGATTAGGGTTAGGATTAGGATTAGGACTAAATTGATGGTGAGTGTGAGGGTTAGTGTTAGGGTTAGGGTTAGGGAGGGCTTGAGGGTTAGGGTTAGGGTTAGGGTGAGGGTTAGGTTTAGGGTTAGTGTTAGTGTTAGGGTTAGGGTGAGGGTTAGGGTTAGGGTTAGGGTTAGTGTTAGGGTTGGGGTTAGGGTGAGGTTTAGGGTTAGGGTTAGTGTTAGGGTTGGGGTTAGGGTGAGGGTTAGGATGAGGGTGAGGGTTAGGGTTAGGGTTAGGATTACGATTAGGGGTAGTGTTAGGGTGAGTGCTTGGGTTAGGCTTAGGGTTAGGATTAGTCTTAGCATTAAGCTGAGATTGAGGTTGAGGGTTAAGGTTAGGGTTCAGGTTAGGGTTAGCATTTGGGTGACAGTTATGGTTCGGTTTAAGTTTAAGGTTAGGGTGAAGGTTTTGAGTTAGGTTTTCAGTTAAGGATTAGGGGGAGAGTTAGGATGAGGATTAGGTTTAGGATTAGGGTTAGGGCGAGGGCTAGGGTGAGGGTGAGGGTTATTTTTATGGTGAGGTTAAGGGTTAGTGTTAGGGTTAGGGTGAGGGTTAGGATGAGGGTTAGGGTTATGGTGAGGGAGAGGGTTAGGGTTAGGGTTAGAGTTAGGTTGAGGATGAGGGTTAGGTTGAGGTTGAGGGTTAGGATTAGGGTTAGGGTTAGGCTTATTGTTAGTGTTATGTTTCTGGTTACCTTGGCAGTGATGGTGAGGCTGAGGGTGAGGGTTAGGGATAGGATTAGGGTTAGTTTAAGTTTTACGTTAGGATTAGTGTTATTGTTAGGGTTACGGTTAGAGTTAAGGTGAAGGTGAGGGTGAGGGTAAGCGTTAGGGTTAGGGTTAGGGTTAGGGTGAGGTTTATTGAAAGGGTTAGGATTAGGGTTAGGGTGAGGTTGAGTATGAGGGTTAGGGTTAGGGTTAGGATTAGGCTTCGATTTAGGCTGAGGGCGATTGTGAGTGTGAAGGTTGGTGTTAGTTTGAGGTTTAGGGTTAGTATTACATTGAGTGTCAGGGTTAGCATTAGTTTGAGGGTTACAATTAGGTTTAGGATTAGGGTGAGGTTTAGGGATAGTGTTAGGGTTTGGGTTAGAATGAGGTTTAGGGTTACAATTAGGGTTAGGGTGAGGGCTAGGGTGAGGGTGAGGTTTAGTGTTAGGGTTAGGGTGAGGTTTAGGTTTAGGCGTAGGGTTAGGGGGAGGGTTAAGTTTCGGGTTACATTGAGGGTGAGGGTTAGGTTTGAGGTGAGGGTTATGTTGAGGACTAAAGTGAGGGTGAGGGTTAGGGTTAGGGTTAGGGTGAGGGTTAGGTTGAGGTTTAGGTTTAGGGTTAGAGTTAGGGTTAGGATTAGGATTAGGTTAGGCTGAGGCTGAAGTCGAGGGTGAGGGTTAGGGTTAGGGTGATGGTTAGGGTTACGGTTAGTGTGAGGGTTAGAATGAGGGTTAGCTTTGGGGTGAGGGTTAGGATGAGGGTGACAGAGTAAAGGTGAGGGTTAGGCTGAGGGTGAGGGTTATTGTAAGGGTGAGGGTTCTGGTTAGGGTTAGGGTGAGGGTGAGGGTTAGATTGAGGATTAGTGTTAGGGTTAGTGTGAGGTTTAGGGTGAGGATGCGTGTTAGGTTTAGGGTGAGGGCTAGGGTGAAGTTGAGGGTTAGCGTTTGGGTTAGGGTGAGGTTTAGGTTTAGGGTGATTGTTAGCGTTAGTGTGAGTGTTAGTGTTAAGGTTAGTGTAAGTGTTAGGGTGAGGGTAAGTGTTAGGGTAAAGTTTAGGTTTAGGGTGAGGTTTAAGATTAGGGTTAGGGTTAGGGTTAGGGTGAGGGTGAGGTTTAGGGTTAAAGTTAGTGTTGGGGTGAGGCTGAGGTTTAAGGTTAGGGTTAGGGTTAGTGTTAGGGTTAGAGTTAGGGTGAGGTTTATTGTGGGTGTGAGGGTTAGTGTTAGGGTTAGGATTAGGGTTAGGGTTAATGTGAGGGTGAGTGTGAGGGTTAGGGTTAAGGTTAGGGTTAGGTTTAGAATAGGGTGAGTGTGAGGGTGAGGGTTAGGGTTAGGGTGAGTGTTGGGGTTAGGGTTAGAATGAGGGTTAGGCTTAGGCTTAGGGTTTGGGTATGGGCTAGGTTGAGGGTGAGGGTTAGGGTAAGGGTTAGTGTGAGGGGTATGGTGAGGGTTAGGGTTAGTGTTAGGGTTAGGGTTGGGGATAGGGTGAGTGTTAGTGGGGGGTTGAGGGTTAGTGTTAGTTTGGATTAGGGTTAGGGTTAAGGTGAGGGTGAGTGTGAGGGTTAGGGTTAGGGTTAAGGTTAGGTTTAGAGTTAGGGTGAGGGTGAGGGTGAGGGTTACGGTTAGGGTGAGTGTTGGGGTTAGGGTTAGAGTGAGGGTTAGGATGAGGGTTAGGCTTAGGCTTAGGGTTTGGGTATGGGCTAGGGTGAGGGTGAGGGTTAGGGTTGGGGTGAGGGGTAGGTTGAGGTGTAGGGTTAGTGTTAGGGTTAGGGTTGGGGTTAGGGTTAGGCTTAATGTTAGGCAGATGGGGAGGGTGTGGGAGAGGTTTAGGGTTAGGGTGAGGGTGAGGTTTAGGGTTAGAGTTAGCATTAGGGTAAGGGTTAGTGTGAGGGTTAGGGTTAGGGTTAGTGTTACTGTTAGGGTTAGGATGAGGGTGAGTGTGAGGGTTAGGGTTAGTCTTAGACTGAGGCGGGGGCTTAGGCAGAGAGTGAGGGTGAGGGTTAGGGTTAGGGTTTTAGGGTTACGGTGAGTGTTAGAATGAAGTTTAGGTTTAGCATTAGAGTTAGGGTGAGGGCTAGAGTTAGGGTGAGGGTTAGGGTTAGCGTTAGGGTGAGATTTAGGGTTAGGGTTAGGGTAAGGGTTAAGGTGAGGCTGAGGGTTAGGATTAGGGTTAGAGATATGATGAGGGTCAGGGTTTGGGTTAGGGTTAGCGTTAGGGTGAGAGTTAGGGTTCAGGTTTAGTTTAGGGTTGGATGAGGTTTAGGGTTCAGGTTACAGTGAGGGTGAGGGTTAGGGTTAGGTTGAGGGTTAGGGTTTGGATTAGGGTTAGGGTGAGGTTTAGGGTTAGGTTTATGGTGAGGTTTAGGATGAGGATTAGGGTTAGTATTAGGTTTAGGGTGAGGGCTAGGGTGAGGGTGAGGGTTAGGGTTATTGTTATGGTGAGGTTTAGGTTTAGGTTTAGGGTTAGAGTTAGGGTTAGGATGAGGGTTAGGGTTATGGTGAGGGTGAGGGTTAGGGTTAGGGTGAGGGTTAGGGTGAGGATGAGGGTTAGGGTGAGTGTGAGGGTTATGGTGAGGGTTAGGGTTAGGGTTAGAGTGAGGGTTAGGGTTAGGATTAGGGTTAGGGTGAAGGCTAGGGTGAGGGTGAGGGTTAGGGTTATTGTTAGGGTGAGGGTTAGGGTTATGGTGAGGTTAGGGTTAGGGTTAGAGTGAGGATTAGGGTTAGGTTTAGGGTTAGGGTGAGGGTGATTGTTAGGATTAGGGTTAGGTTTAGGAGTATTAGTGTTATGGTTCTGGAAACTTTTGCAGTGATGGTGAGTCTGAGGGTGATGGTTATGGATAGGATTAGGGTTAGGTTTAGTTTTCGAGTTAAGATTATTGTTATTGTTAAGGTTAGGGTTACAGTTACGGAGAGAGTGAGGGTGAGGGTAACGGTGAGGGTTAGGGTTAGGGTTAGGGTGAGATTTAGTGTCAGTTTTAGGATTAGGGTTAGGGTGAGTGTGAGGTTTAGGGTTAGAGTTAGAGTTAGGGGGAGGGTTAGTGTGAAGGTTAGGGTTAGGGTTAGTGTTATGGTTAGGGTTAGGTTGAGGGTGTGTGAGGGTCAGGGTTAGTCTTAGGCTGAGGCGGAGGCTTAGGCGGAGCATGAGGGTGAGGGTGAGTGTTAGTGTTAGGGTTTTAGATTTAGGGTGAGTGTTAGGATGATGTTTACGGTTCGCATTAGGATTAGGGGGAGGGCTAGAGTTAGCGTGAGTGTTAGGGTTAGCGTTAGGGAGATGTTTAGAGTTAAGGTTAGGCTTATGGTGAGGGTGAGTGTTAGGGTTAGGGTGAGGGTTAGGGTTAAGGTGAGGCTGAGGGTTAGGATTAGGATTAGGGTGAGTGTTTGTGTTAGGGTTAAAGTTACGATGAGGTTCAGGGTTTGGGTTAGGTTTAGGATTAGTGTTATAGTTAAGGTTAGGGTTAGAGTTACAGTAAGGGTGAGGGTGAGGGTGAGGGTTAGGATCAGGGTTAGGGTGAGGTTTAGTTTTAGGATTATGTTTATGGTGAAGGTGAGGTTTAGGGTTAGAGTTAGGTTTAGGGGGAGGGTTAGGTTGAGTGTTAGGGTTACTGTTAGGGTTAGGGTGAGGGTTAGGTTGAGTTTTAATGTTAGGGTTAGGGTTAGGGTTAGGATTAGGTTGACGGTAGGGTGAGTGTGAGGGTTAGGGTTAGGGTTTGGCTTAGGCTTACGGTTAGGCTGAGGGTTTGGGTGTGGATGAGGATTAGGTTTAGAATGATTGTTAGGGTTATGGTAGGTTAAGGGTTAGGATGAGGTTTAGGGATAGGATTAGGTGAGGGTGAGGGTTAGGGTTAGGGTTAGGCTTAGGCTTAGGCTTAGGGTTAGGCTGAGGCTGAGGGTGAAGGTGAGGGTTAGGGTTAGGGTGACTGTAAGTGTAAAGGTGAGGGTTAGGCTGAGGGTGAGGGTTATGGTAAGGTGAGGGTTAGGGTTAGGGTGAGGTTGAGGGTTAGATTCAGGATTAGTGTTATGGTTAGTGTGAGGTTAAGGGTGAGGATGAGGGTTATGGTTAGGTTGAGGGATAGGTTGAGGGTGAGAGTTAGGGTTAGGGTGAGGTTTAGGGATAGGGTGATGGTTAGGGTTAGTGTAATGGTTAGGGTTAGTGTTAGGGTGAGGATAAGTGTTAGAGTGAGGGTTAGGGTTAGGGTGAAGGCTATGGTTATGATGAGGGTTAGGGTTAGGTTTAGGGTTATTGTTAGGGTTAGGGTTAGGGTTATGCTGAGGGTGAGGGTGAACGTTAGGGTAGGTTTAGGTTTCAGATTAGGGTTAGAGTTAGGGTTAGGGTGAGGGTGAGGTTTAGGGTTAGAGTTAGGGTTAGTTTTAGTGTTAGGGTTAGGTTATGTTTAGAATTAGGGTTAGGGTTAGGATTAGGGTTAGGGTTAGGGTGAGGGTTACGGTGAGGGTTAGGGTTACGTTTAGGGTTAAGGTGAGGGGGAGGGTTAGGGTTAGGGTTAGGGTGAGGGTGAGGGTTAGATTGAGGGTTAGAGTTAGGGTTAGGGTTAGGATTAGGGTTAGGGTATGTGCTAGCATGAGGGTTAGGGTTAGGTTCAGGGTTAGGGTGACGTTTAGCGTTAGTTTTAGTGTCAGAGTTAGGATTAGGGTGAGGGTTTGGGTTATGGTTAGAGTTACAGTGAGGGTGAGGTTTAGGGTTAGGTTTATTCTTAGGGTTATACTTAGGGTTAGGGTTAGGGTTAAGGTTAAGGTAAGGGTGAGGTTG
Source organism: Dipodomys merriami (assembly GCF_024711535.1). Classification (NCBI taxonomy): domain Eukaryota; kingdom Metazoa; phylum Chordata; class Mammalia; order Rodentia; family Heteromyidae; genus Dipodomys; species Dipodomys merriami. The sequence continues at coordinate 693,261 of NW_027203348.1, forward strand.
AGGGTGATGTTGAGTGTTAGGGTTAGGGTTAGGATGAGATTTTCAGTTAGGGTTAGGGTTAGGGTTAGGGTCAGGGTGAGGTTTAGGGTTAGAGTTAGGGTTAGGGTTAGGGTTAGTGTGAGTGTTAGGGTTAGGGTTAGTGTTACAGTTAGGGTTATGGTGAGGGCTAGTGTTTGGGTGAGGGTTAAGGTTAGCATTAGGCTTTGGCTTTGGGTTAAGATGAGGGTGAGGGTGAGGGTGAGGGATAGGGTAAGGGTGAGGGTGAGATTTAGGGTTAGAGTTAGTGTTAGGGTGATAGTTAGAATTAGGTTTAGGGTGAGGGTCATGGTTATGGTAAGGGTGAGGCTTAGGTTTAGGGTGAGGGTTAGGGTTAGGATGAAGGTTAGGATGAGGGTGAGGGTTAGGATTAGGGTTAGAGTTAGGATTATTGTAAGTGTTATTGTTCTGGCTACCTTTGCAGAGACGGTGAGACTGAGGGTGAGGGGTAGGTATAGGATTAGGGTTAGGGTTTGGTTTAGGGTTAGGATTAGCGTTATTGTGAGGTTTAAGGTTAGAGTTATGGTGAGGGTGAGGGTGAGGGTAAGGGTTAGGGTTAGGATTAGGGTTAGGGTGAGGTTTAGGGTCGGGGTTAGGATTTGGGTTAGGGTGAGTGTGAGGTTTAGGGTTAGAGTTAGGGTTAGGGGGAGGGTTCGCGTGAGGGTTAGGGTTAGGGTTAGTTTTAGGGTTAGGGTTAGGGTGAGGCTTAGGGTTAGGATTAGGGTTAGGGTGAGGGTGAATGTGAGGGTTAGGGTTAGGGTTTGGGTTAGGCTTAGTGTTAGGCTGAGGGTGAGATTGAGGTGAGGGTTATGGTTAGGGTGAGGGTCGGGGTTAGGGTTAGGGTGAGGGTGAGGTTTAGGTTGAGGATTAGTGTTTGGGTTAGTGTGAGGTTTAGGGTGAGGATGAGTGTTAGGGTTAGGTTGAGGGCTAGGGTGAAGGTGAGGGTTAGCTTTAGGGATAGGGTGAGGTTTAGGTTTAGGATGATTGTTAGCGTTAGTGTGAGGGTTAGTGTTAGGGTTAGTGTTAATGTTAGGGTGAGGGTAAGTGTTAGGGTAAGGTTTAGGTTTAGGGTGAGGGTTAGGATTAGGGTTAGGGTTAGGGTTAGGGTGAGTGTGAGGGTTAGGATAAGGGTTAGGGTTAGGGTTAGAGTTAGGGTGAGGTTGAGGGTGAGAGTTACGGTTAGGGTGAGTGTTGGGGTTAGGTTTAGAGTGAGGGTTAGTGTGATGGTTAGGCTTATGCTTAGGGTTTGTGTATGGGCTAGGGTGAGTGTGAGGGTTAGGGTTAGGTTTAGGGTGAGGTGTAGGGTGAGGATTAGGTTTAGTATTAGGGTTAGAGTTGGGGTTAGGGTGAGGCTTAATGTAAGGCAGAGGGTGAGGGTCAGGGTGAGATTTAGAGTTAGGGTGAAGGTGAGGTTTAGGGTTATAGTTAGGGTGAGGATTAGTGTGAGGGTTAGGGTTAGGGTTAGTGTTAGGGTTAGGGTTAGGGTGATGGTGAGTGTGAGGGTCAGGGTTTGTCTTAGCCTGAGGGAGAGGCTTAGGCAGAGCATGAGGGTGAGGGTGAGTGTTAGTGTTAGTGTTTTAGGGTTAGGGTGAGTGTTAGGATGAGGTTTAGGGTTAGCATTAGGGTTAGGGGCAGGACTAGAGTTAGGGTGAGGGTTAGGTTTAGGTTTAGTGTGAGGTTTAGTGTTAAGTTTAAGGTGAGGCTTAGGGTTAGGATTAGGATTAGGGTGAGGGTTTATGTTAGGTTTAGAGTTAGGGTGAGGTTCAGGGTTTGGGTTAGGTTTAGGGTTAGTGTTATAGTTAAGGTTAGGGTTAGAGTTACAGTAAGAGTGAGGGTGAGGGTGAGGGTTAGGATCAGGGTTAGGGTGAGGTTTAAGGTTAGGATTATGGTTAGGGTGAGGGTGAGGTTTAGGGTTAAAGTTAAGGTGAGGGGGAGGGTTAGGTTGAGTGTTATTGTTAGGGTTAGTGATAGGGTTAAGGTGAGGGTTAGGATGAGGTTTAGGATTACGTTGAAGGTGAGGGTGAATGTGAGGGTTAGGGTTAGGGTTTGGCTTAGGCTTACGGTTAGGCTGAGGGTATGGGTGGGGATGAGGATTAGGTTTAGTATGATGGTTAGGGCTATGGTTAGTTTAAGGGTTAGGATGAGGGTTAGGTTTAGGGTCAGGGTGAGGTTTAGGGTTAGGTTTAGAGATAGGGTTAGGGTGAGGGTGAGGTTTAGGGTTAGAGTTAGGGTTAGTGATAGGGACAGGCTTAGGGTTAGGCTGAGGGTGAGGGTGTGGTTGAGGATTAGGTTTAGTGTTAGTGTTAGGGTTAGGGTTATAGTTAGGGTTACAGTTAGGTTTAGGGTTAGGATTAATATTAAGTTTAAGGTGAGGGTGAGTGTGAGGGTTAATGTTATTGTTAGGGTTAGGATTAGGGTTAGGGTGAGGGTGAGTTTTAGGGTTAGGGTTAGGTTTAGAGTGAGGTTTAGGGTGAGGGTTAGGGTTAGGGTTAGTTTTAGGGTTAGGTTTGGGGTTAGTGTTAGGTTTAAGGTTACTGTGACTGTGAGTGTGAGGCTTAGGGTTAGGGTTAGTGTTAGGCTGAGGCTGAGGGTGAAGTTGAGGGTTAGATTTAGGGTTACGGTATGGTTTATGTTTAGAGTGAGGGTTAGAGTGAGGGTTAGGGTTAAGATTAGGGTTAGGGTATGTGCTAGGGTTAGGTATAGGGTTAGGGTTTGGGTTAGGGTGACTTTTAGTGTTAGGTTTAGTGTCAGAGTTTGGGTTGGTGTGAGGGATTGGGTTAGGGATAGAGTTACCGTGAGGGTGAGGTTTAGGGGTAGGTTTAGGGTTAGGGTTATTCTTAGGGTTAGGGTTATATTTAAGGTTAAGGTAAGGGTAAGGGTGAGGGTGATGTTGAGGGTTAGGGTTAGGGTTAGGATGAGGTTTAGAGTTAGGGTTAGGGTTAGGGTCAGGGTGAGGTTTAGGTTTAGAGTTAGGGTTAGGGTTAGGGTTAGTGTGAGTGTTAGGGTTAGGGTTAGTGTTACAGTTAGGGTTATGGTGAGGGCTAGTGTGAGGGTGAGGGTTAGGGTTAGTGTTAGGCTTTGGCTTTGGGTTCAGCTGAGGGTGAGGGTGAGGGTTAGGGTGAGGGTTACTGTTAGTGTTAGTGTTAGGGTTAGGGTTAGTGTTAGTGTTAGGGTTAGGGTGAGGGTTAGGATGAGGGTAAGGGTTAGGGTTAGGGTTAGGATTAGGATTAGGGTTAGTGTTAGTGTGAGTGCTTGTGTTAGGCTTAGGGTTAGGGTTAGGCTTAGCATTAAGCTGAGGGTGAGGGTGAGGGGTTAGGGTAAGCGTTCCGCTTAGTGTTATCATTTGGGTGAGAATTATGGTTCGGGTTAATTTTAGGGTTAGGGTGAGGGTTAGGGTTAGGGTTAGGGTGAGAGTTAGGGTTCTGATAAGTTTAGGGTTAGGGTGAGGATTAGGGTTAGGATTAGGTTTAGGGTTGGGGCTAGGGTGATGGTGAGGGTGAGGGTTAGTTTTAGGGTAAGGTTTATGGTTAGGGTTAGGGTTTGGGTGAGGGTTAGGATGAGGGTTAGCATTAGGGTGAGGGTGAGGGTTAGGGGTAGGTTGAGGGTTAGATTTAGGATTAGGGTTAGGTTGAGGGTGAGTGTTAGGATTATTGTTAGGATTAGGATTTGGATTAGGGTTAGGGTGAGTGTGAGGTTTAGGGTTAGGGTTAGGCTTAGGTTTAGTCTGAGGGTGATGGTGAGGGTGAGGGTTATTGTTAGGGTGAGGGTTAGGGTTAGGGTTAGGGTGAGAGTTAGGGTTCGGGTTAAGTTTAGGGTTAGGGTGAGGTTTAGGGTATGGGTTACAGTGTGGGTTAGGGTTAATGTTAGTGTGAGGAGTAGGATGAGGGTTAGGGTTAGGATTAGTCTTAGAATGAAGGCTAGGGTGAGGTTGAGGTTTAAGGTTAGAGATAGGGTTAGGGTGAGGCTGAGGGTGAAAGTTAGGGTTAGTGTTAGTGTTAGATTTAGGGTTTCGGTGAGGGTTAGGGTGAGGGTGAGTGTTAGCCTTGGTGTTAGGAATAGGATTAGGGTAAGGGTTAGGGTGATTGTAAGGGTTAGTGTCACGGTGAGCGTGAGTGTTAGGGTTAGGTTGAGGGTTAGGTTTAGGCATACGATTAGGGTGAGGTTGAGAGTGAGGATTAAGGTTAGGGTAAGGGTTAGGGGTAGGGTTAGAGTGAGAGTTAGGGTTCGAGTTTAGGGTTAGGGTGTGATTTAGGGTTAGGATTACGTTGGGTTTGAAGGTTAGGCTTAGTTTGAGGGTTAGGGTTAGGCTTAGGATTAGGGTGAGGGTTAGGGTTAGGGTTAGGCTGAGGTTTAGGGTGAGGTTTTGGATTACGGTTAGGGTTAGTGTTAGGGTGAGGGTGAGGTTTTGGGTTAGAGTTAGGTTTAGGGGCAGGCTTAGGGAGAGTTTTTGGGTTAGAGTTAGTGTTATGGTTAGGGTGAGGGTTAGGGTTTGGGTTAGGGTTATTGTTAGTGTTATGGTTAGGGTTAAGTTTGTGGTGAGGGCGAGGTTGAGGGTGGGAGTTATGTTTAGTGTTAGGTTTAGGGTGAGGTTTAGTGTTAGGGTTAGGGTAAGGTTTAGGGTGAGTGTGAGGTTTAGGTTTAGATTTAGGGTTAGGGTTAGGATTAGGGTTAGGGTGAGGGTTAGGGTGAAGGCTAGGGTGTCGTTGAGGGTTATGGTAAGTGTTAGGGTTAAGTTTAGGGTGAGGGTTAGCTTGAGGTTTAGGGTTAGGGTTAGGATTAGGGTTAGGGTGAGGATTAGGGTGAGTGTGAGGTTTAGGTTTAGGGTTAAGCTTAGGTGTAGGCTGAGGGTTAGGTTGAGTGTGAGGTTAGGGTTAGGGGTTAGGGTTAGGGTGAGGGTTAGGGGTAGTGTTTGGGTGAAAGATAGGGTTCAAGTTAAGTTTTGGGTTAGCGTTAGGTTTACGGTGATGGTTAGGATGAGGATTAGGGTTAGGATTAGGTTTAGGGTGAGGGTAGGGTGAACGTGAGGGTTAGGATTAGTGTTTTGGTGAGGTTTAGGGTTAGGGTTAGTGTTAGGATGAGGGTTAGGGTTACGGTGAGGGTGAGGGTTAGGGTTAGGGTAAGGGTTAGGGTAAGCATTTGGGTTAGTGTTAGGGTGAGTTTTAGGGTTACATTTAGGGTTAAGTCGAGGGGTAGGGTTAAGTTTAGTGTTAGGGTTAAGGTTAGGGTGAGTGTTAGCTTGAGGTTTAGGGTTATTTTTAGGGTTAGGGTTAGGATTAAAGTTAGGGTGAGGGTGAGTGTGAGGGTTAAGTTTAGGGTGAGTGTTAGCTTGAGGTTTTGGGTTAGGCTGAGGGTGAGGGTGGGGTGAAGATTAGGGGTAGGGTGAGGGTGAGTGTGAGGGTTAGTGTTAGGGTAAGTCTTAGGCTTAGGGTTCGGCTGAGGGTGAGGGTGGGGGTGAGGATTAGGGTTAGGGTGATGGTTATGGTTAGGGTTAGGGTGAGGGCTGGGATAAGGATTAGGTTTAGGATTAGGGTTAGGGAGAGGACTAGGGTGAGGGTTAGGGTAAGGGTTAGCTTAGGCTTACGGTTAAGCTGAGCGTGAGGTTGAGGGTAAGTTTTAGGTTTAGGGTGATGGTTAGGTTTACGGTTAGGGTGAGGGTTAGGATGAGGTTTAGGGTTAGGGTGAGGATGATGGTAAGTGTAAAGGTGAGGATTAGGCTGAGGGTGAGGGTTAAGATAAAGGTGAGTGTTAGGGTTAGGGTTAGGGTTAGGGTGAGTGTTAGATTGAGGTTTAGGTTTAGGGTTAGGGTTAGTGTGAGGTTTAGGGTGAGGATGAGGGTTAGGGTTAGGGTGAGGGTGAGGATTAGACATCGGTTTAGGGTGAGGGCTTGGATGAGGGTTAGGGTTAGAGTTAGGGTTAGCGTTAGGGTGAGGTTTAGGATTAGGGTGAGGATTAGGGTTAGTGTGAAGGTTAGTGTTAGGTTTAGGGTTAGTGTTACGGTGAGAGTAACTGTTAGGGTGAGGGTTAGGGTTAGGGTGAGGCTTATGGTTATGGTGAGTGTTAGCGTTAGGGTTAGAGTAATTTTTAGGCTTAGGATTACTGTTACAGTGAGCTTGAGAGTTAGGGTTAGTGTTAGGGTGAAGTTTAGTGTTAGGGTTAGTGTTAGAGTTAGGGTTAGGGTGAAGTTGCGGTTTAGTGGTAGGATTAGGGTTAAGGTGAGGGTTAGGGTGAGGGTTAGGGTTAGGGTGAGGGTTAGGGTGGGGGTGACGGTAGGGGTAAAGATGAGGGTTAGGCTGAGGGTGAGCGTTACGGTAAAGGTGAGGGTTAGGTTTAGGGTGAGGGTTAGGTTTAGAGTTAGGGTGAGGCTGAGGGTTAGATTGAGATTTAGTGTTAGGGTTAGTGTGAGGTTTATGGTGAGGATGAGTGTTAGGGTTAGGGTGAGTGCTAGGGTGAGGTTCAGGGTTAAGTTTAGTGTTAGGATGGGGTTTAGGGTTACGGTGATTGTTAGGGTTAGTGTGAGCATTAGTGTTAGCATTAGGTTTAGTGTTAGTGTGAGTGTAAGTATTAGGATGAGGGTTAGGGTTAGGGTGAGGGTTATGATTAGGGTGAGGGTTAGGGTAAGGGTTAGGGTTATTGTTAGGGTTAGGTTTAGGGTTATATGGTTACGGTGAGGGTGATCGTGTGGGTTATTTTTATGGTTAGGATGAGGTTTAGGTTTCAGGTAAGGGTTAGATTTAGGGTTAGGGTGAGGGTGAGGTTTAGGGTTAGAGTTAGCATTAGTGTTAGGGTTAGGGATAGGGTGAGGGTTAGGGTTAGGCTTAGGCTTAGGCTTGGGCCGAGCATGAGGAGGAGGGTTAGGGTTCGGGTTAGGGTGAGGTTTAGGGTTAGGGTTAGGCTGAGGGTTAGGTTTAGGTTTAGGGTTAGGATTAGGTTTGGGGTGAGGGCTAGTGTGAGGGTTAGGGTGAGGGTTAGGTTTAGGATAGGGTTAGGTTTAGGATTTGGGTTAGGGTGAGTGTGAGTGTGAAGGTTAGGTTTGGGTTAGGCTTAGGGTTAGTGTGAAGGTTAGGGTTAGGGTTTGGCTTAGGGTGAGGGTGAGGCTGAGGATTAGTGTTAGGTTTAAGGTTTGGTTTAGGGTTGGGTTTCTGTTAGGTTTAGGGTTAGGGTTAGGGTTACAGTGAGGGTTAGGATTAGGGTTAGGGTTAAGTTAGGGTTAGGCTGAGGGTGAGGGTGGGGGTGAGGAATAGGGTTATGGTTAAGGTTAAGGTTATTGTTAGTGTTGTGGTTAGGGTTAAGTTTGCAGTGAGGGTGAGGCTGAGGGTGAGGTTTATGGTTAGGGTTACGTTTAGGGTTAGGGTTACTGTTATTGTTAGTGTTGGGGTAAGAATGACTGTGAGGTTGAGAGTGAGGGTGAGGGTTAGGGTTAGGGTGAGGTTTAGGATTAGGGTTAGGTTTAGGGTTAGGGTGAGGGTGAAGTTTCGGGTTAGAGTTAGTGTTTGGGGGAGGGTTAGGGTGAGGTTTAGGGACAGGGTTAGTGTTAGGGTTAGGCTGAGGTTGAGGTTTAGGTTGGGGATTAGGGATAGGGTTAAGTTTAGTTTTAGCATTAGGTTGAGCATGAATGTGAGGGTTAGGTTGAGGGTTAGGCTTAAGCTTAGGGTTAGGCTGAGGGCGAGGGTGGGTGTGAGGATTAGGGTTAGGGTGATTGTTAGGTTTATGTTTAGTGTTATTGTTAGGGTAACGGTTAGAGTTAAGGTGAGGGTGAGGGTGTGGGTGAGACTTAGATTCAGGGTTAGGGTGTGTTTTAGGGTTAGGATTAGGGTTAGGGTGATGGTGAGGGTTAGGGTTAGTGTGAGGGTTAGGGTTAGGTTTTTCGTTAGGGTTAGAGTTACTGTGAGGGTTAGGGTACGTGTGAATGTGAGGGTTAGGGTTAGGTTTAGGGTTAGGGTCAGGGTTAGGGTGAGGGCTGGGGTGAGGGTGAGTTTTAGGGTTAGGGTTAGGGTTTGGTTTAGGGTTAGGTTTAGGGTTAGGTTTAGGGTGAGTGTGAGGTTTAGTGTTAAAGTTAGTGTTAGGGTGAGGCTGAGGGTCAGGGTTAGGGTGAGGGTTAGCATTAGGGTTAGGGTGAGAGTTAGGTTTCAGTTTAGTTTAGGGTTAGGGTGAGGATTAGGGTTAGGATTAGGGTTAGGCTGAGGGCTAGGGTGAGGATGAGGATTAGGGTTAGTGTTAGGGTAAGGTTTAGGGTTAGGGTTCGGGTTCGGGATAGGATGAGGGTTAGGGTTTCGGTCAGCGTGAGCATTAGGATTAGGATGAGGGTTAGGATGAGGATTAGGGTTATGATTAGTGTTAGGGTGTGGGCTAGGGTGATGGTGATTTTTAGGGTTAGGGTTTGGGTGAGGTTTAGTGTTAGGGTTAGGGTTAGAGTGAGTGTTAGGATGAGAGTTAGTGTTACCATGAAGTTAGGGTTAGGGTTATGGTGAGGTTGAGGGTTAGAATTAGACGTAGGGTGAGGGTGAGTGTTAGGATTAGGGTTAGTGTTAATTTAGGTTTAGGATTAGTGTTATTGTTAGGGGTAGGGTTAGACTTATAGTGAGGGTGAGGGTGAGGGTGAGGGTGAGGGTTAGGGTTAGGGTGAGTGTTAGGATTGGGGTTATGGGGAGGGTTATGATGAGGGTTAGGTTTAGGATTAGGTTTAGGGTGAGGGTTACGCTTACGGAAGGGTGAGGCTTAGGGTTAGGGTTAGGATTAGGGTTAGGGTTAGGGTTATTGTTAGGGTTAGGGTTAGGGTTATGGTTACGCTGAGGGTGAGGGTTAGGGTTAAGTTTAGGGTGAGGTTTTTAGTGTTAGGGTTAGGGTTAGAGTTAGGGTTAGTGTGAGGGTGATGTTTAGGGGTAGAGTTAGGGTTACGGTGAGGGTCAACATGAGGGTTAGGGTTACGGTGAGGGTTAAGATGGGGGTGATGGTAAGGGTAAAGATGAGGATTAGGCCTAGGGTGAGGGTTATGGTAAGGGTGAGGGTTACGGTTAGGGTGAGGATGAGAGTTAGGTTTAGGGTGAGTGCTAGGGTGAGGGTGAGGACTAGGTTTAGTGTTAGGGTGAGGTTAGGGTTAGTGAGGGGTATGGTTAGGGTTAAGGATAGGGTTAGGTTTAGGTTTATTGTTAGGGTTAGGTTTAGGGTTAGGGTAGTGTTAAGGTTAGGGTTAGGGTTATTGTTAGGGTTAGTCTTAGGATGAGGTTTAGGTTTAGGGTTCGGGTTAGAGTTAGGCTTAGTGTAAGGGTGAGGTTTAGGGTTAGAGTTAGGGTTAGTGTTAGGGTTAGGGTTAGCATGAGGGTTCGGTTTAGGGTTAGGCTTAGGCTTTGGTTTAGGCTTAGGCCCCGCATGTGGGTGAGGGTTAGGGTTAGGGTTAGGGTGAGGGTAATTGATACGGAAGGGTGAGGGTTTGGGTTTGGGTGAGGGTTAGGGTTAGAATTAGGGTTAGGGTGAGGGTGAGGGTTAGGATTAAGGTTAGGGTTAAGGTTATTGTTAGGGTTAGGGTTAGGGTTACGGTGAGGGTGACGGTTAGGGTTAAGTTTATGGTGAGGTTTTTAGTGTTAGTGTTAGGGTTGGGGTCAGGGTTAGGGTGAGGTTTAGGGGTAGAGTTAGGGTTAGGGTTATGGTTAGGGTGAGGGTTAGGGTTAGGGTGAGGGTTAAGGTGGGGTGACGGTAAGGGTAAAGATGAGGGTTAGGCCTAGGGTGAGGGTTATGGTAAGGGTGAGGGTTAGGGTTAGGGTTAGGATTAGGGTGAGAGTCCGTGTTCAGGTTTAGTGTTAGGATGAGGTTTAGGGTGAGGATGAGGGTTAGGGTTAGGGTGAGGACTAGGGTGAGAGGGAGGATTAGGATTAGTGTTAGGGTGAGGTTAGGGTTAGGGTGAGGGTTATGGTTATGGTTAGGGTTAGGGTTAGGGTTAGGGTTACTGTTAGGGTTAGGGGTAGGATTAGGGTAGGGTTAAGGTTAGGGTTAGGGTTATTGTTAGGGTTAGGGTTAGGATGAGGTTTAGGTTTAGTGTTAGGGTTAGTGTTAGGGTTAGGGTAAGGGTGAGGTTTAGGGTTAGAGTTAGGTTTAGTGTTAGGGTGAAGTTTAGGGTCAGGGTTAGCCTTCAGCTTTGGTTTAGGCTTAGGCCCAGCATGTGTGTGAGGGTTAGGGTGAGGTTTAGGGTGAGGGTTAAGGTTAGGGTTCAGGTGAGGTTTAGGATGATTTTTAGGGGTAGGATTAGAGTTAGGGTGAGGGCAAGTTTTAGGGTTAGGATGATTATTCGGGTTAGGGATAGGGTTAGATTTAGGATTAGGGTTAGGGTGAGGGTTAGTGTGATGGTTAGGGTTAGCATTAGGGTTAGGCTTAGGGTTAAGGTGAGGGTTAGGGTTAGGGTTTGGTTAGGGTGAAGGTGAGGCTGAGGAGTAGGGTTAGGTTGAGGTTTAGGTTTAGGGTTAGGTTTAGGGTTAGTTTTAGTGTTATATTTAGTGTTAAGGTTAAGTTTATGGTTAGGATTAGTGTTATTGTTAGGGTTAGGGTTACAGTTAAGGTGAGGTTGAGGGTGAGGGTGAGGTTTAGGTTTAGGGTGAAGTTTAGGGTTAGGGTTATGGTTAGGGTTAGGGTGAGGTTTAGGGTTAGAGTTAGATTGAGGGGGGAGGGTTAGGGTGAAATTGAGTGCTAGGTTTAGTGTTAGGGTTAGGTTGAGGGTGAGGTATAGGTTGAGGTTTAAGGATAGGGGTAGGTTTAGGATTAGTGTTAGGGGGATGGTGAGTTTGAGGGTTAGGGTGAGGGTTAGGCTTAGGCTTAGGTTTAGGCTGAGGGTGAGGGTGGGGGTAAGGATTAAAGTTAGGGTGATGATTAGGGTTAGGGTTAGTGCTGTTGTTAGGTTTAGGGTTAGAGTTACAGTGAGGTTGAGGGTGCGGGTGAGGGTTAGCGTTAGGGTTAGGGTGGGGTTTAGGGTTAGGCTTAGTGTTAGGGTTAGGGTGAGGTTTGGGGTTAGATATAGGGTTAGGGGGAGGGTTACGGTGATGGCTAGGGTTAGGGTTAGTGTTAGGGTTAGGGTGAGGGAGAGGGTTAGGTTTAGGTTTAGGGTTAGGCTTAGGGTTAGGCTGAGGGTGATGGTGAGGGTGATGGTTAGGGTTAGGGTGAGGGTTAGGGTAAGGGTTATGGGGAGGGTTATGATGAGGGTTAGGGTTAGGATTAGGGTTAGGGTGAGGGTTAGGATTACGGAAGGGGGAGGGTTAGGGTTAGGGTGAGGGTTAGGTTTAGGATTAGGGTTAGGGTGAGGGTTAGGTTTAGGAATAGGTTTAGGGTTAGGGTTATTTTTAGGGTTAGTGTTAGGGTTATGGTTACTGTGAGGGTGAGGGTTAGGGTTAAACTTAAGGTGAGGTTTATAGTGTTAGGGTTAGGGTTAGAGTTAGGGTTAGGGCGAGGGTGAGATTTAGGGTTAGAGTTAGGGTTAGTGTTAGGGTTAGGGTTAGGGTGAGGGTTAGTGTTAGGTTTAGGCTTAGGCTTTGGTTTAGGGTTAGGCCCAGTATGTGGGTGACGTTAAGGGTTAGGGTTAGGTCGAGGGTTAGTGTTATTGGTAGGTTTAGTTTTAGATTTGCGGTGAGGTTGAGGCTGAGGTTTAGGGTTAAGTTTAGGGTGAGGTTTTTAGTGTTAGTTTTAGTGTTAGAGGTAAGGTTAGGGTGAGGGTGAGGTTTAGGGGTAGATTTAGGGTTAGGGTGAGGTTTAGGTTGAGGGTTAGGGTTAGGGTGAGTGTTAGGGTTAGGGGTAGGGTGAGAGTGAAGGGTAGATTGAGGATTAGTGTTCGGTTAGTGTGAGGTTTAGGGTGAGGGTTAGGTTTAGGATTAGGGTGAGGTTTAGGGTTAGGGTGATGGTTAGTGTTAGAGTGATTGTTAGTGTTAGGATTAGGGTTAGTGTTAGGGTGAGTGTAAGTGTTAGGGTGAGGGTTAGTGTGAGGATGAGGGTTATGGTAAGGGTGAGGTTTAGGATTAGTGTTAGGGTTACTGTTAGGGTTAGGGTTAGGATTTGGGTTGCATTGAGGTTGAGTGTGAGGGTTAGTGTTAGTGTTACTGTGAGGTTTAGGGCTTGGGTTAGGGTAGAGTTAGGTTTAGGGTGAGGGTGAAGTTTAGGGTTAGACTTAGGGTTACGGTGAGGGTTAGGATGAGGGTTAGGTTTAGGGTTAGTTTTATGGTTTGGTTAGTGTTAGGCTTAGGCTTAGGACGAGCATGTGTGTGAGGGTTAGGGTTAGGGTTAGGGTGAAGGTTAGGTTTAGGGTTAGGGTGAGTGTTAGGGTGATGTTTATCGTTAGGATTAGGTTTAGGGTGAAGGTTAGGGTGAGGCTTTGGTTGAGGGTTAGGGTTAGGTATAATGTTAGGTTTAGGATTAGGGTTAGGGTGAGTGTGAGTGTGAGGATTAGGGTTAGGGTTTGGCTTAGGTTTAGGGTGACCGTTATGGTTATGGTTAGGGTTAGGGTGAGGTTAAGTCTGAGGATTAGGGTTAGATTTAGGGTTACGGTTAGGGTTAGTGTTATTTTTAGGGTTAGGGTTAGAGTTACGGTGAGGGTGAGGGTGAGCGTTAGGGTTAGTATTAGATTGGGGTTTAGGGTTAGGGTTAGGGTTAGTGTTAGTGTGAGGGTGAGGTTTAGGGTTAGATATAGGGTTAGGAGGAGGGTTAGCGTGAGGGTTATGGTGAGGGTCAGTGTTAGGGTTTGGGTTAGGGGGAGGGGGAGGCTGAGGATTAGTGTTAGTTTTAGGGTTTGGTTTAGGGTTACAGTTTGTGTTAGGTTTAGGGTTAGGGTTAGGGTTACGGTGAGGGTTAGGGTTTGGGTTAGGGTTAAGTTAGGGTCAGGCTGAGGGTAAAGGTGGGGGTGAGGATTAGGTTTATGGTTATGGTTAGGGTTAGGGTTATTGTTAGTGTTATGGGTTAAGTTTGCAGTGATGGTGAGGCTGAGGGTGAGGGTTTGTTTAGGGTTAGGGTGAGGGTTAGGGTTACTGTTATTTTTAGGGTTACAGTTAGAATTACAGTGTGGTTAAGTTTGAGGGTGAGGGTTAGGGTTAGGGTTAGAATGAGGTTTAGGATTAGGGTTAGGGTTAGGGTGAGGGTGAGGGTGAGGTTTAGTGTTAGATTTAGGGTTTGGGGTAGGGTTAGGGTGAGGTTTAGCGTTAGGGTTAGAGTTAGGGTGATGGTGAGGTTTAGGTTGAGGTTTAGGGATAGGGCCACATTTAGGTTTAGGCTTTGGGTGAGCGTGAGTGTGTGGGTTAGGTGGAGAGTTAGGCTTAGTCTTAGGGTTAGGCTGAGGGTCAGGGTGGGGTTGAGGATTAGGGTTAGGGTGATGTTTAGGGTTAGGGTTAGTGTTATTGTTAGGGTAAGGGTTAGAGTTACAGTGAGGGTGAGGGTGCTGGTGAGAGTTAGGTTTAGGGTGGGGTTTAGGTTTTGGGTTAGAGTTAAGGTGAGGGTGAGGGTTAGGGTTAGTACTAGCGTTAGGGTTAGAGTGAGTTGTAGGCTTAGGTTTTGGGTTAGGGTTAGAGTTACTGTGAGGGTGAGGGTGCGGTTGAGTGTGAGGGTTAGGGTTAGGTTTAGATTTATGGTTAGAGTTAGGGTGAGGGCTATTGAGAGGTTTAGGGTTAGAGTTAGGGTGAGGTTTCGAGGTAGGGTTAGATTTAGGGTTAGGGTGAGTGTGAGGTTTAGGGTTAGATTTAGTGTTAGGGTGAGGATGAGGGTGAGGTTTAGGGTTAGGGTTAGTGTGAGGCTGAGGTTTAGGATTAGTATTAGGGTGAGGTTTAGGGTGAGGGTGAGGTTTAGGGTTAGGTTTAGTCTTAGGGTTAGGTTTAAGGTGAGTGGAGGGTTAGGTTTAGGGTTAGGGTTATGGTTAGTGTTAGGGTTAGGGTTAGGATTAGGGTTAGGGTTAGGGTGAGTGTGAGGGTTAGGGATAGGGTTAGGGTGAGGGTTAGGGTTAGGGTTAGGGTGAGAGTTATGTTTCAGTTAAGTTTAGGTTTAGGGTGAGGATTAGGGTTAGGATTAGGTTTAGGGTGGGGGCAAGGGGGATGGTGAGGGTTAGGGTTAGTTTTAGGGTAAGGTTTACGGTTAGGATTAGGGTTCGTGTGAGGGTTAGGACGAGGGTTAGGGTTACGGTGAGGGTGAGGGTTAGACTTAGGTTGAGGTTTAGGGTAAGGCTTAGGCTTAGGTTTAGGCTGAGCATGAGGTTGAGAGTGAGGGTTAGTGTTAGGGTGTTGTGTAGGTGTTAGGGTGATTGTAAGGATGAGATTTAGGGTTAGGGTGAGGTTTAGGGTAATTATGATGGTAAGAGTAATGGTGAGGTTTAGGCTGAATTTGAGGTTTAAGAGAAGGGTGAGGGTTAGGGTAAAGTTTAGGGTTAGGTTAAGGTTTAGGGTTAGGCTTAGGGTGAGGTTTAGATTGAGGATTCGGTTTAGGGTTAGTTTGAGGTTTAGGGTGAGGATGAGGGTTAGGATTAGGGTGAGGGTGAGCATTAGAATTAAGTTTAGGGTGAGGGCTAGGGTGAGGGTGAGGGTTAGGGTTAGGGTTAGGCTGAGGGCTAGGGTGATTTTTAGGGTGAGTTTTAGGGTTAGTGGTAGGGTTAGGTTTACGTTTAGGGTTAGGGATAGGGTCAGGTTTACGGTGAGGCTTAGTGTTAGGGATAGGGTTAGGCTTAGGGTTAGGCTGAAGGTGAGGGTGGGGGTGAGGATTAGGGTTAGGGTTAGTTTTAGGGTTATCGTTAGTGCTATGGTTAGGGTTAAGTTTGCCGTGAGGTTGAGGCTGAGGGTGAGAGTTATGGTTAGGGTTAGGGTTAGGTTTTAATGTTATTGTTAGGGTTAGCGTTAGAGTTATGTTTAGGTTGAGGGTGAGGGTGAGGGTTAGGGTTAAGGTGAGGTTTAGGGTTAGGGTTAGGTTTAGGGTGAGGGTAAGGGTAAGGGTTAGGGTATGGATGGGTTTAGGTTTGAGTTAGTGTTAGGGGGAGTGTTAGGGTGAGGTTTAAGTTTTGGGGTAGTGTTAAGGTTAGGGTGAGGGTGAGGGTGAGGGTTAGGTTGAGGTTTAGGTTTAGGGTTGGGTTTAGTGTTAGGGTTAGTGTGAGGGTTAGGGTGAGGGTTAGGTTTAGACTTAGGGTTAGGCTGAGGGTGAGGGTTGGGGTGAGGATAGGGGTTAGGTTGATGGTTAGGGTTAGTGTTAGTGTTATTTTTAGGGTTAGGGTTAGGGTTATGATGAAGGTGAGGGTGCAGGTGAGGTTTCGGGTTAGGGTTAATGTGGGCTTTAATGTTAGTGTTAGGGTGAGGGTGAGGGTTAGATTGAGGATTAGTGTTAGGGTTAGTTTGAGTTTTACCGTGAGGATTAGTGTTGGGGTTAGGGTTAGTGCTAGGGTTAGGTTGAGGTTTAGGGTTAGTGTTAGGGTGAGGTTTAGGGTTAGGGTGATGGTTAGTGTAAGTGTGAGGCTTAGTGTTCAGGTTATGGTTAGTGTTAAGGTGAGGGTAAGTGTTAGGGTGAGGGTTAGGTTTAGGGTGAGGGTAATGGTTAGGGTGAGGGTTAGGATTAGGGTTTTTGTTAGGATTATGGTTAGGGTTACGGTTACTGTGAGGGTGAGTGTTAGGGATAGCGTTAGGATTAGTATTAGGGTTAGTGTTAGGGTAAGGGTAAGTGTTAGGGTGAGGGTTAGGTTTAGGGTGAGGTTTATGATTAGGGTGAGGGTCAGGGTTAGGGTTAGGGTTACATTGAGCGTTAGGATTATGGTTAAGTTGAGGGTTAGTGTTAGGGTTAAGGTTAGGGTGAGTTTAGGGTTAGGGTTAGTGTGAGGGTTATTGTTAGGGTCAGGGTTACTGGTAGGGTGAGGGTAAGTGTTAGTGTGAGGTTTAGGTTTAGGCTGAGGTTTATGGTTAGGGTGAGAGTTAGGGTTATTGTTAGGGGTAGGTTTAGGGTTAGAGTTAGGGTTAGGGTGAGGGTGATATTGAGTGTTAGAGTTAGGGTGAGTGTTAGGGTTAGGGTGAGGTTTAGGGTTAGGGTTAGGCTTAGGCTTAGGCTTAGGCCGAGCATGAGGGTGAGGGTTAGGGTGCGGGTTAGGGTTAGGGTTAGGCTTATGGTTTGTGTCAGGTTTAGGATGAGGTTTAGGGTTAGGGTTAGGGTTAGGGTGAGGGCTAGGGTGTGGGTTAGGGTGAGGGTTAAGGTTAGGGATAGGGTTAGGTTTAGGATTAGGGTTAGGGTGAGGGTGATTGTGAGGCATAGGGTTAGGGTTATGATTAGGCTTAGAGTTAGGGTGAGGGTTAAGGTTAGATTTTGGGTTAGGGTGCAGGTGAGGCTGAGGATTAGGTTTAGCTTTATGGTTAGATTTAGGTTTAGGTTTAGTGTTAGGTTTAGGGTTACGGTGAGGGTTAGGGTAAGGGTTAAGGTTAGGCTTAGGGTTAGGCTGAGGGTGTCTGTGGGGGAGAGAATTAGAGCTAGGGTTAGGGTTAGGCTTAGGGTTAGGTTTATTGTTAGTGCTATGGTTAGGGTTAAGTTTGCAGTAAAGGTGAGGCTGAGGGAAACGGTGAGGGTTAGGGTTAGGGTTAGGGTTAGTGTTATTGTTAGTGTTAGGGCTAGAGTTACGTTGAGGTTGAGGGTGAGGGTGAATGTTAGGGTTAGGGTGAGTTTTAGGGTTACGGTTAGGGTTAGGGCAAGGGTGAGTTTTAGGGTGAAGGGGAGGTTTAATGTTAGGGTTAGGGTGAGAGTTAGGGTAGGGTTAGGGTGAGAGAAGGATTCAAGTTAAGTTTAGGGTTAGAGTGTGGGTTAAGGTAAGGGTTACGGTGAGGTTGAGGGTTTGGGTTAGGTTGAGATTTAGGGTTAAGATTAGATTTAGTGTTAGGGTGAGGGTTAGGGTAAGGTTTACGGTGAGGGTGAGGGTTAGGGTTAGGGTTAGAGTTAGGATTTGTGTTAGGGTGAGGGCTAGGGTGAGGCTGAGGGTTAGGGTAAAGGTTTGGCTTAGGCTTAGGTTTAAGCTGAGCGTGAGGTTGAGGGTGAGGGTTATGGTTAGGGTTAGTGTGAGGTTTAGTGTTAGGGTTAGGGTTAGAGTTAGCATTAGGGTGAGGTTTAGGGGTAGAGTTAGTGTTAGGGTGAGGTTAGGGTTAGGGTGAGGGTTGGGTTGTGGGTGACTGTAAGGGTAAGGTGAGGGTTAGGCTGAGGGTGAGGGTCATGGTAAGGGTGAGAGTTAGGGTTAGGGTGAGGGTTAGGGTTAGGGTTAGGGTTAGGGTGAGGGTTAGATTGAGGATTAGTGTTAGCTTTAGTGTGAGGTTTACCGTGAGGATGAGTATTAGGTTTAGGGCTAGGGTTAGGTTGAGGTTTAGGGTTAGTGTTAGCGTGAGGTTTAGGGTTAGGGTGATTGTTAGATTTAGTGTGAGGCTTAGTGTTCGGGTTAAGGTTAGTGTTAATGTGAGAGTAAGTGTTAGGGTGAGGGTTAGGTTTAGGGTGAGGTAATGATTAGGGTGAGGTTTAGGGTTGGGTTTAGGGTTTTTGTTAGGTTTAGGGTCAGGGTTGTTGTTAGTGTTATGGTTAGGGTTCCGGTTAAGGTGAGGGTGAGGTTTAGGGTTAGGGTTAGGATTAGGGTTAGTGTTAGGGTGAGGGTAAGTGTTAGGGTGAGTGATAGGGTTAGGGTGACGGTTATGGTTAGGGTGAGGATCAAGGTAAGGTTTAGGGTTATTTTGAGCGTGAGGGTTAGGGTTATGTTGAGGGTTAGGGTTAGGGTTAGGGTTAGGGTGAGTTTAGGGTTAGGGTTATTGTGAGGGTTAGTGTTAGATTTAAGGTTAGGGGTAGGGTGAGGGTAAGTGTTAGGGTGAGGTTTAGGGTTAGGGTGAGGATTATGGTTAGGGTGAGGGTTAGGGTTATTGTTAGGGTTAGGGTTAGGTTTAGATTTAGGGTTAGGGTGAGGGTGAGATTTAGGGTTAGAGTGAGGTTTATTTTAGGGTTATTGTTAGGGTGAGGGTTAGGGTGAGGTTTAGGCTTAGGCTTAGGCTTAGGCCGAGCATGAGGGTGAGGGTTAGCTTTCGGGTTAGGGTTCGGGTTAGGGTTATGGTTAGTGTCAGGTTTAGGATGAGGTTTAGGGTTAAGGTTAGGGTTAGGGTGAGGGCTAGGCTGAGGGTTAGGGTTAGGGATTGGGTTAGGTTTAGGATTACGGTTAGGGTGAGGGTGAGTGTGAGGCTTAGGGTTAGGGTTAGGGTTAGGCTTAGAGTTAGGGTGAGGGTTTTGGTTAGGGTTTGGGTTAGGGTTAGGGTTAGGGTTACCGTGAGGGTCAGGGTTCGGTTAGGGTTAGTCTTAGGATTAGGCTTATTGTTAGTGTTATGGTTAGGGTTAAGTTTGCAGTGAGGGTGAGGCTGAGGGTGAGGGTGAGGTTTAGGGTTAGGGTTAGGGTTAGTATTATTGTTAGTGTTAGGGCTAGCGTTACGGTGAGGTTGAGGGTGAGGTTGAAGGTTAGGGTTAGGGTGAGTTTTAGGGTTAGGGTTAGTGTTAGGGTGAGAGTGAGGTTTAGGGTTAGAGTTAGGCTTAGGGTTAGGGTTAGGGTGAGGTTTAGGGTTAGGGTTAGGTTTGGGGTTATGGTAAAGTTGAGGTTTAGGGTTAGAATTAGGGTTAGGGTGAGGCTGAGGGTGAGGGTTAGGGTTAGGGTTAGTGTTAGCTTTAGGGTGAGGGTTAGGGTGAGGGTGAGGGTTAGAGTTAAGGTTAGGATTAGGATTAGTGTAAGGGTTAGGGTGAGTGTGAGGTCTAGTGTTAGTGTTAGGATTAGGGTTAGGCTTAGGGTTAGCCTGAGGGTTAGGGTGAGTGTGAGGGTTAAGGTTAGGGTGAGCGTTAGGGTTAGGATTATGGGGAGGGTTAGGATGACTGTTAGGGTTAGAATTAGGGTTAGCATGAGGGGTAGGGTGAGGGTGAGGTTTAGGGATAGGGTTAGGGTTAAGGTAAGTTTGAGGGTGAGGGTGAGGGTTAGGGTGAGGATTAGGATTAGGGTAAGGGTTAGGGTGAGTGTTAGGGTTAGGGGAGGATTAGGTTTATGGTTACACTGAGGTTGAGGGTGAGGGTGAGGGTAAGGGTTAGGATTAGGGTTAGGGTGAGCGTGACTGTGTGTGTTTGGGTTAGTTTTAGGTTTAGGCTTAGGGTTAGGGTGACGGTGAGGTTCAGGGTGAGGGTTAGGGTTAGGGTGAGGTTTAGGCTAAGGGTTAGGGGTAGGGTTAGGATGAGGGTTAGGGTTAGGATTAGGGTTAGAGTGAGGGCTAGGGTGAGGTTGAGGGTTAGGGTGAGGGTTAGGGTTAGGGTTAGGGCGAGAGTTAGGATTTGGGTTAAGTTTATGTTTAGGGTGAGGTTTAGGATAAGGGTTACGGTGAGGTTGAGGATTAGGGTTAGGTTGGGGGTTAGGGTTAGGATTAGGGTTAGGGTGAGGGTGAGGTATAGGGTTAGTGTTAGGATGAGAGTTAAGATGAGGTTTAGGATTAGGGTTAGTGTGAGGGTAGGCTGAGGTTGAGGTTTAGGATTAGGGATTTTTGAAGTTTAGGGTTAGGGTTATGGTTAGGGGTAGGGTGAGGGTGAGGTTTAGGGTTAGAGTTAGGGTAAATGTGAGGCTGAGTTTGAGGGTTAGGTTTAGGGTTAGTGTTAGAGTAAGGGTTAGGTTGAGCATTAAGGTGAGGGTGAGGGTTAGGCTTAGGGTTATAATTAGGATTAGGGTAATGGTTAGGGTGAGTGTGAGGGTTAGGTTTAGGCTTAGGCTTAGGGTTAGGCTGAGGGAGAGGGTGAGTGTGAGGGTTAGCTTTAGGTTGAGGGTTAGGGTTAGGGTTAGCTTGAGAGTTAGGGTTCAAGTTATGTTTAGGGTTAGGGTTAGGGTTACAGTGAGGGTTATGTTTAGGGTTAGGTTGAGGGTTAAGGTTAGGGTTAGGGTGAGGGTTAGGATTAGAGTTAGGGTGAGGGTTATGATTAGGATTAGGGTTACAATTAGGGTTAGGATGAGGGCTAGGGTGAGGGTGAGGATTAGGGTTAGTGTTAGGGTAAGGTTTAAGGTTAAGTTTAGGTTTACAGTGAGAGTTAGTATAAGGGTTAAGTTTACGGTGAGGGTGAAGGTTAGGGTGAGGGTGAGGGTTAGGATTAGGATGAGGGTTAGGATGAGGATTAGGGTTATGATTAGTGTTAGGGTGTGGGCTAGGGTGATGGTGATTTTTAGGGTTAGGGTTTGGGAGAGGTTTAGTGTTAGGGTTAGGGTTAGAGTGAGTGTTAGGATGAGAGTTAGTGTTACCATGAAGTTAGGGTTAGGGTTATGGTGAGGTTGAGGGTTAGAATTAGACGTAGGGTGAGGGTGAGTGTTAGGATTAGGGTTAGTGTTAATTTAGGTTTAGGATTAGTGTTATTGTTAGGGGTAGGGTTAGACTTATAGTGAGGGTGAGGGTGAGGGTGAGGGTGAGGGTTAGGGTTAGGGTGAGTGTTAGGATTGGGGTTATGGGGAGGGTTATGATGAGGGTTAGGTTTAGGATTAGGTTTAGGGTGAGGGTTACGCTTACGGAAGGGTGAGGCTTAGGGTTAGGGTTAGGATTAGGGTTAGGGTTAGGGTTATTGTTAGGGTTAGGGTTAGGGTTATGGTTACGCTGAGGGTGAGGGTTAGGGTTAAGTTTAGGGTGAGGTTTTTAGTGTTAGGGTTAGGGTTAGAGTTAGGGTTAGTGTGAGGGTGATGTTTAGGGGTAGAGTTAGGGTTACGGTGAGGGTCAACATGAGGGTTAGGGTTACGGTGAGGGTTAAGATGGGGGTGATGGTAAGGGTAAAGATGAGGATTAGGCCTAGGGTGAGGGTTATGGTAAGGGTGAGGGTTACGGTTAGGGTGAGGATGAGAGTTAGGTTTAGGGTGAGTGCTAGGGTGAGGGTGAGGACTAGGTTTAGTGTTAGGGTGAGGTTAGGGTTAGTGAGGGGTATGGTTAGGGTTAAGGATAGGGTTAGGTTTAGGTTTATTGTTAGGGTTAGGTTTAGGGTTAGGGTAGTGTTAAGGTTAGGGTTAGGGTTATTGTTAGGGTTAGTCTTAGGATGAGGTTTAGGTTTAGGGTTCGGGTTAGAGTTAGGCTTAGTGTAAGGGTGAGGTTTAGGGTTAGAGTTAGGGTTAGTGTTAGGGTTAGGGTTAGCATGAGGGTTCGGTTTAGGGTTAGGCTTAGGCTTTGGTTTAGGCTTAGGCCCCGCATGTGGGTGAGGCTTAGGGTTAGGGTTAGGGTGAGGGTAATTGATACGGAAGGGTGAGGGTTTGGGTTTGGGTGAGGGTTAGGGTTAGAATTAGGGTTAGGGTGAGGGTGAGGGTTAGGATTAAGGTTAGGGTTAAGGTTATTGTTAGGGTTAGGGTTAGGGTTACGGTGAGGGTGACGGTTAGGGTTAAGTTTATGGTGAGGTTTTTAGTGTTAGTGTTAGGGTTAGGGTCAGGGTTAGGGTGAGGTTTAGGGGTAGAGTTAGGGTTAGGGTTATGGTTAGGGTGAGGGTTAGGGTTAGGGTGAGGGTTAAGGTGGGGTGACGGTAAGGGTAAAGATGAGGGTTAGGCCTAGGGTGAGGGTTATGGTAAGGGTGAGGGTTAGGGTTAGGGTTAGGATTAGGGTGAGAGTCCGTGTTCAGGTTTAGTGTTAGGATGAGGTTTAGGGTGAGGATGAGGGTTAGGGTTAGGGTGAGGACTAGGGTGAGAGGGAGGATTAGGATTAGTGTTAGGGTGAGGTTAGGGTTAGGGTGAGGGTTATGGTTATGGTTAGGGTTAGGGTTAGGGTTAGGTTTAGTGTTAGGGTTAGGGGTAGGATTAGGGTAGGGTTAAGGTTAGGGTTAGGGTTATTGTTAGGGTTAGGGTTAGGATGAGGTTTAGGTTTAGTGTTAGGGTTAGTGTTAGGGTTAGGGTAAGGGTGAGGTTTAGGGTTAGAGTTAGGTTTAGTGTTAGGGTGAAGTTTAGGGTCAGGGTTAGCCTTCAGCTTTGGTTTAGGCTTAGGCCCAGCATGTGTGTGAGGGTTAGGGTGAGGTTTAGGGTGAGGGTTAAGGTTAGGGTTCAGGTGAGGTTTAGGATGATTTTTAGGGGTAGGATTAGAGTTAGGGTGAGGGCAAGTTTTAGGGTTAGGATGATTATTCGGGTTAGGGATAGGGTTAGATTTAGGATTAGGGTTAGGGTGAGGGTTAGTGTGATGGTTAGGGTTAGCATTAGGGTTAGGCTTAGGGTTAAGGTGAGGGTTAGGGTTAGGGTTTGGTTAGGGTGAAGGTGAGGCTGAGGAGTAGGGTTAGGTTGAGGTTTAGGTTTAGGGTTAGGTTTAGGGTTAGTTTTAGTGTTATATTTAGTGTTAAGGTTAAGTTTATGGTTAGGATTAGTGTTATTGTTAGGGTTAGGGTTACAGTTAAGGTGAGGTTGAGGGTGAGGGTGAGGTTTAGGTTTAGGGTGAAGTTTAGGGTTAGGGTTATGGTTAGGGTTAGGGTGAGGTTTAGGGTTAGAGTTAGATTGAGGGGGGAGGGTTAGGGTGAAATTGAGTGCTAGGTTTAGTGTTAGGGTTAGGTTGAGGGTGAGGTATAGGTTGAGGTTTAAGGATAGGGGTAGGTTTAGGATTAGTGTTAGGGGGATGGTGAGTTTGAGGGTTAGGGTGAGGGTTAGGCTTAGGCTTAGGTTTAGGCTGAGGGTGAGGGTGGGGGTAAGGATTAAAGTTAGGGTGATGATTAGGGTTAGGGTTAGTGCTGTTGTTAGGTTTAGGGTTAGAGTTACAGTGAGGTTGAGGGTGCGGGTGAGGGTTAGCGTTAGGGTTAGGGTGGGGTTTAGGGTTAGGCTTAGTGTTAGGGTTAGGGTGAGGTTTGGGGTTAGATATAGGGTTAGGGGGAGGGTTACGGTGATGGCTAGGGTTAGGGTTAGTGTTAGGGTTAGGGTGAGGGAGAGGGTTAGGTTTAGGTTTAGGGTTAGGCTTAGGGTTAGGCTGAGGGTGATGGTGAGGGTGATGGTTAGGGTTAGGGTGAGGGTTAGGGTAAGGGTTATGGGGAGGGTTATGATGAGGGTTAGGGTTAGGATTAGGGTTAGGGTGAGGGTTAGGATTACGGAAGGGGGAGGGTTAGGGTTAGGGTGAGGGTTAGGTTTAGGATTAGGGTTAGGGTGAGGGTTAGGTTTAGGAATAGGTTTAGGGTTAGGGTTATTTTTAGGGTTAGTGTTAGGGTTATGGTTACTGTGAGGGTGAGGGTTAGGGTTAAACTTAAGGTGAGGTTTATAGTGTTAGGGTTAGGGTTAGAGTTAGGGTTAGGGCGAGGGTGAGATTTAGGGTTAGAGTTAGGGTTAGTGTTAGGGTTAGGGTTAGGGTGAGGGTTAGTGTTAGGTTTAGGCTTAGGCTTTGGTTTAGGGTTAGGCCCAGTATGTGGGTGACGTTAAGGGTTAGGGTTAGGTCGAGGGTTAGTGTTATTGGTAGGTTTAGTTTTAGATTTGCGGTGAGGTTGAGGCTGAGGTTTAGGGTTAAGTTTAGGGTGAGGTTTTTAGTGTTAGTTTTAGTGTTAGAGGTAAGGTTAGGGTGAGGGTGAGGTTTAGGGGTAGATTTAGGGTTAGGGTGAGGTTTAGGTTGAGGGTTAGGGTTAGGGTGAGTGTTAGGGTTAGGGGTAGGGTGAGAGTGAAGGGTAGATTGAGGATTAGTGTTCGGTTAGTGTGAGGTTTAGGGTGAGGGTTAGGTTTAGGATTAGGGTGAGGTTTAGGGTTAGGGTGATGGTTAGTGTTAGAGTGATTGTTAGTGTTAGGATTAGGGTTAGTGTTAGGGTGAGTGTAAGTGTTAGGGTGAGGGTTAGTGTGAGGATGAGGGTTATGGTAAGGGTGAGGTTTAGGATTAGTGTTAGGGTTACTGTTAGGGTTAGGGTTAGGATTTGGGTTGCATTGAGGTTGAGTGTGAGGGTTAGTGTTAGTGTTACTGTGAGGTTTAGGGCTTGGGTTAGGGTAGAGTTAGGTTTAGGGTGAGGGTGAAGTTTAGGGTTAGACTTAGGGTTACGGTGAGGGTTAGGATGAGGGTTAGGTTTAGGGTTAGTTTTATGGTTTGGTTAGTGTTAGGCTTAGGCTTAGGACGAGCATGTGTGTGAGGGTTAGGGTTAGGGTTAGGGTGAAGGTTAGGTTTAGGGTTAGGGTGAGTGTTAGGGTGATGTTTATCGTTAGGATTAGGTTTAGGGTGAAGGTTAGGGTGAGGCTTTGGTTGAGGGTTAGGGTTAGGTATAATGTTAGGTTTAGGATTAGGGTTAGGGTGAGTGTGAGTGTGAGGATTAGGGTTAGGGTTTGGCTTAGGTTTAGGGTGACCGTTATGGTTATGGTTAGGGTTAGGGTGAGGTTAAGTCTGAGGATTAGGGTTAGATTTAGGGTTACGGTTAGGGTTAGTGTTATTTTTAGGGTTAGGGTTAGAGTTACGGTGAGGGTGAGGGTGAGCGTTAGGGTTAGTATTAGATTGGGGTTTAGGGTTAGGGTTAGGGTTAGTGTTAGTGTGAGGGTGAGGTTTAGGGTTAGATATAGGGTTAGGAGGAGGGTTAGCGTGAGGGTTATGGTGAGGGTCAGTGTTAGGGTTTGGGTTAGGGGGAGGGGGAGGCTGAGGATTAGTGTTAGTTTTAGGGTTTGGTTTAGGGTTACAGTTTGTGTTAGGTTTAGGGTTAGGGTTAGGGTTACGGTGAGGGTTAGGGTTTGGGTTAGGGTTAAGTTAGGGTCAGGCTGAGGGTAAAGGTGGGGGTGAGGATTAGGTTTATGGTTATGGTTAGGGTTAGGGTTATTGTTAGTGTTATGGGTTAAGTTTGCAGTGATGGTGAGGCTGAGGGTGAGGGTTTGTTTAGGGTTAGGGTGAGGGTTAGGGTTACTGTTATTTTTAGGGTTACAGTTAGAATTACAGTGTGGTTAAGTTTGAGGGTGAGGGTTAGGGTTAGGGTTAGAATGAGGTTTAGGATTAGGGTTAGGGTTAGGGTGAGGGTGAGGGTGAGGTTTAGTGTTAGATTTAGGGTTTGGGGTAGGGTTAGGGTGAGGTTTAGCGTTAGGGTTAGAGTTAGGGTGATGGTGAGGTTTAGGTTGAGGTTTAGGGATAGGGCCACATTTAGGTTTAGGCTTTGGGTGAGCGTGAGTGTGTGGGTTAGGTGGAGAGTTAGGCTTAGTCTTAGGGTTAGGCTGAGGGTCAGGGTGGGGTTGAGGATTAGGGTTAGGGTGATGTTTAGGGTTAGGGTTAGTGTTATTGTTAGGGTAAGGGTTAGAGTTACAGTGAGGGTGAGGGTGCTGGTGAGAGTTAGGTTTAGGGTGGGGTTTAGGTTTTGGGTTAGAGTTAAGGTGAGGGTGAGGGTTAGGGTTAGTACTAGCGTTAGGGTTAGAGTGAGTTGTAGGCTTAGGTTTTGGGTTAGGGTTAGAGTTACTGTGAGGGTGAGGGTGCGGTTGAGTGTGAGGGTTAGGGTTAGGTTTAGATTTATGGTTAGAGTTAGGGTGAGGGCTATTGAGAGGTTTAGGGTTAGAGTTAGGGTGAGGTTTCGAGGTAGGGTTAGATTTAGGGTTAGGGTGAGTGTGAGGTTTAGGGTTAGATTTAGTGTTAGGGTGAGGATGAGGGTGAGGTTTAGGGTTAGGGTTAGTGTGAGGCTGAGGTTTAGGATTAGTATTAGGGTGAGGTTTAGGGTGAGGGTGAGGTTTAGGGTTAGGTTTAGTCTTAGGGTTAGGTTTAAGGTGAGTGGAGGGTTAGGTTTAGGGTTAGGGTTATGGTTAGTGTTAGGGTTAGGGTTAGGATTAGGGTTAGGGTTAGGGTGAGTGTGAGGGTTAGGGATAGGGTTAGGGTGAGGGTTAGGGTTAGGGTTAGGGTGAGAGTTATGTTTCAGTTAAGTTTAGGTTTAGGGTGAGGATTAGGGTTAGGATTAGGTTTAGGGTGGGGGCAAGGGGGATGGTGAGGGTTAGGGTTAGTTTTAGGGTAAGGTTTACGGTTAGGATTAGGGTTCGTGTGAGGGTTAGGACGAGGGTTAGGGTTACGGTGAGGGTGAGGGTTAGACTTAGGTTGAGGTTTAGGGTAAGGCTTAGGCTTAGGTTTAGGCTGAGCATGAGGTTGAGAGTGAGGGTTAGTGTTAGGGTGTTGTGTAGGTGTTAGGGTGATTGTAAGGATGAGATTTAGGGTTAGGGTGAGGTTTAGGGTAATTATGATGGTAAGAGTAATGGTGAGGTTTAGGCTGAATTTGAGGTTTAAGAGAAGGGTGAGGGTTAGGGTAAAGTTTAGGGTTAGGTTAAGGTTTAGGGTTAGGCTTAGGGTGAGGTTTAGATTGAGGATTCGGTTTAGGGTTAGTTTGAGGTTTAGGGTGAGGATGAGGGTTAGGATTAGGGTGAGGGTGAGCATTAGAATTAAGTTTAGGGTGAGGGCTAGGGTGAGGGTGAGGGTTAGGGTTAGGGTTAGGCTGAGGGCTAGGGTGATTTTTAGGGTGAGTTTTAGGGTTAGTGGTAGGGTTAGGTTTACGTTTAGGGTTAGGGATAGGGTCAGGTTTACGGTGAGGCTTAGTGTTAGGGATAGGGTTAGGCTTAGGGTTAGGCTGAAGGTGAGGGTGGGGGTGAGGATTAGGGTTAGGGTTAGTTTTAGGGTTATCGTTAGTGCTATGGTTAGGGTTAAGTTTGCCGTGAGGTTGAGGCTGAGGGTGAGAGTTATGGTTAGGGTTAGGGTTAGGTTTTAATGTTATTGTTAGGGTTAGCGTTAGAGTTATGTTTAGGTTGAGGGTGAGGGTGAGGGTTAGGGTTAAGGTGAGGTTTAGGGTTAGGGTTAGGTTTAGGGTGAGGGTAAGGGTAAGGGTTAGGGTATGGATGGGTTTAGGTTTGAGTTAGTGTTAGGGGGAGTGTTAGGGTGAGGTTTAAGTTTTGGGGTAGTGTTAAGGTTAGGGTGAGGGTGAGGGTGAGGGTTAGGTTGAGGTTTAGGTTTAGGGTTGGGTTTAGTGTTAGGGTTAGTGTGAGGGTTAGGGTGAGGGTTAGGTTTAGACTTAGGGTTAGGCTGAGGGTGAGGGTTGGGGTGAGGATAGGGGTTAGGTTGATGGTTAGGGTTAGTGTTAGTGTTATTTTTAGGGTTAGGGTTAGGGTTATGATGAAGGTGAGGGTGCAGGTGAGGTTTCGGGTTAGGGTTAATGTGGGCTTTAATGTTAGTGTTAGGGTGAGGGTGAGGGTTAGATTGAGGATTAGTGTTAGGGTTAGTTTGAGTTTTACCGTGAGGATTAGTGTTGGGGTTAGGGTTAGTGCTAGGGTTAGGTTGAGGTTTAGGGTTAGTGTTAGGGTGAGGTTTAGGGTTAGGGTGATGGTTAGTGTAAGTGTGAGGCTTAGTGTTCAGGTTATGGTTAGTGTTAAGGTGAGGGTAAGTGTTAGGGTGAGGGTTAGGTTTAGGGTGAGGGTAATGGTTAGGGTGAGGGTTAGGATTAGGGTTTTTGTTAGGATTATGGTTAGGGTTACGGTTACTGTGAGGGTGAGTGTTAGGGATAGCGTTAGGATTAGTATTAGGGTTAGTGTTAGGGTAAGGGTAAGTGTTAGGGTGAGGGTTAGGTTTAGGGTGAGGTTTATGATTAGGGTGAGGGTCAGGGTTAGGGTTAGGGTTACATTGAGCGTTAGGATTATGGTTAAGTTGAGGGTTAGTGTTAGGGTTAAGGTTAGGGTGAGTTTAGGGTTAGGGTTAGTGTGAGGGTTATTGTTAGGGTCAGGGTTACTGGTAGGGTGAGGGTAAGTGTTAGTGTGAGGTTTAGGTTTAGGCTGAGGTTTATGGTTAGGGTGAGAGTTAGGGTTATTGTTAGGGGTAGGTTTAGGGTTAGAGTTAGGGTTAGGGTGAGGGTGATATTGAGTGTTAGAGTTAGGGTGAGTGTTAGGGTTAGGGTGAGGTTTAGGGTTAGGGTTAGGCTTAGGCTTAGGCTTAGGCCGAGCATGAGGGTGAGGGTTAGGGTGCGGGTTAGGGTTAGGGTTAGGCTTATGGTTTGTGTCAGGTTTAGGATGAGGTTTAGGGTTAGGGTTAGGGTTAGGGTGAGGGCTAGGGTGTGGGTTAGGGTGAGGGTTAAGGTTAGGGATAGGGTTAGGTTTAGGATTAGGGTTAGGGTGAGGGTGATTGTGAGGCATAGGGTTAGGGTTATGATTAGGCTTAGAGTTAGGGTGAGGGTTAAGGTTAGATTTTGGGTTAGGGTGCAGGTGAGGCTGAGGATTAGGTTTAGCTTTATGGTTAGATTTAGGTTTAGGTTTAGTGTTAGGTTTAGGGTTACGGTGAGGGTTAGGGTAAGGGTTAAGGTTAGGCTTAGGGTTAGGCTGAGGGTGTCTGTGGGGGAGAGAATTAGAGCTAGGGTTAGGGTTAGGCTTAGGGTTAGGTTTATTGTTAGTGCTATGGTTAGGGTTAAGTTTGCAGTAAAGGTGAGGCTGAGGGAAACGGTGAGGGTTAGGGTTAGGGTTAGGGTTAGTGTTATTGTTAGTGTTAGGGCTAGAGTTACGTTGAGGTTGAGGGTGAGGGTGAATGTTAGGGTTAGGGTGAGTTTTAGGGTTACGGTTAGGGTTAGGGCAAGGGTGAGTTTTAGGGTGAAGGGGAGGTTTAATGTTAGGGTTAGGGTGAGAGTTAGGGTAGGGTTAGGGTGAGAGAAGGATTCAAGTTAAGTTTAGGGTTAGAGTGTGGGTTAAGGTAAGGGTTACGGTGAGGTTGAGGGTTTGGGTTAGGTTGAGATTTAGGGTTAAGATTAGATTTAGTGTTAGGGTGAGGGTTAGGGTAAGGTTTACGGTGAGGGTGAGGGTTAGGGTTAGGGTTAGAGTTAGGATTTGTGTTAGGGTGAGGGCTAGGGTGAGGCTGAGGGTTAGGGTAAAGGTTTGGCTTAGGCTTAGGTTTAAGCTGAGCGTGAGGTTGAGGGTGAGGGTTATGGTTAGGGTTAGTGTGAGGTTTAGTGTTAGGGTTAGGGTTAGAGTTAGCATTAGGGTGAGGTTTAGGGGTAGAGTTAGTGTTAGGGTGAGGTTAGGGTTAGGGTGAGGGTTGGGTTGTGGGTGACTGTAAGGGTAAGGTGAGGGTTAGGCTGAGGGTGAGGGTCATGGTAAGGGTGAGAGTTAGGGTTAGGGTGAGGGTTAGGGTTAGGGTTAGGGTTAGGGTGAGGGTTAGATTGAGGATTAGTGTTAGCTTTAGTGTGAGGTTTACCGTGAGGATGAGTATTAGGTTTAGGGCTAGGGTTAGGTTGAGGTTTAGGGTTAGTGTTAGCGTGAGGTTTAGGGTTAGGGTGATTGTTAGATTTAGTGTGAGGCTTAGTGTTCGGGTTAAGGTTAGTGTTAATGTGAGAGTAAGTGTTAGGGTGAGGGTTAGGTTTAGGGTGAGGTAATGATTAGGGTGAGGTTTAGGGTTGGGTTTAGGGTTTTTGTTAGGTTTAGGGTCAGGGTTGTTGTTAGTGTTATGGTTAGGGTTCCGGTTAAGGTGAGGGTGAGGTTTAGGGTTAGGGTTAGGATTAGGGTTAGTGTTAGGGTGAGGGTAAGTGTTAGGGTGAGTGATAGGGTTAGGGTGACGGTTATGGTTAGGGTGAGGATCAAGGTAAGGTTTAGGGTTATTTTGAGCGTGAGGGTTAGGGTTATGTTGAGGGTTAGGGTTAGGGTTAGGGTTAGGGTGAGTTTAGGGTTAGGGTTATTGTGAGGGTTAGTGTTAGATTTAAGGTTAGGGGTAGGGTGAGGGTAAGTGTTAGGGTGAGGTTTAGGGTTAGGGTGAGGATTATGGTTAGGGTGAGGGTTAGGGTTATTGTTAGGGTTAGGGTTAGGTTTAGATTTAGGGTTAGGGTGAGGGTGAGATTTAGGGTTAGAGTGAGGTTTATTTTAGGGTTATTGTTAGGGTGAGGGTTAGGGTGAGGTTTAGGCTTAGGCTTAGGCTTAGGCCGAGCATGAGGGTGAGGGTTAGCTTTCGGGTTAGGGTTCGGGTTAGGGTTATGGTTAGTGTCAGGTTTAGGATGAGGTTTAGGGTTAAGGTTAGGGTTAGGGTGAGGGCTAGGCTGAGGGTTAGGGTTAGGGATTGGGTTAGGTTTAGGATTACGGTTAGGGTGAGGGTGAGTGTGAGGCTTAGGGTTAGGGTTAGGGTTAGGCTTAGAGTTAGGGTGAGGGTTTTGGTTAGGGTTTGGGTTAGGGTTAGGGTTAGGGTTACCGTGAGGGTCAGGGTTCGGTTAGGGTTAGTCTTAGGATTAGGCTTATTGTTAGTGTTATGGTTAGGGTTAAGTTTGCAGTGAGGGTGAGGCTGAGGGTGAGGGTGAGGTTTAGGGTTAGGGTTAGGGTTAGTATTATTGTTAGTGTTAGGGCTAGCGTTACGGTGAGGTTGAGGGTGAGGTTGAAGGTTAGGGTTAGGGTGAGTTTTAGGGTTAGGGTTAGTGTTAGGGTGAGAGTGAGGTTTAGGGTTAGAGTTAGGCTTAGGGTTAGGGTTAGGGTGAGGTTTAGGGTTAGGGTTAGGTTTGGGGTTATGGTAAAGTTGAGGTTTAGGGTTAGAATTAGGGTTAGGGTGAGGCTGAGGGTGAGGGTTAGGGTTAGGGTTAGTGTTAGCTTTAGGGTGAGGGTTAGGGTGAGGGTGAGGGTTAGAGTTAAGGTTAGGATTAGGATTAGTGTAAGGGTTAGGGTGAGTGTGAGGTCTAGTGTTAGTGTTAGGATTAGGGTTAGGCTTAGGGTTAGCCTGAGGGTTAGGGTGAGTGTGAGGGTTAAGGTTAGGGTGAGCGTTAGGGTTAGGATTATGGGGAGGGTTAGGATGACTGTTAGGGTTAGAATTAGGGTTAGCATGAGGGGTAGGGTGAGGGTGAGGTTTAGGGATAGGGTTAGGGTTAAGGTAAGTTTGAGGGTGAGGGTGAGGGTTAGGGTGAGGATTAGGATTAGGGTAAGGGTTAGGGTGAGTGTTAGGGTTAGGGGAGGATTAGGTTTATGGTTACACTGAGGTTGAGGGTGAGGGTGAGGGTAAGGGTTAGGATTAGGGTTAGGGTGAGCGTGACTGTGTGTGTTTGGGTTAGTTTTAGGTTTAGGCTTAGGGTTAGGGTGACGGTGAGGTTCAGGGTGAGGGTTAGGGTTAGGGTGAGGTTTAGGCTAAGGGTTAGGGGTAGGGTTAGGATGAGGGTTAGGGTTAGGATTAGGGTTAGAGTGAGGGCTAGGGTGAGGTTGAGGGTTAGGGTGAGGGTTAGGGTTAGGGTTAGGGCGAGAGTTAGGATTTGGGTTAAGTTTATGTTTAGGGTGAGGTTTAGGATAAGGGTTACGGTGAGGTTGAGGATTAGGGTTAGGTTGGGGGTTAGGGTTAGGATTAGGGTTAGGGTGAGGGTGAGGTATAGGGTTAGTGTTAGGATGAGAGTTAAGATGAGGTTTAGGATTAGGGTTAGTGTGAGGGTAGGCTGAGGTTGAGGTTTAGGATTAGGGATTTTTGAAGTTTAGGGTTAGGGTTATGGTTAGGGGTAGGGTGAGGGTGAGGTTTAGGGTTAGAGTTAGGGTAAATGTGAGGCTGAGTTTGAGGGTTAGGTTTAGGGTTAGTGTTAGAGTAAGGGTTAGGTTGAGCATTAAGGTGAGGGTGAGGGTTAGGCTTAGGGTTATAATTAGGATTAGGGTAATGGTTAGGGTGAGTGTGAGGGTTAGGTTTAGGCTTAGGCTTAGGGTTAGGCTGAGGGAGAGGGTGAGTGTGAGGGTTAGCTTTAGGTTGAGGGTTAGGGTTAGGGTTAGCTTGAGAGTTAGGGTTCAAGTTATGTTTAGGGTTAGGGTTAGGGTTACAGTGAGGGTTATGTTTAGGGTTAGGTTGAGGGTTAAGGTTAGGGTTAGGGTGAGGGTTAGGATTAGAGTTAGGGTGAGGGTTATGATTAGGATTAGGGTTACAATTAGGGTTAGGATGAGGGCTAGGGTGAGGGTGAGGATTAGGGTTAGTGTTAGGGTAAGGTTTAAGGTTAAGTTTAGGTTTACAGTGAGAGTTAGTATAAGGGTTAAGTTTACGGTGAGGGTGAAGGTTAGGGTGAGGGTGAGGGTTAGGATTAGGATGAGGGTTAGGATGAGGATTAGGGTTATGATTAGTGTTAGGGTGTGGGCTAGGGTGATGGTGATTTTTAGGGTTAGGGTTTGGGAGAGGTTTAGTGTTAGGGTTAGGGTTAGAGTGAGTGTTAGGATGAGAGTTAGTGTTACCATGAAGTTAGGGTTAGGGTTATGGTGAGGTTGAGGGTTAGAATTAGACGTAGGGTGAGGGTGAGTGTTAGGATTAGGGTTAGTGTTAATTTAGGTTTAGGATTAGTGTTATTGTTAGGGGTAGGGTTAGACTTATAGTGAGGGTGAGGGTGAGGGTGAGGGTGAGGGTTAGGGTTAGGGTGAGTGTTAGGATTGGGGTTATGGGGAGGGTTATGATGAGGGTTAGGTTTAGGATTAGGTTTAGGGTGAGGGTTACGCTTACGGAAGGGTGAGGCTTAGGGTTAGGGTTAGGATTAGGGTTAGGGTTAGGGTTATTGTTAGGGTTAGGGTTAGGGTTATGGTTACGCTGAGGGTGAGGGTTAGGGTTAAGTTTAGGGTGAGGTTTTTAGTGTTAGGGTTAGGGTTAGAGTTAGGGTTAGTGTGAGGGTGATGTTTAGGGGTAGAGTTAGGGTTACGGTGAGGGTCAACATGAGGGTTAGGGTTACGGTGAGGGTTAAGATGGGGGTGATGGTAAGGGTAAAGATGAGGATTAGGCCTAGGGTGAGGGTTATGGTAAGGGTGAGGGTTACGGTTAGGGTGAGGATGAGAGTTAGGTTTAGGGTGAGTGCTAGGGTGAGGGTGAGGACTAGGTTTAGTGTTAGGGTGAGGTTAGGGTTAGTGAGGGGTATGGTTAGGGTTAAGGATAGGGTTAGGTTTAGGTTTATTGTTAGGGTTAGGTTTAGGGTTAGGGTAGTGTTAAGGTTAGGGTTAGGGTTATTGTTAGGGTTAGTCTTAGGATGAGGTTTAGGTTTAGGGTTCGGGTTAGAGTTAGGCTTAGTGTAAGGGTGAGGTTTAGGGTTAGAGTTAGGGTTAGTGTTAGGGTTAGGGTTAGCATGAGGGTTCGGTTTAGGGTTAGGCTTAGGCTTTGGTTTAGGCTTAGGCCCCGCATGTGGGTGAGGCTTAGGGTTAGGGTTAGGGTGAGGGTAATTGATACGGAAGGGTGAGGGTTTGGGTTTGGGTGAGGGTTAGGGTTAGAATTAGGGTTAGGGTGAGGGTGAGGGTTAGGATTAAGGTTAGGGTTAAGGTTATTGTTAGGGTTAGGGTTAGGGTTACGGTGAGGGTGACGGTTAGGGTTAAGTTTATGGTGAGGTTTTTAGTGTTAGTGTTAGGGTTAGGGTCAGGGTTAGGGTGAGGTTTAGGGGTAGAGTTAGGGTTAGGGTTATGGTTAGGGTGAGGGTTAGGGTTAGGGTGAGGGTTAAGGTGGGGTGACGGTAAGGGTAAAGATGAGGGTTAGGCCTAGGGTGAGGGTTATGGTAAGGGTGAGGGTTAGGGTTAGGGTTAGGATTAGGGTGAGAGTCCGTGTTCAGGTTTAGTGTTAGGATGAGGTTTAGGGTGAGGAT
Organism: Dipodomys merriami; assembly: GCF_024711535.1. Lineage (NCBI taxonomy): Eukaryota > Metazoa > Chordata > Mammalia > Rodentia > Heteromyidae > Dipodomys > Dipodomys merriami. The sequence goes on from NW_027203348.1 coordinate 726,726, forward strand.
GAGGGTTAGGGTTAGGGTGAGGACTAGGGTGAGAGGGAGGATTAGGATTAGTGTTAGGGTGAGGTTAGGGTTAGGGTGAGGGTTATGGTTATGGTTAGGGTTAGGGTTAGGGTTAGGTTTAGTGTTAGGGTTAGGGGTAGGATTAGGGTAGGGTTAAGGTTAGGGTTAGGGTTATTGTTAGGGTTAGGGTTAGGATGAGGTTTAGGTTTAGTGTTAGGGTTAGTGTTAGGGTTAGGGTAAGGGTGAGGTTTAGGGTTAGAGTTAGGTTTAGTGTTAGGGTGAAGTTTAGGGTCAGGGTTAGCCTTCAGCTTTGGTTTAGGCTTAGGCCCAGCATGTGTGTGAGGGTTAGGGTGAGGTTTAGGGTGAGGGTTAAGGTTAGGGTTCAGGTGAGGTTTAGGATGATTTTTAGGGGTAGGATTAGAGTTAGGGTGAGGGCAAGTTTTAGGGTTAGGATGATTATTCGGGTTAGGGATAGGGTTAGATTTAGGATTAGGGTTAGGGTGAGGGTTAGTGTGATGGTTAGGGTTAGCATTAGGGTTAGGCTTAGGGTTAAGGTGAGGGTTAGGGTTAGGGTTTGGTTAGGGTGAAGGTGAGGCTGAGGAGTAGGGTTAGGTTGAGGTTTAGGTTTAGGGTTAGGTTTAGGGTTAGTTTTAGTGTTATATTTAGTGTTAAGGTTAAGTTTATGGTTAGGATTAGTGTTATTGTTAGGGTTAGGGTTACAGTTAAGGTGAGGTTGAGGGTGAGGGTGAGGTTTAGGTTTAGGGTGAAGTTTAGGGTTAGGGTTATGGTTAGGGTTAGGGTGAGGTTTAGGGTTAGAGTTAGATTGAGGGGGGAGGGTTAGGGTGAAATTGAGTGCTAGGTTTAGTGTTAGGGTTAGGTTGAGGGTGAGGTATAGGTTGAGGTTTAAGGATAGGGGTAGGTTTAGGATTAGTGTTAGGGGGATGGTGAGTTTGAGGGTTAGGGTGAGGGTTAGGCTTAGGCTTAGGTTTAGGCTGAGGGTGAGGGTGGGGGTAAGGATTAAAGTTAGGGTGATGATTAGGGTTAGGGTTAGTGCTGTTGTTAGGTTTAGGGTTAGAGTTACAGTGAGGTTGAGGGTGCGGGTGAGGGTTAGCGTTAGGGTTAGGGTGGGGTTTAGGGTTAGGCTTAGTGTTAGGGTTAGGGTGAGGTTTGGGGTTAGATATAGGGTTAGGGGGAGGGTTACGGTGATGGCTAGGGTTAGGGTTAGTGTTAGGGTTAGGGTGAGGGAGAGGGTTAGGTTTAGGTTTAGGGTTAGGCTTAGGGTTAGGCTGAGGGTGATGGTGAGGGTGATGGTTAGGGTTAGGGTGAGGGTTAGGGTAAGGGTTATGGGGAGGGTTATGATGAGGGTTAGGGTTAGGATTAGGGTTAGGGTGAGGGTTAGGATTACGGAAGGGGGAGGGTTAGGGTTAGGGTGAGGGTTAGGTTTAGGATTAGGGTTAGGGTGAGGGTTAGGTTTAGGAATAGGTTTAGGGTTAGGGTTATTTTTAGGGTTAGTGTTAGGGTTATGGTTACTGTGAGGGTGAGGGTTAGGGTTAAACTTAAGGTGAGGTTTATAGTGTTAGGGTTAGGGTTAGAGTTAGGGTTAGGGCGAGGGTGAGATTTAGGGTTAGAGTTAGGGTTAGTGTTAGGGTTAGGGTTAGGGTGAGGGTTAGTGTTAGGTTTAGGCTTAGGCTTTGGTTTAGGGTTAGGCCCAGTATGTGGGTGACGTTAAGGGTTAGGGTTAGGTCGAGGGTTAGTGTTATTGGTAGGTTTAGTTTTAGATTTGCGGTGAGGTTGAGGCTGAGGTTTAGGGTTAAGTTTAGGGTGAGGTTTTTAGTGTTAGTTTTAGTGTTAGAGGTAAGGTTAGGGTGAGGGTGAGGTTTAGGGGTAGATTTAGGGTTAGGGTGAGGTTTAGGTTGAGGGTTAGGGTTAGGGTGAGTGTTAGGGTTAGGGGTAGGGTGAGAGTGAAGGGTAGATTGAGGATTAGTGTTCGGTTAGTGTGAGGTTTAGGGTGAGGGTTAGGTTTAGGATTAGGGTGAGGTTTAGGGTTAGGGTGATGGTTAGTGTTAGAGTGATTGTTAGTGTTAGGATTAGGGTTAGTGTTAGGGTGAGTGTAAGTGTTAGGGTGAGGGTTAGTGTGAGGATGAGGGTTATGGTAAGGGTGAGGTTTAGGATTAGTGTTAGGGTTACTGTTAGGGTTAGGGTTAGGATTTGGGTTGCATTGAGGTTGAGTGTGAGGGTTAGTGTTAGTGTTACTGTGAGGTTTAGGGCTTGGGTTAGGGTAGAGTTAGGTTTAGGGTGAGGGTGAAGTTTAGGGTTAGACTTAGGGTTACGGTGAGGGTTAGGATGAGGGTTAGGTTTAGGGTTAGTTTTATGGTTTGGTTAGTGTTAGGCTTAGGCTTAGGACGAGCATGTGTGTGAGGGTTAGGGTTAGGGTTAGGGTGAAGGTTAGGTTTAGGGTTAGGGTGAGTGTTAGGGTGATGTTTATCGTTAGGATTAGGTTTAGGGTGAAGGTTAGGGTGAGGCTTTGGTTGAGGGTTAGGGTTAGGTATAATGTTAGGTTTAGGATTAGGGTTAGGGTGAGTGTGAGTGTGAGGATTAGGGTTAGGGTTTGGCTTAGGTTTAGGGTGACCGTTATGGTTATGGTTAGGGTTAGGGTGAGGTTAAGTCTGAGGATTAGGGTTAGATTTAGGGTTACGGTTAGGGTTAGTGTTATTTTTAGGGTTAGGGTTAGAGTTACGGTGAGGGTGAGGGTGAGCGTTAGGGTTAGTATTAGATTGGGGTTTAGGGTTAGGGTTAGGGTTAGTGTTAGTGTGAGGGTGAGGTTTAGGGTTAGATATAGGGTTAGGAGGAGGGTTAGCGTGAGGGTTATGGTGAGGGTCAGTGTTAGGGTTTGGGTTAGGGGGAGGGGGAGGCTGAGGATTAGTGTTAGTTTTAGGGTTTGGTTTAGGGTTACAGTTTGTGTTAGGTTTAGGGTTAGGGTTAGGGTTACGGTGAGGGTTAGGGTTTGGGTTAGGGTTAAGTTAGGGTCAGGCTGAGGGTAAAGGTGGGGGTGAGGATTAGGTTTATGGTTATGGTTAGGGTTAGGGTTATTGTTAGTGTTATGGGTTAAGTTTGCAGTGATGGTGAGGCTGAGGGTGAGGGTTTGTTTAGGGTTAGGGTGAGGGTTAGGGTTACTGTTATTTTTAGGGTTACAGTTAGAATTACAGTGTGGTTAAGTTTGAGGGTGAGGGTTAGGGTTAGGGTTAGAATGAGGTTTAGGATTAGGGTTAGGGTTAGGGTGAGGGTGAGGGTGAGGTTTAGTGTTAGATTTAGGGTTTGGGGTAGGGTTAGGGTGAGGTTTAGCGTTAGGGTTAGAGTTAGGGTGATGGTGAGGTTTAGGTTGAGGTTTAGGGATAGGGCCACATTTAGGTTTAGGCTTTGGGTGAGCGTGAGTGTGTGGGTTAGGTGGAGAGTTAGGCTTAGTCTTAGGGTTAGGCTGAGGGTCAGGGTGGGGTTGAGGATTAGGGTTAGGGTGATGTTTAGGGTTAGGGTTAGTGTTATTGTTAGGGTAAGGGTTAGAGTTACAGTGAGGGTGAGGGTGCTGGTGAGAGTTAGGTTTAGGGTGGGGTTTAGGTTTTGGGTTAGAGTTAAGGTGAGGGTGAGGGTTAGGGTTAGTACTAGCGTTAGGGTTAGAGTGAGTTGTAGGCTTAGGTTTTGGGTTAGGGTTAGAGTTACTGTGAGGGTGAGGGTGCGGTTGAGTGTGAGGGTTAGGGTTAGGTTTAGATTTATGGTTAGAGTTAGGGTGAGGGCTATTGAGAGGTTTAGGGTTAGAGTTAGGGTGAGGTTTCGAGGTAGGGTTAGATTTAGGGTTAGGGTGAGTGTGAGGTTTAGGGTTAGATTTAGTGTTAGGGTGAGGATGAGGGTGAGGTTTAGGGTTAGGGTTAGTGTGAGGCTGAGGTTTAGGATTAGTATTAGGGTGAGGTTTAGGGTGAGGGTGAGGTTTAGGGTTAGGTTTAGTCTTAGGGTTAGGTTTAAGGTGAGTGGAGGGTTAGGTTTAGGGTTAGGGTTATGGTTAGTGTTAGGGTTAGGGTTAGGATTAGGGTTAGGGTTAGGGTGAGTGTGAGGGTTAGGGATAGGGTTAGGGTGAGGGTTAGGGTTAGGGTTAGGGTGAGAGTTATGTTTCAGTTAAGTTTAGGTTTAGGGTGAGGATTAGGGTTAGGATTAGGTTTAGGGTGGGGGCAAGGGGGATGGTGAGGGTTAGGGTTAGTTTTAGGGTAAGGTTTACGGTTAGGATTAGGGTTCGTGTGAGGGTTAGGACGAGGGTTAGGGTTACGGTGAGGGTGAGGGTTAGACTTAGGTTGAGGTTTAGGGTAAGGCTTAGGCTTAGGTTTAGGCTGAGCATGAGGTTGAGAGTGAGGGTTAGTGTTAGGGTGTTGTGTAGGTGTTAGGGTGATTGTAAGGATGAGATTTAGGGTTAGGGTGAGGTTTAGGGTAATTATGATGGTAAGAGTAATGGTGAGGTTTAGGCTGAATTTGAGGTTTAAGAGAAGGGTGAGGGTTAGGGTAAAGTTTAGGGTTAGGTTAAGGTTTAGGGTTAGGCTTAGGGTGAGGTTTAGATTGAGGATTCGGTTTAGGGTTAGTTTGAGGTTTAGGGTGAGGATGAGGGTTAGGATTAGGGTGAGGGTGAGCATTAGAATTAAGTTTAGGGTGAGGGCTAGGGTGAGGGTGAGGGTTAGGGTTAGGGTTAGGCTGAGGGCTAGGGTGATTTTTAGGGTGAGTTTTAGGGTTAGTGGTAGGGTTAGGTTTACGTTTAGGGTTAGGGATAGGGTCAGGTTTACGGTGAGGCTTAGTGTTAGGGATAGGGTTAGGCTTAGGGTTAGGCTGAAGGTGAGGGTGGGGGTGAGGATTAGGGTTAGGGTTAGTTTTAGGGTTATCGTTAGTGCTATGGTTAGGGTTAAGTTTGCCGTGAGGTTGAGGCTGAGGGTGAGAGTTATGGTTAGGGTTAGGGTTAGGTTTTAATGTTATTGTTAGGGTTAGCGTTAGAGTTATGTTTAGGTTGAGGGTGAGGGTGAGGGTTAGGGTTAAGGTGAGGTTTAGGGTTAGGGTTAGGTTTAGGGTGAGGGTAAGGGTAAGGGTTAGGGTATGGATGGGTTTAGGTTTGAGTTAGTGTTAGGGGGAGTGTTAGGGTGAGGTTTAAGTTTTGGGGTAGTGTTAAGGTTAGGGTGAGGGTGAGGGTGAGGGTTAGGTTGAGGTTTAGGTTTAGGGTTGGGTTTAGTGTTAGGGTTAGTGTGAGGGTTAGGGTGAGGGTTAGGTTTAGACTTAGGGTTAGGCTGAGGGTGAGGGTTGGGGTGAGGATAGGGGTTAGGTTGATGGTTAGGGTTAGTGTTAGTGTTATTTTTAGGGTTAGGGTTAGGGTTATGATGAAGGTGAGGGTGCAGGTGAGGTTTCGGGTTAGGGTTAATGTGGGCTTTAATGTTAGTGTTAGGGTGAGGGTGAGGGTTAGATTGAGGATTAGTGTTAGGGTTAGTTTGAGTTTTACCGTGAGGATTAGTGTTGGGGTTAGGGTTAGTGCTAGGGTTAGGTTGAGGTTTAGGGTTAGTGTTAGGGTGAGGTTTAGGGTTAGGGTGATGGTTAGTGTAAGTGTGAGGCTTAGTGTTCAGGTTATGGTTAGTGTTAAGGTGAGGGTAAGTGTTAGGGTGAGGGTTAGGTTTAGGGTGAGGGTAATGGTTAGGGTGAGGGTTAGGATTAGGGTTTTTGTTAGGATTATGGTTAGGGTTACGGTTACTGTGAGGGTGAGTGTTAGGGATAGCGTTAGGATTAGTATTAGGGTTAGTGTTAGGGTAAGGGTAAGTGTTAGGGTGAGGGTTAGGTTTAGGGTGAGGTTTATGATTAGGGTGAGGGTCAGGGTTAGGGTTAGGGTTACATTGAGCGTTAGGATTATGGTTAAGTTGAGGGTTAGTGTTAGGGTTAAGGTTAGGGTGAGTTTAGGGTTAGGGTTAGTGTGAGGGTTATTGTTAGGGTCAGGGTTACTGGTAGGGTGAGGGTAAGTGTTAGTGTGAGGTTTAGGTTTAGGCTGAGGTTTATGGTTAGGGTGAGAGTTAGGGTTATTGTTAGGGGTAGGTTTAGGGTTAGAGTTAGGGTTAGGGTGAGGGTGATATTGAGTGTTAGAGTTAGGGTGAGTGTTAGGGTTAGGGTGAGGTTTAGGGTTAGGGTTAGGCTTAGGCTTAGGCTTAGGCCGAGCATGAGGGTGAGGGTTAGGGTGCGGGTTAGGGTTAGGGTTAGGCTTATGGTTTGTGTCAGGTTTAGGATGAGGTTTAGGGTTAGGGTTAGGGTTAGGGTGAGGGCTAGGGTGTGGGTTAGGGTGAGGGTTAAGGTTAGGGATAGGGTTAGGTTTAGGATTAGGGTTAGGGTGAGGGTGATTGTGAGGCATAGGGTTAGGGTTATGATTAGGCTTAGAGTTAGGGTGAGGGTTAAGGTTAGATTTTGGGTTAGGGTGCAGGTGAGGCTGAGGATTAGGTTTAGCTTTATGGTTAGATTTAGGTTTAGGTTTAGTGTTAGGTTTAGGGTTACGGTGAGGGTTAGGGTAAGGGTTAAGGTTAGGCTTAGGGTTAGGCTGAGGGTGTCTGTGGGGGAGAGAATTAGAGCTAGGGTTAGGGTTAGGCTTAGGGTTAGGTTTATTGTTAGTGCTATGGTTAGGGTTAAGTTTGCAGTAAAGGTGAGGCTGAGGGAAACGGTGAGGGTTAGGGTTAGGGTTAGGGTTAGTGTTATTGTTAGTGTTAGGGCTAGAGTTACGTTGAGGTTGAGGGTGAGGGTGAATGTTAGGGTTAGGGTGAGTTTTAGGGTTACGGTTAGGGTTAGGGCAAGGGTGAGTTTTAGGGTGAAGGGGAGGTTTAATGTTAGGGTTAGGGTGAGAGTTAGGGTAGGGTTAGGGTGAGAGAAGGATTCAAGTTAAGTTTAGGGTTAGAGTGTGGGTTAAGGTAAGGGTTACGGTGAGGTTGAGGGTTTGGGTTAGGTTGAGATTTAGGGTTAAGATTAGATTTAGTGTTAGGGTGAGGGTTAGGGTAAGGTTTACGGTGAGGGTGAGGGTTAGGGTTAGGGTTAGAGTTAGGATTTGTGTTAGGGTGAGGGCTAGGGTGAGGCTGAGGGTTAGGGTAAAGGTTTGGCTTAGGCTTAGGTTTAAGCTGAGCGTGAGGTTGAGGGTGAGGGTTATGGTTAGGGTTAGTGTGAGGTTTAGTGTTAGGGTTAGGGTTAGAGTTAGCATTAGGGTGAGGTTTAGGGGTAGAGTTAGTGTTAGGGTGAGGTTAGGGTTAGGGTGAGGGTTGGGTTGTGGGTGACTGTAAGGGTAAGGTGAGGGTTAGGCTGAGGGTGAGGGTCATGGTAAGGGTGAGAGTTAGGGTTAGGGTGAGGGTTAGGGTTAGGGTTAGGGTTAGGGTGAGGGTTAGATTGAGGATTAGTGTTAGCTTTAGTGTGAGGTTTACCGTGAGGATGAGTATTAGGTTTAGGGCTAGGGTTAGGTTGAGGTTTAGGGTTAGTGTTAGCGTGAGGTTTAGGGTTAGGGTGATTGTTAGATTTAGTGTGAGGCTTAGTGTTCGGGTTAAGGTTAGTGTTAATGTGAGAGTAAGTGTTAGGGTGAGGGTTAGGTTTAGGGTGAGGTAATGATTAGGGTGAGGTTTAGGGTTGGGTTTAGGGTTTTTGTTAGGTTTAGGGTCAGGGTTGTTGTTAGTGTTATGGTTAGGGTTCCGGTTAAGGTGAGGGTGAGGTTTAGGGTTAGGGTTAGGATTAGGGTTAGTGTTAGGGTGAGGGTAAGTGTTAGGGTGAGTGATAGGGTTAGGGTGACGGTTATGGTTAGGGTGAGGATCAAGGTAAGGTTTAGGGTTATTTTGAGCGTGAGGGTTAGGGTTATGTTGAGGGTTAGGGTTAGGGTTAGGGTTAGGGTGAGTTTAGGGTTAGGGTTATTGTGAGGGTTAGTGTTAGATTTAAGGTTAGGGGTAGGGTGAGGGTAAGTGTTAGGGTGAGGTTTAGGGTTAGGGTGAGGATTATGGTTAGGGTGAGGGTTAGGGTTATTGTTAGGGTTAGGGTTAGGTTTAGATTTAGGGTTAGGGTGAGGGTGAGATTTAGGGTTAGAGTGAGGTTTATTTTAGGGTTATTGTTAGGGTGAGGGTTAGGGTGAGGTTTAGGCTTAGGCTTAGGCTTAGGCCGAGCATGAGGGTGAGGGTTAGCTTTCGGGTTAGGGTTCGGGTTAGGGTTATGGTTAGTGTCAGGTTTAGGATGAGGTTTAGGGTTAAGGTTAGGGTTAGGGTGAGGGCTAGGCTGAGGGTTAGGGTTAGGGATTGGGTTAGGTTTAGGATTACGGTTAGGGTGAGGGTGAGTGTGAGGCTTAGGGTTAGGGTTAGGGTTAGGCTTAGAGTTAGGGTGAGGGTTTTGGTTAGGGTTTGGGTTAGGGTTAGGGTTAGGGTTACCGTGAGGGTCAGGGTTCGGTTAGGGTTAGTCTTAGGATTAGGCTTATTGTTAGTGTTATGGTTAGGGTTAAGTTTGCAGTGAGGGTGAGGCTGAGGGTGAGGGTGAGGTTTAGGGTTAGGGTTAGGGTTAGTATTATTGTTAGTGTTAGGGCTAGCGTTACGGTGAGGTTGAGGGTGAGGTTGAAGGTTAGGGTTAGGGTGAGTTTTAGGGTTAGGGTTAGTGTTAGGGTGAGAGTGAGGTTTAGGGTTAGAGTTAGGCTTAGGGTTAGGGTTAGGGTGAGGTTTAGGGTTAGGGTTAGGTTTGGGGTTATGGTAAAGTTGAGGTTTAGGGTTAGAATTAGGGTTAGGGTGAGGCTGAGGGTGAGGGTTAGGGTTAGGGTTAGTGTTAGCTTTAGGGTGAGGGTTAGGGTGAGGGTGAGGGTTAGAGTTAAGGTTAGGATTAGGATTAGTGTAAGGGTTAGGGTGAGTGTGAGGTCTAGTGTTAGTGTTAGGATTAGGGTTAGGCTTAGGGTTAGCCTGAGGGTTAGGGTGAGTGTGAGGGTTAAGGTTAGGGTGAGCGTTAGGGTTAGGATTATGGGGAGGGTTAGGATGACTGTTAGGGTTAGAATTAGGGTTAGCATGAGGGGTAGGGTGAGGGTGAGGTTTAGGGATAGGGTTAGGGTTAAGGTAAGTTTGAGGGTGAGGGTGAGGGTTAGGGTGAGGATTAGGATTAGGGTAAGGGTTAGGGTGAGTGTTAGGGTTAGGGGAGGATTAGGTTTATGGTTACACTGAGGTTGAGGGTGAGGGTGAGGGTAAGGGTTAGGATTAGGGTTAGGGTGAGCGTGACTGTGTGTGTTTGGGTTAGTTTTAGGTTTAGGCTTAGGGTTAGGGTGACGGTGAGGTTCAGGGTGAGGGTTAGGGTTAGGGTGAGGTTTAGGCTAAGGGTTAGGGGTAGGGTTAGGATGAGGGTTAGGGTTAGGATTAGGGTTAGAGTGAGGGCTAGGGTGAGGTTGAGGGTTAGGGTGAGGGTTAGGGTTAGGGTTAGGGCGAGAGTTAGGATTTGGGTTAAGTTTATGTTTAGGGTGAGGTTTAGGATAAGGGTTACGGTGAGGTTGAGGATTAGGGTTAGGTTGGGGGTTAGGGTTAGGATTAGGGTTAGGGTGAGGGTGAGGTATAGGGTTAGTGTTAGGATGAGAGTTAAGATGAGGTTTAGGATTAGGGTTAGTGTGAGGGTAGGCTGAGGTTGAGGTTTAGGATTAGGGATTTTTGAAGTTTAGGGTTAGGGTTATGGTTAGGGGTAGGGTGAGGGTGAGGTTTAGGGTTAGAGTTAGGGTAAATGTGAGGCTGAGTTTGAGGGTTAGGTTTAGGGTTAGTGTTAGAGTAAGGGTTAGGTTGAGCATTAAGGTGAGGGTGAGGGTTAGGCTTAGGGTTATAATTAGGATTAGGGTAATGGTTAGGGTGAGTGTGAGGGTTAGGTTTAGGCTTAGGCTTAGGGTTAGGCTGAGGGAGAGGGTGAGTGTGAGGGTTAGCTTTAGGTTGAGGGTTAGGGTTAGGGTTAGCTTGAGAGTTAGGGTTCAAGTTATGTTTAGGGTTAGGGTTAGGGTTACAGTGAGGGTTATGTTTAGGGTTAGGTTGAGGGTTAAGGTTAGGGTTAGGGTGAGGGTTAGGATTAGAGTTAGGGTGAGGGTTATGATTAGGATTAGGGTTACAATTAGGGTTAGGATGAGGGCTAGGGTGAGGGTGAGGATTAGGGTTAGTGTTAGGGTAAGGTTTAAGGTTAAGTTTAGGTTTACAGTGAGAGTTAGTATAAGGGTTAAGTTTACGGTGAGGGTGAAGGTTAGGGTGAGGGTGAGGGTTAGGATTAGGATGAGGGTTAGGATGAGGATTAGGGTTATGATTAGTGTTAGGGTGTGGGCTAGGGTGATGGTGATTTTTAGGGTTAGGGTTTGGGAGAGGTTTAGTGTTAGGGTTAGGGTTAGAGTGAGTGTTAGGATGAGAGTTAGTGTTACCATGAAGTTAGGGTTAGGGTTATGGTGAGGTTGAGGGTTAGAATTAGACGTAGGGTGAGGGTGAGTGTTAGGATTAGGGTTAGTGTTAATTTAGGTTTAGGATTAGTGTTATTGTTAGGGGTAGGGTTAGACTTATAGTGAGGGTGAGGGTGAGGGTGAGGGTGAGGGTTAGGGTTAGGGTGAGTGTTAGGATTGGGGTTATGGGGAGGGTTATGATGAGGGTTAGGTTTAGGATTAGGTTTAGGGTGAGGGTTACGCTTACGGAAGTGTGAGGCTTAGGGTTAGGGTTAGGATTAGGGTTAGGGTTAGGGTTATTGTTAGGGTTAGGGTTAGGGTTATGGTTACGCTGAGGGTGAGGGTTAGGGTTAAGTTTAGGGTGAGGTTTTTAGTGTTAGGGTTAGGGTTAGAGTTAGGGTTAGTGTGAGGGTGATGTTTAGGGGTAGAGTTAGGGTTACGGTGAGGGTCAACATGAGGGTTAGGGTTACGGTGAGGGTTAAGATGGGGGTGATGGTAAGGGTAAAGATGAGGATTAGGCCTAGGGTGAGGGTTATGGTAAGGGTGAGGGTTACGGTTAGGGTGAGGATGAGAGTTAGGTTTAGGGTGAGTGCTAGGGTGAGGGTGAGGACTAGGTTTAGTGTTAGGGTGAGGTTAGGGTTAGTGAGGGGTATGGTTAGGGTTAAGGATAGGGTTAGGTTTAGGTTTATTGTTAGGGTTAGGTTTAGGGTTAGGGTAGTGTTAAGGTTAGGGTTAGGGTTATTGTTAGGGTTAGTCTTAGGATGAGGTTTAGGTTTAGGGTTCGGGTTAGAGTTAGGCTTAGTGTAAGGGTGAGGTTTAGGGTTAGAGTTAGGGTTAGTGTTAGGGTTAGGGTTAGCATGAGGGTTCGGTTTAGGGTTAGGCTTAGGCTTTGGTTTAGGCTTAGGCCCCGCATGTGGGTGAGGCTTAGGGTTAGGGTTAGGGTGAGGGTAATTGATACGGAAGGGTGAGGGTTTGGGTTTGGGTGAGGGTTAGGGTTAGAATTAGGGTTAGGGTGAGGGTGAGGGTTAGGATTAAGGTTAGGGTTAAGGTTATTGTTAGGGTTAGGGTTAGGGTTACGGTGAGGGTGACGGTTAGGGTTAAGTTTATGGTGAGGTTTTTAGTGTTAGTGTTAGGGTTAGGGTCAGGGTTAGGGTGAGGTTTAGGGGTAGAGTTAGGGTTAGGGTTATGGTTAGGGTGAGGGTTAGGGTTAGGGTGAGGGTTAAGGTGGGGTGACGGTAAGGGTAAAGATGAGGGTTAGGCCTAGGGTGAGGGTTATGGTAAGGGTGAGGGTTAGGGTTAGGGTTAGGATTAGGGTGAGAGTCCGTGTTCAGGTTTAGTGTTAGGATGAGGTTTAGGGTGAGGATGAGGGTTAGGGTTAGGGTGAGGACTAGGGTGAGAGGGAGGATTAGGATTAGTGTTAGGGTGAGGTTAGGGTTAGGGTGAGGGTTATGGTTATGGTTAGGGTTAGGGTTAGGGTTAGGTTTAGTGTTAGGGTTAGGGGTAGGATTAGGGTAGGGTTAAGGTTAGGGTTAGGGTTATTGTTAGGGTTAGGGTTAGGATGAGGTTTAGGTTTAGTGTTAGGGTTAGTGTTAGGGTTAGGGTAAGGGTGAGGTTTAGGGTTAGAGTTAGGTTTAGTGTTAGGGTGAAGTTTAGGGTCAGGGTTAGCCTTCAGCTTTGGTTTAGGCTTAGGCCCAGCATGTGTGTGAGGGTTAGGGTGAGGTTTAGGGTGAGGGTTAAGGTTAGGGTTCAGGTGAGGTTTAGGATGATTTTTAGGGGTAGGATTAGAGTTAGGGTGAGGGCAAGTTTTAGGGTTAGGATGATTATTCGGGTTAGGGATAGGGTTAGATTTAGGATTAGGGTTAGGGTGAGGGTTAGTGTGATGGTTAGGGTTAGCATTAGGGTTAGGCTTAGGGTTAAGGTGAGGGTTAGGGTTAGGGTTTGGTTAGGGTGAAGGTGAGGCTGAGGAGTAGGGTTAGGTTGAGGTTTAGGTTTAGGGTTAGGTTTAGGGTTAGTTTTAGTGTTATATTTAGTGTTAAGGTTAAGTTTATGGTTAGGATTAGTGTTATTGTTAGGGTTAGGGTTACAGTTAAGGTGAGGTTGAGGGTGAGGGTGAGGTTTAGGTTTAGGGTGAAGTTTAGGGTTAGGGTTATGGTTAGGGTTAGGGTGAGGTTTAGGGTTAGAGTTAGATTGAGGGGGGAGGGTTAGGGTGAAATTGAGTGCTAGGTTTAGTGTTAGGGTTAGGTTGAGGGTGAGGTATAGGTTGAGGTTTAAGGATAGGGGTAGGTTTAGGATTAGTGTTAGGGGGATGGTGAGTTTGAGGGTTAGGGTGAGGGTTAGGCTTAGGCTTAGGTTTAGGCTGAGGGTGAGGGTGGGGGTAAGGATTAAAGTTAGGGTGATGATTAGGGTTAGGGTTAGTGCTGTTGTTAGGTTTAGGGTTAGAGTTACAGTGAGGTTGAGGGTGCGGGTGAGGGTTAGCGTTAGGGTTAGGGTGGGGTTTAGGGTTAGGCTTAGTGTTAGGGTTAGGGTGAGGTTTGGGGTTAGATATAGGGTTAGGGGGAGGGTTACGGTGATGGCTAGGGTTAGGGTTAGTGTTAGGGTTAGGGTGAGGGAGAGGGTTAGGTTTAGGTTTAGGGTTAGGCTTAGGGTTAGGCTGAGGGTGATGGTGAGGGTGATGGTTAGGGTTAGGGTGAGGGTTAGGGTAAGGGTTATGGGGAGGGTTATGATGAGGGTTAGGGTTAGGATTAGGGTTAGGGTGAGGGTTAGGATTACGGAAGGGGGAGGGTTAGGGTTAGGGTGAGGGTTAGGTTTAGGATTAGGGTTAGGGTGAGGGTTTGGGTTATGGTTAGAGTTACAGTGAGGGTGAGGTTTAGGGTTAGGTTTATTCTTAGGGTTATACTTAGGGTTAGGGTTAGGGTTAAGGTTAAGGTAAGGGTGAGGTTGAGGGTGATGTTGAGTGTTAGGGTTAGGGTTAGGATGAGATTTTCAGTTAGGGTTAGGGTTAGGGTTAGGGTCAGGGTGAGGTTTAGGGTTAGAGTTAGGGTTAGGGTTAGGGTTAGTGTGAGTGTTAGGGTTAGGGTTAGTGTTACAGTTAGGGTTATGGTGAGGGCTAGTGTTTGGGTGAGGGTTAAGGTTAGCATTAGGCTTTGGCTTTGGGTTAAGATGAGGGTGAGGGTGAGGGTGAGGGATAGGGTAAGGGTGAGGGTGAGATTTAGGGTTAGAGTTAGTGTTAGGGTGATAGTTAGAATTAGGTTTAGGGTGAGGGTCATGGTTATGGTAAGGGTGAGGCTTAGGTTTAGGGTGAGGGTTAGGGTTAGGATGAAGGTTAGGATGAGGGTGAGGGTTAGGATTAGGGTTAGAGTTAGGATTATTGTAAGTGTTATTGTTCTGGCTACCTTTGCAGAGACGGTGAGACTGAGGGTGAGGGGTAGGTATAGGATTAGGGTTAGGGTTTGGTTTAGGGTTAGGATTAGCGTTATTGTGAGGTTTAAGGTTAGAGTTATGGTGAGGGTGAGGGTGAGGGTAAGGGTTAGGGTTAGGATTAGGGTTAGGGTGAGGTTTAGGGTCGGGGTTAGGATTTGGGTTAGGGTGAGTGTGAGGTTTAGGGTTAGAGTTAGGGTTAGGGGGAGGGTTCGCGTGAGGGTTAGGGTTAGGGTTAGTTTTAGGGTTAGGGTTAGGGTGAGGCTTAGGGTTAGGATTAGGGTTAGGGTGAGGGTGAATGTGAGGGTTAGGGTTAGGGTTTGGGTTAGGCTTAGTGTTAGGCTGAGGGTGAGATTGAGGTGAGGGTTATGGTTAGGGTGAGGGTCGGGGTTAGGGTTAGGGTGAGGGTGAGGTTTAGGTTGAGGATTAGTGTTTGGGTTAGTGTGAGGTTTAGGGTGAGGATGAGTGTTAGGGTTAGGTTGAGGGCTAGGGTGAAGGTGAGGGTTAGCTTTAGGGATAGGGTGAGGTTTAGGTTTAGGATGATTGTTAGCGTTAGTGTGAGGGTTAGTGTTAGGGTTAGTGTTAATGTTAGGGTGAGGGTAAGTGTTAGGGTAAGGTTTAGGTTTAGGGTGAGGGTTAGGATTAGGGTTAGGGTTAGGGTTAGGGTGAGTGTGAGGGTTAGGATAAGGGTTAGGGTTAGGGTTAGAGTTAGGGTGAGGTTGAGGGTGAGAGTTACGGTTAGGGTGAGTGTTGGGGTTAGGTTTAGAGTGAGGGTTAGTGTGATGGTTAGGCTTATGCTTAGGGTTTGTGTATGGGCTAGGGTGAGTGTGAGGGTTAGGGTTAGGTTTAGGGTGAGGTGTAGGGTGAGGATTAGGTTTAGTATTAGGGTTAGAGTTGGGGTTAGGGTGAGGCTTAATGTAAGGCAGAGGGTGAGGGTCAGGGTGAGATTTAGAGTTAGGGTGAAGGTGAGGTTTAGGGTTATAGTTAGGGTGAGGATTAGTGTGAGGGTTAGGGTTAGGGTTAGTGTTAGGGTTAGGGTTAGGGTGATGGTGAGTGTGAGGGTCAGGGTTTGTCTTAGCCTGAGGGAGAGGCTTAGGCAGAGCATGAGGGTGAGGGTGAGTGTTAGTGTTAGTGTTTTAGGGTTAGGGTGAGTGTTAGGATGAGGTTTAGGGTTAGCATTAGGGTTAGGGGCAGGACTAGAGTTAGGGTGAGGGTTAGGTTTAGGTTTAGTGTGAGGTTTAGTGTTAAGTTTAAGGTGAGGCTTAGGGTTAGGATTAGGATTAGGGTGAGGGTTTATGTTAGGTTTAGAGTTAGGGTGAGGTTCAGGGTTTGGGTTAGGTTTAGGGTTAGTGTTATAGTTAAGGTTAGGGTTAGAGTTACAGTAAGAGTGAGGGTGAGGGTGAGGGTTAGGATCAGGGTTAGGGTGAGGTTTAAGGTTAGGATTATGGTTAGGGTGAGGGTGAGGTTTAGGGTTAAAGTTAAGGTGAGGGGGAGGGTTAGGTTGAGTGTTATTGTTAGGGTTAGTGATAGGGTTAAGGTGAGGGTTAGGATGAGGTTTAGGATTACGTTGAAGGTGAGGGTGAATGTGAGGGTTAGGGTTAGGGTTTGGCTTAGGCTTACGGTTAGGCTGAGGGTATGGGTGGGGATGAGGATTAGGTTTAGTATGATGGTTAGGGCTATGGTTAGTTTAAGGGTTAGGATGAGGGTTAGGTTTAGGGTCAGGGTGAGGTTTAGGGTTAGGTTTAGAGATAGGGTTAGGGTGAGGGTGAGGTTTAGGGTTAGAGTTAGGGTTAGTGATAGGGACAGGCTTAGGGTTAGGCTGAGGGTGAGGGTGTGGTTGAGGATTAGGTTTAGTGTTAGTGTTAGGGTTAGGGTTATAGTTAGGGTTACAGTTAGGTTTAGGGTTAGGATTAATATTAAGTTTAAGGTGAGGGTGAGTGTGAGGGTTAATGTTATTGTTAGGGTTAGGATTAGGGTTAGGGTGAGGGTGAGTTTTAGGGTTAGGGTTAGGTTTAGAGTGAGGTTTAGGGTGAGGGTTAGGGTTAGGGTTAGTTTTAGGGTTAGGTTTGGGGTTAGTGTTAGGTTTAAGGTTACTGTGACTGTGAGTGTGAGGCTTAGGGTTAGGGTTAGTGTTAGGCTGAGGCTGAGGGTGAAGTTGAGGGTTAGATTTAGGGTTACGGTATGGTTTATGTTTAGAGTGAGGGTTAGAGTGAGGGTTAGGGTTAAGATTAGGGTTAGGGTATGTGCTAGGGTTAGGTATAGGGTTAGGGTTTGGGTTAGGGTGACTTTTAGTGTTAGGTTTAGTGTCAGAGTTTGGGTTGGTGTGAGGGATTGGGTTAGGGATAGAGTTACCGTGAGGGTGAGGTTTAGGGGTAGGTTTAGGGTTAGGGTTATTCTTAGGGTTAGGGTTATATTTAAGGTTAAGGTAAGGGTAAGGGTGAGGGTGATGTTGAGGGTTAGGGTTAGGGTTAGGATGAGGTTTAGAGTTAGGGTTAGGGTTAGGGTCAGGGTGAGGTTTAGGTTTAGAGTTAGGGTTAGGGTTAGGGTTAGTGTGAGTGTTAGGGTTAGGGTTAGTGTTACAGTTAGGGTTATGGTGAGGGCTAGTGTGAGGGTGAGGGTTAGGGTTAGTGTTAGGCTTTGGCTTTGGGTTCAGCTGAGGGTGAGGGTGAGGGTTAGGGTGAGGGTTACTGTTAGTGTTAGTGTTAGGGTTAGGGTTAGTGTTAGTGTTAGGGTTAGGGTGAGGGTTAGGATGAGGGTAAGGGTTAGGGTTAGGGTTAGGATTAGGATTAGGGTTAGTGTTAGTGTGAGTGCTTGTGTTAGGCTTAGGGTTAGGGTTAGGCTTAGCATTAAGCTGAGGGTGAGGGTGAGGGGTTAGGGTAAGCGTTCCGCTTAGTGTTATCATTTGGGTGAGAATTATGGTTCGGGTTAATTTTAGGGTTAGGGTGAGGGTTAGGGTTAGGGTTAGGGTGAGAGTTAGGGTTCTGATAAGTTTAGGGTTAGGGTGAGGATTAGGGTTAGGATTAGGTTTAGGGTTGGGGCTAGGGTGATGGTGAGGGTGAGGGTTAGTTTTAGGGTAAGGTTTATGGTTAGGGTTAGGGTTTGGGTGAGGGTTAGGATGAGGGTTAGCATTAGGGTGAGGGTGAGGGTTAGGGGTAGGTTGAGGGTTAGATTTAGGATTAGGGTTAGGTTGAGGGTGAGTGTTAGGATTATTGTTAGGATTAGGATTTGGATTAGGGTTAGGGTGAGTGTGAGGTTTAGGGTTAGGGTTAGGCTTAGGTTTAGTCTGAGGGTGATGGTGAGGGTGAGGGTTATTGTTAGGGTGAGGGTTAGGGTTAGGGTTAGGGTGAGAGTTAGGGTTCGGGTTAAGTTTAGGGTTAGGGTGAGGTTTAGGGTATGGGTTACAGTGTGGGTTAGGGTTAATGTTAGTGTGAGGAGTAGGATGAGGGTTAGGGTTAGGATTAGTCTTAGAATGAAGGCTAGGGTGAGGTTGAGGTTTAAGGTTAGAGATAGGGTTAGGGTGAGGCTGAGGGTGAAAGTTAGGGTTAGTGTTAGTGTTAGATTTAGGGTTTCGGTGAGGGTTAGGGTGAGGGTGAGTGTTAGCCTTGGTGTTAGGAATAGGATTAGGGTAAGGGTTAGGGTGATTGTAAGGGTTAGTGTCACGGTGAGCGTGAGTGTTAGGGTTAGGTTGAGGGTTAGGTTTAGGCATACGATTAGGGTGAGGTTGAGAGTGAGGATTAAGGTTAGGGTAAGGGTTAGGGGTAGGGTTAGAGTGAGAGTTAGGGTTCGAGTTTAGGGTTAGGGTGTGATTTAGGGTTAGGATTACGTTGGGTTTGAAGGTTAGGCTTAGTTTGAGGGTTAGGGTTAGGCTTAGGATTAGGGTGAGGGTTAGGGTTAGGGTTAGGCTGAGGTTTAGGGTGAGGTTTTGGATTACGGTTAGGGTTAGTGTTAGGGTGAGGGTGAGGTTTTGGGTTAGAGTTAGGTTTAGGGGCAGGCTTAGGGAGAGTTTTTGGGTTAGAGTTAGTGTTATGGTTAGGGTGAGGGTTAGGGTTTGGGTTAGGGTTATTGTTAGTGTTATGGTTAGGGTTAAGTTTGTGGTGAGGGCGAGGTTGAGGGTGGGAGTTATGTTTAGTGTTAGGTTTAGGGTGAGGTTTAGTGTTAGGGTTAGGGTAAGGTTTAGGGTGAGTGTGAGGTTTAGGTTTAGATTTAGGGTTAGGGTTAGGATTAGGGTTAGGGTGAGGGTTAGGGTGAAGGCTAGGGTGTCGTTGAGGGTTATGGTAAGTGTTAGGGTTAAGTTTAGGGTGAGGGTTAGCTTGAGGTTTAGGGTTAGGGTTAGGATTAGGGTTAGGGTGAGGATTAGGGTGAGTGTGAGGTTTAGGTTTAGGGTTAAGCTTAGGTGTAGGCTGAGGGTTAGGTTGAGTGTGAGGTTAGGGTTAGGGGTTAGGGTTAGGGTGAGGGTTAGGGGTAGTGTTTGGGTGAAAGATAGGGTTCAAGTTAAGTTTTGGGTTAGCGTTAGGTTTACGGTGATGGTTAGGATGAGGATTAGGGTTAGGATTAGGTTTAGGGTGAGGGTAGGGTGAACGTGAGGGTTAGGATTAGTGTTTTGGTGAGGTTTAGGGTTAGGGTTAGTGTTAGGATGAGGGTTAGGGTTACGGTGAGGGTGAGGGTTAGGGTTAGGGTAAGGGTTAGGGTAAGCATTTGGGTTAGTGTTAGGGTGAGTTTTAGGGTTACATTTAGGGTTAAGTCGAGGGGTAGGGTTAAGTTTAGTGTTAGGGTTAAGGTTAGGGTGAGTGTTAGCTTGAGGTTTAGGGTTATTTTTAGGGTTAGGGTTAGGATTAAAGTTAGGGTGAGGGTGAGTGTGAGGGTTAAGTTTAGGGTGAGTGTTAGCTTGAGGTTTTGGGTTAGGCTGAGGGTGAGGGTGGGGTGAAGATTAGGGGTAGGGTGAGGGTGAGTGTGAGGGTTAGGGTTAGGGTAAGTCTTAGGCTTAGGGTTCGGCTGAGGGTGAGGGTGGGGGTGAGGATTAGGGTTAGGGTGATGGTTATGGTTAGGGTTAGGGTGAGGGCTGGGATAAGGATTAGGTTTAGGATTAGGGTTAGGGAGAGGACTAGGGTGAGGGTTAGGGTAAGGGTTAGCTTAGGCTTACGGTTAAGCTGAGCGTGAGGTTGAGGGTAAGTTTTAGGTTTAGGGTGATGGTTAGGTTTACGGTTAGGGTGAGGGTTAGGATGAGGTTTAGGGTTAGGGTGAGGATGATGGTAAGTGTAAAGGTGAGGATTAGGCTGAGGGTGAGGGTTAAGATAAAGGTGAGTGTTAGGGTTAGGGTTAGGGTTAGGGTGAGTGTTAGATTGAGGTTTAGGTTTAGGGTTAGGGTTAGTGTGAGGTTTAGGGTGAGGATGAGGGTTAGGGTTAGGGTGAGGGTGAGGATTAGACATCGGTTTAGGGTGAGGGCTTGGATGAGGGTTAGGGTTAGAGTTAGGGTTAGCGTTAGGGTGAGGTTTAGGATTAGGGTGAGGATTAGGGTTAGTGTGAAGGTTAGTGTTAGGGTTAGGGTTAGTGTTACGGTGAGAGTAACTGTTAGGGTGAGGGTTAGGGTTAGGGTGAGGCTTATGGTTATGGTGAGTGTTAGGGTTAGGGTTAGAGTAATTTTTAGGCTTAGGATTACTGTTACAGTGAGCTTGAGAGTTAGGGTTAGTGTTAGGGTGAAGTTTAGTGTTAGGGTTAGTGTTAGAGTTAGGGTTAGGGTGAAGTTGCGGTTTAGTGGTAGGATTAGGGTTAAGGTGAGGGTTAGGGTGAGGGTTAGGGTTAGGGTGAGGGTTAGGGTGGGGGTGACGGTAGGGGTAAAGATGAGGGTTAGGCTGAGGGTGAGCGTTACGGTAAAGGTGAGGGTTAGGTTTAGGGTGAGGGTTAGGTTTAGAGTTAGGGTGAGGCTGAGGGTTAGATTGAGATTTAGTGTTAGGGTTAGTGTGAGGTTTATGGTGAGGATGAGTGTTAGGGTTAGGGTGAGTGCTAGGGTGAGGTTCAGGGTTAAGTTTAGTGTTAGGATGGGGTTTAGGGTTACGGTGATTGTTAGGGTTAGTGTGAGCATTAGTGTTAGCATTAGGTTTAGTGTTAGTGTGAGTGTAAGTATTAGGATGAGGGTTAGGGTTAGGGTGAGGGTTATGATTAGGGTGAGGGTTAGGGTAAGGGTTAGGGTTATTGTTAGGGTTAGGTTTAGGGTTATATGGTTACGGTGAGGGTGATCGTGTGGGTTATTTTTATGGTTAGGATGAGGTTTAGGTTTCAGGTAAGGGTTAGATTTAGGGTTAGGGTGAGGGTGAGGTTTAGGGTTAGAGTTAGCATTAGTGTTAGTGTTAGGGATAGGGTGAGGGTTAGGGTTAGGCTTAGGCTTAGGCTTGGGCCGAGCATGAGGAGGAGGGTTAGGGTTCGGGTTAGGGTGAGGTTTAGGGTTAGGGTTAGGCTGAGGGTTAGGTTTAGGTTTAGGGTTAGGATTAGGTTTGGGGTGAGGGCTAGTGTGAGGGTTAGGGTGAGGGTTAGGTTTAGGATAGGGTTAGGTTTAGGATTTGGGTTAGGGTGAGTGTGAGTGTGAAGGTTAGGTTTGGGTTAGGCTTAGGGTTAGTGTGAAGGTTAGGGTTAGGGTTTGGCTTAGGGTGAGGGTGAGGCTGAGGATTAGTGTTAGGTTTAAGGTTTGGTTTAGGGTTAGGGTTTCTGTTAGGTTTAGGGTTAGGGTTAGGGTTACAGTGAGGGTTAGGATTAGGGTTAGGGTTAAGTTAGGGTTAGGCTGAGGGTGAGGGTGGGGGTGAGGAATAGGGTTATGGTTAAGGTTAAGGTTATTGTTAGTGTTGTGGTTAGGGTTAAGTTTGCAGTGAGGGTGAGGCTGAGGGTGAGGTTTATGGTTAGGGTTACGTTTAGGGTTAGGGTTACTGTTATTGTTAGTGTTGGGGTAAGAATGACTGTGAGGTTGAGAGTGAGGGTGAGGGTTAGGGTTAGGGTGAGGTTTAGGATTAGGGTTAGGTTTAGGGTTAGGGTGAGGGTGAAGTTTCGGGTTAGAGTTAGTGTTTGGGGGAGGGTTAGGGTGAGGTTTAGGGACAGGGTTAGTGTTAGGGTTAGGCTGAGGTTGAGGTTTAGGTTGGGGATTAGGGATAGGGTTAAGTTTAGTTTTAGCATTAGGTTGAGCGTGAATGTGAGGGTTAGGTTGAGGGTTAGGCTTAAGCTTAGGGTTAGGCTGAGGGCGAGGGTGGGTGTGAGGATTAGGGTTAGGGTGATTGTTAGGTTTATGTTTAGTGTTATTGTTAGGGTAACGGTTAGAGTTAAGGTGAGGGTGAGGGTGTGGGTGAGACTTAGATTCAGGGTTAGAGTGTGTTTTAGGGTTAGGATTAGGGTTAGGGTGATGGTGAGGGTTAGGGTTAGTGTGAGGGTTAGGGTTAGGTTTTTCGTTAGGGTTAGAGTTACTGTGAGGGTTAGGGTACGTGTGAATGTGAGGGTTAGGGTTAGGTTTAGGGTTAGGGTCAGGGTTAGGGTGAGGGCTGGGGTGAGGGTGAGTTTTAGGGTTAGGGTTAGGGTTTGGTTTAGGGTTAGGTTTAGGGTTAGGTTTAGGGTGAGTGTGAGGTTTAGTGTTAAAGTTAGTGTTAGGGTGAGGCTGAGGGTCAGGGTTAGGGTGAGGGTTAGCATTAGGGTTAGGGTGAGAGTTAGGTTTCAGTTTAGTTTAGGGTTAGGGTGAGGATTAGGGTTAGGATTAGGGTTAGGCTGAGGGCTAGGGTGAGGATGAGGATTAGGGTTAGTGTTAGGGTAAGGTTTAGGGTTAGGGTTCGGGTTCGGGATAGGATGAGGGTTAGGGTTTCGGTCAGCGTGAGCATTAGGATTAGGATGAGGGTTAGGATGAGGATTAGGGTTATGATTAGTGTTAGGGTGTGGGCTAGGGTGATGGTGATTTTTAGGGTTAGGGTTTGGGTGAGGTTTAGTGTTAGGGTTAGGGTTAGAGTGAGTGTTAGGATGAGAGTTAGTGTTACCATGAAGTTAGGGTTAGGGTTATGGTGAGGTTGAGGGTTAGAATTAGACGTAGGGTGAGGGTGAGTGTTAGGATTAGGGTTAGTGTTAATTTAGGTTTAGGATTAGTGTTATTGTTAGGGGTAGGGTTAGACTTATAGTGAGGGTGAGGGTGAGGGTGAGGGTGAGGGTTAGGGTTAGGGTGAGTGTTAGGATTGGGGTTATGGGGAGGGTTATGATGAGGGTTAGGTTTAGGATTAGGTTTAGGGTGAGGGTTACGCTTACGGAAGGGTGAGGCTTAGGGTTAGGGTTAGGATTAGGGTTAGGGTTAGGGTTATTGTTAGGGTTAGGGTTAGGGTTATGGTTACGCTGAGGGTGAGGGTTAGGGTTAAGTTTAGGGTGAGGTTTTTAGTGTTAGGGTTAGGGTTAGAGTTAGGGTTAGTGTGAGGGTGATGTTTAGGGGTAGAGTTAGGGTTACGGTGAGGGTCAACATGAGGGTTAGGGTTACGGTGAGGGTTAAGATGGGGGTGATGGTAAGGGTAAAGATGAGGATTAGGCCTAGGGTGAGGGTTATGGTAAGGGTGAGGGTTACGGTTAGGGTGAGGATGAGAGTTAGGTTTAGGGTGAGTGCTAGGGTGAGGGTGAGGACTAGGTTTAGTGTTAGGGTGAGGTTAGGGTTAGTGAGGGGTATGGTTAGGGTTAAGGATAGGGTTAGGTTTAGGTTTATTGTTAGGGTTAGGTTTAGGGTTAGGGTAGTGTTAAGGTTAGGGTTAGGGTTATTGTTAGGGTTAGTCTTAGGATGAGGTTTAGGTTTAGGGTTCGGGTTAGAGTTAGGCTTAGTGTAAGGGTGAGGTTTAGGGTTAGAGTTAGGGTTAGTGTTAGGGTTAGGGTTAGCATGAGGGTTCGGTTTAGGGTTAGGCTTAGGCTTTGGTTTAGGCTTAGGCCCCGCATGTGGGTGAGGCTTAGGGTTAGGGTTAGGGTGAGGGTAATTGATACGGAAGGGTGAGGGTTTGGGTTTGGGTGAGGGTTAGGGTTAGAATTAGGGTTAGGGTGAGGGTGAGGGTTAGGATTAAGGTTAGGGTTAAGGTTATTGTTAGGGTTAGGGTTAGGGTTACGGTGAGGGTGACGGTTAGGGTTAAGTTTATGGTGAGGTTTTTAGTGTTAGTGTTAGGGTTAGGGTCAGGGTTAGGGTGAGGTTTAGGGGTAGAGTTAGGGTTAGGGTTATGGTTAGGGTGAGGGTTAGGGTTAGGGTGAGGGTTAAGGTGGGGTGACGGTAAGGGTAAAGATGAGGGTTAGGCCTAGGGTGAGGGTTATGGTAAGGGTGAGGGTTAGGGTTAGGGTTAGGATTAGGGTGAGAGTCCGTGTTCAGGTTTAGTGTTAGGATGAGGTTTAGGGTGAGGATGAGGGTTAGGGTTAGGGTGAGGACTAGGGTGAGAGGGAGGATTAGGATTAGTGTTAGGGTGAGGTTAGGGTTAGGGTGAGGGTTATGGTTATGGTTAGGGTTAGGGTTAGGGTTAGGTTTAGTGTTAGGGTTAGGGGTAGGATTAGGGTAGGGTTAAGGTTAGGGTTAGGGTTATTGTTAGGGTTAGGGTTAGGATGAGGTTTAGGTTTAGTGTTAGGGTTAGTGTTAGGGTTAGGGTAAGGGTGAGGTTTAGGGTTAGAGTTAGGTTTAGTGTTAGGGTGAAGTTTAGGGTCAGGGTTAGCCTTCAGCTTTGGTTTAGGCTTAGGCCCAGCATGTGTGTGAGGGTTAGGGTGAGGTTTAGGGTGAGGGTTAAGGTTAGGGTTCAGGTGAGGTTTAGGATGATTTTTAGGGGTAGGATTAGAGTTAGGGTGAGGGCAAGTTTTAGGGTTAGGATGATTATTCGGGTTAGGGATAGGGTTAGATTTAGGATTAGGGTTAGGGTGAGGGTTAGTGTGATGGTTAGGGTTAGCATTAGGGTTAGGCTTAGGGTTAAGGTGAGGGTTAGGGTTAGGGTTTGGTTAGGGTGAAGGTGAGGCTGAGGAGTAGGGTTAGGTTGAGGTTTAGGTTTAGGGTTAGGTTTAGGGTTAGTTTTAGTGTTATATTTAGTGTTAAGGTTAAGTTTATGGTTAGGATTAGTGTTATTGTTAGGGTTAGGGTTACAGTTAAGGTGAGGTTGAGGGTGAGGGTGAGGTTTAGGTTTAGGGTGAAGTTTAGAGTTAGGGTTATGGTTAGGGTTAGGGTGAGGTTTAGGGTTAGAGTTAGATTGAGGGGGGAGGGTTAGGGTGAAATTGAGTGCTAGGTTTAGTGTTAGGGTTAGGTTGAGGGTGAGGTATAGGTTGAGGTTTAAGGATAGGGGTAGGTTTAGGATTAGTGTTAGGGGGATGGTGAGTTTGAGGGTTAGGGTGAGGGTTAGGCTTAGGCTTAGGTTTAGGCTGAGGGTGAGGGTGGGGGTAAGGATTAAAGTTAGGGTGATGATTAGGGTTAGGGTTAGTGCTGTTGTTAGGTTTAGGGTTAGAGTTACAGTGAGGTTGAGGGTGCGGGTGAGGGTTAGCGTTAGGGTTAGGGTGGGGTTTAGGGTTAGGCTTAGTGTTAGGGTTAGGGTGAGGTTTAGGGTTAGATATAGGGTTAGGGGGAGGGTTACGGTGATGGCTAGGGTTAGGGTTAGTGTTAGGGTTAGGGTGAGGGAGAGGGTTAGGTTTAGGTTTAGGGTTAGGCTTAGGGTTAGGCTGAGGGTGATGGTGAGGGTGATGGTTAGGGTTAGGGTGAGGGTTAGGGTAAGGGTTATGGGGAGGGTTATAATGAGGGTTAGGGTTAGGATTAGGGTTAGGGTGAGGGTTAGGATTACGGAAGGGGGAGGGTTAGGGTTAGGGTGAGGGTTAGGTTTAGGATTAGGGTTAGGGTGAGGGTTAGGTTTAGGAATAGGTTTAGGGTTAGGGTTATTTTTAGGGTTAGTGTTAGGGTTATGGTTACTGTGAGGGTGAGGGTTAGGGTTAAACTTAAGGTGAGGTTTATAGTGTTAGGGTTAGGGTTAGAGTTAGGGTTAGGGCGAGGGTGAGATTTAGGGTTAGAGTTAGGGTTAGTGTTAGGGTTAGGGTTAGGGTGAGGGTTAGTGTTAGGTTTAGGCTTAGGCTTTGGTTTAGGGTTAGGCCCAGTATGTGGGTGACGTTAAGGGTTAGGGTTAGGTCGAGGGTTAGTGTTATTGGTAGGTTTAGTTTTAGATTTGCGGTGAGGTTGAGGCTGAGGTTTAGGGTTAAGTTTAGGGTGAGGTTTTTAGTGTTAGTTTTAGTGTTAGAGGTAAGGTTAGGGTGAGGGTGAGGTTTAGGGGTAGATTTAGGGTTAGGGTGAGGTTTAGGTTGAGGGTTAGGGTTAGGGTGAGTGTTAGGGTTAGGGGTAGGGTGAGAGTGAAGGGTAGATTGAGGATTAGTGTTCGGTTAGTGTGAGGTTTAGGGTGAGGGTTAGGTTTAGGATTAGGGTGAGGTTTAGGGTTAGGGTGATGGTTAGTGTTAGAGTGATTGTTAGTGTTAGGATTAGGGTTAGTGTTAGGGTGAGTGTAAGTGTTAGGGTGAGGGTTAGTGTGAGGATGAGGGTTAGGATTAGGGTTATGGTGAGGGTGAGTTTTAGCATTAGGGTTAGGGTTAGGGTTAGGTTTAGGGTTAGGATTAGTGTTAGTGTTAGGGTTAGGGTTAAGGTGAGGGTGAGGGTGGGGGTGAGGGTGAGGGTTAGGTTTAGGGTTAGGGTGTGGTTTAAGTTTAGGGTTTGGATTAGGGTTAGGGTGAGTGTGAGATTTAGGGTTAGGTTTCGTGTTAGTTGGAGCGTTAGGTAGAGGGTTAGGTTTAGTTTTAGGGTTAAGGTTAGGGTGAGGCTTAGGTTGAGTTTTAGGGTTAATTTTAGTTTTAGGGTTAAGATTAGGGTTAGGCTGAGGGTGAGGGTGGGGTGAGGATTAGAGGTAGGGTGATGGTTAGGGCTAGGGTTAGGGTGAGGGTTAGGATGACGTTTAGCGTTAGGATTAGGGTTAGGGTGAGGGCTAGGGTGAGGGTGTGGGTAAGGTAAGTGTTTGGCTTAGGCTTAGGCTTAGTTTTAGGCTGAGGGTGAGGGTGGGGGTGAGGATTAGAGTTAGGCTGATTGTTAGGGTTAGGGTTTGGGTGAGGGTTAGGATGAGGGTTAGGGTTAGGATTAGGTTTAGGGTGAGGGTTAGGGTGAGGGTGTGGGTAGGGTAAGTGTTAGGCTTAGGCTTAGGGTTATGCTTAGCTTTTGGTTGAGGATAACGGATGGGGTTAGGGAGAGGGTGTGTTTTAATGTTAGGGTTAGGGTTAGAGTTAGGGTTAGGGTGATGGTGAGGTTTAGGGGTAGAGTTAGTGTTAGGGTGAGTGTTAGGGTTAGGGTGAGGGTTAGGTTGTGGTTGACCGTAAGGGTAAAGGAGAGCGTTAGGTGAGGTTGAGGTTGAGGGTGATGGTAAGGGTGAGGGTGAAGGTTAGGGTGAGGGTTATGGTTAGGGTTAGGGTTAGAGTCATGGTGAGGGTTAGATTGAGGATAAGTGTTCGGGTTAGTGTGAGGTTTAGGGTGAGGATGAGGGTTAGGGTTAGGTTGAGGGCTAAGGTGAGGGTGAGGATTAGGGTTAGTGTTAGGGTGAGATTTAAGGTTTGGTGATGTTTAGGTTTAGTGTGAGTGTTAGGGTTAGGGTTAGGTTTAGGGTGACGGTAATTGCTAGGGTGAGCTTAGGTTTAGGGTGAGGATTATGGTTAGGGTGAGGGTTAGGGTTAAGTTTAGCGTTATTGTTAGTGTTAGGGTTAGGGTTACGGTTATGGTGAGGGTGAGGGTGAGGGTTAGGGTTAGGGTTAAGATTAGGATTAGGGTTAGTGTTAGGGTGAGGGTAAGTGTTAGGATGAGGGTTAGGGTAAGGGTGAGGGTTATGGTTAGGGTTAGGGTTACGTTGAGCGTAAGGGTTACTGTTTGGTTGAGGGTTAGGGTTACGGTTAGGGTTAGGGTGAGGTTAGGGTTAGGTTTAGTGTGAGGTTTCGTGTTTGGGTTAGAGTTAGTGTTAATGTGATGGTAAGTGTTAGGTTCAGGATTTGGGGTAGGGTGAGTGTTATGGTTACATTGAGGTTAAGGATTAGGTTTAGGGTTATTGTTAGGGTTATGTTTAGGGTTAAGGTTACGGTGTGGGTGAGGGTGAGGGTTAGGTTTAGGGTTAGGGTGAGGGTTAGGGTTAGGGATAGGATGAGAGTTAGTGTTCGGTTTAAGTTTAGTGTTAGGTTGAGGTTTAGGGTGAGGGTTATGTTGACGGTGAGGGTTAGGATTAGGTTGAGGGTTAGGGTTACGATTAGGTTTAGGGTGAGGGTGAGGGTGAGGGTTAGGGTTAGTGTTAGTGTGAGGATTAGGATGAGGGTTAGGGTTAGGATTAGGGTTAGGGTTAGGGTTAGCATGAGTGTGAGGTTTAGGAATAGGGTTAGGGTTAGCCTTAGGTTTAGGCTGATGGTGAGGGTGAGGGTGTGGGTTAGGGTTAGGGTGAGGGTTAGGGGTGGGCTTAGGGTGAAAGTTAGGGTTCAGTTTAAGTTTAGGGTTAGGGTAAGTGTTAGGTTTAGGATTACGGTGAGCATGATGATTAGGGTTAGGTTGAGGGTTAGGTTTAGGCTTAGGATTAGGGTGAGGGTTAGGGTTAGGGTGAGGGTTAGGATGAGGACTAGGGTTAGGGTTAGGATTATGTTTAGGGTGAGGGCTAGGTTCAGGGTGAAGTTTAGGGATAGAATTTGGTTTAGGATGAGGGTTTGGGTTACTGTGAGGGTGAGGTTTAGGGTTAGGGTGAGGGTTAGGGTTAGGATTTGGGTTAGGGTTAGGATGAGTTTAGGGTTACATTTAGGGTTTGGGGGAGGTTTAGGTTGAGGGTTAGGGTTAGGATTAGTGTTAGGGATAAGGTTAGGGTGAGGTTTAGCTTGAGGTTTAGGGTTAGGTTTAGGATTATGGTTAGGGTGATGGTGAGCGTGAGGTTTAGGGTTAGGGTTAGGCTTAGGCTTAGGGTTATGCTGAGGATGAAGTTGTGGATGAGGATTAGGGTTAGGGTGATGGTTAGGGTTAGGGTTAGTGTGAGGGTTAGGATGATGGTTAGGTTTAGGATTAGGGTTAGAGGGAGGGCTAGGGTGAGGGTTAGGGTAAGGTTTAGGCTTAGGCTGAGTGTTAGGCTGAGGGTGAGATTGAGGGTGAGGGTTAGGGTTAGGGTGATGGTTAGGTTTAAGGTTAAGGTGAGGGTTAGGATGACGTTTCGGGTCAGGATGAGGATGATAGTAAGGGTAAAGGTGTGGTTCAGGCTGAGGGTGAGGGTTAAGATAAGTGTGAGGGTTAGGGTTAGGTTTAGGGCTAGGGTAAGGGTTAGCCTTAGGCTGAGGCTAAAATTGAGTATTAGGGTTAGGGTTAGTGTGAGTGTTAGTGTTAGGGTTAGGGTTAGTGTTAGGGGGACGGTTATTGTTAGGGTGAGGTTTTGGGTTAGGGTTATTGTTATGGTTATGGTTACGGTTACGGTTATGGTGACGTTGAGCGTGAGGGTTAGGGTTAGGGTTAGGGTGAGGTTTAGGGTTAGGGTTAGGGTGAGGATTAGGTTTAGGTTTAGGGTTACGGATACGGTGAGGTTGAGGTTTAGGGTTAGAGTTAGGGTTAGGTTGAGGCTGAGGGTGAGGGTTAGGGTTAGTGTTAGAGTTAGGTTTAAGGTGAGGGTTATGGTGAGAGTGAGGGTTAGGCTTAGTGTTAGGATTAGGATTAGGGTAAGGGTTATCATGAGGGTGAGGTTGAGGGTGAGGGTGAGGGTTAGGGATAGGGTAAGTTTTAGGTGTAGGGTTAGTTTGAGATTTAGGGTTCGGGTTAAGTTTAGTGTTAGGGTGAGGCTTAGGGTTAGGGTTAGTGTTAAGTTTAGGGTGAGGGTTAGGGTTAGGGTTAGGGTTACGGTTATTGTTAGTTTTATGGTTAGGGTGAAGTTTTCGGTGAGAGTGAGGCTGAGGGTGAGGTTTATGGTTATGGTTATGGTCAGTTTTAGGGTTAGTGTTATTGTTCGGGTTAGGGTTAGAGTTAAAGTTAGATTGAGGGTGAGGGTGAGGGTGAGTGTTAGGGTTAGAGTGAGTTGTATGGTGAGTTTTAGGGTTAAGGTTAGGGTTAGGGTGAGGGTGAGGTTTAGGGTTAGAGTTAAGGTTGAGGGGAGGGTTAGGGTTAGGTTTAGGGTTAGGGTTAGGATGAGGGTGAGGGTTAGGTTGAGGTTTAGGCATAGGATTTAGGCCTAGGGTTAGGGTTAGGATTAATATTAGGGTTAGGCTTAAGTTGATGGTTAGGGTGAGGGTGAAGTTTAGGGTGAGGGTTAGGATGAGGGTTAAGGTTAGAATTAGGGTTAGTGTGAGGGCTATGGTGAGGGTGAGGTTGAGGGTTAGGTTTAGGGTGATGTTTAGTGTTAGGGTTAGGGTTACTGATAGGGTGACGGTGAGGTTAAGGGTTATTGTTAGGGTTAGGGTGAGGCTGAGGGTGAGTGTTAGGTTTAGTGTTAGTGTTAGAGATAGGGTTACAGTGAGGATTAGAGTGAGGGTGATGGTTAGGCTTAGTGTTAGGATTAGGTTTAGGGTAAGGGTTAGGGTGAGTGTGAGGGTTAGGGTTAAAGTTTGAGTGATTGTTAGGGTTAGGGTTAGGGTTAGGGTTATTGTTTGGGTTAGGGTTATTGTTAGTGGTATGGTTAGGGTTAAGTTTGAGGTGAGGGTGAGGCTGAGGGTGAGGGTTATGGTTGTGGTTAGGGTTAGGGTTATTGTTAGGGTTAGGGTTAGAGTTAAGGGTAGGTTGAGGGTTAGGGTGAGGGTTAGGGTTAGGGTGAGGTTTAGATTGAAGTTTAGGGTTAGGGTTAGGGTTAGGTTTAGGGTGAGGGTGAGGTTTAGGGGTAGAGTTAGAGATAGGGTTAGTTTTAGGATTAGGGTTCAGGTGAGGGTGAGTGTGAGGGTTAGGGTAAGGTTTAGGCTTAGGCTGAGGGTTAGGCTGAGGGTGAGGGTGGGTGTGAGGATTGGGGTTGGGGGATGGTAAGGGTAAGTGTTACTTTTATTGTTAGGGTTAGGGTTAGAGTTACTCTTAGTGTGAGGGTGGGGGTGAGGGTTAGTGTTAGGGTTAGTGTGAGGTTTAGGTTTAGGGTTATTTTTAGGGGTATTGTGAGGGTGAAGTTTAGGGTTAAGGGGAGGGTTAAGGTGAGGGTGAGTGTTAGGGTTATGGTGAGGTTGAGGGTTAGGTTGAGGTTTAGTGTTAGGGTTAGGGTTAGTGTGAGGGTTAGTGTTAGGGTTAGGGTTAGTGTTAGGGTGAGGGTTATGGTTAGGTTGAGGGTTAGGTTTAGGATTATTGTTAATGTTAGGTTTAGGGTTATTCTGAGGGTGAGGGTGAGGGTGAGAGTTAGGGTTAGGGTGAGGGTTATGGTTATGGTTATGATTAGGGTTAGTGTTAGTGTTATTGTTAGGGTTAGGGTTAGAATTAAGGTTAGGTTGATGGTGAGTGTGAGTGTTAGGGTTAGGCTGATTTTTAGGGTGAGGTTTAGGGTTAGGGTTAGGGTTAGGGTGAGTGTGAGGTTTAGGGTTAGAGTTAGGGTTGAAGAGAGGGTTAGGGTGAGATTTAGGGTTAGGGTTAGGATGAGGGTGAGGGTTAGGTTGAGGTTTAGGGATAGGGTTAGGTTTAGGATTAGGGTTAGGGTGAGGGGGAGTGTGAGGGTTAAAGTGAGGGTGATGGTGGGTGTACGGATTAAGGTTAGGGTGATGGTAAGGGTTAGGGTGGGGGTGACGTTAAGGGTAAAGGTGAGGTTTAGACTGAGGGTGAGGGTTACGCTAAGGGTTAGGGTTAGGGTTAGGGGGAGGGATAGGGTTTAGGTTAGGGTGAGGGTGAGGGTTAGATTGAGGATTAGTGTTAGGGTTAGTGTGAGGTTTAGGGTCAGGATGAGGATTAGGATTAGGGTGAGGTGTAGGGTGAGGATGAGGGTTAAGGTTAGTGTTAGGGTGAGGCTTAGGGTTAGGGTGATGGTTAGGGTTAGTGTTAGGGTGAGGTTTAGTGTTAGGTTTAGGGTTAGGATTAATGTTAGGGTTAGGCTTAAGGTGAGGGTTAGGGTGAGGGTGAGGTTTAGGGATAGGTTTAGGATTAAGAATAGGGTTAGGTTTAGGGTGAGTGTGAGGTTTAGGGTTAGCGTTAGTGTTAGCGTTAGGCTGAGGGTGAGGGTGAGGGTGAGGGTTATTGTTAGGGTGAGGGTTAGGGTTAGGGTTAGGGTGAGAGTTAGGGTTCGGGTTAAGTTTATGGTTAGAGTGAGGATTAGGGTAAGGGTTACAGTGAGGGTGATGGTTAGGGTTAGGTTGATGGTTAGGATTAGGGTTATGTTTAGGGTGAGGGTGAAGGTGAGGGTTAGGGTTAGTGTTAGGGTGAGGGTTAGGATGAGGGTTAGGGTTCGGATTAGGGTTAGGGTGAAGGCTAGGGTGATGGTGAGATTTAGGCTTAGGGTTAGGGTGAGGTTTAGGTTTAGGTTTAGTGTTAGGGATAGGGAGAGGGTGACGTTTAGGGTTAGAGTTAGTGTTAGGTTGAGGCTGAGGCTGAGGGTTAGGGTTAGGGTTAGTGTTAGAGTTAGGGATACGGTGAGCGTTACGGTGAGAGTGAGGTTTAGGCTTAGTGTTAGGATTTGGATTAGGGTAAGGGTTAGGGTGAGGGTGAGGGTGAGGGTGAGGTTTAGGGTTAGGGTAAAGGTTAGGGGTAGGATTAGGGTGAGATTTAGGATTCTGGTTAATGTTGGGTTAGGGTGAGGTTTAGGGTTAGGGTTACGATGAGCGTGAGGGTTAGGGTTAGGTTGAGGGTTAGGGTTAGGCTTAGGAATAGGGTGAGGGTTAGGGATAGGGTTAGGGTGAGGTTTAGGGTGAGGTTTTGGGTTAGAGTTAGGTCTAGGGGCAGGGTTAGGGTGAGGTTTAGGGTTAGGGTTAGTGTTAAGGTTAGGGTGAGGCTTAGGGTTAGGGTTAGTGTTAGTGTTATTGTTAGTGTTATGGTTAGGTTGAAGTTTGCGGTGAGTGTGAGGCTGAGGGTGAGGGTCATGGTTATGTTTATGGTTATGGTTATGGTTAGTGTTATTGTTAGGGTTAGGGTTAGAGTTATTCTTAGTGTGAGGGTGGGGGTGAGGGTTAGTGTTACGTTTAGTGTGAGGTTTAGGTTTAGGGTTATTGTTAGGGCTATTGTGAGGGTGAGGTTTAGGGTTAGATATATGGTTAAGGGGAGGGTTAAGGTGAGGGTGAGTGTTAGGGTTATGGTGAGGTTGAGGGTTAGGTTGAGGTTTAGGGTTAGGGTTAGGGTTAGTTTGAGGGTTAGTGTTAGGGTTAGGGTTAGTGTTAGGGTGAGGGTTTGGGTTAGGGTGAGGGTTATGGTCAGGGTGAGGGTTAGGGTTAGGGTTAGGGTGAGGTTTAGGGTGAGGTTTTGGGTTAGAGTTAGGTTTAGGGGCAGGGTTAGGGTGAGGTTTAGGGTTAGGGTTAGTGTTAAGGTTAGGGTGAGGCTTAGGATTAGGGTTAGTGTTAGTGTTATTGTTAGTGTTATGGTTAGGTTGAAGTTTGCGGTGAGGGTGAGGCTGAGGGTGAGGGTCATGGTTATGTTTATGGTTATGGTTATGGTTAGTGTTATTGTTAGGGTTAGGGTTAGAGTTAAATTAGGTTGAGGGTGAGGGTGAGTGTTAGGGTTAGGGTGAGTTTTAGGGTGAGGTTTAGGTTTAGGGTTAGGGTTAGGTTTAGGGTGAGGGTGAGGTTTAGGTTTAGAGTTAGGGTTGAGGGGAGGGTTAGGGTGATGTTTAGGGTTAGGGTTAGGATGAGGGTGAGGGTTAGGTTGAGGTTTAGGGATAGGGTTAGGTTTAGGATTAGGGTTAGGGTGAGGGGGAGTGTGGGGGTTAGGGTGAGGCTTAGTCTTAGGCTTAGGGTTTGTCTGAGGGTGATGGTGGCGGTGAGGATTATGGTTAGTGTGATGGTAAGGGTTAGGGTTAGTGTTAATGTTAGGGTTAGGCTTAGAGTTAAGATTAGGGTGAGGGTGAGGTTTAGGGGTAGAGATAAGGTTAGGGTGAGTGTTAGGCTTAGGGTGAGGGTTAGAGTGGGGGTGACGGTAATGGTAAAGGTGAGGTTTAGGCTGAGGGTGAGGGTTACGGTAAGGGTTAAGGTTAGGGTTATGGGGAGGGATAGGGTTAGGGTTAGGGTGAGGGTGAAGGTTAGTGTTAGATTGAGGATTAGTGTTAGGGTTAGGATGAGAATTAGGGATAGGGTTATGTTTAGGGTTAGGGTTTGAGTTAGGGTGAGTATGAGGGTGAGAGTTAGGGTTAGGATTAGGGTTACGGTTAGTGTTAGGCAGAGGGTCAGGGTGAGGGTGAGGGTTAGGGTTAGGGTGACCTTTAGTGTTATGGTTAGGGTGAAAGGTAAGGTTAGTGTTAGGGAGATTGTTAGGGTTAGGGTGAGGGTTTGGTTTAGTTTGAGGGTTAGGGTGAAGGTGAGTTTGAGATTGAGGGTTAGGGTGAGGGTGATGGTGACGGTGAGGGTTAGGGTTAGGATTCTGGTTAGGGTTAGGGTGAGGGTTAGGGTTAGGTTTAGGGTTAGGTTGAGGGTAAGGTTGAGGGTGAGGGTTAGGGTTATGGTTAGGTTTAGCGTTAGAGTTAGGTATCAGGTAAGGTTTAGGTTTAGGATGAGGGTTAGGTTTAGGTTTAGGGTGAAGGTTAGGGTTAGGGTTAGGTTTAGGGTGAGGGTTAGTGTTAGGGTTAGGGTGAGGGTGAGGTTTAGGTTGAGGGGTAGTGTTAGGGATAGGGTAAAGGTTAGGGTTAGGGTGAGGGTGAGGGTGAGGTTTAGGTTTAGGGTGAGGGTTAAGGTGAGGTTTTGGATTAGGGTTAGGTTTAGGGTTACGGTGAGGGTGAGGTTTAGGGTTAGCGTTAGGTTTAGGGGCAGGGTTAGGGTGAGGTTTGGGGTTAGGATTACGGTGAGCTTGGGGGTTAGGGTTAGGTTGAGGTTTAGGGTTAACCTTAGGATTAGGGTGAGGGTTAGTGTTAGGGTTAGGGTGAGGTTTAGGGTGAGGTTTTGGATTAGGGTTAGGGTTAGGGTGAGGGTGAGGTTTAGGGTTAGAGTTAGGTTTAGTGGCAGGTTTAGGGTGAGTTTTAGGGTTAGGGTTAGTGTTAGGGTTAGGGTGAGGGTTAGGGTTAGGGTTGTTGTTTGGTTTAGGGTCATTGTTAATTTTATTGTTAGGGTTAAGTTTGCGGTGAAGGTGAGGCTGAGGGTGAGGGTTATGGTTAGTGTTAGTTTTAGGGTTAGTGCTATTGTTAGGGTTAGAGTTAGAGTTAAGGGTAGGTTGAGGGTGAGGGTGAGGGTAAGGGTTTGAGTGAGGTTTAGAGTGAGGTTTAGGGTTAGGGTTAGGGTTAGGGTTAGGGTGAGGGTGAGGTTTAGGGATAGAGTTAGGATTGGGGGAGGGTTAGGGGTAGGTTTAAGTTTAGGGTTAGTGTGAGGATGAGGGTTCGCTTGATGTTTAGGGATAGGTTTAGGTTTAGCATTAGGGTTCAGATGAGGGTGAGTGTGAGGGTTAGGGTGAGCATTAGGCTTAGGCTGAGGGTTAGGCTGAGGGTGAGGGTGGGGGTGAGGATTAGCGTTAGGGGGATGGTAAGGATTAGGGTTAGTGTTATTGTTAGGGTTAGGGTTAGAGTTACTCTGAGGGTGAGGGTGGGGGTGAGGGTTAGTTTTAGGGTTAGTGTGGGTTTATGTTTAGGGTTATTTTTAGGGTTATTGTGAGGGTGAGGTTTAGGGTTAGATATAGGGTTAGGGGAAGGCTTTGGGTGAGGGTGAGTGTTAGAGTTAGGGTTAGGGTTATGGTGAGTTTGAGGGTTAGGTTGAGGTTTAGGGTTAGGGTTAGGGTTAGGGTTAGTATGAGGGTTAGTTTTAGGCTTAAGATTAGTGTTAGGGTGAGCATAAGTTTTAGGGTGCAGGTTTGGGTTAGGGAGAGGTTTATGGTTAGGGTGAGGGTTAGGGTTAGGATTATTGTTAGGGTTATTCTGAAGTTGAGGGTGAGGGTGAGGGTTAGGCTTAGGGTGAGGTTTAGGGTGAGGTTTAGGTTGAGTGTTAGGTTTAGGGTTAGGGTTACAGTAAGCGTGAGGGTTAGGGTTAGTTTGAGGTTTAGGGTTAGGGTTAGGGTGGGGGTTAGGCTTAGGATGAGGGTTAGGATGAGGATTAGGGTTAGGATAAGAGTTAGGGTGAGGGCTAGGGTGATGGTGACGTTTAGGTTTACTGTTAGGGTGAGTTTTAGGGTTAGGGTGAGGGTTAGGATGAGAGTTATGGTTACCGTGACATGCAGGTTAGTGTTAGGTTGAGGGTGAGGGTTAGATTTAGGGTTAGGGTGAGGGTGAGTTTTGAGATTAGGGTTAGTGTTAAGTTTAGTGTTAGGATTAGTGTAATTGTTAGGGTTAGGGTTAGACTTACAGTGAGGGTGAGGTTGAGGGTGAGGGTTAGGGTGAGGGTTAGGGTGAGGTTTATGGTTAGGGTAATGATTTGGGTTAGGGTGAGGGTTAGGGTTATGTTTACGGTTAGGTTTAGTGTTATTGTTAGGGTTAGGGTTAGAGTTACGATTAGGTTGAGGGTGAGGGTGAGGGTTAGGTTTAGGCTGAGTTTTACTGTGAGCTTTAGTTTTACGGTTAGGGTTAGGGTTAGGGTGAGGGTGAGGTTTAGGGTTAGAGTTAGGTTTAGGGTGAGGATTAGGGTTAAGGTTAGTGTTCGGGTTAGGGTGAGGGTGAGGGTTGGGTTGAGTTTTAGGGATAGGGTTAGGTTTACGATTAGGGTTAGTGTGTAGGTGAGTGTGAGGGTTATGGTGAGGGATAGCCTTAGACTTAGGTTTAGGCTGAGGCTGAGGTTGAGGGTAAGGGTTAGGGTTGTGTGAAGTTTAGGGTAAGTGTTAGAGGCAGGGTTTGGATGAAGGTTAGGCGTAGGATTAGGGTTAGGGTGAGGGAAAGGGTTAGGGTTGTGGTGAGCGTGAGGGTTAGGGTTAGGTTGAGGGTTAGGGTTAGTGTTAGGGTAAGCATTAAGTTTAGGGTTAGGTTTAGGGTTAGGGTGAGTGTGAGGTTTAGGGGTAGAATTAGGGTTAGAGTCAGGGTTAGGGTTAGGGTGAGGTTTAGGGTGGGGGTGATGGTAAGGGTAAAGGTGAGGGTTAGGCTGAGGGTGAGGGTTATGATAAGGGTGAGGGTTAGTGTTAGGGTGAGGGTTAGTTTTAGGCTGAGTGTGAGTGTTAAATTGAGGATAAGTGTTAGGGTTAGTGTGAGGTTTAGAGTGAGGATGAGGGTTAGGGTTAAGGTGAGGTTTAAGGTGAGGGTGAGGTTTAGGGTTAGTGTGAGGGTTAGTGTTAGCGTTAGGGTTAGTGTTAGGGTGAGGGTAAGTGTTAGGGTGGGGGTTATGGTTAGGAGGAGGGTTATGGTTAGGGTGAGGGTTAGGGTTAGGAATAGGGTTATTGTTAGCATTTCGGTTAGAGTTACAGTTACAGTGAGGGTGAGGGTGAGGTTTATGATTAGGGTTCGGGTTAGTGTTAGGGTGAGGGTAAGTTTTAGGATGAGGTTTAGGGTTAGTGTGAGGG
Source organism: Dipodomys merriami (assembly GCF_024711535.1). Classification (NCBI taxonomy): domain Eukaryota; kingdom Metazoa; phylum Chordata; class Mammalia; order Rodentia; family Heteromyidae; genus Dipodomys; species Dipodomys merriami. The sequence goes on from NW_027203348.1 coordinate 763,112, forward strand.
GTATGGTTAGGGTGAGGTTTATTGTTAGGGTTATGGTTACGTTGAGCATAAAGGTTAGGGTTAGGTTGAAGGTTGGGTTTCGGGTTAGGGTGAGGTTAGGGTTAGTGTGAGGGTTAGAGTTGGGGTTAGGGTTAGTGTTACGGTGAGGGTAAGTGTTAGGGTCAGGGTTTGGGTTAGGGTGAGGGTTATGGTTAGGTTGAGGGTTAGGATTAGGATTAGGGTTATTGTTAGTGTTAGGTTTAGTGTTAAGGTTACAGTGAGGGTGAGGGTGAGGTTTAGGGTTAGGGTTAGGGTGAGGTTTAGGGTTTGCATTAGGGTTATAGTTAGGTTTTGGGTGAGGGTGAGGTTTAGGGTTAAAGTTAGGGTTAGGGTGAGGGTTAGGTTGAGGGTTAGGGTTAGGGTTACTGTCAGGTTTAGGGTTAGGGTGAGAGTTAGTAGGAGGGTTAGGGTTAGGGTTAGGTTTAGGGTTAGGGTTAGGGTTTAGTTGAGTGTGTGTGTTAGCGTTAGGTTTAGGCTTAGGCTTAGGTTTAGGATGAGGGTGAGGTTGACGGTGAGGGTTAGGGTTAGGGTGAGTTTTAGGGTAAGCGTTAGTTGGAGGGTTAGGATTAGTGTTAAGTTTAGGATTAGGGTTAGGGTGAGGGCTAGGGTGAGGGTGAGGTTTAGGGTTTGGGTTAGGGTGAGGTTTAGGGTTAGGGTTAGGATGAGAGTTAGGGTTCGTGTTAAGTTTATGGTTAGGTTGACGTTTAGGGTAAGGGTTATGTTGAGGGTAAGGGTTAGGGTTAGGTTGAGGGTTAGGGTTAGGATTAGGGTTAGGGTGAGGGTGAGGGTGAGGGTTAGGGTGAGGGTTAGGGTGATTATTAGGATGAGGGTTAGGGTTAGGGTTAGGGTTAGGGTGAGGGCCAGGGTGAGGTAGAGTTTTCGGGTTAGTGTTAAGGTGAGATTTAGGGTTAGGTTTAGGGTTAGTGTTAGGGTGAGTGTGAGATTTAAGGTTAGAGTTAGGGTTAGGGTGAGCTTGAGGGTGAGGGTTAGAGTTATGGTTAGGTTGAGGTTTAGGTTTGGGGTGAGTGTTAGGGTTTCGGTTAGGGTGAGGGTGAGGGTTAGGGTTAGCATTACGGTTAGGGTTAGGTTTAGGTTGAGTGTTACGGTTAGGGTGAGGTTGAAGGTTAGGGTTAGCATTAGGGTAAGGGTTAGGGTTAGGGTGGAGTTTAGGGTTGGAGTGAGGGTGAGGGTCAGGGTTAGGGTTAGGATTAGGTGTAGGTTTAGGGTGTGGCTGAGGGTGAGGGTGAGCATTAGGGTGAGCGTGAAGGTGAGGGTTAAGTTTACCGTTATGTTTAGGGTGAGGTCTAGGGTGAGGGTGAGGTCTCGGGTGAGGGTTAGTGTGAAGGTGAGGTTTTCGGTTTGGAAAGGGTTAGGGTTAGGTTTAGGGTGAGGATTAGGGTGAGGGTGAGGTTTAAGGTGAGGGTGAGGGTTAGGGTTAGGGTGAGGGTTAGGGTTAGGGTGATGTTTAGGGTGAGACTGAGGGTGAGAATGAGGGTTCGGGTAAGGGTATGGGTTAGGGTGTTGGTGAAGGTTAGGGTGAGAGTGAGGATTCGGGTGAGGGTGAGAGTTAGGGTGTTGGTGAGGTTTCAGATTAGGGTGAGTTTTCGGGTTAGGGTGAGGTTTAGAGTGAGGGAGAGGGTTATGGTTAGGGTTAGGGTTAGGGTGAGGGTTAGGGTGAGGGTTATGGTTAGGGTTATGTTGAGGATTAGGGTGAGAGTGAGGGTTAGGGTTTGATTAAGGGTTAGGTTGAGGGGTAGGTTAAGGGTTAGGGTTAGGGTTAGGGTGAGTGTGAGGGTTAAAGTTAGGGTTAGGGTGAGGGTTATGGTTGGGCTGAGAGTTAGGGTTAGGGTTAGGGTGAAGGTGAGGATGAGGGTGAGGGTGAGTGTGAGTGTTAGGGTATGGGTTACGGTTAGGTTTAGGGTGAGGGTTAAGTTGACGGTGAGTGTTAATTTGAGGGTGAGTGTTAGGGTTAGTGTGAGTGATAGGGTGAGGTTTAGGGTCAGATTGAGTGTGAGGATTAGGGTTATGGTTACCCTTAGGGTTATGGTGAGCCTATCAGTTAGGGTGAGGTTTAGGGTGAGTGTCAGGGTTAGTGTTAGCGTTAGGGTTAAGTTGAGATTAGGGTGAGGGTTAGAGTTAGGGTGAGGATTAGGGTTAAGGTTAGGGTGAGGTTTAGGGTTAGGGTGTGTGTTAGGGATAGGTTTATGGATAGGGTGAGAGTTAGGTTTATGGTTAGGGTTCAAGTTAGGTTGAGTGTGAGTGTGAGTGTTAGGGATAGGATTAGGGTTAGTGTTAGTGTTTGGCTGAGGGTGTGGGTGAGGGTGAGGGTGAGGGTTAGGCTTAGGGTAATGTTTAGGGTTAGGGATAGGTTGAAGGTTAGGGTTAGGGTTAGGATGAGAGTTAGGGTGAGGATTATGGTTAGGGTTAGGGTGAGGGTTAGGTTTAGTTTGATTTTTAGGGTTAGTGTCAGGGTAAGCGTTAGGGTGAGGGTTAGGGTGAGAGTGAGGGATAGGTTTAGTGTTAGGGTTAGGGTGAGCGTTTGGGTGAGGGTTAGGATTAGGTTTAGGGTGAGGGTCAGGGTTAGGGTTGAGTTTAGGGTTAGGGTTAGGAGGAGGTTTAGTGTTAGTTTTAGGGAGAGGATTAGAGTTAGTGTGAGGTTTAGGGTTACGTTTAGGGTTAGTGTGAGGATAAGGGTTAGGGTGAGGGTTAGGGTGTGGGTGAGGGATAGGGTTAGTGTAAGGGTTAGGGTGACTGTTTGGTGAAGGTTAGGTTTAGGTTTAGGGTGAGGGTGAGAAGTAGGCTGAGGGTAAGTGTTAGGGTGAGGTTTCGGGTGAGGTTGAGTATTAGGCTTAGAATTAGTCTTAAGGTGAGGGTTAGGTTTAGGTATAGCATTAGGGTTAGGGTTAGGTTGAGGTTGAGGTTTAGGACTAGGGTAAAGTTGAGGGTGAGGTTTAGGGTTAGCATTAGGTTTAAGGTTAACGTTAGAGTGAGGGTGGGGGTGAGGATTAGGGTTAGGATTAGGTTTAGGGTTAGGGTGAGGCTGAGGTTGAGGATGAGGTTGAGTTTGAGGGTTAGTGTTAGGGTTTGGCTTAGGGTGAGGGCTAGGGTGAGGGCGAGGGTTAGGGTGAGGGTGCGGTTTTCGGTTAGGAAAGGGTTAGGTTTAAGTTTAGGGTGAGGATTAGGCTGAGGGTGAGGTTGAAGGTGAGCGTTAGTGTTAAGGTGAGGTTTAGGGTTAGGGTTAGGCTGAGGGTTAGCGTTAGGGTGATGTTTAGGATGAGGGTGAGGGTGAGGGTGATGGTGAGTTTTAGGGTATAGTTGAGGGTTAGTTTTAGGGTGAGGGTTAGGGTGACGGTGAGGGTCAGGGTGAGGGTGTGGAAAAGGGTTAGGGTTAGGTTCAGGGTGAGGGTTAGGGTTAGGGTTAGGGTTAGGGTGAGGGTTCGGGTTAGTGTGAGGTTAGGGTTCGGGTTAGTGTGAGGAAAAGTTTTAGGGTGAGGTTTAGGATGAAAGTAAGAGTTAAGGTTAGGTTTAGTGTTAGGGTTAGGGTGAGGTTTACGGTTAGAATTAGGGTTAGGGTTAGGTTGAGGGTGAGGGTTAGAGTTAGGGTTAGGTTGAGGGTTAGGTTTGGGGTGAGTGTTAGGGTTTCGGTTAGGGTGAGGGTGAGGTAGAGGTTTCGGTTTCGGGTGAGGGTTAGTGTGTGGGTGATGGTTAGTGTTCGAGTGAAGTTTAAGGTGACGGTGAGTGTTAGGGTGAGGGTGATGGTTAGAGTTAGTGTGAGTATTAGGTTTAGGGTTAGGGTTAAGCTTATTGTGAGGGTAAGGTTTAGGGTGCGGTTTAGGGTGAGGGTGAGGGATAGGGTTAGCATTAGGGTTATGGTGGGGGATAGGGTTAGGGTTAGGGTGAGATTGAGGGTTAGGTTTAGGTTTAGGATGAGGTTTAGGATTAGGGTGAGAATTAGGGATAGGGTTAGGGTTAGGGTTAGGGTTTGAGTTAGGGTTAGTATGAGGGTAAGAGTTAGGGTTAGGATTAGGGATACGGTTAGTGTTAGGCAGAGGGTGAGGGTGAGGGTGATGGTTAGGGTTAGGGTGACCTTTAGGGTTAAGGCTAGGGTGAAAGGTAGGGTTAGTGTTAGGGAGATTGTTAGGCTTAGAGTGAGGGTTTGGTTTAGTTTGAGGGTTAGGGTGAAGGTGAGTTTGAGATTGAGGGTTAGGGTGAGGGTGATGGTGACGGTGAGGGTTAGGGTTAGGATTCTGGTTAGGGTTAGGGTGATGGTTAGGGTTAGGTTTAGGGTTAGGGTGAGGGTAAGGTTGAGGGTGAGGGTTAGGGTTATGGTTAGGTTTAGCGTTAGGGTTAGGTTTCAGGTAAGGTTTAGGGTTAGGATGAGGATTAGGTTTAGGTTTAGGGTGAGGATTAGGGTTAGGGTTAGGTTTAGGGTGAGGGTTAGTGTTAGGGTTAGGGTGAGGGTGAGGGTTAGGTTGAGGGGTAGGGTTAGGGATAGGGTAAAGGTTAGGGTTAGGGTGAGGTTGAGGGTGAGGTTTAGGTTTAGGGTGAGGGTTAGGGTGAGAGTTAGTGTGAGGTTTAGGTTTAGGGTAAGGGTAAGGGTTAGGTTCAGGCTGAGTCTTAGTTTTAGGTTTAGGTTTAGGGATAGGGTGATGTTGAGGGTTAGGGTTAGGGTTAGTGTGAGAATAAGGGTTAGGGTGAGGATTAGGGTGAGGCTGAGTGTTAGGGTTAGCATAAGGTTTAGTGCGAGGTTTAGGGTTAGGGTTAGGGTTAGGGTAGGGTAAGGGTTAGGGGTATGGTTAGGTTTAGGTTTAGGGTTAGGTTTCAGGTAAGGTTTATGGTGAGGATGAGGGTTAGGTTTAGGTTTAGGGTGAGGATTAGGCTTAGGGTTAGGTTTAGGGTGAGGGTTAGTGTTAGGGTTAGGGTGAGGTTGAGGGTAAAGGTTAGGTTTAGGGTGAGGGTGAGGGTGAGGTTTAAGTTTAGGGTGAGGGTTAGGGTGTGGGTTAGTGTGAGGTTTAGTTTTAGGGTAAGGGTAAGGGTTAGGTCCAGGGTGAGCGTTAGTTTTAGGTTTAAGTTTAGGGTTACGGTGATGCTGAGGGTTAGGGTTAGGGTTAGTGTGAGGATAAGGGTTAGGGTGAGGATTAGGGTGAGGATGAGAGTTAGGGTTAGCATAAGGTTTAGGGCGAGGTTTAGGGTTAGGGTTAGGGTTAGGGTTAGGGTTAGGGTAGGGTAAGGGTTAGGGTTAGCATGAGGGTTAAGGTTAGGGTGTTTAGGTGACGGTGAGGGTTAGGGTGAGGGTTAGGTTGAGCATGAGGGTTAGGGTGAGGGTGAGCGTGAGTGGGAGGGTGACCATGATGATTAGGGTTAGGGTCAGATTTAGGGTGAGGATAAGAGTTAGGGTACTATTAGGGTTAGGATGAGGGTGAGGGTGAGGGTCAGGGTTAGGGTTTCGGTTAGGTAAGGTTTAGGGTTATGTTTAGGGTGAGGATTACCGTTAGGTTGAGGGTTAGGCTTAGTGTGAGGGTTACGGTTAGGGTTAGGGTTAATGTGAGGATAAGGGTTAGGATGAGGGTTAGGTTGAGAGTGAGGGTTAGGGTTAGCGTTAGGGTTAGGGTGAAGGTTAGTGTGGGGGTTAGGGTGTGGGTTAGGGTTCAGGTTAGGGTTGGGTGAGGGTTAGGGTGTGCATAAGGTTTAGGGTGAGGGTTAGGTTGAGAGTGAGGTATAGGGTTATGGTGAGGGTAAGGGTTAGGGTTAGGGTGAGTGTGAGGGTGATGTTAAGGGTAAGGTTTAGGGTCCAGGTTAGGGTGAGGGTGAGGGTTAGGGTTAGCATTAGGGTTAGGATTAGGTTTAGGTTGAGTTTTAGGGTTCGGGTTAAGGTTAGGTTTACGGCGAGGGTACGGGTTAGGATGATAGTTAAGGTGAGAGTGAGGGTTAATTTTAGGTTTAGGGTTAGGGTGAGTTTGAGGGTGAGGGTTAATAGGGTTAGGGTGAGTGTTAGGGTGAGGCTTAGGGTGAAGGTTAGGATTAGGGTTAGGCTTTGGGTTAGGGTGAGGGTTAGGGTGAGGGGAGGGGTTAGGGTGAGTGTTAGGGAGAGGGGAGGGATAGGGTTATGGTGAGGGTAAGTGTTAGGCTGAGGCTTAGGTTGAGAGTGAGCATTTGTGTTAGCATCAGGTTTGGGTTGAGGGTGAGGGTTAGAGTTGGGCTGAGGGGTAGTTTAAGGGTTAGGGTTAGGGTTAGGTTTCGGGGGATGTTAAGGGTTAGGGTGAGGGTGAGGTTTAGGGTTACACTTAGGTTGAGGGTGAGGATTACGTTTAGGGTAAGGGTGAGTGTGAGTGTGAGGGTTAGGTTTAGGATTAGGGTTAGGGTTAGGCTGAGGTTGAGGGTATGAGTGAGGGTGAGGGCTAGGTTTAGGAGTAGAGGTAGGGTTAGGTTTAGGTTTAGAGTTAGTATTAGGGTTAGGGATAGGATTAGGCTGAAGGTGAGGGTGAGGGTGAGGGTGAAGATGAGGTTTAGGGTTAGATTTAGGATTACAGTTAGGGTTATGTTGAGCGCTAGGATGAGGGTGAGGGTTAGGGTTAGCGTTAGGGTTAGGGTGAGGCTTAGGGTGAGGGTTGAGTGTTAGGGTTAGACTTAGGTTGAGGGTGACAGTTAGGATTAGGGATAGGGATAGCGTTAGGCTGAGGTTGAGGATGAGGGTGAGGTTTAGTGTTAGGGTTACGGTTAGGGTGAGGGCTCGGGTGAGGGTGAGGGTTAGGGTGAAGGTGAGTGTGAGGGTGAGGGTCTTGATTAGGTAATGTTAGGGTTAGGATGAGGATTAGCTGAGTGTTAGTGTGAGGGTGTGGGTTCGGGTGATGGTGAAGGTTCGGGTTAGCATTAGTGTTATGTTAGTTTTAGGTTGAGTGTTAGGGTTAGGTTTAGGGTTAGGGTGAGGGTATGCGTTAGGGTGAGGGTTACGGTGAGGGTGAGGGATAAGGTTAGTGTTAGGGTTAGGGTGAGCATTTGGATGAGGGTTAGGTTTAGGGTTAGGGTGAGGGATAGGGATAGGGTTGAGTTAAGGGTTAGCGTTAGTGTGAGGTGTAGGGTTAGGGTTAGGGTTAGTGTGAGTATAAGGGATATGGTGAGGGTTAGGGTGAGGGTGAAGCATAGGGTTAGTGTAAGGGTTAGGGTGAGTGTTTGGATGAGGATTAGGTTCAGGTTTAGGGTTAAGGTGAGGGTTAGGATGAGGGTAAGTGTTAGGGTGATCTTTAGGTTGTGGGTGAGTATTAGGGTTAGCATTAGTCTTAGTGTGAGGGTTAGGGTTAGGTATGGCATTAGGCTTAGGGTTAGGGTTAGGGTAAGGGTTAGGATTAGGGTTAAGGTGAGGGTCAGGTTTGGGGTTAGCATTAGGTTTACGGTTATGGTTACCGTGAGGGTTTGGGTGAGGTTTAGGTTTAGGATTAGGTTTAGGGTGAGGCTGAGGTTGAGGATGAGGTTGAGGTTGAGGGTTAGGGTTAGGGTTAGGCTTAAGGTGAGGGCTAGGGTGAGGGCGAAGGTTAGGATGAGGGTTAGGGTGAGGGTGCGGTTTTCGGTTAGGAAAGGGTTAAGGTTAGGTTTAGGGTGAGGATTAGGCTGAGGCTGAGGTTGAAGGTAAGGGTTAGGGTTAAGGTGAGGGTTAGGGTTAAGTTTAGGCTGAGGGTTAGGGTTAGGGTGATTTTTAGGCTGAGGGTTAGCGTTAGGGTGATTTTTAGGGTGAGGGTGAGGGTGAGGGTTGGGGTGTAGGTGAGGGTTAGGGTTAGGGTGACAGTGAGGGTTAGCTTGAGGGTTAGGGCTAGTGTGAGGGTTAGGATTAGGGTTAGGGTGAGGAAAAGGGTTAGGGTGAGAATTAGGATGAGACTAAGATTTAGGGTTATGTTTAGCATTAAGGGTAGTGTGAGGTATAGGGTTAGAGTTCAGGTGTTGGTTAGGTTGATTGTGAGGGTTAGAGTTAGGGTTAGGGTGAGGTTTAGGGTTGGGGTGAGTGTTAGTGTTATGGTTAGGGTGAGGGTGAGGGTGAGGGTTTGGTTTCGCGTGAGGGTTAGGGTGTGGGTTAGGGTTAAGTTTTTGGTGAGGGTAAGGGTTAGGGTGAGATTTAGGGTGAGGTTTAGGGTTAGGTTGAGGGTTAGGGTGACGTTGAGGGTTAGGGTGACAGTGAGGGTTAGGTTCAGGGTTAGGCTTATGGTGAGGGTTAAAGAGAGGGTTAGGGGTTAGGGTTAGGTTTAGGGTTAGTGTGAGAATTAGGGTTAGTTTTAAGTTTATAGTGAGGGTAAGGGTTAAGGTGAGGTTTAGGCTGATGGGTAGGTTTAGGGTAAGGGTGAGGGAGAGGGTGAGGGTAAAGATTAGAGTGAGGGTTAGGTTGAGGTTGATTGTTAGGGTTAGCATTAGGTTTAGGGTTTGGGTTAGGGTGAGGGGTAGGGTTAGGGTTAGGTTGAGGATGATGTTTAGGGTTAGCATTAGGTTTAGGGTTAGCTTGAGGGTGAGGGTTAGGGTTAGGTTTAGGGTGAGTGTTAGGTTCAGGTTTAGGGTCAGGGGTAGAGTGAGGGTTAAGTTTAAATTGTGGGTTCCAATTAGGGTGAGAGTGAGGCTAAGGATTCTGGTGAGGTTTAGGGTGTGTGTGAGGGTTAGGGTTTGAATTAGAGTTAGGGTTAGGGTGAAGGTGAGGGTGAGGGTTAGGGTTAGGGATAGGGTTAGAGTGAGGGTCAGGGTGAGGGTGAGGGTCAGGTTTAGGGTTAGGATTAGTGTAAGGTTGAGGGCTAGGTGAGGGTGAAGGTTAGGGTTTGGTTTAGGGTGAGGGAAAGTGTTAGGGTGACAGTTAGGGTTAGGGTTGTGATGAGGTTGAGGGTTAGGTTTAGTGTGAGGTTGTGGGGTAGGGTTAGGTAAGGTTAAGGGTTAGAGTGAGGGTTAGGGTGAGAGTTAGTGTTAGGGTTAGTGTGAGTGTGAGGGTGAGGGTTAGGCTGATGTTTAGGCTGACAGTGAGGGTTAGGGTGAGGGTTAGTTTTAGGTTTAGTGTTAGCGTTACAGTGAGGGTTAGGGTCATGGTTAGGATTAAGGTGAGGGTTAAAGTGAGGGTGAGGGTTAGGGTTAGGTTTAAGGTGTGGGTTATGGTTAGGGTTAGGATTAGGGTGAGGTTTAGGGTGAGGGGTTGGGTCAGGTTTAGTGTGAGGTTTAGGGTTAGTGTGAGGTTTTGGGTTTGGTTTAGGGTAAGTGTTAGGATAAGGGTTAGAGTGAGGGATAGGGTAATTGTTAGGGTTAGGGTGAGGGTAAGTCATAGGATTGGGGTTAGGGTAAGGGTGCTTGTGAGGGTGATGGTTAGTGTTAGGTTTATGGTGAAGGTGAGGTTTTGGTTTAGGATTAGGGTTAGGGTAAGTTTTAGGGTGAGGGTGAAGGTTAGGTTTAGGATTAGGGTTAGGGTTAGGATAAGGTGAGGGTGAGGGTGAGGGTGAGGGTTAGGGAGAGGATTAGGTTTAGGGTTAGGGTTAGGGTGAGAGTGAGGATTAGGTTGAGGTGAGGGTTCAGGTTTGTGTGAGGGTGAGGGTTAGGGTTAGAGTTAGGATGAGTGTTAGGGTTAATGTGAGGGATAGGGTTAGGGTTAGGGTGAGGGTGAGGTTTAGGTTTAGTGTGAGAGTTAGGGTTAGTGTTAGGGGTAGGGTAAGGTTAAGGGTTAGGGTGAGGTTTAGCGTGAGGGAGAGGCTTATGATTAGGGTTAAGGTGAGGGTTAGGATGAGGGTGAGGTTTAGGGTGAGGTTGAAGGTTAGGGTGATGGTGAGGTTTAGTGTTAGGGTTAGGTTTAGGGTGTGGGTTAGGTTTAGTGTTAGGGTTAGGCTGATGGTTAGGTTTGGGGTTAGGGTAAGGGTGAGGGTGACGGTGAGTGTTAGGGTTAGGTTTAGGGTGAGTGTGAGGGTTAGGTTTAGGATTAGTGTTAGTATGATGGTGATGGTGAAGTTTACAGTTAGTGTTAGCTTTGGGGTGAGGGTGAGGGTGAGGGGGGGTTTACGGTGTGGGTGACGGTTAGGTTTAGGGTGAGCTTTAGGGTGATGGTGAGGGTTAGGTGAGGGTGAGATGTAGGCTTAATGTTAGAGTTAGGCTGAGGGTTAAGATCAGGGTCAGGATTAAGGTTAGGGTTAAGGTGAAGTTTAGGTTTAGGGTTAGGTTTAGGGTTAGTGTGAGGATTAGGTTTAGGGTGAGGGTAAGCTTTAGGGTGAGGGTTAGACTGAGGGTGAGGGATAGGTTTAGTGTTAGTGTTAGGGTGAGCATTTGGGTGAGGGTTAGGTTCAGGGTTAGGGTTAGGGTGAGTGTTAAGGTGAGGGCAAGTGTTAGGGTTAGGTTTATGTGGACGGTGAGGGATAGGGTTATGGTGAGGTGAGGGTCAGTGTTAGGGTTAGGGTTAGTTTGAGGGGAAGGTATAGGTTGAGGGTAAGTACTAGGGTTAGGCTGAGGGTGAGGGTGAGGTTGAGGTTTAGGGTTAGGGTTAGGGTTAGGGTTAGTGTGAGGGTTAGTGTTAGTGTTAGGGTTAGGGTTAGTGTGAGGGTAAGTGTTAGGGTGAGGGTTTGGGTTAGGGTGAGTGTTATGGTTAGGGTGAGGTTTAGGGTTAGGTTTATTTTTAGGGTTAGTGTTACGGTAACGGTGAGGGTGAGGTTTAATGTTAGGGTTAGGATGAGATTTAGGTTTAGGGTTAGGATGAGCGTTAGGCTGAGGGTTAGGTTTAGGGTTAAGTGTGTGTGTTAGGGTTAAGGTTAGGGTGAGGGTTCGGGTTCAGGTTAGGGTTAGCTTGAGGTTAGGTTTAGGGTTAGAGTTAGGGTGAGCATGAGGGCTAGGGTGTGGCGTAGGGTTAGGGTTAGGGTGAGGGTGAGGGTTAGGTTTAGTGTGAGGGTTACGGTTAGGGTGAGGGTGAGGGTTACGGTTAGGGTAAGGGTAAGGGTGAAGATGAGGGTGATTGTTAGGGTTAGGTTTAGGGTGAGGGTGACCATTAGATTTAGGATGAGGGTTAGGGTGAGTGTGAGGGTGACGGTTAGGTTTAGGATTGGGTTAGGCTTAGGGTGAGGGTCACGGTGAGGGTGAGGTTGACGGTAAGGGTTAGGGTAAGGGTTAGGGTTACGGTAAGGGTGAGGGTGAGTGTTAGGGTAAGGGTTAGGATTACGGTAAGGTTGAGGGTGAGGGTTAGGGTTAAGGTGAGTGTGAGGTTAGGGTTAGAGTTAGGGTTAGCATGAGGGTTTTGGTTAGGGTTAGGGTTAGGGTGATGGTGAAGGTTAGGGTGAGTGTGAGGTTGAGGTGGAGGGTGAGGGTGAGGCTTAGGGTGTGGTTTAGGGTTAGGGTTAAGGTGAGGGTTAGTGTTAAGGTGAGTGTGAGGGTTAGGTTTAGAGTTAGGTTTAGCATGAGGGTTATGGTTAGGGTTAGGTTTAGGGTGATGGTGAGGTTGAGGGTGAGGTTGAGGGTGAGGTTGAGGACGAGGGTTAGAGTGAGGGTGAGCATTAGGGTGAGAGTGTGGGTTCCGGTGAGGGTGAGGGTGAGGGTTATGGTTAGGGTTCGGGTTAGAGTTAGGGTGAGGGTGTGGGTGAGGGTTAGGTTTAGGATTAGGAATAGCTTTAGGGTTAGGCTGAGGGTGAGTGTTACAGTGAGGTTAGGGTTTGGGTTAGGGGAAGGGTTAGGTTAATGTTAGGGTTAGTGTTAGGGTGAGGGATGAGGTTAGGGTTAGGGTTAGGATGAGGGTTAGGCTGTGGGGTAGGCTTAGGGTTAGAGTGAGGCTTAGGTTTAGTGTGAGTTTTAGGGTTAAGTTTAGGTTCATGATTAGGTTTATGGTGAGGAGAAGGGTTAGGGTGAGGGTTAAGATGAGGGTGAGGTTTAGGGTTTGGGATAGGGTTAGGGTAATTTTAGGGTGAGGGCTAGAGTGGGTGTGAGGGTTAGGGTTAGGGTTAGGTATAGGGTGAGGATTAGCTTTAGGGTTAGGGTTAGGTTTCGGGTGAGTCTTAGACTGAGGGGTAGGGTTATGGATAGAGTGAGGGTTAGGTTTAGTGTGAGGGTTAGGGTTTGGGGTAGGGTTAGGGTTAGGGTGAGGTTTAGGCTGATGGCTAGGGTTACAGTTAGGGTGAGGATTAAGTTTAGTGAGAGTGTTAGGGTTAGGTTTAGGGTTAGGGTTAGGGATCGGTTTCAGGTTCGAGTGAGGGTTCGGATTAAAGTGTGGATGAGCATTAGGGTTAGTGTGAGGACTAGGTTTAGGGTTAGAGTTACTCTTAGGGTTAGGGTTAGAGTGAGGGTAAGGGTTACGGTTAGGGTGATTGTGAGGTTAAGGGTTAGGGTTAGTGTTAGGGTTAGGGTGAGAGTTCGGGTTAGTGTGAGGGTTAGAGTTAGGGTGAGGGTTAGGGTGAGTTTTAGGATTAGAGTTAGGGCTAGGATTAGGGTTAGGGTGAGGTTGAGGTTTAGTGTTAGTGTTAGGGTTAGGGTTATTTTTAGGGTTAGGGTGCGGGTGAGGGTGAGGTTTAGGGCTAGGGTAGGGTTAGGTTTAGCCAGAGAGTGAGGGTGAGGTTGATGGTTAGTGTTAGGGTTAGCGTGAGGATGAGGGCTACGGTGACGGTGAGGTTTAGGGTGTGGGTGAGGGTTAGGTTTAGGGGGAGGGTTAGGGTGATGTTGAGGATTAGGTGAGGGTGAGATTTAGGTTTAGTGTTAGAGTTAGGCTGAGGGTAAGATCAGGGTCAAGATTAAGGTGAGGGTTAAGGTGAGGGTTAGTGTGAAGTTGAGGGTGAGGGTTTCCTTTATGTCAGGGTTAGGGGTAGGGTAGGGATTAGGGTGAGGGTGAGGGTGAGGGTGTAGTTTACATCAGGGTTAGGGTTAAGCTGAGGTTAGGATTAGGGTGAGGTTTAGGGTTAGTGTTAGGATTAGGGTTAGGGTGAGGGTGATGTTTAGGGTGAGGGTGAGTGTTAAAAGGAGGGTTAGATTGAGGGTCAGGGTTATGGTTAGTGTTAGGGTTATGGTGAGGGTTATGTTTAGGGTGAGGGTGAGGGTTAAGGGGAGGGTTAGATTGTGGGTCAGGGTTAGGGTTAGTGTTAGGGTTAGCGTTAGGATGAGGGTTAGGTTGACGTTTAGGGTTAGGGTTATTGTTAGAGTTACGGTGAGGGTTAGGCTTAGGGTTAGGGTTAGAGTTAGGGTGAGGGTTAGGGTTAGGGTTAGGATTTTGGTAAGGGTTAGGGTTAGCGTGACAGTTAGGTTTAGGGTGATGTTAAGGGTGACTTTGAGGGTTAGGGTTAGGGTGAGGTAGAGCGTTAGGATTAGGGTGCGAGTGAGGGTGAGTGAGACGGTGACGGTGAGGATTAGGGTTAGGGTTAGGTTTAGGTTGAGGGTAAGAGTTAGGGTTTGGATTAGGGTTAGTGTAAGGGTTAAGCTGAGGGTGAGGTTAAGGGTGAGGCTTTCGGTTTGGTAAGGGTTAGGGTTAGGTTGATGGTGAGGATTAGGGTGAGGGTGAGGGTTAGGGTTAGGTTGAGCGTTACGGTTAGGGATAGGGTTAGGGTGAGGCTTTGGGTGAGAGGTAGGGTTAGTGTTAGGATGAGGGTTAGGGTTAGTGTGACATTTACGGTAAGGGTTATGGTTAGTGTGAGGATAAGGTTTAGGGTGAGGGTTAGGTTGAGACTGAGGGTTAGGGTTAGCGTTAGGGTTATGGTGAAGGTTTGGGTGGGGTTTAGGGTGAGGGTAAGGGTTCGGGTTAGGGTTGGGTGAGGGTTAGGGTGAGCGTAAGTGTTAGGGTGCGGGTTAGGTTGAGGGTTAGGGATAGGGTTATGCTGAGGGTAAGGGTTAGGGTTAGGGTGAGAGTAAGGTTGAGGTTTAGCGTGAGGCTGAGGGTGAGGCTAAGGGTGAGGCTGAGGGTTAAGTTTAGGGTTAGGTTTATGGTGAGGGCTAGGGTGAGGATTAGGTTGAGGGTGAAGTTTAAGGTGAGGTTTAGGTTTAGGGTGAGGGTTAGGGTTAGGGTTAGGGTGAGGTTTAGGGTTAGGGTGATGTTTAGGGTGAGCTGAAGGAGAGAGTGAGGGTTCGGGTGAGGGTTAGGGTTAGGGTGAGTGTTAGGGTTAGGGTTAGGGTGAGGTTAATTGTTAGGATGACAGTTACGGTGAGGGTGAGGGTTAGGCTTAGGTTTAGTGTTAGGGTGAGGGTTAGGGTTAGGGCTAGGGTGAGGGTTAGGGTGAGGGTTAGGTGGAAGTTTAGGGTTAGGGTTAGGGTTTGGGTTAGGTTGAGGGATAGGGTGAGAGGAAGGGGTAGGGTGAGGGTTAGGGAGAGGGTGAGGCTTAGGTTGAGAGTGAACATTTGTGTTAGCATCAGTGTTGGGTTTAGGGTGAGTCTTAGGGTTAGGCTGAGGGGTAGTTTTAGGGTTAGTGTGAGGGTTAGGGTTAGGGTTAGGGTTAGGGTGAGGTTAAGGGTTAGGGTGAGGTTGACGGTTGGTTAGGGTTAGCCTTAGTGTGAGGATGAGGGTTAGGGTTAGGTTTAGGGTGAGTGTGAGTGTGAGGGTTAGGTTTAGGATTAGGGTTAGGGTTAGGGTTAGGCTGAGGTTCAGGGTATGAGTGAGGCTCACGCTAGCCCTCACGGCTAGGGTTAGGGTGAGGGGCAGATTTAGGGTTAGAGTTAGGGTGAGGCTTAGATTTAGTGTGAGGGTTATCGTTTGGATAAGGGTTAGGGTGATGGTAAGTGTTAGGGTGAGGGTTAGGGTGAGAGTGAGGGTTAAGGTTAGCCTAAGTGTTACGTTGTGGGTTAGGGTAAGGGTTAGGGTTAGGGTTAGGGTTAGGGTGAGGGTGAGGGTTATGGTTAGGGTTAGGATGAGTGTTAGGGTTAGGGTGATCTTTAAGGTGAAAGTGAAAATTAGGGAGAGTGAGAGGGTTCGGGTGAGGGTGACGGTTAGGTTGTGGGTGAGATTGAGGGTTAGGGTTTGGGTGAGGGTGAGGGTTAGGGTGATGTTTAGGTTGAGGGTGAGGTTTAGCGTGAGAGTTAGGCTTCAGGGTATGGGAAGGGATAGGGTGTAGGTGAGGGTTAGGGTGAGGCTGAGGCTTAGGGTGACCATGAGGTTTTCGGTCAGGAAAGGTATAGATTTAGGGTTAGGGTGAGGATTACGGTGAGGGTGAGGATTAAGTTTAGGGTTAGGGTTAGGGGGAGGGTTAGGGTTAGGGTTAAGTTGAGGGTTTAGGGTTAGGGTGATGTTTAGGGTGAGCGTGAGGGTGAGAGTGAGGATTCGTTTGAGGGTGTGGCTAAGGGTGTTGGTGAAGATTAGGGTGAGAGTGAGGGTTCGGGTGAGGGTGAGAGTTAGGGTGTTGGTGAGGGGTAGGGTTAGGGTGAGGGTTAGGGTGAAGGTGAGAGTTATGGTCAGGTTGAGGGTTAGGTTAAGTGTAAGAGTGAGGGTTAGGTTTAGGGTGAGGGGTAGGGTGAGGGGTAGGGTTAGGGTTAGGGAGAGGGTTAGGTTTAGGGTTAGGATTATGGTGCGTGTTATGGTTAGGGTTAGGGTGAGGGTTAGGGTTCGGGTTACGTTTAGGTTTAGGGTGAGGATTAGGTTTAGTGTGAGGGTTAGTGTTAGGGGGAGTGTAAGGATCAGGGTTAGGTTGAGGATTAGGGTGAGAGTGAGGGTTAGGGTTAGATTAAGTTTTAGGGTGAGGGTTAAAGTTAGGGTTAGCGTGAGGGTTAGGGTTGGGGTGAGGGTTAGGGTTAGGATTCGGGTGAGTGTTAAGGTGAGGGTGAGGTTTAGGGTGAGGGTGAGTGTTAGGGTTAGGGTGACCGATAGGGTGAAGGTTAGGGTTAGGGTGAGTGTGAGGATTAGGTTTAGGGTTACTCTTAATGCTATGGTGAGGGTTTGGGTTAGGGTGAGGTTTAGGGTGAGGGTGAGGTTTAGGGTTAGCGTCAGGGTTAAGGTGTGAGTTAGGGTGAGATTTAGGATTAGGGTGAGGGTGAGGGTTAGGGTTAGGGTTAGGGTGATGTTTAGGGTTAGGGTGTGCGTTAGGGAGAGGTTTATGGTTAGGGTGAGGGTTAGGTTTATGTTTAGGGTTCAAGTTAAAGTGAGTGTGAGGGTGAGTGTTAGGGTTAGGATTAGGGCTCGGGTTAGTGTTAGGCTGAGGGTGAGTGTGAGAGTTAGGGTTAGGGTAATGTTTTGGGTTAGCGTTAGTTTGAGGGTTAGGGTTAGGATGAGGTTTAGGGTGAGGATTATCGTTAGGGTTAGGTTGAGGGTTAGGTTTAGTGTGAGGGTTATGGTTAGGTTTAGGGTGAGGGTGTGGGTAAAGGTTAGGGTGAGGGTCAGTGTGAGGGTGAGGTTTAGGGTAAGGGTTAGGGTGAGTGTTTGGGTGAGGTTTAGGTTTAGGTTTAGGGTTAGGGTGAGGGTTAGGATGAGGGTAAGGGTTAGGGTGAGGTTTAGGTTGTGGTTATGTATTAGGGTTAGCATTAGTCTTAGGGTGAGTGTTAGGGTTGGGTATAGCATTAGTGTTAGGGTTAGGGTTAGGGTGAGGGTTAGAATTAGGGTTAAAGTGAGGGTGAGGTTTAGGGTTAGCATTAGGTTTACAGTTAGGGTTAGAGTGACGGTGAGGGTGAGGGTTAGGGTTAGGAATATGTTTAGGTTTAGGGTGAGGCTGAGGTTGAGGATGAGGTTGAGTTTGAGGGTTAGGGTTAGGGTTTGGCTTAGGGTGAGGTCTAGGTTGAGGGCGAGGGTTAGGGTGAGGGTTAGGGTTAGGGTGCGGTTTTCGGTTAGGAAAGGGTTAGGTTTAAGTTTAGGGTGAGGATTAGGCTGAGGGTGAGGTTGAAGGTGAGGGTTAGGGTTAAGGTGAGGTTTAGGGTTAGGGTTAGGCTGAGGGTTAGGGTTAGGTTGATGTTTAGGGTGAGGGTGAGGGAGAGGGTTAAGGTGTAGATGAGGGTTAGGGTGATGGTGAGGGTTAGGGTGATGCTGTGGGTTAGGTTGAGGGTTAGGGTTAGTGTGAGGGTTAGGATTAGTGTTAGTGTGAGGAAAAGGGTTAGGGTGAGGATTAGGATGAGAGTAAGAGTTAGGGTTAGGTTTAGCCTTAGGGTTAGGGTGAGGTATAGGGTTAGAGTTCGGGTTAGGGTTAGGTTGATGGTGAGGGTTAGACTTAGTGTTAGGGTGAGTGTTAGGGTTGGGGTGAGTCTTAGGGTTACAGTTAGGATGAGGTTGAGGGTGACGGTGAGGGTTCGGGTGAGGGTTAGGCTGTCGGTTAGGGTTAAGTTTATGGTTAGGGTAAGGGTTAGGGTGAGGTTTAGGGTGAGGGTTAGGGTTAGGGTGACATTGAGGGTTAGGGTG
Organism: Dipodomys merriami; assembly: GCF_024711535.1. Taxonomy (NCBI): domain Eukaryota; kingdom Metazoa; phylum Chordata; class Mammalia; order Rodentia; family Heteromyidae; genus Dipodomys; species Dipodomys merriami. The sequence goes on from NW_027203348.1 coordinate 780,420, forward strand.
ACAGTTGGGGTTAGGGTGAGGGTGAGGTTTAGTTTTAGTGTTAGTGTTACAGTGAGGGTGAGGGTCAGGGTTAGGATTAGGGTGAGGGTTAAAGTGAGGGTTAGGGTTAGGCTTTGGTTTAGTGTTAGTGTGAGGATTAGGGTTAGTGTTAGGTTTATAGTGAGGGTAAGGGTTAAGATGAGGGTTAGGCTCATGTGTATGTTTAAGCTAAGGGTTAGGGAGAGGGTGAGGGTAAGGGTTAGGGTGAGGGTTAGGGTGAGGGTGAGGGTTAGGGTTAGCATTAGGGTTAGGTTTTGGGTTAGGATGAGGGGTAGGGTTAATGTTAGGGTGAGGATGAGGGTTAGGGTTAGCATTAGGTTTAGGGTTAGGGTGAGGGTGAGGGTTAGGGTTAGGGTTAGGGTGAGTGTGAGGTTGAGGGTTAGGGTTAGGGGTAGAGTGAGGGTTAAGGTTAAGGTGTGGGTTCCAGTTAGGGTGAGGGTGAGGCTAAGGATTAGGGTGAGGTTTAGTGTCTGGGTGAGTGTTAGGGTTTGAATAAGAGTTAGGGTTTGCGTTAGGATGAGGGTGAGGGTAAGGGTTAGGGTTAGGGTTAGGTTTAGGGTTAGGGTGAGGGTCAAGGTGAGGGTTAGGGTGAGGGTTAGGTTTAGGTTTAGGGTTAGGGTTAGGATTTGTTTTAGGGTGAGGGCTAGGGTGAGGGTGAGGGTTCGGGTTTGTGTTATGGTGAGAGTAAGTGTTAGGGTGAGGGTAGTGTGACAGGTAGGGTTAGGGTTAGGGTGAGGGTGAGGGTTAGGTTTAGCGTGAGTGTTAGGGTCAGGGTTAGGGTGAGGGTTCGTGTTAGGGTTAGGATTAGGGTTGGGGTGAGGGTGAGGTTTATGTTTAGGGTTAGGGTGAGGGTTAGGTTTAGGGTGATGTTTAGGGTGAGGGTGAGGTTTAGGATGACAATGATGGTTCGGGTGAGGGTGAGGATTAGGGTGTGGATGAGGGTTATGGTGAGGGTGAGGGTTAGGGTTAGATTTAGGGTGTGGATTAGAGTTAGGGTTAGGATTAGGGCGAGGGGTATGATCAGGGATAGGGTGAGTTTTTGGGTTAGTGTGAGGTTTAGGGTTAGGTTTAGGGTAAGTGTGAGGATAACGGTTAGGGTGAGGGATAGGGTTATTGTTAGGGTTAGGGAGAGGATTAAGATTAGGTTTAGGGTTATGGTGAGATTGAGGGTTAGGTTGAGGTGAGGGTTCGGGTTTGGGTGAGGTTTAGGGTGATGGTGAGGGTTAGGGTTAGGGTAAAGTTGAGGGTGAGGATCAGAGTAATGGTTAGTGTTAGGGTTAGAGTGAGGGTGAGGTTTCGGATTAGGATTAGGGTTAGGGTTAGGCTTAGTGTGAGGGTGAGGGTGAGGATGAGGGTGAGGGTTAGTGTTAGGGTGAGGGTTAGGGTTATGGTTATGGTTAGGGTGAAGATTATGGGTATAGTTAGGGATAGGATGAGCGTTATGCTGAGGGTTAGGGTTAGAGTTAGTGTGCAGGTTAGGTTTAGAGTTAAGGTTAGGGTGAGGGTGAGGGTTTACTTTAGGTAACGTTTAGGGTAAGATTAGGGTGACGTTTAGGATGAGGTTGAGGGTTAAGATGAGGTTTTCGGTTAGGGTGAGCATTAGGGTTAGGATTAGGGTCAGGGTTATTGTTAGGGTGATGTTTAGGGTGAGGGTGAGGGTGAAGGTTCGGGTGAGGGGGAGGGTTAGGGTTAGGGTTAGCCTGAGGCTTATGGTTATGGTTAGGGTAATGGTGAAGGTTAGGGTGAGTGTGAGGTTGAGGGTGAGTGTTAGGGTGAGGGTTAGAATGACGGTGAGCGTTAGGGTGAGAGTGAGGGTTTGGGGGAGGATTCGGGGGAGGGGGAGGGTTATAGTTATGGTTTGGTTTAGAGTTAGGGTTAGGGTTAGGGTGAGGGTTAGGGTTAGGATTAGAGTTAGGGTGACGGTAAGGCTTCAGGTGAGGGTTAGGGTGAGGATGAGAGTTAGGGTTAGGGTGAGGGTGAGGGTAAGTGTTAGCGTGAGGACTAGGGTTAGGTTTAGGATTAGGGTGAGTGTTAGGGTTATGGTGAGGGTGAGGCTGAGGGTTAGGTTCATTATTAAGGTTAGGGTTAGTGTGAGGGTTAGTGATAGGGTTAGGGTTAGGGTGAGGGTTAGAGTTAGGGTAAAGGTGATGGTTAGTCTGAGAGGTAGGGTTAGGGTTAGGGTGAGAGTTAGGCTCAGTGTGAGGGTTAGGGTTAGGGTGAGGGTGAGGGTTAGGGTTATGGTGAGGGTTAGTGTTAGGGGGTGGGCTAGGTTGAGTGTTAGGTTGAGGATGTGAGTGAGTGTGAGGTTTTCGGTTAGGTAATGTTTAGGGTTAGGGTTAGGGTGAGGTTGTGGGTTAGGGTTAGGGTGAGGGTGAGGGTGAGGGTTAATGTTAGGATGAGGGTTAGGGATAGGGTTAGTGTGAGGGTGAGGGTGAGGGTTTCCTTTACATCAGGGTTAGGATTAAGCTGAGGTTAGGGTTAGGGTGAGGGTTAGGGTTAGGGTTAGGGTATGGGTTAAGTTTAGGGTGATGTTTAGGGTGAGGGTGAGGGTTAGGGTGAGAGTTAAGATGAAGTATAGGGTTAGTGTTAGATTAGGGTTAGCTTGAGGGTGAGGTTTAGGGATAGAGTTAGGGTTATGGGGAGTGTTAAATTGAGGGTCAGGGTTAAGGTTAGTGTTAGGGTTAGGGTTAGCATGAGGGTTAGGCTGAGGATTAGGTTTAGGGTTAGTGTGAGGGTTAGGGTTAGTTTAGGGTTAGGGTTAGGGTTTGGTTAGGGTGAAGGTTAGTTTTAGGTTTAGGGTTAGGATAAGGTTTAGGCTGAGGGTTAGGTTTAGGGTTAGTGTGAGGGTTAGGTTTAGGGTTAGGGTGTGGACTATGCTGAGGGTGAGGGTTAGGGTGAGGGTTAGGGTTATGTCTGGGGTTAGCGTCAGGGGTAGGCTGAGGGTTAGGATTAGGCTATAGACTAGGGTTAGGCTGAAGTTGAGGGTGAGGTTGAGGGTGAGTGTTACTGTTAGAGTGAGGGTTAGAGTGAGGGTGAGGGGGAGTGGGAGTGTTTGATTTAGGGTTAGAGTTAGGTTGAGGGTGAGTGTTAGGATTAGGGTTAGCACTAGGTTTAGGCTGAGGGTTAGGGTGAGTTTGAGGGTGAGGTTTAGGGTTAGGGTGAGGGTTAGGGTTATGGTTAGTTTTAGGGTAAGGTTTAGGTTTAGGGTTAGGGTTAGGATGAGCATAGGCTGAGGGTTAGGGTTAGGGTTAGGGTTTGTTTAGGGTGAAGGTTGCTTTTAAGTTTAGGGTTAGGATAAGGTTTAGGATAAGGTGAGTATGAGGGGTAGGGTGAGGTTGTGGGTTTGGGTTATGGTTAGGTTTAGGGTTAGGGTTAGGGTGAGGGGAAGGGTTAGAGTGAGCTTTAGGCTGAGGGTGAGGTTGAGGGTTTCGGTTAGTTAAAGGTTAGGGTTAGGGTGAGGATTAGGGTGAGGCTGAGGATTAAGCTGAGGGTGAGGGTTCGGGTTAGGGTTAGGGTGAGGGTTAGGGTTAGGATGATATTTAGGGTGAAGGTGAAGGTTAGAGTGAGGGTGAGGGTTAGGGTTAGTGTTAGGTTTAATGTGAGGGTTAGGAATAGGAATAGGATTAGGGTTAGGGTTCAGCTGAGGGTGAGGATCAGGGTGTGGATGAAGGTCAGGGTCAGGGTTACGTTTAGGGCTAGAGTGAGGGTTACGGTTATTTTGAGGGTTATGGTAAGGTTTCGGGTGAGGGTAAGGGTTAGGGTGAGGGTTAGGGTGAGTGTGAGGGTTTGGAATACGGTTTGGGTTAGGGTTGGGGTGAGGGTTAGGGTTTGGGTGATGTTTAGAGTGAGGGTGAGGGTTAGGGTGAGGATGAGGGTGCGGTTGAGTGTGAGGGTTCGGTTGAGGGTGAGGGTTAGGGTGTGAGTGAGGATTAGGGTTAGGGTGAGGGTTAGGTTGAGGGTGAGGGTGAGGTTAGGGTTAGGGTTTGGGTTAGAGATAGGGTGAGTTTGAGAGTGAGGGTTAGGTTTAGGATTAGGGTGAGTGTTAGGGTTAGGTTGAGGGTTAGGTATATTGTTAGGGTTAAGGTAAGGGTGAGGGTGGGTGTTAGGGTTAGGTTTAGGGTTAGAGTTAAGGTGAGCGTGAGGGTGAGTGTTATGATTAGGTTAGGATTAGGGTTAGGTGAAGGTGAAGGAGAGGGTGAGGGTGAGGGTTAGGTTTAGGGTGAGGTTTAGGCTTATGGTTAAGGTTAGTGTGAGGGTTAGGATTAGTTTTAGGGTTAGGATGAGGGTTGGGCTGAGGGTTAGGGTTAGGATTAGGGTGAGTTTAGGGCTACGTTTAGGGTTAGGATAAGGGTTAGGCTGAGGGTTAGGGTTAGGATTAGTGTGAGGGATTGGCTTAGGGTTAGGGTAAGAGTAAGGGTGAGGGTAAAGTTTAGGGTGAGAGTTAGAGTGAGGGTGAGGGTTAGGGTTAGGGTGAGTGTTAGGGTAAAATTTAGGTTTAGGGATAGGGTTAGGGTGAGGGTAAGGGTGTGAGTAAGTGTTCGGGTGAGGTTTAGGGTGAGGGAGAGGGTTAGCGTCAAGGTTAGGTTTAGGGTGAGGGTTAGGGTTTGGGTAAGTGTTAGGGTGAGGTTTAGGGTGAGGGTGAGGGTTAGGGTTAGGGTGAGGGTAAGTGTTAGGGTGAGGATTAGTGTGAGTCTGAGGGTTAGGGTTAGCATTAGGGTGATGGTGAGGGTTAGGGTTAGGATTAGAGTTAGGTTGAGAGTAAAGCTTAGGGTGAGGGTTAGGGTGAGGTTCAGAGTTAGTGTTAGGGTGAGTGGGAGGGTAAGTGTTAGGGTGAGGACTAATTTTAGTGTTAAGATTAGGGTGAGTGTTAGGGTTATTGTGAGGGTGAGGGTGAGGGTTAGGTTCAGTATTAGGTTTAGGGTTAGTGTGAGGGTTAGTGATAGGATTTGGGTTAGGGTGAGGGTCAGAGTTAGGGTTAAGGTGAGGGTTAGTCTGAGTGGTAGGGTTAGGGTTAGGGTGAGGGTTAGGCTTAGTGTGAGGGTTAGGGATAGGTTTAGGGTTAGGGTGAGGGTGAGTTTGAGGGTGAGGGTTTGGGTTAGGGTGAGGGTTAGTGTTAGGGGGATTGCTAGGTTGAGGGTTAGGGTTTGGGTGAGGGTGAGGTTTTCGGTTAGGTAAGGTTTAGGGTTAGGGTTAGGGTGAGGATTAGGGTGAGGTTGTGGGTTAGGTTTAGGGTGAGGGTCAGGGTCAGGGTTAGTGTTAGGATGAGAGTTAGCGTTAGGCTTAGCATGAGTGTGAGGGTTCCGGTGAGGGTTCGGGTGAGGGTTAGGGTGTGGGTTAAGGTTCGGTTTTGGGTGAGGGTTAGGGTGACAGTGAGTGTTAGGGTGAGGGTGAGGTTGAGTGTGAGGGTTAGGGTTAGGTTTAGGGATAGGATTAGGGTTAGGTTTAGGGTAAGGGTTAGGGTTAGGTTGAGGGTTAGGTTTAGGGTTAGGGATAGGGTTAGGGTGAGGTTAGGTTGAGGGTGAGGGTTAAGCTGTGGTTAGGGTTAGGGTGATGGTTAGGGTTAGGGTGATGTTTAGTGTGAGGGTGAGTGTTCGGTGAGGGTGAGGGTGAGGGTTAGTGTTAAGGTTAGGTTTAGGTTGAGGGTGATTGTGAGGGTGAGGATTAGGAATAGGATTAGGGTTAGGGTTAAGCTGAAGCTGAGGGTAAGGGTGAGGGTGAAGGTTAGGGTCAGGGTTAGAATTAGGGTTAGAGTGATGGTTACGGTTAGTGTGAGGATAATGTTTAGGGTTAGGGTGAGGGTAAGGATTAGGGTGAGAGTAAAGTTTAGGGTGAGGATTAGGGTGAGTGTGAGGGTTTGGATTAGGGTTTGTCTTAGAGATAGGGTGAGGGTTAGGATTTGTGTGATGTTTAGAGTGAGGGTGAGGGTTAGGGTGAGGATGAGGGTTCGGGTGAGGGTTCAGGTTCGGTTGAGGGTGAGGGTTAGTTTGTGGGTGAGGATTAGGCTTAGGGTGAGAGTTAGCGTTAGGCCTAGGTTTAGGGTTAGGTTGAGGGTTAGGGTTAGGGTTAGGGTGAGGGGTAGGGACAGGGTTAGGGTCAGGTTTAGGGTGAGGTTTAGGGTGAGTGTGAGGGTTAGGGTGAGGGTGAGGGTGAGGGTTAGGGTTAGGGTTTGCGTTAGACTTAGGGTGAGTTTGAGGGTGAGGGTTAGGTTTAGGATTAGGATGAGGGTTAGGGTTAGGTTGAGGGTTAGGGATAGTGTTAGGGTTAGGGTAAGGGTGAGGGTGAGTGTTAGGTTTAGGTTTAGGGTTAAAGTTAGGGTGAGGGTGAGGGTGAGGGTTAGGATTAAGTTACATTTAGGGTTAGGCTGAGGGTGATCGAGAGGATGAGGGTGAGGCTTAGGGTTAGGTGAGGTTTAGGTTTATGGTTAGGGTTAGGGTGAGGGTTAGGATTAGGGTTATGGTTAGGATGAGGGTTAGGCTAAGGGTTAGGGTTAGGGTTAGGGTGAGATTTAGGGCTAGGTTTAGGGTTAGGATAAGGATTAGGCTGAGGATTAGGGTTCGGGTTAGTGTGAGGGTTAGGTTTAGTGTTAGGGTAAGAGTTAGGGTGAGGGTAATGTTTAGGGTGAGGGCTAGGGTGAGGGTGAGGTTTAGGGTTAGGGTGAGGGTTAGGGTCAATTTTAGGTTTAGGGTTAGGGTTAGAGTGAGGGAAAGGGTGTGGGTAAGTGTTAGGGTGAGGTTTAGAGTGAGGGTGAGGGTTGGCGTCAAGGTAAAGGTTAGGGTTAGGGTTAAGGTGAGGGTTAGGGTTTGGGTGAGTGTTAGGGTGAGTTTTAGGGTGAGGGTGAGGGTTAGGGTGAGGGTAAAGTGTTAGGGAGAGGGTTACGGTGAGGCTGAGAGATGGTTAGCATTAGGGTGAGGGTGAGGGTTAGGGTGTAGTTTTGGGTTAAGGTTAAGTATAGGGTGAGGATTAGGGTTAGGGTTAGGTTGAGGGTGAGGGTTAGGGTGAGGGGTAACATTACAGTTTGGGTGAGGGTTAGGTTTAGTGTGAGGATTAGGGTTGGTTTAGGGTGACGGTAAGGGTTAGGGTGACGGTTAGGTTGAATGTGAGTTAGGATGAGGGTTAGGGTTAGGGTGAGGGTTAGGGATAGGTTTAGGGTTAGGGTGAGGGTTAGGGTTAGGATTAGAGTTAGGGTGACGGTAAGGCTTCGGGTGAGGGTTAGGGTGAGGATGAGAGTTAGGGTTAGGGTGAGGGTGAGGGTAAGTGTTAGCGTGAGGACTAGGGTTAGGTTTAGGATTAGGGTGAGTGTTAGGGTTATGGTGAGGGTGAAGCTGAGGGTTAGGTTCATTATTAAGGTTAGGGTTAGTGTGAGGGTTAGTGATAGGGTTAGGTTTAGGGTGAGGGTTAGAGTTAGGGTAAAGGTGATGGTTAGTCTGAGAGGTAGGGTTAGGGTTAGGGTGAGAGTTAGGCTCAGTGTGAGGGTTAGGGTTGGGGTGAGGGTAAGGGTTATGTTTAGGGTTAGGGTGAGGGTGAGTGTGAGGGTGAGGGTTAGGGTTATGGTGAGGGTTAGTGTTAGGGGGTGGGCTAGGTTGAGGGTTAGGTTGAGGGTGAGAGTGAGTGTGAGTTTTTCGGTTAGGTAAGGTTTAGGGTTAGGGTTAGGGTGAGGATTAGGTTGAGGTTGTGGGTTAGGGTTAGGGTGAAGGTGAGGATGAGGGTGAGGGTTAATGTTAGGATGAGGGTTAGGGATAGGGTTAGTGTGAGGGTGTGGGTGAGGGTGAGGGTTAGGCTTAGGGTTAGTGTGAGGTTTAAGTTTACAGAGAGGGTAATGGTTAGGGTTAGGGTTAGGGTTAGGTTGAGGGTTAGTGTTAGGTTGATGTTTATTGTGAGAGTGAGGGTTAGGGTGTGGGTGAGTGTTTGGGTAGAGTTAGGGTTCGGGTTAGGGTTAGGGATAGGGTTAGGGTTTGGGTAAAGTTTAGGGTGAGGGTGATGATTAGGGTTAGCGTGAGGGTTAGGGTTAGGTTTAGGGTTAAGATGAGGTTTAGGCTGAGGGTTAGGTTTAGGTTTAGGGTAAGTGTGAAGTTTCAGGTTAGGGTGAGGGTTGGATTTAGGTTTAGGGTTAGTATAAGGGATAGGGTGAGGGTTAGGGTTACGGTTAATATGAGTGTTAGGTTTAGGGTTAGGGTTTGGGTTAGGTTGACGGTAATGGTTCGGGTGAGGGTTAGGGTGAGGCTCAGGGATACGTTTAGGGTGAGGGTTAGGTTGAGTGTTAGGATTATGGTTATGGTTAGGGTAAGGCTGAGGGGGAAGGAGAGGTTGAGGGTGAGCGTTAGGATTAAGGTTACTGATAGGGTGAGCATTTGGGTTAAGGTTAGATTTAGGGTGAGGGTTAGGCTCAGGGGTAGGGTTAGGGTTAGGTTGAGGGTTAGGTTTAGTGTGAGGTTTAGGGTTAGGGTTAGAGTGAAGGTTAGGTTTAGTGTGTTGGTGAGGGTTAGGGTTAGGTTGAGGGTAAGGGTTAGGGTGAGGCTTAGGGTGAGAGTGAGGTTTAGGGTTAGCATTAGGTTTAAGGTTAGGGTTAGGATGAGGGTTAGGGTGAGGGAGAGGGTGAGGGCGAGGGTAAGGGTTAGGATGAGGGTCAGGTTTAGTGTGAGGGTGAGGGTTAGGTTTAGTGTGAGGTTGAGGGTTAGGTTTAGGGTGAGTATTAGGGTTAGGGTAAGGGTGAGGGTTAGGGTTAGTGTTAGAGTGAGGGTGAGGGTCAGGGTGAGGGATAGGTTTAGGTTGAGGATTAGATTTAGGGTGAGGTTTAGAGTTTGGGTTAGGGTGATGTTTATTGTGAGGGTGAGTGTTAGGGCGAGTGTGAGTGTTCGGTGAGGGTGACTGTTCGGGTGAGGGTGACGATTAGGGTGTGGTTGAGGGTTAGGGTTAGTATGAGAGTCAGGGTGAAGTGTAGGGATAGGGTTAGGGTGAGGTTTAGGGTTAGTGTGAAGGTTAGAGTTAGGGTTAGGGTTAGGGTTAGCGTTAGTGTGAGGATAAGAGTTAGGGTGTGGGTTAGTGTGAGGGTGAGGGTTAGGGTTAGCGTTAGGGTTAGGGTGTGGGTTACTGTGAGGGTGAGGGTTATGGTGAGGTTTAGGGTTAGGGTGAGGGTTAGGATTAGGGTTAGTGTGAGGGTTAGTGTTAGGGTGATGTTTAGGGTGAGGTTGAGGGTTAGTGTGAGGGTGAGAGTGAGGGTGAGTTTTAGGGTTAGGTTTAGGGTGAGGGTGTGGGTTAGGGTTAGGATTAGTGTTAGGGTTAGGCTGAGGGTGAGGATGAAAGTGAGTGTGAGGTTTAGGGATAGGGTTAGTATTAGGTTAAAGTTAGTTTTAGGGTGAGGGTTAGGGTTAGGTATATTGTTAGGGTTAGGGTTTGGGTTAGTTAGGGTGAGGGTGAGGGTTAGCGTTAGGGTTAGGGTTAGGGTTAGGGTGAGGGTGGGGTTCAGGGTTAGGGTTAGGATTATGTTTAGGTTAAGCCTGAGGGGGAAGGGGAGGTTGAGTGTGAGGTTTTGGTTTAGGGTTACGGTTAGCGTGAGGGTTACAGTTAGGTTTAGGGTTAGTATAAGGGCTAGGCTGAAGGTAAGGGTTAGGGTTAGTGTGAGTGTTAGGCTTAGGGATAGGGTTTGGGTTAGGTTGAGGGTAAAGTTTAGAGTGAGAGTTATGGAGAGGATGAGGGTTAGGGTTACCATGAAGGTTCGGGTGAGGGTTAGGGTTAGGGTTATGGTTAGGGGTAGCGTGAGGGTTAGGGTGAAGGTTAGGTTTAGGGTTAGGTTTCGGGTGTGGGTTAGGTTTTGGTTAAGTGTTAGAGTGAGGGTAGGGTGAGGGTGAGGGTTAATAGGAGGGTGAGGGTTAGTGTTAGCATTAGGGTTAGGGTGAGGGTGAGGGTTAGGGTTAGGGTGAGGGTTAAGGTGAGGGTTAGGGTTAAGGTTAGGGATAGGGTGAGGATTAGGGTTAGAGTTAGGAATAGGGTGAGGGTTAGGCTGAGGGGTAGTGTTAGGTTTAAGGTGACTGTTAGGTTTAGTGTGAGGATTCTGGTTAGGTTTAGGGTGAGGTTTAGGTTTATTGCGAGGATTAGGGTTAGTGTTAGGGTGAAGGTAAGGGTTAGGGTGAGGTTTACGGTGAGGGTGAGGTTTAGGGTTAGCATTAGGTTTAGGTTTAAGGTTAGGATGAGGGTTAGGGTTAGGGTGAGGGTGAGGGTGAGGGTGAGGCTTATGTTTAGGATGAGGGTTAGGGTTAAGGTGAGGGTTCGGGTTAGGTTTAGTGTGAGGGTTAGGGTCAGGGTAAGGGTTAGGGTGAGGGTTAGGGTTAAGGTTAGGTTTAGTGTGAGGGTCAGGGTGAGGGTTAGGGTTAGGTTGAGGGTTAGGGATAGGATTAGGGTAAGAGTTAGGGTTAGGGTTAGTGTTAGGGTGAGGGTGAGGGTTATGGTCAGGGTTAGGTGGAGGATTATGGTGAGGGTAAGGGTTAGGATAAGTGTTAGGGTTAGGGTTAGGCTGAGGGCGAGGGTGAAAGTGAGGGTGAGGGTTAGGGTTAGGGTTAGGGTGAGGGGTAGTGTGAGGGGTAGTGTTAAGTGTAGGGTGAGGATTAGGTTTAGAGTGATGTTTAGGGTGAGGGTAAGGGTTAGGGTGAGGGTGAGGGTGAGGGTGAAGGTTAGGGTTAGGGTTATGTTTAGGGTGAGGCAGAGGGTTAGTGGTAGGAATAGGATTAGGGTTAGGGTTAAGCTGAGCCTGAGGGTAAGGGTGAGGGTGAAGGTTAGGGGAAGGGTTAGGATTAGGGTTAGAGTGAGGGTTATGGTTAGTGTGAGGGTTATGGTTATGTTTAGGGTGAGGGTAAGGGTTAGGGTGAGAGTAAAGTTTAGGGTGAGGGTTAGGGTGAGTGTGAGGGTTTGGATTAGGTTTTGTGTTAGGGTTAGGGTGAGGGTTAGGATTTGGTTGATGTTTAGAGTGAGAGTGAGGGTTAGGTTGTAGGTGAGGATTAGGTTTAAGGTGCGGGTTAGCGTTAGGGGTAGGTTTAGGGTTATGTTGAGGGTTAGGGTTAGGGTTAGGGTGAGGACTAGGGACAGGGGTAGGGTCAGGTTTAGGGTGAGATTTAGGGTGAGTGTGAGGGTTAGGTTGAGGGTGAGGGTGAGGTTTAGGGTTAGGGTTTGCGTGAGACTTAGGGTGAGTTTGAGGGTGAGGGTTAGATTTAGGATTAGGGTGAGGGTTAGGGTTAGGTTGAGGCTTAGGGATAGTGTTTGGGTTAGGGTAAGGGTGAGGGTGAGTGTTAGATTTAGATTTAGGGTTAGAGTTAGGGTGAGGGTGAGAGTGAGGGTTAGGATTATGTTATTATTAGGGTTAGGCTAAGGGTGATGGAGAGAGTGAGGGTGAGGGTTAGGGTTAGGGTGAGTTTGAGGGTGAGGGTTAGGTTTAGGATTAGGATTAGGTTTAGGGTTAGGGGGAGTGTTACAGTGAGGGTGACGGTTCGGTTGAGGGTGAGCATTAGTGTGTGGGTGAGGGTTAGGGTTAGGGTGAGGATTAGGTTTAGGCTTAGGGTTAAGGTTATGGTGAGGGTATAGGTTAGGGTTAGGTTTAGTGTGAGGATGAGGGTTAGGGTTAGTTTTAGGGTTAGGGTGAGGGTTATGGTTAGGGTTACGGTTAGGGTTAGGGTGATGGTGAGGTATAGGTTGAGGGTTAGGGTTAGGGTGAATGTTAGGGCTAGTGTTAGGTCAGGGTGAGGGTGATTGTGAGTGTTAGGTTTAGGTTTAGAGTTAGGGTGAAGGTGAGGGTGAGGGTTATGATTAGGGTTAGGGTTATGGTTAGGATGAGGGTTAGGCGGGTTAGGGTTAGGGTTAGTGTCACCGCTAGGTTTAGGGTTAGGTTTAGGGTTAGTGTGAGGTTTAGTGTTCGATTTATGGTTCGCATAAGGTTTAGGCTGAGGGTAAGGTTTAGGGTTAGTGTGAGGGTTAGGTTTAGGGTTAGGGTAAGGGTTAGTGTGAGGGTAAAGGTTAGGATGAGTGTTACGTTGAGGTTGAGGGTTAGGGTTAGTGTGAGCGTTATGGTGAAGGTTAGGTTTAGGGTTAGGGTGAGGATGAGGGTGTGGGTAAGTGTTAGGGTGAGGGTTAGGGTTAGGGTGAGGTTGAGGTTTAGGGTGAGTGTAAGGGTTAGGGTGAGTGTACTGGTGAGGGTGAGGGTTAGCGTTAGGGTTAGGGTTAGGGTTAGGGTGAGGTTTTGCCTTAAGTTTAAGGATAGGGTGAGAATTAGGCTTAGGGTTAGGTTTACGGTGAGGTTAAGGCTGAGGGGAAGACTTAGGGTTAGGGTGAGGGTGAGGTTTAGTGTTAGGTTTAGGGTTTGGTTTAGTGTGACGGTAAGGGTTAGGGTGAAGGTTAGGGTGATTGTGTGGTTTATGGTTAGCATTAAGTTTAGAGTTAGGGTTAGGATTAATGTTAGGGTTATGTTTAGGGTTAGGGTTAAGGTGAGGGTGAGGGTTAGGGTTAGGTTTAGGGTTAGGGTTATTTTTAGGGTGAGGGCAAGGGTGAGGGTGAGGTTTAGGGTGAGGATGAGGGGGAAGGGGAGGTTTTAATTTAAGTAAGTTTTAGGGTTAGGGTTAGGGTAAAGTGTAGGGTGAGGGTGTGCGTTGGGGTTAGGGTTAGGGTTAGGGTTAGGGTGAGGCTGAGGGTGAAGGTTAGTGTTAGGATGAGGATTAGGGTTAGGGTTAGGGTGAGGGTGAGGGTAAGGGTTAGGGTTAGGGTTAGTGTGAGATTTAGGGTTACGGTGAGGGTTAGGGTTAGGGTGAGGAGTAGGGTTAGGGTTATGGGGAGGGTTAGGGTTGGGTGATGTTTAGTGTGAGGGTGACGGTCAGGGTGAGGGTGAGTGTTCTTTTGAGAATTAGGTTTAGGGTTAGAGATTGGCTTAGTGTGAGGGTAAGTGTTATGGTGAGGGTTAGGGTGAGGGTGAGGTTTATTGTTAAGGTGAGTGTTAGGTTTAGGGTTATGATGAGGGTGAGGGTTAGGGTGAGCCGTAGGTTTAGGGTTAGGGTTAGTTTGCGGGTTAGGGTGAGGGTTAGGGTGAGGTTAAGGTTGAGGGTGAGTTTTAGGGTTAGGGTGAGGGTAAGGTTTAGGGTGAGGGTTAGGGTGCGGGTTAGGGTTAGGGTTAGTGATAGGGTAAGGATTAGTGTTAGTGTGAGAGTTAGGGTGAGGGTAAGGTTTAGGGTTAGTGTGAGGATAAGGGTTAGGGTGAGGATTAGGGTGAGGGTGAGGGTTAAGGTTAGTGTGATGGTTAGGGTTAGGTTTATGGTTAAGGTGAGGGTTAGGGTGAGATGTAGGTTTATGGTTAGGGTTATTTTGCGGGTTAGGGCGAGGGTAAGGATTAGGGTGAATTTTCGGTTTAGGGTGAGGGTTATGGTTAGGGTGAGGGTAAGGGTTAGGGTGAGGGTTAGGGTGAGGTTTCGGGTTAGGGTTAGGGATAGGGTGAGGATTAGGGTTAGTGTGAGTGTTAGGATTAAGTTTATTGTGAGGATAAGGGTTAGGGTGAGGGTTAGAGTGAGGGTGTGGTGTTGGGTTAGTGTTAGGGATAGGGTGAGCATAAGGGTGAGGGTTAGGTTTAGGGTGAGGGTTATGGTGAGGTTTAGGGTGAGGGTGAGGGTCGGTTGAGGGTTAGGGTTAGGATTAGTGTTAGTGTTAGGGTGAGGGCTAGGGTGAGTTTGAGGTTTGGGTGAGGGTGAGGGTGAGTGTTTCAGTTATGTAACTGTTAGGGTTAGTGTGAGGATTAGGGTGAGGGTGAGGGTTAACCTGAGGTTAGGTTTAGACTGATGGTTAGGGTTAGGGTTAGGGTGAGGGTTAGGGTTAGGGTGATGGTTAGGGTGAGGGTGAGGCTGAGAGTTAGGATTAGGAATAGGGTTAGTGTTAGGGTCAGGCTGAGGTGAGGTTCAGGGCTAGGGTGAAGGTTCGGGTTAGGGTTATAGTTAGGGTGAGGGTTAAGCTTAGTGTGTGGGTTAGGGTTAGTTTTATGTTTAGGGTGAGCGTTAGGATTATATTTAGGTTTAGCATAAGGGTTAGGCTGAGGGTTAAGGTTAGGGTTAATCTGAGGGTTAGGTGTAGGGTTAGGGTAAGTGTAAAGTTTAGGGTGAGGGTTAGGGTGAGTGTGAGGGTTAGGATTAGGGTGAGGGTTAGGGTGAAGGTTAGGTTTACAGTTAGGGTAGGGTGAAGGTTAGGGTGTCGGTTAGTGTAAGGGTGAGGGTTAGGGTGAGGGTTAGGATTAGGGTAAGCATTAAGTTTAGGGTGAGGGTGAGGGTTAGGGTGAGGGTTTGGGTTAAGGTTAAAGATAGGGTGAGGATTAGGTTTAGGGTTAGGTTTAGGGTGAGGGTTAGGAGGAGGTGTAGGCTTAGGGTTAGGGTGAAGGTTAGGTTTAGTGTGAGAGTTAGTGTTAGGGTTAGGGTGATGGTAAGGGTTAGTGTGAGGGTTAGGGTGAGTGTGAGGTTAAGGGTTCGCATTAGGTTTAGCATTAGGTTTAGGATGAGTGTTAGGGTTAGGTTTAGGGTTAGGGTGAGGGTGAGGGTGAAGGTTAGATTTAGGATGAGGGTAGGGGTTAGGGGTAGAGTGAGGGTTAGGGTTAGGGTTACTGTGAGGGTTAGGATTATGGTGAGGTTTAGGGTGAGGGTGAGGGTTAGGTTTAGCATTAGCGTGAGGGTTATCTTTAGGGTCATGATTAGTGTCCGGGTGAGGGTTAGGATGAGGGTGAGTGTTCTGCTGAGAGTTAGGATTAGGGTTAGGATCAGGGATAAGTTTAGTGTGAGGGTAAGGGTTAGGGTGAGTGTTAGGGTGAGGGTCAAGTTTAGGGTTAGGGTGAGTATTAGGGTTAGGGTTAGGGTTATATTTAGGGTGAGGGTTAGGGTGAGCGGTAGGTTTAGGGTTAGGGTTAGTTTGTGGGTTATGGTGAGGGTAAGGGTTAGGGTGAGGTTTAGGTTGAGGATGAGGGTTAGGGTTAGGGTAAGGGTAAGGGTTAGGTTGAGAGTGAGTGTGAAGGTGAGGGTTAGGGTTAGCATTAGAGTTAGGGTGAGGGTGAGGGTTAAGGTGAGGTTTAGTTTGAAGATGAGGATTAGGGTTAGTGTGAGGTTTAGGGTGAGGGTTAGTGTTAGGGTTTGTGTTAGGGTGAGGGCGAGGTATAGGGTGAGGGTTAGTGTTAGGGTGAGAGTTAGGGATAGGGTTAGAGTTAGGGTGAGGATGAGGGTGAGTGTTAGGTTTAGGTTTAGGGTGAGTGTGAGGGTGAGAGTTAGGATTAGGAATAGGGTTAGGGTTAGGGTTAGGCTGAGAGTGAGGGTCAGGGTTAGGGTGAGGGTTAGGGTTTGGGTGATGTTTAGGGTGAGGATGAGGGTTAGGGTGAGGATGAGGGTTTGGGTGAGGGTGAGGTATCGGGTTAGGGTGTGGGTGGGATTAGGGTTATGGTGAGGGTTAGCATTAGGTTTAGGGTTAGTGTGACAGTGAGGGTGAGGGGTAGGGTTAGGGTTAGGTTGAGTGTTAGGGTTAGGATTAGGGTGATGGATAGGGAGAGGGGTAATTTTAGGGTTAGGGTGAGGTTTAGGATGAGTGTGAGGGTTAGGGTTAGGTTGAGAGTTAGGTTTAGGGTTAGGGTTAGGGTGAGGGTTAGGGTTAGATTTAGGGGTAAGGTGAGTTTGAGGGTGAGGGTTAGGTTTAGGTTTAGGCTTAGGGTTAAGGTTATGGTGAGGGTAAGTGTTAGGGTGAGGTTTAGTGTGTGGATGAGGGTTAGGGTTATTATTAGGGTTAGGGTGAGGGTTAGGGTTAGGGTTAGCGTTAGGGTGAGGGTGAGGTATAGGGTGAGGTTTAGGGTTAGGGTGAGGGTTAAGGATAATGTTAGGTTAGGGTGAGGGTGAGGGTGAGTGTTAGGTTTAGGTTTAGGTTTAGAGTTAGGGTGAGGGTGAGGATGAGGGTTAGGATTGGTGTTAGGGTTAGGGTTAGGATGAGGGTTAGAGTGAGGGTTAGGGTTAGAGGTAGGGGTAGCATAATGTTTAGGTTGAGGGTTAGGTTTAGGCTTAGGGATAGGGTTAGGATGAGGGTTAGGCTGACGGTAAGTTTTAGGGTGAGGTTTAGGGTGAGGTTGAGTATTAGGCTTAGCATCATTCTTAGGGTGAGTTTTAAGCTTAGGTATAGCATTAGGGTTAGGGTTAGGGTTAGGGTGAGGGTTAGGATTAAGGCTAAGGTTAGGGTGAGGTTTAGGGTTAGCATTAGGTTTAGCGTTAGGGTGAGGGTTTGGGTTACGGTGAGGGTTACCTTTCATGTGAGGGTTAGGGTAAGGGTTAGGTTTAGGATGAGGGTTAGGGTTGGTGAGAGGTTTAGGGTGAGGGTGAGTGTTAGGGTTAGCGTCAGCGTTAGGGTGAGGGTGAGGTTTTGGGTTAGGTTAGGCTGAGGGTGAGGGTGAGGGTGAGGGTTAGGTTTGGTGTTAGTGTTAGTGTTAGGGTTAGGTTTAGGGTTAGGGTGAGTGTTAGGGTGAGGGTTAGGTTGTTGGTAAGTGTTAGAGTGAGGGTTAAAATGAGGGTGAGTGTTAGGGTAAGTGTGAGGGTAAGGGTTAGTGTGGGGGTTAAGGTGAGGTTGAGGGATAGGGTTAGCATTAGGGTTAGGGTTAGGGTTAGGGTTAGGGTGAGCGATCGGGATAGGGTTAGGGTTAGGGTTAGGGTGAGGTTGAGGGTTATGTTGAGGCTGAGGGTGACGTTGAGGGTTAGGGATAGGGTTAGGGTGAGGGTGAGGGTGTGGGTGAGGGTTAGGGTTAGGATTAGTGATAGGGTTAGGGTTTCGCTGAGAGAGAGTTTGAGGGTGAGTGATAGGGATAGGTTTAGATTTAGGGTGAGGGTTAGGTTTAGTGTGAGTGTTAGGATTAGGGTGAGGGTTAGTTTTACGGTTAGGGTGCGTGTTAGTGTGAGGTTTAGGGTTAGGGTTAGGTTTAGGTGAGGGTTAGGGTGAGGGTTAGGGTTAATGTTAGGGTTAGGTTCAGGGTGAGGGGTAAGGGTGACGGTGAGAGTTAGGGTTAGGATTTAGGGTTAGGGTTAGTCATAGGGTGAGGCTTAGGGTGAGGGGTAGGGCTAGGGTTAGGAAGAGGGTTAGGGTTAGTGTGAGGGTTAGAGTTATGGTTAGGGTTAGGGTGAGGCTATGTATTAGGGTGAGGTTTAGTGTGAGGGTGAGCGTTAGTGTGAGGGTTTTTGTTAGGTTTAGTGTAAGGTTTATGGTGAGGTCTAATGTGAGTTTGCGGGTTAGGGAGAGGGAGAGGGTGAGGGAGAGCGTGTCAGTTAGGTAAGGGTTAGGATTCGGGTCAGGGTGAGGATTAGGGTGAGGTTTAGTGATAGGATGAAGTTTAGGGTTAGGCTGATGGTTAGGGTTAGTGTGAGGTTTAGGTTTAGGGTTAGGGTTAGAGTGAGGTTTAGGGTTCGGGTTTGCATTAGGGTTAGGATGAAGGTTAGGGTGATTTTGACGGTTAGGGATAGGGTTAGGGTTAGTGTTAGGGTGAGGGTTAGGGTTAGGATTAGGTTTAGGATGATGGTTAGGGTAAGGGGTAGGGTTAGGGTTAGGGTGAATGTTAGGATTAGGGAGAGGGTTAGGGTAAGGGTTAGGGTTAGGGTTAGGGTGAGGTTAAGGATTAGGGTGAGGTTAAGGGTTAGTGTTAGGTTTAGGGTGATGGTGAGGGTGAGGGTTAGGGTTAGGTTTAGGCTTAGTTTCAGGGATAGGATGAGGGTTTTGTTTAGTGTTAGTGTTAGGGTTACGGTGAGGTTTAATATTAATGTGAGGGTTAAGGTGAGGTTGAGGGTGAGAGTAAGGGTTTGGGTGAGGGTAGAGTGAGTTTTAACGTTCTGGTTAGGGCTAGGGTGAGGCTTACGGTGAGGGTCAGGGTTAATGTTATGTTTAAGGTTAGGTTTAGGGTTAGGGTTAGGGTTTGGGTGAGGATTAGGGTGAGGGTGGTGTTCGGATGAAGGTTAGGGTTAGAGTGAGTATTAGGGTTAGGGTTAGGGTTAGATTAAGGTTTAGGGTGAGGGTTAGGATAATGATTAGGGTTAGGGTAAGGGTGAATGTGAGGGTTAAAGTTAGGGTTAGGGTGAGGGTTAGGGTTGGGGTGAGGGTTAGGGTTAGGGTTAGGCTGAGGGTGAGGGAAAGGGTTTGGATGAGTGTGAGTGTTAGGGTGTTGGTGATGGTTAGGGTTAGGATGAGGGTTAAGTTGACGTTGAGGTTTAGGGTAAGGGTGAGGGTTAGGGTTAGGGTGAGCGATAGCATGAGGGTTAGGGTTAGGGTGAGTGTGAGGATTAGGATTAGGGTTACCCTTAGGGTTATGGTGAGAGTATGGGTTAGGGTGAGGTTTAGGGTGAGGGTGAGGGTTAGGGTTAGCGTTAGGGTTAAGGTGAGGGTTAGGGTTAGGGTTAGGGTGAGGGTTATGGTTAGGTTGATGTTTAGGGTGAGGGTAAGGGTGAGGGTGTGGGTGAGGGTTAGGGTATAGGCGAGGGTTAGTTTTAGAGTGAGGGTTAGTGTGACAGTGAGGGTTAGGGTAAGGGTGTGGAAAAGGGTTAGGTTAGGTTCAGGGTGTGGGTTAGGGTTAGGTTTAGGGTGAGGGTTTGAGTTAGTGTAAGGGTTAGTGTTTGGGTTAGTGTGAGGAAAAGGGTTAGGGTGAGGATTAGGATGAAAGTAAGATTTAGGGTTAGGTTTAGCTTTAGGGTTAGGGTTCGGTTTAGGGTTAGGGTTCGGGTTAGGGTTAAGTTGAGGGTGAGGGTTAGAGTTAGGGTTCGGGTGAGGGTTAGGTTTGGGGTGAGTGTTAGGATTACGGTTTGGATGAGGGTGAGGGTGAGGGTTGGGTTTCAGGTGAGGGTTAGGGTGTGGCTGACGGTTAGTGTTAGGGTGAGGTTCAAGGTGACGGTGAGGGTTAGGATGAGGGTGATGGTTAGAGTTAGTGTATTAGGTACAGGGTTAGGGTTAAGGTTATGGAGAGGGTAAGGCTCAGGGTGAGGTTTAGGGTGAGGGTGAGAGTTAGGGTTAGCGTTAGGGTTACGGTGAGGGATAGGGTTAGAGTTAGTGTTAGGGTGAAGTTGAGGGTTAGGATTAGGGTTAGGATGAGGTTTAAGGTTAGGGTGAGGGTTAGGGATAGGGTTTGGGTTAGGGTGAGGGTTAGGGTTAGGGTTACGTTTTGAGTTGGATGAGTATGAGGGTGAGCTTTAGGGTTAGGATTAGGGTTATAGTTAGTGTTAGGCAGAGGGTGAGGGTGAGGGTGAGGGTTTGGGTTAGTGTCAGGTTTAGGGTTAGGGTTAGTGTGAGGGGTAGGGTTAGGGTTAGGGAGAGGGATAGGGTTAGGGTGAGGGATAGGGTGAGGGTTAGGGTCACTGGTAGGTTTAGGGTTAGGTTGAGATTTAGTGTTAGTGTGAGGGTTAGGGTTAGTGTTAGGCTGATGGTAAGGATTACTGTGAGGTTTAGGGTGAGGGTGACAGTTAGGGTTAGCTTTAGGTTTAGGGTGAGGTGAGGTTTCGGGTTTGCACTAGGGTTAGGGTGAGGGTTATGGTGAGGGATAAGGTTAGGGTTCGGGTGAGGGTTCGGGTGAGGGTTAGGTTTAGGGTTATGTTGAGTGTTAGGTTTAGGGTGAGGGTTAGGGTTAGGTTGAGGTTTAGGGTGAGGGTGAGGGTGAGGGTGAGAGTGAGGGTTAGGGTTAGGTTTAGGGTGAGGGTGAGGGTGAGGTTTAGGTTTAGGTTTAGGTTTAGGGTTAGGGTTAGATTTAGGGTGAGGGTGAGGGTTAGGGTTAGTGTGAGGGTGAGAGTGAGGGTTAGGGTTAGGGTTAGGGTGAGTGTTAGGATTAGGGTTAGGGTTACAATTAGGTTTATGGTAAGGATATGGGTTAGGGTGAGGTTGAGGGTTAGGGTTAGCGTTAGGGTTAAGGTGACGTTTAGGGTTAGGGTAAGGCTGAGTGTTACGGTTAGGTTGATGTTTACTTGAGGGTAAGGGTGAGGCTGAGGGTGAGGGTTAGGTTATAGGTGAGGGTTAGGTTTAGGGTGAGGGTTAGGGTGATGGTGTGGGTTAGGGTGAGGGTGTGGAAAAGGGTTAGGTTTCGTTTCAGGGTGAGGGTTAGGGTTAAGTTTAGGGTGAGGGTTAGGTTGAGGGTTTGAGTTAGTGTAAGGGTTAAGGTGTAGGGTTAGTGTGACGAAAAGGGTTAGGGTGAGGATTAGGATGAGAGTAAGATTTAGGGTTAGGTTTAGCTTTAGGGTTAGGGTGAGGTTTAGGCTTAGTGTTCATGTTAGGGTTAAATTGAGGGTGAGGGTTAGAGTTAGGGTTCGGGTGAGAGTTAGGTTTGGGGTGAGTGTTAGGGTTATGGTTAGGGTGAGGGTGAGGGTGAGGGTTGGGTTTCGGGTGAGGGTTAGGGTGTGGGTGACTGTGAGTGTTAGGGTGAGGTTTAAGGTGACAGTGAGGGGTAGGGTGAGGGTGATGGTTATAGTTAGTGTGAGTATTAGGTTCAGGGTTAGGGTTAAGGTTATCTAGAGTGTAAGGTTCAGGGTGAGGTTGAGGGTTAGGGTTAGGTTTAGGGTTAGGGTGTAGTTGAGGGTTAGGATTACGGTTAGGATGAGGTTTACGGTTACAGTGAGGGTTAGGGGTAGTGTTAGGGTTATGGTGAGGGTTAGGGTTAGGGTTACGTTTTGAGTTAGGTTGAGTATGAGGGTGAACTTTAGGGTTAGGTTTAGGGTTATGGTTAGTTTTAGGCAGAGGGTGAGTGTGAGAGTGAGGGTTAGGGTTAGGGTGAGGTTTAGGGTTAGGGTTAGGGTGACGGGTAGGGTTAGGGTTATGGAGAGGGATTGGGTTAGGGTAGGCATAGGGTGAGGCTTAGGGTCACAGGTAGGTTTAGGGTTAGGTTGAGGATTAGGGTTAGTGTGAGGGTTAGAGTTAGTTTTAGGGTGAGGATAAGGCTTACTGTGAGGTTTAGGGTGAGGGTGACAGTTAGGGTTAGCTTTAGGTTTGGGGTGAGGTGTGGTTTCGGGTTTGCATTAGGGTTAGAGTGAGGGTTATGGTGAGGGTTAGGGTTAGGGTTAGGGTGAGGGTGAGGGTGAGGGTTAGGATTAGGGTGAGGGTGAGGGTGAGGGTGAGGTTTAGCGTGAGGGTGAGGGTGAGGTTTAGGTTTAGGTTTAGTGTTAGGGTTAGGTTTAAATTTAGGGTGAGGGTGAGGGTGAGAGTTAGGATTAGGGTGAGGGTGAGTGTGAGGTTTAGGGTTAGGGTTAGTATCAGTTTGAGGGTTAGGGGTAATGTGAGGTTTAGGGTGAGGGTGAGGGTAAGGGTTAGTGTGAGGGTTAGGATGAGGGTTAAGTTTAGGGTGAGGGGTAGAGTTAGGTTTAGGGTTAGGTTTAGCGTTAGGATTAGGCTGAGGGTGAGGGTGAGGGTGAGGGTGAAGGTGAGGTTTAGAGTTAGGGTTAGGGTGAGGGTGAGGGTGAGGATTAGGTTTAGGGTTATGGTGAGTGTTAGGTTTAGGTTGAGTGTTAGGGTTAGGGTTAGGTTTAGGTTGAGGGTGAGGGTTAGGGTGAGGGTAAGGGTGAGGGTGAGGGTTAGGTTTAGGGTGAGGGTGAGGGTGAGGGTAAAGGTAAGGGTTAGGGTGAAGGTGAGGTTTAGGGTTAGGGTTAGTGTTAGTTTGAGGGTTAGGGTTAATGTGAGGTTTAGGGTGAGGGTGTGGGTAAGGGTTAGTGTGAGGGTTAGGGTGAGGGTGAGGGTTAGGTTTAGGGTCATGGTTAGCGTTAGGGTTAGTTTGAGGATTAGGGTGAGGTTTTGGGTTAGGGTGGCTGTTAGGTATAGGCTGAGTGTTAGGTTTAGGGTTAGGGTGAGGGTTAGGATTAGTGTGATATTTAGGCTGAGGGTGAGGCTGAGTGTGAGAGTTCGGGTTCTCATGAGGGTTAGCTTTTGGGTGATGGTTAGGGTTAGGGTTAGGGTGAGGTTGAAGGTTAGGGTGAGTGTGAGGGGTAGGGTTAGGTTTAGTGTGATTTTTAGGTTTAGGGTTAGTGTTAGGTGAGGCTTATGGGGAGGGTTAGGGTGAGGGTTAGGTTTAGGATTAGGGTTAAGTTTAGGGTGAGGGTTATGGTGAGGTTTAGGGTTAGGGTTATGGTGAGGGTAAGGTTTAGAATGAGGGTTAGATTGAGGGTGAGGGTTAGGTTAGTGTTTGGTTAAGGGAAAGGGTGAGAGTTAGGGTTAGGTTGATGGTGAGGGTTAGAGTGAGAATTTTGGTTAGTGTTAGGTTTAGTGTTATTGTTAGTGTTAGTGTGAGGGTGATGGTTATGGTTAGGGTTAGTATTAGGGTGAGGTCTAGGGTGAGGGTGAGGGTTAGTGTTAGTGTTAGGGTTAGGTATAGGGTGAGTATTAGTGTTGTGATTTGGGTGAGGGTTAGGCTGAGCAGTAGGGTTAGGTTTAGGTTTAGTGTGAGGATTCGGATTAGGGTTAGGATTAGGGTTAAGGTGAGGGTCAGGGTTAGGTTGAGGGTTAGGGTAGGGGTGAAGTTTAGGGTTAGCATTAGGGATAGGGTGAGTATTAGGGTGTGGGTAAGGGTCTGGGTAAGGGTTAGGGTGAGTGTGAGGGGTAGGGTTAGATTTAGGGAGAAGGTTAGTATTAGGGTGAGGGTTTGGGTTAGTTTGAGTGGTACGGTGAAGGTGAGTTTGAGGTTGAGAGTTAGGGTGAGGGTGATGGTGACGGTAAGGTTTAGGGATAGCATACGGGTTAGGGTTAGGGTGAGGGTTAGGGTTAGGTTGAGGATTAGGGTGAGGGTGAGGGTGAGGGTGAGGGTTAGGGTCAGGTTTAGGATTAAGGTGAGGTTTAGGGTAAGGGATAGCGTTAGGGTGAGGGTTAGGTTTAGGGTTACGGTGAAGGTTAGGGTTAGGATTAGGTTTAGGGTGAGGGTTAGTGTTAGGATTAGGGTGAGGATGAGGGTTAGGTTGAGGGGCAGGGTTAGGGATAGGGTAAGGGTTAGGGTTAGGGTGAGGGTTAGGGTAAAGGTTAGGCTTAGAGTGAGGGTGAGGGTGAGGGTTAGGGGGAGGGGTAATGTTAGGGTTCGGGTGAGGTTTAGGGTGTGAGGGTTAGGGTTAGGTTGAGGGTTAGGGTTAGGGTGAGGGTTAGGGTTACAGTTAGGGGTGGGTTGAGTTTGAGGGTGAGGGTTAGGTTTAGGATTAGGATTAGTGTTAGGGTTAGGGTGAGCTTTAGTGCGTGGGTGAGGGTTAGGTTTAGGGTCAGGATTAGGTTTAGGCTTAGGGTTTAGTTTATGTTGAAGGTAAGTGTTAGGGTGAGGTTTAGTGTGTGGATGAGTGTTAGGGTTATTGTTAGGGTTAGAGTGATGGTTAGGGTGAGGGATAGAGTTAGGGTTAGTGAGGGTTAGGGTTACGATTTGAGTTTGGGTGAGTATGAGGGTCAGCTTTAGGGTTAGGATTAGGGTTAGGGTTAGTGATAGGCAGAGAGTGAGCATGAGGGTTAGGCTTACGGTGAGGTTTAGGATTAGGGTTGGGGTGAGGGTTAGGGTTAGGGTTAGGGAGAGGGTGAGGGTTAGGGTGAGGGTTAGAGTTTAGGTTAGCATTAGCGTGAGTGTGAGGTATACGGTGAGCTTTAAGGTTAGGGTGAGGGTTAGGATAAGTTTTAGGTTAGGGTGAGGGTGAGGGTGAGTGTTAGATTTAGGTTTAGGTTTAGAGTTAGGGTGAGGGTGAGGGTGAGGGTTAGGGTTAGAATTAGTGTTAGGGTTAGGGTTAGGATGAGGGATAGGATTTGGGTTAGGATGAGGTTTAGGGTTAGGGTGAGGGTTAGGGATAGGGTTAGGGTTATTTTGAGGGTTAGGGTTAGGGTTACGGTTTGAGTTAGGGTGAGTATGAGGGTGAGATTTAGGGTTAGGATTAGGGTTATGGTTAGTCTTAGGCAGATGGTGAGTGTGAGGGTTAGGTTTAGGGTGAGGTTTAGGGTTACGGTTAGGGTGAGGGTTAGGGTTAGGGTTAGGGAAAGGGATAGGGTTAGGGTGAGGGATAGGGTGAGGGTTAGGTTCACAGGTAGGTTTAGTGTTAGGTTGAGGGTTAGGGTTAGTGTGAGGTTTAGGGTTAGAATTAGGGTGAGGGTAAGGGTTACTGTGAGGTTTAGGGTGAGGGAGACAGGGTTAGCTTTTGGTTTAGGGTGAGGTGAGGTTTCGGGTTTGCATTAGGGTTAGGGTGAGGGTTATCGTGAGGGTTAGTGTTAGGGTTAGGGTGAGGGTGAGGGTGATTGTTAGGTTTAGGGTTATGTTGAGTGTTAGGTTTAGGGGGAGGGTTAGGGTTAGGGTTAGGATGAGGGTGAGGTTGAGGGTGAGGGTTAGGGTTAGAGATAGGGTAAGGGTTAGGGTTAGGGTAAGGGTTAGGGTGAGTGTGAGGGATAATTTTAGGGTGAGGGTTAGTGTGAGGTTTAGGTTTAGGGTTAGGGTAAGGGTTAGGTTTAGGGTGAGTGATAGTTTTACGTTTAGGAATAGCTTGAAGTTAATGCTGAGGGTTATGGTTAGGGTTAGTGTGAGGATAAGGGTTAGGGTGAAGATTAGGGTGAGGATGAGTTTTAGGGTTAGCATAAGTTTTAGTGTGAGAGTTAGGGTTAGGGTTACGTTTAGGGTAAGGGTTAGGGTTAGGGTAAGTATTAGGGTTCGGCTTAGGGTTAAGGTTAGGTTTAGGGTTAAGGTGATGTTTAGGCTTAGGGTTAGAGTTAGGTTGAGGGTTAGGATGAGTGTGAGTTTGAGAGTGAGGGTTAGGGTGAGATTGAGGGTGAGTGGGATGGTGACGGTGAGGGTTAGGGTTAGGTTTAGGTTTAGGGTGAGGGTAAGAGTTAGGGTTAGGATTAGGGTTATGGTAAGGGTTAGGCTGAGGGTGAGGGAGAGGCTGCAGTTGAGGGTGAGGGTTTTGGATAGGTAAGCGTTAGGATAGGTTTAGGGTGAGGATTAGGGTGACGTGAGAGTTAGGGTTAGGTTGAGTGTTAGGGTTAGGGTTAGGGTTAGGGTGAGGGTTAGGGTGAGAGGTAGGGTTAGGGTTAGGATGAGGATTATGTTGAGGGTGAGGGATAGGGTTTTTGTGAGGGTAAGTGTTAGGGTTATGGTGAGAGTGAGGGTGAGGGTAAGGGTAAGGGTTAGGGTGAGGGTTAGGGTGAGGGTGAGGGTTAGGGTTAGCATTAGAGTTAGGGTTAGGGTAAGGTTGAGTGTTAGGATTAGGGTTAGGGTTAGGTTTAGGGTGCAGGTTAGGGTTAGGGTTACACTGACAGTGAGGTTCAGAGTTAGGGATAGGATTAGGTTTAGGGTTAGGGTGAGGCTGAGGGTGAGGGTGAGATTGAGGATTAAGTTTAGGGTTAGGTTTACGGTGAAGGCTAGGATAAGGGTGAAATTTTTGGTTAGGAAAGTTTTAGGGTTAGGTTTAGGGTGAGGATTAGGGTGAGCGTGAGGTTTAATGTGAAGTTTATGGTTAGGGTGAGGGTTACGGTGAGGGTTGGGTTGTGGGTAAGTGTTAGCATAAGGGTTAGAATGAGGGTGAGGGTTAGGGTTAGGGTGAGGGTAAGGGTTATTGTGAGGGTTAGGGTGAGGGTGATGTTTATGGTTAGCATTTGGGATAGGGTGAGGGTTAGGATGAGCGATAGGGATAGGGTTAGGGTTAGGGTTAGAGTGAGAGTGAGGGTTAGGGTGAAGATGAGGGTAAGATTGAGGGTTAGGGTTAGGGTTAGGGGGAGGGTGAGGGTGTGGATGAGGCTTAGGGTTAGGATTAGTGTTAGGGTTAGCTTTTGGCTGAGGATGAGATTGAGGGTGAGGGTGAGTTTTAGGTTTAGGTTTAGGGTGAGGGTTAGGGTTAGTGTGAAGGTTAGGGTTACTGTTAGGGTGAGTGTTAGTGTGAGGTTTAGGGTTAGGGTTAGGTTTAGGTGAGGGTTAGTGGTAATGTTAATGTTAGGTTGAGGGTGAGGGTTAAGGTGACAGTGAGAGTTAGTGTTCGGTTTAGGTTAGGGTTAGTTATAGGGTGAGGCTTAGGTTGAGTGGTAGGGTTAATGTTAGGATGAGGGTTAGGGTTAGTATGAGGGTTAGAGTTAGGGTTAGGCTTAGGGTGAGGGTAAGGATTAGGGTGAGGTTTAGGGTGAGGGTGAGGTTTAGGGTTAGCTTTCGGGTTAAGGTGAGGGTGAGGTTTAGGGTTTGCATTCGGGTTTGGTTGAGGGTTAGGGTGAGGTTTAGGTTTAGGTTTAGGGTGAGTGTGAGGGTGAGAGTTAGGGTTAGGGTTATGGTGAGGGTTAAGATTAGGTTGAGGGTTAGGTTTAGGGTTAGGGGGAGAGTGAGGGCGAGGGTTAGGGTTCGGGTGATGGTGAGGGTGAGGGTGAGGCTTAGGGTTAGGTTTAGTGTGAGGGTGAGGTTTAGTGTGAGGGTTATTGTTAGGTTTAGCGTAAGGTTTATGGTGAGGTCTAATGTGAGATTGCGGGTTAGGGAGATGGAATGGGTGTGGGAGAGCGTTTCAGTTAGGTAAGGGTTAGGATTAGGGTTAGGGTGAGGGTCAGGGATAGGATGAAGTTTATGGTTGGGGTGATGGTTAGGGTTAGTTTGAGGTTTAGGGTTAGGGTTAGGGTTAGGTTGAGGTTTAGGTTTCGTGTTTGCATTACGGTTAGGGTGAGGGTTAGGGTGTATTTGAGGGTTAGGGATAGGTTTAGGGTTAGTGTTAGGGTGAAGGTTAATGTTAGGGTTAGGGTTAGGGTGAGGGTTAGGGTAAGGGGTAGGGTTAGGGTTAGGGTGAATATTAGGATTCGGGTGAGGGTTCGGGTAAGGGTAAGTGTTAGGGTTAGGGTGAGGTTAAGGATTAGGGTGAGGGTGAGGGTCAGTGTTAGGTTTGGGGTGATGGTGAGGGTGAGGGTTAGGGTAAGGTTTAGCCTTAGTTTGAGGGATAGGATGAGGGTTTTGTTTAGTGTTAGGGTTAGGGTTAGGGTGAGGTTTAGGTTTAGTCTGAGGGTTAGGGTGAGGGTGAGGGTGAGTGTATGGGTTTTGGTGAGGGTAGGCTGAGGGTTAAATTTCGGGTTAGGGCTAGGGTGAGGGTTATGTTGAGGGTTAAAGTTAATGTTATGTTTAGGGAGAGGGTTAGGTTTAGGGTTATGTTGAGGGCGATGGTGAGGGTGAGGAATAGGGTGAGGATGAGTGTGAGGATGAGGGTTTCGGTTAGGTAAGTATTAGGGTTAGGGTTAGGGTGAGGATTAGGGTGAGGGCGAGGGTTAGGATGAAGTTTAGGGTTAGGGTGAGTATTAGGGTTAGGGTTAGGTATAGGATGAGCCTTAGGGTGAGGGGTAGGTTTAGGGTTAGGGTGAGGGTTATGGTTAGAGTGAGGGTTAGGTTTAGAGTTAGGGTGAGGGTAAGGTTTAGGGTGAGCTTTAGGGTGAGGGTGACTGTTAGGGTTAGCTTTAGGTTTAGGGTGAGGTTGAGGATTTGGTTTTGCATTAGGGTTAGGGTGAGGGTTATGGAGAGGGTTAGGGTTAGGTTTAGCGTGAGGGTGAGGGTGAGGGTTAGGGTTAGGGTGAGTGTGAGGGTGAGGTTGAGGGTTAGGTTTAGGTGTAGGGTGAGGGTGAGGGTGAGGTTTAGGGTGAGGGTGAGGGTTGGACTTAATGTGAGGTTTAGGGTGAGGGTGAGGGTAAGGGTTAGGGTGAGGGTGAAGGTGAGGGTTAGGGTTAGGGGTAGGGGTAGATGTAGGTTTAGTGTTAGGTTTAGGGTTAGTATTAAGGTTAGGGTTAGGATTAGGCTGAGGGTGAGGGTGAGGTTGAGGGTGAAGGTGAGGTTTAGAGTTAGGGTTAGGGTTAGAGTTAGGGTTAGGTTGAGCGCTAGGATGAGGGTTAGGGTTAGGGTGAGGCTGAGGTTGAGGATATGATTGAGACCACCCTAGCTTTTATGGCTATGGTTAGGGTGAGGGTTAGGGGGACGGGTAGATTTAGTGTTAGATTTAATGTGAGGGTTAGGTTTAGTCTGAGAGTTAGGGTTAGGGTTAGGGTTAGGGTGATGTTAAGTGTTAGAGTGAGGGTTAGGGTGAGAGTGAGGTTTAGGGTGATGTTTAAGGTGAAGGTGACATTTAGGGAGAGTGAGAGGTTTCGGCAGACGGTGAAGGTTAGGGTGTGTGTGAGGGTGAGAGTTAAGGTGAGGGTAAGGATTAGGGTGATGTTTAGGGTGAGGGTGAGGTTTAGGGTGAGAGTTAGGGTTCAGGGTAGAGGAATAGTTAGGGTGTAGGTGAGGGTTAGGGTATGGGTGAGGCTTAGGGTGACCGTGAGTGTTAGGGTTCAGGTGAGGATTCGGGTTAGGTTTAGGGTTTGGGTTGGGGTTAGGGTTAGGGTTAGGGTGAGTGTTAGGCTTAGGGTGAGGGTTTCGGCTTAGGGTTAGGGTTAGTGTGAGGATAAGGCTTAGGGTGAGGGTTAGGGTGAGACTGAGGGTTAGGGTTACCCTTAGGGTTAGGGTGAAGTTTAGGGTGGGGGTTAGCGTGAGGGTTAGGGTTAGAGTTAGGGTTGGGTGAGGGTTAGGTTGAGCGAAAGGTTTAGGGTGAGGGTTAGGGTGAGGTTGAGGATTAGGGTTAGCATTAGTGTTAGGGTGAGGGTGAGGGTTAGGGTGAGGGTGAGGGGTAGGCTGAGGGGTAGGGTTAGAGTTAGGGTCAGGGTTAAGGTGAGGGTGAGGGTTAGGGTTAGCATTAGGGTTAGGTTTAGGTTTAGGGTGAGTGTTAGTGTTAGGGTTAGGGTAAGTTTGAGGGTAAGGTTTAGCATAAGGGTTAGGGTTAGGTTGTAGGTTAGGGTTAGGTTTAGGGTGAGGGTGGGGTTGAGGGTTAGGGTTAGTCTTATGGTTATGGGTAGGGTAAGGCTGATGGGGTAGGGGAGGTTGAGGGTGAGTGTTAGGCTTAAGTTTAGGGTTAAGGTGAGGGCTTCGGTGAGGGTGAGGGTTAGCCTGATGGTGAGGGTGAGGGTTTTGGTTAGGTAAAGGTTAGGGTTAGGGTGAGCATTAGGCTGAGGATGAGGATTAAGCTGAGGTTAGGTTCAGGGTGAGGGTTAGTTTTAGGGTTAGCGTGAGGGTTAGGGTTAGGGAGATGTTTAGGGTGAGGTTGAGGGTTAGGGTGAGGGTGAGGGTTAGGGTTAGGGTTAGGTTTACGGTGAGGTTGAGGGTTAGGATTAGAGTGAGGGTGAGTGTGAGGTTTAGGGTTAGGATTAGGTTTAGGGTTAGGGTGAGGGCTAGGGTGAGGGCGAGGTTTAGGGTGAGGGTGAGGGTGAGGGTGCGGTTTTCTGTTAGGAAAGGGTTAGTGTTAGGTTTAGGGTGAGGATTAGGCTGAGGATGAGGTTGAAGGTGAGGTTTAGGGTTAAGGTGAGGGTTAGGGTTAGCATTAGACTGAGCGTTAGGGTTTGGGTGATGTTTAGGGTGATGTTTAGGGTGAGGGTGAGGGTGAAGTTGAGGGTTAGGGTGTAGGTGAGGGTTAGGGTGAGGGTGAGGGTTAGGGTGATGGTGAGGGTTAGGTTTAGGGTTAGTGTGAGGAAAAGGCTTAGGGTGAGGATTAGGATTAGAGTAAGTGTTAGGGTTAGGTTTAGAGTTTGGGTTAGGGTGAGGTATAGGGTTAGAGTTCGGGTTAGGGTTCAGTTGAGTGTGAGGGTTAGAGTTAGGGTTAGGGTGAGGGTTAGGGTTGGGGTGAGGTTTAGGGTTACGGTTAGGGTGAGGGTGAGGGTGAGGGTTCAGGTGAGGCTTAGGGTGTGGGTTAGGGTTAAGGTTATGGTGAGAGTAAGGGTTAGGGTGAGGTTTAGGGTTAGCGTGAACGTTAGGGTTAGGTTTAGCGTTAGAGTTAGGGTGAGGGTGAGGGTTAGGGTGAGGGGTAGGGTTAGGGTTACGGTGAGGGTGAGGGTTAGGTTTATTGTGAGAGTTACGGTTAGGGTTAGGGTTAGGGTGAAGGTTAGGTTGAGGGTTAGGTTTAGGTTAAGGGTGAGGATGAGGATGAAGGTGATGGTTAGGGCTACGTTTAGGATGAGGGTGAGGCTTAGGATTAGGATGAGGGTGAGGATGAGGGTTACGGTTAGGATTAAGTTCAGGGTGAGGGTGAGGGTTAGGTTTAGGATTAGGGTTAGGGTCAGGGTGAGGGTGAGGGTTAGGGATAGGCTGAGGGTTAGGATTATGTTTAGGCTTAGGGTGATGGTTAGGGTTAGGGTTAGTATGAGGTTAGGTTTAGGGTTGGGTTAAGGAGAGGGTGAGGGTTTACTTTACGTAAGGGTTTGGGTAAGTTTAGGGTGAGGATTAGGATGAGGTTGAGGGCTGAGGTGAGGGTTAGGGTTAGGGTGAGTGTTAGGGTTAGGTGAGGGTTATTGTTAGGGTGATGTTTATGGTGAGGGTGAGGGTGAACTTTCAGGTGAGGGGAGGGATTAGGTTTAGAGTTAGCGTGAGGTTTATGGTTAGGGTTAGGCTTTGGGTGATGGTGAGGGTTAAGGTGAGTGTGAGGTTGATGGTGAGTGTGAGGTTTAAGGTTAGGGTGACGGTTAGAGATAGTGTTAGGGTTAGGGTGAGGGTGAGTATTAGGGTGAGAGTGAGCATTCACGTGAGGGGGAACGGGAGGGGGCGGGTTATGGTTAGTGTTCGGGTTAGAGTTAAGGTGAGTGTGTGGGTGAGGGTTAGGTTTAGGATTAGGGTTAGGGTTAGGTTTAGGCTGAGGGTGAGTGTGAGGGTGAGGGTGAGGGTTAGGGTTAGGGTGAGGGTTAGGCTTAATGTTAGGGTTAGGGTTAGGGTGAGGGATAGGGTTAGGATTAGTTTTAGGATGAGGGTTAGGCTGTGGGTTAGGGTTAGTGTTAGGGTGAGGGTTAGGGCTAGTGTGAGATTTAGGGTTAAGATTAGGGTCAGCTCCCTTACGACCCAGTCATACCACTTCTAGGCATCTACCCTGAACAACAGGAACCAATATACAAGGACACGTGCACCTCCATGTTTATTGCAGCACTGTTCGCAATAGCTAGGATATGGAAACAACCTAGATGCCCCACCACAGATGAATGGATCCAAAAATTGTGGTATCTATACACAATGGAATATTATGCAGCCATTAGAAATGACAAAATAATGGCATTTGCAGGGAAATGGATGGAGCTAGAAGGAATCATGTTGAGCGAGGTAAGCCAAGAACGAAGAGACAAACAGTACATGGTCTCCCTGATAAGTGGATGATGAATCCAAAATGTTAGGTGATATGACAAAACTAACAGGACTTAAGAAACAAAGAACTCCCACTCATCTGGTTGAACCACTACTAAATATCCCCATGCTGCTGATCACATATATGGTATATAACATATGAGCACCGTTATATATTACAGACTGTGATAGACAATTTGCTCCAGGAAAGTTAGAATGAACTTGTGACTTTAAATGAGCATCATTATTCCACAATACTGTGAATTTCCGGAAATTAAGTAATCACTTAATCACGATCAAAAAAAAAAAAAAAAAAAAAAGAACCTTGGGGAAGGGAGGGAGGGAGGGGATGGTAGGGGGAAAACAATGGAGGGGGTAACAATGTTCAAGAGGAAGTGGAAGTGTACTCATTACCTCACTCATGTAGCTGTAACCCTCTGTATAGTATCTCTACAATAAAAAAATTAAAAAAAAAAAAAAAAAAAAAAGATTAGGGTCAGGGATAGTATTAGGGTGAGGGTAAGGGTTAGTGTGAGGGTTAGGATGAGGGTGAGGTTTAGGGTTAGGGATAGGGTTAGGCTGAGGTTAGGGTGAGGGCTAGGGTTAGTGTGAGGATTAAAATTAGGGTTAGGAATAGGGTGAGGGTTATGTTTAGGTTTAGGGTTAGGGTTAGGGTGAGTCTTAGGCTAAGGTGTAGGGTTAGTGTTACGGTTAGGGAGAGGGTTCAGGTTAGGGTGAGGGTTAGGTTTAGGTTTAGGTGAAGGTGAGGGTAAAGGTTAGGTTGAGGTTTAGGGTGAGGATGAGGGTTAGGATTAGAGTTAGGGTAAGGATTAAGGTTAGGGTGAGGTTGAGGTTTAGTATTAGGGTGAGGGTTAGGGTTATTGTTAGGGTTAGGGTGCAGGTAAGGTTGAGGGTTAGGGTTAGGGTAAGGTTAGGTTTAGGCTGAGGGTGAGGGTGAGGGTGAGGTTGATGGTTAGTGTTAGGGTGAGGGTGAGGGTGAGGGCTAGGGTGAGGGTGCAGTTTAGTGTGAGGGTGAGGGTGAGGGTTTCTTTTACATCAGGGTTAGGGTTAGGGTGAGGATTAGGGTGAGATGGAGGGTGAGGATTTCGTTTACATCTGGGTTAGTCTTAAGCTGAGGTTAGGGTTAGGGTGAGGGTTAAGGTTAGAGTCAGGTTGTGGGTTAAGCTTAGGTTGATGTTTAGGGTGAGGCTGTGGGTTATGGTGAGAGTTAGGGTGAAGCTTATGGTTAGTGTTAGGATTAGTGTTAGGGTGAGGGTGAGGTTTAGGGTTAGACTTAGGGTTATGGGGAGGGTTAAATTGAGGGTCAGGGTTAGGGTTAGTGCTAGGGTTAGGGTAAGGATGCGAGTTAGGTTGAGGTTTAGGGGTAGGGTTAGAGTGAGGTTTAGAGTGAGGGTGAGAGGAAGGGGGAGAGTTTGGTTTAGGGTTAGAGTTAGGTTGAGGGTGAGGGTTAGGATTAGGGTTAGCACTAAGTTTGTGCTGAGGGTGAGTGTCAGGTTGAGGGTGAGGGTTAGGGTTAGGGTGAGGGTTAGGGTTAGTTTTAGGGTGAAGGTTAGAGTTAGGGTTAGGGTTAGGATGAGCATTAGGCTGAGGGTTACAGTTAGGGTTAATGTGAGGGTTAGGGTTAGGGTTTGATTAGGTTGAAGGTTAGTTTTAGCTTTAGGGTTAGGATAAAGTTCAGACAGAAGGTTAGGGTTAGGGTTACTGTGAGGGTTAGGTTTAGTGTTAGGGTTAGGGGGTGGTCTAAGGTGAGGGTGAGTTTTAGGGTGAGGGTGAGGGTTTAGTTTAGGTAAGGGTTAAGGTTAGGTTAGGGTGAGGATTAGGGTGAGGTTGAGGGTTAAGGTGAGGATTAGGGTTAGGGTGAGGGTTAGGATTACTGTGAGGGTTAGGGTTAGGGTTTGGGTGAGGGTGAGGGTAAGTGTGAGGGTGAGGTTTAGGGTGAGGGTGAAGGTTAGGATTAGAGTTATGGTTAGGATTAGAGTGATGGTAAGGATGAATGGTTAGTGTTAGGGTGAGGTTTAGGGTTGGGTTGAGGGTGAGGGTGAGGGTTAGGTTTAGGGTTATGGTTATGTATAGGCTGAGGGTGAGGGTGAGGGTGAGGTTGATGTTTAGGATTATGGTTAGGGTGAAGGTGATGTTTAGGGTGAGGTTAGGGTTAGTATGAGGTTTAGGGTGAGGGTTTCCTTTACCTCAGTGTTAGGTTTAACCTGAGGTTGGGTTTAGGGTTAGGGTTAGGGTTAGTGTTAGGGTTAGGGTTAGGGTGAGGTTTAGGGTTAGGGTGATGTTTAGGGTGAGGGTGAGGGTGAGGGTGAGGGTTAGGTTAAGGGTGCGGGTAAGGTTTAGGTTTGGGAACAGGGTTAGGGTTAGGGTTAGGCTGAAGGTGAGGGTGAGGGTGAGGGTGAGAGTTTGGGTTAGGGTTAGGGTTAGGGTTAAGGTGATAGTTACGGGTACTGTGAGGCTAATGGTTAGGTTTAGGGTTAGGGTGAGGGGAAGGGTTAGAGTGAGGTTTAGTGTGAGTGTGAGGTTTAGGGTTAGGGTTAAGATTAGGGTGAGGGCTAGGGTGAGGGTGAGGGTTAGAATGAGGCTTAGGGTGAGGGTTTCTTTTAGCCAAGGTTTAGTGTTATGGTGAGGATTAACGTGAGGGTGAGCGTTAGGTTGAGGTTTAGGGTTAGGGTGAGGGTTAGAGCAAGGGTTAGGGTGAGGGTTAGGGTTTGGGTGATGTTTAGCGTGAGGGTATGGGTTAGAGCGAGGATGAGGGTTCGGGTGAGGGTAGGGTTCGAGTGAGGGTGAGAGTTAGGGTGTGGGTAAGCATTAGTGTTAGGTTGAGTGTTAGCATTAGGTTTAGGGTTAGTGTGAGGGTGAGGGTAAGGGCTAGGGTTAGGATTAGGTTGACGGTCAAGATTAGGGTTAGGGTTAGTATGAGGGTTAGGGTGAAGGGGAGGGTTAGGGTTAGGGTGAGGGTGAGAGTGAGGGTTTAGTTTAGATAAGGGTTAAGGAAAGGTTAGGTTGAGGATTAGGGTGAGGTTGAGGGTTAAGGTGAGGGTTAGGATTAGGTTGAGTGTTAGGCTTACTGTGAGGTTTAGGGTTAGCACTTAGGGTGAGGTTGAGGGTAAGGTTTAGGGTGAGGGTTATGGTGAGGGTGAGGGTTAGGATTAGAGTTATGGTTAGGATTAGGGTGAGGGTGAGGGTGAGGGTTAGTGTTAGGGTGAGGGTTAGGTTTGGGGTGAGGGTGAGGGTTAGGGTTAGGGTTGGGGTGAGGGTGAGAGTGAGGGTTAGGGTTAGGCTTAGGGTTAGGTTTAGGCTGAGGTTTAGGCTGAGGGTGAGGTTGAGGGTTATAGTTAGGGTTAGGGTGAGGGTGAGGGCTAGGGTGAGGGTAAGGGTTAGTGTGAGGGTGAGGGTGAGCGTTTCGTTTACGTCAGGGTTAGGGTTAAGATGAGGTTAAGGTTAGGGTAAGGTTTAGCGTTAGGGTTACGGTGAGGTTTATTGTTAGGGTGATGTTTAGGGTGAGGGTGAAAGTTAGGGTGAGGGTGAGGGTTAGGGTAAGTTTGAGGGAGAGTGTTAGATTTGGGAATAGTTTTAGGGTTAGGGTTAGGCTAAAGTTTAGAGTGAGGGTGAGGGTGAGGCTGAGGTTTAGGTTTAGGGTTAGTGTTAGGCTTAGGGTTAGGGTGAGGGTAAGGGTTAGAGTGAGGTTTAGGGTGAAGGTGAGGGTTAGGGTTAGGGTTAGGATTAGGGTGAGGGTTAGAGTGAGGGTGAGGGTTAGTGTGAGTTTCAGATTGAGAGTTTCTTTTAGCCAAGGGTTAGGGTTATGTTGAGGAATAGGGTGAGGTTGAGGATTAGGTTTTAGATTAGGGTTAGGGTGAGGGTTAGGGCTAGGGATAGGATGAGTGTTAGGGTTTGGGTGATGTTTAGAGTGAAGGTGAGGTTTAAGGTGAGGGTGAGGTTTAGGGTGTGGGTGAGGATTAGGGTTAGATTGAGTGTTAGTGTTAGGTTTACGTTTAGTGTGAGGTTGAGGGTTAGGGGTAGCTTTAGGGTTAGGTTGAGGGTTTGGATTAGGGTTAGGGTTAGTGTGAGGTTTAGGGTGAAGGGTAGGGTTATGTTTAGGGTGAGGGTTAGGGTGAGGGTGAGGGTTAGGGTGAGGGTGTGGGTGAAGGTTAGGCGTAGGTGTAGTGTTAGGATGAGTTTAAGGGTTAGGTTTAGGTTGAGGAATAGTGTTAGTGTTAGGGTTAGGGTGAGTGTTAGGGTGTGGGTGAGGGTTCCGGTGGGGGTGAGGGTTAGGGTGTTGGTGAGGGTTAGGTTTAGGGTGAGGATTAGGGTTAGAGTGAGGTTTATGGTGAGGGTAAGGGTTAGGGTGAGGTTTAGTGTGAGGGTTAGGGTGAGGGTTAGGGTGAGGGTGAGGTATAGGTTTTGGGTTAGGGTTAGTGTGAGGGTTAGGGTTAGGTTTAGGGATAGGGTGAGAGTGAGGGTTAGGGTTAGGTTTAGGTTTAGAGTTAGGTTGAGGGTGAGGGTGAGGATTAGTATTAGAGTTAGCCTGAGGGTGAGGGTGAGGGTTACGGTTAGGGTGAGTTTTATGGGTAGGGTTTGGGTTAGGGTGAGGGTTAGGTTTAGGGTTAGGGTTAGGATGAGATTAGTCTGAAGGTTAGGGTTAGGGTTATGTTGAGGGTTAGGGTTAACCTGATATTTATTGTGAGAGTATTGTTTAGGGTGAGGGTGAGTATTCGGGTGAGCGTGATGGTTATGATGAGGGTGAGGGTTAGGGTTACAGTTAAGGTTAGGGAGAGGGGTAGCGTGAGCATTAGGGTTAGGATTAGGGTTAGGATTAGGGTTAGAGTGAGGATGAGGGTGAGGGTTAGGGTGTGGGTAAGTGTTATGGTTATGGTTAGGGTTAGGGCTAGGGTGAGGGTTAGTGTGAGGGTGAGGGTTTCGTTTACCTTAGGGTTAGGGTTATTGTGAGGGTTAGGTTAAGGGTGAGGCTTAATCTGAGGTTATGGTTAGGGTGTGGGTTATGGTTAGGGTGATGTTTATGGTGAGGGTGAGTGTTCAGTGAGGGTGAGGGTGAGGGTGAGGGTTAGTGTTAGAGTTAGGTTTAGGTTGAGGGTGATTGTGTGGGTTAGGAATAGGAATAGGGTTAGGGTTATGGTTAGGGTGAGGGTTACGGTTAGTGTGAGAGTTATGATTAGGTTTAGGGTTAGGGTTACTGTGAGGGTAAGGGTTAGGGTGAGGGTTAAGGTGAAGCTGAGGGTTAGGGTTCGGTTTTGGGTTAGGGTGAGGGCTAGGGTGATGGTGAGGGTTAGTGTGAGGGTTAAGGTGAGGGTTTCTTTTAGGTCAGGGTTAGGTTTATGGTGAGGATTAGCGTGAGAGTGAGGGTTAGGGTTAGGGTTAGCATGAGGGTGAGGGTTTAGGTGATGTTTAGGGTGAGGGTGAGGATTAAGGTGAGGGTGAAGGTTAGGGTGTGGTTGAGGATTAGGGTTAGGGTTTGGGTTAGGGTAATGGTGAGGGTAAGTTATAGGGTGAGGTTTATTGTGAGGATGAGGTTTAGGTTTAGTGTTAGGGTTAGGGTGAGATTTAGGGTTAGCGTTAGGGTTTGGTTTAGGGTTAGGGTGAGGGTGTGGTATAGGGTGAGTGTTAGTATTAGGGTGAGGGATAGGGAAATGGTCAGGGTGAGGTTGAGGGTTAGGGTTAGGGTTAGGGTGAGGTTGAAGGTTAGGATTAGGGTAAGGATTAGGTTTTGGCTGAGTTTGTGAGTGACTGTAAAAGTGAGGGTTAGGTTTAGGGTGAGGGTTAGGGCTAGGGTTAGGGTTAAGGTAAGGGTGAGGTTTAGGGTTAGGTTGAGGGTGTGGGTAAATGTTAGAGTGAGGGTTAGGGCTAGAGTGAGGGTTAGGGTAAGTTTCAGGGTAAGGGTTAGGATGAGGGTAAGGGTTAGGTTGAGGGTTAAGGTGAGGGTGAGGGTTAGCATTAGTGTTAGGGTGAGGGTGAGGGTGAGGGTTAGGGTGAGGGTTAGGGTTAAGGTTAGGGATGGGGTGAGGATTAGGGTTAGGGTTAGGTTTAGGGTGAGGTTTAGGATGAGGGGTAGGGTTAGTGAAAGAGTGATAGTTAGGGTTAGTTTGAAGATTAGGGATAGATTGAGGTTAATTTTACTGTGAGGTTTAGGTTTAGGTTAGGGTTTAGATGAGTGTTAGGGTTATGTTGAGAGTGCGGGTGAGGGTGAGGGCTAGGTTTAGTGTTAGTGTGAGTGTTATTGTTAGGGTCGGGGTTAGGTTTAGGGTGAGGGTTAGGGTTAAAGTAAGGGTTAGAGTGAGGGTTAGGGTTTGGGTGAGGGTCAGGGTGAGGGTTTGATTAGGTTGAGGGTTAGGTTTAGGGTGAGGGTTAGGGTTAGGGTGAGCGTTAGGGTGATGGTGAAGGTTAGGGTGAGGGTGAGGGTTAGGTTTAGAGTTAGGGTTATACTGAGTTTTAGGATTAGGGATAGTGTTAGGGTGAGAGTTAGGGTGAAGTGTCAGGATACGGTTAGGCTGAGAGTTAGGGTTAGTGTGGTTAGGGTTAGGGTTAGGGTTAGTGTTAGGATAATGTTTAGGGTGAGGGTTAGTTTGAAGGTGAGGGTTAGAGTGAGCGTTAGGGTTAGGTTCAATGTGAGGTTTAGGGTTAAGGTGATGTTTAGGGTGATGTTGAGGGTTAGTGTGAGGGTGAGGGTGAGGCTGAGGCTGAGGGTGAGGGTTAAGGTGAGGGTGAGTTTAGTTTAGGATTAGGGTTAGAGTTAGGGTTAGGCTGAAGGTGAGGGGGAAAGTGAGGGTGAGGGTTAGGATTAGGGCTAGGGTGAGGTTTAGGGTTAGTGTGAGGGTTAGTGTGATGGTGAGGGTCAGCGTGAAGGTGAGGGTTAGAATGATGGTGAGGGTGAGGTTGAGGGTTAGGTTTAGGATTAGGGTTAGGGTGAGTTTTAGGGTTAGGGCTAGGGTTAGAGTTATTGTTAGGGTTAAGGTTAGGATGAGGGTGAGGGTTATTGTTACGGTTAGGGTTAGGGTTAGGGTGAGGGTGGGGTTGAGGGTTAGGGTTAGTCTTAGGGTTATGGTTAGGGTAAGGCTGATGGGGAAGGGGAGGTTGAGGGTGAGTGTTAGGTTTAAGTTTAGGGTTAAAGTGAGGGCTTGGGTGAGGGTGAGGGTTAGGCTGAGGGTGAGGGTGAGGGTGAGGGTTAGGTAAAGTTTAGGGTTAGGGTGAGGATTAGGCTGAGGATGAGGATTAAGCTGAGGTTAGGTTCAGGGTGAGGGTTAGTGTTAGGGTTAGGTTGAGGGTTAGGGTTAGGGAGATGTTTAGGGTGAGGTTGAGGGTTAGGGTTAGGTTTAGGGTGAGGGTTAGGGTTAGGGTTAGGTTTAGGGTGAGGGTGAGGGTTAGGATTAGAGTGTGGGGGAGGGTGAGGATTAGGGTTAGGATTAGGTTTAGGGTTAGGGTGAGGGCTAGGGTGAGGGCGAGGGTTAGGGTGAGGGTTAGGGTGAGTGTGTGGTTTACTGTTAGGAAAGGGTTAGGGTTAGGTTTAGGGTGAGGATTAGGCTGAGGGTGAGGTTGAAGGTGAGGTTTAGGGTTAAGGTGAGGGTTAGGGTTAGCGTTAGGCTGAGCGTTAGGGTTTGGGTGATGTTTAGGGTGATGTTTAGGGTGAGGGTGAGGGTGAAGTTGAGGGTTAGGGTGTAGGTGAGGGTTAGGGTGAGGGTGAGGGTTAGGGTGATGGTGAGGTTAGGTTTAGGGTTAGTGTGAGGAAAAAGCTTAGGGTGAGGATTAGGATGAGAGTAAGTGTTAGGGTTATGTTTAGAGTTTGGGTTAGGGTGAGGTATAGGGTTAGAGTTCGGGTTAGGGTTCAGTTGAGTGTGAGGGTTAAAGTTAGGGTTAGGGTGAGGGTTAGGGTTGGGGTGAGGTTTAGGGTTACGGTTAGGGTGAGGGTGAGGGTGAGGTTCAGGTGAGGGTTAGGGTGTGGGTTAGGGTTAAGGTTATCGTGAGAGTAAGGTTAAGGTGTGGTTTAGGGTGAGGGTTAGGGTTAGGGTTAGGGTTAAGTTTAGGTTTAGGGTGAGAGTAAGGGTGAGGTGTCGGGATAGGGTTAGGCTGAGGTTTAGGGTTAGTGTGAAGGTTAGGGGTAGGGGTAGGATTAGTGTTAGGATAATGTTTAGGGTGAGGGTTAGTTTGAGGGTGAGGGTTAGAGTGAGCGTTAGGGTTAGGTTCAGTGTGAGGTTTAGGGTTAAGGTGATGTTTAGGGTGATGTTGAGGGTTAGTGTGAGGGTGAGGGTGAGGCTGAGGCTGAGGGTGAGTGTTAGGGTGAAGGTGAGTTTAGTTTCGGTTTAGGGTTAGAGTTAGGGTTAGGCTGAGGGTGAGGGTGAGGGCTAGGGTTAGGGTTAGGGTGAGGGTTAGGGTTAGTGTGAAGGTTAGTGTGATGGTGAGGGTCAGCGTGAAGGTGAGGGTTAGAATGATGGTGAGGGTGAGGTTGAGGGTTAGGGTTAGGATTAGGGTTAGGGTGAGTTTTAGGGTTAGGGCTAGGGTTAGAGTTATTGTTAGGGTTAAGGTTAGGATGAGGGTGAGGGTTATTGTTAGGGTTAGGGTTAGGGTTAGGTGAGGGTGGGGTTGAGGGTAAGGGTTAGTCTTAGGGTTATGGTTAGTGTAAGGCTGATGGGGAAGGGGAGGTTGAGGGTGAGTGTTAGGGTTAAGTTTAGGGTTATGGTGAGGGCTTGGGTGAGGGTGAGGGTTAGGCTGAGGGTGAGGGTGAGGGTTTTGGTTATGTAAAGGTGAGGGTTAAGGTGAGGATTAGGGTGAGGATGAGGATTAAGCTGAGGTTAGGTTCAGGGTGAGGGTTAGTTTTAGGGTTAGGGTGAGGGTTAGTGTTAGGGAGATGTTTAGGGTGAGGTTGAGGGTTAGGGTGAGGGTGAGGGTGAGGGTGAGGTTTAGGATTAAGGTTAGGTTTACGGTTAGGGTGAGGGCTAGGGTTAGGGCGAGGTTTAGGGTGAGGGTTAGGGTGAGGGTGTGGTTTTCTGTTAGGAAAGGGTTAGGGTTAGTTTTAGGGTGAGGATTAGGCTGAGGGTGATTTTGAAGATGAGGTTTAGTGTTAAGATGAGGGTTAGGGTTAGCGTTAGGCTGAGCTTTAGGGTTTGGGTGATGTTTAGGGTGTTGTTTATGGTGAGGGTGAGGGTGAAGGTGAGGGTTAGGGTGTAGGTGAGGGTTAGGGTGAGGGTGAGGGTTAGGGTGATGGTGAGGGTTAGGTTTATGGTTAGTATGAGGAAAAGACTTAGGGTGAGGATTAGGATGAGAGTAAGTGTTAGGGTTAGGTTTAGAGTTTGGGTTAGGGTGAGGTATAGGGTTAGAGTTCGGGTTAGGGTTCAGTTGAGTGTGAGGGTTAGAGTTAGGGTTAGGGTGAGGGTTAGGGTTGGGGTGAGGGTTAGGCTTACGGTTAGGGTGAGGGTGAGGGTGAGGTTCAGGTGAGGGTTAGGGTGTGGGTTAGGGTTAAGGTTATGGTGAGAGTAAGGGTTAGGGTGTGATTTAGGGTGAGGGTTAGGGTTAGGGTTAGGGTTAGGTTTAGGTTTAGGGTGAGAGTTAGGGTGAGGTGTCGGGATACGGTTAGGCTGAGGGTTAGGGTTAGTGTGAAGGTTAGGGGTAGGGGTAGAGTTAGTGTTAGGATAATGTTTAGGGTGAGGGTTAGTTTGAGGGTGAGGGTTAGAGTGAGCGTTAGGGTTAGGTTCAGTGTGAGGTTTAGGGTTAAGGTGATGTTTAGGGTGATGTTGAGGGTTAGTGTGAGGGTGAGGGTGAGGGTGAGGCTGGGGGTGAGGGTTAGGGTGAACGTGAGTTTAGTTTAGGATTAGGGTTAGAGTTAGGGTTAGGCTGAGGGCGAGGGGGAAAATGAGGGTGAGGGTTAGGATTAGGGTTAGGGTGAGGTTTAGGGTTAGTGTGAGGGTTAGTGTGATGGTGAGGGTCAGCGTGAAGGTGAGGGTTAGAATGATGGTGAGGGTGAGGTTGAGGGTTAGGGTTAGGATTAGGGTTAGGGTGAGTTTTAGGGTTAGGGCTAGGGTTAGAGTTATTGTTAGGGTTAAGGTTAGGATGAGGGTGAGGGTTATTGTTAGGGTTAGGGTTAGGGTTAGGTGAGGGTGGGGTTGAGGGTAAGGGTTAGTCTTAGGGTTATGGTTAGGGTAAGGCTGATGGGGAAGGGGAGGTTGAGGGTGAGTGTTAGGTTTAAGTTTAGGGTTAAGGTGAGGGCTTGGGTGAGGGTGAGGGTTAGGCTGAGGGTGAGGGTGAGGGTTTTGGTTAAGTAAAGGTTACGGTTAGGGTGAGGATTAAGGTGAGGATGAGGATTAAGCTGAGGTTAGGTTCAGGGTGAGGGTTAGTTTTAGGGTTAGGGTGAGGGTTAGGGTTAGGGAGATATTTAGGGTGAGGTTGAGGGTTAGGGTGAGGGTGAGGGTGAGGGTGAGGGTTAGGGTTAGGGAGATATTTAGGGTGAGGTTGAGGGTTAGGGTGAGGGTGAGGGTGAGGGTGAGGGTTAGGGTTAGGGTTAGGTTTAGGGTGAGGGTGAGGGTTAGGATTAGGAATAGGATTAGGGTTAGTGTTAAACTGAGTGTGAGGGTCAAGGTTATGGTCAAGTTTAGGGTTAGGTTTAGAGTGCGGGTTAAGGTTAGTGTGAGGTTTATGGTTAGAGTTAGGATGAGGGTTCGGGTTCGGTTGAGAGTGAGTGTTAGTGTGAGGGTGAGTGTTCGGGTGAGGGTGAGGTTTAGGGTGTGGTTGAGGGTTTGGGTTAGGATGAGAGTCAGGGTGAGGTGTCGGGATAGGGTTAGGGTGAGTGTTAGGGTTAGTGTGAATGTTAGCGTTAGGGTTAGGGTTAGGATAAGGGTTAGTGTGAGGGTTAGGGTTAGTGTGATGTTTAGGGTGAGGTTGAGGGTTAGTGTGAGGGTGACCGTGAGGGTTAAGGTGAGGGTGAGGCTGAGTGGGAGAGTGACGGTGAGGGTTAGGTTTAGGGTTAGGTTTAGGGTGAGGGTAAGTGTTTGGGTTGCTATTAGGGTTATGGTAAAACTTAGGTTGATTGTGAAGGTGAGGGTGAGGGTGAGGGTGAGGGTCTCGGTTACGTAAGTGTTAGGGTTACGTTTAGGTTACTACTGAGAGTTAGGGTTAGCGTTAGGGTTAGGGTGAAGGTTAGGATGGGAGTTAGGGTGAGGGTCAGGGTTCGGGTTAAGGTTGGGTGAGAGTAAGGGTGAGCGTAAGGGTTAGGGTGAGGGTTAGGTTTGGGGTGAGGGATAGGTTTATCGTGAAGGTAAGGGTTAGGGTTAGGTTGAGAGTGAGGGTGAGGGTAAGGGTAAGGGTTAGGGTCAGAATTAGGGTGAGGGTGAGGGTTAGGGTTAGCATTAGGGTTAGGTTTAGGATTAGGTTGTGTGTTAGGTTTAGGGTTAGGGTCAGGGTTAGGGCTAGGGTGCAGGTTAGGGTTATGGTTAGAGTGAGGGTGAGGGTCAGGGTTAGGGTTAGGATTAGGTTTAGGGTTAGGGTGAGGCTGAGGCTGAGGCTGAGGGTGAAGGTGAGGGTGAGGGTGAGGATTAAGTTTAGGGTTAGGTTTAGGGTGAGGACTAATGTGTGGGTGATATTTTTGTTTAGGAAAAGTTTAGAGTTAGTTTTAGGGTGAGGATTAGGGTGAGGGTGAGGTTTAAGGTGAGGGTTAGGGTTAGGGTCAGTGTTAGGGTTAGGGTTAGGGTGAGGGTTAGGGTTAGGTTGATGTTTAGGGTGACGGTGAAGGTGAGACTGAGGGTTCGGGTGAGGGTTAGGGTTAGGGTGAGGGTTAGGGTTAGGGTTAGGTTTAGGTTTAGGGTGAGGGTAAGGGTCATGATAACAGGGTGAGGGTGAGGGTTAGGGTTAGGTTTAGGGTTAGGGTGAGGGTTGGGGTGAGGGTTAAGGTTAGGGTTAGGGTGAGGGTTAGGGTGAAGCTTAGGGTGAAGGTTAGGGTTAGGGTTAGGGTTTGGGGTAGGGTAAGGTTTAGGGGGAAGGGAAGGGGTAGGGTGAGGGTTAAGGAGAGGTTGACGGATAGGGTTAT
This sequence comes from Dipodomys merriami, assembly GCF_024711535.1. Classification (NCBI taxonomy): domain Eukaryota; kingdom Metazoa; phylum Chordata; class Mammalia; order Rodentia; family Heteromyidae; genus Dipodomys; species Dipodomys merriami. Next base: position 823,619 of record NW_027203348.1, read on the forward strand.
GGTGAGGGTAAGGGTTAATCGAAAGTTTAGGTTGAGAGTGAGCATTTGTGTTAGCATCAGGGTTGGGTGAAGGTTAGGGTTAGGGTTAGGCTGAGGGGTAGTTTTAGGGTTATTATGAGGTTTAGGGTTAGGGTTAGGGTGAGGGTAAGGGTTAGGATGACAGCTAGGGTGAGGGTCAGGGTTAGGGTTAGGTTTAGGGTTAGGGTGAGGGTTAGAGTGAGGGTTAGGGTTAGAGTTAGTGTGAGGGTTAGGGTGAAGGTTAGGGTTAGGGTTAGGGTTTGGGGTAGGGTGAGGTTTAGGGGGAGGGGAAGGGGTAGGGTGAGGGTTAAGGAGAGGGTGAGGGATAGGGTTATGTTGAGGGTAACGGTTAATCTAAGGGTTAGGTTGAGAGTGAGCATTTGTGTTAGCATCATGGTTGGGTTGAGGGTTAGGGTTATGGTTAGTTTGAGGAGTAGTTTTAGGGTTAGGGTGAGGGTTAGGATTAGGGTTAAGGTGAGGTTAAGGGTTTGGTTGAGGGTGAGGGTGAGGGTTAGGCTTAGCCTTAGAGTGAGGGTGAATGTTAGGGTTAGGGATAGGGTGAGTGTGAGTGTGAGGATTAGGTGTAGGATTAGGGTTAGGTTTAGGGTTAGGCTGAGCTTTAGCCTGATGGGTTGGGTTACAGTTAGGGTGAGGGTTAGGTTTAGTGGGAGTGTTAGGGTTAGGTTTAGGGTTAGGGTTAGGGTGAGGGTTCAGGTGAGGTTTCGGGTTAAGTAGTGGGTGAGGGTTAGGGTTAGTGTGAGGACTAGCTTTAGGGTTAGTGTTACTGTTAGGGTTAGGATTAGGGTGAGGATAAGGGTTAGGGTTAGTTTTATGGTTAGGGTGAGGGTTCGGGTTAGTGTGAGTGTTAGGTTTAAGGTTAGGTGAAGGATCGGGTAAGGGTTAGGGTGAGGGTTAGGGTCAGGGTGAGTATTATGATTAGGTTAAGGACGAGGGTTAGGCTGAGGGTGAGGGTGAAGTTGAGGTTTATGATTAGGGTTACGGTGAGGGTTAGGTTTAGGGTGATGTTTAGGGTGAGGGTGAGGGTTAGGGTGAGGGTGAGGGTTCGGGTGAGTGTGAGGATTAGGGTGTGGATGAGGGTTAGCCTGAGGGTGAGGTTTACAGTTAGGTTTAGTGTGTGGGTTAGGGTTAGGGTTTGGATTAGGGTGAGGTTTAGGGTGAGGGGTAGGGTCAGGGTTGGGGTGAGGTTTAGGGTTAATGTGAGGTTTAGGGTTAGGTTTAGGGTAAGTGTGAGGATAAGGGTTAGTGTGAGGGGTAGGGTTATTGTTAGGTTTAGGGTGAGGGTAAGGGTGAGTGTTATGGTTAGGGTTAGGGTGAGGGTTAGGTTTAGGCTAAGCCTTAGGGTTGGGAATAGGGTAAGGTTGAGTGTGAGGGTGATGTTTAGAGGTAGTTTTAGGGTGAAGGTGAGGGTTTGGTTAGGATTAGGTTTAGGGTTAGGGTTAGGGTGAGGGTTAGGTTTAGGATTAGGGTTAGGGTTAGACTTAATGTGAGGGTGTGGTTGAGGGTTAGCGAGAGGATTAGGGTTAGGTTTACAGTTAGGGTGAGAGTGAGGATTAGGTTGAGGTGAGGGTTCGTGTTTGGGTGAGGGTTAGGTTGAGGGTGAGGTTTAGGTTTAGTGTTAACTTTAGGGTGAGGGTTAGGATCAGGGTTAGGATTAGGGTGAGGGTTAAGGTGAGGGTTAGGGTTAGGGTTAGGGTTAGGGTGAGGGTGAGAGGTACAGTTAGGTTTCAAGTTAGGGTGATGGTGAGCTTGAGGGTGAGGGTGAGGTTGAGGGTTAGGTTTTGGGTGAGGGTTAGGGTTAATATTAGAGTTAGGGTTAGGGTGAGGGATAGGGTTAGGGTTAGGGTAAGGTTGAGGGTTAGGCTGTGGGGTAGGGTTAGGGTCAGGGTGAGGGTTAGGGTTAGTGTGAGTTTTAGGTTTAAGATTAGGGTCAGGGTTAGGATTAGGGTAGGGTGAGGGCTAGGGTGAGGGTGAGGGGTAGGGTGAGGGTAGGGTTAAGGTTAGGGTGAGGGTGAGGGTTAAGTTTAGTGTGAGGGTTAGGGTTAGTATGAGTTTGAGGGTGAGGGTGAGGGTTAGGGTGAGGGTGAGGGTTAGGGTTAGGGTTAGGGTTAGGGTGAGGGTGAGCGTTACGGTTAGGTTGAGGGTGAGGGTGAGGGTAGGGTTAGGGTAAGGGTGAGGGTGAGGCTTAGGTTTAGTGTGAGTTTTAGGGTTAGTGTAAGGTTAAGGGGTAGGGTGAGGTTTAGGGTAACATTGCGGCTTAGGGTTAGCATGAGTTTGAAGGTGAGGGTGAGGTTTAGGGTTAGATTGAGGGTTAGGGTTAGGGTTAAGGTGAGGGTGAGCCGTAGCGTGAGACTGATGGTTCGGGTGAGGGTTTGGGTGAAGGGGGAGGTTTATGGTTAGGGTTCGGGTTAGAGTTAGGGTGAGGCTGTGGGTGAGGGTTAGGTTTAGGATTATGGTTAGTGTTAGGGTTAGGCTGAGGGTGAGTGTGAGGGTGAGGGTGAGGGTTAGGTTTTGGGTGAGGGTGAGGGTTAAGGTTAGGTTTAGGGTTAGGTTGAGGGATAGGATTAGGGTTAGGGTTAGGATGAGGATTAGGCTGTGGGGTATGGTTAGGGTTAGGGTGAGGGTTAGGGTTAGTGTGAGTTTTAGGGTTAAGGTTAGGGTCAGGGATAGGATTAGGTTAGGGGTAAGGGATAGGGTGAGGGTTAGGAAGAGGGTGAGGTTTAAGTTTAGGGATAGGGTTAGGATGAGGTTAGGGTGAGGGCTAGGGTGAGTGTGTGGGTGAGGGTTAGTGTTAGGGATAGGGTGAGGATTAGGTTTAGGGTTAGGGTTAAGGTGAGTTTTAGGCTGAGGGGAAGGGTTAAGGATAGGGTGAGGGTTAGGTTTAGTGTGAGGGTTAGGTTTTGGGGTAGGGTTAGGGTGAGGACTAGGGTGAGTGTGAGGGTTAGTGTTTTATTTAGGGATAGGGTAAGGATTAGGGTTAGGGTTAGGTTTAGGGTGAGATTTAGGCTGATGTGTAGGGTTACAGTTAGGGTGAGGTTTAGGTTTAGTGGGAGTGTTAGGGTTAGGTTTAGGGTTAGGGTTAGGGTGAGGGTTTGGGTGAGCGTTCGGGTTAATGTGTGGGTGAGGGTTAGGGTTAGTGTGAGGACTAGGTTTAGGTTTAGGGTTACTCTTAGGGTTAGGGTTAGGGTGAGGGTAAGGGTAAGGGTTAGTGGTATGGTTAGGGTGAGGGTTCGGGTTAGTGTGAGGGTTAGGGTTAGGGTTAGGTGAAGGTGGGAGTAAGGGTTAGGGTGAGGGTTAGGTTGAGGGTGAGGGTTAGGATTAGAGTTAGGGTTAGGATTAGGTTTAGGATGAGGGTGAGGTTGAGGTTCAGTGTTAGGGTGAGGGTTAGGGTTATTGTTGTGGTTAGGTTGCAGGTGAGGGTGAGGGTGAGGGTGTGGGTTAGGGTTAGGGTTAGGGTAGGGTTAGGTTTGGCTGAGGGTGTGGGTGAGAGTGAGGGTGAGGGTTAAGTTTAGGGTTAGGTTTAGGGTGAGGGCTAGGGTGAGGGTGATATTTTTTGTTAGGAAATGTTTATTGTTAGGTTTAGGGTGAGGATTTGTGTGAGGGTGAGCTTTAAGGTGAGGGTTAGGGTTAGGGTGAGGGTTAGGGTTAGGGTTAGCGTGAGGTTTAGGGTTAGGGTGATGTTTAGGGTGAGGGTGAAGGTGAGAGTGAGGGTTCAGGTGAGGGTTAGGGTTAAGGTGAAGTTTAGGGTTATGGTTAGTGTTAGGGTGAGTATATGGTTTAGGATGACAGTTAGGGTGAGGGTGAGGGTTAGGGTTAGGTTTGGGTTAGGGTGATGTTTATGGTGAGGGTGAGGGTGAGAGTGAGGATTCGGTTGAGGGTGTGGCTTAGGGTGTTGGTGAGGGTTAGGGTGAGAGTGAGGGTGAGGGTGAGGGTGAGAGTTAGTGTGTTGGTGAGAGTTAGGGTGAGGGTGACTGTTAGGGTTAAGGTTAGGATTAGGATGAGGGTTAGGGTTAGGGTTAGGGTGAGGGTTAGGGTGAGGGTTATGGTTAGGGATAGGGTGAGGATTAGGTTTAGTGTGAGGGTTAGGGTTAGGGTTGGTGTAAGGATAAGGGTTAGGTTGAGGATTAGGGTGAGAGTGAGTGTTAGGGTTAGATTAAAGGTTAGGGTGAGGGTAAGGGTAAGGGTTAGGGTTAGGGTTAGGGTGAGTGTGAGGGATAAATTTAGGGTTAGGTTGAGGGTTATGGTTGGGGTGAGGGTTAGGGTTAGGGTTAGGGTGAGGTTTCAGGTGAGTGTGAGTGTTAGGGTGTGGGTGATGGTTAGGGTTAGGTTGAGGGATAAGGTGACGGTGAAGGTTAGGGTGAGGGTGAGGGTTAGGGTTAGGGTGAGTGATAGGGTGAGGGTGAGGTTTAGGGTGAGTGTGAGGATTAGGGTTAGGGTTACCCTTAGGGTTATGGTGAGGGTATGGGTTAGGGTGAGGTTTAGGTTGAGGGTGAGGGTTAGGCTTAGCGTTAGGGTTAAGGCGAGAGATAGGGTGAGGTTTAGGGTTAGGGTGAGTGTGAGGGTTAGGGTTAGGGTTAGGGTGATGTTTATGGTTAGAGTGTGGGTTAGGGATAGGTTTATGGTTAGGGGGAGGTTTAGGTTATGGTTAGGGTTCCAGTTAGGGTGAGTGTTAGGGTTAGGATTAGGGTTAGGGTTAGTGTTAGGCTGAGGGTGAGGGTGAGGGTAAGTGTTAGGGTTAGGGTAATGTTTAGGGTTAGGTTTAGGTTGAGGGTTAGGGTTAGGGTTAGGATTAGGATTAGGGATAGGATTATGGTTAGGGTTAGGGTGTGGGTTACGGATAGGTTTATGGTTAGGGTTAGCATTAGGTTTAACATTAGGGTTAGAGTGAGGGTGAGGTTGAGTGTTAGGTTTAGGATTAGGGTTAGGGTTAGGGTAAGGCTGAGGTTGAGGATGAGTTTGAGGGTGAGGGTGAGGGTTAGGGTTAGGCTTAGGGTGAGGGCTAGGGTGAGGTTGAGGGTTAGTGTGAGGGTGCAGTTTTCAGTTAGGAAAGGGTTAGGTTTAGGGTTAGGTTTAGGTTGAGGATTAGGCTGAGGGTGAGGTTGAAGGTGAGGGTTAGGGTTAAGGTGAGGGTTAGGGTTAGGGTTAGGGTTAGGGTTATGGTGATGTTTAGGGTGAGGGTGAGGGTGAGGGTGAGGGTTGGGGTTAGGGTAATGTTTAGGGTTAGGGTTAGGTTGGGGGTTAGGTTTAGGGTTAGGATGAGGGTTAGGGTGAGGATTATGACTAGAGTTAGTGTGAGGGTTAGGTTTAGTGTGACGCTTAGGGTTAGGGTGAGGGTAAGCGTTAGGGTGAGGGTTAGGATCAGGTTGCAGGATAGGGTTAGTGTTAGGGTTAGGGTGAGCATTTGGATGAGGGTTAGGTGTAGGGTAAGGGTGTGGGTTAGGGTTAGGTTTGAGTTCAGTGTTAGCGTTAGGGTGAGGTGTAGGGTTAGGGTTAGGGTTAATGTGAGGATAAGGGACATATTGAGGGTTAGGGTGAGGGATAGGGTTAGTGTAAGGTTTAGGGTGAGTGTTTGTGTGAGGGTTAGGTTTAGTTTTAGGGTTACGTGAGGGTTAGGATTAGGGTAAGGTTTAGGGTGAGGTTGAGTATTAGGGTTAGCATTAGTGTTAGAGTGAGGGTTAGGGTAAGGTATAGCATTAGGCTTAGGATTAGGGTTAGGGTGAGGTTTAGGATTAGGGTTAAAGTGAGGGAGAGGTTTAGGGTTAGCATTAGGTTTACTGTTAGGTTTAGAGTGAGGGTGAGGGTGAGGAATAGGGTTAGGATTAGGTTTAGGTTTAGGGTGAGGCTGAGGTTGAGGGTAAGGGTCAGGGTTAGGGTTAGGCTTAGGGTGAGGGCTAGGGTGAGGGCTAGGTTGAGGGCGAGGGTTAGGGTGAGAGTTAGGGTTGGGGTGAATGTTAGGATTACGGTTAGGTTGAGGGTGAGGGTGATGGTGAAGTTGAGGGTTAGGGTGTGGGTTAGGGTTAAGGTTATTGTGAGGGTAAGGGTTAGGGTGAGGTTTAGTGTGAGGGTTAGGGTTAGGGTGAGGATTATGGTGATGTTGAGTGTTAAGATGACAGTGAGGGTTAGGGTGAGGATGAGGTTTAGGTTTAGTGTTAGCATTAGTGTGAGGGTTAGGGTCAGGGTTAGGATTAGGGAAAGGGTTAAAGTGAGGGTTAGGGTTCAGGTTAGTTTTAGGGTTAGTATGAGGATTAGGGTTAGTGTTAGGTTTATAGTGAAGGTAAGGGTTAAGGTGAGGGTTAGGCTGAAAGGGTAGGTTTAGGGTAAGGGTGAGGGAGAGGGTGAGGGTAAGGGTTGGGGGAAGGGTTAGGGTGAGGGTGAGGCTTAGTGTTAGCATTAGTGTTAGGGTTAGGGTTAGAGTGAGTGTGAGGTTTAGGGTTAGGGTTAGGGTGAGGGTGAGGGTGAGGGTGAGGGTAAGGTTTAGGTTTAGGTTTAGGGTTATGGTTAGGATTAATGTAAGGTTGAAGGCTAGTGTGAGGGTGAGGTTAGGGTTTGGGTTAGGGTGAGGGTAAGGGTTAGGGTGAGGGGTAGGGTGAGGTGTAGGGTTATGGTTAGGGTGAGTGTTAGGTTTAGCGTGAGGTTTATGGTGAGGTTTAGGGTTAGGGTTAGGGTGTGGGATAAGGTTAGGGTGATGTTTAGGCTGAGGGTGAGCTTTAGGGTGAGAGTTAGGGTGAGGTTTAGGGTTAGTGGTAGGATTAGGGTTAGGGTGAGGGTGAGGTTTAGGGTTAGAATTAGGGTTAGGGGAGGGTTATATTGAGGGTCAGTTTTAGGGTTAGTGTTAAGGTTAGGGTTAGAATGAGCGGAAGGTTGAGGTTTAGAGTTAGGTTTAGGGTTAGGTTTAGGATGAGCGTTAGGCTGAGTGTTAGGGTTAGGGTTAGTGTGAGGGTTAAGGATAGGTTAGGGTTAGAGTTTGGGTTTGGTTATGGTGATGGTTAATTTTAGGTTTAGGGTTGGGTTCAGGTTTAGGCTGTGGCTTAGGGTTAGGGTTAGTGTGAGGGTTAGGTTTAGGGTTAGGTTTAGGGTGTGGACTGTGGTGAGGGTGAGGGTTATGGTGATCGTTAGGATTAGGGTTAGGGTTAGGTTCAGGTATAGGTTGAGGGTTAGGATTAGAGTAAGGACTTGGGTTGGGCTGAGGGTGAGGGTGATGTTGAGGGTGAGGTTTAGGGTTAGAGTGAGGGTTAGAGTGAGTTTGAGGGGGCGGGGGAGAGTTTGGTTTTGGGTTAGAGTTAGGTTGAGGGTGAGGGTTAGGGTTAGGGTTAGCAATAGGTTTAGGCTGAGGGTGAGGGTGAGTTTGAGGGTGAGGTTTAGGGTTAGGGTGAGGGTTAGGGTTAGGGTTAGGTTTAGGTTGAGAGTTAGGGTTAGGGTTAGGGTTAGGATGAGCGTTAGGCTCAGGGTTAAGGTTAAGGTTAGTGTGAGGGTTAGGGTTAGGGTTAGGGTTAGGGTTTGGTTAGGGTGAAGTTTAGTTTTAGGTTTAGGTTTAGGATAAGGTTTAGGCTGAGTGTTAGGTTTAGGGTTAGGGTGAGGGTCAGGGTAAGGGTTAGGGTGAAGTTAAGGGTGAGGGTTAGGATTAGCTTTAGGGTTAGGATTAGGGTGAGGGTGAGGATGAGGGTTAGTGTTAAGGAGAGGGTTAGGGATGGGGTTGGGGTGAGGGTTAGGGTTAGGGTTAGGGCTAGGGTGAGGGTGAGTGTGAGGGTTAGGGTTAGAGTTAGGTTTAGGCTGAGGGTGAGGGTGAGGGTGACGTTGATGGTTAGGGTTATGGTTAGGGGGATGGTGAGGGTTAGGGTCAGGGTGAGGGTTAGAGTGAGTGTGAGGGTGAGGGTTTGCTTTATGTCAGGGTTAGTGTCACGCTGAGGTTAGGGTTAGGGTTAGGGTTAGGTTTAGTGTTAGGGCAAGGGTTAGGTTGGGGGTTAGGTTTTGGGTGATGTTTAGTGTGAGGGAGAGGTTGAGGGTTCAAGTGTGGGTGAGATTTAGGGTGTGGGTGAAGTTTAGTGTTAGGTTGAGTTTTAGCGTTAGGTTTAGGTTTAGTGTGAGGGTGAGGGTTAGGGCTAGGGTTAGGGTTAGTTTGAAGGTTAGTATTAGGGTTAGGGTTACTATGAGTGTTATGGTGAAGGGTAGGGTTAGGGTTAGGGTTAGAGTGAAGATTAGGGTGAGGTTGTAGGTGAGGGTTAGCGTTAGGTGAAGGGTTAGGGTGACTTTGAGGGTGAGGCTTAGGTTTAGGATTAGGGTTAGGGTTAGGAAGAGTGTTAGGGTGTCGGTGAGGGATCGGGTCATGGTCCGGGTTAGAGTGTAGTTGAGGGTTATGTTTAGGGTGATTATTAGGGTTAGATTTAGATTTATGGTGAGGGTAAGGGTTAGGGTGAGGTTTAGTGTGAGGGTTAGGCTTAGTGTTAGGTTTAGGGTGAGGGTTAGGGATAGGATTAGGGATAGGGTGAGGGTAAGTGTGAGGGTTAGGTTTGGTTTTTGGTTAGAGTTAGGGTGAGGGTGAGGGTTAGTATTTGGGTTAGTATTAAAATTAGCCTGATGGTGAGGGTGAGGGTTAGGTTCAGGGTGAGTGTTAGGGTTAGGGGTAGGGTTAGGGTGAGTGTTAGGGTTAGGGTTAGGTTTAGGATGAGCGTTAGGCTTAGGGTTAGGGTTTGGGTTAGTGTGAAGGTTAGGGTTAGTGTTAGTGTTAGTGTGAGAGTTAGGGTTAGTTTTAGGTTTAGGATAACGGTTAGGTTGAGGGTTAGGTTTAGGGTTCATGCGAGGGTTAGGTTTAGGGTTAGGGTTAGATTCAGGGTAAAGGTTAGGGTGAGAGTTAGGGTGAGGGTGAGTGTAAAGGTTAGGGTGAGGGTTAGGGTTAGGGTGAGGGTTAGGATTAGGGTTAGCACTAGGTTTAGGCTGAGGGTGAGGGTGAGGATGAGGGTGAGGTTTACAATTAGGTTGAGGGTTAGGGTTAGGATTAGGTTTAGGGTGAGGGTTAGGGTTAGGGTTAGGCTTAGGCTGAGGGTTAGTGTTAGGGTTAGTGTTAGGTTTAGTGTGTGGTTAGGGTTAGGGTTAGGGTTAGGTTTAGGGTTTGGTTAGGGTGAAGTTTTGTTTTAGGTTTAGGGTTAGGATAAGGTTTATCCTGAGGGTTATGGTTAGGGTTAGTGTGAAGATTATGTTTAGGGTTAGGGTTAGGGTGTGGGCTAGTGTGAGAGTGAGTGTTAGGGTGAGAGTGAGTGTAAGGGTTTAGTTTAGGTAAGGGTTAAGGTAAGGTTAGGTTGAGAATTAGGGTGAGGTTGAGGTTTAAAGTGAGGGTTAGGGTTAGGTTTAGGGTTAGAGATAGGGTGAGGGTGAGGGTTAGGTTTAGTATTAGAGTTAGCCTGAGGGTGAGGGTGAGGGTTAGGGTTAGCGTGAGTTTTATGGGTAGGGTTAAGGTTAGGGTGAGGGTTAGGATTAGGGTTAGAGTTAGGATGAGTGTTAGGCTGAGGGTTAAGGTTAGGGTTAGTGTGAGGATTAGGGTTAGGGTTAGGGTGAGGGTTAGGGTTATGTTTAGGTTTAGGATAAGGGTTAGGTTGAGGGTTAGGTTTAGGGTTAGGGTTAGGGTTAGGGTCAGGGTAAAGGTTAGGGTGAGGGTTAGGGTGAGGGTGAGGTTAAAGGTTAGGGTGAGCATTAGGGCGAGTGTGAGGGTTAGGGTTAGTGTGATGGTTAGGGTTAAGGTTAGGGTGAGTGTTAAGGTCAGGTTTAGGGATAGGATAAGGGTTAGGTTTAGGGTTAGGGTGAGGGTTAGGTTTAGGGTTAGGGTCAGGGTAAAGTTTAGGGTGAGGGTTAGGGTGAGGGTGAGGGTAAAGGTTAGGGTGAGCGTTAGGGCGAGGGTGAGGGTTAGGGTTAGTGTGAGGGTTAGTGTGAGGGTTAGGGTGAGGGTAAGGGTTAGGGTGATGGTAAGGTTGAGGGTGAGTGTTAGTATTATGTTATGGGTAAGGGTTAGGGTGAGTGTTAGGGTACGGATTAGGGTTAGGGTGGGGGTTAGGGTTAGGGTTAAGTTGAGGTTTAGCGTTAGGGTGATGACTGTTGTTAGAGTATGGTTTAGGGTGAGGGTGAGTGTTCCGTTGAGCTTGAGGGTTAGGATGATGTTTAGGTTTAGGGTTACATTTAGGGTTAGGGAGAGGGTTAAGGTGAGCATTAGGGTTAGGATTAAGGTTAGAGTGAGGATGAGGGTGAGGGTTAGGGTGTGGGTAAGTGTTATGGTTAGGGTTAGGGTTAGGGCTAGGGTGAGGGTGAGGGTTAGTGTGAGGGTGAGGGTTTCGTTTACCTTAGGATTAGGGTTAGTGTGATGTTTAGGGTGAGGGTGACTGTTCGGTGAGGGTTGAGGGTTAGGGTTTGTGTGATGTTTATGGTGATGGAGAGGGTTAGGGTGAGGATGAGGATGAGGGTGAGGGTGATGGTTGGAGTGAGGGTGAAGGTTAAGGTGTGGTTGAGGATTAGGGTTAGGGTTAGGGTTACGGTAATGGTGAGGGTAAGGTATAGGGTGAGGATTATTGTGAGGATGAATGTTAGGGTTAGTGTTAGTGTTAAGGTGAGGTTTAGGATGAGGGTTAGGGTTTGGAAAGGGTTAGCTTGAGGGTGAGGTATAGGATGAGTATTAGGGTGAGGGTTAGGGATATGGTTTGGCTGAGGGTGAGGGTGACTGTAAGAGTGAGGGTTAGGGTGAGGGTTAGGGTTAGGGTGAGTGTGAGGGTGAGGGTTAGGGTGAGGCTATGGGTTAGGTTGAGGATTAGTGTGAGGGTGAGGGTTAGGGTTAGCATTAGGGTTAGGGTGAGGGTTAGGGTTAAGGTTAGGGATAGGATGAGGATTAGGGTTAGGGTTAGGTTTAGGGTGAGGGTTAGGCTGCAGGATAGGGTTAGGGATAGAATGACTGTTATGTTTACTGTGAGGATTAGGGTTAGAGTGAGGTTTAGGTTTAGTGTGAGGTTTAGGTTTAAGGTTAGGGTTAGGATGAGTGTTAGGGTTAGGTTGAGGGGGAGGGGGAGGGTGAGGGCTAGTGTTAGGGTTAGTGTGAGGGTTAGTGTTAGGATGAGGGTTAGGTTTAGGGTACAGGTTAGGGTTAAAGTAAGGGTTAGGGTGAGGGCTAGCGTTAGGGTTAGGGTGAGGGTCAGGGTGAGGGTTAGGTTAAGGTTGAGGGTTAGGTTTAGGGTGAGGGTTAGGTTTAGGGTGAGCGTTAGGGTGTTGGTGAGGATCAGGGTGAGGGTGACGGTTAGGTTTAGAGTTAGGGTTAGGGTGAGTGTTAGGATTAGGGTTAGCTTTAGGGTGAGAGTTAGGGTGAGGTGTCGTGATACGGTTAGAGTGAGGTTTAGGGTTAGTGTGAAGGTTAGGGTTAGGGTTAGGGTTAGTGTGAGGATAATGTTTAGGGTGAGGGTTAGTTTGAGTATGAGGTTTAGGGTGAGCGTTATGGTTAGGTTCAGTGTAAGGGTTAGGGTTAAGGTGATGTTTAGGGTGAGGTTGAGGTTTAGTGTGAGGGTGAGCGTGAGGTTGAGGGTGAGGGGTAGGATGAGGGTGAGAGTGAGGTTAGTTTAGGATTAAGGTTAGGCTTAGGGTTAGGCTGAGGTTGAGGGGGAAAGTGAGGGTGAGGGTTAGGGTTAGGGCTATGGTGAGGGTTAGGGATTTTGTGAGAATTAGTGTGATGGTGAGGGTCAGCGTGAGGGTGAGGGTTAGAATGAGGGTGAGGGTAAGGTTGAGGGTAAGTGTTAGGATTAGGGTTAGGGTGAGTTTTAGGATTAGGGTGAGAGTTATTGTTAGGGTTAGGATTAGGGTTAGGATGAGGGTGAGGGTTATTGTTAGAGTCAGGGTTAGGGTTAGGGTGAGGGTGGGGTTGACGGTCAGGGTTAGTATTAGGGTTATGTTTAGGTTAAGGCTGAGGAAGGGGAGGTTGAGGCTGATGTTTAGGGTTAAAGTTAGGGTTAGGTTGAGGGCTTGTGTGAGGGTGAGGGTTAGGCTGAGGGTGGGGGTGAGGGTTTCGGTTAAGTAAAGATTAGGGTTAGGGTGAGGATTAGGGTGAGGATGAGGATTAAGCTGAGGTTAGGTTCAGGGTCAGGGTTAGGATTAGAGTGAGACTTAGGGTTAGGGTGATGTTTAGGGTGAGGGTGAGGGTTAGGGTTCGGGTGAGAGGGAAGGTGAGGGTTAGGGTTAAGGTTAGGTTTAGGGTGAGTGTGAGGTTTAGGATTAGGAATAGGATTAGGGTTATGGTTAAGCTGAGGGTGAGGGTCAGGGTGAGAGTGAAGGTTAGGGTCAGGGTAAGGGTTAGGATTAGAGTGAGGGTTATGGTTAGTGTGAGGGTTTTGGTTAGGGTTAGGTTGAGGGTTAGTGTTAGGGTGAGAATAAGCGTTAGGGTGTGTGTTAGGGTGAGTGTGAGTGTATGGATTAGGGTTTGTGTTAGGGTTAGGGTGAGGGTTAGGGTTTGGTTGATGTTTAGCGTGAGGGTGAGGGTTAGGCTGAGGATGAGGGTTCAGTTGAGGGTGAGGGTTCAGTTGAGGGTGAGGGTTAGGGTGTGGGTGAGGATTAGGTTTAGGGTGAGGTTTAGCATTAGGGGTAGGGTTAGGGTTAGGTTGAGGGTTAGGATGAGGGGTAGGGAGAGGGTAGGGTTAGATTTAGGGTAGGTTTAGGGTGAGTGTGAGGGTTAGGTTGAGGCTGAGTGTAAGCGTTAGGGTTAGAGTTAGGATGAGGGTTAGGCTGACGGTGAGGTTTAGGCTTAGGGTTAGGGTAAGGGTTAGGGTGGCGGTGAGGGTTAGCTTTAGGATGAGGATTAGGGTTAGTGTGATCGTTAGGGTTAGGGTTAGGGTGAGGGTTAAGGTGAGGATTAGGGTTAGTTTTGGGGTGACGGTTAGGGTGAGGGTTAGGTTTAGAGTTAGAGTTAGTGTGAGGATAAGGGTTAGGCAGAGGGTAAGGGTGAGGGGGAGGATGAGGGTGAGGGTTAGGGTGAGGGTGATGGTTATGGTTAGGTTTAGATTTAGGGTGAGAATGAGGTTAAGGGTTAGGTTTTGGATTAGGGTTAGGCTTAGGCTGAGGGTGAGGTTGAGGGTCAGGGTGAGGGTTAAGGTTAGTGTGAGTGTTAGGGTTAGGGTTAGGGTTAAGGTTAGGTTGAGTGTTAGGGTTAGGTTTAGGATTAGGATAAGGGTTAGGCTGAGGGTTAGGTTTAGGTTTAGAGTGAGGGTAAGGTTTAGGGTGAGGTTTATGGTGAGGGTGAGGGTTAGGATTAGTCTTAGGGTTAGGGTGAGGTTTAGGGTTAGGGATAGGTTTAGGGCTGGGTGAGGGTTAGGGTGAGGGAAAGGGTTAGGGTGAGAGTTAGGGTAAGGGGGAGGGATAGGGTTATGGTGAGGGTAAGGGTTAGGGAAAGTTTTAGGGTGAGGTTGAGGGTTAATTGTTAGCATTAGGATTACGGTGAGCATGAGGTTTATGGTTATGTTGAGGGCTAGTGTGAGGTGAGGGTTAGGGTGAGTGTGAGTGTTCTGTTGAGAATTAGAGTTAGGGTGAGTGTTAGGGATAGGGTTAGTGTGAGCGTAAGGATTAGGGGCATGGTTAGGGTGAGGGTGAAAGTTATGGTTAGTGTGAGGTTTAAGGTTAGGTTTATGGTTAGGGGGAGGGCTAGGGTGAGCCTTAGTTTTAGGGTTAGGGTAAGTTTGCACGTTAGGGTGAGGGTAAGGTTTAGGGTGAGGTTTAGGGTGAGGGTGAGGTTTAGGGTTAGGTTGAGGTTAGGGTGAGGGTTAGGGTTAGGGTTAGGGATAGGGTGATGATAAGGGTTGGTGTGAGGGTTAGGGTGAGGTTGAGGATTAGGGTTAATGTGAGGATAAGGGTTAGGTTGAGGGTTATTGTGAGAGTGAGGGTTAGGTTTAGGTTGAGGTTATGGGTTAGGGTTATGGTTAGGGTGAGGATTACGGTGCACCGTACGTTTAGGGTTAGGGTTAGTTGGCGGGTTAGGGTGAGGGTAATGTTTAGGGTGAGGTTTAGCGTGAGGGTAAGAGTTAAGGTTAGAGTGATGTTAAGGATTAGGTTGAGGGTTAGGGTTAGGCTTAGTGATATGGTGAGTATTATGGTTAGTGTGAGGGTTAGGGTGAGGTTTAGGATTAGGTTCATTGTTAGGAGAAGTGTTAGGGTGAGGGTTAGGGTGAGGGTGAGGTGTTGGGTTAGCATTAGGGATAGGGTGAGCGTTAGGGTGAAGGTTAGGTTTAGGGTGAGCTTAGGGTTAAGTTTAGGCTGAGGGTTAGGGTTAGGTTGATATTTATGGTGAAGGTGAGTGTTACGGTGAGGGTGAGGGTGAAGGTTAGGTTAAGGGTTAGGGTTAGGGTTAGTGTGAGGGTGAGGATGAGGGTTAGGTTTAGGATTAGGGTTAGGGTTTTGCTTAGTGTGCATGTTAGGGTGAGGATGTGGGTTCGGGTGATGGTGAGGGTTACGGTGTGTGTGAGGTTTAGGGTTAGGCTGAGGATTAGGGTTAGGGTTAGGATTATGGTGAGGTTAAGGGTTAGGGTGAGTTTTACTGTGAAGGTGAGGGTTAGGGTTAGCATTAGAGTTAGGATGATGGTTAGGGTGAGCGTTAGGTTTAGGGTTAGGTTTAGGGTGAGTTTGAAGGTGAGGGTGAGATTTAGTGTTACGATTAGTGTTAGGGTTATGGTTAGAGTGAGGTTGACAGTTTTGGTTAGGGTGAGGGTTAGGGTTAGGGTGAGGGTTATGGTTAGGGTGAGGGTTAGGGTTAGGTTGAGGGTTAGGGTTAAGATGAAGTTTAGTGTTAGGGTGATGTTTATTATGAGGGTGAGTGTTAGGGTGAGGGTGAGTTTCAGGGTGAGGGTCAGGGTTTGGTTGATCGTGAGGGTTAAGGTGTGATTGAGAGTTAGGTTTAGGGTGAGGGTAGGGTGACGGTGAGTGTTAGGGTGCGGGTTAGATTTAGTGTTAGGGTTAGTGTGATGGTGAGGGTGAGCGTGAGGGTGACGGTTAGGGTGAGTGTGATTGTGAGGGTTAGGGTTAGGATTAGGGTTAGGGTGAGTTTTAGGGTTAGGGTTAGGGTGTGGGTGAGGGTTACGGTTAGGGTTAGGGTTATTTTTAGGGTTAGAGTTAGGGTGAGGGTGAGGGTGAGGGTGAGGTTCAGCATTAGCGTTGGTGTTAGGGTTACGGTGAGGATGGGGTGAGGGTTAGGGTTAGTATTAGGGTTAGGTTTAGGGTGAGGCTGAGTGGGAAGGGGAGATTTAGGGTGAGGGTTAGGGTTAGGGTTAGGGTTAGGTTAAGGCCTAGGGTGAGGGTGAGGGTTAGGGTGAGGGTGAGGGTAAGGGTTTCGGTTAGGTAAGGTTCAGGGTTAATTTTAGGGTGAGGATTAGGTTGAGTTTGAGGGTTAGTGTGAGTGTTAGTGTTAAGTTGAGGGTTAGGGTTAGGATTTGGGTGAGTGTTGGTGTTAGGGTTATGTTTAGAGTGAGGTTTAGAGTTAGGATGGGGTTAGGGGTCGGGTGATGGTGAGGGTTAGGGTGTGGGTGAGGGTTAGGGTTAAGTTGAGTGTTTGGGTGACGGTGAGGGTTAGGTTGAATGTGAGGGTTAGGGTTAGGTTGAGAGTGAGGTTTATGGTTAGGGTGAGGGTTAGAGTGAGGGTTAGTGTGAGGGGGTAGGGTTAGGGTTAGGGTGAGGGTTAGGGTTAGTGTGAGGGTTAGGGTTACAGTGAGGGTAAGTGTTAGCTTGAGGGGTACGGTTAGGGATAGGGTGAGGGCTAGGGTGAGGGTGAGTTTTAGGTTGAGTGTGAGGGTGAGAGTTTCAGTAGGCAAGGGATAGGGTTAAGGTTAGGGTGAGGATTAGGGGAGGGGGAGGTTTAGGTAGAGGGTTAGTGTCAGGGTGAGTGTTAGGGTTAGGTTTAGGGCGAGGGGTAGGGTTAGGGTTAGGGTGAGGTTTAGGGTTAGTGTGAGGGTTAGGGTTAGCATTAGGGTTAGCGTTAGTGTGAGGATAAGGTTTAGTTTGAGGGTTAGGTTGTGGGTGAGGGTTAGGGTTATCGTTTGTTTTAGGTTGGGTTACAGTGAGGTTTAGGGTCAGGGGTAGGGTAATGGTTAGGGTGAGCGTTAGGGTTAGTGTGAGGGTTAGTTTTAGGGTTAGGGTTTGTGTGAGGATAAGGGTTAGTGTGAGGGTTAGTGTGAGAATGAGGGGTAGGGCTAGCGTTAGGTCTAGTTTAAGGGTTAGGGTAAGGGTTTGGGTTAGTGTTAGGGTTAGGGTGAGGGTGTGGGTTAGAGTTAGGGTTTGGGTTGGGTGAGGGTTCTGGTTAGGCTTAGGGTGAGAGTGAGGGTTCGGGTGAGGGTGAGGGTGAGGGTGTGGGTGACGGTTAGGTTTAGGGTTAAAGTGATGGTACTTTTTAGGATGAGGGTGAGGATTAGTGTTAGGGTGATCTTGAGAGTGCCGGTTAGTGTTAGGGTTAGTGTTAGAATTAAGGTTAGGGTTAGGGTTATTGTTATGGTGAGAGTACGTGCTAGGGTAAGGTTTAGGGTGAGTGTGAGTGTTAGGGTTAGAATTAGGGTTAGGGTTAGGGTTAGGGTGAGGGTTAGTGTTAGGGTGAGGGTGAGGTTAAGGGTTAAGGTTAGGGTTAGTGTGAGTGTTAGGATTAGGGTGAGGGTTAGGGATAGGGTTAGGGTTAAGGTGAGATTTAGGGCTGGAGTTAGGTTTAGAGTCAGGGTATGGGTAAGGCTTAGGGTGAGGGTTAGGTTCAGGTTGAGGCTTAAGGTAGGTTGAGGGTGAGGGTAAGTTTTAGGGTGAAGGCTAGGGTTAGGTTTAGGGTTAGAGAGAGAGTTAGGGTTATGGTGAGGGTGAGGGTGATGGTTAGGTTTAGGATTAGGGTTAGGGTTAGGGTGAGGTTTAGGTATAGGCTTAGGGTTAGGGTTAGGGTTAGAGTTAGGGTGAGGTTCAGTGTGAGGGTTAGTGTTTGGATTAGAGTTAGAGATAGGGTTAGGGTGAGGGTTAGACTGAGGGGTAGGATTAGTGTTAGAGTGAGGGTAATGGGGATGGTAAATGTTACGGTGAGGGTTAGGGTGAGGGTGAGGTTTAGGGATAGCATTAGGTTTAGTGTTAAGGTTAGGGTGAGGGTTAGTGTTAGAGTTAGTTTGAGGGTGATATTTAGGGTTAGCATTAGGGTTACGGTTAGGTTTATTTAGAGGGTTAGGATTAGTATAGGTTTAGGATTATGGTTAAGGTTAGGGTTAGGCTGATTATGGGGGTGAGGGTGAGGGTTAGGGTTAGGGTTAGGTTTATGGTGTGGGCTAGGGTGAGGGTTAGGGTGAGGGTGAGGTTTTAGGTTAGGAAAGGCTTAGGGTTAGGTTTACAGTGAGGATTAGTGTGAGGGTGAGGTTTAAGGTGAGGATTAGGGTAAGGGTGAAGATTAGGGTTAGGTTTAGGGTGAGGTTCAGGTTTAGGGAGATGTTTAGGGTGAGGGTGAGGGTTAGGGTGAGGGTGTTGTTGAGGGTTAGGGTTAGGGTTAGGGGGACAGTGAGGTTTAAGGTGAAGGTGAGGATTATGGTTAGTTTTAGGGTGAGGGTTAGGGAAAGAATTAGGGTGAGAGGGCGGGTTAGGGTTAGGGTGAGGGTTAGGTTTAATGTGACGTTAGGGTTCGGTTAGGGTTAGTGTGAGGATAAGGGTTAGGGTGAGGGTTAGAGTGAGACTGAGGATTAGGGTTAGAGTTACGGGTAAGGTGAGATTTAGGGTGAGGGTTAGGGTGAGGGTTCGGGTTCGGGTGAGGGTGTGTGTTACAGTGTGGGTGAAGTTTAGTGTTAGGGTTATGGTTAAGGTGATGTTGAGTGTTAGGGTGAGAGTGAGTGTTAGGGTTACGGTGAGCGTTAGGGTTAGGGTTAGGGTTAGGCGAAATGTAAGGATTAGGGTTAGAGTTAGGGTTAGGATTAGGTGTACGGTTAGGCTGAGGGTGAGGGATAGGTTTAACGTGAGGGTTAGCGTTAGGATTAAGGTAAGGCTGAGGTTTAGGGTGGGGGTTAGGGTTAGGGTGAGGGTGCATGTTAGGGTTAGGTTTAGGGTGAGGTTTAGGGTTAGGGTGAGGGCTAGGGATAGGGTTAGGGTTTGGGTGAGGGTCAGAGTTAGGGGTAGGTTTAGAGTTAGAGAGAGGGTGAGGGTTAGAGTTAGGGTTAGGATAAGGTGTACGGTTAGGCTGAGGGTGAGGGTTAGGTTTAGCGTGAGTGTTAGGGTTAGGGTTAGGGTTAGGGTTAGGGTTAGGTTGAGGGTTAGGGTTAGGTTTAGGATGAGGGTTTGGCTGAGGGTTAGGGTTAGGGTGAGGGTGAGGGTTAGTGTTAGTGTGAGGGTTAGATTTAGGGTTTTGTTTACAGTGAGAGTGAGGTTTAGGGTTAGGTTTAGGGTGAGGTGAGCGATAGGTTGAGTGTTTGGGTTGGGTTCAGTATTAGGGTGATGTTAAGGTGAGGGTTAGTGTTGGGGTTAGGGTTAGGGTGAGGGTTAGGTTTAGGGTTAGAGTTAGGATGAGGGTGAGGTTGAGGGTTAGCGTTTGAATTAGGGTTAGGTTTAGTGTTATGCTGAAGGTGAGGTAGAGGGTGAGGGTGAGTTTTAGGGTCTGGGTGAGGGTTAGGGTTATGGTTAGGGTTAAGGTGAGGGTGAGGGTAAGGGTTAGAGTTAGGGTTAGGATGAGGTGTAGGCTGAGCGTTAGGTTTAGGCTTAGGGTGAGGGTAAGGATTAGGGTGATGGTGAGGGATAGGTTTAGGATTCAGGTTAGGGTTAGGGTGATGGTTAGGCTTAGGGTTAGGCTTAGGGTGAAGGATAAGGAGAGGGGTAGGGTTAGGGTTAGTGTTAGGGTGAGGATTAGGGTTAGGGTGAGGGTAAGGGTGAGGGGTAGGTTTAGGTTTAGGTTTAGTGGGAGGGTAAGGGTTAGGGAGAAGTTTAAGGTGAGGGTGAGGATGAGGGTGAGGGTTAGTGTGAGGGTGATGGTTACCGTTAGGTTTAGAGTTAAGATGAGAGTGAGTGAGAGGATTAGGTTTTGGATTAGGGTTAGGTTTAGATTTACTCTGAGGGTGAGGTTAAGGGTGAGGGTTAGTTTGAGGGTTAGGTTGAGAGTTAGGGTTAGGGTTAGGGTTAATGTTAAGGTGAGGGATAGGGTTAGGGTTAGGGTTTGGATCAGGATTAGGCTGAGGGTTAGGATTAGTGTTAGGGTGAGGATAAGGTTTAAGGTGAGGGTTATGGTGTGGGTGAGGGTTAGGGTTAGCTTAGGGTTAGGGTGAAGGTTAGGGTGATGTTTAGGGTGAGGGTGAGGGTGAGGGTTAGTGTTAGGGTTAGGGATAGGTTTGGGTGAGAAAAAGTGTTAGGGTGAGGGTTAGTGTGGGGATGAAGGATATGGTTATGGTGTGGGTAAGGGTTAGGGCTAGGTTTAGGGTGAGGTTGAGGGTTAATGTTAGCATTACGGTTATGGTGAGCGTGAGGTTTAGCGTGAGGGTTATGGTTAGAGTTAGGGTTAGGGTGAGGGTTAGGCTGAGGGATAGGGTTAGGATTAGGTTTAGGGTAAGGTTTAGGGTTAAGTTTAGGGTAAGGGTGAGGGTGAAGGTGATGGTTAGGGTTAGGGTTAGGATTAATTGCTAGGGTTAGGGTCAGCCTGAGTGTGGGGTTGAGGGTTAGGGTTAGGGTTAGGTTTAGGGTTAGGGTTATGGTGAGGGTGAGGGTTAGAGTTAGGGTTAGGTTGATGGTGATGGATGATGTTAAAATGAGGGTAAGTGTTAGGGCGAGGTTTAGGGTGAGGCTGAGAGTTAATGTTAGCATTAGGGGTATGGTGAGGGTGAGGGTTAGGGTGAGGGTTAGAGTTAGGGTTAGGGATAGGGTGAGGATTAAGGTTAGGGTTAGGTTTAGGGTGAGGGTTAGGCTGAGGGGTAGGGTTAGGGTTAGGGATAGGGTGAGGATTAAGGTTAGGGTTAGGTTTAGGGTGAGGGATAGGCTGAGGGGTAGGGTTAGGGTTAGTGTTAGGGTGAGGGTTAAGGAGTGGGTTAATGTTAGGGTGAGGGTTAGGGTGAGGTTGAGGGTGAGGGTTAGGGTTAAGGTGAGGGTTATGGAGAGGTTGAAGTTTAGGGTTAGCATTAGGGTTAGGCTTAGGATTAGGGTTAGGGTGAGGGTGAGGGCTAGTATTAATATTAGGGTTAGGGTTAGGGTTAATGTGAGGATGAGGTTTAGAGTGAGGGTAAGGGTTAGGGCGAGGTTTAGGGTGAGGTTGAGGATTAATGTTAGCATTAGGGTTACTGGGAGGGTGAGGGTTAGGGTGAGTGTTATGGTTATGCTTAGGGATACAGTGAGGATTAGGGTTAGGGTTAGGTTTAGGGTGAGGGTAAGGCTGAGGGCTAAGGTTAGGTTTAGCGTTACGTTGAGGGTTAGGGTTAGGGTGAGGGTTAGGATTAGGGTTAGGTTCAGGTTGAGGCTGATAGTGAGGGTAATGGTTAGGTTGAGGGTCAGAGTAAGGTTGAAGTTTAGGGTTAGCATTAGGGTTAGGGTTAGGTTAGGGTGAAAGTTAGGATTAGGCTTAGGGTTAGGGTAAGGGTTAGGGTTAGGGTGAGGGTGAGGGTTAGGGTGATTTTTAGGGTGACGGTGAAGGTTAGGTTTAGGGTGAGGTTGAGGGTCAGGGTGAGGTTGAGAGTGACATTGAGGGTGAGGGTTAGGGTTACGGTTATGTTTAGGGTGAGGTGAGGGTGAGGGTTAGGGTTAGGGTGAGGGTTAGGGTGAGGTTTAGTGTTAATGTTTCGTGTAGGGTAAGGGTGAGGGTAAGGGTTACAGTGAGAGTTATTTTGAGTGTGAGTGTTAGGGTTAGGGTGAGGGTAAGTGTTAGGATGAGGGTTATTGTGATGGTTTGGGTTCAGGTTAGCATTAGGGTTAAGTTGAGGGTGAGGGTTTGTGTGAGGGTTAGGGTTACTGTTAGGGATAGGGTGAGGATTAGGGTTAGTGTGAGGGTGAGGGTCTGGGTAAGGGTTAGGGTTATATTTAGGGTGAGGGTAAGGGTGAGCATTAGAATTAAGATTAGGGTTAGGGTTAGAGTTAGGTGAGATTGATGGTGAGGGTTAGGGTTTAGGATAGAATTAGGGTGAGGGTGAGCGTGACGTTTAGGTTTAAGATTAGGGTTAGGGTTATGGTGAGGGTTAGGGTGAGGGTGAGAGTGAGGCTTAGGCTTAGGGTTAGGGTGAAGTTTAGGTTTACGTTGAGGGCTACGGTCCGGGTGAGTTTTAGGGTGAGTGTGTGGGTGAGGTTGAGGGTTTCGGTTAGGTAAGGGTTATGTTTAGGGTTATGGTGAGGATTAGGGTGAGGTTGAGGGTTAGGGTGAGGCTCAGGGTTAGGGTGAGAGTTAGGGTTATGGTGAGGGTTACGGTTAGGGTTAGGTTGAGGCTGAGGGTTAGGTATAGGGTAAGGGTTAGGGTTAGTTTGAGGCTGAGGGTTAGGTATAGGGTAAGGGTTAGGGTTATGGTGAGGGTTAGGGTTAGGGGAAGTGTTAGGGTGAGGGTGAGGTTTAGGGTTAGGGTTAGGGTGAGGTATAGGGTTAGGGTTAGTGTTAGTGTAAGGGTTAGAGTTAGGGTGAAGGTTTTGGTTAGAGTTAGGATTAGGGTTAGGGTAAGGGTTAGGGTGAGGGTGAGGGTTAGTGTTAGGGTTAGGGTGAGGGGTACGGTTAAGGTTAGGGAGAGGGTTAGGGTTAGGGTATGGGTTAGGGTTAGTTTGAGGGTTAGGGTGAAGTTGAGTTTGAGGTTGAGGGTTAGGGTGAGGGTGATGGTGACGGTGAGGGTTAGTGTTAGGATTCGGGTTAGGGTTAGGGTGATAGTTAAGGTTAGGGTTAGGGTTAGTGTGAGGTTGAGGGTGAGGATGAGGTTTAGGTTTAGGGTTAGGTTTAGGATTAGGGTGAGATTTAGGGGAAGGGTTAGGGTTAAGGTGAGGGTTAGGTTTAGGTTTAGGGTGAGGGTTAGGGTTAGGGTTAGGTTTAGGGTGAGGTTAAGTGTTAGGGTGAGGGTGAGGGTGAGGTTCAGGGTTAGGGTTAGGGTGAGTGTGAGGGTTAGGTTTAGAATTAGGGTTAGGTTTAGGGTTAGGCTCAGGTTGAAGGTATGAGTGAGGCTCACCCTAGCACTCACGGCTAGGGTTAGGCTGAGGGTTAGGATGCTGGGTAGATTTAGGGTTAGAATTAGTGTGAGGGTGAGTTTTAGTGTGAGGGTTACGGTTAGGGTTAGGGTTAGGGTGATGGTAAGTGTTAGAGTGTGGGTTAGGGTGAGAGTGAGGGTTAGGGTGATGTTTAAGGTGAAGGTCGAAGTTAGAGAGAGTGAGAGGTTTCGGGTGAGGGTGAGGGTTAGGGTGTGGGTGAGGGTGAGGGTTAGGGTGAGGTTATGGGCTAGGGTCATGTTTAGGATGAGTGTGAGGTTTAGGCTGAGAGTTATGGTTCAGGGAAGGGGAATTGTTAGGGTGTAGGTGAGGGTTAGGGTAAGGGTGTGGCTTAGGGTGACTGGGAGTGTTAGGGTTCAGGGGAGGATTAGGGTTAGGGTTAGTCTTTGGCTTTGGGTTCGGGTTAGGGTTAGGGTGAATGTTAGGGTGAGAGGTAGGATTAGTGTTAGGATGAGATTTAGACTTAGGGTGAGGTTTACGGTTAGGGTTAGGGTTAGGGTTAGGGTGAGTATAAGGGTTAGGGTGAGGATTAGTGTGAGACTGAGGGTTAGGGCTAGGCTTAGGGTTAGGGTGAGGGTTAGGGTTAGGGTTAGGGTTCGGTGAGGGTTAGGGTGAGTGAAAGGTTTAGGGTGAGGGTTAGGTTGAGGTTGAGGTATAGGGTTATGGTGAGGGTAAGGGTTAGGGCGACAGTTAGGGTGAGGTGGAGGGTTAGGTTTAGCATTAGTGTTAGGGTGAGGGTGAGCGTTAGGGTGAGGGTGAGGGGAAGGCTGAGGGGTAGGGTTAGGGTTAGGGTTAGGGTTAGGGTTAGGGTGATGGTTACATTTAGGGTTAGGGTGAGGGTGAGTGTTAGGTAATGGTTAGGGTCAGGGTTAGGGTGAGGGTGAGGTTTAGGGTTAGCATTAGGGTTTGGGTCAGATTGAGTGTTAGGGTAAGGGTTAGGGTAAAGTTGAGGGTTAGGGTTAGCATTAGGGTTACGGTTAGGGTTAGGGTGTAGGTTAGGTTTAGGTTTAGAGTGAGGGTGAGGTTCAGGGTTAGGGTTAGGATTAGGTTTAGGGTTAGGGTGAAGCTGAGGGTGAGGGTGAGGGTGAGGGTAAGCGTGAAGGTGAGGGTTAAGTTTAGCATTAAGTTTAGGGTGAGGTCTAGGGTGAGGGTGAGTGCTATGGTGAGGGTTAGTGTGAGGGTTATGGTTGGTACTAGGTGAGGGTTAGGGTTAGGGTTAGTTTAAGGATAAGGGTTATGTTGAGGATTAGGGTGAGAGTGAGTGTTAGGGTTAAATTAAGGGTTAGGGTGAGGGTTAAGTTAAGGGTTAGGGTTAGGATTAGGGTAAGGGTGAGTTTTAAAGTTAGGTTTAGGGTGAGGGTTAGGGTTGGGGTGAGGGTTAGGGTTAGGGTTAGGGTGAGGATGAGGATTCGGGTTAGGGTGAGTGTGAATGTTAGGGTGTTGGTGAGGTTTAGGGTTAGGGTGAGGGTGATGCTGAGGTTTAGGCTTAGGGTTAGTGTGAGGATAAGGGTTAGGGTGAGGATTAGGGTGAGTGTGAGTGTTAGGGTTAGCATAAGGTTTAGGGTGAGGGTTAGGGTTAGGGTTAGGGTAAGGATTAGGGTTAGGTAAGGGTTAGGGTTAGGCTTAGGGTTAGGGTTAGGGTGAGTGTTAGGCTTAGGGTTAGGGTTAGGGTGAGGGTTAGGGTTAAGTTTAGGGTTAGGGTAAGGTTAGGGTTAGCATGAGGTTTAGGGTTAGAGTGATGTTTAGGGTGATGGTGAGGGTTAGGGTGAGGGTGAGGTTGAGCGTGAGGGTTAGGGTGAGGGTGAGGGTGAGTGGGAGGGTGACGGTGAGGGTTAGGTTTAGGGTGAGGGTAAGAGTTAGGGTTAGGGTAAGGGTTAGGCTGAGGGTGAGGGTGAGGGTGAGGTTAGCTAAGTGTTAGGGTTAGGTTTAGGGTGAGGATTAGGGTGAGGGTGAGAGTTAGTGTTAGTTTGAGTGTTAGGGTTAGGGTTAGGGAGAGGGTTAGGGTGAGAGGTAGGGTTAAGGTTACGATGAGGGTTAGACTTAGTGTGAGTGTTCCGGTTAGGTTTAGGATTAGTGTGAGGATAAGCGTTAGGGTGAGTGTTAGGTTGAGACTGATTTATAGGGTTAGCGTTAGGGTTAGTGTGAAGGTTAGATTGGGGGTTAGGGTGAGGGTTAGGGTTCGGGTTAGTGTTGGGTGATGGTTAGGGTGAGGGCAAGTGTTAGGTTTAGGTTGAGACTGAGGGTAAGGGTAAGGGTTAGGGTTAGGGTCAGGGTTAGGGTGAGGGTGTGGTTTAGGGTTTGCCTTAGGGTTAGGGTTAGGGTTAGGTTGAGTGTTAAGTTTAGGGTTAGGGTGCAAGTTAGGGTTAGGGTTAGAGTGAGGGTGAGGCTCAGGGTTAGGGTTAGGTTTAGGTTTAGTGTTAGGGTGAGGCTGAAGGTGAGGCTGAGAGTGAGGGTGAGGCTGAGGGTTAAGTTTAGGGTTAGATTTAGGGTGAGGGCTAGGGTGAGGGTGATCTTTTTGTTTAGGATAGGTCTAGGGTTAGGTTTAGGATGAGGATTAGTGTGGGGTTGAGGTTTAAGGTGAGGGTTAGGGTTAGGGTTAGGTTGAGGGTTAGGGTTAGGGTGAGGGTTAGGGTTAGGGTGAGGGTTAGGGTTAGGGTGAAGGTGAGAGTGAGGATTCGGGTGAGGGTTAGGGTTAGGGTGATGGTTAGGGTTAGAGTAACGTTTAGGGTTAGGGGGAGCGTAAGGGTTAGGATGACAGTTAGGGTGAGGGTGAGGGTTAAGGTTAGGTTTAGGATTAGGATGAGTGTTAGGTTGAGGGTTAGTGTTAGGGTTAGGGTGAGGGTTAGGGTGAAGGTTAGGGTGAAGTTTAGGTTTAGGGTTTGGGTTAGGGTGAGGGTTAGGTGAGAAGGAGTAGGGTGACGGTTAGGGGGAGGGTGAGGGATAAGGTTATTGTGAGTGTAATGTTTAGGCTGAGGCTTAGGTTGAGAATGAGCATTTGTGTTAGCATCAGGGTTGGGTTGAGGGTGAGGATTAGTGTTAAGCTGAGGGGTAGTTTTAGGGTTAGGGTGTGGGTGAGGGTGAGGGTTAAGGCTAGACTTAGGGTGAGCATGAGGGTTAGTTTTAGGGTTAGGTTGAGTGTGAGTGTGAGGGTTAGGTTTAGGATTAGGGTTAGGGTTAGGGTTAGGCTGAGGTTGAGGTTATGAGTGAGGGTGAGGTCTAGGTTTAGGGGTAGAGGTAGATTTAGCGTTAGATTTAGGGTTAGTATTAGAGTTAGGGTTAGGATTAGGATGAGGTTGAGGGTGAGGGTAAGGGTGAAGGTGAGGTTTAGGGTTTGCGTTAGTTTTAGGGTGAGGTTTAGGGTGAGAGTTGAGTGTTAGGGTTAGGGTTAGGGTGAGGGTGTGGGTTAGGGTTAGTGTGAGGGTGAGGGTCTGTGTTAGGTTTAGGGTTAGGCTTAGATTTAGGATGAGGGTGATGGTGAGGGTTAGAATTAGGATTAGGGTTAGGGTTAGAGTTTGGTGAGAGTGAGGATTAGTGATAGGGTTTGGGTGAGAATTAGGGTGAGGGTGATCATGAGGGTTAGGGTTAGGATTAGGGTTAGAATTATGGTTAGGGTTAGGTTTAGATTTAGGATGAGGGTGATGGTGAGGGTTAGAATTAGGATTAGGGTTAGGGTTAGAGTTTGGTGACAGTGAGGATGAGTGATAGGGTTTGGGTGACAATTAGGGTGAGGGTGATCATGAGGGTTAGGGTTAGGATTAGGGTTAGAATTATGGTTAGGGTTAGGGTGAGAGTGAGGGTGAGGCTTAGGGTTAGGATTAGGTTTAGGGTTAGTGTGAGGATAAGGGTTAGGGTGAAAATTAGGGTGAGGGTGAGAAGGAGGGTGAGGGTTAGGGTGAGCTTTAATGTTAGGGTTAGGGTGAGGGTTAGGGTGAGTTTTAGGGTTACGGTGACGGTTAGGGTTAGGGTTAGTTTGAGGCTAAGGTTTAGGCTGAGGGTTAGGGTAGGTTTAGGGTGAGGTTTAGGTTTAGGGTGAGGGCTATTGTGAGGGTGAGTGTTAGGGTGAGTGTGAGGGTGAGGTTGAGGGTTTTGGTTAGGTAAGGGTTAGGGTTAGGGTTAGGGTGAGGATTAGGGTGAGGATGAGGTTTAGGTTGAGTGTTAGGTTGAGGGTGAGGGTTAGGGTGAGGGTGAGGGTGAGAGAGATCATGAGGGTTCGGGTGAGCGTGAGAGTTCGGGTGAGGTTGAGGGTTCGGGTGTGGGTCAGGGTTAGGTTTAGGGTGAGGTTTAGGGTGACGGTGAGGGTTAGGGTGAGGGTAAGGTTTAGGATTGGGGTTAGGGTGAGGGTTAGGTTTAGGGTCATTGTTAGGGTGAGGGGTAGGGTTAGGGTTAGGCAGAGGGTTAGGGTTAGGGTGAAGGTTAGGGTTAGTTTGAGGGTTAGGGTGAAGGTAAGTTTGAGGTTGAGTGTTAGGGTGAGGGTGATGGTGACGGTGAGGGTTAGGGTTAGGATTCGGGTTAGGGTTAGGTTGAGAGTTAAGGTTAGGGTTAGGTTTAGGATGAGGTTGAGGGTGAGGGTGAGGGATAGGGTTAGGGTTAGGTTTAGGATTAGGTTTAGGGTTAGGGTAAGGGTTACGGTTAGGGTTAGGGTGAGGGTTAGGTTTAGAGTTAGGGTGAGTGTTAGCGTTAGGGTTATGTTTAGAGTGAGGGTTAGGGTTAGGATTAGGTCGAGGGTGAGGGTTAGTTTGAGGGGTAGGGTTAGGTATAGGGTAAGGGTTAGGGTTAGGGTGAGGGTTAGGTTTAGGATTAGGGTGAGGGTGAGGGTTAGGGTTAGGGTTAGGGTAAGGGTTAGGTTTAGGGTGAGGGTTAGTTTTAGGTTTAGGTTTAGGGTGAAGGTGACGCTGAAGGTTAGGGTTAGGGTTAGTGTGAGGATCAGGGTTAGGGTGAAGGTGAGGGTTAGGGTTAGCATAAGGTTTAGGGTGAGGGTTAGGGTTAGTGTTAAGTTTAGGGTAAGTGTTAGGGTTAGGGTAAGGGTTAGTGTTAGGCTTAGGGTTAGGGTTATGGTTATGGTTAGGGTCAGGGTTAGGCTTAGGGTTAGGTTTAGTGTGAGGGTTAGGGTTAAGTTTAGGGTTAGGGTAAGGTTAGGGTTAGCGTTAGGTTTAGGGTTAGGGTGATGTTTATGATGATGTTGAGGGTTAGGTTGAGGGTGAGTTTGAGGGTGAGAGTTAGGGTGAGGGTGAGTGGGAGGGGGATGGTGAGGGTTAGGGTTAGGGTTAGGGTGAGGTTGAGGTTTAGGGTTAGCATTACGGTTAGGGTTAGGGTTAGGCTGAGGTTTAGGGGTAGGTTTAGGGTTAGGGTGAGGTTCAGGTTGAGGGTGATTGTGAGTGTGAGTGTGAGGTTTAGGCTGAGGTGTAGGGTGAGGGTTAGGGATAGGGTGAGGATTAGGTTTAGGGTGAGGTTTAGGGTAAGTGTTAGGTTTAGGGTTAGTGTGAGCGTTAGGGTGAGGGTTTGGGTTAGGGTTTGGGTGAGGTTGAGGTTTAGGGTTAGCATTAAGTTTAGGGTTAGGGTTAGGCTGAGGTTTAGGTGTAGGATTAGGTTTAGGGTGAGATAGAGGGTGAGGGTGAGGTTGAAGTTGAGTGTGAGGTTTAGGCTGACGTTTAGGGTTAGGTTTAGGGATAGGGTGAAGATTACGGTTAGGGTTAGGTTTAGGGTGAGTGTTAGGCTGAAGGGTAGGTTTACGGTTAGTGTGAGGGTTAGGGTGAGGGTTAGGGTTAGGGTTAGCATTAGGGTGGGGTTGAGGGTGAGGGTAAGGTTTAGGGTGATTGTTAGGGTTATTTTGAGGTTTAGGGTTAGCATTAGATTTAGGGTTAGCCTTAGGCTGAAGTTTAGGGTTAGGATTAGGGTTGGGTTGAGGGTGAGGGCTAGTGTTAGCATTATGGTTAGGTTTAGGTTTAGGATTAGGGTTAGTGTGAGGGTTAGGGATAGGGTAACGGTAAGGATGAGGGTAAGGGTTAGGGTTACGGTAAAGGTGAGTGTGAAGGTTAGGTTTAGAGTTAGGATTAGGGTTAGGGATAGGGTTTGGCTGAGGGTGGGGGTGACGTTGAGGGTGAGGGTTAGGGTTAGGGTTAGTTTTAGGGTGAGGGCTAGGGTGAGGGAGAGGTTTAGTGTGAGGGTTAGGTTGAGGGTATGGGTTTAGGTTAGGAAAGGCTTAGGTTTAGGGTTAGCGTGAGGATTGGGGTGAGGCTGAGGTTTAAGGTGAGGATTAGGGTTAGAGTGAGGATTAGGGTTAGGGTTAGGGTGATGGTGAAGATTAAGATGATGTTTAGGGTGAGGGTGAGGGTTAGGGTGAGGGTGAGGGCTAGGGTGTAGGTGAGGGTTAGGGTTAGGTTGAGGTTTAGGGTTAGGGTTAGGGTGAGGTTTAGTTTTAGTGTGAGGGTGAGTGAGAGGGTTAGGTTTAGGATTAGGCTTATGTGTACGGTTAGGCGTAGGGTGAGGGTGAGGGTCAGGTTAGGATTAGGATGAGGTTTAGGGTTATTGTTAGGGTTAGGGTGAGGGTGAGGGTTAGGGTAAGAGTGATGTTGAGGGTGAGGGTTAGGTTTAGGGTTAGGGATAGGGTTATGGTTACGGTTAGGCTGAGGGTGAGGGTGTGGGTTACGGTGAGGGTGATGGTGAGGTTGCGAGTGAGGGTGAGGATTAGCGTTTGGGTGAAGGTTAAGTTTAGGGTTTGGGTTAAGGTTAGGTTGAGGGTTAGGATTAGAGTTAGGATGAGGGTTAGGCTGAGGGTTAGGTTTAGGGTTAGGGTGAGGGTTAGGGTTAGGGTAAGGGTGAGCCTTAGGATTAGGATTAGGGTTAGTTTTAGGGTGAGGGTACGTGATAGGGTTAGGCTTAGGGTGAGGGTTTTGTTTAGGGTTAGGTTTAGAGTTAGGTTGAGGGTGAGGGTTAGGGTTAGGTCTTGTATTAGTTTTAGGGTTAGTGTTAGGCCGAGGGTGAGTTTGAGGTTGAGGGTGACAGGGTGAGGGTTAGGGTTATTGTTAGGGTTAGGATGAGAGTTAGGCTGAGAATTAGTGTTAGGGTTCGTTAAGGGTAAGGGTTAGGGTGAGAGTGAGGGTTAGGTTTAGGCTTAGGGGTAGGGTGACGGTTTGTGTGAGGTTTAGTGTTAGTGTTAGGGTTAGGGTTAGAGTGAAGTTTAGCGTGAGGGTAAGGGTTAGGGTGAGGGTTAGGCTGATGGTGAGGGATAGGGTTAAGGTGAGGGTAAGGGTTAGGGCGAGGTTTAGGGTGAGGCTGAGGGTTAATATTAGCATTAGGGGTAAGGCGAGTGTGTGGGTTAGGGTGAGGGTTAGTGTTAGTGTTAGAGACAGGGTGAGTACTAGGTTTAGAGTTAGTTTTAGGGTGACGGTTAGGCTGAGGGGCAGGGTTATGGTTAGTGTTAGGGTGAGGGTTAGGGTGTTGGTTTATGTTAGGGTTAAGTTTAGGGTAAGGTTGATGGTGAGGGTAAGGGTTAGTGTGACGGTTATGGTGAGGTTGAGCTTTAGGGTTAGGATTAGGGTCAGGTTTAGGGATAGGGTTAGGGTTATGATTAGGGTTAAGGTGACGGTGAGGGCTAGTGTTAGTATTAGGGTTCGTTTTCAGGTTAGGGTGAGGGTGAGGTTTAGGGTGAGGGAGATGGTTAGGTTGAGGGTTAGGGTGAGGGTGAGGGATTTGGATAGGAAAGGCTTAGGGTTAAGGTTTGGGTGAGTATTAGGGTTTGGGGTGAAATTTAACTTGAGGATTAGGGTTAGGATGAGTATGAGGGTTAAGGTTAGGGTTAGGGTGATGTTTAGGGTGAAAGTGATGTTTAGGGTGATGGTTAGGATGAGGGTGAGGGTTAGGGTGTAGGTGATTGTTAGGGTCACGGTGAGGGTCAGTTTGAAGGTGAGGGTTCGGGTTCGGTTTAGGGTTAGGGTGAGTGTTAGGGTTAAGGGTTAGGGTGAGGGGTAGGGTGAAGTGTAAGGTGAGGGTTAGGGTTAATGTGAGGGTTAGGGTTAGGGTTAGTGTGAGGATAAGCATTAGGGTGAGAGTGAGGGTTAGGTTTAGCGTTAGGGTTAGGGTGAGGTTTATGGTGAGGGTTAAGTTGAGGGTTAGGGTTAGTCTGAGTTTGAGGGTTAGAGTTAGGTTTAGATTGAGGATTAGGGTTAGGGTGAGTTTTAAGGTAGGGTTAGGGTTAGGGTGAGGGTTAGGATGAGGGTGAGTTTCAGGTTGTGGTGACGGTTAGTGTGAGGGTGAAGGTTATGGTTATGGTGAGGTTTATGTTAGGGTTAGGGTTATGGTGAGGGTAATGGTTAGGATGAGGTTTGAAGTGAGGGTGACAGTGAGGGATAGCGTTAGATTTAGGGTGAGGGTTAGGGTGAGGGTTAGGTTTCAAGTTAGGTTGGGTGAGGGTGAGGGTTAGAGTTAGGTTTAGGCGGAGGGTAAGGATTAGGGTGAAGGTTAGCGTGAGGGTGAGGGTTAGGTTTAGGTTGAGGGTTAGGGTGAGCGTTAGGGTGAGGGTTAGATTTGGATTAGGGTTAGGGTGAGGGTTAGGGTGAGGGCTAGGGTGAGGGTGAGGGTTAGGGTTAGTGTTAGGATGAGGTTTAGGATTAGGGTGATTGTTAGGGTTAGTGTGAGGGTTAGTGTTAGGGTTAGGGTTAGTGTTTGGTTGAGGGTTAGGGTTAGGGTGAGTGTTATGTTTATGGTTAGGGTAAGTGTTAGGGTTAGGGTTAGGGTTATTGTTATTGTTAGGGTTAGGGTTATGTTTAAGATGAGGGTAAGGGTGTAGGTTAGGTTTGGGGATAGGATGAGGTTTAGGTTTAAGATTAGGTTTAGAGTTAGGGTTAGGGCGAGGGTGAGGGTGAGGTTTAGGGTTAGAGTTAGTTTTAGTGTTTGGGTTAAGGTTAGGGTGAGGGTTAAGGTTAAGGTTAGGCTTAGGCTTAAGCTTAGGCTTAGGGTTAGGGTGAGGGCTAGGGTTAGGCTTAGGGTGAAGTTAAGGTTAGCGATAGGGTTAGGTTTAAGATTAGGTTTAGGGTGAGGGTGAGTGTGAACGATAGGTTTAGGGTTAGGGTTAGGCTTAGGGTTAGGGTGAGGGTTAGGTTTAGGGTTTCGTTTAGGGTGAGGGTGCGGCTGAGGATTAGGGTTAGGTTTAGGTTTAGGTTTAGAGTTAGGGTTAGGGTTAGATTTAGGGTTACAGTGAGGATTAGGTTTAGGCCTAGTGTTAGGCTTAGGCTGAGGGTGAGGGTGGGAGTGAGGATTAGGGTTAGTGTTAGGGTTAAAATTAGGGTTATTGTCAGTGTTATGGTTTGGGTTAAGTTTGCGGTGAGGGTGAGGCTGAGGGTGAGGGTTATGGTTAGTGTTAGGCTTAGGCTTACGTTTAGGCGGAGGGTGAGGTTGGGGGTGAGGAATAGGTTTTGGGTGATGGCTAGGATTCGGGTTAGGATTCGGGTTAGGGTTAGGATTAGGTTTATGGTGAGGGCTAGGGTGAGGATGAGTGATAGGGTTAGGGTTTAGCTTAGACTTAGGTTTAGTCTGAGGGTAAGGGTGAGGCTGAGGTTTAGGGTTAGGGTGATGGATAGGGTTAGGGTTAGGGTGAGTGTTAGAATGAGGGTTAGGTTTGGGGTGACTGTTAGGGGGAGCGTGACAGTAAGAGTTAAGGTGAGGGTTAGGCTGAGGGTGAATTTTCCCCTAAGGGTGAGGGTTAGGATTAGGGTGATTGTTAGGGTAAGGGTTAGGGTGAGATTTATTGTGAGGGTGAGGGATAGATTGAGGATTACGGTTAGGCTTAGTGTGAGGTTTAGGGTGAGGATGAGGGTTAGGGTTAGGGTGAGGGTTAGAGTTAGAACTAACGTTAGGGTGGGGGCTAGGGTGAGGCTGAGGGTTAGAGTGAGGTTTAGGGTTAGGGTGAGAGTTAGGGTTACTGTTAGGGTTAGTGTGAGAGTTAGGGGTAGTGTTAGGGTGAGGGTAATTGTTAGGGTGCGGGTTAGGGTTAGGTTTAGGCTTAGGGTTAGGGTGAGGGTTAGGGTTAGGGTTTGGGTTAGGGTGTGTTTGAGGCTGAGGATTAGGGTCAGGTTTAGTGTTAGGGTTAGGGTTAGGTTTAGGGTTAAGGTTAGGATTATGGTGAGGGTTAGGGTTATGGTTAGGCTTAGGCTTAGGATTAGGCTGAGGGTGAGGGTGAGGGTGGGTGTGCGGATTAGGTTTAGGTTTAGGGTTAGAGTTAGGTTTATTGTTAGTGTTATGATTAGGGTTAAGTTTGTGGTGAGGGTGAGGCTGAGGGTGAGGGTTATGTTTAGGGTCAGGGTTAGGGTTAGGGTTAAGGTTAGTGTTATTGTTAGGGCTAGGGTTAGAGTTATGGTGAGATTGAGAGTGAGGGTGAGGGTTTTGGTTAAGGTGAGGTTTAGAGTGAGTTTTAAGGTTGGGGTTAGGTTTAGGGTGAGGGTGAGGTTTAGGGTTAGTGTTAGGGTGAGGGGGAGGGTTAGGGTGAGGGTTAGGGTTAGGTTTAGTGTTAGGGTTAGGGGGAGGGTGAGGGTTAGGTTGAGGTTTATGGATAGGGTTAGGTTTAGGATTAGGGTTAGGGTGAGGGTGAGTATGAGGTTTAGTGTGAAGGTTATGCTTAGGCTTAGGGTTAGGCTGAGGGTGAGGGTGGGGATGAGGATTAGGATTAGGGTGATATTTCGGGTTTGGGTTAGTTATTGTTAGGGTTAGGGTTAGAGTTACGGTGAGGGTGAGGGTAGCGGTGAGGGTTAGGGTTAGGTTAGGGTGAAGGTTAGAATGAGGATTAGGGTTAAGATTATGGTTAGGGTGAGTGCTAGGGTTGTGTGAGGGTTAGGGTTAGTGTTATCTTGAGGTTTAGAGTTAGGATTAGGGTTAGGGTGAGGGTGAGTGTTAGAATTAGGGTTGGGCTTTCCGTTAGGGTTAGGTTTAGTTTTAGGAATAGTGTTATTGTTGGGGTTAGGGATAGAGTTACGGTGAGGGTGACGGTACTGGTGAGGGTTTGGCTTATTGTTATGGTGGGGTTTAGGGTTAGGGTTAGGGTTAGGGTTAAGGTGAGGGTGAGGTTTAGGGTTAGATAGACATTTAGGGGGAGGGTTACTGTGAGGGTTAAGTTTAGGGTTAGTGTTAGGGTTAGTGTGAGGGTGAGGGTTAGGTTGAGGTTTAGGGTTAGGATTAGGGTTAGTGTGAGGGTTAGTGTTAGGGTTAGGGTTAGTGTTAAGTTGAGGGTATTTGTTAGGGTGAGGGTTTGTGTTAGGGTGAGGGTTATGGTTCGGGTGAGGGTTATGGTTATGGTTAGGGTTATTGTTAGGGTTACGATTAGAGTTACAGTTATGGTGAGGGTGAGAGTGAGGGTTATGTTTTGGGTTAGGATGAGGTTTAGGTTTAGGGTTAGGGTTAGAGTTAAGGTTAGGGTGAGAGTGAGGTTTAGGGTTAGAGTTAGCCTTAGTGTTACAGTTAGGGTTATGGTGAGTGTTAGGGTTAGGCTTAGGCTTAGGCTTTTGCTTAGGCGGAGCATGAAGTTGTGGGTTAAGTGTAGGGTTAGGTTTAGGGTTAGGGTGAGGGTTAGGGTGAGGTTTAGGGTTAGCATTAGGGTTAGGCTTAGGGCTAGGGTGAGGTTTAGGGTGAGGGTTAGGGTTAGGAATAGGGTTAGGGTTAGGATTAGGTTTAGGGTGAGGGTGAGGGTGAGGGTGAGGGTGAGGGTGAGGGTTAGTGTTAGGGTTAGGATTAGGCTTAGGTTTAGGGTGAGGGTTAAATTTAGGGTTTGGGTTAGGGTGAGGGTGAGGATGAGGATTAGGATTAGTTTTAGGGTTAGGGTTAGGGTGAGGTTTAGGTTTAGGGTTAGGGTTAGGGTTAGGCTTTCATTGAGAGATTCAGGGTTAGGATTAGGCTTAGGTTTAGGTTAAGGGTGAGGGTGGGGTTGAGGATTAGTGTTAGGGTTAGATTTCGGGTTATTGTTAATGTTGTGGTTATGTTTAAGTTTGTGGTGAGGGTGAGGCTGAGGGTGAGGGTTATGGTTATGGTTATGGTTTGGGTTAGTTTTATTGTTAGGGTTAGGGTTAGAGTTACGGTGAGTTTGAGGGTGAGGGTGAGGATTTTCTTTAGGGTGAGGTTTAGGGTGAGGTTTAGGGTTATTGTTAGGGTTAAGGTTAGAGTGAGGGTGAGGTTTAGGTTTAGAGTTAGGGTTAGGGGGCGGTTTAGGTGAGGGTTAGGGTTAGGATTAGGGTTAGGGTAAGGGCTAGGTTGAGGGTGAGTTTTAGGGTTAGGGTTCGGTTGAGGTTTAGGGTTAGGGTTAGGGTTAGGGTGAGGGTGAGGTTTAGGGTTAGAGTTAGGGTTAGCATGAGGTTGAGGGTGAGGATTAGGGTTAGGGTGAGTGTTAGGATTAGGGTTATGGTGAGGGTTAAGCTGAGGGTGAGGATTAGGGTTAGAATTAGTATTAGGATTAGGATTAGGGTTTCAGTGAGTGTGAGGGTTAGGGATAGTATTAGGTTGAGGGTTAGGTTTAGGGTGAGGGTTATGTTCAGGGCTAGGATTATGGTTATGATGAGGGTGAGTGTGAGGTTTAGGGTTAGGGTGAGGTTTAGTGTTAGGGTTAGGGTTAGAGTTAGGCTTAGGGTGAGTGTGAGGTTTAGGGGTAGAGTTAGGTTTAGGGAGGGGGGTTAGGGTGAGTGTTATGGTTAGCGTGAGAGTTAGGGTGGGGGTGACAGTAAGTCTAAAAATGAGGGTTATGCTGTGTGTGAGGGTTATGGTAAGTGTGAGGGTTAAGTTTAGGGTGAGGGTTAGGGTTAGGGTTAAGGTGAAGGTGAGGGTTAAATTGAGGATTATGATTAAGGTTAGTGTGAGGTTGAGGGTGAGGATGACACTTATGGTTAGGGTGAGGGCTAGGGTGAGGGTGAGGGTTAGGGTTAGTGTTAGGGTGAGGTTTAGAGTTAGGGTGATGGTTAAGTTTAGTGTGAGGGTTAGGGTTAGGGTTAGGGTTAGTGTTAGGTTGAGGGTTATGTTTAGGGTGAGGGTTATGGTTATGGTTATGGTTAGGGTGAGGGTTAGGGTTAGGGTTAGGGTTATTTTTAGTGTTAGTGTTAGTGTTAGGGTTATGTTTACCGTTAGTGTAAGGGTGTGGGTTAGGGTTGGGGTTAGGATGAGGTTTAGGTTTAGGATTAGGTTTTGAGTTTGGGTTAGGGTGAGGGTGAGGTTTAGGGTTAGAGTTAGGGTTAGTGTTAGGGTCAGGGTTAGGGTGAGGGTTAGGGTTAGGATTAGGTTGAGGGTTAGGGTTAGGGTTAGGTTTACGCTTAGGCTTAACATACGCTTAGGCTTAGCATGAGTGTGAGGGTTAGGGTTAGGTTTAGGATGAGGTTTAGGTTTAGGCTTAGGGTTAGGGTGAGGACTAGGGTGAGGATTAGGGTGAGGGTTAGTGTTAGGGATAGGGTTAGGTTTCAGATTAGGGTTAGGGTGTGGTTGAGTGTAAGCGTTAGGGTTAGGGTTAGGCTTAGGCTTAAGGTTAGGGTTAGGCTGAGGGTGATCTTGAGGGTGAGGAATAGATTTTGGGTGATGGTTAGGATTAGGGTTAGCGTGAGGGTTATGATGAGGGTTAGGGTTAGGATTAGGTTTAGGGTGAGGGCTAGGGTGAGGGTGAGTGTTAGGGTTAGTGTTAGGGTTAGGCTTAGGTTTAGGCTGAGGGTGAGGGTGAGGGTGAGGGTTAGGGTTAGGGTGATGGATAGGGTTAGGTTTACGCTGAGTGTTTGGATGAGGGTTAGGTTTATGGTGAGTGTTAGGGTGAGGGTGAGGCATAGATTGAGGATTAGGGTTAGGGTTAGTGTGAGGTTTAGGTTGAGGATGAGCGTTAGGGTTAGGGTTAGGGTTAGGGTTAGAGTTAGGGTTACTGTGAGGGTTAGTGTTAGAGTTAGGGTTAGTGATAGGGTGAGGGTAAGTGTTAGCGTGAGGGTTAGTTTTAGGTTGAGCGTTATGGTTAGGGTGAGGTTTAGGGTTAATTTTCGGGTTATTGTTAGGTTTAGGGTTAGGGGTACGGTGAGAGTGAGGATGAGGGTTAGACTTAGGGGAGGTTTAGGGTTAGGTTTAGAGTTATAGTTAGGGTTAGGGTGAGTGTGAGGTTTAGGGTTAGAGTTAGGGTTCAGGTGAGGATTAGGATGAGGGTTAGGGTTAGGGTTAGTTTTAGGTTTAGGGTTATGGTGAGGTTAAGTGTTAGGGTTATGTTTAGGATTAGGGTTAGGGTGAGTGTGAGTGTGTGGGTTAGGGTTAGGTTTAGGGTTAGGCTTAGGGTTAGGCTGAGGGTTAGGTTGAGGAGGAGGGTTAGGTTTCGGGTGAGGGTTAGGGTTAGGGTCAGTGTGAGGGTTAGGATGAAGGTTAGGTTTAGGATTAGGGTTAGGGTGAGGGCTAGGATGAAGGTGAGGTTTAGGGTTAAGTTTAGGGTGAGGTTTAGGGTTAGGGTTAGGGTCAGTGTGAGTTTGAGGTTTAGGGTTAGAGATAGGTTTAGGGTGAGTGTTAGGGTGAGGGTTTGGCTTAGTGTTAGTGTTAGAGTTAGGGTTAGTCTGAGGTTTAGGATGAGGGTGTGGGTTAGGGTTAGGGTTAGTATTAGGATTAGGGTTAGGGAGAGGTGGAGTGTGAGTGTTAGAGTTAGCCTTATATTTAGGCTGAGGTTGAGGGTGAGGGTGAGTTTTAGGGTTAGTTTTAGGGTTAGGTTTAGGGTTAGGATGTGGTTTCGTGTTAGGGTTAGTGTTAGAGTTAGGGTTAGGTTGAGGGTGAGGTTTAGGTGTAGAGTTAAGGTTTGGGAGAGTGTTATTTTGAGTGTTAGTGTTAGGGTGAGTTTTAGGGTGGGGGTGACAATAAGGGTAAACGTGAGGGTTAGGCTAAGGGTGAGGGATAGGTTTAGTGTTAGGGTTATGGTTAGGGTGAGATTTAGGGTTCGGGTTAAGTTTAGGGTTAGGGTGAAGGTTAGGGTGAGGGTGAGAGTTAGGGTTAGGTTGAGGGTTAGGGTTAGAATTAGGGTTAGGGTAAGCGTGAGGGTTGGGTTTAGTGGTGGAGTGAGGTTTAGAATGAGGGTTAGGATTAGTATTCGGGTTAGGGTAAGGGCTCGGGTGAGGTTGAGGTTTAGGTTTAGGGTTAGGGTGAGGTATAGGGTTAGGGTTAGGGTTAGGATGAGGGTGAGTTTTAAGGTTAGATTTAGGTTTAGGTTGAGACTGAGGTTGAGGGTTAGGGTTTGGGTTAGTATTAGATTTAGGGTTAGGGTGAGGGTTAGGTAGCGGGTGAGTGTTAGGCTTAGGGTTAGGATTAGGCTTAAGGTAAGCCTTAGGGTGAGTGTGAGTGTTAGGGTAAGGGTTAGGGTTAGGCTTAGATTTAGGCTGAGGGTGAGGGTGAGGGTGAGGGTTAGGGTAAGTGTGAGGGTTAG
Source organism: Dipodomys merriami (assembly GCF_024711535.1). Classification (NCBI taxonomy): domain Eukaryota; kingdom Metazoa; phylum Chordata; class Mammalia; order Rodentia; family Heteromyidae; genus Dipodomys; species Dipodomys merriami. Next base: position 861,186 of record NW_027203348.1, read on the forward strand.
GGTTAGGATTAGGGTGAGAGTTAGGGTTCGGTTAAGTTTAGGGTTAGGGTGAATGTTAGGGTTAAGGTTCGGATGAGGTTTAGGTTTAGGATTAGGGTTGGGTTGAGGGCTAGGGTGAGGCTTAGGGTGAGGGTTAGTGTTAGGGATAGGGTTAGGTTTAGGATTAGGTTTAGGGTGAGGGTGAGTGTGAGCGTTAGGGTTAGGGTTAGGGTTAGGCTTAGGGTTAGGGTGAGGGTTAGGGTTAGGATTTGGGTTAGGGTGAGGGTGCAGCTGAGGATTAGGGTTAGGTTTAGGGTTACAGTGAGTATTATTGTTACGTTAAAGGTGAGGGTTATGCTTAGGGTTAGAATTAGGATTAGGGTAAGTTTTAGGGTGACTGTGAGGGTTAGGTTTAGGGTCAGGGTTAGGCTTAGGTTTAGACAGAGGGTGAGGGTGAGGGTTAGGGTAAGGGTGAACGTTAGGGTTAGGGTTAGGGTGAGAGTTAGGGTTCGGTTAAGTTTAGGGTTAGGGTGAGGGTTAGGGTTAGGCTATTGTTAGCGTTAGGGTTAGGGTTAGGGTTACAGTTATAGTGAGGGTGAGGGTTAGGGTTAGGGTTAGGAGGAGGTTTAGGTTTAGGGTTAGGTTTAGAGTTAGGTTTAGGATGAGGGTGAGATTTAGGGTTAGAGTTAGGGTTAGTGTTAGGGTTAGGTTTAGGGTGAAGGTTAATGTTAGTGTTAGGCTTAGGCCGAGCATGAGGGTGAGGGTTAGGTTTCGGGTTATGGTGAGGGTTAGAGTTAGGGTTAGTGTGAGGTTTAGGATGAGGTTTAGGGTTGGGATTAGGTTAAGGGTGAGGACTAGGGTGAGGGTTATGTTGAGGGCTAGGGATAGGGATAGGGTGAGGTTTAGGAATAGGGTTAGGGTGAGTGTGAGTGTGAGAGTTAGGGTTAGGGTTAGGATTAGGCTTAGAGTTAGGGTGAAGGTTAGGGTTTGGGTTTGGGTTAGGTTGAGGGTGAGGCTGACGATTAGGGTTAGGTTTAGGGTTAAGTTTAGGGTTAGGTTTAGGTTTAGGGTTAGTGTTGGGGTTCAGGTTAAGGTTAGGGTTACGGTGAGGGTTAGGGTGAGCTGGAGGTTTAGGGTTAGGTTTAGGGTCACGGTTAGGTTGGGGGTTAGGGTTAATGTTAGGGTTAGGGTTACAGTGAGAGTTAGGGGGAGGGTTAGGATTTGGGTTAGGGTTAGGTTTAGGATTAGGTTTAAGGTGAGGGTTCCTGTATGTGTTAGGGTTAGGTTTAGGGTTCGGTTTAGGGTTAGGCTGAGGGTGAGTTTGAGGTTGAGGGTTAGGTTTAGGTTGAGGGTAGGGTTTGGGTTAAGTTTAGGGATAGGGTGAGGGTTAGGGTAAGGGTTATGGTGAGGTTGAGGGTTAGGGTTAATTTGAGGTTTAGGGTTAGAGTTAGGGTGAGGGTGAGGGTGAGGTTTAGGGTCAGGTTAAGAGTGAGGTTTACGATGATTGTTAGGGTTAGGATTAAGTTATGGTGAGTGCTATAGTGAGGGTGAGGTTTAGGGTTAGGTTTAGGGTGAGGTTTAGGGTTAGTATTAGGGTTAGGGTGAGGCTGAGGGTGAGGGTTAGGGTTAGGGTTAGTGTTAGATTTAGGGTTAGGGTGAGGGTTACGGTGAGGGTGATGGTTAGGCTTAGGGTTAGGATTAGGATTAGGGTAAGGGTTAGGGTGAGTGTGAAGGTTAGGGTTAGGATTAGGGTTAGGCTAGGTTTAGACTGAGGATGAGCGTGAGGCTGAGGGATAGGGTTAGGGTGAGGGTTAGGTTTAGTGTTAGGGTGAGACATAGGGTTCGGGTTAAGTTGAGGGTTAGGGTTAGGATTAGGGTAATATTTGGGTTAGGGTGGGGGTTAAGGTTAGGCTTAGTGTGAGGGATAGGATGAGGATTAGGGTTAGAATTAGGTTTAGGGTGAGGGCTAGGGTGAGGGTGAGGGTTCGGGTTAGTGTTAGGATGGGGTTTAGGTTTAGGGTTAGGGTTAGGGTGATGTTTAGGATGACAGTTAGGCTTACGGTGATGTGAGTGTTAGGGTTAGGGTGAGGTTTAGGGTTAGGCTGAGGGTGAGGGTGGGGGTGAGGATTAGGGTTACGGTGATGGTTAGGATTAGGGTAAGTGTGAGGGCTCGGGTGAGGGTGAGGGTTAGGGTAATGCTTAGGCTTAGGCTTAGGTTTAGGCTGAGGGTGAGGTTGAGGGTGAGGGTTAGGGTTAGCATGATGGTTAGGTTTACGGTTAGGGTGAGGGTTGGGATGAGGTTTAGGGTTAGGGTGAGGTTAGGTTGAGGATGATGGTAAGGGTAAAGGTGAGGTTTACGATGAGGGTGAGGGTTAAGATAAGGGTGAGGGTTAGGGTTAGGTTTAGGATTAGTGTAAGGGTTAGGGTTAGGGATAGGGTGAATGTTAGATTGAGGATTAGTGTTAGGGTTAGTGTGAGGTTTAGGGTGGGGTGAGGGTCAGGTTTAGGGTGAGGGTGAGGGTTAGAATTAGGGTTAGGGTGAGGGCTAGGGTGAGGGTGAGTGTTAGAGTTAGTGTGAGGGTTAGTGTTAGGGTTAGGTTAGTGTTAGGGTGACGGTAAGTGGTAGGGTGAGGGTTAAGTTTAGGGTGAAGGTTATGGTTAGCGTGAGGTTTAGGGTTTGGGTGACGGTGAGGGTGAGGGTGAGGGTTAGGTTTTGGGTTAGGGTGAGGGTGAGGTTGAGGATTAGGGTTAGGTTTAGGGTTAGGGTTAGGATTATGGTGAGGGTTAGGGTAAGGGTTAGGGTTAGGTTTATGTTTAGGCTGAGTTGAGGCTGAGGGTGAGGGTTATGTTTAGGGTTAGGGTGAGGGTTAGGGTTAGGGTAAGTGTTATTTTTAGGGTTAGGGTTAGATTTATGATGAGGTTGAGGATGAGGGTGAGGGTGAGGGTGAGGTTTAGGTTTAGGGTTAGGGTTATATTTAGGATTAGGGTGAGGGTGTCGCAAATGTTAAAGGTGAGGGTTAGGCTGAGGATGCGGGTTATGGTAAGGGTGAGTGTTAGGGTTAGTGTGAGGGTTAGGGTTAGGATTGGGGTGAGAGTTAGGGTTTGGGTTATGTTTAGGGTTACATTGAGTGTTAGGTAAGGGTTACGGTGAGGGTGAGGGTTAGGGTTAGGTTGAGGGTTAGTGTTAGGATTAGGGTTAGGGTGAGGGTAAAGGTTAGGGTTAGTTTTAGGTTCAGGGTTAGGATGAGGGTTAGGGTTAGGATTAAGGTTAGGGTGAAGGCTAGTTTGAGGTTGAGGTTTAGGGTTAGCGTTAGGGTGAGGTATAGGTTTTGGGTTAGGGTTAGAGTGAGGGTTAAGCTGAGTGTGAGCTTTAGGTTTAGAGTTAGGGTTAGGGTGAGGGTTAGGTTGAGGTTGAGGGTTAGGGTTAGTGTTAGGATTAGGGTTAGGGTGAAAGTTAGGGGGAGGGTTAGGGTTAGGGTTAGGGTTAGGGTTAGGGTTAGCCTTCGGGTTTGGGTGAGGTTGATGTTTAGGGTTAGATCGAGGCTGAGGGAGAGGGTGAGGGTTAGGGTTAGGTTTTTGGTTAGGGTGAGGTTGAGGGTGAGGGTGAGGATGAAGTTGAGGGTGAGGTTGAGAGTTAGGGTTAGTTGAGGTTTAGGCTTAGTGTTAGGGTTGGGTGAGTTTGAGTTTAAGGGATAGGGTGAGGGTTAAGGTAGGGTGAGAGTTAGGTTTAGGGTTAGGGTTAGGGTGAGGGTTCGTGTGAGGGTTAGGGTTAGGTTTAGGGTTAGTGTGAGGATTAGGGTTAGGGTTAGGGTGATGGTTAGGTTTAGTGTGATGGGTAGGTTGACTGTAAGGTTAAGGGTTAGGGTGAGGCTGAGGGTTAGGTTGTTTGTTAGTGTTAGGGTCAGGATTAGGGTTAGGTTTAGGTTTATGGTGTGGGTTAGGATGAGGGTTGGGTTTAGGGTTAGTTTTATGGCTAGGATGAGCTTTAGGGTTAGGTTGAGGGTCATGGTTAGGGTGAGGGTGAGGATTAGGGATAGGGTTAGGGATAGGTTAGGCATATGATGAGGGCTAGGGTGAGGGTGAGGATTAGGGTTAGTGTGAGGGTTCGGGTGAGGGGTAGGTTTAGGGTTAGGGTTTGGGTGAGGGTAAAGGTTCGGGTGAGGTTTATGATGAGGGTGAGTTTTAGGGACAGGGTGAGGGTTAGGGTGAGGGATAGCGTTAGGATTAGGTTGAGGGTATGTGTTAGAGTGAGTGTTAAGGTTAGGGTTAGGAAGAGGGTTAGGGATAGGGTTAGGGTTAGGTTTGGGGTGTCGATGAGAATGAGGGTTAGTTTTAGGGTTAGGTTCAGGGTGAGGGTGAGGTTCAGGGTTAGGATTAGGGTTAGGGTTAGGTTACGGTTAGGCTACGGCTGATGGTAAGGCTGAGGGTTAGGGTTAGGGTGCGGTTGAGGGTTAGGGTTAGGTTTAGTGTGAGGGTTAGAGTTAGGGTTAGTGTTAGGATGAAGGCTAGGGAGAAGGTGAGGGTTAGGATTAGGGTGAGGGTATGGTTTAGGGTGAAGTTTAGGGTGAGAGTGAGGTTTAGGGAGAGGGTAAAGGTTTAGGTGATGGTTTAGGATGAGGGTTAGGGTTAGGGTTAGGGTGAGGGTATGTGTTAGGGTGAGGGTTAAGGTGAGGGTTAAGGTTAGGGTGAGGTTAGGGTATAGGTTTAGGGTTAGGGTTAGGGATAGGCTGAGGGTGACATTTAGGTTTAGGTTGATCTTTAGGGTTTGGGCGAGGTTTAGGTTTAGGTTTAGTATGATGATTAGGCTGAGGTGTGGGGTTAGCATTAGGGTTAGGGTGAGGGTTAGGGTTAGGGATAGGTTTATTGTTAGGGTTAGGGTGAGGGTGAGGGTGAGGATGAAGGTTAGGATTAGGGTTAGGAATATGGTTATTGTTAGGGTTAGGTTTAGCATTAGTGTGAGGGTGAGGGTTTGGTTTAGGGTTAGTGTTAGGGTTATTGTTAGGGTTAGGGTTAGTGTGAGGGTGAGGGTTAGGATTATTGTGAGGGTTAGTTTTAGGGTGAGTGTAAGTTTTAGGGTAAGGTTGAGCTTTAGAGTTAGCATTATGGTTACGGTTAGGGTTAGGGTGAGGGTTAGGCTTAGTGTGAGGGTGAGGTTGAGGTTTAGGGTTAAGATTAGGTTGAGGTTTAGGGTTAGGGTGAGGTTTAGGGTTAGGGTTTGGGTTAGGGTGAGGTTGAGGGTGAGGGTTAGGGTGAGGGTGTCGTTGAAGGTGAGTGTTAGGTTTAGGGTAAGGGAGAGGGTGAAGATGAGGTTTCGGGTTAATTAGAGATAGGGTTAGGGTGAGGTTGAGGGTTAGGGTTACAGTTAGGTTGAAGTTTAGGGTTAGTGTGAGGGTTGGGTGATCGTGAGTGTAATGGTTAAGGTGAGAGTTAGGGTGAGGGTGAGACTTAGGGTTAGGGTTAGAGTTAGGGTGAGTGTTAGTGTGAGGATAAGGGTTAGGGATAGTTTTTGGGTTAGTGTGAGGATTAGAGTTAGTGTGAGGTTTAGGGTTAGTGTGAGGTGTAGGACGACGGTGAGCATAAGGGTTAGGGTGAGCGTTAGGGTAATGCTGAGGATTAGGGTTATTGTTAGTGTGAGGGCGAGGGTTAGGGTTATGGTTAGGGTTAGGCTGAGGGTGAGGATGAGGGTGAGGTTTAGGGTTAGGGTGATGTTTAGGGTTAGGGTGAGGCTTAGATTTAAGTTTATGTTTAGGATGATGATTAGCCTGAGGAGTGGAGTTAGTTTTAGGGTTAAGGTGAGGGTTAGGGTTAGGGTTATTGTTAGGGTTAGGATTAGGGTCAAGTTTAGGATGAGGGTGAGGGTGAGGATTAGAGTTAGGGATAGGGTTATTGTAAGGGTTAGGGTGAGGGTGAGGGTGAGGATTAGATTTAAGATTGTGTGAGGGTTACGGTTAGGGTGATGGTTAGGTTTACGTTTTGGGTTAGGGTGAGGGTGAGAGTTAGGGTGAGGGTGAAGTTGAGGGTGAGGGTGAAGTTGAGGGTGAGGGTGAGGGTTAGGGTTAGTGTTAGGTTGAGGTTTAGGCTTAGAGTGAGGGTTGGGTGAGTGTGAGGTTAAGGGATAGGGTGAGGGTTAAGGTGAGGGTGAAAGTTAGGTTTAGGGTTAGGGTTTGGGTGAGGGTTCCTGTGAAGGGTAGGGTTAGGTTTAGGGTTAGTGTGAGGATAAGGGTTAGGGTTAGGTGACGGTTAGGGTTAGTGTGAGGGGTAGGATGAATGTGAGGGTAAGGTTTAGGGTGAGGCTGAGGGTTAGTTTGATTGTTAGTGTTAGGGTCAGGGTTAGGGTTAGGTTTAGGTTTATGGTGTGGGTTAGGATGAGGGTTGGGTTAGGGTTAGGTTTATGGTTAGGATGAGGTTTAGGGATAGGGTGAGGGTGAATGTTAGGGTGAGGGTTAGGGATAGGTTTAGGGATAGGGTTAGGGATATGATGAGGACTAGGGTGAGCGTGAGGATTAGGGTTAGGGTGAGGGTTCAGGTGAGGGGTAGGTTTAGGGTTAGGGTTAGGGTGAGGTTAAAGATTCGGGTGAGGTTTAGGGTGAGGGTGAGGCTTAGGGAGAGGGTGAAGGTTAGGGTGAGGGATAGCATTAGGATTAGGGGGAGGGTATGTGTTAGAGTGAGGTTTAGGGTTAGGGTTAGGATGAGGGTTAGGGATAGGTTTAGGGTTATGTTTGGGATGACGGTGAGGGTAAGGGTTAGTTTTAGGATTAGGTTCAGGGGGAGAGTGAGTTTCAGTGTTAGGATTAGTGTTAGGGTTAGGGTTAGGCTGAGGGTGAGGGTAAGACTGAGGGTTAGGGTTAGGTTGAGGGTGAGGGTGAGGGTTAGGATTAGACTTAGGAATAGGGTTTTGGTTAGGGTTAGGGTTAGCGTTAGGGTGAGGGTTAGGTTTAGGATTATCGTTAGGATTATTGTTAGGTTTAGGGTGAGGGTGAGGGTTAGGTTTATTGTGAGGGTTAGGTTTAAGGTGAGGGTAAGTTTTAGTGTGAGAGTTAGGATAAGGTTGAGCTTTAGGGTTAGCATTAGGGTTAGGGTTAGTGTGAGGATTAGGGTTAGGGTTAGGGTGAGCGTGAGGGTGAGGGTTAGGGTGAGGGTGAGGTTGAGGGTGTGGGTTAGGTTTAGGGTAAGGGAGAGGTTGAAGGTGAGGTTTAGGGTTAGGATTAGGGTTAAGGTTAGGGTGAGGTTGAGGGTTAGGTTAACGGTTAGGTTGAGGGTTAGGGTTAGTGTGAGGGTTGGATGAGCATGAGGGTAAGGGTTAGGGTGAGGGTTAGGGTGAGGGTGAGACTTAATGTTCGATTTAGTGTTAGGGTGAGGGTTAGTGTGAGGTAAGGGTTAGAGTTTGGTTTAGAGTTAGTGTGAGGATGAGGGTTAGGTTTAGGGTTGGGGGAGGGTTAGGGTTAGTGTCAGGGGTTGGGTGAAGGTGAGGGTAAGGGTTAGGGTGAGGGTTAGGTTTAGTTTTAGGGTTATGGTGGTGGTTAGGGTGAGGTTTGGTGTTAGGGTTAGTGTTATGTTTAGGATGAGGGTTAGGGTGAGGGTGAGGGTTAAGGTGAGGGTGAGGGTTAGTTTGAAGTTGAAGGTTAGGGTTAGGGTGAGTTTTAGGGTTAGGATTAGGGTTAGGATGAGGGCTTGGGTGAGGGTAAGGGTTAGTGTTAGGGTTAGGGTTAGGTTGAGGCTTAGGGTTAGGGTGAGGGATCAGGTGAGGGGTACGTTTAGGGTTAGGTTTAGGGTGAGGGTAAAGGTTAGCATGAGTATTAGGGTGAGGATGAGGTTTAGGGAGAGGAATAGGATTGGGTTGAGGTTTAGGGTTAGGATTAGGCTGAGGGTATGTTTTAGTGTGAGGGTTAGGGTGAGGGTTAGGTTTAGGGTGAGGGTTAGGGATACGGTTAGGGTTATGGTTAGAGTGACAGTGAGAGTGATGGTTAGTTTTAAGGTTTGGGTTAGAGTTAGGGTTAGGGTTAGGGATACGGTTATGGTTAGGGTTAGGGTGACGGTGAGGGTTAGGGTTGGGGTTAGGGTTAGGGTGAGGGTAAGGTCTAGTGTGAGGTTTAGGGTGAGGGTAAGGTCTAGTGTGAGGTTTAGGGTGAGGGTGAGGTTTAGGGTGAGAGTTAGGGTGAGGGTTAAGGTGTGGGTGAGGGTATGTGTTAGATTGAGGCTTAGGTTTAGGGTTAGGTTTAGGGTGAGGGTTAATGATAGGTTTACGGTTAGGGTTAGGATGAGGGTGAGGGTGAGGGCGAGGGTTAGGGTAAGGTTCAGGGTGAGCGTGAGGTTCAGGGTTAGGATGAGGGTTAGGTTTAGGGTTAGGCTGAAGATGAGGGTGTGGGTGAGGTTTAGGGTTCGGGTGAGGGTCAGGATTAGGGTGAGTTTTAGTGTGTGGGTTAGTGTTAGGGTAAATGTGAGGATTAGGGTTAGGGTTATGGTGAGTGCAAGGGTTAGGTTTAGGTTTAGGGTAAGGTTTAGTTTTAGGGTTATGGTTAGAGTGAGGGTTAGGTTTAGTGTGAGTGTTAGGGTGAAGTTTAGGTTTAGTGTTACCTTTAGGGTGGGGGTGAGGGTGAGGGTTAAGGTGAGGGTTAGGGTTTGGCTGAGGCCTAGGGTGAAGGTGAAGGTTAGGGTGAGGGTGAGACTTAGAGTTATGGTTAGGGTTAGGGTGAGGGTTAGTGGGAGGATAAGGGTTAGAGTTAGGTTTAGGGTTAGTGTGAGGATTAGGTTTAGGGTGAGGGTTAGAGTTATGGTAAGGGTGAGGGTTAAGTTTAAGTTTGTGTGAGGGTTAGGTTTAGAGTGAAGGTTAGGGTTAGGTTTTGGGTTAGGGTGAGGGTGAAGTTGAGGGTGATGGTGAGGATTAGGGTTAGGGTTAGGTTGAGTTTTAGGCTTACTGTGAGGGTTGGGTGAGCATGAGGTTAAGGTATAGGGTGAGGGTTAAGGTGAGGGTGAGAGTTAAGGTTAGGGTTAGGGTTAGGTTGTGGGTTCGTATGAGGGTTAGGGTTAGGGTTAGATAAGGGTTAGTGTGAGGATTAGGGTTAGGGTGAGTTTTAGGATTAGGGTGAGGGTTATGGTTAAGTTGAGGGTTTGGGTTAGGTTTATTGTTAGGGTTAGGTTTAGGGTTACTGTTATGGTGAGTGTGAGGGTGAGAGTAAGGGTTAGGGTTAGGGTGAAGTTTAGTGTTAGGGTTAAGATTAGAGTTAGGGTTAAGGTGTGGGTGAGGATTAGGGGTAGAGTTAGGATTAGGGTGAGAGTTAGGGTGAGGGTTAGTGTTAGGGTGTGGGTTAGGGTGGGGTTGAAGGTAATGGTAAATTTGAGGGTTAGGCTGAGGGTGAGGGTTACAGTAAGGGTGAGGGTTAGATTTAGGGTAAGCGTTAGCGTTAGCATTAGGGCTTATGTTTCAGTGAGGGTAAGTGTTAGGGTGAGGATTAGGGTTAGGGTGAGGGTTACGGTTAGGGTGAGTGTGAGGGTTAGGGTTAGGGTTATTGCTAGGGTTAGGATTAGGGTTAGGGTTAGGGTTATGGTTAGGGTTAGGATGAAGTTTAGTTTTAGGGTTAGGGTTAGAGTTAAGGTTAGGTTGAGGGTGAGATTTAGGGTTAGAGTTAGGGTTAGTGTTAGTGTTAGGGTGAGGGTGAGGGTTAGGGTTAGGCTTAGGCTTAGGCTTAGGCTTAGGCCGAGCATGAAAGTGAGTGTTCCGCTTCGGGTCCGGGTGAGGGTTAGGGTTAGGGTGAAGGTTAGATTGAGTTTTAGCGTTAGGGTTAGGGTGAGGGCTAGGGTTAGGAATAGGTTTAGGTTTAGGATTAGGGTTAGAGTGAGGGTGAGTGTGAGGTTTAGGGTTAGGGTTAGGCTTAGAATTAGGGTGAGGGTTAGGGATTATGGTTTGGGTTATTGTGAGAGTGAGGCTGAGGATAAGGTTTAGGTTTAGGGTTAGGGTTAGTGTTAGTGTTAGGGTTAGGGTTAGGTGAGAGTTAGGGTTATGGTGAGAGTTAGGGTTAGAGTTAGGATTAGGCTTAGAGTTAGAATGAGGGTGAGTGTGGGTTTGAGGAATAGAGTTAGGGTTAGGGTTAGGCTTAGGGTTAGGCTTATTTTTAGTGCTATGCTTAGGGTTAAGTTTGCGGTGAGCATGACGCTGAAGGTGAGGGTTATGCTTATGGTTATGGTTAGGGTTAGGGTTAGAGTTATTCTTAGGGTTAGGGTTAGAGATACGGTGAGGATGAGGTTGAGAGTGAGGGTTAGGGTTAGGGTGCAGTTTCGTGATAGGTTTAGGGTAAGAGTTAGGGTGAGTGTGAGTTTTAGAATTAGAGTTATTGTTAGGGGGAGTGTTAGGGTTAGGGTGAGGGTGAGGTTGAGGATTAGGGTTAGGTTTAGGTTTAGGGTTAGGGTTACGTTTTTAGGATACGGTTAGGGTTAGGCTTACGGTGAGGTTTAGGGTTAAGGTTAGGCTTAGGGTTAGGCTGAGGGTGAGGGTGGGTGTGAGGATTAGTGTTAGGGTTAGGGTTAGTGTTATGGTTATTGTTAGTGTTATGGTAAGGGTTAAGTTTGCTGTGAGGGTGAGTCTGAGGGCGAGGGTTTTGGTTATGGTTATGGTTAGGGTTAGGGTTAGAGGTATTGCTAGGTTTAGGGTTAGAGTTACCGTGAGGGTGACGGTGAGGGTGAGGTTTATGGTTCAGGTTAGGGTTCGGGTTAGGGTGAAGGTTAGATTGAGGTTTAGGGTTAGGATTAGGGTAAGGGTGAGGGCTAGGGTTAGGGTTAGGGTGAGGGCAAGGGTAAGAGATAGGGTTAGGTTTAGGATTAGGGTTATGGTGAGGGTGAGTGTGAGGTTTAGGGTTAGGGTTAGGCTTAGAGTTAGGGTGAAGGTTAGGGTTAGCGTTTGGGTTTGTGTGAGGTTGAGGCTGAGGATTAGCGTTAGGTTTAGGGTTAGGTTTAGTGTTAGGTTTAAGGTTAGGATTAGGGTTATGATGAGGGTTAGGGTTAGAGTTAGGATTAGGCTTAGGGTTAGGATGAGGGGGAGGGGGGTTTGAGGATTAGAGTTAGGGTTAGGTTTAGGCTTAAGGTTAGGCTTATTGTTAGTGTTATGCTTAGGGTTAAGTTTGCGGTGAGCATGAGGCTGAAGGTGAGGGTTATGGTTAGGGTTAGGCTGAGGGTGAGGGTGAGTGTGAGGATTAGGGTTAGGGTTAAATTTAGTGTTAGGTTTATTGTTAGTGTTATGGTTAGGGTTAAGTTTGCTGTGAGGGTGATTCTGAGGTTGAGGGTTATGGTTATGGTTAGGGTTATTGTTAGAGTTATTGTTAGGGTTAGGGTTACAGTTATGGTGAGGGTGAAGGTGAGGGTTAGGGTTCAGGTTACTGTGAAGGTTAACTTACAGTTTAGGGTTAGGATTAGTGTAAGGGTGAGGGCTAGGGTTTGGGTTAGAGTTAGGGATATGGGGAGGGATAGGGTTAGGTTTAGGGTTAGGTTTAGGGTTAGGATTAGTGTTAGGGTTAGGATTCCGGTGAGGGTTAGGGTTAGGATTAGGCTTAGGCTTACAGTTAGGCTGAGGTTGAGGCTGAGGGTGAGGTTTATGGTTATGGTTAGGGTTAGGATTAGGGTTAGGGTAAGTGTTATTATTAGGGTTAGGGTTAGAGTTATGGTGAGGTTCAGGGTGAGGGTGAGGGTTAGGGTTAGGGTGAGGTTTAGGGTTAGGTTTAGTGTTAGGGTTAGTGTTAGGGTGAGGGTGTCGGTAAGGCTAAATGTGAGGGTTAGGCTGAGGGTGAGGGTTATGGTAAGGATAAGGGTTAGACTTAGCGTGAGGGTTAGGGTTAGGGTTGGGGTGAGAGTTAGGGTTCACGTTCAATTTAGGGTTAGGTTGAGGGTTAGGGTAAGGGTTACGGTGACGGTGAGGGTTAGGGTTAGGTTGAGGGTTACTGTTAGGATTAGGGTTAGTGTGAGGTGAAGGTTAAGGTTAGTGTTAGGGTGAGGGTTAGGATGAGGGTTAGGGATAGGATTAGGGTTAGGGTGAGGGCTAGTTTGAGGTTGAGGTTTAGGGTTAGCTTCAGGGTGAGGTTTAGGGTTAGGTTTAGGGTTCGGGCTAGGGTGAGGGTGAGGTTTACGGTTAGAGTTATGGTTAGGGTGAAGCTGAAATTGAGGTTTAGGGTTAGGGTTAGTGTTAGAGTTAGGGTTAGGGTGGGGGTTAGGTTGAGGCTGAGGGTTAGGCTAAAGGTTAGGATTAGGATTAACATAAGGGTTAGGGTGAGTGTGAGGTTTAGGGTTAGGGTTAGGCTTAGGTTTAGGCTGAGGGTGAGGTTGAGAATGAGGGTTAGGGTTAGGTTTATGGTGAGAGTTAGGGTTCAGGTAAATTTAGGGTTAGGGTGAGGGTTAGGGTTAGGTTTATGGTGAGCTTGAGTTTTAGGGTAAGGTTGAGGCTTAGGGTTAGGATGAGGGTTAGGGTAAGGGTTAAGGTTAAGGTTAGGGTGAGGTTAAGAATGAAGATTAGGGATAGGGTGAGGGCTAGGCTGAGGGTGAGGTTTAGGGTTAGTGTTAGATTAAGGTTTAGGGTTAGAGTTAGGGTTAGGGTGAGGGTTAGGTTGAGGGTTAGGTTTACGGAGAGGGTGAGGGTTAGGGTTAGGGTGAGGGTTAGGGTGAGGATGATGGTAAGGGTAAAGGTGAGGTTTAGGTTGAGGTTGAGTGTTAGGGTGAGAGTTAGGGTTAGGTTTAGGGTTAGGGTAAGGGTTAGGTTTAGGTTCAGGGTGAGTGTTAGATTGAGGATTAGGGTTAGGGTTAGTGTGAGGTTTAGCGTGAGGATGTGGGTTAGTGTTAGGGTGAGGGTGAGGGTTAAAATTAGGGTTAGGGTGAGGGCTAGGGTGAGGGTTAGTGTTAGGGTTAGGGTTAGGTTTATGGTGAGGTTTAGGATTAGGTTGAGGGTTAGCGTTAGTGTGACGGTTAGTGTTCGGGTTAGGGTCAGTGTTAGGATGAGGGTAAGTGTTAGGGTGAGGGTTCGGTTTAGGGTGAGGTTTATGGTTAGGTTGAGGGTTAGGGTTAGGGTTAGTTTTAGGGTTAGTTTTAGGGATACGGTTACGGTGAGGGTGAGGGTGAGTTAGGGTTAGGTTTAGGGTGAAGTTTAGTGTTAGGGTTAGGGTTAGTGTTAGGGTTATGGTGAGGGTGAGGTTTAGGTGTAGAGTTAGGTTTAGGGTGAGTGTTAGGGTCAAGGTTAGGGTTAGGGTGCGGGTTAGGGTGGGTATGAAGGTAAGGGTAAATTTGAGGGTTAGGCTGAGGGTGAGGGTTACAGTAATGGTGAGGTTTAGGGTTAGGGTGAGGGTTAGTGTTAGGGTTAGGATGAGGGTGGGGGTTAGATTGTGGATTAGTGTTAGGGTTAGTGAGAGGTTTAGTGTGAGCTTGAGGGTTAGGGTTAGTGTTAGGGTGAGGTTTACGGTTAGGGTGATACTTAGGGTTAGTGTGAGAGTTATTGTTAGCGTTAGAGTTTATGTTAGGGTGAGGGTAAGTGTTAGGGTGAGAGTTAGGTTTAGGGTGAGATTTATGGTTAGGGTGAGTGTGAGGGTTAGGGTTAGGGTTATTGTTAGGGTTAGGGTTAGTGTTATGGTTAGTGTTAGTGTTAGGGGTAGGGTTAGGGTTAGGATGAGATTTAGTTTTAGTCTTAGGATTAGAGTTAGGGTTAGGGTGAGGGTGAGATTTAGAGTTAGGGTTAGTGTTAGTGTTAGTGTTAGGGTGAGGGTTAGGGTTAGGTTTAGACTTAGGCTTAGGCTTGGGCTTAGGCTGAGCATGAGGGAGAGGGTTAGGGTTCGGGTTAGTTTGAAGTTTAGATTGAGGTTTAGGGTTAGGATTAGGGTAAGGGTGAGGGATAGGGTTAGGGTTAATGTATGGGCTAGTGTTAGGGATAGGGTTAGGTTTAGGATTAGGGTTAGGGTGAGGGTGAGTGTGAAGTTTAGGGTTAGGCTTAGGCTTAGAATTAGGGTGAGGTTTAGGGTTAGGGTTTGGGTTAGTGTGAGGGTGAGGTTGAGGATTAGGTTTAGTTTTAGGGTTAGGTTTAGGGTTAGAGTTAGGGTTAGGCTTAGGCTTAGGATGAGGGTGAGGGTGAGGTTGAGGTTTAGAGTTAGGGTTTGGGTTAGGCTTAGGGTTAGGTTTATTGTTAGTGTTAAGTTTGCGCTGAGCATGAGGCTGAAGGTGAGGGTTATGGGAAGGGTTAGGATTAGGGGGAGGGATAGGTTGAGGTTTAGGGTTAGTGTTAGGGTAAGTGTGAGGGTGAGGGTTAGGTTGAGGTTTAGGAATAGGGTTAGGTTTAGGATTAGGATTAGGGTGAGACTGATTGTGAGGTTTAAGGTGAGGATTAGGCTTAGGCTTATAGTTAGGCTAAGAGTGAGGGTGGGTGTGAGGATTAGGGTTAGGGCTAGGCTTAAGCTTAGGGTGAGGCTGAGGGTGAGGATGGAGGTGAGGTTTAGGGTTAGTTGGATTGTTAGGATTAGGGTAAGGGTAAGGGCTTGGATGAGGATAAGGGTTAGGGTAAGGCTTAGGCTTAGGCTTCCGGTTAGGCTGAGGGTGAGTTTGAGGGTGAGGGTTAGGCTTAGCGTGATGGTTAGGTTTATTGTTAGGGTGAGGGTTAGGATGAGGTTTTGGGTTCGGGTGAGGTTAGGGTGAGGATGATGGTAAGGGTAAAGGTGAGGTTTAAGCTGAGGGTAAGGGTTAAGATGAGCGTGAGGGTTAAGGTAAGGGTGAGGGTTAGGGTTAGGGTGAGGCTGAGTGTGAGGTTTAGGGTGAGGATTAGGCTTGGGCTTACAGTTAGGCTAAGGGTGAGGGTGGGGGTGAGGGTGGGTGTGAGGATTAGGGTTACGGTGATGGTTAAGGTTAGGGTTAGTGTTATTTTTAGGGTTAGGGTTAGAGTTACGGTGAGGGTGAGGGTGCTGGTGAGGGTTAGGGTTAGGGTTAGGGTGGGGTTTAGGGTTGGGTTAGGATTATGGTTAGGGTGAGGCTGAGGTTTAGGGTTAGATATACTGTTAGGGGGAGGGTTAGTGTTAGAGTCAGAGAAAGGGTTATTGTTAGGGTTATGATAAGGGTGAGGGTTAGGTTGAGATTTAGGGTTAGTGTTAGGATTAGGGTTAGTGTGAGGGTTAATGTTATGGTTACGGTTAGTTTTAGGGTGCGGGTTGTTGTTAGGGTTTGGGTTATTGTGAGGGTTATCCTTGGGGTGAGGGTTAGGATAAGGGTTAGGGTTATTGTTAGGGTGAGGTTTAGTGTTTCAGTTACATTGAGGGTGAGGGTTAGGGTTAGGGTTAGGGCGAGGTTTAGGGTTTGGTTTACAGTTAGAGTTAGGGTTAGTGTTAGTGTGAGGATTAGGGTTAGAGTTAGGTTTAGGGTGAAGGGTAGGTTGACGTTTAGGGTTAGGGTTAGTGTGAGGGTTAGGGTTAGGCTGAGAGTTAGGGGGAGGGTTAGCATTACAGTTAGGGTTAGGTTTATGGTTAGGGTTAGCCTTAGTGTTAGGGTGAGGGTGAGGTTCAAAGTTAGAATTAGGGTTAGGGTGAGGCTGAGGGTGAGGGGGACGGTTAGGATTAGGGTTAGCATTAGGATTAGGGTTTGGGTTAGGGTGAGTGTGAGGGTTAGGGTTAGGGTTAGGGTTAGCCTTAGGTTTAGGCTGAGGGTGAGGGTGAGGGTTAGGGTTAGTTTAAGGGTTAGGGTTAGGGTTAGGTTGAGGTTTAGTGTTTGGGTTAGTCTTAGAGTTAGGGTTAGAGTGAGGGTGAGGTTTAGGGGTAGAGTTAGGGTTAGGGTGAGGGTTAGGTTGATAGTTAGGGTTAGGGTGAGGGTTAAGGTGGGGTGACGTTAAGGGTAAACGTGACAGTTAGGCTGAGTGTGAGAGTTATGGCAAGGGTGAGGATTGGGGTTAGGGTGAGAGTTAGGGTTAGGGTTAGTGTGAGAGTTAGGGTTCGGGGTAAGTTTAGGGTTAGGGTTAGGGTTAGTCTAAGAGTTTCGGTGAGGCTGAGGGTTAGTGTCAGTTTGAGAGTTAGGGTTAGGATTAGGGTTAGGGTGAGGGTTAGTGTTAGGGTTAGTGTTAGGGTGAGGGTTAGGATGATGGTTAGGGTTAGGATTAGGGTTAGGGTGAGGGCTAGTGGCAGGTTTAGGGTTAGGGTTAAGGTGAGGTTTACGGTTAGGGTTAGGGTTAAGTTTAGGTTGAAGTTGAGGTTTAGGGTTAGAGTTAGGGTTAGGGTGAGGCTGAGGTTGAGGGTTAGGGTTAGGGTGAGGTTTAGTGTTAGGATTAGTGTTAGAGTTAGGGTTAGAGCAAGGGTTAGGTTGTGGGTGAGGGTTAGGCTTAGCGTTAGGATTAGGTTTAGGCTGAGGGTGAGGGTGAGTTTGAGGGTTAGGGTTAGGTTGAGGGTTAGGGTTAGGTTGAGGGTTAGGGTTAGGATTAGGGTTAGGGTGAGGGTTAATTTTAGGGTTAGGGTGAGGGTAAGGATGAGGATTAGGGTTAGGATTAGGATTATGGTGAGGGCTAGGGTGAGGTTGAGGTTTAGGGTAGTGTTAGATCAAGGTTTAGGGTTAGCGATAGCTTTAGGGTGAGGGTTAGGTTGAGGGTTTGGGTTACAATCAGTGTGAGGTTAGTGTTAGGGTGAGGGTTAGGGTTAGGATTAGAGTTAGTGTGAGAGTGAGTGTTAGGTTAGGGTTAGGTTTAGGGTTAGGGTTAGGTTTAGGGTTAGGGTTAGGGTTAGGGTGAGGATGATGGTAAGGGTAAAGGTGAGGTTTAGGATGACTGTGAGGGTTAAAATAAGGGTGAGGGTTAGGTTTAGGCTTAGGTTTAGAGTAAGGTGTAGGATTAGGGTCAGGGTGATTGTTAGATTTAGGATTAGGGTTAGGGTTAGTGTGAGGTTTAGAGTGAGGATGAGGGTTAGGGTTAGGGTGAGGGTGAGGGTTAGAATTAGGGTTAGGGTGAGGGCTAGGGTGAGGGTGAGGGTTAGGGTAAGGGTTAGGCTTAGGCTTAGGATTAGGCTGAGCGTGAGGTTGAGGTTGAGGGTTAGGGTTGGGGTGATGGTTAGGTTTAGGTTAGGTTAGGTTATGGTGAGGGTGAGGTTCAGGGTTACAGTTAGGGTTAGTATGAGGGTTAGGGTTAGGGTGCAGGTTAACCTGGTGGTGACGGTAAGGGTAAATGTGAAGGTAAGGATGAGGGTGAGGATTCCGGTATGGGTGAGTGTTAGGGTTAGGGTGAGGGTTAGTGTTAGCATTAGATTGAGGGTGAGGGTTACATTGAGGATTAGTGTTAGGGTTAGTGTGAAATTTAGGGTGAGGGTGAGGGTTAGAGTTAGGGTGAATGCTAGGGTGAGTGTGAGGGTTAGGGTTAGGTTTAGGGTGAGGGTAAGTGTTAGGGTGAGGGTTAAGGTTAGGGTGAGGGTTATGGTTAGGGTGAGGGTTAGGGTTAGGATTAGGTTTATTGTTAAGTTTAGGGATAGGGTTACGGTTACTGTGAGGGTGAGGGTGAGGATTAGGGTTAGGGTTAGGATGAGGTTTAGGTTTAGGGTTAGGGTTAGAGTTAATGTTAGGGTGAGGGTTAGGGTTAGGCTTAGGCTTAGGCTTAGGCTTAGGCCGAGCATGAGGGTGAGGGTTCGTGTTCGTGTTCGGGTGAGGGTTAGGGTTAGGTTTAGGGGTAGGTTGGAAGTTAGGTTAAGGTTTAGGGTTAGGATGTTTAAGGGTGAGGGCTAGGCTTAGAGTTAGCATGAGGGTTAGGGTTAGGTTTTGGGTTAGGGTGATGTTGAGGCTGAGGATTAGTGTTAGGTTTAGGGTTAGGTTTTGGGTTAGTGTTAGTGTTAGGGTTTTGGTTAGGGTTAGGGTTAGGGTGAGGGTTAGGGTGAGGGCTATGGTTAGATTTAGGATTAGGGTTAGGCTGAAGGTTAGGGTGAGGTTGAGGGTTAGGGTGAGGATGAGAGTTAGGTTTAGGGGGAGGGCTAGTGTTGGGTGAGGGTTAGTGATAGGGTTAGCGTGAGGTTTAGGGTTTGGGTAATGGTTAGGGTTAGTGTGAGGGTTAGTGTTAGGGTTAGGGTTATTGTTAGGGTTTGGCTAAGTGTTAGGGTGAGGGTTAGGGTTAGGGTGAGGTTTATGGTTAGGGTGAGGGTTAGGGTTATGCTTAAGGTTATTGTTAGGGTTAGCGTTAGGGTTATGGTTACGGTGAGGGTGAGGGTGGGGTTTACGTTTAGGGTTTGGGTTAGGGTTAGTTTGAAGGTGAGGTTTAGGGTTAGATTTAGGGTTAGTGTTAGGGTGAGGTTTAGTGTTAGAGTTAGGGTTAGGGTGAGGCTGAGGGTGAGGGTTAGCTTTAGGATTAATGTTAGGGTTAGGCTTAAAGTGAGGGTTAGGTTGAGGGTGAGGGTTAGGGTTATGCTTAAGGTTATTGTTAGGGTTAGCGTTAGGGTTATGGTTACGGTGAGGGTGAGGGTGGGGTTTACGTTTAGGGTTTGGGTTAGGGTTAGTTTGAAGGTGAGGTTTAGGGTTAGATTTAGGGTTAGTGTTAGGGTGAGGTTTAGTGTTAGAGTTAGGGTTAGGGTGAGGCTGAGGGTGAGGGTTAGCTTTAGGATTAATGTTAGGGTTAGGCTTAAAGTGAGGGTTAGGTTGAGGGTGAGGGTTAGGGTTAGGTTTAGGAGTAGGATTAGGGTTAGGGTTAGGGTGAGTGTGAGGTTTAGGGTTAGGGTTAGGGTTAGGGATAGGCTTAGGGTTAGGCTGAGGTTGAGGGTTAGGGTTGGGTTTAAGGTGGGGTATAGGGTTAAGGTTAGGGTGAGTGTGAGGGTTAGGTTTAGGGTTAGGCTTAGGATTAGGCTGAGGGTGAGGGCATGGGTTAGGATTAGGATGAGGGTTAGGGTTATGTTGAGGGTTATGATGAGGGTTAGGGTTAGGATTAGTTTTAGGGTGCGGGTTAGTGTGTGTGTTAGGGTTAGGTTTAAGTTTAGGCTTAGGGTTAGGCTGAGCGTGAGTTTGAAGGTTAGGGTTAGGGCTAGGTTGAGAGTTAGGGTAAGGGTTAGGGGGTGGGTTAGGAAGAGGGTTAGGGTTAGGTTTAGGGTTGGGTGAGAGCTAGGGTGAGGGTGAGGTTTAGGGTTTGGTTTGGAGTGAGGGTTAGGGTAAGGGTGAGAGTTAGGTTTCGGGATAAGTTTAGGGTTTAGGTTGAGTTTTATGATAAGTGTTATGGTGAGGGTGAGGGTTAGGGTTAGGTTGAGGGTTAGGGTTGGGATTAGGGTTAGGGTGAGGGTGACGGTGAGGGTTAGGTTTAGTGTTAGGGTGAGGGTTAGGATGAGGGTTGGGGTTAGGATTAGGGTTAGGGTGAGGGCTAGGGTGAGGGTGAGGATTAGGGTTAGGGTTAGGTTGAAATTTAGGGTTAGGGTTAGTGTTAGGGTTAGGGTGAGGGTGAGGTTTAGGGTTAGATTTAGGGTTAGGGTGAGCCTGAGTTTGGGGGTTAGGGTTAGTGTTAGTGTTAGATTTAGGGTTAGGTTGAGGGTAAGGTTGAGTGTGAGGGTTAGGCTTAGGGTTAGGTTTAGGTTTAGGGTAAGGGCAAGGGTTAGTGTGAGTGATATGTTTAGGGTTAGGGTTAGGGTTAGGGTTAGACTGAGGGTGAGGTTGGGGGTGAGGGTTAGGTTTAGGGTGAGTGTGAGGGTTAGGGTTAGGGTCAGGGTTAGGGTTAGGGTTACAGTGAGTGTGAGGATTAAGTTTAGGTTGAGAGCTAGGGTTAGAGTTAAGGTTAGGGTGAGGGTTAAGGTTAGGCCTAGGGTGAGGGTAAGTATGAGGATTAGGGTTAGGATTATGGTTAGGGTGAGGGCTAGGGTGAGGGTGAGGGTTAGTTTTAGTATTAGATTAAGGTTTATGGTTAGGGTTAGGGTTAGGGTGAGGATTAGGTTGAGGATTAGGGTTAGAGAGAGTGTGAGGATTAGGGTTGGATGAGGGTTAGGTTTAGGATTAGGGTTAGTTTGAGGGTGAGTGTTAGCATTAGGATTAGGGTTAGGGTTAGGTTTAGGGTTAGGATTAGTGTTATTGTTAGGGTTAGGGTTAGAGTTATTGTGAGGGTGAGGGTGAAGGTGAGGGTTAGGGTTAGCTTTAGGGTGAGGTTTAGGGTTACGTTTAGGATTAGGGGTAGGGTGAGGGTGAGGTTTAGGGTGAGATTTAGGCTTAGTTGGAGGGTTAGGTCTAGGGTGATGTTTAGGGTTAGTTTTAGGGTTAAGGTTAGGGTGAGGGTTAGGTTGAGGTTTAGGCTTTTGGTTAGGATTAGGGTTAGGATTAGGGTGAAGGTGAGGTTGAGTGTGAGGGATAGGATTATGGTTAGGCTTAGGTTTAGGCTGAGCATGAGGGTGGGGGTGAGTATTAGGTTTAGGGTGATGGTTAGGGTTAGGGTTAGGGTGAGGGTTAGGATGATGGTTAGGATTAAGATTAATGTTAGGGTGATGGCTAGGGTGAGGGTGAGGGTTAGGGTAAGGTTTAGGCTTAGGCTTAGGTTTAGGCTGTGCGTGAGGTTGAGGGTGAGGGTTAGGGTTAGGGTGATGGTTAGGTTTACAGTTAGGGTGAGGGTTAGGATGAGGTTTAGGGTTAGGGTGAGGGTTTGGGTGAGGTTTAGTGTTAGGGTTAGGGTTAGACTTAGGGTTATCGTGAGGGTGAGGTTAAGGAGTACAGTTAGGGTTAGGATGAGGTTTAGGGTTAGGGTGCAGGTTAGCCTGGGGTGACGGTAAGGATAAAAGTGAGGGTTATACTGAGGGTGAAGGTTCCGGTAAGGATGAAGGTTAGGGTTAGGGTTAGGGTTAGTGTTAGCGTTAGGGTGAGTTTGAGGGTTTGATTGAGGATTAGTGTTAGGGTTAGTGTGAGGTTTATGGTGATGATGAGGGTTAGGTTTAGGGTGAAAGCTAGGGTGAGTGTGAGGGTTAATATGGTTAGTTTTAGGGTTAGGGTAAGTATTAGGGTGAGAGTTAAGGTTAGGATGAGGGTTATGGTTAGGGTGAGGGTTAGGGTTAGGGTTAGGTTTATTGTTAGGTTTAGGGGTAGGTTTACAGTTATTGTGAGGGTGAGCGTGATGATTAGGGTTAGGGTTAGGATGAGGTTTAGGTTTAGCATTAGGGTTAGTGTTAGGGTTAGGTTGCAGGTTACAGTTAGGGTTAGGCTTAGCCTTAGGCCGAGCATGAGGGTGAGGGTGAGGGTGAGGGTTAGGGTTAGGGTTAGGGTCAGGATTAGGGTTAGGTGGAGGGTAGGATGACGGTTAAGGTTAGGATTAGGGTTAGGGTGAGGGCTAGGTTGAGGGTAAGGTTTAGGGTTAGGGTTAGGGTGAGGGTTAGGGTTTTGTTTAGGGTGAGTGTTAGGGTTCAGGTTAAGTTTAGGGTTAGGGTGAGCGTTAGGGTAAGGGTTACCGTGAGGGTGAGGTTTAGGCTTAAGTTGAGGGTTAGGGTTAGGATTAGCGTTAGTGTGAGAGTGTGGGTGAGGGTTAGGGTTAGGGTTAGGGTGAGGGTTAGGATGAGGGTTAGGGTTAAGATTAGGGTTAGTATGAGGGCTAGGGTGAGGGTGAGGGTTAGGGCAAGTGTAAGGCTTAGTCTTAGTGTTAGGCTGAGTGTGGGGTTGAGGGTGAGGGTTAGGGTTAGGGTGATGGTTAGGTTTACAGTTAGTGTTAGAGTTAGTATGAGGTTTAGGGTTAGGGGGATTTTTAGGGTGAGGATGATGGCAAGGGTAATGGTGAGGTTTAGGCTGAGGGTGCGGGTTAAGATAAGGGTGAGCGTTAGGGTTAGGTTTAGGGTTAGATTAAGGGCTAGGGTTAGGGTTAGTGTGAGGTTTAGAGTGAGGATGAGGGTTAGGGTGAGGGTTAGGGTTAGGGTGAGGTTTAGTGTTAGGGTTAGGGTTAGAGTTAGGGTTAGGGTGAGGGTGAGGTTTTAGGTGGAGTTAGGGTTAGGGTGAAGGTTAGGATGAGGGTTAGTGTTAGTGTTAGGGTTAGGGTGAGAGTTAGGGGGAGGTTTAGGGTTAGGTTTAAGTTTAAGATTTGGGTTAGGAAGAATGTGTGTGTGTTAGGGTTTGGTTTAGGGATAGGCTTAGGGTTAGGCTGAGGGTGAGGTTGAGGGTGAGGGTTAGGATTAGGGTTAGGGTTAGGATTAGGGTTAGGGGGAGGGTTAAGATGATGGTTAAGGTAAGGATTATGGTTAGGGTGAGGGCTATGGTGAGGGTAAGGTTTAGGGTTAGGGTTAGGTTGAGGGTTAGGGTTTTGTTTAGGGTGAGCATTAGGGTTCGGGTTAAGTTTAGGGTTAGGGTCAGCGTTAGGGTAAGGGTTACAGTGAGGGTGAGGTTTAGGGTTAGGTTGAGTGTTAGGGTTAGGATTAGTGTTAGTGTGAGGGTGTGGGTGAGGGTTACGGTTAGTGTTAAGATGAGGGTTAGCATGAGGGTTAGGTTAAGATTAGGGTTAGGGTGAGGGCTAGGGTGAGGGTGAGGGTTAGGGTAAGTGTAAGGCTTAGTCTTAGTGTTAGGCTGAGTGTGAGGTTGAGGGTGAGGGTAAGGGTTAGGGGGATGGTTAGGTTTACCGTTAGTGTTAGAGTTAGTATGAGCTTTAGGCTTAGGGGGATTTTTAGTGTGAGGATGATGGTAAGGGTAATGGTGAGGTTTAGGCTGAGGGTGAGGGTTAAGATAAGGGTGAGCGTTAGGGTTAGATTAAGGGCTAGGGTTAGGGTTAGGGTTTCCTTTACGGTGACGGTGAGGGTTAGGATTAGGGTTAGGGTGAAGATGAGGTTTAGGGTTAGAATTAGGGTTAGGGTGAGGCTGAGGGTGAGGGTGAGCGTTAGGGTTAGGGTTAGGATTATGATTAGGGTTAGGGTTAGCATTAGCTTTAGGCTGAGGGTTTGGTTGAGGGTGAAGGTTAGGGTTAGTTTGAGGGTTATGGTTAGGGTTAGGGTGAGGTTTAATGTTAGGGTTAGGGTTAGAGTTATGGTTAGAGTGAGGGTGAGGTTTAGGCGTAGAGTTAGTTTTAGGGTGAGGGTTAGGGTGAGTGTTTGGGTTAGGGTGAGTGTTAGGGTAGGGGTGACGGTAAGGGTAAAAGTGAGTGTTTGCCTGAGGGTGAGGTTTACGGTAAGGTTGAAGGTTAGGGTTAGGGTGTGGGTTAATGTAAGGGTTAGGGTTAGAGTTAGGGTTCGGGTTAAGTTTAGGGTTAGGGTGAGGGTTAGAGTAAGGATTACGGTGAGGGTGACAGATAGGTTTAGGTTGAGGGTTAGGGTTAGGATTATGGTTAGGGTGAGGGTGAGGTTTAGGGTTAGTGTTAGGGTGAGGGCTAGGAAGAGGTTTAGGGTTAGGATTAGTGTTAGGGTGAGGGCTAGGGTGAGGGTGAGGTTTAGGGTTAGGATTAGCGTGAGGTTTAGGGTTGGGGTTAGGCTTAGGGTTAGGGTGATGCTGAAATTTAGGGTTAGATTTATGTTTAGGGTTAGGCTGAGGTTGAGGGTTAGGGTTAGGGTTAGTGTTAGAATTAGGGTTAGGGTGAGGGTTAGGATGAGGTTAGGGTTAGGATTAGGGTAAGGGTGAGGGTTAGGGTGAGGGTTAGGGTGAGGGTTAAGGAGAGGGCTAGGGTAATGGATTGGATTAATTTTAGGATTAGGGTTAGGGTAAGGGTGAGTGTGAGGGTTAGGGTTAGGCTTAGGTTTAGGCTTAGACTTAGGGTGAGAGTTAGGGTTATGGTGAGGCTAAGGCTGAGGATTACAGTTAGGTTGAGGGTTAGGGTTAGTGTTAGTGTTAGGGTTAGGGTTAGGGTGAGGGTTACGGTTAGGGTGAGGGTTAGGGTTAGGACTAGGATTAGGGTTAAGGTTAGGCTGAGGGTGAGGGTGAGGGTGAGGGTTAGGGTGAGTATGAGTGTTAGGGTTAGGGTGAGGGCTAGGGTGAGGGTGAGGGTGAGGGTTAGGGATAGGGTTAGCTTGAGTTGTGGGGTTAGGTTAATGGTTAAGGTTAGTGTGAGTGTTAGTGTTAGGGTTAGGTTGAGTGTTAGGGTTAGGGTGAGGTTTAGGTTTAGGGTGAGGGTGAGGTTTAGCTATAGGGTTAAGTGGAGGGTTATGGTGAGGGTTAGGTTTAGGGGTAGTGTTAGGGTTATGTTGAGGGTGAGGGTTATGTTGAGGTATAGGGTTAGGGTTAGGGTTAGTGTGAGGCTTAGTGTTAGGGTTAGGGTTAGTGTTAGGGTGAGAGCAAATATTAGGGTGCAGGTATGGGTTAGGGTGCGAGTTATGTTTAGGGTGAGGGTTAGGGTTAGGAATAGGGTTATTGTTAGGTTTAGGTTTAGGGTTACGGTTCCGGTGATGGTGAGGTTGAGGGTTAGGCTTAGGGTTAGGTTGAGGCTTAGGGTTTGGGATAGGGTTAGAGTTAGGTTTAGGCTGAGGGTGAGGTTTAGGGTTAGAGTTAGGGTTAGGGTGAGGGATAGGGTTAGTGTTAATTTGAGAGTTAGGGGGAGGGTTATGGTTATGGTTAGGTTTAGGGATAGGATTAGGGTTAGGGTGAAGTTGAGTGTGTGTGTTAGGGTTAGGTCTAGGGTTAGGTTTAGGGTTAGGCAGAGGGTGAATTTCAGGGTGAGGGTTATGTTTCTGGTGAGGGTTAGGTTTAGGATGAGGGATAGGGGAAGCGTTAGGATGAGGGTTAGGGTTAGCATTATGGTTAGGGCAAGGGCTAGGTTGAGGGTGAGTTTTAGGGTGAGGGTTAGTGTGAGGTTTATGGATAGGGTTAGGGTGAGAGTGAAGTTTAGGGTTAGATATAGGGTTAGGGTGAGGCTGAGCTTGACGGTTATTTTTAGGGTTAGTGTTAGGTTTAGGTTTAGGGTTAGAGTTAGGGTTAGGTTTAGGGTTAGTGTTATGTTTAGGGTTATGGTTAGGGTGAGGGTTAAGGTTAGGGTGAGGGTTATGCTTAGGATTAGGGTTAGGGTTAGGGTTAGGCTGAGGGTGAGGGGGAGGGTGAGAGTGAGGGTTAGGGTGAGGATGAGGGTTAGGGTTAGGGTGAGGGCTAGGGTGAGGGTGAGGGTTAGGGATAGGGTTAGCGTGAGGTTTGGGGTTAGGTTTAGTGTGAGGTTTAGTGTTAGGTTTAGGATTAGTGTTAGGTTTAGGGTAATTGTTAGGGTGAGGGTTAGGTTTTGGGTTATTGTTAGAGTTAGGATTAGGATTTAGGTTTTAGTGAGGGTGAGGGTGAAGCTTAGCGTTAGGATTAGGATGAGGTTTAGGTTTAGGGATATGTTTAGAATTAGGATTAGGTTGATAGAGATGTTTAGGGTTAGAGTTAGGGTTTGTGATAGGGTTAGGGTTAGGGTGGGGTTTATGGTTAGGGTTAGGATTAGGGTTAGGTTGAGGGAGAGGTTTAGGGTTAGATTTAGGGTTTGTGTTAGGTGAGAGTTAGTTTTAGGGTTAGGGTTAGTGTTAGGTTTAGGTTAAGAGTTAGGGTGAGGGTTTGGGTTAGAGTGAGGGTTATGGTTAGGGTGAGGTTTAGGATTAGGTTTAGGGTTATTGTTAGGGTTCGGGTTAAGGTTAAGTTTATTGTGAGGGTGAGGATGAGGGTTAGGGGTAGGGTGAGGTTTAGGGTGAGTGTGAGGTTTAGGGTTAGTGTTAGGGTTAGGGTGAGGGTTAGGTTGAGGCTTAGGGTTAGGGTTAGGTTTAGGGTGATAGTTAGGGGGAGGATTAGGGTTAAGGTTAGGTTAGTGTTAGGGTGAGGGTGAGGGTGAGTGTGTGTGTTATGGTTAGGTTTAGGGTTAGGCTTAGGGTTAGGCTGAGGGTGAGTTTGAGTGTGAGGGTTAGGGTTAGGGTGAGGGTTAGGTTTAGGGTTAGGGTTAGGGTTAGGTTGAGGGTTAAGTTTAGGATTAGGGTTAGGGTGAGCGTTAGGGTGAATGTGAGGGTAAGGGTTAGGGTTAGTGTGAGGGTTAGGGTTAGATTTAGAGTGAGAGTTAGGTTTCGGCTTAAGTTTAGGTTTAGGGTGAGGGTTAGGGTAAGGGTTATGGTGAGGGTGAGGTTTAGGTTAGGTTGAGGGTTATGGTTAGGCTTAGGGTTGGGGTGAGGGTGAGGGTGAGGGTTAGGTTTAGGTAGGGTTAGTTTGAGGGCTAGGGTGACGGTGAGGGTTAGAGTAAGGGTTAGGCTTAGTGTTAGGTTTAGGCTGAGTGTGAGGTTGAGGGTGATGGTTAGGGTTAGTGTGATGGTTAGGTTTATGTTTTGGGTTAGATGAGGTTTACGTTTAGAGGGATGTTTAAGGTGAGGATGAGGGTTAGGGTTAGTGTGATGGTTAGGTTTATGTTTTGGGTTAGATGAGGTTAACGTTTAGGGGGATGTTTAAGGTGAGGATGATTGTAAGGGTAATGGTGAGGTTTAGGCTTAGGGTGAGGGTTAAGATAACGGTGAGACTTAGCTTTATGTTTAGCGTTAGGGTAAGGGTTAGTTTTAGCATTAGGGTGAGTGTTAGATTGAGGATTAGGGTTAGGGTTAGTGTGAGGTTTAGAGTGAGGATGAGGGTTAGGGAGAGGGTTAGGGTTAGGGTGAGGTTTAGCGTTTGGGTGATGGTTTTAGGGTGGGGGTGATGATAAGGGTAAACGTGAGGGTTAGGCTGAAGGTGAGGGTTATGGTGGGGTGAGGGTTAGGGTTAGGGTGAGGTTAGGTTTAGGGGAAGGGTGTTGGTGAGGTTTAGATTGAGGATTAGTTTTAGGGCTAGTTTGAGGTTTAGGGTGAGAATGAGGGTTAGGGTTAGTGTGAGGGCTAGGGTGAGGGTGAGGGTTCGGTTTAGGTTTAGGGTGAGTTTTAGGGTTAGGGTGATGGTTAGGGTTAGTGTGAGGGTTAGTGTTAGGGTAAGGGTAAATGTTAGGGTGAGGGTTAGGGTTAGGGTGAGGTTTATGGTTAGGTTGAGGGTTAGGGTTAGATTTAGGATTATTGTTAGGGTTAGTTAGGGTTACGGTTACGGTTATGTTGAGGTTGAGGGTGAGGGTTAGTGTTAGGGTTAGGGTTAGTGTTAGAGTGAGGGTAAATGTTAGGGTGAGGGTTAAGGTTAAGGTGAGGGTTATGGTTAGCTTGAGGGTTAGGTTTAGGTTTAGGATGAGGTTTGGG
Organism: Dipodomys merriami; assembly: GCF_024711535.1. Classification (NCBI taxonomy): domain Eukaryota; kingdom Metazoa; phylum Chordata; class Mammalia; order Rodentia; family Heteromyidae; genus Dipodomys; species Dipodomys merriami. The sequence continues at coordinate 888,191 of NW_027203348.1, forward strand.
TTTATGGTTAAGGTTAGAGTTAGGGTCAGGTTGAGAGTGAGGTTTATGGTTAGAGTTAGGGTTAGTGTTAGGGTTAGGGTTAGTGTTAGGGTGAGGGTAAATATTAGGGTGAGGGTTAAGGTTAGGGTGAGGGTTATGGTTAGATTGAGGGTTAAGTTTAGGTTTAGGATGAGATTTGGGTTTAGGGTTAGTGTTAGAGTTAGGGTCAGGTTGAGAGTGAGGTTTATGGTTAGAGTTAGGGTTAGTATTAGGGTTAGGGTGAGAGTGAGTGTTAGGGTTAGGCTTAGGCTTAGGCTTTGGCCGAGCATGAGGGTGAGGGTTAGGGTTAGGGTTAGGTGAGCGTTAGGTTTAGAGTTAGGGTGAGTTTTAGGGTGAGTTTTAGTGTTAGGATTAGGGTTAAAGTGAGGACTAGGGTGAGGGTTAGGGTGAGGGTTAGGTTTAGGGAAAGGGTTAGGTTTAGGATTAGGGTTAATGTGAGTGTGAGAGTAAGGGTTAGGGTTGCGGTTAGGCTTAGGTTTAGGCTTAGGGTTAGGGTTAGGGCTTGGTTTAGGGTCAGTGTGAGGCTGAGGATTAGTGTTAGCTTTAGGGTTAGGGTTAGGGTTAGGTTTATGTTTAGGGTTAGGTTTAGGGTTGCAGTGAGGATTAGGGATAGGTTTAGGGTTAGGCTTAGTGTTAGGCTGAGGTTAAGGGTGGGGGTGCGGATTCGGGTTAGTGTTAGGGTTAGGGTTAGGGTTAAGTTTGCTGTGAGGGTATGGATGAGGGTGAGAGTTATGGTTAGGGTTAAGATTAGGGTTAGGGATAGGGTTAGTGTTATTGTTATTGTTAGGGTTAGAGATACAGTGAGGTTGAGGGTAAAGGTGAGGTTTAGGGTTAGGGTGAGGTTTACTGTGAGGTTTAGGGTCAGGGTTAGGGTGAGGGTGAGGGTGAGGTTTAGCGTTAGAGTTAATATTAGGGGGAGGGTTAGGGTGATTTTTCGGGTTAGGGTTAGTGTTATGGTTAGGGTGAGGGTGAGGGTTAGGTAGAGGTTTAGGGATAGGGTTACGTTTAGGATTAGGGTTAGGGTGAGGGTGAGTATGATTGTTAGGGTGAGGGTTAGGCATAGGCTTAGGGTTAGGCTGAGGGTGAGGGTGGGTGTGAGGATTTGGGTTAGGGTGATGGTTCGGTTTAGGGTTAGTGTTATTTTTAGAGTTAGGGTTAGAGTTACGGTGAGGGTGAGGGAGACGTTTAGGGTTAGATTTAGGGTTAGAGTTAGGGTGAGTGTTAGTGTTAGTGTTAGGGGTAGTGTTAGGGTGAGGGTAAGTCTTAGGGTGAGGGTTTTGGTTAGGATGAGGGTTATGGTTAGGGTGAGGGTTAGGATTAGGGTTAGGATTATTTTTAGCTTTCGGTTTAAGGTTAAGGTTACGGTGAGCGTGAGGGTTAGGCTTAGGGTTAGGGTGAGTTTTAGGGTTAGGGTGAGGTTTAGGGTTAGAGATAGGGTTAGGGTGAGGGTTAGGTTGAGGTTTAGGGTTAGTGTTAGTGTTAGGGTTAGGGTTAGGGTGAGAGTTAGGGGGAGGGTTAGGATTAAGGTTAGGGTTAGGATTAGGGTTAGCATGAGGGTGAGGGTTAGGGTTAGGATTAGTATTAGGGTTAGGGTTAGGGTGAGTGTGATGGTTAGGGTTAGGGTTAGGATTAGTATTAGGCTGAGGGTGAGGGTGAGGGTTAGGGTTAGGGTGAGGTTTAGGGTTAGGGTGAGGGTGAGGGTTAGGGTTAGGCGGAGGGTTAGGATGAGGGTTAGGTTTAGGATTAGGGTTAGGGTGAGGGCTAGGGTGAGGGTGAGGTTTAGAGTTAGGGTTAGAGTGAGGTTTAGGGTTAGGGTTACTGTTAGGGTTAGGGTGAGGGTGAGTTTTAGGGTTATACTTAGGGTTAAGGTTTGGCTGAGTTTGAGGGTTAGGGTTAGGATTATGGTTAGGGTGAGCGCTCGGTTGAGGGCGAGGTTTAGGGTTAGGGTCAGGGTGAGGTTTAGTGTTAGAGTTAAGGTTAGGGTGAGGCTGAGGCTGAGGGTTAGGGTTAGGATTAATGTTAGACTTTGGCTTAAGATGAGGGTTACTTTGAGGGTGAGGGTTAGGATTAGGTTTAGGAGTAGGATTAGGGTTAGGATGAGGGTGAGTGTTAGGATGAGGATTAGGGTTAGATTTAAGGTGAGTGTGAGGGTTGGGGTTATGGTGTGGTTTAAGCTTAGTGTTAGGATGAGGGTGAGGTTGAGGGTTAGGGTTAAGGTGAAGGTTAGCTTTAGGGTTAGGATGAGGATTAGGGTTAGAATTAGGGTTAGGGTGAGCGCTAGGGTGAGGGTGATGGTTAGGGTTACTGTTGGGGTGAGGTTTAGGGTTAGGGTTAGGGTGAGGGTGAGGGTTAGGATGATGGTTAGGGTTACAGTGAAGGTGAGGATTAGGTTTAGGGTGATTGTTAGGATTAGGTTTAGGGCTAGCGTGAGGGTGATGGTTAGGATTTCTGTTATTGTTAGGTTTAGGGTTAGAATTATGGTGAGGGTGAGGGTGAGTGTTACAGTTAGGGTGAGGTTTAGGGTCAGGGTTAGGATTAGGGTTAGTGTGAGGGTGAGGTTTATGGTTAGATTTAGGTTTATTTGGAGGGTTAGGTGGAGGGTTAGGGTTACAGTAAGTGTTAGGATTAAGGTTAGGTTGAGGGTTAGGTTGAGGTTTAGGGTTAGGGTTAGCGTTAAGGTGAGGGTGAGTGTGAGGTTTAGGGTTAAGGTTAGGCTTAGGCTTAAGGTCAGGCTGAGGTTGAGGGTGGGGGTGAGGATTAAGATTAGGGTGATTGTTTGGTTAGGGTTAGTGTGAGGGTCAGTGTTAGGGTTAGTATTAGAGTTAGGGTTAGGTTGAGCGTGAGGTTTCGGGGTAGAGTTAGGGGCAGGGCGAGGATTAGGGTTAGAGTGAGGGTTAGGGTGGTGGGGACGGTAAGGGTAAATGTCAGGGTTAGGCTGAGGGTGAGGGTTACAGTAAGGGTGAGGGTTGGGTTAGGGCGAGGGTTAGGGTGAGGGTTAGGGTGAGGGTGAGGGTTAGATTGAGGATTAGTGTTAGGTTTAGTGTGAAGTTTAGGGTGAGGATGAGCTTTAGGGTTTAGGGCGAGGTCTAGGGAGAGTTTGAGGTTTAGGGTTAGTGTTAGGGTGAGGTTTATGGTTAGGGTGATGGTTAGGGTTAGTGTGAGGTTTAGTGTTGGGGTTAGGGTTAGTGTTACGGTGAGAGTAAGGGTTAGGGTGAGGGTTAGAGTTAGGGTGAGGGTTTGTTTAGGGTGAAGTTTAGGGTTAGTGTTAGGGTTATTGTTAGTGTTAGGGTTAGGGTTAAGATTATGGTGAGGGTGAGGTTGAGGGTTAGGGTTAGGTCTAGGATGAGGTTTAGGGATACGGTTAGGGTTAGGGTTAGGGTCAGGGTGAGGTTTAGTGTTAGAGTTAGGGTTAGGGTGAGTCTGATCGTGAGGGTTAGGGTTAGGATTAATGTTAGGTTTAGGCTTAAGGTGAGGGTTAGGTTGAGGGTGAGGTTTAGGGTTAGGACTAGGAGTAGGATTAGGGTTAGTGTTAGGCTGGGCCTGAGGGTTAGGGTTAGGGACAGGCTTAAGGTTAAGCTGAGGTTGAGGGTCAGGGTTAGGGTTAGAGTGAGGTTTAGGGTTAGGGTTAGTGTGAGTGTGATGGTTAGCGTTAGGGTTAGGCTGAGAGTTAGGGTGTGGATTAGGGTTAGGGTTAGTGTTAGGATGAGGTTTAGGGTTTGGGTTAGAGTTAGAGTTAGGGTTAGACTGAGGGTGAGGTTTAGGGTTAGAGTTAGGGTTAGGGAGAGGTTTAGGTTGAGGCTTATGGTAAGGGTTAGTTTTAGGGTTAGGGTTAGGGTGAGAGTTTAGGGAAATGTTAGGGTTAGGGTTAGGGTTAGGGATAGGATTAGGTTTAGAGTGAGGGGGAATTGTGTGTTAAGTTTAGGTTTAGGGATAGGCTTAGGGTTAGGCTGAGGATGAGGTTGAGGGTGAGGGTTAGGGTTAGGGGGAGGGTTAGGATGAGGGTTAGGGTTAGGATTAGGGTTAGGGTAAGGTCTAGGGTGACTGTGAGGGTGAGGTTTAAGGTTATGGTTATGGTTAGGGTTAGGGTGAGGGTGAGGTTTAGGGTTAGATTTAGTGTTAGGGTGACGCTGAGGGTTAGATTTACTTTTAGGATTAGGTTAAGGTAAGGGTTAGGGTGAGTGTGAGGGTTACGGTTAAGCTAAGGGTCAGCCTGAGTGTTGAGGGAGAGGGTGAGGGTGAGGGTGAGGGTTAGGGTTAGGGTGAGAGTTAGGGTTCGTTTATGTTTAGGGATAGGGTGAGGGTTAGATTTACGGGGAGCGTGAGGTTTAGGGTTTGCTTGAGGGTTAGGGTTAGGTTTAGGGTGAGGGATAAGGTTAGGGTTAGGCTAAGGGTAAGGATGAGGATTAGGTTTAGCATTAGGATTAGGGTGAGGGCTAGGTTGAGGGTGAGGATTAAGGTTAGTGTTAGGTTAAGGTTTAGGGTTAGGGTTAGGGTTAGGGTGAGGGTTAGGTTGAGGGTTAGGTTGAGGGTTAGGGTTACAGTGAGGGTGAGGATTAGTGTTAGGGTGAGGGTTAGGTTTAGGATTAGGGTTAGCAAGAGGGTGAGTGTTAGGATTACAGTTAGGGTCAGGGTTAGGTTTAGGGTTAGGATTAGTGTTATTGTTAGGGTTAGGGTAAGAGTTATGTTTAGGGTGAAGGTGAGGGTTAGGGTTAGGGTTAGGGTGAGGTTTAGTGTTAGGATTAGGATTAGATTTATGGTGAGGGTGAGGTTTAGGGTTAGATTTAGGGTTAGTTGGAGGGTTAGGTCGAGGGTTATGGTTAGGGTTAAGGTTAGAGTGATGGTTAAGTTGAGGTTTAAGGTTATGGTTAGGGTTAGGGTTAGGATTTGGGTGAGGGTGAGGGTGAGGTTGACGTCTAAGTTTAGGCTTAGGCTTAGGTTTAGGGTTAGGCTGAGCGTGAGGTTGAGGGTGAGGGTTAATGTTAGGGTGATGGTTATTTTTACGGTTAGGAAGAGGGTTAGGATCAGGTTTAGCGTTAGAGTGAGGGTTAGGGTCATGATGATGGTATGGGTAAAGATGAGCTTTAGGCTGAGGTTGAAGTTTAAGATAAGGGTGATGGTTAGTGGTAGGTTTAGGGGTAGGGTAAGGATTAGGGTTAGTTTAGGGTTAGGGTGAGTGTTAGATTGAGGATTAGGGTTAGGGTTAGTGTGAGGTTAGGGTGAGGATGAGGGTTAGGGTTAGGGTTAGGGTGATGTTTAGGATTGGGGTGAGGGTTAGGGTTAATGAGGGTTAGTGTTAGGGTTAGGGTTAGGGTTAGGGTGAGAGTTATGGTTAGGGTGAGGGTAAGGGTTAGGATTAGGGTTAGAGTGAGATTTAGTGTTAGGGTTAGGATTAGAGTTAGGGTTAGGTAGAGGGTGAGGTTTAGCGGTACATTTAGGCTTAGGGTGAGGGTTAGGGTCAGGGTACGGGTTAGCGTGGGAATGACGGTAAGGCTAAAGGTGAGGGTTAGGATTTTGGTTAGGAGTAGGATTAGGGTTAGGGTGATCTTGAGTGTGAGGATGAGGATTAGGGTTAGATTTAGGGTGAGTGTGAGGGTTCGGGTCAGGGTGCAGGTTAGGCTTAGGATTAGAATGAGGGTGAGGATGAGGGTTAGGGTTAAGGTGAGTGTTAGGGTTAGGGTTACCATGAGGGTTAGGTTTAGGGTTAGCGTGAGGGTTAGGTTGAGGATTAGGGTTAGAATTAGGGTTAGGGTGAGGGATAGGGTGAGGGTGACAGTTAGCGTTAGTGTTTGGGTAAGGTTTAGTTTAGGGTTAGGGTGAGGGTGAGGGTTAGGATGAAGGTTAGGGTTACGGTGAGGGTGAGGATTAGGGTTAGGTTTAGGGTTAGGGTGAGGTTGAGTGTTAGCATTAAGGTTAGGGTTATGGTTAGGGTTAGGTTTAGGGTTAGGATTACTGTTATTGTTAGGTTTAGGGTTAGAGTTATGGTGAAGGTGAGTTTGAGGGTGAGTTTTACTGTTAGGGTGAGGTTTAGGGTCAGGGTTAGGATTAGGGTTAGTGTGAGAGTGAGGTTTATGTTTAGATTTAGATTTAGTTGGAGGGTTAGGTCGAAGGTTAGGGTTGGGGTAAGTGTTAGGGTTAGGGTTAGGTTGAGGGTTAGGTTGAGATTTAGGGTTACTATTAGGGTTAGGTTTAGGATTAGGGTTAGGGTGAGGGTGAGTGTGAGGTTTAGGTTTAGGGTTAGGCTTAGGCTTAGGGTTAGGCTGAGGGTGAGGGTGGTTGTGAGGATTAGGGTTAGGGTGATGGTTAGGGTTAGGTTTAGGGTGAGGTTTAGTGTTAGGGTTAGGGTTAGAGGTAGGGTTAGAGTGAGGGTGAGGTTTAGTGGTAGAGTTAGGGTTAGGGTGAGGGTTAGGGTTAGAGTGAGGATTAGGGTGAGGGTGAAGGTAAGTGTAAAAATCAGGGTCAGGCTGAGGTTAAGAGTTACAGTAAGGGTGAGGGTTAGGGTTAGGGTTAGGGTGAGGGGGAGGGGGAGGGTTAGATTGAGGATTAGTGTTAGGGTTTTTGTGAAGTTTAGGGTGAGGATGAGGAATAGGGTTAGGGCCAGGTCTAGCGAGAGACTGAGGTTTAGGGTTAGTTTTAGGGTGAGGTTTATGGTTAGGGTGATGGTTAGTGTTAGTGTGAGGTTTAGTTTTAGGTTTAGGGTTAGTGTTAGGGTGAGGGTAAGGGTTAGGGTGAGGGTTAGGGTTAGGGTGAGGGTTATGGTTAGGATGAAGGTTAGGGTTAGTATTAGGGTTATTGTTAGTGTTAGGGTTAGTGTTAAGGTTATGGTGAGGGTGAGGTTGAGGGTTAGGGTTAGGTCTAGGATGAGGTTTAGGGATAATGTTAGGGTTAGGGTTAGGGTTAGGTTGAGGATTAGTGTTAGGGTTAGGGTTAGGGTGAGGCTGAGGGTGAGGGTTAGGGTTAGTGTTAGATTAAGATTTAGTGTTACAGTTAGGGTCAGGGTGAGATTTAGGGTTCGGTTATGTTTATGGTTAGGGTGAGGGTTGGGTTAGGGTTAAGGTGAGCATGAGGTTTATGGTTACTTTGAGGATTACCCTTAGGTTTAGGGCTAGGGTGAGGGTTAAGGTTAGGGTGATGTTGAGGGTAAGGATGAGGATTAGGGTTAGGATTAGGGTTAGGGTGAGGGCTAGGGTGATAGTGAGGGTTGGGGTTAGTGTTAGATTAAGGTTTAGGGTTAGGGTTGGGGTGAGGGTGAGGGTAAGTTTGAAGGTTAGGGTTCCAGTCAGGGTGATGATTAGGGTTAGAGTGAGGGTTATGTTTAGGATTAAGGTTAGCCTGAGGATTAGTGTTAGGATTAGTGTTAGGGTTAGGGATAGGGTTAGGATTAGGGTTAGGATTAGTGTTATTGTTAGGGTTAGGGTTAGAGTTATGGTGAGGGTGAGGGTGAGGGTGAGGGTGAGGGTAGGGTTAGGGTGAGGTTTAGGGTTAGGGTTAGGATTATGGTTAGGGTTTGTGTGAGGGTTAGGGTTAGGGTGAGTGTTAGGGTTAGGGTTAGGGTGAGAGTTAGGGTTCGGTTATGTTTAGTGTTAGGGTGAGGATTAGAGTTAGGGTTATGGTGAGCCTGATGTTTAGGGTTATGTTGAGGATTAGGCTTAGGTTTAGGGCTAGGGTGAGGATTAAGGTTAGGGTTAGGGTAAGGGTAAGGATGAGGATTCGGTTTAGGATTAGGGTTAGGGTGAGGGCTAGGTTGAGGGTGAGGGTTAGGGTTAATGTTAGAATAAGGTTTAGGGTTAGGGTTAGGTTTAGGGTGAGGCTTAGGTTGAGGGTTAGGGTTACGGTCAGGGTGATGATTAGGATTAGGGTGAGGGTTAGGTTTAGGATTAGGGTTAGTGTAAGGGTGAGTGTTAGGATTAGGCTTAGGGTTAGGGTTAAGGTGAGTGTGAGGTTTAGGGTTACCTGAGGATTAGGGTTAAGTTTAGGGCTAGGGTGAGGTTTAAAGTTAGGGTTAGGGTGAGGGTAAGGATGAGGATTAGGGTTAGGATTAGGGATAGGGTGAGGGCTAGGGTGAGGGTGAGGGTTAGGGTTAGTGTTAGATTAAGGTTTAGGGTTAGGGTTAGGGTTAGGGTGAGGGTTAGGTTTATGGTTAGGGTAATAATTAGGGTTAGGGTGAGGGTTAGGTTTAGGATTAGGGTTAGCTTGAGGATGAGTGTTAGGATTAGGGTTAGGGTTAGGGTTAGGGTTTGGATTAGGATTAGGGTGAGGGTGAGTGTTAGGGTTAGGGTGAGTGTTAGGGTTAGGGTTAGGGTGAGAGTTAGGGTTCGGTTATGTTTAGGGTTAGGGTGAGGTTTAGGGTTAGGGATACGGTGAGCATGAGGTTTAGGGTTACGTTGAGGATTAGAGGTAGGATTAGGTCTAGGGTGAGGGTTAAGGTTAGCATTAGGGTGAGGGTAAGGATGAGGATTAAGTTTAGGTTTAGGGTTAGGGTGAGGGCTAGGCTGAGTGTGAGTGTTAGGGTTAGTTTTAGATTAAGGTTTAGGGTTACGGTTAGGGTTATGGTGAGGGTTAGGTTGAGGGTTAGGGTTAGGATTAGGGTTAACGGGAGATTGAGTGTTAGGATTACAGTTTAAGGTTCGGATTAGGATTAGGATTAGTGTTATTGTTAGGTTTAGGGTTAGAGTTGTGGTGAGGGGGATAGTGAGGGTGAGGTTTAAGGTTAGGGTTAGGGTGAGGTTTAGGGTTAGGGTTAGGATTACAGTTAGGGTGAGGGTGAGGATGAGGGTTATTGTTAGGGTGAGTGTTAGGGTTAGGGTTAGGGTGAAGTTGAGGTTTAGGGTTAGGGTTAGGGTGAGGTTTAAGGTTAGGGTTATGGTTAGGGTGAGGGTGAGGTTTAGGGTTAGAGTTAGGGTTAAGCTGAGGCTGAGGGTGAGGGTTAGGGTTAGGTTTAGGATTAGGATTAGGGTAAGGGTTATGGTGAGTGTGAGGTTAGGGATAGGGTTCGGGTTAGGCTTAGGGTTACACTGAGGGTGAGGGTGAGGGTGAGGTTTAGGGTTAGGATTAGGGTTATGGTGAGGTGAGTGTGTGTGTTAGAATTAGGTTTAGGGTTAGGCTTAGGGTTAGGCTAAGGTTGAGGTTGAGGGTAAGGGTTAGGGTTAGGGTGAGGGTTAGGGTAAGGGTTAAGGGGAGGGTTAGGATGAGGTTTAGTGTTAGGATTAAGGTTAGAGTGAGGGCTAGGGTGAGGATGAGGTTTAGGTTTAGGGTCAGGGTGAGTTTTAGTGTTAGAGTTAGTGTTAGGGTGAGGCTGAGGGTGAGGGTTAGGGTTTGGATTAATGTTAGGGTTAGGCTTAAGGTGAGGTTTAGGTTGAGGGTTAGGATTAGGGTTAGGAGTAGGATTAGGGTTAGGGTGAGGGTGAGGATTAGGTTTAGGGTTAGGTAAAGGCTTAGGGTTAGGCTGAGGTTGAGGGTGAGGGTTAGGGTTAGAGTGAGGTTTAGTGTTAGGGTTAGGGTGAGTGTGAGGGTTAGTGTTAGGCTTAGGCTTAGGATTAGGTTGAGGGTGAGGGTGAGGTTTAGTGTTAGGGTTAGGGTTAGGGTTATGGGGAGGGTTAGGATGAGGGTTAGGGTTAGGGTGAGTTTTAGGGTTAGGGTGAGTATGTGTGTTAGGGTTAAGTTTATGGTTAGGCTTAGGGTTAGGCTGAAGGTGAGGTTGAGGCTGAGGGTGAGTGTTAGGGTGAGTGTTAGGATAAGGTTTAGGGGGAGGGTTAGGAAAAGGGATAGGGTTTGGATTAGGGTTGGGTGAGGCTAGGGTGAGAATGAGGTTTAGGGTTAGGGTTAGCTTGAGGGTTAGGATTATGGTAAGGGTGAGTGTTATTGTTCGCGTTAAGTTTAGGGTTAGGTTGAGGGTTAAAGTAAGGGTTATCGTGAGGGTGGGGGTTAGGGTATGGTTGAGGGTGAGGGTTCAGATTAGGGTTAGGGTGAGCGTGAGGGTTATGGTTAGTGTGAGGGTGAGGGTTAGTCTGAGGGTTAGGGTTTGGATTAGTGTTAGGGTGAGGGCTAGGATGAGGGTGAGGTTTAGGGATAGGGTTGGGGTTAGGGTGAGGTTTAGGGTTAGGGGTAGGGTTAGTGTTAGGGTGAGGGTGACGTTTATGGTTAGAGTTAGGGGTAGGATGAGGCTGAGTTTGAGGGTTAGTGTTAGATTTAGGGTTAGGCTGAGGGTTAAGTTGAGGGTAAGGATTAGGGTTAGGGTTAGGATTAGGGTTAGGGTAAGGTTTAGGGTGAGTGTGAGCATTAGGGCTAGGGTTAGGCTCAGGGTGAGGGTGAGGATGAGGGTTAGGGTTAGTGTTAGATTAAGGTTTAGGGTTAGGGTTAGTGTTAGGGTGAGAGTTAGTGTATGGTTATGTTTAGTGTCAGGGTGAGTGTTAGGGTTAGGTTTAAGGTGAGCATGAGGTTTAGGGTTACATTGAGGATTAGGCTTAGGTTTAGGGCTAGGGTGAGGGTTAAGGTTAGGGTTAGGGTGAGGGTAAGGATGAGGATTAGGTTTAGGATTAGGGTTAGGGTGAGGGCTAGGGTGAGGGTGAGGGTTAGGGTTAGTGTTAGATTAAGGTTTAGGGTTAGGGTTAGGGTTAGGGTGAGGGTAAGTTTGGGGGTTAGTGTTACGGTCAGGGTGATGATTAGGGTTAGGGTGAGGGTTAGGTTTAGAATTAGGGTTAGCCTGAGGATGAGTGTTAGGATTAGGGTTATGGTTAGGTTTCCGGTTAGGATTAGTGTAATTGTTAGGGTTAGGGTTAGAGTTATGGTGAGGGTGAGGGTGAGGGTGAGGTTGAGGGTTAGGGTTAGGGTGAGGTTTCGGGTTAAGGTGAGGATTAGGGTTAGGGTGAGGGTGAGTGTTAGTGTTAGGTTTAGGGTGAGAGTTAAGGTATGGTTATGTTTATGGTTAGGGTGAGGGTTAGGGTTAGGGTTACAGTGAGCATGAGGATTAGTCTTAGGGTTAGGGCTAGGGTGAGGGTTAAGTTTAGGGTTAGGGTGAGGGTAAGGATGAGGATTAGGGTTAGGATTAGGGTTAGGGTGAGGGCTAGGGTCATGGTGAGGGTTAGTCTTACCGTTAGATTAAGGTTTAGATTTAGGGTTAGGGTGAAGCTGAGGGTGAGTGTTAGGGATCCAGTTAGTGTTAGTTTTAGGGTTAGTGAAAGGGTCAGGGTTAGAGAGAAGGTAAGCGTGAGGGTTAGGGTTATGGTGAGGATTAGGTTTAAGGTTGGGGGAGGGGTAGGATGAGGGTTAGGATTAGGATTAGGGTTAGGGTGAGGGCTAGGGTGAGGGTGAGGTTTAGGGTTAAGGTTAGGGTGAGGATTAGGGTTAGGATTAGTGTTATGGTTAGGGTGAGGCTGTGGTTTAGGGTTAGAGTTAGGGTTAAGGTGAGGCTGAGGGTGAGGGTTAGGGTTCGGTTTAGGATTAGGATTAGGGTAAGCGTTAGGGTGAGTGTGAGAGTTAGGGTTAGGGTTAGGGTTAGGGTTAAGGTGGGCTTGAGCTTTAGGGTTACGTTGAGGATTAGGGTTAGGGTTAGGGTTAGGTTGAGGGCTAGCATGAGGTTGAGGGTTAGTGTTAGTGTTAGATTAAGGTTTAGGTTTAGGGTTAGGGTTAGGGTGAGGATGAGGTTGAGGATTAGGGTTACAGTGAGGGTGAGGATTAGGGTTAGGGTTAGGCTTAAGGTTAGCTTGAGTGTGAGTGTTAGCATTAGTGTTAGGGTAAGGGTTACGGTTAGGTTTGAGGTTAGGATTAGTGTTATTGTTAGGGTTAGGGTTAGAGTTATTGTGAGGGTGAGGGTGAGGTTGAGGTTTAGGGTTAGGGTTAGGTTGAGGGTTAGGGTTAGGGATTAGGATTAGGGTGAGGTTGAGGGTGAGGGTTAGGTTAGGTGAGGGTTAGGGTTAGGGTGATGGTTAGGGTAAGGGTTAGGGTGAGAATTAGTGTTCGATTATGTTTAGGGATAGGGTGAGTGTTATGGTTAAGGTTTCGTTGAGCATGAGGTTTAGGGTTACGTTGAGGATTAGGCTTAGGGTTAGGGTTAGGGTGAGGGTTAAGGTTAGGGTTAGGGTGAGGGTAAGGATGAGGATTAAGGTTAGGATTAGGGTTAGGGTTCCGGCTAGGGTGATGGTGAGGGTTAGGGTTAGAGTTAGATTAAGGTTTAGGGTTAGGGTTACAGTTAGGGTGAGGTTTATGTTGAGGATTAGGGTTATGGTGAGGGTGAGGATTAGGGTTATGGTGAGGGTTAGGTTTAGTATTAGGGTTAGCATGAGAGTGAGTGTTAGGATTAGGTTTAGGGTTCGGGTTAGGTTTAGGGTTATGATTAGTGTTATTGTTAGGGTCAGGGTTAGAGTTGTGGTGAGGGTGAGGGTTACGGATAGGGTTAGGGCGAGGTTTAGGATTAGGGTTAGGGTGAGGGTGAGGTTTTGGGTTAGATTTAGGGTTAGTTTTAGGGTTAGGTCGAGGGTTAGGGTTAGGGTTAGTTTTAGGGTTAAGGTTAGGGAGAAGGTTAGGTTGAGGTTTAGGGTTATGGTAAAGGTTAGGGTTAGGATTAGGGTGTAGGTGAGGGTGAGTGTGAAGGTTAGGGTTAGGGTTAGTCTTAGGCTTAGGGTTAGGCTGAGTGTGAGGGTGGGGGTGAAGATTAGGTTTAGGGTGATGTTTAGGATTAGGGCTAGGATGAGTGTTAAGATGAGGGTTAGGATTACTATTATGGTTAGGGGGGGGTCTAAGATTAGGGTGAGGCTTAAGGTAAGGTTTAGGTTAGTTTAGGATTAGGCTGAACATGAGGTTGAGGGTGAGGGTTAGGGTTAGGGTGATGGTTAGGTTTACAGTTAGGGTGAGGGTTGGGATGAGGTTTAGGATTAGGGTGAGGGTTAGGGTGAGGATGATGGTAAGGGTAAGGGTGATGTTTAGGTTGAGGTTGAGTGTTAAGTTAATAATGAGGGTTAGGGTAAATTTAGGGTTAGGGTTAGGTTTAGGGTGAGGGTGAGGGTTATATTTAGGATTAGGATTAGGGTTAGGGTGAGGGTTTTATTTAGGATTAGGATTAGGATTAGGGTTAGGGTTAGTGTGTGGTTTAGGGTGAGGATGAAGGTTAGGGTTAGGGTGAAAGTGATGGTTAGAATTAGGGTTAGGGTGAGGGCTAGGGTCAGGGTGAGGATTAGTGTTAGGGTTAGGGTGAGCTTTAGGATTAGGGTGAGGGTTAGGATTAGTGTGAGGGTTAGTGTTAGGGTTAGTGTTAGTGTTAGGATGAGGGTATTTGTTAGGGTGAGGTTTAGGGTGAGGGTGCGGGTTATGGTTCGTGTGAGGGTTAGGGTTAGGGTTAGGGTTATTGTTAGATTTAGTGTTAAGTTTACGGTTATGGTGAGGGTGAGGGTTAGGGTTAGGGTTTGGGTCAGGTTTAGTGTTAGGGTTAGGGTTAGAGTTAGGGTGATGTTGAAGTTGAAGTTTAGGGCTACAGTTAGTGTTAGGGTGAGGGTTAGGTTTAGGGTGCGCGTTAGCGTGGGGGTGACAGTAAGGGTAAAGTTGAGGGTTAGGCTGAGGTTGAGGGTTACGGTAAGGGTGAGGGTAAGGGTTAGGGTGAGCGTTAGTGTTAGCTTTAGGGTGAGGTTGAGGATTAGATTGAGGATTAGTGTTAGGGTTAGTGTGAGGTATAGGGTGAGGATGAGGGTTAGGGTTAGGGTGAAGTCTAGGTTGAGTGTGAGGTTTGGGGTTAGTGTTAGGCTGATGTTTAGGGTTTGGGTGATGTTTAGGGTCAGTGTGAGGGTTAGGCTTAGGGTGAGGTTTAGGGTTAGGGTTAGTTTTAGGGTTAGGGTTAGGGTTAGGGTGAGGTTGAGGTTTAGGGTTAGATTTAGGGTTAGTTTTAGTGTGAGGTTAGTGTTAGCTTTAGGGTTAGTGTTACCGTGAGGGTAAGTCTTAGGGTGAGGGTTTGTGTCAGGGTGACGGTTATAATTATTGTGAGCGTTAGTATTAGGGTTACGGTTATTGTTAGGGTTCGGTTTAAGGTTACGGTTATGGTGCGAGTGAGGGTGAGGTTTAGGGATAATGTTAGGGTGAGATTTAGAGTGAGGGTGAGGTTTAGGTTTAGAGTTAGGGTTAGGATGAGGATTGGGGTTAGGGTTAGGCTTAGGCTTAGGCTTAGACTTAGGCCGAGCATGAGGGTGAGTGTTAGGGTTCATATTTGGGTGAGGGTTAGGGTTAGGTTTAGGGTTAGTGTGAATGTTAGGATGAGGTTTAGGGTTAGGATAAGTGTACGGGTGAGGGCTAGGCTGAGGGTTAGGGTGAGGCTTAGGGTTAGGGATAGGGTGAGGTGTAGGATTAGAGTTAGGGTGAGGGTGAGTGTCATGTTTAGGATTAGGGTTAGGGTTAGGTTTAGAGTTAGGATGAGGTTTAGGGTTTGGGTTAGGGTGAGGGTGAGGCTGAGGATTAGGGTTAGGTTTAGGGTTATGTTTAGGGTTAGTGTTAGGGTTAGGGTTAGGGTTAGGGTTACAGTGAGGTTTGGGGTTAGGTTTAGGTTTAGGCTTAGAGTTAGGGTGAGGGTTAGGATGAGGATTAGGTTTACGATTAAGGTTAGGGTGAGGGCTAGGTTGAAGGTGAGGACTAGGGTTAGTGATAAGGTAAAGTTTAGCGTTAGGTTTACGGTTAGGGTGAAGGTTAGGATGAGCCTTAGGGTTATGGTGAGGGTGAGGGTTAGGGTTAGGGTGAGGGTTAGGGTTAGGTTTAGGGTTAGGGTGATGTTGAGTGTTAGCATTAGGGTTAGGGTTTGGGTTAGGGTTAGGATTACTTTTATTATTAGGGTTAGGGTTAGAGTTATGTTGAGAGTGAAGGTGAGGGTGAGGATTAAGGTTAGAGTTAGTTTGAGGTTTAGGGTTAGGGTTAGTGTTAGGGTGAGTGTGAGGTTTATGGTTAGATTTAGGTTTAGTTTTAGGGTTAGGTCTAGGGTTAGGATTAGGGTAAGTGTTAGGGTTAAGGTTAGTTTCATGGTTAGGTTGAGGTTTAGGGTTAGTGTTAGTGTGAATTTTAGGGTGAGGATGAGGTTTAGGGTTAGGGCCAGTTCTAGGGAGAGGGCAAGGTTTAGGATTAGTGTTAGGGTGAGGTTTATGGTTAGGGTGATGTTTAGGGTAAGTGTGATGTTTAGTGTTAGGGGTAGGGTTAGTGTTAGGGTGAGGGTAAGTGTTAGGGTGAGGGTTAGGGTTATGGTGAGGGTTATGGTTAGGGTGAGGTTGAGGTTGAGGGTTAGGTTTATTGTTAGCGTTAGGGTTAGGGTTAAGATTATGGTGAGGGTGAGGGTGAGGGTTAGGGTTAGGGCTAGGATGAGGTTTAGGGTTAGGGTTAGGGTTAGGGTTAGGGTGAGGTTTAGTGTTAGAGTTAGGGTTAGGGTGAGGCTGAGGGTGAGGGTTAGGATTAGGGTTAGGCTTAGGATTAGGCTGAGGGTGAGGGTGTGGTTTAGGGTTAGGATTAGTTTTAGGGTGAGGTTTAGGTTTTGGGTTAGGTTTAGAATTAGGGTTAGGGTGAGGTGATGTTTAGGGTTAGAGTTAGGGTTAGGGTGAGGTTTAGATTTAGGTTTAGGGTAAGGGTTAGTTTTATGTTTAGTGTTCGGGTGAGAGTTAGGGGGAGTGTTATTGTTAGGGTTAGTGTTAGAG
Organism: Dipodomys merriami; assembly: GCF_024711535.1. Taxonomy (NCBI): domain Eukaryota; kingdom Metazoa; phylum Chordata; class Mammalia; order Rodentia; family Heteromyidae; genus Dipodomys; species Dipodomys merriami. Next base: position 903,877 of record NW_027203348.1, read on the forward strand.
ATAGGGTTTGGGTTAGAGTGAGGGTGCGTGTGTGTGTTAGTTTTAGGTTTAGGTTTAGGCTTGCAGTTAGGCTGAGGGTGAGGTTGAGGTTGACGGTTAGGTTTAGCGGGAGGTTTAGGATGAGGGTTAGGGTTAGGATTAGGGTCAGGGTAAGGGCTAGGGTGAGTGTGAGGGTGAAATTTAAGGTTAGTGTTAGGGTTATGGTTAGGGTTAGGGTTAGGGTGAGGGTGATGTTTATGGGTACAGTTAGGGTTAGGGTGCGGCTTAGCTTGGGGGTGACAGCAAGGTTAAACTTGAGGGTTAGGCTGAGGGTTATGGTTACGGTAAGGGTTAGGGTTAGGGTGAGGGTGAGGGTTAGTGTTAGCATTAGGGTGAGGGTGAGGGTTGGATTGAGAATTAGTGTTAGGGTTAGTGTGAGGTTTATGATGAGGATGAGGGTTAGGGTTAGGGTGAGGGCTAGGAAGAGGGTGAGGTTTAAGGTTAGTGTTAGGGTGAGGCCTAGGTTTAGGGTGATCGTTAGGGTTAGTGTGAGGGTTAGTGTTAGGGTTAGAGTTAGTGTTAGGATGAAGGTAAGTGTTTCGGTGAGGGTTATGTTTAAGGTGAGGATTATGGTTAGGGTGATAGTTAGAGTTAGGGTGAGGGTTATGGTTAGGTTGAGGGTTAGGGTTAGGGTTAGGAATATTGTTAGCATTAGGGTTAGGGTTACGGTTATGGTGAGGGTGAGGGTGAGGGTTAGGTTTAGGGCTAGGATGTGGTTTAGTTATAGGGTTAGGGATAGGGTTAGGGTCAGGGTGAGGTTTAGTGTTAGTTAGGGTTAGGATGAGGCTGAGGGTGAGTGTTAGGTTTAGGATTAATGTTAGGGTTAGGCTTAAGGTGAGGGTTAGGTTGAGGGTGAGGGCTAGAGTTAGGGTTAGGAGTAGGATTAGGGTTAGGGTTAGGGTGAGTGTGAGGGTTAGGGTTAGGGTTATGGAGAGGCTTAGGGTTAGGCTGAGGTTGAGGTTGAGGGTGAGAATTAGGGTTAGGGTGATGGTTAGGGTTAGGGTTATGGTGAAGGATAGTGATAGGGTTAGGGTTAGACTTAGTATTAGGGTGAGGATGAGGTTTAGGGGTAAAGTTAGGGTTAGGGTGAGGGTTAGCATTAGAGTGAGGGTTAGGGTGGCGTTGACGGTAAGGATAAAGATGAGGGTTAGGCTGAAGGTGAGGGTTACACTAAGGGTCAGGGTTAGGGTTAGGGTGAGGGATAGAGTGAGGGTTCAGGTGAGGGTGAGGGTTAGATTGAGGATTAGTGTTAGGGTTAGTGTGAAGTTTAGGGTGAGGATGAGGGTTAGGGTTAGGGTGAGGGCTAGGGTGAGTGTGAGCGTTAGGGTTAGGTTTAGGGTGAGGGTAAGTGTTAGGGTGAGGGTTAAGGTTAGGGTGAGGGTTATGGTTAGGGTGAGGGTTAGGGTTAGAATTAGGTTAATTGTTAGGTTTAGGGATAGGGTTACGGTTACTGTGAGGGTGAGGGTGAGGATTAGGGTTAGGCTTAGGCTTAGGCTTGGGTTAGGCTGAGCGTGAGGTTGAGGGTGAGGTTTAGGGTTAGTGTGAGGGTTAGGTTTAGGGTTAGGGTTAGTGTTAGGGTGTGGGTTTATGTTAGGGGGAAGGTTAGGGTTATGGTGAGGGTTATGGTTTGGTTGAGGGTTATGGTTAGGATGAGGGTTATGGTTTGGGTGAGGGTTAGGGTTACGGTGAGGGTTAGGGTTAGGGTTAGGATGAGGTTTAGGGTTAGGTTTAGGTTGAGTGTGAGGGTTATGGTTATGGTTTGGGTTAGCCGTAAGTTTAGGCTGAGGGTTTGGTTGAGGGTTAGGGTTAGTTTGAGGGTTAGGGTTAGGGTGAGGGTGAGGTTTAGTGTTAGGCTTAGGGTTAGAGTTATGGTTAGTGTGAGCGTGAGATTTAGAGGTAGAGTTAGTTTTAGGGTGAGGGTTAGGGTGAGTGTTAGGGTTAGGGTGAGGGTTAGCGTAGGGTTGATGGTAAGGGTAAATGTGAGGGTTAGACTGAGGGTGATTGTTACGGTAAGATTGAGGGTTAGGGTTAGGGTGAGGGTTAGGGTTAGGGTTAGGGTGAGAGTTAGGGTTCGGTTTAAGTTTAGGGTTAGGGTGAGGTTTAGAGTAAGGGTTATGGTGAGGGTGAGGTTTAGGGTTAGGTTGAGCCTCAGGGTTAGGATTAGTTAGTGTGAGGGTGAGGGTTAGTGTTAGTGTTAGGGTGAGGTTAAGTGTTAAGTTGAGGGTTAGGGTTAGGTTGAGGGTTATGTTTAGGTTGAGGGGTAGGGTTATGTTTAGGGTTATTAGGGTTAGAGTTAGGGTTACCATTACGGTGAGGGTGAGGGTGAGGGTTAGGTTTAGCATTAGGATGAGGTTTAGGTTTAGAGTTAGGGTTAGAGTTAGTGTTAGCGTGAGAGTGAGGTTTAGGGATAGAGTGACCGTTAGTGTTATGTTTAGTGTTATGGTTAGGGTTAGGGTTAAGGAGAGGGTTTGGGTTAGATTTAGGCTTAGGCTTAGGGTTAGGCCAAGCATGAGGGTGAGGGTTAGGGTTAGTGTTAAGGTTGGGGCTAGGATGAGATTTAGGTTTAGGATTAGTGTTAAGGTGAGGACTAGGGTGAGGGTTAGTGTGAGGGTTAGGTTTAGGGATAGGGTTAAGTTTAGAATTAGGGTTCGGTTGAGGGTCAGTGTGAGAGTCAGGGTTACGTTTAGGCTTAGGGTTAGGGTGAGGGTTAGAGTAGGGTTTTGGTTTGGGTGAGGGTGAGGCTGACTATTAGGGTTAGGTTTAGGGTTAGGTTTTGTGTTAGGTTTAGGCTTAGGCTTAGAGTTAGGGTTAGGGTTAGGTTTAGGGTTAGTTGTGGATTAGTCTGAGTGTGAGTGTTGGGTCGAGGATTAGGGTAAGGGTTAGGATTAGGGTTATTGTTAGTGTTATGGTTAGGGGTATGTTTGCACTGAGGGTTAGGCTGAAGTTGAGGCTTATGGTTAGGGTTAGGGTTAGGGTTAGTGTTATTTTTAGGGTTAGGGTTAGAATTACTGTGAGATTGAGTGTTAGAGTGAGGGTTCGGGTTAGGGTGAGGTTTAGGGTGAGGTTTAGGGTTAGGGTTAGGGTGAGGGTGAGGTTTAGGGTTAGAGTTAGTGTTAGGGGGATGGTTACGTTGAGGTTTGGGGTTAGGGTTATTGTTAGGGTTACGGGGAGGGTGAGGGTTAGGTTGAGGTTTAGGGATAGGTTAATTTAGTATTAGGGGTAGGGTGAGGGTGAGTGTGACAGTTAGGGTGAGGGTTAGGCATAGACTTAGGGTTAGGCTGAAGGTGAGGGTGGGGGTGAGGATTAGGGTTAGGGTGATGGTTTGGGTTAGGGTTAGTGTTATTGTTAGGGTTAGGCTTAGAGTTATGGTGAGGGTGAGGGTGGGGGTGAGGGTTAGGCTTAGGGTTAGGGAGGGGTTTCGGGTTAGGGTTAGGTTTAGTGTGAGGGTGAGGTTTAGGGTTAGAATTAGGGTTATGGTTAGGGTTTGGGTGAGGGTTAGGGATAGGGTTAGTGTTAGAGTTAGGGTGAGGTTGAGGTTTAGGGTTATGGTTATGGTTAAGTTTAGTTTGGGGGTTAGTGTTAGGGTTAGGGTTAGTGTTAGGGTGAGGGTAAGTTTTAGGGTGAGGGTTTGGGTTAGGGTGAGGGTTATGGTTAGAGTGAGGGTTAGGAATAGTGTTAGGGTTATTGTTAGGGTTAGGTTTAGGCTTTTGGTTTCAGTGAGGGTGAGGGTGAGGTTTAGGGTTAGAGTTAGTGTGAGGTTTAGGGTTAGTGTTAGTGTTAGGGTTAGGGTTAGGGTGAGAGTTAGGAGTGCAGTTAAGGTTAGGGTTAGGCTTAAGGTTAGAGTTAGGTTTAGGGTTTTGGTTACGGTGAGGGTGAGTTTCAGTATTAGGGTTAGGGTGAGTGAGAGGTTTAGGGTGAGAATTAGGGTTAGGGTGAGGCTGAACGTGAGGGTGAGGGTTAGGGTTAGGGTTAGGATTAGGATTAGGGTTAGGGTTAGGGTGAGTGTGAAGGTTATAGTTAGGGTTAGTGTTAGCCTTAGGCTTAGGCTGAGGGTTGGCTTGAGGGTGAGGGTTATGTTTAGTTTGAGGGGTAGGGTTAGGGTTAGGATGAGGTTTAGTGTTAGGGTTATGGTTGGAGTTATGGTTAGCGTGAGGGTGAGGTTTAGGGGTAGAGTTAGTTTTAGGGTGAGGGTTATCGTGAGTGTGAGGGTTATGGTGAGGGTTATTGTAGGGGTGAACGTAAGGGTAAACGTGAGGGTTAGGCTGAGTGTGAGGGTTACGGTAAGGTTGAGGGTTACGGTTAGGGTGACCGTTAGGGTTAGGGTTAGTGTGTGAGTTAAGGTACAGGTTAAGTGTAGGGTTAGGGTGAAGGTTAGGGTAAGGGTTACGGTGAGGGTGAGGGTTAGGTTTAGGTTGAGGGTTAGGTTGAGGCTGAGGATTAGCGTTAGGTTTAGGGTTAGCTTTTGTGTTAGGTTTAGGCTTAGGCTTAGAGTTAGGGTTAGGGTTAGGGTTAGGGTTAGTCTTAGGATTAGGCTGAGTGTGAGGGTGGGTTTGAGGATTAGGGTATGGGTTAGTATTTGGGTTATTGTTAGTGTTATGGTTAGGGTTATGTTTGCACTGAGGGTGAGGCTTAAGTTGAGGTTTATGGTTAGGGTTAAGGTTAGGGTTAGTGTTAATTTTATGGTTAGGGTTAGAATTACAGTGAGATTGAGGGTTAGGGTGAGGGTTCGGGTTAGGGTGAGGTTTAGGGTTAGGGTTAGGGTGAGGGTGTGGTTTTGGGTCAGAGTTAGTGTTAGGGGGATGGTTAGGTTGAGGTTTGGGGTTAGGGTTGTTGTTAGCGTTACGGGGAGGGTGAGGGTTAGGTTCAGGTTTAGAGATAGGGTAGATTTAGTATTAGGGGTAGGGTGAGGGTGAGTGTGACAGTTAGGGTGAGGATTAGGCATAGGCTTAGGGTTAAGCTGAAGTTGAGGGTGGGGGTGAGGATTAGGGTTAGGGTGATGGTTTGGGTTAGGGTTAGTGTTATTGTTAGGGTTAGGCTTAGAGTTAGTTTGCGAGTTAGGGTACAGGTTAAGTGTAGTGTTAGGATGATGGTTAGGGTAAGGGTTTCGGTGAGGGTGAGGGTTAGGTTTAGGTTGAGGGCTAGGTTGAGGCTGAGGGTTAGGGTTAGGGTTAGGGTGAGGGCTAGGGTGAGGGTTAGGGTGAGGGTTAGGGTAAGGGAAAGGGTTAGGTTTAGGATTAGTGTTAGGTTTAGTGTGAGTGTGAGGGTTAGGATTAGGCTTAGAGTTAGGGTGAGGATTAGGGGTAGGGTTTGGGTTAGGTTGAGGCTGAGACTGAGGATTAGGGTTAGGTTTAGGGTTAGGGTTACGCTTAGAGTTAGGCTGAGGGTGAGTTTGGTGGTTAGGCTTAGAATTAGGGTTAGGTTAGGCTTAGGTTTAGGGTTATTGTTAGTGTTATGGTTCGGGTTAAGTTTGCAGTGAGGGTGAGGCTGAGGGTGAGGGTTATGGTTAGAGTTAGGGTTGGGGCTAGGGTTAGTGTTATTGTTAGGTTTAGGGTTAGAGCTACGGTGAGGGTGAGCTTGAGGGTGAGGGTTAGGGTTAGGGTTAGGTTGAGGTTTAGGGTTAGGGTTAGGATTAGGGTTAGGGTGAGGGTGAAGTTTAGGGTTAGATTTAGACTTACTTGGAGGGCTAGGTCAAGCATTAACGTTAGGGTTAGGGTTAGGGTTAAGGTTAGGGTGAGGGTTAGGTTGAGGATTAGGGTTAAGTTTAGGGTTAGGATTAGGGTTAGGGTGAGGTGAGTGTGAGGGTTAGGGTTAGGGTTAGGCTTAGGCTCAGGGTTAGGCTGAGGGTGAGGGAGTGGGTGAGGATTAGGGTTAGTGTGATGGTTAGGGTTCGGGTTAAGTTTAGGGTTAGGATGAGGGTTAGGGGTAGGCTTAGGGTTAGGGTGAGGGCTAGGGTGATGGTGAGGGTTAGGGTAAGTGTCAGGCTTAGGCTTAGGGTTAGGCTGAGCATGAGGTTGATGGTGAGGGTTACGGTTAAGGATAGGGTGAGATTTAGTGTTAGGGTTAGTGTTAGAGTTAGGGTTAGGACGAGAGTGAGGTTTAGGGGTAGAGTTAGGGTCAGCGTGAGGGTTAGCGTTCGGGTGAAGGTTAGGGTGGGGGTGAGGGTTATGGTAAGGGTGAGGGTTAAGTTTAGGATGAGGATTAGTGTTAGGGTTAGGGTGAGGGTGAAGGTTAGATTGAGAATTAGTGTTAGGGTTAGTGTGAGGTTTAGGGTGAGGATGAGGGTCAGGGTTAGGGTGAGGGTGAGGGTTAGGGTTAGGTTTAGGGTTTGGGTGAGGTTTAGGATTAGGGTGAGGGTTAGGGTTAGTGTGAGGGTTATGGTTAGTGTTAGGATTAGGATTAGGATTAGGGATAGGGTGAGTGTGAGGGTTAGTGTTAGGGTTAGGGTTAGGCTTAGTGTTAGGCTGAATGTGAGGGTGAAGTTGAGGGTTACGGTGAGGGTGAGGGTTAGGTTTAGGGTTAGGGTGAGAGTTAGGGTTAGGGTTAGGTTGAGGTTCAGGTTTAGGTTTAGGGTTAGGGTGAAGGTGAGGGTGAGTGTGAGGGTTAGTGTTAGGGTGAGGTATAGGATGAGGGTTAGTGTTAGGATTAGGGTTAGGGTGAGGGCTAAGGTGAGGGTGAGGTTTAGGGTTAGGTTTAGACTTAGGGTTAGGGTGAGGGTCAGGTTTAGGGTTAGAGTTAAGGTTAGAGTGAGGCTGAGGGTGAGGGTTAGGGTTAGGGTTAGTGTTAGAGTTAGCGTCACAGTGAGGGTGAGGGTGAGGGTGAGATTTAGGCTTAGTGATAAGATTAGGTTTAGGGTACAGGTTAGGGTGAGTGTGAGGGTTAGGGTTAGGCTTAGGGTTAGCCTTATGATTAGGCTGAGGGTGAGGTTGAGGGTGAGGGATAGGGTTAGGGTGAGAGTTAGGGGGAGGATTAGGGTGAGTGTTAGGGTGCAGGTTAAGTTTAGAGTTAGGGTGAGGGTTAGGGTTATGGTGAGCGTGAAGGTTAGGGTTAGGGTGAGAGTTAGGGGTAGAGTTAGGGTGAGAGTTAGGGTTCGTGTTAAGTTTAGGGTTACGGTGAGGGTTAGGGTTAGGGTTACAGTGAGCATGAGGGTTAGGGTTAGGTTGAGGGTTAGGGTTATGCTTAGGAATAAGGTGAAGTTTAGGGTTAGGGTGAGGGTTAGGATGAAGATTAGGGTTAGGATTAGGTTTAGGGTGAGGTCTAGGGTTAGGGTTAGAGTTAGGGTTAGGGTGAGGTTTAGGGTGAAGGTGAGGGTGAGGGTGAGGGTTAGGCTTAGGATTGGGATTAGGATTAGTGTAAGTGTTCGGGTGAGAGTGAGGGTTAGGGTTAGGGTTAGGCTTAGGGTTAGGCTGAGAGTGAGGGTGAGGTTGAGGATTAGGGTTAGGGTGAGGGTTAGAGTTAGGTTTAGGGTGAGAGTTAGGGTTCTGGTTAAGTTTAGGGTTAGGTTGAAGGTTAGGGTAATGGTTACAGTGAGGGTGAGGGTTAGGGTTAGGTTGATGATTAGGGTTCGGTTTAGGGTGAGGTGTAGGTTTAGGGTTAGAGTTAGGGTTAGGGTGAGGTTTAGGGTGAAGGTGAGGGTGAGGATGAGGGTTAGGCTTAGGATTGGGATTAGGATTAGTGTAAGTGTTCGGGTGAGAGTGAGGGTTAGGGTTAGGGTTAGGCTTAGGGTTAGGCTGAGAGTGAGGGTGAGGTTGAGGGTTAGGGTTAGGGTGAGGGTTAGAGTTAAGTTTAGGGTGAGAGTTAGGGTTCTGGTTAAGTTTAGGGTTAGGTTGAAGGTTAGGGTAATGGTTACAGTGAGGGTGAGGGTTAGGGTTAGGTTGAGGATTAGGGTTAGGTTTAGGCTTAGGGTGAGCGTGAGGGTGAGGGTTAGGGTGAATGTTAGGGTGAGGGTTAGGATGAGGGTGAGTTTTAGGATTAGGGATAATGTGAGGGCTAGGATGAGGGTGAGGTTTATGGTTTGGGTTAGGCTGAGGTTTAGGGTTAGGTTTAGGCTTAGGGTTAGGGTGAGGGTCAGGTTTAGGGTTAGAGTTAGGGTTAGGGTGAGGCTGCGGGTGAGGGTTAGGGTTAGGCTTAGTGTTAGATTTAGGGTTATGGTGAGGGTTAGTGTGAGGGGGAGGGTTGGGGTTAGGGTTAGGATTCAGTTAAGGGTTAGGGTGAGTGTGAGAGTTAGGGTTAGTGATTGGCTTAGGCTTAGGGTTAGGCTGAGCGAGAGGTTGAGGGTGAGGGTTAGGATTAGGGTAATGGTTAGGATTACGGTTAGGGTGTGGGTTAGGATGAGGTTTAGGGTTAGGGTGAGGGTTAGGTTGAGGATGTTGGTAAGGGTTAAGTTGAGGTTTAGGCTGAGGGTGAGTGTTAAGATCAGGGTGAGGGTTAAGGTTAGGTTTAGGGTTAGGGTTAGGGTTAGGGTGAGGGGTAGATTGAGGTTTAGGGTTAGGGTTAGTGTAAGGTTTAGGGTGAGGATGAGAGTTAGGGTTAGGGTAAGGGTGAGGTTTAGAATTAGGGTTAGGGTGAGGGCTAGGGTGAGTGTGAGGGTTAGAGTTAGGGTTAGGGTTAGGGTGAGGTTTAGGATTAATTTGAAGGTTAGGGTTAGTGTGAGGGTTAGTGTTAGGATTAAGGTTAGAGTGAGGGTAAGTGTTAGGGTGAGGGTTAATGTTAGGGTGAGGGTTAGGGTTAGGGTTATTGTTAGGCTTAGGGTTAGGTTTACGGTTATGATGAGGGTGAGTGTTAGGGTAAGGGTTAGGTTGAGGTTCAGTGTTAATGTTATTGTTAGAGTTAGGGTTAGGGTGAGGGTGAGGTTTAGGGTTAGATTTAGGGTAAGGGTGAGGCTAAGGTTGAGGGTTAGGTGTAGAGTTAGTGTTAGAGTTAGAGTTACCTTGAGGGTTAGTGTGAGGTTTAGGGTGAGGATGAGGTTTAGGGTTAGGGTTAGGTTTAGGATTAATGTTAGGGTTAGGCTTAAGGTGAGGGTTAGGGTGGGGGTGAGGCTTAGGATTAGTGTCAGAATTAGGATTAGGATTAGTGTTAGGGTTAGGTTTACTGTGAGGGTTAGGTTGAGGGTTAGGGTTAGTGTTAGGTTTAGGGTTAAGTTTAGGGTGAGGGTTAGATTGAGGGTGAGGGTTAGGGTTAGGGTTATGGGAAGGGTTAGGATGAGGGTTAAGTTAAGGATTAGGTTTAGGGTGAGGGCTCGGTTGAGGATGAGGTTTAAGTTTAGGGTTAGGGTGAAGTTTAGGTTTAGGGTTCGGGTTAGCTGAGGTTGAAGTTTAGGTTTAGAGTTAGGGTTAGGGTGAGGCTGAGGTTGAGGGTTAGGGTTATGGTTAGTGTTAGATTTAGGGATAGGGTGAAGGTTAGGGTTAGGGTGAGGGTGAGGGTGAGGGTTAGGCTTAGGCTTAGGGTTAGGATTAGGATTAGGGTAAATTTAGGGTGAGTGTGATGGTTGGGGTTACGGTTAGGCTTAGGCTTAGGGTTAGGCTGAGAGTGAGGGTGAGGGATAGCATTAGGGTTAGGGTGAGGGTTAGGGTTAGGATTAGGGTTAGGGTGAGGGATAGGGTGAGTGTGACTGTTAGGGTTAGTGTTAGGGTAAGGTTTAGGGTTAGGGTTAGAGTTTGGGTTAGGTTTATGATGTGGGTTAGGGTTACAGTGAGGGTGAGGGTTAAGGTTACGTTGAGGATTAGGGTTAAAATTATGGTTAGGGTGAAGGTGAGTTTTAGGATCATGGTTAGGGTTAGGCTTAGGTTTATGGTTAGGATTAGTGTTATTGTTAGGGTTAGGGTTAGAGATATGGTGAGTGTGAGAGTGAGGGTGAGGGTGAGGGTTAGGTTTATCGTGAGGTTTAGTGTTACGGTTAGGATTAGTGATAGGATGCGGGGGAGGTTTAGGGTTAGATTTAGGGTTAGTTTTAGGGTTAGGTCGTGCGTTAATATTAGGGATAGTGTTATTGTTAGGGTTAGGTTTAGAGTTACGGTGAGGGTGAAGAAGAAGGTTAGGATTAGGGTGAGGTTTAGGGTTATGGTTAGGGTTAGTGTGAGGGTGAGGGTGAGGTTTAGGGTTAGAGTCAGTGTTAGGTGAGGGTTAGGTTGAGGGTTAGGATAAGGGTTAGTGTAAGGGTTAGTGTGAGGGTAAGGCTGATGGTTACGTTTAGGGTTTGTGTGAGGTTTAGGGTTCGGGTTACAGTGAGGGTTAGGTTTAGGGTTAGGTTGAGGGTTATGGTTACGATTAGGGTTAGGGTGAGGGTTAGGGTTAGGGTTAGGATTATGGTGAGGTTGAGGGTTAAGGTTAGGGTGAGGGTTAGGGATAGGATGAGGGTTAGGGTGAGGTTGAGGGTTAGGATTAGGGTTAGGGTTAGGATTATTGTTACTGTTATGGTTATGGTTACATTTGCAGTTAGGTTGAGGCTGAGGGTGAGGGTGAGTGGTAGGGTTAGGTTTAGGGTGAGGTTTAGGTTTAGGGTTAGGATTAGCGTTAGGGTGAGTTTGAGGTATAGGGTTAGAGTTATGTTTAGGTGGAGGGTTATGGTGAGGGTTAGGGTTATGGTTAGTGTTAGGGTTAGGGTGAGGGTGAGGTTTAGGTTGTGGTTTAGGTTAAGGTTTAGGTTAGATGTTATTGTTAGGGTTAGAGTTAGAGTTACGGTGAGGGTGAGAGTGAGGGTAATGGTGAGGGTTAGGGACAGGATGAGGGTTAAGGTTAGGGTGAGTGATAGGATGAGAGTTAGGGTTAGGGATAGTGTTAGGCTTACGGTTAGGCTGAGGGTGAGGGTTAGGCTGAGGGTGAGGGTGAGGGTTAGGGTAAATATTAGGGTTAGGTTTAGGATGAGGTTTAATTTTAGGATTAGGGTTAGGGTGAGGGCTAGGGTGAGGGTGAGGTTTAGGGTTTGTTTTAGGATGAGGTTTAGGGTTAGGTTTTGGGGTAGGGTTATGGTGAGGGTGAGGTTTAGGGTTAGAGTTAGGGTTAGGGTGAGGCTGAAGGTGAGGGTTAGGGTTAGGGTTAGCGTTAGAGTTAGGGTTACAGTGAGGGTTAGGGTGAGGGTGAGTGTTAGGCGTAATGTTAGGATTAGGTTTCGGGTAAGGGTTAGGGTGAGGGTGAGGGTAAGGTGAGGGTTAGGGTTAAGTTTAGGTGGAGGTTTAGGGTTAGTGTTAGGATTAGGGTTAGGGTGAGTGTGAGGTATAGGGTTAGAGTTTCGGTTAGTGGGAGGGTTATGGTGAGGGTTAGGGTTATAGTTAGGGTTAGGGTTAGGGTGAGGGTAAGGTTTAGGGTTAGGTTTAGTGTTATTGTTAGGGTTAGTGTTAGCGTTACGGTGAGGGTGAGGATGAGGGTAAGGTTGAGGTTTAGGGATAGGATGAGGGTTAGTGTTAGGGTGAGGGATAGGATGAGAGTTAGGGTTACGGATAGGGTTAGGCTTAGTGTTAGGCTGAGGGTGAGGGTTAGGCTGAAAGTTAGGGTTAGGGTTAGGGTGAGAGTTAGGGTTCGGGTTAAGTTTAGGTTTAGGCTGAGGGTTAGGGTAAGGGTTACTGTGAGGGTGAGGGATAGTGTTAGGTTGAGGGTTAGGGCTAGGGTTAGGTTGAGGTTTAGGGTTAGGGTTAGGGTAAGGGTGAGGTTTAGGGTTAGAATTAGGCTTAGGGTGAGGCTGAGGGTGACAGTTAGGGTAAGGTGAGTGTTAGAGTTAGGGTTACAGTGAGGGTTAGGGTGAAGTTGAGGGTTAGGATTAATGTTAGGATTAAGATTAGGGTGTTAGGGTAAGTGTGAGGGTTATGTTAAGGGTTAGGTTTAGGGTTAGGGTTAGTGTTTGGGTTCAGGTTAAGTTTAAGATTACGGTGAAGTTTAGGGTTAGGGTTACGGTGAGAGTGAGGGTTAGGGTTAGGTTGAGGGTCAGGGTTAGGTTTAGGGTGAGGGTTAGATTGAGAATTAGGGTTAGGGTTAGGGTTAGTTTGAGGGTTAGGGTAAGGATGAGGGTTAGGGTTAGGGTGAGGGTTAGGGTTAGAATTTGGATTAGGGTGAGGGCTAGCTTGACGGTGAGGGTTAGAGTAAGGGTTAGGGTTAGGGTGAGGTTTAGGAATAGGTGAATCTTAGGGTTAGTGTGAGGGTCAGTGTTAGGGTTAGGATTAGTGTTCAAGTGAGGGTAAGTGTTAAGGTGAGGGTTAATGTTAGGGTGGCGGTTATGTTTAGGGTGGGGGTTAGGGTTAGGGTTAGGGTTATTGTAAAGGTTAGGGTTAGGGTTACATTTAAGGTGAGGGTGAGGGTTAGGGTTAGGATTAGGGTGAGGTTCAGTGTTAGGGTTAGGGTTAGAGTTAGGGTTAGGCTGAGGGTGAGGATTAGGGTTAGAGTTAGGGTAAGGGTGAGGCTGAGGTTGAGGGTTAGGTGAAGGGTTAGTGGTAGAGTTAGGGTTAGGTTGAGGTTTTGGGTGAGGGTGAGGGTGAGGTTGAGCGTTAGGCTTAGGGTGAAGATTAGGATTAGGGTAAGGGTTAGGGTGAGTGCGAAGTTTAGGTTTAGGCTTAGGCTTAGGCTTCGGGTTAGGCTGAGAGTGAGGGTGAGGTTGAGGATTAGGGTTAGGGTGAGGGTTAGTGTTAGGATTAGGGTGAGATTTAGGGTTCAGTTAAGTTTAGGGTTAGGGTGAGGGTGAAAGTAAGGGTTATTGTGAGGTTGAGGGATAGGGTTAGGTTGAGGGTTAGGGCTAGGGTTAGGGTTAGGGTGAGGTTGAGGGTGAGGGTTAAGGTTAGTGTTAGGGTGAGGCTTATGATGAGGTTTAGGGTTGGGATTAGGGTTAGGGTGAGGGCTAGGGTGAGGGTGAGGTTTAGGGTTAGGCTTAGGATGAGTTTTAGGGCTAGGGTTAGGGTGAGGGTGAGGTTTAGGTTTAGAGTTAGGGTTAGGGTGAGGCTGAGGGTGAGGGTTAGGCTTATGGTTAGTGTTAGAGTTAGGGTTACATTGAGGTTTAGTGTGAGGGTGAGGGTTAGGCTTAGTGTTCGGATTAGGATTAGGGTGTTAGGGTGAGTGGGAGGGTTAGTGTTAGGGTTAGGGTTAGGGTTAGGTTTAGGCTTAGGGTAAGGGTGAGGGTCATGGTTAGGGTGAGAGTTAGGGGTAGGGCTAGGGTGAGAGTTAGGGTTCGGGGTAAGTTTAGGGTTAGGGTGAGGGTTAGGGTTAGGGTTACAATGGGGGTGAGGGTTATCGTTAAGTTGAGGTTTAGGGTTAGGCTTAGGATTAGGGTGAGGGTTAGGTTTAGCGTGAGGGTTAGGATTAGGGTTTGGGTGAGGGCTAGGTTGAGCGTGAGGGTTAGGATTAGTGTTTGTGTGAGGTTTAGGGTTAGGGTTAGGATGAGGGTTAGGATATGTGTTAGGGTCACAGGGAGTGTGAGGGTTAGGGTTAGGGTGAGGGTTAGGGTTAGGAATTGGGTTAGGGTAAGGTTGAGTTTTAAGATTAAATTTAGGATTAGGGGGATGGTTAGGGTTAGGATTAGGGTTGGGGTGAGGGTATGTGAGGATTAGGGTTAGGGTTAGGCTTAGGCTTAGGGTTCGGCTGAGGGTGAGAGTGGGGGTGAGAATTAGGGTTATGGTTATAGTTAGGGTTAGGGTTAGGGTGAGGGTTAGGATGAGGGATATGGTTAGGATTAGGGTTAGGTTGAGGGCTAGGGTGAGGGTAAGGGTTAGAGTAAGGGTTAGGCTGTGGCTTAGCTTTAGGCTGAGCATGAGGTTGAGGGTTAGGGTTAGGACGATGGTTAGCTTTATGGTTAGGATGAAGGTTAAGATGAGGTTTAGGGTTAGGGTGAGGATGATGGTAAGGGTAAAGGTGAGGTTTAGGCTGAGGGTGAGGGTTACGATAAGGGTGAGGGTTAGGGTTAGATTTAGGGTTAGGTTTAGCATTAGGGTGAGGGTTCGATTGAGGATTAGGGTTCACATTAAGGTTAGCATTAGGTTTAGGGTGAGGATGAGTGTTAGGGTTAGGGTGAGGATGAGGGTTAGAATTAGGGTTAGGGTGAGGGCTAGGGTGAGGGTGAGGTTTAGAGTTCGGGTTAGGGTTTAGATGAGGGTAAGGATTAGGGTGAGGGCTAGGGTTAGTGTGAGGGTTAGTGTTAGTTTTAGGGTTAGTGTTAAGATGAGGGTAAGTGTTAGGGTGACGGTTAATGTTATGGTGAGGTTTCTGGTTAGGGTGAGCTTTAGGGTTAGGGTTAGAGTTATTGTTGGTGTCAGGGTTAGGGTGAGGGTTATTTTAAGGGTTAGTTTTAGGGTTAGTGTGAGGTTTAGGGTGAGGGTGATGATTAGGGTTAAGGTGAGGGCTAGGGTGAGGGTGAGGTATAGGGTTAGTTTTAGGGTGAGTTTTAGGTTTAGGGTGATGGTTAGAGTTAGTGTGAGCATTAGTGGTAGCGTTAGGGTTTGTCTTAGGGTGAGGATAAATGTTAGGGTGAAGATGAGGGTTAGGGTGAGGGTTATGTTTAGGGTGAGGGTTAGGGTTAGGGTTAGGGTTACTGTTAGGGTTAGGGTTAGGGTGAATGTTACGGTGAGGGTGAGGGTTAGGGTTAGGGTTAGGATTAGAATGAGGTTTAGGTTTAGGGTTAAGGTTAGAGTTAGGGTTAGGGTGAGGGTGAGGTTTAGGGTTAGAGTTAGGGATAGTGTTAGGGTTAGGGATAAGGTTAGGCTTAGGCTTAGGCTTAGGCTTAAGCTTAGGCCGAGCATGAGGGTGAGGGTTAGGGTTAGGGTTAGGGTGAGGGTTAGGGTTAGGGTTAGGGAGAGGTTTAGGATGAGGTTTAGGGTTAGGATTAGGTTTAGGGTGAGGACTAGGGTGAGGGTTAGGTTGAGGTTTAGGGATAGGTTTAGGTTTAGGATTTGGGTTAAGGTGAGAGTGAGTGTGAGGGTTATGTTGAGGCTTAGGGTTAGGGTGAGGGTTAGTGTTAGTGTTTGTGTTACTGTGAGGGTGAGGCTCAGGATTAGGGTTAGGTTTAGGGTTAGATTTAGGGTTGGGTTTAGGTTTAATGTTAGTGTTAGGGTTAGGGTTACCTTGAGGTTTAGGATTAGGGTTAGGTTTAGGCTGAGGGTGAGGGTGGGTGTGAGGATTAGGGTTATGGTTAGGTTTAGGGTTATTGTTAATGTTGTGGTTAGGGTTGAGTTTGCAGTGAGGGTGAGGCTGAGGCTGAGGGTTATGGTTAGGGTTAGGATTAGGGTTAGGGTTAGTGTTACTGTTAGGGTTAGGGTTAGAGTTACAGTGAGGTTGAGATTGAGGATGAGGGTAAGGTTTAGGGTGAGGTTTAGGGTTAGGGTTAGGGTTAGGGTTAGGGTGAGGGTGAGCTTTAGTGTTAGAGTTAGTGTTAGGGTGAGGGTTATGGTGAGGTTTAGTGTTAGGGTTAGTGTTAGGGTTAGGGTGAGGGTGAGGGTTAGGTTGAGTTTTATGGATAAGTTAGGGTTAGGATTAGGGTTAGGGTGACCGTGAGTATGAGGGTCAGGCTGAGGCTTAGGCTTAGGCTTAGGGTTAGGCTGAGGGTGAGGGTGGGGGTGAGGATTAGGGTTAGGGTAATGTTTAGGGTTTGGGTTAGTGTTATTGTTAGGCTTAGTTTGAGAGTTCTGGTGAAGGTGAGGGTGCAGGTGAGGGTTAGGTTTAGGATTAGGGTGGGGTTTAGGGTTAGGGTTAGGGTGAGTTTGAGGTTTAGGGTTAGATATACGTTAGGGGGAAGGTTAGCGTTAGGGTTAGTGTTAGGGTTAGGGTGAGGGTGAGGTTTAGGATTAGATATAGGATTAGGGGGAGGGTTAGCGTTAGGGTTAGGGTTAGGGTTATGGTTAGGTTGAGGTTTAGGTTTAGGGTTAGGGTTAGGGTTAGAGTTATTGTGAGGGTGGGTGATAGGGTTACGGTTAGGGTTAGGGTTAGAGTGAAGTTTAGGGTTAGTGTTAGAGTTGGGGTTATGGTGAGGGTTAGGGTGAGGGTGAGGGTAAGGTTTAGTGTTAGAATTAGGATTAATGTAAGGGTTAGTGTGAGTTTGAGTGTTAGGGTTAGGGTTAGGCTTAGGTTTAGGCTGAGCATGAGGTTGAGGGTGAGTTTTAGGGTTAGGGATAGGGTGAGTTTTAGTGTTAGGGTTAGGGTTAGAGTTCAGGTTAGGTTGAGGGTGAGGTTTAAGGGTATGGTTAGGGTCAGGGTGAGGGTTAGGGTTAGGGTGAGGTTTAGGGTGGGGGTGACGGTTAGGGTAAAGGTGAGTTTTAGGCTGAAGTTGAGGGTTATGGTAAGGGTGAGGGTTAGGTTTAGGGTGAGGGTTAGATTTACGGTTAGCATGAGGGTGAGGGTTAGATTGAGAATTAGGGTTAGGGTTAGTGTGAGGTTTAGGGTGAGTATGAGGGTTAGGGTTAGGGTGAGGGCTAGGGTCAGAGTGAGGGTGATGGTTAGATTCAGGATTAGTTTTAGGGTTAGTGTGAGTTTTAAGTTGAGGATGAGTTTTAGGGTTAGGTTTAGGGTTATGATTAATATTAGGGTTAGGCTTAAGGTGAGGGTTAGGGTGAGGGTGAGGTTCAGGGTTAGTGTTTGGATTAAGATTATGTTTAGGGTTAGGGTGAGTGTGAGGGTTAGCGTTAGGTTTAGGTTTAGGCTTAGTGTTTGGCTGAAGGTGAGGGTGAGGGTTAGGTTTAGGGTGAGTGTTAGGGTTAGGGTTAGGGTGAGAGTTGGGGTTCGGGTTAAGTTTAGGGTTAGGTTGAAGGTTAGGGTAAGGGTTACAGTGAGGGTGAGGGTTAGGGTTAGGTTGAGGGTGAGGGTTAGTGTTAGTTTTAGGGTTAGGGTTAGGATGAGGGTTAGGGTTTGGATTAGGGTTAGGCTGAGGGCTAGGGTGAGGGTGAGATTTAGGGTTAGGGTTAGGGTGAGGTTTAGGTTTAGGTTTAGGGTTAAGGTTAGTGTTAGAGTGAGGGTTCGATTGAGCATTAGGGTTCAGGTTAGGGTTAGTGTTAGGTTTAGAGTGAGCATGAGGGTTAGGGTTAGGGTGAGGTTGAGGTTTAGAATTAGGTTTATGGTGAGTGCTAGGGTGAGTGTTAAGATGAGGGTGAGGGTGGGGGTGAGAATTAGGGTTAGGGTTATTGTGAGGGTGAGGGTGAGTTTTAGGGTTATAATTAGGTTGTGGGGGAGAGTTTGGGTGAGGTTTAAGGTTAGGGTTAGTGTTATGTTTAGGGTGAGGGTGATGGTTAGGTTGAGGTTTAGGGATAGGGTTAGGTTTAGGATTAGGGTAAGGTGAGCATGAGTATGAGGGTTAGGGTGAGGGTTAGGGTTAGGGTTAGGGTTAGGCTGAGGGTGAGGGTGAGCTTGCGGGTGAGTGTGAGGTATAGGGTTAAGTTTATGGTTAGGCTTAGGTTTATGCTCAGGATTAGGCTGAGAATGAGGGTGAGTGTGAGGTTTAGGGTTAGGGTGAGGGGTAGGGTTAGGGTTATGGGGAGGGTTAGGATGAAGGTTAGGGTTAGGATTAGTGTTAGTGTGAGGGCTAGGGTGAGGGTTATGTTTATGGTTAGGGTTAGGGTGAAGTTTAGGTTTAGGGTTAGGGTTAGGGTTAGGGTTTGGTTGAGGTTTAGAGTTAGAGTTAGTGTTAGGGTGAGGGTGAGGTTTAGGGTTAGAGTTAGGTTTAGGGTGAGGGTTAGGTTGAGGGTTAGGGTTAGGGTTAGTGTTAGGGTTAGGTTTAGAGTTAGTGTTAGGGAGAGGGTTTGTGTTAGGTTTAGGGTTAGGGATAGGATTATTGTTAAGTAATGGTGAGTGTGTTTTTTAGGGTTAGGTTTAGGGTTCGGCTTAGGGGTAGGGTGAGTGTGAGGTTGAGGGTAAGGGTTAAAGTTAGGTTGAGGTTTCCGGTTCCGGTTAAGTGGAGGGTTAGGATGAGGGTTAGTGTTAGGATTAGGGTTAAGTTAAGGACTAGGGTGAGGGTGAGGTTTAGGGTGAGTTTTAGCTTTAGGGTTAGGGTTCGGGATAGGGTGAGGTTGAGGTTTAGGGTTAGAGTTAGGGTTAGCGTGAGGCTGAGTTTGAGGGTTAGGTTTAGGGTTAGTGTTAGGGTTAGAGTTAGGGTTAGGGTGAGGGTTAGGATGGGGGTGAGGGTTAGGGTTAGGGTTAGGTTTAGGGTGAGGTTTAGGGTTAGGGTTAGGGTTAAGGTGAGGTTGAGTATTAGGGTTAGGGTGATGGTTAGAGTTTTAGGGTTGGGGTGAGGGTTAAGGTGAGGTTTAGGTTTAGGTTTGGGATTAGGGCTAGGGTGAGGGCTAGGGTGAGCCTGAGGGTTAGGTTTAGCATTAGGGTGAGGTTTATGGTTAGGGTTAATTTTAGAGTTAGGGTGAGTGTTAGGGTTAGGGTTATGTTTAGGGTGAGGGGTAGGGTTAGAGTGAATGTTAGCGTTAGGGTTAGGGTGAATTTTAGTGTTAGTTTTAGGGTTAGAATTAGGGTTAGGGTGAGGGTGAGGTTTAGGGTTAGAGTTATGGTTTGGGTGAGGTTTAGGGTGAGGGTTAGGGTTAGGGTTAGGGTTAGGGTGAGGGTTTGGTAAGGGTTAGGGTTACGGTGAGGGTGAGGTTTAGGGATAGGGTTAGGGTAATTTTAGTGTTATTGTTAGGGTTAGTGATAGAGTTACAGTGAGGGGGAGGGGGAGGGGGAGGTTTAAGGATAGAGTGAGGTTTAAGGTTATGTTTAGGGTTAGAGTTAGGGTTATGGTGAGGGTTATGGTGAGGGCTAAGTTTAGAGTTTGTGTAAGGGTTAAGGTGAGGGGTAGGATGAGGGTTAAGTTAAAGGTTTGGGTGAGATTTAGGGTTCGGGTTACAGTGAGGGTGAGGGATAGGGTTAGTTTGAGTGTTAGGGATAGGATTAGGTTTAGGGTGAGGGTTAGGGTTAGGGTTAGGATGAGTGTTAGGTTTAGGATTAGGGTTAGGATTAGGGTTAGGGTGAGTGCCAGGGAGAGGGTGAGGATTAGGGTTAGTGTTCAGTTGAGGTTTAGGGTTAGGTTTAGGGTGAGGGTGAGGGTTAGGCTGAGGGTTAGGCTTATGGTGAGGGTGTAGGTTAAGGTTAGGGTGAGTGTTAGGGATAGGATGAGGGTTAGGGTGAGGGTGAAGGTTAGAATTAAGGTTAGAGTTAGGATTATTATTAGTGTTATGGTTATGGTTATGTTTGCAGTGAGGGTGAGGCTGAGGGTGAGGGTTAGGGATAGGATTAGTGTTAGGGTTAGGTTTAGGGTTAGGATTAGTGTTATTGTTAGGGTTAGGGTTAGAGTTACGGTGAGGGTGAGAGTGAGGGTAAGGGTGAGGTTTAGGGTTAGGGTTAGGGTGAGGTTTAGGGTTAGGGTTAGGATTAAGGTTAGGGTGAGTGTGAGGTTTTGGGTTAGAGTTAGGTTTAGGGGGAGGTTTAGGGGGAGGTTTAGTGTTAGGGTTAGTGTTTGGGTTAGGGTTAGGGTGAAGTTTA
This sequence comes from Dipodomys merriami, assembly GCF_024711535.1. Taxonomy (NCBI): domain Eukaryota; kingdom Metazoa; phylum Chordata; class Mammalia; order Rodentia; family Heteromyidae; genus Dipodomys; species Dipodomys merriami. The sequence goes on from NW_027203348.1 coordinate 923,332, forward strand.
AGTTGAGGTGTAGGGTTAGGGTTACAGTTAGGGTTAGGATGTGGTTTAGGGTGAGCCTGAGTGTCAGGGTTCCTGTTAGGGTTAGTCTTAGGCTTAGGGTGAGGTTTGGGGTAAGGATTAGGTTTTGGGTTACGGTTATGTTGAGGGTTAGGATGAGGTTTAGGGTTAGGATTAGGGTTAGAGTGAGGGCTTGGGTGCGGTTTAGGCTTAGGTTTAGGTATAGGCTTAGGCTTAGAGTTAGTCTGAAGGTGAGGTTGAGTGTGAGGGTTAGGGTTTGGGTGATGGTTAAGTTTAAGTTTAGGGTGAGGGTTCGGGTGAGGGTTAGGTTTAAGGTGAGGGTGATGGTAAGCGTAAAGGTGAGGGTTAGGCTGAGGGTGAGGGTTAAGATAAGGGTAAGGGTTAGGGTTAGCGTGAGCGTTAGGTTAAGGGTTACGGTTAGGGTAGGGTGAGGGTGAGGGTTAGATTGAGTATTAAGGTTAGGGTTAGTGTGAGGTTTAGTGTGAGGATGAGGGTTAGGTTTAGGGTGAGGGTTAGGGTTAGAATTATAGTTAGGGTGAGGTCTAGGGTGAGCATGAGGTTTAGGGTTAGGGTTAGGGTTAGGATTAGGGTGAGGGTGAGGGTGAATGTGTGGCTTAGGGTTAGGTTTACGGTTAGGCTTAGGTTTAGGCTAAGGGTGAGGTTGAGTGTGAGTGTTAGGGTTAGGTGAGCGTTAGGTTTAAGGTTAGGGTGAGGTTTAGGATGAGGCTTAGGGTTAGGATGAAGGTTAGGGTTAGGATTAGGGTTTGGATGAGGGCTAGGTTTAGGGTGAGGGTTAGGGTGAGGGTTATGGTGAGGTTTATGTTTCGGGTTAGGTTTAGGGTTAGGGTGAGTGTTAGGGTTAGAGTTACGGTGAGGGCCAGGTTTAGGGTTAGGTTGAAGGATAGAATTAGGTTTAGGGTTAGGGTAAGGGTTAAGTTTAGGGTTAGGGTGAGGGTTAGTATGAGGGTTAGGGATACAATTATGGTTAAGGTGAGGGCTAGGGTGAGTGTGAGGGTAAGTGTTAGGGTTAGGGTGAGGTTTAGGGTTAGGGGTAGGGCTAGGTTTAGGGTGACGGTTAGGGTTCAGGTTAGGGTTAGGCTTAGGGTGAGGGCTAGGGTGAGGGTTATGTTTAAGGTTAGGGTTAGGGTGAGGGGGAGTTTTAGGGTTAGAGTTAGGGTTAGGTTGAGGGATACCGTGAGGTTTAGGTTTAAGGTTAGTGTTAGGGTTACGGTTAGGGTGAGGGTTAGTGTTAGGGTGAAGCTTAGGTTTAGGGTTAGGATTAGGATTAGGGTTAGGGTGAGGGTGAGTGTGAGGGTTAGGGTTAGGGTTAGTGTTAGGCTTAGGGTAAGGCTGAGCATGAAGTTGAGAGTGAGGGTTAGGGTGAGACAGGTTTAGGGTTAGAGTTAGTGTTAAAGTGAGGGTTAATGTGATTGTTAGTGTTAGTGTTAGGGTTAGGGGTAGGGTTAGGGTGAGGGTTAGGTTGAGGGTTAGTGTTAGGGATAGGGTTAGGTTTAGGATTAGGGTTTTCGTGAGGGTGAGGATAAGGGTGAGGATTAGGGTTAGGGTTCGGTTTAGGGTTAGCGTTTGGGTGAGAGTTAGGGTTCGGGTTAAGTTTAGGGTTAGGGTTCGGGTTAGGGTTAGGGTTATTGTGAGGGTGAGGGTTAGAGTTAGGGTGAGGGTAATGGTTAAGATTAGGGTTAGGGTGAGGATTAGGGTTAGGGTTAGAGTAAGAGTTAGGATGAGGTTTAGGGTTAGGATTATGGTTAGGGTGAGGTCTAGGGTGAGGGTGAGGGTTAGGGTTAGTGTTTGGGTGAGGTTTAGCGTTTGTGTGAGGGTTAGGGTGAGGGTTAGGATGAGGGTTAGGGTTACGGTGAGGGTTAGGGTTAGGGTTAAGGTGAGGGTTAGGGTTAGGTTTAGTGTTAGGGTGAGGGTGAAATTTAGGTTTAGGGTTAGGGTTAGGATTATTGTTATTGTTATGATTATGGTGACCTTTGCTGAGAGGGGGAGGCTGAGGTTGAGAGGGATGGGATTAGGGTTAAGGTTAGGTTTAGGGTTAGGATTAGTGTTATTGTTAGGGTTAAGGTTAGAGTTACATTGAGAGTGAAGGTGAGGGTAAGCGTGAGGGTTAGGGTTAGGATTAGGGTTAGGTTTAGGTTGAGGGTGAGTGTGAGGGTTAGGGTTAGTGTTAGGGTTAGGCTTAGGGTTAGGGTGTTTGTTAGGATTAGGGTTTGGTTTAGGGTGATGGTGAGGTTTAGGGTTAGGGTGAGTGTGAGGGTGAGGGTTAGGGTTAGGGTTATTGTGTTAGGTTTACAGTGAGGGTTATGTTTAGGGTGAGTGGTACGGTTAGGGTTAGGGTTATGCTGAGGTCACGGTGAGGGTCAGGGTTAGGGTTAGGGTTAGTGTGAGGACTAGGGTGAGGTTGGGTGTTAGGGTTAACATTAGGTTGAGGTTAATGTTTCATTTTGGCTTAGGCTTAGGGTGAGTGTTAGGGTGAGGGTTACATTGAGGGTGAGGCTTAGGGTTAGGGTGAGGGTTAGGGTTAGGGTTAGGATGAGGGTGATGGACAGATTAGGGTTAGGGTTAGGGTTATTGTTATGGTTATGGTTAGGGTTAAGTTTACAGTGAGGGCTAGGTTGAGGTTGAGGTTAGGGTTTGGGTTAGGGTGAGGTTTAGTTTAGGGTTAGGGTTAAGGTGAGGGTGAGCGTGAGGTATTGGCTTAGGCTTAGTGTTAGTTTGAGTGTGAGGTTGAGGGTGAGGGTTAGGGTTCTGGTGATGGTTAAGTTTACGTTTAGGGTGAGGGTTAGAATGAGGGTTAGGGTTAGGGTGAGTGTGATGGTAAGTGTAAAGGTGAGGGTTAGGCTGATGATGAGGGTTAAGATAAGGGTAAGCGTTAGGGTTAGTGTGAGGATTAGGGTGAGGATGAGGGTTAGTTTTAGGGTGAGGGTTAGGTTTAGAATTACGGTTAGGGTGAGGGCTAGGGTGAGCGTGAGGATTAGGGTTGGGTTTAGGGTGAGGTTGAGGTTTAGGTTAAGGTTGAGGGTTAAGATTAGTGTTATGGTTAGGGTTAGTGTAAGGGTGAGGGTAAGTGTTAGGGTGATGGTTGGATTTAGGGTTAGGGTCATTGTTAGGGTTAGGTTTATGGTTACACTTACAGTGAGGGTGAGGGTTAGGCTTAGGTTTAGGGTTAGGTTTAGGGTTAGGGTTACAGTTAGACTTTGGGTTAGGGCTAGGATTAGGCTTAGGGTGAAGGCTAGAGTGACGGTGAGTGTTTGGGTTAGTGTTAGGGTTAGGATTTGGTTGAGAGTGAGGGTGAGTGTGTGGGGTAGGATTAGGTTTAGGGTTAGGCTTAGGGTTAGGCTAAGGGTTAGGTTGAGGGGGAGGGTTATGTTTAGTGTGAGGGTTAGGTTTAGGGTTAGGGTGAGGGCTAGTGTGAGGGTGAGGCTTAGGGTTAGGGTTAGGGTGAGGTTTATTGTTAGGTTTAGGTTTACGGATAGGATGAGGTTTAGGGTTATTGTTATGGTGAGGGTGAGGGTTAGGGTTAGCTTGAGGGTTGGATTAGGGCTAGGTTTAGGTTGAGTGTTAGGGTTAGGGATTTGTTAAGAGTTATCATGAGGGATAGGGTTAGGATTAGCGTTAGGATGAGGGCTAGGGTGAGAGTGAGGGTTAGGGTTAGGGTAATGGTTAGGTTTAGGTTTTGCGTTAGGTTTAGGGTTAGGGTTAGGGTTACGGTGAGGCTCAGGGTTAGGGTTTGGTTGCTGGTTGGAATTAGGTTTAGGGTTAGGGTGAGGGTTAGGGTTAGTGTTATGGTGAGGGTTAGGATGAGGGTTAGGGATACAATTAGGGTTAAGATGAGGGCTGGTTTGAGGATGAGGGTAAGTGTTAGGGTTAGGGTAAGGTTTATGGTTAGGGGTAGGATTAGGTTGAAGGTGAGGTTAAGGGTTAGGGTTAGGGTTAGGTTTAGGCTTAGGGAAAGGCTGAGTGTGAGGTTAAGCGTGAGGGTTTGGGTGAGGGTGAGGTTTAGGGTTAGAGTTAGGGTTAGGGTTAGAGTGAGCATTAGGGCGAGGGTTAGGGTTAGGGATAGGGTTAGGTTTAGGATTAGGGTTTGAGTGAGGGTGAGTGTGAGGGTTATGTTTAGGGTTAGGGTTATTCTTAGGAATAGGCTTTGGGTTACAGTGAGGGTTAGGGTGAATGTTAGGATGCGGGTCAGGTTTAGGATTAGGGTTAGGTTTAGGGTGAGGTTTAGGGTTAGGGTTAGGTTTAGGGATAGGGTGAGGGTTAGGGTTAGGGTTATGGTGAGGGTGAGGTTTAGGCTTAGGTTGAGGGATAGGATTAGGGCTAGGTTTAGGGTGAGGGTTAGGGTTAGGGTTAGGGTGAGGGTTAGCATGAGGGCTAGGGTTAGGATTAGGTTTAGGGTGAGGGTTTGGTTTATGGTGAAGGTGTGGGTTAGGTTTGGATTGAGGGTTATTGTGAGGACTAAGTTGAGGGTTAGGGTTAGGATTAGGGTTAGTGTGAGGGTGCGTGTAAGGGTTTAGGGTTAGGGTTATCCTTAGGCTTAGGGTTAGGCTGAGGGTGAGGTTGGGGATGAGGCTTAGGTTTAGAGTGATGGTTCCGGTTATGGTTAGGTTGAGTGTTATGATGAGGGTTGGGGTTAGGATTAGGGTTAGGGTGAGGGCTAGGTTGAGTGTGAGGTTTAGGGTTAGGTTTAGGTTTAGGCTTAGGGTTAGGCTGAGGCTTAAGGTGAGGTTGAGGGTTAGGGTTAGAGTGATGGTTAGTGTTACAGTATGGGTGAGGGTTAGGATGAGGGTTAGAATTAGGGTGAGGGTAAGGATGAGGGTGACAGTAAGAGCAAAGGTGAGGGTTAGGCTGAGGGTGAGGGGTATGTTAAGGGTGAGGGTGAGGGTTAGAGTTAGGTGAGTGTGAGGGTTAGATTGAGGATTAGTGTTAGTGTTAGTGTGAGGTTTAGGGTGAGGATGAGGGTTAGGGTTAGGGTGAGGGATAGGTTGAAGTTGAGGGTTAGGGTTAGGGTTAGGGTGAGGTTTAGGTTTAGGGTGATGGTTAGTGTTAGTGTGAGGGTTAGTGTTAGCGTTTGTGTTAGTGTTAGGGTTAGCGTAAGTGTTAGGGTAAAGTATTGGTTTAGGGTGAGGTTTAGGATTAGGGTTAGGGTTTGGGTTATGGTGAAGGTGAGGTTTAGGGTTAGAGTTAAGGTTAGGGTGAGAGTTAGGGTTAGGGTTAGGGTTAGGTTACTGTTAGGGTTAGGGTTAAGGTGAGGTTTATTTTGGGAGTGAGGGTTAGTGTTAGGTTTAGGATTAGGATTAGGGTTAAGGTGAGGGTGAGTGTGAGTGTTAGGGTTAGGGTTAGGATTAGGATTAGAGTTAGGGTGAGGGTGAGGGTTATGGTTACGGTGAGTGTTGGGGTTAGGGTTACTGTGAGGGTTAGGGTGAGGGTTAATCTTAGACTTAGGGTTTGAGTGTGGGCTAGGGTGAGGGTGAGTGTTAAGGTTAGGGTTGTGGTGAGTGTTAGGGTGAGGGTTAGGTTAGTGTTAGGTTTAGGGTTGGGATTAGGGTTAGGCGAAATTTTAGGCTGACGGTGAGGTTGAGGGTGAGGGTTATGGTGAGGGTGAGGGTTAAGGTTAGGGTTAGGGTGAGGTTTAGTGTTAGGGATAGGGTTAGTGTTAGTCTTACGGTTAAGTTGAGAGTTAGGGGGAGGTTTAGGTTTAGGGTGAGACTTAGGGTTAGCATTAGGGTTAGGGTGAGGGTGAGGTTTAGGGATAAATTAGGGTTTGGGTGAAGCTGAGGGTGAGGGTTAATGTCAGGGTTAGTGTTAGGGTTAGGGTTAAAGTGAGGGTGAGGATTAGGGTTAGGGTTAGGATTAGGATTAGGATTAGCGTTAGGGTTAGTGTGAGGGTTAGTGTTAGGTTTAGCCTTAGGTTTAGGCTGAATGTGAGGGTGAGCGTTAGGGTTAGGTTTAGGTTGAGGGTTAGGTTTAGGGTTAGGGTGAGGTTTAGTGTTAGGGTTAGCGTTAGAATTAGGGTTAGGGTGAGGGTGAAGTTTAACGGTACAATTAGGGATAGGGTGAGGGATAGGGTGAGGGTTAGGTTTAGGGTGAGGGTTAGGGTGGGGGTGACGGTAAGGGTAAACATGTGGGTTAGGCTGAAGGTGAGAGTTACTCTAAGGGTGAGGGTTAGGGTTAGGGTTAATGTTATGTTTATGGTTAGGGTTTAGGTTATGGTGAGTGTGAGTGTGAAGGTTAGGGTTAGGGTTAAGGTTAGGCTTAACGTGAGGGTGAGGTTTAGGGTTAGGGTTATGGGGAGGGTTAGGATGAGGGTTAGGGTTAGGATTAGTGTTAGGGTGAGCGCTAGAGTGAGGGTGAGGTTTAGGGTTAGGTTTATGGTGAGGTTTAGGGTTAGGTTTAGGGTTAGGGTTAGGGTGAGGTTGAGATTTTGGGGTTAGAGTTAGGGTTAGGTTGAGCCTGGGTGAGGGTTAGGGTGAGGGTTAGTGTTAGGGTGAGGGTTAGGTTGAGGGTTAGTGTGAGGGTGAGGGTTAGGGTTAGGTTTAGGTTTAGGATTAGGATTAGGGTTAGCGTTAGGGTTAGTGTCAGGGTTAGGGTTAGGATTAGGGTTAGGGTGAGTGTGAGTGTTACGATTAGGGTTAGGTTTAGGGTTAGGGTTAGGTTTAGGGTTAGCATTAGTGTTATTTTTAGGGTTAGGGTTAGAGTTACAGTGAAGGTGAGGGTGAGGGTGAGGGTTAGAGTTTGGCTTAGGTTGAGGTTTAGTGTTAGGGTTAGGATTAGGGTTAGGGTGAGGGTGAGGTTTAGGGTTAGATTTAGGGTTAGAGGGAGGGTTATTTCCTGGGTTAGGGTTAGGATTAGTGTTAGGGTTAAGTTTAGGGTGAGGGTTAGGTTGAGGTTAAGGGTTAGGGTTAGGTTTAGGATTAGGGTTACGCTGAGGATGAGGGTGGGGGTGAGGATTAGGGTTGTGATGATGGTTAGGGTTAGGGTTAGGTTGAGGGTTAGGATGAGGTTTAGGGTTAGGATTAGGTTTAGCTTTAGGGCTAGGGTGAGGCTGAAGGTTAGGGTAAGTGTTAGGCTTAGGCTTAGGGTGAGGCTGAGCCTGAGGTTGAGGGTGAGGGTTAGGGTTAGAGTGATGTTTAGGTTTACGGTTAGGGTGAGGGTTAGGGTGAGGTTTAGAGTTAGGCGTAGAGTTATGGTAAGCATGATGGTAATGGTGAAGGTGTGGTTTAGGCTGAGGGTGAGGGTTAAAATAAGTGTGAGTGTTAGCGTTAGGTTCACGATTAGGGTAAAGGTTAGGGTTAGGGTTCGGGTGAGGGTTAAATTGAGGATTAGGGTTAGGGTTAGTGTGAGGTTTAGGGTGATGATGAGTGTTAGGGTTAGGGTGAGGGCTAGGATGAGGGTGAGGGTTAGGGTTAGTTTTAGGGTTAGGGGTGAGATTTAGGATTAGGGTGAGTGTTAGTGTTAGTGTGAGGGTGAGTGTTAGGTTTAGGTTTAGTGTTAGGGTGAGGGTAAGTGTTATGTTGGAGGTTAGGGTGAGGGTGAGGTTTATGGTTTGGTTTTGGGTTAGGGTTTGGTTTAGGTTGAGTGTGGGAGTGAGGTTTAGTGTTAGATATAGTTTTGAGGGAAGGTTAGGGGGAGGGTTAGTGTTAGGGTTAGTGTTAGGGTTAGGGTGAGGGTGAGGTTTAGGTTGATGTTTAGAGTTAGGGTTAGGGTTAGTGTGAGGGTTAGTGTTAGGGTTAGGGTTAGTGTTAGGGTGAGGGTAAGTGTTAGGGTGAGGGTTTGGGTTAGGGTGAGTGTTATGGTTAGGTTGAGGTTAGGATTTGTTTTAGGGTTTTTCTTAGTGTTAGCTTTAGGGTTATAGTTACAGTGAGCTTGAGGGTGAGGGTGAGGTTTAGGGTTAGGTTGAGGGTTGGGTTGAGGTTAAGATTTAGGGTTATGGTTAGGGTTAGGATTAGGTTTAGGGTGAGGGTAAGTGTGAGGGTTAGGCTTAGCCTTAGGCTGTGGGTTAGGCTGAGGGTGAGAGTGGGGGTGAGTTTTAGGGTTAGAGTGATGGTTAGGGTTAGGGTTAGGGTGAGGGTTTGGGTTAGGATTAGGGTTAGTGTAAGGGCTAGGGTGAGGGTGAGTTTTAGGGTAAGGGTTAGGCTTAGTCTTAGGGTTAGGCTGAGCGTGAAGTTGAGGGTGAGGGTTAGGGTTAGGGTTAGGGTGAGGGTTAGCGTTTGGGTTAGTTTTAGAATTTGGTTTAGTGTGAGGGTGAGGTTTAGGGTTAGATTTAGGGTTAGGGTTAGGTTTAGGTTGAGGGTTAGGGTTAGGGTTAGTGTTAGGGTTGGGGTAGTGTGAGAGTTAGGTGGAGGGTTAGGGTTAGGGATAGGTTTAGGATTAGGGTTAGGGTGAGGGTGAATATGTGTGCTAGGGTTAGGTTTAGGGTTAGGCTTAGGGTTATGCTGAGGATGAGGTTGAGTGTTAGGTTTAGGGTGAGGGTGAGTGTATGTGTTAGGGTTAGGTTTAGGGTTAGGCTTAGGGTTAGGCTGAGGATGAGGTTGAGGGTGAGGGTTAGGGTTAGGGTGAGGGTTAGGGTTAGGTTTAGGGGGACGGTTAGGATGATGGTAAGGGTTAGGATTAGGATAGGGTGAGGGCTGGGGAGAAGTTGAGGTGCAGGTTTAGGGTTAAGGTGAGGTTTAGGTTTAGGGTTCGGGTTAGGGTTTGGGTGAAGTTTAGCTTTAGAATTAGGGTAACCGTGAGGCTGAGAGTGAGGGTTAGGCTTATTGTTAAGGTTAGGATTAGGGTTAGGGTTATGGTGAGTTTGAGGGTTAGGGTTAGGTTTAGGCTTAGGCTTAGGCTGAGGGTGAGGGTTTGGGTGAGGGTTAGGGTTAGGGTGAGGGTTAGGGTTAGGGATAGGGTGAGATTTAGGCTTCGGGTTAAGTTTAGGGTTAGGGTGAGGGTTAGGGTAAGGGTTAGAGTGAGGGTGAGGGTTAGGGTTAGGTTGAGCGATAGGGTTAGGGTTAGAGTTAGGGTGATGTTGAGGGTGAGAGTAAGGGTTAGGGTTAGGGTTAGGGTGAGGATGAGGGTTAGGGTTAGGATTAGGGTTAGGGTGAGGGCAAGGGTGAGGGTGAGGTTTAGGGTTAGTTTTGGGGTGAGGTTTATGGTTATGGTTAGGGTGAGGGTGAGGTTTAGCGTTAGAGTTAGTGTTAGGGTGCGGCTGATTGTGAGTGTTAGGGTTAATGTTAGTGTTAGAGTTAGGTTTAGGGTGTGTGTTAGTGTGAGGGTGTGGGTTAGGGTTAGTGTAGGGTTAGGCTTAGGTTTAGGCTAAGGGTGAGGGTGAGGGTGAGGTTTAGTGTTAGGGTGAGGGTTAGGGTTAGGGTTAGGGTGAGAGTTTGGGTTCGGGTTCAGTTTATGGTTAGGGTGACGGTTAGGGTTAGGGTTACGGTGAGCGTGAGGGTTAGGGTTAGGTGGAGGGTTACGGTTAGATTTATGGAGAGGATTAGGAGGAGAATTAGGGTTTGGATTCGGGTTAGGGTGATGGCTATGATGAGGGTTAGGTTTAGTGTTAGGGTGAGGTTTAGGGTTAGGGTTAGTTTGAGTGTGAGGGTTTGGATGAGGGTTAAGTTTACTGTGAGCCTGAAGGTTAGGGTTAGGGTGAGGGTTAGGGTTAGGATTAGGGTTAGTGTGATTGTGAGTGTTAGGATTAGGGTTAGGGTTAGGGTTAGGTTTTGGTTTAGGGTTAGGATTAATGTTATTGTTATGGTTTGGGTTAGCGTTAAGGTGAGGGTGAGGGTGAGGGTGAGGGTGAGGGTTAGGGTTAGGTTTAGGGTTAGCGGTAGGATTAGGGTTAGGGTGAGTGTAAGGTTTAGGGTTAGATTTGGGTTAGGGGGAGGGTCAGTTCGTAGTTTAAGGTTTAGGGTTATTGTTATGTTTAAGGTTAGGGTGAGGGTTAGGTTTAGGTAATGAGTTAGGGTTAGGGTTAGGTTTGGGATTAGGGTTAGGGTGAGGGTGAATGTGAGGGTTAGGGTTAAGGTTAGGCTTAGGGTTAGACTGAAGCTGAGGGTGGGGTTGAGTGTTAGGGTTAAGGTGATGATTAGGGTTAGGGTTAGGTTGAGGGTTAGGATGAGGGTTAGGTTTAGGATTAGGGTTAGGATGAGGGGTAGGGTGAGGTTGAGTGTTAGGTTTAGGGTTTTGGTTAGGTTTACAGTTAGGGTGACTGTTAGGATGAGATTTAGGTTTAGGGGGAGGGTTAGGGTGAGGATGATGGTAAGGGTAAAGTGGAGGTTTAGGTTGAGGGTGACGGTTAAAATAAGGTTGAGGGTTAGGGATAGGTTTAGGGTTCGGGTTAGGGTTAGGGTGAGGGTGAGGGTTAAATAAAGGATTAGGGTTAGGGTTAATTTGAGGTTTAGGGTGAGGAATTGGGATAGGGTTAGGTTGAGGGTGAGGGTTAGAGTTAGGCTTAGGGTGAGGGCTAGGGTGAGCGCTAGGGTGAGGGTGAGGGTTAGGGTTAGAGTTAGGGTTAGGGTGAGGTTTAGGAGTAGGGTGAGGTTTAGGGTTAGTGTAAGGGTTAGTATTAGGGTTAGGGTTAATGTTAGGGTGAGAGTAAGTGTTAGGGTGAGGGTTAAGTTTCGGGTGAAGGTTATGGTTAGGGTGAGGGTTAGGGTTAGGGTTATTGTTAGGGTTAGGGTTAGGGTTACGTTTATAGTGAGGGTTAGTGTGAGGGTTAGGGTTAGGGTTAGCAATAGGCTTAGGTTTAGGGTGAGGTTTCGAGCTAGGGTTTAGGTTAGTGTGAGTGTGAGGCTGAGGATTAGTGTTAGGTTTAGGGTTAGGGTTAGGGTTTGCTTTAGGGTTAGGCTTAGGTTTAGAGTGCGGGTTACGATGAGGGTTAGGGATAGGGTTAGGGTTAGGCTTAGGTTTAGGCTGAGGGTGAGTGTGAGGGTTAGGTTAATGGTTTGGGTTAGGGTGAGGGAGGCTGAGCCTGAGTATTACCGTTAAGTTTATGGTTAGGCTTATGGTTAGGTTTAGGGTTAGGGCTAGGGTTAGGGTTAATGTGAGGGTTAGGGTTAGGGTTAGGGTTAGGGTTAGGATTAGGGTTAGGGTGAGGATGAGGTTTAGGGTTAGAGTTAAGGTTAGTTTCAGGGTTAGGGTGAGGTTTAGTGTTAGGGTTAGTGTTAGGGTGAGGGTGAGGGTGAGGGTTAGTTTGAGTTTTAGAAATAGGGTTAGGTTTAGTACTAGGGATTGGGTGAGGTTGAGGGTGGGGGTGAGGATTAGGGTTAGTGTTAGGGTTAGGTAAGGTTTAGGCTGAGGGTGAGGGTGGGGGTGAGCATTAGGTTTAGGGTGATGGTTCGGGTTAGGGTTAGTGTTATTGTTGGGGTTAGGGTTAGAGTTACAGTGAGGATGAAAATACAGGTGAGGGTTAGTGTTAGGGTTAAGGTGGGGTTTAGTGTTAGGGTAAGGGTTAGGATGAGGGTGACGTTTAAGGTTTGAAATAGGATTAGGGTGAGGGTTAAGGTGACTGTTAGGGATAGGGTTAGTGTTAGGGTTAGGGTGAGGGTGAGGGTTAGTTTGAGGTTTAGGGTTAGGGTTAGTGTTAGTGTTAGCATTAGGTTGAGAGTTAGGGGGAGGTTTAGGGTTATGGTTAGGTTTAGGGATAGCGTTAGCGATAAGATGTGGGTGAGGTTTAGTATTAGAATTAGGTTTCAGGTAAGGCTGAGGGTGAGGGTTAGGTTTAGGGTTAGTGTTAGGGTAAGTTTTAGGGTGAGGGTTAAGGTGAGGGTGTGGGTTAGGTTTGGGGTTAGGATTAGGGTTAGAGTTAGGGTGAGTGTGAGGGTCAGGGTTAGGCTTAGGCTTAGCCTTAGGTTTAGGCTGACGGTGAGTGTGAGGTTTAGGGGTAGAGTTAGGGTTAGGGTGAGGGTTAGGTTGTGGATTAGGGTTAGGGTGAGGGTTAGGGTTAGGGTGAGTGTGAGGGTTAGTTTGAGGTTTAGGGATAGGGTTAGGTTTAGGACTAGGGTTAGGGTGAGGTTAAGGGTGAGGGTTAGGCTTAGATTTAGGTTTAGGGTGAGGGTGAGGGTGGGGGTGAGGATTAGGGTTAATGTTAGGGATAGGGTTAGGGTTAGGCTGAGGGTGAGGGTGGCGGTGAGAATTAGGTTTAGGGTGATGGTTCAGGTTAGGGTTAGTGTTATTGTTAGTGTTAGGGTTAGAGTTACAGTGAGGGTGAGAGTGTGGTTGAGGGTTAGGTTTATGGTTAGGGTGGGGTTTATGGTTAGGGTAAGGGTTAGGGTGAGGGTGAGGTGTAAGTTTAGATATAGGGTTAGGGAGAGGGTTAGGGTGAGGTTTAGGGATAGGGTTAGTGTTAGGTTTAGGGTTACGGTTACTGTGAGTTTGAGTGTGAGGGTTAGGTTAGGGTCAGGGTAAGGTTTAGGGTTTGGATTTGGGTTAGAGTGAGGGTTAGTGTGGGAGCGAGTTAGGGTTAGGGTGAGTGTTAGGTTGAGGTTTAGGGTTAGGGTAATTGTTAGTGTTAAGGTTAGGTTGAGAGTTAGGGGGAGGGTTAGGGTTAGGGTTAGTGTTAGGTTAAGATGTGGGTGAGGTTTAGTGTTAGAATTAGGGTTAGAGTGAGGCTATGGTTGAGGATTAGGGTTAGGGTTAGGATTAGGGTTAGGGTGAGGGTGAGGGTTAGTTTTAGGGTTAGGATTAGGATTAGGGTTAGGTTTAGGCTGAGTGTGAGGGTTATGGTTAAGGTTAGTGTTAGCCTTAGGTTTTGGCTGAGGGTGAGGGTGAGGGTGAGGGTTAGGTTTAGGGTGAGGGTTAGGTTTAGGGTGAGGGTGAGGTTTAGTGTTAGGTTTAGGGTTAGAGTTAGGGTTAGGGTGAGGGTGAGGTTTAGGGGCAGAATTAGGGTTAGCGTGAGGGTTAGGGTTAGGGGAAGTGTGTGGGTGAGGGTTAGATTGAGGTTTAGCTTTAATGTGAGGGCTAGGGTGAGGGTGAGTGTTAGGGTTTGGGTTAAGGTGAGGTTTAGTGTTAGGTTTAGGGTTAGTGTTAGGGGGAGGGTAAGTGTTAGGGTGAAGTTTAGGGTTAGGGTTAGGCTGAGGATGAGGTTGGGGGTAAGGATTATGGTTATGGTGATGTTTCGTTTTAGGGTTAGTGTTATTGTTAGGGTTAGGGATATAGTTACAGTGAGGGTGAGGGTGCGGGTGAGGGTTAGGTTTATGGTTAGGGTGGGGTTTAGGGTTAGGGTTAGGATTAGGGTTATGTTGAGGGTGCGGTTTAGGGTTAGATATAGGGTTAGGGAGAGGGTTAAGGTGAGGGTTAGGGTTAGTGTTATGGTTAGGGTGAGGGTGAGGGTTAGGTTGAGTTTTAGGTTTAGGGATAGGGTTAGGGTTAGTGTGAGGGTTATTGTTAGGGTTAGGGTTTGTGTTAGGGTGAGGGTTATGTTTCGGGTGAGGGTTAGGATTAGGGTTTGTGTTATTGTTAGGTTGAGGTTTTGGGTTATGGTTACTGTGAGGGTGACGATGAGGGTTAGTGTTAGGGTTAGGGTGAGGTTTAGGTATTGGATTAGGTTTAGAGTGAGGGTTAGGGTGAGGGTGAGGTTTAGGGATAGAGTTAGGGTTAGGGTAAGGGTTAGGTTGAGGTTTAGGTTTAGGGATATTGTTAGTGTTAGAGTCAGGGGGAGGGTTAGGTTTAGCGTTAGGGTTAGCATTAGGGTTAGGATGTGGGTGACGTTTAGTGTTAGAATTAGGGTTAGGGTGAGGGTGAGGGTTAGGTTTAGGGTTAGTGTTAGGGTTAGGGTGAGGGTGAGGGTTAGGGTGAGTGTGAGGGTTAGGTTTAGGTTTAGGGTTAGGATTAGGGTTAGGGTGAGGGGTAGTGTTAGCCTTAGGTTTAGGCTGAGAGTGAGGGTGAGGGTGAGGGTTAGGTTTAGGGTGAGGGTAAGTGTTAAGGTTAGGTTGAGGTTTACTGTTAGGTTTTGGGTTAGAGTTAGGGTTAGGTTGAGGGTAAGGTTTAGGGATAGAGTTAGGGTTAGGGTGAGGGTTAGGTTGAGTGTTAGAGTTAGGGTGAGGGTCATGTTGGGGGTGACGGTAAGGGTTAACCTGAGGTTTAGGCTGAGGGTGAGTGTTACGGTAAGGGTGAGGGTTAGGGTTAGGGTGAGTGTTAGGGTTAGGGGAAGGTTGTGGGTGAGGGTTTGAATGAGGATTAGGGTTAGGGTTAGGGCTAGGGTGAGGGTGAGGGTTAGGGTTAGAGTTAGGGTGAGTTTTAGGGTTAGGGTGATGGTTTGGGTTAGTGTGATGGTTAGTGTTAGTGTTAGGGTTAGTGTTAGGGTGAGTGTAAGTGTTAGGGTGAGGGTTAGGTTTAGGTTGAGGTTTATGATTAGGGTTACAGTGAGCATGAGTGTTAGGGTTAGGTTGATGGTTAGGGTTAGGGTTAGGGTGAGGATTAGGTTTAGGTATAGGCTGAGGGTTATGAGGAGAATTAGGGTTTGGATTAGGGTTAGGGTGAGGGCTAGGGTGAGGGTTAGGGTTAGGGTTAGTGTTAGAGTGAGGTTTAGGCTTAGGGTTATGGTTAGGGTGAGGGTTTGGATGCGGGTTAAGGTTATGCTGATGGTGAGGTTTAGGGTTTGGGTGAGAGTTAGGATTAGGGTTAGGGTTAGGTTTAGGTTAGTTTTAGAATTAGTGTTATTGTTAGGGTTTGTGTTAGAGTTAAGATGAGCGTGAGGGTGAGGGTTAGGGTTAGGGTTAGCATGAGGTTTAGAGTTAGGGTAGGATTAGGGTTAGGGTGAGGGTGACTTTTAGGGTTAGATTTGGGTTAGGGGGAGGGTTAGTACGTGGGTTAGAATTAGTGTTCGTGTTAGGGTTAAGGTTAGTTTTAGGGTGAGGGTAAGTGTTAGGTTGAGGGTAAGTGTTAGGGTGAGGGTTAGCGTTAGGGTGAGGGTTATGTTTAGTGTGAGGGTTAGGGTTTGGGTTTAGGTTAGCGTGAGGATTAGTGTTAGTGATAGGGTTATTGTTATGGTTAGGTTTAGGGTTATGGTTACTGTGAGGGTGAGGGTGAGGGTTAGGTTTAGGGTGATGTTTAGCGTTTGGGTTAGGGTTAGCGTGAGGGTTAGGGTGAGGGTGAGGTTTAAGGTTTCGGTTGGGGTTAGAGTTAGGTTTAGGCTGAAGGAGAAGTTTAGGGTTAGAGTTAGGGTTAGGGTGAGTGTTAGGTTGAGGTTAACGGTTAGGATTAGTGTTAGTGTTAGGGTTAGGTTGAGAGTTGGGGGGAGGGTTAGGGTTAGGGTTAGGGTTAGAGTTAGGGTTAGGATGTGGGTGAGGTTTAGTGATAGATTTAGGGTTAGGTTGAGGCTGAGTGTGAGGATTACCTTTAGGGTTAGTGTTAGAGTTAGGGTTAGGTTGAGGGTTAGCCTGAGTGTGAGGTTTATGGTTAGGTTTAGGATTAGGATTAGGGTTAGGGTTAGAGTGAGTATGAGTGTTAGGGTTAGGATTAGTGTTAGCCTTAGGTTTAGGCTGAGGATGAGGGTGAGAATGAGGGTTAGCTTTAAGTTGAGTGTTAGGGTTGGGGTTAGGGTGAGATTTAGTGTTAGGGTTAGAGATAGGGCTATGGTGAGGGTGAGGTTTAAGGGTAGAGTTAAGGTTAGGGTGAGGGTTAGGTTGAGGGTTAGTGTTAGGTTGAGGGTTAGGTTGGGGGTGACGGTAAGGGTAAACCTGAGGGTTAGGCTGAGGTCGAGGTTTATGGTAAGGATGAGGGTTAGGGTTAGGGTGAGGTTTAGGGTTAGGGGGTGGGTGTGGTTGAGAGTTAGATTGAGGATTAGGGTTAAGGTGAGGGCTAGGGTGAGGGTGAGGGTTCAGGTTAGGGTTAGTGTGAGGGTTAGTGTTAGGGTTAGGGTTAGTGTTAGGGTGAGGTTAAGTGTTATGGTGAGGGTTAGGTTTAGGGTGAGTGTTATGGTTAGGGTTGTGGTGAGCTTGAGGGTTAGGGTTAGTTTGATGGTTAGGGTTAGGGTTAGGGTGAGGGTTAGGTTTAGGATTAGGCTGAGGCTTAGGAGGAAAATTAGGGTTAGGATTAAGGTTAGGGTGAGGGCTAGGTTGAGGGTTAGTGTTAGGGTGAAATTTAGGGTTAGGGTTAAGGTTAGGGTGAGGGTTAGGATGAAGGTTAAGGTTATGGTAAAGGTGAGACTTAGGGTTTGGGTGAGGGTTAGGGTTAGGATTAGGGTTAGGCTGAGGGTGAGTGTGAGGATTAGGGTTATGGTTATGGTTAGGGTTAGGTTTAGGGTTAAAAATAGTGTTATTGTTAGGGTTAGGGTTCGAGTTAAGGTGAGGGTGAGGGTGAGGTTGAGGGTGAGGGTTAAGATTATAATTAGGATGAGGTTTAGGGTTACAGGTAGGATGAGGGTTAGGGTGAGGGTGAGGTTTAGCCTTAGATTTGGGTTAGGGGGAGGGTTAGTTTGTGGGTTCGGTTTAGGGTTTGTGTTAGGGTTAAGGTTAGTGTTAGGTGGAAGGTAAGTTTTAGTTTGAGGATTAGGGTTAGGATGAGGGTTATGGTTAGGTTGAGGGTTAGGGTTAGGGTTCGTGTTAGGGTTAAGTTTAGTGTTAGCTTGGGGGTTAGGGTTAGGGTTAGAGTTAGCGTTAGGGTGAGGGTGAGGATTAGGGGTAGAGTTATCATTAGAGTAATTTTTAGGGTTGGGGTGATGTTAAGGGTTAATGTGAGGGTTAGGGTGAGGGTGAGGGTGACGGTGGGGAGAGGGTTAGGGTTAGTGTGAGGGTTAGGGTGAGGGGAAGGTTGTGGGTGAGGTTTAGATTGAGGATTAGTTTTAGGGTTAGTGTGAGGTTTAGGGTGAGGATGAGGTTAGGGTTAGGGTTAGGGCTAGGGTGCAGGTGAGGGTTACCTTTAGGTTTAGGGTGAGATTTAGAGTTAGGGTGATGGTTAGGGTTAGTGTGAGTGTTAGTGTTAGGGATAGGGTTAGTGTTAGGGTAATGGTAAGTGTTAGGTTGAGGGCTAGGGTTAGGGTTAGTGTTAGGGTGAGGGTAAGTAGTAGGGTGAGGGTTAGGGTTAGTTTTAGGCTTAGGCTTAGTCTTAGGTAGAGCATGAGGGTGAGGGTGAGGGTTAGGATCAGAGTGAGGGTTAGGTTGAGGGTTAGGATGAGGTTTAGGGTTAGGATTAGGGTAAGGATGAGGGCTAGGTTGAGGGTTAGTGTGAGAGTTAGGGTTAGGTTTAGGATTAGGGTTATGGTGAGGTTAAGGGTTAGGGTTAGGGTTAGGGTTAAGGTTAGAGAATGTGTGAGGGTTAGGGTTAGGGTTTGGGTGAGGATGAGGATTAGGATTAGGTTTAGGGTTGGGTTAGGGTTACATTGAGGGTTAGGGTTAGGGTTAGGTTTAGGCTTCGGGTTAGGCTGAGGGTGAGGTTGGGGGTGAGGATTAGAGTTAGGGTTAGGGTTAGGCTTAGTTTAAGGGTTATTGTTAGTGTTAAGGTTAGGGTTAAGTTTTTGGTGAGGCTAAGGCTGAGGGTGTGGGTTTTTGTTAGGGTTAGGGTTAGGGTTAGTTTTAGGGTTAGGGTTAGTATTATTTTTAGGGTTAGGCTTAGAGTTACGGTGAGGTTGAGGGTGAGGGTGAGGGTTGGGGTTAGGGTGAGGTTTAGGGTTAGGGTTAGGGTTAAGGTTAGGATCAGGGTTAGGGTGTGGGTAAGTCTGAGGGTTATGGTGAGGGTTAGGCTTAGGCTTATGGTTAGTCTGAGGGTGAGGGTGGGGGTGAGGATTAGGGTTAGGGTGATGGTTTGGGTTAGGGTTAGTGTTATTGTTAGGATTTGGGTTAGAGTTACAGTGTGGCAGACGGTGCGGGTGAGGGTTAGGTTTAGGGTTAGGGTTAGGATAAGGGCTAGGATGAGGGTGAGGTTTGGGGTTAGGTTCAGGGTGAGCTTTAGGGTTAGGGTTAGGGTGAGGGTGAAGGTGAGGTTTAGGGTTAGAGTTAGGGTTAGGGTGAGGTTGACGGTGAGGGTGAGGGTTTGGTTTAGAGTTAAGATTAGGATTAGGGTTAGGGTTAGGCTGGGGGTGATGGTGAGGGTGAGGGTCATGTTGATGATGAGGGTTAGGTTTAGGCTGAAGACTAGGGTGAGGTTGAGTTTTAGGGATAGGGTTAGGGAGAGTTTTTGGGTTAGGGTGATGGTTAGGGTTAGTGTGAGGATTAGTGTTAGGGTTAGGGTTAGTGCTAGGGAAAATGTTAGGGTGAGGGTTAGGGTTAGGGTGAGGGTTATGGTTATGGTTATGGTTATGGTTAGGCTTAGCATTATTGTTAGGGTTAGGGTTAGGGTTAAGCTTACTGTGAGGGTGAAGGTGCGGGTTAGGGTTAGAGTGAGGGTGAGGGTTAGAATTAGGGTTAGAGTGAGGGCTAGGGTGAGGGTGAGTGTTAGGTTTAAGGTTAGGGTTAGGGTGAGGTTGAGGATTAGGCTGAGGGTTAGGGTTAATGTGAGGGTTAGTGTTAGGGTTAGGGTTAGTGTTAGGATTAGGGTGAGGGCTATGGTTTGGGTGAGGGCTATGTTTTGGGTGAGGTTTAGGGTTAGGGTTAGGGTTATTTTTAGGCTTCGGGTTAGGGTTACGGTTATGGTGAGGGTGAGGATGAGGGTTAGGGTTAGGGTTAGGGTGAGGGTTAGGATGTGGGATAGGGTTGGGATTAGGTTTAGACTGAGGGCTAGGATGAGGGTGAGGTTTAGGATTAGGGTTAGGGTGAGGTTTAGACTTAGGTGAGGGTTAGGGTTAGGGTGAGGTTGAGGTTTAGGGTTAGATTTAGGGTTAGGTTGAGACTGAGGTTGAGGGTTATGGTTAGGGTTAGTGTTAGTTAGGGTTAGTGTGAGGGTTAGGTTGAGGGTGAGGGTTAGGCTTAGGGTTAGGATTAGGATTAGGGTAAGGGTTAGGGTGAGTGTGAGGGTTAGGGTTGGGGTTAGGGTTAGGCTTAGGTTTAGGCTGAGGGTGAGGGTGAGGTTGAGGGTTAGGATAAGTGTGAGGGTTAGGTTAGGGTTTTGGTGAGAGTTAGGGTTCGGTTGAAGTTTAGGGTTAGGTTGAGTGTGAGGTTTAGGGTTAGGTTTAGGGTTATTGTTAGGGTTAGGGTTAGGGTTAGGGTTAGGTTTAGGGTTAGGATGACGGTTAGGTTAAGGGTTAGGTTTAGAGTTAGGTTTAGGATGAGGGTGAGATTTATGGTTAGAGTTTGGGTTAGTGTTAGGGGTAGGCTTCGGGTTAGGGTGAGTGTCTGTGTTAGTGTTAGGTCGAGGTTTAGAATGAGGTTTAGGGTTAGGATTAGGGTAAGGGTGTGGGCTAGGTTGAGTGTTAGGGTTAGGGCTAGGGTTAGGGATAGGGTTAGGTTTAGGATTAGGGTTAGGGTGAGGGTGAGTGTGAGAGATAGTGTTAGGGTTAATGTTAGGCTTAGAGTTAGGGTGAGGGTTAGGGTTAGGGTTTGGGTTAGGGTGAGGGTTAGTCTGTGGATTACGGTTAGGTTTAGGGTTAGGGTTAGTGTTATGTTTAGGGTTACGGTTAGGGTTACGGTGAGGGTTAGGGTTAGGTTTAGGGTTAGTTTTAGGGTTAGGCTTAGAGTTAGGGTTATTGTTAGGGTTATGTTAAGGTTTACGTTTGCGGTGAGGGTGAGGCTGAGTGTGAACGTTAACCTTATGGTTAGGGTGATGGTTAGTGTTATTGTTACCGTTAGGGTTAAAGTTACGGTGAAGTTGAGGGTGAGTTTGAGGGTTAGGGTTATGGAGAGGTTTAGGATAAGGGTTAGGGTTAGGGTGAGGATGAGGTTTAGGGTTAGAGTTAGGGTTAGCGGGAGTGTTAGGGAGAGGTTTAGGATTAAGGTTACTGATTTGGTTAGTGTGAGGGTGAAGGTTAGGTTGAGGTTGAGGGATAGGTTTACCTTTAGGATTAGGGTTAGGTTGAGGGTGAGTGTGAGGGTTAGGGTGAGGGTTAGGTTTACGGTTAGGGTGAGGGTTAGAATGAGGTTTAGTGTTAGGGTGAGGTTAGGGTGAGGATGATGGTAAGGGTAAAGGTGAGGCTTACGCTTAGGGTGAGGGTGAGGTTTAGATATACAGATAGGGGGAGGGTTAGGGTGAGTGTTAGGACTAGGGTTAGTGTTAAGGTTAGGTTGAGGGTGAGGTTTAGGTTGAGGTTTAGGGTTAGGGTTAAGTTTAGGGTTAGTGTGAGGGTTAGTGTTAGGGTTAGGTTTAGTGTTAGGATTAGGGTGTTAGGTTTAGGATATGGGTTAGGGTGAGTGTTACGGTAAGGGTGAAGGTTAGCATTAGGGTTAGGGTTATTGTTAGGGTTAGGTTTAGGGTTACGGTTACTGTGAGGGTGAGGGATAGGGTTAGGGTTAGGTTGAGGTTTAGGTTGGGGTTAGGGTTAGAGTTAGGGTTTGGGTGAGGATGAGGTTTAGGGTTATAGTTAGGCTTAGGGTGAAGTTTAGGGTTAGGGTTATGGTGATATTTAAGAGGAGGGTTACAGTTAGGGTTAGGGATAGGATTAGGATTAGGTTGAGGGTGAGTGTGTGTGTTATGGTTAGGTCTAGGGTTTATACTTAGGTTTAGGCTGAGGGTGAGGGTGAGGTTGAGGGTTAGGGTGAGGGTTATGGTTAGCGTTAGGGGGATGGTTAGTATGAGTATTAGGGTTAGGATTAGGGTTAGGGTAAGGTCTATGGTGAGGGTGAGGTTTATGGTTAGGGTTAGGTTTAGGGTTAGGGTGACGGTGAGGTTTAGGATTAGCGTTAGGTTTAGGTGAGGCTGAGGGTGAGGTTTAGGGTTAGGGTTACTGTTAGTTTTATGGTTAGGGTTAGGGTGAGGTTGAGGGTCAGGGATAGGTTTAGGATTAGGATTAGGGTTAGCGTTAGGCTGAGGGTTAGGGTGAGGATGAGGGTTAGTGTTAGGTTGAGGGCTAGGGTGAGGATGAGGGTTAGGGATAGGGTTAGAGTGAGGGTTAGGGTTAGGGTGATGGTTAGGGTTAGTGTTAGTGTTAGGGTTAGTGTTAGTGTGAGAGTAAGTGTTACGGTGAGGTTTAGGTTTAGGATGAGGGTTATTGTTAGAGTTAGGGTTAGGGTTACGGTTATGGTGTGGGTGAGGTTGAGAGTTAGGGTTAGGGTTACGATGAGGTTTAGGTTAAGCTTTAGGTTTAGGGTTAGGTTTAGGGTTAGGTTGAGGTTTAGGTTTTGGATTAGGGTTAGAGTTAGGTTTAGGGTGAGCAGGAGGTTTAGGGTTAGAGTTAGGGTTAGGGTGACGGTTAGGTTGAGGGTTAGGGTTAGTGTTAGCATTAGGGTTATGGTGAGAGTTAGGTGGAGGTTTAGGGTTAGGGTTAGGGTTAGGTTTAGGATTAGGTTTAGGGTGAGGGTGAGTGTGTGTGTTAAGTTTATGTTTAGGGTTCGGCTTAGGGTTAGGCTGAGGGTGAGGCTGAGGGTGAGAGTTAGGGTTAGGGTGAGGGTTAGGGTTTGGGTTAAGTTTAGGGTTAAGGGGAGGGTTAGGGTAAGGGTTATGTTGAAGGTGAGGGTTATGGTTAGGTTGATGGTTTCGGTTCGGATTAGGATTAGGGTGAGGGTGAGGTTTAGGGTTAGAATTAGGGTTAGGGTGAGGCTGAGGGTGAGGATTAGGGTTAGGGTTAGTTTTAGATTTTGGGTTAGGTTGAGGGTTAGGGTGAGGTTTAGGGTTAGGGTTAGGCTTAGGGTTAGAGTTAGTGTTAGGGTGAAGGTGAGGATGAGTATTAGGATTAGGCTTAGGAATATGGTTTTTGTTATGGTTATGGTTAGCGTTAGGGTGAGGGAGAGGTTTAGGTTTAGGTTTAGCATTAGGATTATTGTTAGGTTTAGGTTAGGGTGAGGGTGAGGGTTAGGTTTAGTGTGAGAGTTAGGTTTAGGGTTAGGTTTAGGGTGAGGGTAAATGTTAGGGTGAGGTTTAGGGTAAGGTTGAGCTTTAGGGTTAGAATTAGGGTTAGGGTTAGGGTTAGGGTGAGGGTGAGGGTGAGGGTGAGGGTTAGGTTTAAGGTGATCTTTAGGGTTAGGGCAAGGTTTAGGATTAGGTTTAGTTTTAGGATGAGGAGTAGGCTGAGGATTGGGGTTAGGATTAGGATTAGGGTGAGGTTTAGGGTTAGGGTTATTGTTAGGGTTAGGCTTAGGTTTAGAGTTAGTGTTAGGGTGAGGGTGAGGATGAGTGTTAGGATTAGGCTTTGGAATATGGTTTTGGTTATGGTTAGGGTTAGGGTTATGGTGAGGGTGAGGGCTAGGTTTAGGGTGTAAGATAGGTTTAGGGTTAGGTTTAGGGTGAGGGTAAAGTTTAGGGTGAGGGTTCGGGTAAGGTTGAGCTTTAGGGTAAGCCTTAGGGTTAGGGTTAGGGTTAAGTTTAGGGTTAGGGTTAGGGTGAGGGTGAGGGTTAGGGCTAAGTTTATGGTGAGGGTTAAGTTTAGGGTGAGGGTTAGGGTTAAGTTTAGTGTTAGGGTGAGGGTGAGGGTGAGTGTTAGTGTGAGGGTGAGGTTGAGGGTGAGGGTTAGGTTTAGGTTAAGGGAGAGGGTGAAGATGAGTTTTAGGGTTAGGATTAGGGTTAGGGTTAGGATGAGGTTGAGGGTTAGGTTAACGTTTAGGTTGAGGTTTAGGGTTAGTTTGAGGGTTGGGTGAGCGTGAGGGTAAGGGTTAGGTTGAGGGTTAGGGTGAGGGTGAGACTTAAGTTTAGGGTTAGTGTTAGGGTGAGGGTCAGTATGAGGGTAAGGGTTAGGGTTTGTTTTAGGCTTAGTGTGAGGATTGGGATTAGGGTTAGGGGGAGTGGGAGGGTTAGGTTTAGTGTGAGGAGTAGGGTGACGGTGAGCGTAAGGGTTAGGGTGAGGGTTAGGGTTAGGTTTTGTGTTATAGTGGGGGTTAAGGTGATGGTTGTGGTTAGGGTTAGGGTTATGTTTAGCATGAGGCTTAGGGTGAGGGTGAGGGTTAGGGTTAGAGTGAGGTTTAGGGTTAGGATACGCGTTAGGATGAGGGCTAGGGTGAGGGTGAGGGTTAGGGTTAGTGTTAGGGTTAGGTTGAGGTTTAGGGTTAGAGTGAGGGTTCGGTTGAGGTGTACTTTTAGGGTTAGGTTTAGGGTGAGGGTAAAGGTTAGGATGAGTTTTAGGGTGAGGATGAGGTTTAGGGATAGGGTTAGGGTTAGGATGAGTGTTGGGGTTCGGATTATGGTGAGGGTATGTGTTAGGGTGAGGGTTAGGGTGAGGGTGAGGGTTAAGGATACGGTTAGGGTTATGGTTAGGGTAACGGTGAGGTTGAGGGTTAGTTTTAAGTTTAGGTTCAGGGTGAGGGTGAGGTTCCGCTTTAGGATTAGGGTTAGGGTCAGGATTAGGCTGAGGGTGAGGGTGAGGGTGAGTGTTAGGGTTAGGGAGAGGTTAAGGGAGAGGTTGAAGATGAGGTTTAGGGTTACGATTAGGGTTAAGGTTACGGTGAGGTTGAGGGTTAGGGTTACCATTAGGTTGAGGTTTAGGGTTAGTGTGAGGGTTGGGTGAGCGTGACGGTAAGGGGGAGGGTAAGGGTTAGGGTGAGGGTGAGACTTAGGGTTAGGGTAAGTGTTAGGGTGAGTGTTAGTGTGAGGGTAAGGGTTAGGGTTAGTGTGAGGTTTAGGGTTAGGGTGAGGGTAAGGGTTAGTGTGAGTGGTAGGGTGACGGTGAGGGTAAGGGTTAGGTTGAGGTTCAGGGTGAGGCTGAGAGTTAGGGTTATTGTTAGGGTTAGGGTGAGGGTTAGGGTTAGCTTTAGGGTTAGAGTGAGGGTTAGGGTTAGGATTAGTGTTAGAATGAGGGCTAGTGTGAAGGTGAGGTTTAGGGTTAGGTTTAGGGTGAGGGTGAGGGTTAGGGTTAGGGTGAGGATTTGGATGAGGGGTAGGTTTAGGGTTAGTTTTAGGGTGAGGGTAAGCATTCGGGTGAGGTTTAAGATGAGGGTGAGGTTTAGGGAGAGGGTTGGTGTTAAGGTGAGTGTTAGGGTATGGGATAGCGTTAGGATTAGGGTGAGGGTATGTGTTAGAGTGAGGGTGAGGGTTAGGGTTAGTATGAGGGTTAGGGATAGGCTTAGGTTTATGGTTTGGGTGACGATGAGGGTGAGGGTTAGTTTTAGGGTTAGGTTCAGGGTGAGGGTGAGGTTCAAGGTTAGGATTAGGGTTAGGGTTACGGTTAGGCTAAGGGTGAGGGTAAGGCTGAGTGTTAGGGTTAGGGTGACGGTTCGGGTTAGGGTTAGGTATAGGGTGAGGGTTATTGTTAGTGTGAGGATTAGGGTTCGGGTTAGGGTGAGAGTAAGGGTTATGGTGAGGTTTAGGTTTAAGGTTAGCGTTAGGGTTAGCATGAGGGTGAGGGAGAGGTTTAGGTTTACAATTAAGGTTAGGTTTATGGTTAGGCTTAGGGTGAGTGTCATGGTGAGGGTGAGGCTTAGGGTGAGGGTTAGGGTTAGGGTTAGGGTGAGGGTTAGGGTTAGGGTGATACTTAGGGTGAGGGTTTGGGTTATGGTGAGGGTGACGGTTAGGGTGAGTGTGAGGTTTAGGTTGTGGGTTAAGGTTAGTGTGACGGTGATGGTTAGGGTGAGGGTGGGGGTGAGGGTGAGGGTTAGCATTAGGGTGAGGGTTAGGGTTAGGGTGAGGGTGAGGGTTAGGATTAGGGTTAGGGTTATGGTGAGGTTTCAGGTGAGGGGTAGGTTTAGAGTTAGGCTTAGGGTGAGGGTAAGTGTTCGGGTGAGGTTTAGTGTGAGGGTGAGGTTTAGGGAAAGGTTTAGGGTTTAGGTAAGGGTTACGGTGAGGAATAGTTTTAGGATTAGCGTGCGGGTATGTGTTAGAGTGAGGGTTAATGTTAGCATTAGAAGGAGGGTTAGGGATAAGTTTAGAGTTAGGGTTGGGGTGATGATGAGGGTGAGGGTTAGTTTTAGGGTTAGGTTCAGGGTGAGGGTGAGGTTCAGGGTTAGGATTAGGGTTAGGGTTAGCGTTAGGCTAAGGCTTGAGGATTAGGGTAAGGGTGGGGTGAGGGTTAGGTTTAGGTTTAGGGTGAGGGTTAGGGTCAGGGTTAGTGTGAGGATTAGTGTTAGGGTTAGGGTGAGAGTAAGGGTTATGGTGAGGTTTAGGGTTTAGATTAGCTTTAGGGTTAGCATGAGGGTGAGGGAGAGGTTTAGGTTTAGGATTAGGGTTAGGTTTACAGTTAGACTTAGGGTGAAGGTCATGGTGAGGGTGATGCCTAGGGTCTGGGTTAGGGTTAAGTTTAGGGTGAGGATTAGGGTTAGGGTGATACTTAGGGTGAGGGTGTGGGTTATGGTGAGGGTGACCGTTAGAGTGAGTGTGAGGGTTAGGGTGTGGGTTGGGGTTAGGGTGATGGTGAGGGTTAGGATGAGGGTGAGGGTGAGGGTGAGGGTTAGCATTAGGGTGAGGGTTAGGGTTAGGGTTAGAGTGAGGGTGAGGGTTATAATGAGGGTTAGGGTTAGGGTTAGGGTTAGTGTGAGGATTGGAGTTAAGGTGAGGGTAAGGTTTAGGGTTAGATTTAGGGTAAGGTTTAGTGTGAGAGTTAGGGTGAGAGTGTGGGTTAGGTTTAGTGTGAGTGTTAGGGTGAGTGCTAGGGTGAGGGTTAGGTTTAGTGTTAGGGTTAGGGTGAGGGTGAGGGTTAGGGTTAGGGTGAGGTTGAGAGTAAGGGATAGGTTTAGTGTTAGGGTTAGGGGTATTGTTAGGGTTAGGGTTAGGTTTAGGGTTAGGGTGAGGGTGGGGGTTAGGGTTAGGGATAGCATTAGGGTTAGCATGAGGGTGAAGGAGAGAGTTAGGTTTAGGATTAGGGTTAGGTTTACGGTTAGGCTTAGGGTTAGGGTGATGGTTAAGGTGAGGTTTCTGGTCAGGGTTAGGGTTAGGGTTAGGGTGAGGGTTAGTGTTAGGGTGATATTTAGGGAAAGGTTGAGGGTTAAGGAAAGGGTGAATGTTAGGGTGATTGTGAGGGATAGGGTTTGGGTGAGGGTTAGGGTGACGTTGAGGGTTAGTGTGAGGTTGAGGGTTAGGGTTAGCATTAGGGTGAGCGTTTGGGTTAGGGTTATGTTGAGGGTGAGTTTTAGGGTTAGGGTTATGTTGAGGGTGAGGGTTAGGGTGAGGGTTAGCGTTAGGGTTAACATTAGGGTTAGCGTGAGGGTGAGGGAGAGGGTTAGGTTTAGGATTAGGGTTAGGTTTGGGGTTAGGCTTAGGGTGAGGGTGATGGTGAGGGTGAGGCTAATGGTCAGGGTTAGGGTTTGTGTTATGGTGAGGGTTAGTGTAAGGGTGATATTTAGGGAAAGGGTGAGGGTTAGGGTGACGGTGAGGGTTAGGGTGAGGGTGAGGTTTAGGGTAAGGGTTAACATTAGGGTGAGGGTTAGTGTTAGGGTTAGTGTTAGTGTGAGGATGAAGGTTAGGGTTAGGGTTATGGTTAGTGTGGGAGTAAGATTTAGGGTGAGGTTTAGGTTGAGAGTGAGGTTTAAGGAGAGGGTTAGTTTTAAGGTGAGGGTTAGTTTTAGGGTTAGGGTTAGGATTATGTTGAGGGTATGTGTTAGGGTAAGTGTTAAAGTTAGGGTGAGGGTTAGGGATACAGGTAAGGTTAGGGTTAGGGTGATGGTGAGGGTGAGTGTTAGTTTTAAAATTAGTTTCAGGGTGAGGGTGAGGTTCATGGTTAGAATTAGGGTTAGGGTTAGGGTTACACTAGGGTGAGGGTGAGGGTGAGGGTTAGGGTTGGGGTGATCTGTAGAGTTAGGCCGAGGTTTAGGATTAGGTTTAGGTTTAGGATGAGGATTAGGCTATGGGATGGGGTTAGTATTAGGGTTAGTGTGAGGGTTAGGGTTAGGGTTAGGGTTATTGTTAGGGTTAGGCTTAGGGTTAGAGTTAGGGTTAAGGTGAGAGTGAGGATGAGTGTTAGGATTAGGCATAGGAATAGGGTTTTTGTTATGGTTAGGTTTAGCGTTAAGGTGAGGGTGAGGTTTAGGTTTAGGGTTAGAGTTAAGATTATTGTTATAGTGAGGGTTAGGGTGAGGGTGAGGGTTAGGTTTAGTGTAAGGTTTAGGTTTAGGGTTAGGTTTAGGGTGAGGGTAAGGGTTAGGTTCAGGGTTAGGGTGAGGGTTAGGGTTAAGTTTAGGGTGAGGGTTAAGTTTAGGGTGAAGGTTAGGGTTAGGGTTAGTGTTAGGGTGAGGGTGAGTGTAAGGGATAGGGTGAGAGTGAGGTTGAGGGTGTGGGTTAGGTTTAGGGTAAGGGAGAGGGTGAAGATGAGGTTTAGGATTATGATTAGGGTTAGGGTTAGGGTAAGGTTGAGGGTTAGGTTAATGGTTAGGTTGAGGTTTAGGGTTACTGTGAGGGTTGGGTGAGCATGAGGGTAAGGGTTAGGGTGATGGTTAGGGTGAGTGTGAGACTTAATGTTAGGGTTAGTGTTAGAGTAAGGTTTAGTGTGAGGGTAAGGGTTAGGGTTTGGTTTAGGGTTAGTGTGAGGATGAGGATTAGGGTTAGGGTTAGGGGGTGGGTTAGAGTTAGTGTGAGGGGTAGGGTGAAGGTGAGGGTAAGGGTTAGGGTGAGGGTTAGGGTTAGGTTTAGGGTTATGGTGGGGGTTAGCGTGAGGTTTGGAGTTAGGGTTAGGGTTATGTTTAGGATGAGGTTTAGGGTGAGGGTGAGGGTTAAAGTGAGGGTGAGGGTTAGTGTGAGGGTGAGGGTTAGGGTTAGGGTGAGTGTTAGGGTTAGGATTAGGGTTAGGATGAGGGCTATGGTGAGGGTGAGGGTTAGTGTTAGGGTTAGGGTTAGGTTGAGGGTTAGGGTTAGAATGAGGGATCAGGTGAGGGGTACGTTTAGGGTTAGGTTTAGGTTGAGGGTAAATTTTAGGATGAGTTTTGGCCTGAGGATGAGGTTTAGGGAGAGGATTTTGGTTAGGTTGAGGGTTAGGGTTAGGATTAGGTGATGGTATGCTTTAGGGTGAGGGTTAGGGTGAAGGATAGCTTTAGGGTGAAGGTTAGGGATACGGTTAGGGTTATGGTTAGAGTGACAGTGAGAGTGAAGGTTAGTTTTTAGATTAGGGTTAGGGTTAATGATACGGTTATGGTTAGGGTTACGGTGACGGTGAGGGTTAGGGTTAGGTTTAGGGTTAGGGTGAGGGTAAGGTTTAGGGTGAAGTTTAGGGTGAGGTGAGGTTTAGGGTGAGTGTTAAGGTGAGGGTAAAGGTGAGGGTGAGGGTATGTGTTAGATTGAGGGTTAGGTTGAGGGTTAGGTTTAAGGTGAGGGTTAGTGATAGATTTACGGTTAGGATTAGGGTGAGGGTGAGGCTGAGGTTTAGGGTTAGGGTTAGGTTCAGGCTGAGGGTGAGGTTCAGGGTTAGGATTAGGGTTAAGGTTAGGCTTAGGCTGAAGTTGAGGGTGTGGGTGAGGGTTAGGGTTTGGGTGAGGGTGTGGATTAGGGTGAGTTTTAGTGTGTGGGTTAGTGTTGGGGTTAGTGTGAGGATTAGGTTTAGAGTTATGGTTAGGGTAAGGGTTAGGGTTAGATATAGGGTAAGGTTTAGTGTTAGGGTTAGGGTGAGAGTGAGGGATAGGTTTAGTGTGAGTGTTAGGGTGAGGGTTAGGTTTAGTGTTAGCTTAAGGGTGAGGGTGAGGGTTAGGGTGAGTGTGAGGTTTAGGGTTTGGCTGAGGGTTAGGGTGAAGGTGAAGTTTACGGGGAGGGTGAGACTTAGAGTTAGGGTTAGGTTTAGGGTGAGGGTTAGTGTGAGGATAAGGGTTAGGGTTAGGTTTAGGGTTAGTGTGAGGATTAGGGTTAGGGAGAGGGTTAGAGTTATGGTGAGGGTGAGGGTTATGTTTAAGGTTGTGTGAGGGGTAGGGTTACGGTGAGGGTTAGGGTTAGGTTTTGGGTTAGGGTGAGGGTGATGGTGAGGGTGAGTGTTAGGGTGAGGGTGAAGTTGAGGGTGATGGTGAGGGTTAGGGTTAGGGTTAGGTTGAGGTTTAGGCTTAGTGTGAGGGTTGGGCGAGCATGAGCTTAAGGGATAAGGTGAGGGTTAAGGTGAGGGTGAGAGTTAGGGTTAGGGTTAGTGTTTGGGTGAGGGTTCAAGTGAGGGTTAGGGTTAGGGTTAGGGTTAGGGTTAGTGTGAGGATTACGGTTAGGGTGAGGGTAAGTGTTGGGGTGAGGGTTAGGATTAGGGTGAGTTTTATGGTTAGGGTGAGGGTTTGGGTTAGGGTTATTGTTAGGGTAAGGTTTAGGGTTACAGTTACGGTGAGTGTGAGGGTGAGAGTTAGGGTTAGGTTTAGGGTGAAGTTTAGTGTTAGGGTTAAGGTTAGAGTTAGGGTTAAGGTGAGGGTGAGGTTTAGGGGTAGAGTTAAGGTTAGGGTGAGGTTTAGGGTTAGGGTGTGTGTTAGGATGGGATTGTAGGTAAGGGTAAATTTGAGTGTTAGCCTGAGGGTGAGCGTTACAGTAAGGGTGAGGGTTAGGGTTAGGGTGAGGATTAGTGTTAGGATTAGGGTGAGGGTGAGGGTTAGTTTGAGGATTAGTGTTAGGGTTAGTGTGAGGTTTAGGGTGAGGATGAGGGTTAGGATTAGTGTTATGGTGAGGTTTACGGTTAGGGTGATGCTTAGGGTTAGTGTGAGCATTAGTGTTAGCATTAGGGTTTATGTTAGGTTGAGGGTAAGTGTTAGGGTGAGGGTTAGGATTAGGGTAAGGGTTATGTTTAGGGTGAGTGTGAGGGTTAGGGTTAGGGTTATTGTTAGGTTTAGGGTTAGGGTTAGGGTTATGGTTATGGTTAGGGTTAGGGTTAGGTTTAGGTTAGGGTTAGGATGAAGTTTAGTTTTAGGGTTATGGTTAGAGTTAAGGTTAAGGTGAGGGTGAGATTTAGGGTTGGAGTTAGGGTTAGTTTTAGTGTTAAGGTTAGGGTGAGGGTTAGGGTTAGGCTTAGGCTTACGCTTAGGCTTAGGCCGAGCATGAGGGTGAGGGTTAGGGTTCCGTTTAGGGTTCGGTTTAGGGCAAAATTTAGATTGAGGTTTGGAGTTAGGATTAGGGTAAGGGTGAGGGCTAGGGTTAAGCTTAGGATGAGGGCTAGGATTAGGGATACAGTTAGGTTTAGGATTAGGCTTAGGGTGAGGGAAAGTATGAGGTTTAGGGTTAAGGTTAGGCTTAGAGTTAGGGTTAGGGTTAGCGTTAGGCTTAGGGTTAGTGTGAGGATGAGGCTTAGGATTAGGTTTAAGGTTAGGGTTAGGATTAGGGTTAGGGTTAGTGTTAGGTTTAGTATTAGGGTTAGGGTTAGGATTAGGGTGAGGGTTTGTTTGAGGGTGAGGGTTAGGGTGAGGGTTAGGGTTATTGATACGGTTAGGGTTATGGTTAGAGTGATGGTGTGAGTGAGTGTTAGTTTTAATGTTAGGGTAATATTTAGTGTTAGGCTTATGGTGAGAGTGAGGGTTAGGTTTAGTGTGAGTGTTTGGGTGAGGTTTAGGTTTAGTGTTAGCTTTAGGGTGAGGTTGAGGTTTAGGGTGAGTGTGAGGGTTAGGGTTTGGGTGAGGGTTAGGGTTAAGGTGAAGGTTAGGATGAGGGGGAGACTTAGAGTTAGGGTTAGGGTTAGGGTGAGGGTTAGTGTGAGCATAAGTGTAAGTGTTACGTTTAGGGTTAGTGTGAGGATTAGGGTTAGGGTGAGGGTTAGGGTTAGGTTTTGGGTTAGGGTGAGAGTGAAGTTTAGGGTGATGATGAGGGTGACAGTTAAGTTTAGGTTGATGTTTAGGCTTAGTGTGAGTGTTGGGTTAGCATGAGTTTAAGGGATAGGTTGAGGGTTAAGTTTAGGGTGAGGGTTATGGTTAGGGTGAGTGTGAGGGTTAGGGTTATTGTTATGGTTAGGGTTAGAGTTATGGTTATGGTTATGGTTATGGTTAGTGTTAGGGTTAGAATGAAGTTTAGTTTTAGGGTATGTGTTAGAGTTAAGGGTAGGGTGAGGGTGAGATTTAGGGTTAGAGTTAGGGTTAGTGTTAGTGTTAGGGTTAGGGTGAGGGTTAGGCTTAGGCTTAGGCTTAGGCTTAGGCTTATGCCGAGCATGAGGGTTCGGGGTAGGGTTCGGGTTAGGGTTCGGGTTAGGGTGAAGGTTAGATTGAGGTTTACGGTTAGGATTAAGGTAAGGGTTAGGTTTAGAGTGAGGGCTAGGGTTAGGGATAGGGTTAGGTTTAGGATTAGGGTTAGGGTGAGGGTGAGTGTGAGGTTTAGAGTTAGGGTTAGGCTTAGAATTAGGGTGAGGGTTAGGGTTAGGCTTTGGGTTAATGTGAGGGTGAGGCTGAGGATTAAGCTTATTTTTAGGGTTAGGTTTATTGTTAGGGTTAGTGTTAGGGTTAGGGTTAGGGTTAGGGTTATGGATAGAGTTAGGGTTAGAGTTAGGATTAGCCTTAGGGTTAGGATGAGGGTGAGGGTGGGTTTGAGGATTAGAGTTAGGGTTTGGGTAAGGCTTAGGTATAGGCTTATTGTTAGTGTTATGCTTAGGGTTAAGTGAGCATGAGGTGAGCATGAGGATGAAGGTGAGGTTTATGGTTAGGGTTAGGGTTAGTGTTATTCTTAGGGTTAGGGTTAGAGATACGGTGAAAACAAGGTTGAGGGTGAGGGTTAGGGTTAGGTTCCGGTTTAGGGATAGGTTTATGGTAAGCGTTAGGGTGAGGGTGAGGTTTACAATTAGAGTTATTCTTAGGGGGAGGGTTAGGCTTAGGGTTTGGGTTAGGGTGAGGGTGGGGGTGAGGATTAGGGTTAGGTTTAGGGTTAGGGTTAGGGTTAGGTTTTTAGGTTAGGGTTAGGGTTAGGGTTACGGTCAGGGTTAGTTTTAGGGTTAGGTTTAGGGTTAGGCTGAGGGTGAGGGTGGGTGTGAGGTTTAGGGTTAGGGTTAGGGTTAGCCTCAGGTTTAGGCTGAGGGTGAGGGTGAGGGTGAGGGTTAGGATTAGTTTGATGGTTAGGGTTAGGGTTAGGGTGAGGATTAGTGTTAGGGTTAGTGTTAGAATTAGGGTTAGGGTGAGGGTGAGATTTTGGGGTAGAGTTAGGGTTAGGGTGAGAGTTAGTTTGAGTGTTAGGTTTAGGGTGAGGGTTAGGATGGAGGTGAAGTTAAGGGAAAACTTGACGTTTAGGCTGAGTGTGAAGTTTATTGCAAGGGTGAGGGTTAGGTTTAGGGTGAGGGTGAGGGTTAGGGTTAGTGTGAGAGTTAGGGTTCGGGTTAATTTTAGGATTAGGGTTAGGATTAGGTTAAGGGTTATGGTGAGGGTGAGGGTTAGTGTCAGTTTGAGAGTTAGGGTTAGGATTAGGGTTAGGTAGAGGGTTAGGGATAGGGTTAGTGTTAGGGTGAGAGTTAGGATGAGGGTTAGGGTTAGGATTAGGTTTAGGGTGAAGGCGAGGGGCGGATTAGGGTTAGGGTGAGGTTTACGGTTATGGTTAGGGTTAGTGTGAGGGTTAGGATGAGAGTTAGGGTTACGGTGATGTGAGGGTTAGGGTTAGCGTGAGGTTTAGGTTTAGTATTAGGGTTAGGGTGAGGGTGAGTGTTAGGATTAAGGTTAGGGTTAGAGTTAGCTTTAGGGTTAGGATTAGTGTTATTGTTAGGGTTAAGGTCACAGTAACAGTGAGGGTGAGGATGAGGATGAGGGTGAGGTTTTGGGAGAGTGTTAGGGTGAGGTTTAGGTTTATGGTTAGGATTAGGGTTAGGGTGAGGGTGAGGTTTAGGGTTAGATTTTGGTTTAGGGGGAGTGTTAGATCAAGGGTTAGGGTTAGGGTTAGTGTTAGGGTTAAGGTTAGGGTGAGGGTTAGTTTGAGGTTTAGGGTTAGGGTTATGGTTAGTGTTAGGATTAGGGTGAAGTTGAGGGTGAGTGTGAGGGTGAGGTTTAGGCTTAGGCTTAGGCTTAAGGTTAGCCTGAGGGTGAGGATGGGATGAGGATTAGGGTTAGGGTGATGGTTAGGATTAGGGTAAGTGTGAGGGCTCGGGGGAGGGTGAGGGTTAGGGTAAGGCTTAGGCTTAGGCTTAGGGTTAGGCTGAGGGTGAGTTTGAGGATGAGAGTTAGGGTTACCGTGATGGTTAAGTTTTCGGTTAGGGTGAGGGTTAGGATGAGGTTTAGGGTTAGGGTGAGGTTAGGGTGAGGATTAGGGTAAGGGTAAAAGTGAGGTTTACACTGAGGGTGAGGGTTAAGATAAGGGTGAGGGTTGGGTTAGGTTTAGGGTTAGTGTAAGGGTTAGGGTTATGGATAGGATGAGGGTTAGAATGAGGATTAGTGTTACGGTTAGTGTGAGGATTAGGGTGAGGATGAGGGTCAGGTTTAGGGAGAGGGTGAGGGTTAGAATTAGGGTTAGTGTGAGGGCTAAGGTGAGGGTTAGGGTTAGTGGGAAGGTTAGTGTTAGCATTAGGGTTAGTGTTAGGTTGACGGTAAGTGGTAGGGGGAGGGTTAGGGTTAGGGTGAGTGTTATGGTTAGGGTGAAGGTTAGGGTTAGGGTGAGGGTGAATGTTAGGTTGAGTGTTAGGGTGAGTGTTAGGGTTAGGGATAGAGTTAGGTTTAGGATTAGGGTAAGGGTGAGGGTGAGTGTGAGGGTTAGGCTTATGGTTAGGCTTAGTGTTAGTGTGCGGGTTAGGGTGAGGGTTTGGGTTAGGATGAGGGTGAGGCTGAGGATTAGGGTTAGGTTTAGGGTTATGATTAGGGTTAGATTTAGGGTTAGGGTTAGGATTATATTTAGGGTTAGGGTTAGGCTTAGGCTTATGGTTAGGCTGAGGTTGAGGCTGAGGGTGAGGGTTATGGTTATGGTTAGGTTAGGATTAGGGTTAGGGGAAGTGTTATTGTTAGGGTTAGGGTTAGAGTTATGATCAGGTTGAGGGTGAGGGTTAGAATTAGGGTTAGGGTGAGGGCTAGGGTGTGGGTTAGTGTTATGGTGAAGGTTAGGTTTAGGGTGAGGGTTATGATTAGGGTGAGCGTAAGGGTTAGGGTTATTGTTACGGTTAGGGTTAGGGTTATGGTTACGGTGAGTGTGAGGGTGAGAGTTAGGGTTAGGCTTAGGGTGAAATTTAGTGTTAGGGTTAGAGTTAGGGTTAAGGTGAGGGTGATGTTTAGGGGTAGAGTTAGGATTAGGGTGAGGATTAGGGTCAAGGTAAGGGTTAGGGTGAGCGTTAGGGTGGGATTGAAGGTAGGGGTAAATTTGAGGGTTAGCCTGAGGGTGAGGGGTACAGTAAGGGTGAGGGTTAAGGTTAGGGTGAGGGTTAGTGTTAAGGTTAGGGTGAGGGTGAGGGTTAGATTGAGGATTAGTGGTAGGGTTAGTGTGAGGTTTAGGGTGAGGTTGAGGGTTAGGGTTAGTGTTAGAGTGAGGTTTATGGTTAGGGTGATGCTTAGGGTTAGTGGGAGCGTTAGTGTTAGCGTTAGGGTTTATGTTAGGGTGAGGGTAAGTTTTAGAGTGAGGGTTAGGGTTAGGGTGAGGTTTATGGTTAGGTTGTGTGTGAGGGTTAGGGTTAGATTTATTGTTAGGGTTAGGTTTTGGGTTAGGGTTATGTTTAGGGTTAGGGTTAGCGTTAGGTTTAGATTGAGGTTTAGTTTTAAGGTTAGGTTTAGGGGTAAGGTTAGGATGAGGGTGAGATTTAGGGTTAGAGTTAGGGTTAGTGTTAGTGTTAGGGTTAGGGTGAGGTTAGGGTTAGGCTTAGGCTTAGGCTTGGGCTTAGGCCGAGCATGAGGGTGAGGGTTAGGGTTCGGGTTAGTGTGAAGGTTAGATTGAGTTTTAGGATTAGGATTAGGGTAAGGGTGGGGGCTAGGGTTAGGGTTAGGGTGAGGGCTAAGGTTAGGGATAGGGTTAGGTTTAGGATTAGGGTTAGGGTGAGGGTGTGAGGTTTAGGTTTAGGGTTAGGCTTAGAGTTAGGGTGAGGGTTAGGGTTAGGGTTTGGGTTAGGGTGAGGATGATGCTGAAGATTAGGGTTAGGTTTATGGTTAGGTTTAGGATTAAGGTTAGTGTTAGGATTAGGGTTAGGGTTAGGGTTATGGTGAGGGTTAGGGTTAGAGTTAGGATAAGGCTTAGGGTTAGGATGAGGGCGAGGGTGGGTTTGAGGATTAGAGTTAGGGTTAGGGTTAGGTTTAGGTTTAGGCTTATTGTTAGTGTTATGGTTAGGGTTAAGTTTGTGGTGAGCATGAGGCTGAAGGTGAGGGTAATAGTTAGGGTTAGGGTTGGGTTAGGGTTATTGTCATTCTTAGGGTGAGGGTTAGGGTTAGGGTGTGGTTTAGGGTTAGGGTTAGTGTGAGGGTGAGGTTTAGGATTAGAGTTAGTGTTAGGGGGAGTGTTAGGGTTAGGGTTTGGGATAGGGTGAGGGTGGGGCTGAGGATTACGGTTAGGTTTAGGGTTAGGTTTAGCATTAGGTTTAGGGTTAGGGTTAGGGTTATGGGGAGGGTTAGGATGAGAGTTAGGGTTAGGATTACGGTTAGGGTTAGCCTTAGGGATAGGTGAGGCTGAGGTTTAGGGTTAGAATTAGGGTTAGGGTAAGGCTGAGGGTGAGGGTGAAGTTAGGTAAGGGTTAGGGATAGGATTAGGGTTAGGGTGAGGGTGAGTGTTAGTATTAGGTTTAGGGTGAGGGTTAGTGTTAGGATTAGGGTTAGGATTAGGGTTAGGTTTAGGTTTAGGTTTGGGATAAGGGTTAGGGTGAGGGTGAGGTTTAGGTTTAGATTTTGGGTTAGTTTGAGGTTTAGTTCGGGGGTGAAGTTTAGGGTTAGTGTTAGGGTTAAGGTTAGGGTGAGGTTTAGGTTGAGTTTTAGGGTTATGGTTAGGGTTATGATTAGGAATAGGGTGAGGGTGAGGGTTAGGTTGAGGATTAGGGTTAAGGTGAGAGTGAGGGTTAGGGTTACAGTGAGTGTTAGGGTGAGGATTAGGGTTAGGGTGAGGGTGAGTTTTAGGATTATGGTTAGGGTTAAGATTAGGTTTAGGGTTAGGATTAGGGTTAGCGTGAGGCTGAAGTTTAGGGTTAGGGTTAGGTTTAGTTGGAGTGTTAGGTCAGGGGTTAAGGTTAGGTTTAGTGTTAGGGTTAAGGTTAGGGTGAGGGTTAGGATGAGGTTTAGGTTTATGGTTAGGGTTAGTGTTAGGTTTAGGATTAGGGTGAGGGTGAGTGTGAGGTTTAGGGTTAGGGTTAGACTTAGGTTTAGGGTTAGGCTTAGGGTGAGGGTAGAGGTGAGGATTAGGGTTAGGGTGAAGGTTAGGGTTAGGGTGAGGTTTAGGGTTAGGATGAGGGTTAGGTTTAGGATTAGGGTTAGGGTGAGGGCTAGGGTGAGTTTGAGGATTAGAATAAGGTTTAGGGTTAGGGTGAGGGTTTGGGTGAGGATGAAGTTAAGGGTAAAGGTGAGGTTTAGGGTGAGGATGAGGGTTAAGATAAGGGTGAGGGTTAGGTTTAGGATTAGGGTTAGAGTAAGGGGCCAGGTTAGGGTCAGGTTTATTGTAATATTGAGGATTAGGGTTAGAGTTAGTGTGAGGTTTAGAGAGAGTATGAGGTTTAGGGTTAGGGTGAGGGTGAGGGTTAGAATTACGGTTAGGGTGAGGGCTAGGGTGAGGGTGAGGGTTAGGGTTAGGTTTAGGGTGAGGGTGAGGGTGATGTTTAGGGTTAGGGTTAGTGTTACAGTTAGGGTGCGTTTGAGGGTTAGTTTGAGGTTTAGGGATAAGGTTAGGTTTAGGATTAGGGTTCGATTGAGGGTGAGTGTGAGGGTTAGGGTGAAGTTTAGGCTTAGGCTTCTGGTTAGGCAGAGGGTGAGGGTAGGGGTGAGGATTATGGTTAGGGTGATGGTTCGGGTTAGGTTTAGTGTTATTTTTAGGGTTTGGGTTAGAGTTACGGTGAGGGTGAATGTGCAAGTGAGGGTTAGGGTTAGGTTTAGGGTGGGGTTTAGGGTTAGGGTTAGGGTTAGGGTGAGGCTGAGGTTTAGGTTTAGAAATAGGGTTAGGGGTAGGGTTAGGGGGAGGGTTAGGCTTACGCTTAGGCTTAGGCTTAGCTCGAGCATGAGGGTTCGGGTAGGGTTAGGGTTTAGGTTCGGAATACGGTTAGTTTGAGAGTTAGGTTGAGGTTTAGGGTTAGGATACGTTTAAGGGTGAGGGCTAGGCTGAGGGTTAGGTTGAGGGTTATGGTTAGGGATAGGGTTAGGTTTAGGATTAGGGTTCAGTTGAGTGTGAGGGTTAGGATTAGTGTTAGGGTTAGGCTTAGAGTAAGAATGAGGTTTAGGGTTAGGGTTTGGGTTAGGATGAGTTTGAGACTGAGGATTAGGGTTAGGTTTAGGGTTAGGTTTAGGGTTAGGGTTAGGGGTAGGGTTAGGGTGAGGTTTAGATATAGGGTCAGGGGGAGGGTTAGGGTGAGGGTTACGATTAGGGGTAGTGTAAGGTTTAGGTTGAGGGTGAGGGTTAGGTTGACGTTTAGGGATAGGGTTAGGGTTAGGGTCAGTTTGAGGGTTAGTGTTAGTGTTAGGGTTAGTGTTAGCGTGAGGGTAAGTGTTACGGTGAGGTTATGGGTTATGGTGACGGTTATGGTTAGGGTGATGGTTAGGGTTATGGTTAGGTTTATTGTTAGGTTTAGGTTTAGGGTTATGGTTACAGTGAGGGTGAGGGTGAGGGTTAGGGTTAGGGTTAGTTTGAGGTTTAGGGTTTGAATTAGTGTTATGGTTAGGGTGAGGGTGAGGTTTAGGGTTAGAGTTAGGGTTAGGGTGAAGCTTAGGGTTAGGGTTAGGGTGAGAGTTATGGGGAGGGTAAGGAATATTTTTAGGTTTAGGGATAGGATTAGGGTTAGGATTAAGTTGAGGGTCAGTGTGTTTGTTAGGGTTAGGTCTAGGTTTAGGCTTAGGTTTATGCTGAGGTTGAAGGTGATGGTTAGGGTTAGGGTTAGGGTTAGGGATAGGGGGAGGGTTAGGATTAGGGTTAGGTTTAGGATTAGGGTTTCGGCAAGCGCTAGGGTGAGGGTGAGGCTTAGGGTTAGAGTTAGGGTGATGTTTATGGTTAGGGTTAGGCTTAGGGTGAGGGTGAGCGATATGGTTAGGGTTAGGCTTAGGCTTAAGGTTAGACTGAGGGTGAGGGTGGTGGTGAGTTTTAGGTTTAGGGTGAGTGTGAGGGTCACGGTTAGGTTGAGAGTTAGAGTTAGAGTTAGGGTTAGGGTGAAGGTTAAGGTTAGGGTTAGGGTGAGGATTAGGTTGAGGGTTAGGGTTACAGTGAGGTTGAGGATTAGGGTTAGGGTGAGGGTTAGGGTTAGGATTAGGGTTAGCTTGAGTGTGAGTATTAACATTAGGGTTAGGGTTAGGGTTAGGATTAGTGTTATTGTTAGGGTTAGTGTTAGAGTTATTGTGAGGGTGAGGGTGAGGGTGAGGGTTAGGGTTAGGGTTAGGTTGAGGTTTAGGGTTAGGGATTAGGATTAGGGTTAGGGTGAGGGTGAGGTTTAGGGTTAGATTTAGGGTTAGTTGGAGGGTTAGGTCGAGGGTAAGCCTTAGGTTTAGTTTTAGGATTAAGGTTAGGGTGAGCGTTAGGTTGAGGTTTAGGGTTACGGTTAGGGTTAGGGTTAGGATTAGGGTGAGGGTGAGGGTGAGTGTGAGGGTTAGGGTTAGGCTTAGGCTTAGGCTTAGGATGAGGGGGAGGGTGGGTGTGAGAATTAGGTTTAGGGTGATGTTTAGGGTTAGGATTAGTGTGAGGGTTAGGATTAGAATTAGGGTTAGGGTGAGGGCTAGGGTGAGGGTGAGGTTTAGGGTAAGGGTTATGCTTAGGCTTAAGGTTAGGCTGAGCTTGAGGTTGAGAGTGAGGGTTAGGGTTAGGATGATTGTTAGGTTTACAGTTAGGGTGAGTGTTAGGATGAGGTTTAGGGTTAGAGTGAGTGTTAGGATGAGGTTTAGGGTTAAGGTTAGACTTAGGTTATGGTTAGGGTGAGGTTTAGGGGTACAGTTAGGGTTAGTATGAGGGTTAGGGTTAGGGTGCAGGTTAGCCTGGGAGTGACGGTAAGGGTAAAGCTGAGGGTTAGGCTGAGGGTGAGGGTTCCGGTAAGGGTGAGGGTTAGGGTTAGGGTGAGGGTGAGTGTTAACATTAGGGTGAGAGTGAGGGTTAGATTGAGGATTAGCGTTAGGTTTAGTGTGAGGTTTAGGGTGAGGATGATGGTTAGGGTTAGGGTGAAGGCTAGCGTGAGTGTGAGGGTTAGGGTTAGTGTTAGGGTGAGGGTAAGTTTTAGGGTGAGGTTAAGGTTAGGGTGAGGGTTATGGTTAGGGTGAGTGTTAGGTTTAGGGTTAGGTGTATTGTTAGGTTTCGGTACTGTTACTGTGAGGGTGAGCGTGAGGATTAGTTTAGGGTTAGGATGAGGTTTTGGTTTAGGGTTAGGGTTAGAG
Source organism: Dipodomys merriami (assembly GCF_024711535.1). NCBI lineage: Eukaryota > Metazoa > Chordata > Mammalia > Rodentia > Heteromyidae > Dipodomys > Dipodomys merriami. The sequence goes on from NW_027203348.1 coordinate 962,577, forward strand.
TTAGGGTTAGGGTGAGGGTTAGGGTTAGGCTTAGGCTTAGGTTTAGGCTTAGGCTTAGGCCAAGCATGAGGGTGAGTGTTCCGCTTCGGGTCCGGGTGAGGGTCAGGGTTAGGTTGTGAGTTACGTTGAGGTTTAGTGTTAGGATAAGTTTAAGTGTGAGGGCTAGGCTGAAGGTTAGGGTGAGGGTTAGGGTTAGGGATAGGGTTAGGTTTAGGATGAGGGTTAGGGTAAGTGTGAGGGTTAGCATTAGGGTTAGGGTTAGGCTTAGAGTTAGGATGAGGTTTAGGTTTTGGGTTTGGGTTACGGTGAGGTTGAGGCTGAAGATTAGGGTTAGGTTTAGGGTTAGGTTTAGGGGTAGTGTTAGTGTTAGTGTTAGTGTTAGGGTTAGGGTGAGGGTGAGGTTTAGATATAGGGTTAGTGGGAGGGATAGGGTGAGGGTTACGATGATGGTTAGGCTTAGGATTAAGTTCAGGGTGAGTGCTAGTGTGAGGGTGAAGTTTAGGGTTAGGGTTAGGGTGAGGTTTAGGGTTAGTGTTAGGGTTAGGGTGAGGATGAGGTTTAGGGTTAGAGTTAGGGTTAGGTTGAGGCTGAGTTTGAGGGTTAGTGTTAGTGTTAGTTAGATTTAGGGTTAGGGTGAGGTTTAGGTTGAGTGTGAGGGTTAGGCTTAGGGTTAGGATTATGTTTAGGGTAAGGGTTAGGGTGAGTGTCAGCGATATGGTTAGGGTTAGGGTTAGGCTTAAGGTTAGACTGAGGGTGAGGGTGGGGGTGAGGTTTAGGTTTAGGGTGAGTATGAGGGTTACGGTTAGGTTGAGAGTTAGAGTTAGAGTTAGGGTTAGGGTGAGGGTTAAGGTTAGGGTTAGGGTGAGAATAAGGATGAGGATTAGGGTTAGGATTAGGGTTAGGGGGGGCTAGGGTGAGTTTGAGGGTTAGGGTTAGTGTTCGATTAAGGTTTAGGGTTAGGGTTAGGGTTAGGGTGAGGATTAGGTTGAGGGTTAGGGTTACAGTGAGGGTGAGGATTAGGGTTAGGTTGAGGGTTAGGGTTAGGATTAGAGTTAGCTTGAGTGTGAGTATTAGCATTAGGGTTAGGGTTAGGGTTAGGATTAGTGTTATTGTTAGGGTTAGTGTTAGAGTTATTGTGAGGGTGAGGGTGAGGGTAAGGGTTAGGGTTAGGGTTAGGTTGAGGTTTAGGGTTAGGGATTAGGATTAGGGTGAGGGTGAGGGTGAGGTTTAGGGTTAGATTTAGGGTTAGTTGGACGGTTAGTTCGAGAGTGAGGGTTAGGTTTAGTTTTAGGATTAAGGTTAGGGTGAGGGTTAGGTTGAGGTTTAGGGTTACGGTTAGGTTTAGGGTTAGGATTAGGATGAGGGTGAGGGTGAGTGTGAGGATTAGGGTTAGGCTTAGGCTTAGGGTTAGGCTGAGGGTGAGGGTGGTTGTGAGGTTAGGTTTAGGGTGATGGTTATTGTTAGGGTTAGTGTGAGGGTTAGGATTAGGATTAGGGTTAGGGTGAGGGCTAGGGTGAGGGTGAGGGTTAGGGTAAGGGTAAGGCTTAGGCTTAGTATTAGGCTGAGCTTGAGGTTGAAGGTGAGGGTTAGGGTTAGGATGATTGTTAGGTTTACACTTAGGGTGAGGGTTAGGATTAGGTTTATGGTTAGGGTGAGTGTTAGGATGAGGTTTAGGGTGAGGGTGAAAGTTAGACTTAGGATATGGTGAGGGTGAGGTTTAGGGGCACAGTTAGGGTTAGTATGAGGGTTAGGGTTAGGGTGCAGGTTAGCCTGGGAGTGACGGTAAGGGTAAAGGTGAGGGTTAGGCTGAGGGTGAGGGTTCCGGTAAGGGTGAGGGTTAGGGTTAGGGTGAGGGTGAGTGTTAACATTAGGGTGAGAGTGAGGGTTAGATTGAGGATTAGCGTTAGGTTTAGTGTGAGGTTTAGGGTGAGGATGATGGTTAGGGTTAGGGTGAAGGCTAGCATGAGTGTGAGGGTTAGGGTTAGTGTTAGGGTGAGGGTAAGTTTTAGGGTGAGGTTAAGGTTAGGGTGAGGGTTATGGTTAGGGTGAGTGTTAGGTTTCGGGGTAGGGTTAGCGTTACTGTGAGGGTAAGCGTGAGGATTAGTTTAGGGTTAGGATGAGGTTTTGGTTTAGTGTTAGGGTTAGAGTTAGGGTTACGGTGAGGGTTAGGGTTAGGGTTAGGCTTAGGCATAGGCTTAGGCTTAGGCCAAGAATGAGGGTGAGTGTTCCGCTTTGGGTCCGGGTGAGGGTTAGGGTTAGGTTGAGAGCTAGGTTGAGGTTTAGGGTTAGGATAAGTTTAAGGGTGAGGGCTAGGCTGAGGGTTAGGGTGAGGGTTAGGGTTAGGGATAGGGTTAGGTTTAGGGTTAAGGTTAGGGTGAGTGTGAGGGTTAGGATTAGGGTTAGTGTTAGGCTTAGAGTTAGGATGAGGTTTAGGGTTTGGGATTGTTCGGGTTAGGTCTAGGTTTAGGCTTAGGTTTAGGCTGAGGGTGAGGGTGATGGTTAGGGTTAGGGTTAGGGTTAGGGATAGGGGGAGGGTTAGGATTAGGGTTAGGGTTAGGATTAGGGTTATGGCAAGGGCTAGGGTGAGGGTGAGGTTTAGGGTTAGCGTTAGGGTGAGGTTTATGGTTAGGGTTAGGGTTAGGGTGAGGGTGAGGTTTAGGGATAGAGATAGGATTAGGGTGAAACTAAAAGGGCGAGGGTTAGGGTTAGGGTTAGTGTTAGCTTTAGGGTTAGGATTAGGGTGAGGATTAGGGTGAGGGTTACGGTTAGGTTTACCGTTAGGGTTAGGCTGAGGGTGAGCGTGATGGTGAGGGTTAGGGTGAGGATGAGGGTTAGGGTTAGGGTGAGGGCTAGGGTTCTGTGAGCATTAGGGAATGGGTTAGCGTGAGGTTTAGGGGTAGGGTGATGGTTAGTGTTAGTGTGAGGGTTAGTGTTAGGGTTAGGGTTATTGTTAGGGTTAGGGTAAGTGTTAGGGTGAGGGTAAGGGTTAGGGTGAGGGTTATGTTTAGGGTGAGGATTAGGGTTATGGTTAAGGTTATTGTTAGTGTTAGGTTTAGGTTTATGGTGAGGGTGAGGGTGAGTGTTACATTTAGGGTTAGGATGAGGTTTAGGTTTAGGGTTAGGGATAGAATTAGGGTTAGGGTGACAGTGAGGTTTAGGGTTAGAGTTAGGGTTTGTGATAGGGTTAGGGTGAGGGTTAGCGTTAGGGTTAGGCTTAGGCTTAGGCTTTGGCCGAGCATGAGGGTGAGGGTTAGGGTTAGGGTGATGTTTCTCGTTAGGATTAGTGTTATTGTGAGTGTTAGGTTTAGAGTTTCGGTGAGGGTGAGGGTGCAGGTGAGGGTTAGGATTAGTGTTAGGCTGGGGATTACGGTTAGGGTTAGGGTTAGGGTTAGGGTGAGGCTGAGGGTGAGGGATAGGGTTAGGATTAATTTTAGGGTTAGGCTAAACGTGAGAGTTAGGTTGAGGTTTAGGGTAAGGGTTAGGGTTAGGAGTAGGATTAGGGTTAGGGTTAGGGTGAGTGTGAGGGTTAGGGTGAGGGTTAGGCTTAGGTTGAGGGTTAGGGTTATGGGGAGGTTTAGGATTAGGGTTAGGTTTAGGATTAGGGTTAGGGTGAGGGTGAGTGTGTGTGTTAGGGTTAGGTTTAGCGATAGGCTTAGGGTTAGGCTGAGTGTGAGTTTCAGGGTTAGGGTTAGGGTTAGGGTGAGAGTTAGGGTAAGAGTTAGGGGGACAGTTAGGAAGAGGATGAGGGTTAGGATTAGGGTTCAGTGAGGGCTAGGGTGAGGGTGAGGTTTAGGTTTAGGTTTGGGGTGAGGGTTAGGGTTAGGGTATGTGTGAGAGTTATGGTTCGGTTTAATTTTAGGGTTAGGTTGAGCGTTAGGATAAAGGTTATGGTGAAGGTGAGGGTTAGGGTTGGGTTGAGGGTTAGGGTTCGGATTAGGGGTTGAGTGAGGGTGACGGTGAGAGTTAGGTTTAGTGTTAGGGTGAGGGTTAGGATGAGGGTTACGGTTAGGATTAGGGTGAGGGTGAGGGCTAGGGTGAGGGTGGGGTTTAGGATTATGGTTAGGGTGAGGTTTAGTTTTAGGTTTAGTGTTAAGGTTAGGGTGAGTGTAAGGTTTAGGGTTAGAGTTAGGGTTAGGGTGAGGCTGAGTTTGAGGGTTAAGGATAGTGTTAGGGTTAGATTTAGGATTAGGGTGAGGTTTAGGTTGAGTGTGAGGGTTAGGCTTAGGGTTAGGATTAGGTTTAGGTTAAGGGTTAGGGTGAGTGTGAGCGATATGGTTAGGGTTCGGTTTAGGCTTAGGGTTAGATTGAGGGTGAGGGTGGGGGTGAGCGTTAGGTTTAGGGTGAGTGTGAGGGTTAGGGTTAGGTTGAGGGTTAGGGTTAGGGTTACGGTGAGCGTGAGGGTTAGGGTTAGGTTGAGAGTTAGGATTAGAGTTAGGGTTAGGGTGAGGGTTAAGGTTAGGGTTAGGGTGAGGGTAAGGATGAGGATTAGGGTTAGGATTAGGGTTAGGGTGAGGGCTAGAGTGAGGTTGAGGGTTAGGGTTAGAGTTAGATTAAGGTTTAGGGTTAGGGTTAGGGTGAGTATTAGGTTGAGGGTTAGGGTTACATTGAAGGTGAGGATTAGGGTTAGGGTGAGGGTTAGGTTTAGGTTTAGGTTTAGGCTTTGGCTTAGACTTAGGCCGAGCATGAGGGTGAGGGTTCGGGTTCAGGTCCGGGTGTGGGTTAGGGTTAGGTTGAGAGTTAGTTTGAGGTTTAGGGTTAGAATAAGTTTAAGGGTGAGGGCTAGATTGAGTGTTAGGGTGAGGGTTAAGGTTAGGGATAGGTTTAGGTTTAGGATTAGGGTTAGGTGAGTGCGAGGGTTAGGATTAGGGTTAGAGTTAGGATGAGGTTTAGGGTTAGGGTTTGGTTTAGGGTGAGGTTGAGGCTGAGGATTAGGGTTAGGTTTAGGGTTAGATTTAGGGGTAGTGTTAGTGTTAAGGTTAGGGTGAGGGTGAGGATTAGATATAGGGTTAGGGGGAGGGATAGGGTGAGGGTTAGGGTTAGGGGTAGTGTTAGGTTTAGGTTGAGGGTGAGGGTTAGGTAGAGGTTTAAAGGTAATGTTAGGTTTAGGTCAGTGTGAGGGTTAGTGTTAGTGTTAGGGTTAGTGTTAGGGTGAGGGTAAGTGTTAGGGTGAGGTTATGGGTTAGGGTGATGGTTAGGGTTAGGGTTAGGTTTATTGTTAGGTTTAGGTTTAGGGTTATGGTTACGGTGAGGGTGAGGGTGAGGGTTAGGGTTAGGGTTATGTTGAGGTTTAGGGTTTGGGTTAGGGTTACATTTAGGGTTAGTGTGAGGGTGAGTTTTAGGGTTAGGGTGACGCTTAGGGTTAGTGTTAGGGTCAGAGTTAGGGGAGGGTCAGGGTTAGTGTTAGGGTTAGGGATAGGATTAGGTTTAGGGTTAAGGTGAGGGAAAGTGTATTTGTTAGGGTTAGGTCTAGATTTAGGCTTAGATTTAGGCTAAGGGTGACGGTGATATTTTAGGGTTAGGGTTAGGGTTAGGGTTAGGGGGAGGGATAGAATTAGGGTTAGGGTTAGGATTAGGGTTTCAGCAAGCGCTAGGGTGAGTGTGAGGCTTAGGGTTAGAGTTAGGGTGAGGTTTATGGTTAGGGTTAGGGTTAGGTTGAGCGTGAAGTTTAGGGTTAGAGTTAGGGTTAGAGTGAGGCTGAGGGTGAGGGGTAGGGTTAGGGTTAGTATTATGTTTAGGTTTAGGGTTAGGGTGAGGGTTAGGGTGAGGATTAGGGTTAGGTTTAGGGTTAGGGTTAGGCTGAGGGTGAGGATGATGGTGAGGGTTAGGTTGAGGAATAGGGTTAGGATTAGGGTGAGGGCTAGGGTTGGGTGAGGGTTAGGGATAGGGTTAGCATGAGGTTTAGGGTTACAGTGATGGTTAGGGTTAGTGTGAGGTTTAGTGTTAGGGTTAGGGTTATTGTTAGGGTTAGGGTAAGTGTTAGAGTGAGGGTTAGGTTTATGGTGAGGGTTATGGTTAGGGTGAGGGTTAGGGTTATGGTTAAGGTTATTGTTAGGGTTAGGGTTACGGTTAAGGTGAAGGAGAGGGTGAGGTTTACATTTAGGGTTAGGATGAGGTTTAGGTTTAGGGTTAGGGATAGAATTAGGGTTAGGGTGACAGTGAGGTTTAGGGTTAGAGTTAGGGTTTGTGATAGGGTTAGGGTTAGGGTGAGGGTTAGGGTTTGTCTTACGCTTAGGCTTAGGCTTAGGCTGAGGATGAGGGTGAGGGTTAGGGTTAGGGTTAGGAGTAGGATTAGGGTTAGGGTTAGGGTGAATGTGAAGGTTAGGGTTAGGGATAGGCTTAGGGTTAGGCTGAGGTTGAGGGTTAGGGTTAGGGTTAGTGTGAGGTATATTGTTAGGGTTAGGGTGAGTGTTAGGGTTAGGTTTAGGGTTAGGCTGAGGATTGGGCTGAGGATGAGGGTGTGGGTTAGGGTTAGGATGAGGGTTAGGGGAGCGTCAGTGTTAGTGTTAGGGTTAGGGATAGGATTAGGTTTAGGCTTAGGGTGAGGGTCAGTGTGTTTGTTAGGGTTATGTCTAGAGTTAGGTTTATGTTTAGGCTGAGGGTGAGGGTGATGGTTAGTGTTAGGGTTAGGGTTATTGTTAGGGTTAGGGTAAGTGTTAGGGTGAGGGTTAGTTTTAGGGTGAGGGTTATGGTTAGGGTGAGGTTTAGGGTTATGGTTAAGGTTATTGTTAGGGTTAGGGTTACGGTTAAGTTGAGGGTGAGGGTGAGGGTTATGGTTAGGGTTAGGGTGAGTGTTAGGGTTAGGCTTAGGCTTAGGTTTAGGCTTAGGCCGAGCATGAGGGTGACGTTTAGGGTTAGGTTGATGGTTCTGTTTAGAATTAGTGTTATTGTTAATGTTAGGCTTAGAGTTACGGTGAGGTTTAGCGTTAGGTTGCCATTTAGGGTTAGGGTTAGTGTTAGGGTTAGGGTGAGGGTGAGGTTTACGATTAGAGTTAGGGTTAGGGTGAGGCTGAAATTGAGGGTTAATTTTAGGGTTAGTGTTAGAGTTAGGGTTAGTGTTAAGGTTATGTTGAGGGTGAGGGTTAGGCTTAAGGTTAGGATTAGGATTAGCATAAAGGTTAGGGTGAGAGTGAGCGTTAGGGTTAGGGTTACGCTTACGGTTAGGCTTAGGGTGAGGTTGAGAGTGAGGGTTAGGGTTAGGTTTACGGTGAGAGTTAGGGTTCGGTTAAATTTAGTTTTAGGGTGAGGGTTAGGGTTATGTTTATGGTGAGCTTGAGTTTTAAGGTAAGGTGGAGGCTTAAGGTTAGGATTAGGTTTAGGGTAAGGGTTAAGGTTAGGGTTAGGGTGACGTTAAGAATGAAGATTGGGGATAGGGTGAGGGCTAGGTTGAGGGTGAGGTTTAGGGTTAGTGTTAGATTAAGGTTGAGGGTTAGAGTTAGGATTAGGGTGAGGGTTAGGTTGAGGGTTAGGGTTACGGTGAGGATGAGGGTTAGGGTTAGGGTGAGGGTTGGGGTGAGGATGATGTTAAGGGTAAAGGTGAGGTTTAGGCTGAGGTTGAGGGTTAGGGTGAGGGTTAGTGTTTGGTTTAGGGTTAAGGTAAGGGTGAGGGTTAAGGTCAGGCTGGTTGTTAGATTGAGGATTAGGGTTAGGGTTAGTGTGAGGTGTAGGGTGAGGATGTGGGTTAGGGTTAGGGTGACGGTGAGGGTTAAATTAGGGTTAAGGTGAAAGCTAGGGTTAGGTTGAGTGTTAGTGTTAGGGTTAGGGTTAGGGTGAGGGTTGGGATTATGGGGAGGGTTAGGATGAGGGTAGGGTTAGGATTAGGGTTAGGGTGAGGGTGAGTGTGTGTGTTAGGGTTAGGTTTAGGATTAGGCTTAGGGTTGGGCTTAGGCCGAGCATGAGGGTTCGGGTATGGGTTCGGGTTCGGGTTCGGGTTCGGGGTAGGTTGAGAGTAAGGTTGAGGTTTAGGGTTAGGATAAGTTTAAGGGTGAGGGCTAGGCTGAGGGTTAGGTTGAGGGTTAGGGTTAGGGATAGTGTTAGGTTTAGGATAAGGGTTAAGGTGAGTGTGAGGGTTAGGATTAGGGTTAGGGTTAGGCTTAGATTTAGAATGAGGTTTAGGGTTAGGGTTTGGGTTAGGATGAGGTTGAGGCTGAGGATTAGGCTTAGGTTTAGGGTTAGGTTTAGGGGTATTGTTAGTGTTAGGGTGAGGGTTAGGGTTAGGGTTAGGGTGAGGTTTAGATATAGGGTCAGGGGTAGGGTTAGGGTGAGGGTTAGGGTTAGGGGTAGTGTTAGAATTAGGTTGAGGGTGAGGGTTAGGTTGACGTTTAGGGTTAGGGTTAAGGTTAGGGTCAGTTTGAGGGTTAGTGTTAGTGTTAGGGTTAATGTTCGGGTGAGGGTAAGTGTTAGGGTGAGGTTATGGGTTATGGTGACTGTTATGGTTAGGGTGAGGGTTAGGGTTAGGGTTAGGGTTATTGTTAGGTTTAGGTTTAGGGTTATGGTTACGGTGAGGGTGAGGATGAGGATTTGGGTTAGGGTTAGGTTGAGTTTTAGAGTTTGGGTTAGGGTTAGGGTTAGGGTGAGGGTGAGGTTTAGGGTTAGAGTTAGGGTTAGGGTGACGCCTCGGGTTAGGGTTAGGGTTAGAGTTAGGGGGAGGGTAAGTGTTAGTGTTAGGGTTAGGGATAGGATTAGGTTTAGGGTTAAGGTGATGGTCAGTGTGTTTGTTAGGTTTAGGTCTAGGTTTAGGCTTAGGTTTAGGCTGAGGGTGAAGGTGATGGTTAGGTTTAGGGTTAGGGTTAAGGATAGGGGGAGGGTTAAGATTAGGGTTAGGCTTAGGATTAGGGTTAGGGCAAGGGCTAGGGTAAGGGTGAGGTTTAGGGTTAGAGTTAGGGTGAGGTTTATGGTTAGGGTTAGGGTTAGGGTGAGGGTGAGGTTTAGGGTTAGAGATAGGATTAGGCTGAAGCTAAGGGTGAGGGTTAGGGTTAGGGTTAGTGTTAGCTTTAGGGTTAGGATTAGGGTGAGGATTAGGGTGAGGGTTACGGTTAGGTTTACCGTTAGGGTTAGGCTGAGGGTGAGCGTGAGGGTGAGGGTTAGGGTGAGGATGAGGGTTAGGGTTAGGGTGAGGGCTAGGGTTCTGTGAGCATTAGGGAATGGGTTAGCGTGAGCTTTAAGGTTAGGGTGATGGTTATTGTTAGTGTAAGGGTTAGTGTTAGGGTTAGGGTTATTTAAAGGGTTAGGGTAAGTGTTAGGGTGAGGGTAAGGGTTAGGGTGAGGGTTGTGTTTAGGGTGAGGATTAGGGTTATGGTTAAGGTTATTGTTAGTGTTAGGTTTAGGTTTATGGTGAGGGTGAGGGTGAGTGTTACATTTAGGGTTAGGATGAGGTTTAGGTTTAGGGTTAGTTGATAGAATTAGGGTTAGGGTGACAGTGAGGTTTAGGGTTAGAGTTAGGGTTTGTGATAGGGTGAGGGTTAGCGTTAGGGTTAGGCTTAGGCTTTGGCCGAGCATGAGGGTGAGGGTTAGGGTTAGGGTGATGGTTCTCGTTAGGATTAGTGTTATTATGAGTGTTAGGGTTAGAGTTTCGGTGAGGGTGAGGGTGCAGGTGAGGGTTAGGGTTAGGGTTAGGCTGGGGTTTACGGTTAGGGTTAGGGTTAGGGTTAGGGTTAGGGTGAGGCTGAGGGTGAGGGATAGGGTTAGGATTAATTTTAGGGTTAGGCTTAAGGTGAGGGTTAGGTTGAGGTTTAGGGTAAGGGTTAGGGTTAGGAGTAGGGTTAGGGTGAGTGTGAGGGTTAGGATTAGGGTTAGGGTTAGGCTTAGAGTTAGGATGAGGTTTAGGGTTTGGGTTTGGGTTAGGGTGAGGTTGAGGCTGAGGATTAGGGTTAGGTTTAGAGTTAGGTTTAGGGGTATTGTTAGTGTTAGGGTTAGGGTTAAGGTTAGGATGAGGGTTAGGTTTAGATATAGGGTTAAGGGGAGGGATAGGGTGAGGGTTAGGGTTAGGGGTAGTGTTAGGTTTAGGTTGAGGGTGAGGGTTAGGTTGAGGTTTAAGATTAGGGTTAGGTTTAGGTTCAGTGTGAGGGATAGTGTTAATGTTAGGGTTAATGTTAGGGTGAGGGTAATTGTTAGGGTGAGGTTATGGGTTGGGGTGACGGTTATGGTTAGGGTGAGGGTTAGGGTTAGGGTTAGGGTTATTGTTAGGTTTAGGTTTAGGGTTACGGTTACAGTGAGGGTGAGGGTGAGGGTTAGGGTTAGGGTTAGGTTGAAGTTTAGGGTTTGGGTTAGGGTTAGATTTAGGGTTAGGGGGAGGGTGAGGTTTAGGGTTAGGGTGACGCTTAGGGTTAGGTTAGGGTCAGAGTTTTGGAGGGTAAGTGTTAGTTTTTCGGTTAGGGATAGGATTAAGTTTAGGGTTATGGTGAGGGTCAGTGTGTGTGTTAGGGTTAGGTCTAGATTTAGGCTTAGTTTTAGGCTGAGGGTGAGGGTGATGGTTAGGGTTAGGGTTAGGGTTAGGGTTAGGGTGAGGGTTAGGATTAGGGTTAGTGTTAGGATTAGGCTTTCGGCAAGCGCTAGGGTGAGGGTGAGGCTTAGGGTTAGAGTTAGGGTGAGGTTTATGATTAGGGTTAGGATTAGGGTGAGGGTGAGTTTAAGGGTTAGAGTTAGGGTTAGCGTGAGGCTGAGGGTGAGGGTTAGGGTTAGGGGTAGTGTTAGGTTTAGGATGAGGGTTAGGGTGAGGGTTAGGGTGAGGGTTAGGTTTTGGGTTAGGGTTAGGCTGAGGGTGAGGATGAAGGTGAGGGTTAGTGTGAGGATTTGGTTTAGGGTTAGGGTGAGGGCTAGGGTTGGGTGAGGGTTAGGGATGGGTTTAGCGTGAGGTTTAGGGTTACGGTGATGGTTAGGGTTAGTGTGAGGGTTAGTGTTAGGGTCAGGTTTATTGTTAGGTTTAGGGTAAGTGTTAGGGTGAGGTTTAGGTTTAGGGTGAGGGTTATGGTTAGGGTGAGGGTTAGGATTATGGTTAAGGTTATTGTTAGGGTTAGGGTTACAGTTAAGGTGAGGGTTAGGGTAAGGGTTACAGTTAGGGTTAGGATGAGGTTTAGGTTTAGGGTTAAGGATTGAATTCGGGTTAGAGTGAAAGTGAGGTTTAGGGTTAGAGTTAGGGTTTGTGATAGGGTTAGGTTTAGGGTGAGGGTTAGGGTTAGGGTTAGGCTTAGGCTTAGGCTTAGGCTTAGGCTGAGCATGAGGGTGAGGGTTAGGGTTAGGGCGATGGTTCTGTTTAGGATTAGTGTTATTGTTAGTGTTAGGTTTAGAGTTACGGTGAGGGTGAGGGTGCAGGTGAGGGTTAGGGTTAGGGTGGGGTTTACTGTTAGGGTTAGGGTTAGGGTTAGGTTGAGGGTGAGGTTTAGGGTTAGATTTAGGGTTAGTGTTAGGATAAGTTTTAGTGTTAGAGTTTGGGTTAGGGTGAAGCGGAGGGTGCGGGTTAGGGTTAGGATTAATATTAGGGTTAGGGTTATGGTGAGGGTTAGTTTGAGGGTGAGGGTTAGGATTAGGTTTAGGAGTAGGATTAGGGTTAGGATTAGGGTGAGTGTGAGGGTTAGGGTTAGGGTTAGGGATAGGCTTAGGATTAGGCTGAGGTTGAGGGTTAGTGTTAGGGTTAGGCTTAGGGTTAGGTTTAGGGGTAGTGTTAGTGTTAGTGTTAGGTTTATTGTTAGGGTGAGGGTGAGGTTTAGATATAGGATTATGGGGAGGGATAGGGTGAGGGTTACTGTTAGGGGTAGTGTTAGGTTTAGGTTGAGAGTGAGGGTTAGGTTGAGGTTTAAGTTTAGGGTTAGGGTTAGGGTCAGTGTGAGGGATAGTGTTAGTTTTATGGTTAGTGTTAGGGTGAGGGTAAGTATTAGGGTGAGGTTTTGGGTTAGGGTGAGTGTTAGGTTTAGGGTTAGGGTAATTGTTAGGTTTAGGTTTAGGGTTACATTTACGGTGAGGGTGAGGGTTAGGGTTATGTTGAGGTTTAGGGTTTGGGTTAGGGTTAGATTTAGGGTTAGGGTGAGGGTGAGGTTTAGGGTTAGGTTGACGCTTAGGGTTAGGGTTAGGGTGAGAGTTAGTCGAGGGTAAGTTTTAGTATTAGGGTTAGGGATAGGATTAGGTTGAGGTTTAGGGTGAGGGTCAGTGTGTTTGTTAGGGTTAGGTCTAGAGTTAGGCTTAGGTTTAGGCTGAGGGTGAGAGTGATGGTTAGGGTTAGGGTTAGGGTTAGGGGGAGGGTTAGGTTTAGGGTTAGGGTTAGGATTAGGGTTAGGGCAAGCGCTAGGGTGAGGGTGAGGCTTAGGGTTAGATTTAGGGTGAGGTTTATGGTTAGGGTTAGGCTTAGGGTGAGGGTGAGGTTTAGGGTTAGATTTAGGGTTAGGGTGAGGGTGAGGCTGAGGGTGAAGGTTAGTTTTAGGGTTAGTTTGAGGTTTAGCGTTTGGGTTAGGGTTAGAGTTAGGGTTAGGGTGAGGGTGATGTTTAGCTTTAGAATTACGTTTAGGGTGACGCTTAGGGTTAGGGTTAGCGTGAGAGTTAGGGGGAGGGTAAGGTTTAGTGTTAGGTTTTGGGATAGGTTTAGGGTTAGGTTTACGGTGAGGGTCAGTGTGTTTGTTAGGATTAGGTCTGGGGTTAGCCTTAGGTTTAGGCTGATGGTTAGGGTGATGGTTAGGGTTAGGTTTAGTGTTAGGGTTTGGGGGAGGATTAAGATTAGGGTTAGGGTTAGGATTAGGGATAACGCCATGGCTAGTCTGAGCGTGAGGTTTAGGGTTAGAGTTAGGGTGAGGTTTATGGTTAGGGTTAGAGTTAGGCTGAGGTTGAGGTTTAGGTTTAGAATTAGGGTTAGGGTGAGGCTGAGGGTGAGGGTTAGGATTAGGGTTAGTGTTAGGTTTAGGTTTAGGGTTAGGGTGAGGGTTAGGGTTAGGGTTAGGCTGAGGGTGAGGGTGAGGGTTATGGTGAGGATGAGGGTTAGGGTTAGGGTGAGGGCTAGGGTTGGGTGAGGGTTAGGTATAGGGTTAGTGTGAGGTTTACGGTTAGGGTGATGGTTAGGTTTAGTGTGAGGGTTAGTGTTAGGTTTAGGGTTATTGTTAGGGTTAGGGTAAGTGTTAGGGTGAGGGTTAGCTTTAGGGTGAGTGTTATGGTTACGGTGAGGTTTAGAGTTATGGTTAAGGTTGTTGTTAGGTTTAGGGTTAGGCTTACGGTTACGGTGGGGGTGAGGGTGTGTGTTACAATTAGGGTTAGGATGAGGTTTAGGTTTAGGGTTAGAGTTAGATATATGGTTAGGGTGAGGGTTAGGGTTAGGGTTAGGCTTAGCCTTAGGCTGAGCATGAGTGTGAGGGTGAGGATTCCGGTGATGTTTAGGGTTAGGTTTAGGGTCATGTTTAGAGTTAGGTTGAGGTTTAGGGTTAGGATAAGTTTAAGGGTGAGGGTTAAGCTGAGACTTAGGGTGACGGTTAGGGTTATGGATAGGGTTAGGTTTAGGATTAGGGTTAGGGTTAGGGTGAGTGTGAAGATTAGGATTAGGGTTAGGGTTAGGCTTAGAGTTAGGATGAGGCTTACGGTTTGGGTTAGGGTGAGGTTGAGGCTGAGGCTTAGGGTTAGGTTTAGGGTTAGTGTTAGGGTTAGTTTTAGGGTTAGGTTAGGGTGAGAGTAAGGTTGAGGTTTTGATATAGGGTTAGTGGGAGGGTTAAGGTGAGGATTAGGGTTAGGGGTAGTGTTAGGTTTAGGTTGAGGGTGAGGGTTCGGTTGATTTTGAGGGTTTGGTTTGAGTTAGGGTCAGTGTGAGGGTTACTGTTAATGTTAGATTTAGTGTTAGGGTGAGGGTAAGTGTTAAGTTGAGGTTATGGGTTAGGGTGACGGTTATGGTTAGGGTGAAGTTTAGGGTTAGGGTTTTGGTTATTGTTAGGTTTAGGTTTAGGGTTACGGTTAAGGTGAGGGTAAGGGTGATGGTGAGGGTTATTGTTAGGTTGAGGTTTAGGGTTTGGCTTAGGTATAGAGTTAGGGTTAGGGTGAGGGTGAGGTTTAGGGTTAGAGTTAGAGTTAGGGTGATGGTTAGGGTTAGGGTTAGGGTGAGAGTTAGGGGGAGAGTAAGGGTTAGTGTTAGGTTTAGCGTTAGGGTGAGGGTGAGTTTGTTTGTTAGTGTTAGGTCTTAGGTTAGGCTTAGATTTAGGCTGAGGGTGAGGCTGATGGTTAGGGTTAGGGTTAGGGTTAGTGTTAGGGGGAGGGATAGGTTTAGGATTAGTGTTAGGGCAAGGGCCCTGTTGAGGGTGAGGCTTAGGGTTAGAGTTAGGGTTAGGTTGAGGCTGAGGGTGAGGGATAGGTTTAGGATTAGTGTTAGGTTTAGGGTTAGGGTTAGGGTGAGGGTTAGGGTTAGGGTGAGGTTTAGGGTTAGGGTTAGAGTTAGGCTGAGGGTGAGGCTGGGGGTGAGGGATAGGGTGAGGATGAGGGTTAGGGTTAGGGTGAGGGCTAGGGTTGGGTGAGGGTTAGTGAATGGGTTAGCGTGAGGTTTAGGGTTAGGGTGATGGTTAGGGTTAGTGTGAGGGTTAGTTTTAGGGTTAGGATTATTGTTAGGGTTAGGCTAAGTGTTAGGGTGAGGGTTAGGGTTAGGTTGAGGGTTATGGTTAGGGTGAGGGTTAGGGTTATGGTTAAGGTTATTGTTAGGGATAGGGTTAGGGTTACGGTTTCGGTGAGGGTGAGGGTGAGGGTTACAGTTAGGGTTACGATGAGGTTTCGGTTTAGGTTTATGGTTAGAATTAGGGTTAGGGTGACAGTGAGTTTTAGGGTTAGAGTTAAGGTTTGTGATAGCATTAGGGTTAGGGTGAGGGTTAGGGTTAGGCTTAGGCTTAGGCATAGACCAAGCATGAGGGTGAGGGTTAGGGTTGGGGTGATGGTTCTGGTTTGGATTAGTGTTACTGTTAGGGCTAGGTTTAGATTTATGGTGAAGGAGATGGTACAGGTGAGGGTTAGGTTTAGGGTTACTGTGGGTTTTATAGTTAGGTTTAGGGTTATTGTTAGGGTTAAGGTTAGGATTAGGGTTAGGCTGAGGGTGAGTGTGTGTGTTAGGTTTAGGTTAGGGTTAGGGTTAGGGTTAGGGTTAGAAATAGGATTAGGGTTAGGGTGAGTGTGACTGTGAGGTTTAGGTATAGGGTTAGGCTTAGGCTTAGGGTTAGGCTGAGGGTGAGGGTGGAGGTGAGGATTGGGTTAGGGTGATGGTTAGGGTTAGGGTTAGGGTGAGTGTTAGTGTTAGGGTTAGGGTTAGAGTTAGGGTTAGGGTGAGCGTGAGGTTTCAGGGTAGAGTTAGGGTTAGGGTGAGCGTTAGGGTTAGAGTGAGGGTAAGGGTGGGGTGACGGTAAGTGTAAAGGTGAGGGTTAGGCTGAGGTTGAGGGTTACAGTAAGGGTGAGTGTTAGCGTTATGTTGAGGGTTAGGGTTAGGGTTAGGGTGAGGGTAAGGGTTAGATTGAGGATTAGTGTTAGGGTTAGTGTGAAATTTAGGGTGAGGATGAGGATTAGGGTTAGGGCGAGGTCTATGGAGAGGTTGAGGTTTAGTGTTAGTGTTAGTGTTACGGTTAGGGTTAGGGTTATGGTGAGGGGTATGTTTAGGGTGAAGGTTAGGGTTAGGTTTAGGGTTATTGTTAGTGTTAGTTAAGGTTATGGTGATGGTAAGGTTGAGTGTTAGGTTTAGGTCTAGGATGAGGTTTAGGGATAGGGCTAGTGTTAGGGTTAGGGTCAGGGTGAGCTTTAGTGTTAGGGTTAGGGTGAGGCTAAGGGTCAGGGTTAGGTTTAGGATTAATGTTAGGGTCAGGTTTAAGGTGAGGGTTATTTTGAGTGTGAGGGTTAAGGTTAGGATTAGGGGCAGGCTTAGGGTTAAGCTGAGGTTGAGGGTGAGGCTTAGTGTTAGGGTGAGGTTTAGGTTTAGTGTCAGGGTTAGTGTAAGGGTTAGGGTTATTGTTAGGCTTAGGATTAGGCTGAGGGTGAGGGTGTGGATTAGGGTTAGGGTTAGTGTTAGGGTGAGGTTTAGGGTTTGGGTTAGGGTTAGAGTTAGGGTTAGGGTGAGGGTGAGGTTTAAGTTTAGAGTTAGGGTTAGGGTGAGGTTTAGGTTGAGGGTTATGGTAAGGGTTAATTTTAGGGTTAGGTTTAGGGTGAGAGTTAGGGGAAGTGTTAGGGTTAGGGTTAGGGATAGGATTAGGGTTAGAGTAAGGGGGAATGTGTGTGTTAGGTTTAGGTTTAGGGGTAGGGTTAGGGTTAGACTGAGGGTGAGTTCAGTGTGAGGGTGAGTGTTAAGCTTAGGCTTAGGGTTAGGCTGTGGGTGACAGTGGGGGTGAATATTAGGTTTAGGGTGATGGTTAGGGTTGGGGTTATGGTGAGTGTTAGGATGAGTGTTAGGTTTAGGATTAGGGTTAGGGTGAGGGCTAGGGTGAGGGTATGGGTAAGTGTAAGGGTTAGGCTTAGGTTTAGGGTAAGGCTGAGAATGAGGTTGAGGGTGAGGGTTAGGGTTAGGGTGATGGTTAGGTTAACGGTTAGGGTGAGGATTAGGATGAAGTTTAGGGTTAGGATGAGTGTTAGGGTGAGGATGATGGTAAGGGTAAAGGGGAGGTTTAGGCTGAGGGTGAGGTTTAAGATAAGGGTGAGGGTTAGCAATAGGGTTAGTGTAAGTGTTAGGGTTAGAGTTAGAGTGAGGGTGAGGGTTAGATTGATTATTAGGGTGAGGGTTAGTGTGAGGTTTAGGGTGAGGATGAGGGTTAGATTGATTATTAGGGTGAGGGTTAGTGTGAGGTTTAGGGTGAGGTTGAGGGTTAGAATTAGGGTTAGGGTGAGGGCTAGTGTGAGGATGAGGATTAGGGTTAGGCTTAGATTTAGGGTGAGGTTTAGGATTAGGTTGAGGGTTAGGATGAGGGGTAGGGTTAGGATTAGGTTTAGGGTGAGGGCTAGGGTGAGGGTGAGGTTTAGGGTTAGGGTTAGGATTAGGGTTAGGGTGAGGGAGAGGTTAATGGTTAGATTTAGGTTTAGTTGGAAGGTTAGGTAGAGGGTTAGGGTTAGGTTAAGTGTTAGGGTTAAGGTTAGGTTGAGGATTAGGATGAGGTTTAGGGTTAGGGTTAGGGTTTGGATTAGGGTTAGGGTGAAGGTGAGTGTGAGGTTTAGGGTTAGGGTGAGGCTTAGGATTAGGTTAAGGCTGACGGTGAGTGTGGGGTGAGAATTAGGGTTAGGGTGATTGTTAGGGTTAGGGTTAGGGTGAGGTTAGTTGGAGGGTTAGGATTAGGATTAGGGTTAGGGTGAGGGCTCGGGTAAGGGTGATGGTTAGGGTTAGGGTGATGGTTAGGTTTACGGTTTGCATGAGGGTTAGGATGAGGTTTAGGGTTAGGGTGAGGGTTAGGGTGAGGGTGATGGTAAGGGTAATGTTGAGGTTTAGGCTGACGGTGATGTTTAAGATAAGGGTGAGTGTTAGGGTTAGGTTTAGGGTTAGGGTAAGGGTTAGGGTTAGGATTAGGGTGAGGGTTAGATTGAGGATTAAAGTTAGGGTTAGTGTGAGGTTTAAGGTGAGGATGAGGGTTAGGATTAGGTTGAGGTTGAGGGTTAGATTTAGGGTTAGGGTGAGGGCTAGGATGAGGGTGAGGATTAGGGTTAGGGATAGGGTTAGGGTGAGGTTTAGGATTAGGGTGAGGTTTAGGGTTAGTGTGAGGGTTAGTGTTAGGTTTAGGGTTAGTGTTAGTGTGAGGGTAAGTGTTAGCGTGAGGGTTAGGTTTAGGGTGCGGGTTATATTTAGGGTGAGGGTTAGGGTTAGGTTTAGGGTTATTGTTAGGTTTTGGGTTAGGGTTAAGGTTACAGTGAGGGTGAGGGTTAGGGTTAGGGTTACAGTGAAGTTTAGTATTAGGGTTAGGGTTAGAGTAAGGGTTAGGTTAAGGGTGAGGTTTAGGGGTACAGTTTTGTTTAGGGTGAGTTTTAGGTTTAGGGTGCGGGTTAGCGTGGGGGTGACGGTAATGGTAAAGCTGAGGGTTAGGCTGAGGGTGAGTTTTACGGTAAGGGTGAGGTTTAGGGTTAGGGTGACGTTTAGTGTTAGCGTTAGGGTGAGGTTGTGGGTTAGATTGAGGATTAGGGTTAGGGTTAGTGTGAGGTTTAGGATGAGGATGAGCATTAGGGTTAGGGTGAGGGTGAGGGTAAGAATTAGGGTTAGGGTGAGGTTTAGGATTAGGGTGAGGTTTAGGGTTAGTGTGATGGTTAGTGTTAGGGTCAGGGTAAGTGTTAGGGTGAGGGGTAGAGTTAGGGTGAGTGTTATGTTCAGGGTTAGGTTTTGGGTTAGGTTTAGGGTTATTGTTAGTTTTAGGGTTAGGGTTACGGTTACGGTGATGGTGAGGGTTAGAGTTAGGGTTACAGTGAGGTTTAGTGTTAGGGTTAGGGTTAGAGTAAGGGTTAGGGTGAGTGTGAGGTTTAGGGGTACAGTTTTAATTAGGGTGAGGGTTAGGGTTAGGGTGCGGTATAGTCTGGGGGTGACGGTAAGGGTTAGGTGAGTGTGAGGCTGAGGGTGAGGTTTACGGTTAGGGTGAGGGTTAGGGTTAGGGTGAGGGTTAGTGTTAGCGGTAGGGTGAGGTTGAGGGTTAGATTGAGGATTAGTGTTAGGGTTAGTGTGAGGTTTATGGTGAGGATGAGGGTTAGGGTTATTCTGAAGCCTAGTGTGAGGTTGAGGGTTAGAGTTAGTGTTAGTGTGAGTTTTAGGGTTAGGGTGATGTTTAGCGTTAGTGTGAGGGTTAGTGTTAGGTTTAGTGTTAGGGTGAGGGTAAGTGTTAGGGTGAGGGTTAGGGTTAGGGTGAGGGTTATGGTTAGGGTGAGGGTTAGGGTTAGGATAAGTGTAAGGGTTAGGGCTAGGCTGAGGGTTAGGGTGAGGGTTAGGGTTAGGGATAGGGTGAGGTTTAGGATTAGGTTTATGGTGAGGTTGAGTGTGAGGGTTAGGATTCGGGATAGCATTAGGCTTAGAGTTAGGATGAGGGTTAGGGTTAGGGTTTGGGTTAGGGTGAGGGTGAGGCTGAGGATTAATGTTACGTTTAGGGTTAGTGTTAGTGTTAGGTTTAGTTTTAGCATTACAGTGAGGGTTGGGGTTAGGGTTAGGGTTAGGGTTAGGCTTAGAGTTAGGGTGAGACTTAGGATGAGGATTAGGTTTACGATTAGGTTTAGGGTGAGGGCTAGGGTGAAGGTGAGGATTAGGGTTAGTGTTAGGGTAAGGTTTAGGGTTAGGTTTAGGGTTAGGGTGATGGTTAGGATGAGGGATAATGTTAGAGTGAGGGTGATGGTTAGGGTTAGGGTGAGGGTTAGGGTTAGGATTAGGGTTAGGGTGAGGTTAAGTGTTAGCTTTACAGTTAGGGTTAGGGTTATGGTTAGGATTACTGTCATTGTTAGGGTTAGGATTAGAGTTATGGTGAGGGTGAGGATGAGGGTGAGTGTTAGTGTTAGGATGAGGTTTAGTGTTAGGGTTAGGTTTAGGGTTAGGATGAGGGTGAGTTTTATGGTTAGATTTAGCTTATTTGGAGGGTTAGTTCGAGATTTAGGGTTAGGGTAAGTGTTAGGGTTAAGGTTAGGTTGAGGGTTAGGTTGAGGCTTAGTGTTAGGTTTAGGGTTAGGGTTAGGATTAGGGTTAGGGTGAGGGTGAGGGTAAGGTTTAGGGTTAGGCTTAGGCTTAGGCTTAGGGTTAGGCTGAGGGTGAGGGTGGGGGTGAGGATTAGGGTTAGGGTGATGGTTACGGTTAGCGTTAGGGTGAGGGTTAGTGTTAGGGTTAGGGTTAGAGTTATGGTTACGCTGAGGGTGAGGTTTCAGGGTAGAGTTAGGTTTATGGTGAGGGTTAGGGTTAGAGTGAGGGTTATCGTGGGGGTGACGGCAAGGGTAAAGTTGAGGTTTAGACTGACGTTGAGAGTTACGATAAGGGTGAGAGTAAGGGTTAGGATCAGGGTTAGTGTTAGTGTTAGGGTGAGGTTGAGGGTTAGATTGAGGATTAGTGTTAGGGTTAGTGTGAGGTTTATGGTGAGGATGAGAATTAGGGTTAGGGTAAAGGCTAGGGTGAGGGTGAGGATTAGGTTTAGTGTTAGGGTGAGGTTTAGGGTTAGGGTGATGTTTAGGGTTAGTGTGAGTGTTAGGGTCAGTGTTGGGTTGAGGGTAAGCGTTAGGGTGAGGGTTAGTGTTAGGGAGAGGTTTATGGTTAGGGTGAGGGTTAGGGTTAGGATAAGTGTATGGGTGAGTGCTAGACTGAGGGTTAGGGTGAGTGTTAGGGTTACGGAAAGGCTTAAGTTTAGGATTAGGTTTAGGGTGAGGGTGAGTGTGAAGGTTAGGATTAGGGTTAGAGTTAGGCTTAGAGTTAGGAGGAGGGTTAGGGTTAGGGTTTGTGTTAGCGTGAGGGTGAGGCTGAGGATTAGGGTTAGGTTTAGGGTTAGGTTTAGGTTTAGTGTTAGTGTTAGGGTTAGTGTTAGTGTTACAGTGCGGGTTGGGCTTAGGATTATCGTTAGGGTTAGGCTTAGAGTTAGGGTGAGGGTTAGGATGATTATTAGGTTAAAATTAGGGTTAGGGATAGGGCTAGGGTGAAGGGTTTAGGGTTAGTGTTAGGGTAAGGTTTAGGTTTAGGGTTAGGGTGAGGGTGAAGGTTAGGATGAAGGTTAGGGTTACAGTGAGGGTGATGGTTAGGGTTAGGATTAGCATGAGGGTTAGGATTGGGGTTAGGGTGAGGTTGAGTGTTAGCATTAGGGTTAGGGTTAGGGTTAGGGTTAGGATTACTGTTATTGTTAGGGTTCAGGTTAGAGTTATGGTGAGGGTGACGGTGAGGGTGAGTGTTAGTGTTAGGGTGAGTTTGAGGGTTAGGGTTAGAGTTAGGAGTAGGATTAGGGTTAGTGTAAGGGTGAATGTGAGGGTTAGGGTTAGGGATAGGCTTAGGGTTAGGCTGAGGTTGAGGGTGAGGGTTAGGTTTAGGGTGAGGTTTAGGGTTAGGGATTGGGTGAGTGTGAGGGTTAGTTTTAGGGTGAGGCTTAGGATTAGGCTGAGGGTGAAGGAGTGGGTTAGGTTTAGGGTTAGTGTTAGGGTGAGGTTTAGGTTTTTGTTTAGGGTTAGAGTTAGGGTTAGGGTGAGTGTGAGCTTTGGGGTTAGAGTTAGGGTTAGGGTGAGGTTTAGGTTGAGGGTTATGGTAAGGGTTAGTTTTAGGGTTAGGGTTGGGGTGAGACTTAGGGGGAGGGTTAGGTTTAGGGTTATGTTTAGGGATAGGATTAGGGTTAGAGTGAGGGGGAGTGTGTGTGTTAGGTTTAGGTTTAGGGTTAGTGTGAGCTTTAGGCTGAGGGTGAGATTGAGGGTGAGGGTTAGGTTTAGGGGGAGTGTTAGGGTAAGGGTTAGGGTTAGGGTAAAGGCTAGGGTGAGTGTGAGGGTGAAGTTTAAGGTTCGGCTTAGGTGTAGGGTTAGGGTGAGGGTGAGGTTTAGGGTTAGAGTTAAGGTTAGGGTGAGTGTGAGGGTTAGGGTTAGGGTTAGGCTTAGGATTAGGCTTTGAGTGAGGGTGAGGTTTAGGCTTAGGTTGAGGGTTAGGGTTATGGGGAGGTTTAGGATGAGGGATAGGTTTAGGATTAGTGTTAGGGTGAGGGTGAGTGTGGGTGTTAGGGTTAGGTTTACGGTTAGGCTTAGGGTTAGTCTGAGGGTGAGTTTGAGGGTTAGGGTTAGGGTGAGGTGAGGGTTAGGGTAAGAGTTAGGAGGACCGTTAGGAAGAGGGTTAGGGTTATGATTAGGGTTCGGTGAGGGCTAGGGTGAGGGTGAGGTTTAGGTTTAGGTTTGGGGTGAGGGTTAGGGTTAGGTTATAGATGATAGTTAGGGTTCGGTTTAAGTTTAGGGTTAGGTTGAGCGTTAGGGTAAGGGTTATGGTGAAGGTGAGGGTTAGTGTTCGGTTGAGGGTTAGGGTTCAGATTAGGGGTTGAGTGAGGGTGATGGTGAGGCTTAGGTTTAGTGTTAGGGTGAGGGTTAGGATGAGGTTTACGGTTAGGATTAGTGTGAGGGTGAGGACTAGGCTGAGGGTGAGGTTTAGGGTTAGGGTTAGGGTTAGGGTGAGGTTTAGGGTTAGGGTTAGTTTTAGATTTAGGGTGAGGGTGAGGTTTAGGGTTAGAGTTAGGGTTAGGGTGAGGCTGAGTTTGAGGGTTAGTTTTAGTGTTAGTGTTAGATTTAGGGTTAGGGTGAGGGTTAGGTTAAGTGTGAGGGTTAGGCTTAGGGTTAGGATTAGGTTTAGGGTAAGCGATATGGTTAGGGTTCGGTTTAGGCTTAGGGTTAGATTGAGGGTGAGGGTGGTGGTGAGCGTTAGGTTTAGGGTGAGTGTGAGGGTTAGGGTTAGGTTGAGGGTTAGGGTTAGGGTTACGGTGAGCGTGAGGGTTAGGGTTAGGTTGAGAGTTAGGGTTAGAGTTAGGGTTAGGGTGAGGGTTAAGGTTAGGGTTAGGGTGAGGGTAAGGATGAGGATTAGGGTTAGGATTAGGGTTAGCGTGAGGGATAGGGTGAGGTTGAGGGTCAGGGTTAGTGTTAGATTAAGGTTTATGGTTAGGGTTAGGGTTAGGGTGAGTATTAGGTTGAGGGTTAGGGTTACAGTGAAGGTGAGGATTAGGGTTAGGGTGAGGGTTAGGGTTAGGGTTAGGCTTAGGTTTAGGCTTAGGCTTAGGCCGAGCATGAGGGTGAAGGTTCGGGTTCAGGTCCGGGTAAGGGTTAGGGTTAGGTTGAGAGTTAGGTTGAGGTTTAGATTTAGGATAAGTTTAAGGGTCAGGGCTAGGCTGAGGATTAGGGTGAGGTTTAGGGTTAGGGATAGGGTTAGGTTTAGGGTTAGGGTTAAGGTCAGTGTGAGGGTTAGGATTAGGTTTAGGGTTAGGCTTAGAGTTAGGATGAGGTTTAGGGTTAGGGTTTGGTTTAGGGTGAGGTTGAGGCTGGGGATTAGGGTTAGGTTTAGGGTTAGGTTTAGGGGGAGTGTTAGTGTTAGTGTTAGGGTTAGGGTTAGGGTGAGGGTGAGGTTTAGATATAGGGTTAGGGGGAAGGATAGGGTGAGGGTTAGGGATAGGGGTAGTGTTAGGTTTAGGTTGAGGGTGAGGGTTAGTTTGAGGTTTAAGGTTAGTGTTAGGGTTAGGGTCAGTGTGAGGGATAGTGTTAGTGTTAGGGTTAGTGTTAGGGTGTGGGTAAGTGTTAGGGTGAGGTTATGGGTTAGGGTGATGGTTAGGGTTAGGGTTAGGTTTATTGTTAGGTTTAGGTTTATGGTTACGGTTATGGTGAGGGTGAGGTTGAGGGTTAGGTTTAGGATTATGTTGAGGTTTAGGATTTGGGTTAGGGTTAGATTTAGGGTTAGTGTGAGGGTGAGGTTTAGGGTTAGCGTGACGCTTAGGGCTAGGTTTAGGGTGAGTGTTATGGGGAGGGTAAGGGTTAGTGTTAGGGTTAGGGATAGGATTAGGTTTAAGTTTAGGGTGAAGGTCAGTGTGTTTGTTAGGGTTAGGTCTGGGGTTAGGCTTAGGTTTAGGCTGAGGGTGAGGGTGATGGTTAGGGTTAGGGTTAGGGTTAGGGTTAGGGGGAGGATTAAGATTAGGTTTAGGGTTAGGATTAGGGTTAGGGAAAGGTCTAGGGTGAGGGTGAGGTTTAGGGTTAGAGTTAGAGTGAGATTTATGTTTAGCGTTAGGGTTAGGGTGAGGGTGAGGTTTAGGGTTAGATTTAGGGTTAAGGTGAGGCTGAGGGTGAGGGTTAGGTTTTGGTTTAGTTTGAGGTTTAGGGTTTGGGTTAGGGTTAGAGTTAGGGTTGGGGTGAACTTGAGGTTTAGGTTTAGATTTAGTGTTAGGGTGATGCTTAGGGTTAGGTTTAGGGTGAGAGTTAGGGGGCGGGTAAGCGTTAGTGTTAGGGTTAGGTATAGGATTAGGATTAGGGTGAGGTTGAGGGTCAGTGTGTTTGTTAGGGTTAGGTCTGGGGTTAGGCTTAGGTTTAGGCTGAGGGTGAGGGTGATGGTTAGGGTTAGGGTTAGTGTTAGGGGAAGGATTAAGTTTAGGGTTTGGGTTAGGATTAGGGAAAGGCCAGGGCTAGGATGAGGGTGAGGTTTAGGGTTAGAGTTAGGGTGAGGTTTATGGTTAGGTTTAGGGTTAGGGTGAGGGTGAGGTTTAGGGTTAGAATTAGGGTTAGGGTGAGGCTGAGGGTGAGGGTTAGGGTTAGGGTTAGTGTTAGTTTTAGGTTTAGGTTTAGGCTGAGGGTGAGGGTGAGGGTTAGGGTGAGGATGAGGGTTAGGGTTAGCGTGAGGGCTAGGGTTGGGTGAGGGTTAGGGATAGGGTTAGTGTGAGTTTTAGAGTTAGGGCGATGGTTAGGGTCATTGTGAGGGTTAGTGTTAGGTTTAGGGTTATTGTTAGGGTTAGGGTAAGTTTTAGGGTGAGGGTTAGCTTTAGGGTGAGTGTTATGGTTAGGGTGAGGGTTAGGGTTATGGTTAAGGTTGTTGTTAGGGTTAGGGTTAGGGTTACGGTTACGGTGTTGGTGAGGGTGCAGGTTACGGTTAGGGTTAGGATGAGGTTTAAGTTTAGGGTTAGGAATAGAATTAGGGTTAGGGTGACAGTGAGGTTTAGGGTCAGAGTTAGGGTTTGTGATAGGGTTAGGGTTAGGGTGAGGGGCAGGGTTAGTCTTAGTTTTAGGCTTAGGCTTAGGCCTAGCATGAGGGTGAGGGTTAGGGTTAGGGTGATGGTTCTGTTTCGGGTTAGTGTTATTGTTAGTGTTAGGGTTAGAGTTACGGTGAGAGTGAGGGTGCAGGTGAGGGTTAGGGTTAGGGTGGGGTTTACGGTTAGGGTTAGGGTTAGGGTTAGGTTGAGGGTGAGGTTTAGGGTTAGATTTAGGGTTAGTGTTAGGAAAAGTTTTAGTGTTAGAGTTAGGGTTACGGTGAGGCTGAGGGTGAGGGTTAGGTTTAGGATTAATGTTATGGTTAGGCTTATGGTTAGGGATAGTTTGAGGGTGAGGATTAGGGTTAGGTTTAGGAGTAGGATTAGGTTTAGGATTAGGGTGAGTGTGAGGGTTACGGTTAGGGTTAGGGGTAGGCTTAGTGTTAGGCTGAGGTTGAGGGTTAGGGTTAGTGTTGGCATGAGGTATAGGGTTAGGGTTAGGGTGAGTGTGAGGGTTAGGGTTAGGGTTAGGCTTAGGATTAGGCTGAGGGTGAGGGTGTGGGTTAGGGTTAGGATGAGGGTTAGGGTTAGAATTAGGGGTAGGATGAGGGTGATTGTGTTTGTTAGGGTTAGGTTTAGGGTTAGGCTTAGGGTTATTCTGAGGGTGAGTTTGAGGGTTTGGGTAAGGGTTAGGAGGAGGGTTAGTAAAAGTGTTAGGGTAAGGATTAGTGTTTGGTGAGGGCTAGGGTGAGGGTGAGGTTTATGTTTAGGTTTGGAGTGAGGGTTAGGTTTAGGGTAAGGGTGAGAATTAGGTTCGGGTTAAGTTTAGGTTTAGGTTGAGGGTTAGGGTAAGGGTTATGGTGAGGGTGAGGGTTAGCGTTAGGTTGAGGGTTAGGGTTCGGATTAGGGTTAGGGTGAAGGTGAGGGTGAGGGTTAGGTTTAGGGTTAGGGTGAGGGTTAGGATGAGGGTTAGGCTTAGGATTAAGGTTTTGGTGAGTGCTAGGGTTAGGGTGAGGTTTAGGGTTAGGGTTAGGGTGAGGTTTAGGGTTAGGGTTAGTGTTAGGGTTAGGGTGAGGGTGAGGTTTAGGGATAGAGTTAGGGTTAGGGTGAGGCTGAGTTTGAGGGTTAGTGTTAGTGTTAGTGTTAGATTTAGGGTTAGGGTGAGGGTTAGGTTGAGTGTGAGGGTTAGGCTTAGGGTTAGGATTATGTTTAGGGTAAGAATTAGGGTGAGTGTGAGCGATATGGTTAGGGTTAGGGTTAGGCTTAATGTTAGACGGAGGGTGAGGGTGGGGGTGAGGTTTAGGTTTAGGCTGAGTGTTGGGTTACGGTTAGGTTGAGATTTAGGTTTAGAGTTAGGGTTAGGGTGAGGGTTAAGGTTAGGTTTAGGGTGAGGGTAAGGGTGAGGACTAGGGTTAGTATTAGGGTTAGGGTGAGGGCTAGGGTTGGGTAAGGGTTTGGGATAGGGTTAACGTGAGGTTTAGGTTTACGGTGATGGTTAGGGTTAGTGTGAGGGTTAGTGTTAGGGTTAGAGTTATTGTTAGGTTAGGGTAAGTGTTAGGGTGAAGTTTAGGTTTAGGGTGATTGCTTATGGTGAGGGTGAGGGTTAGGGTTATGGTTAAGGTTATTGTTAGGTATAGGGTTACGGTTATGGTGAGGGTGAGGGTGAGGGTTACGGTTAGGGTTAGGATGAGGTTTAGGTTTAGGGTTAGGGATAAAATTAGGGTTAGGTTGACAGTGAGGTTTAGGGTTAGAGTTAGGGTTTGTGATAGGGTTAAGGTTAGGGTGAGGGTTAGGATTTGTCTTAGTCTTAGGCTTAGGCTTAGGCCGAGCATGAGGGTGAGGGTTAGGGTTAGGGTGATGGTTCTGTTTCGGATTAGTGTTATTGTTACTGTTAGGGTTAGAGTTACTGTGAGGGTGAGGGTGCAGGTGAGGGTTAGGTTTAGGGTTAGGGTTAGGTTGAGTGTGAGGTTTAGGGTTAGGTTTAGGGTTAGTGTTAGGATAAGGTTTAGTGTTAGAGTTAAGGTTAGGGTGAGGCTGAGGGTGAGGTTTAGGGTTAGGATTAATGTTAGTGTTAGGATTCTGGTGAGGGTAAGTTTGAGTGTGAGAGTTAGGGTTAGGGTTAGGAGTAGGATTAGGGTTAGGATTAGGGTGAGTGTGAGGGTTAGGGTTAGGGTTAAGAATAGGCTTAGGGTTAGGCTGAGGTTGAGGGTTAGTGTTAGTGTTAGCGTGAGGTATAGAGTTAGGGTTAGGGTTAGTGTGTGGGTTAGGGTTAAGGTTGAAAGACCCCAGACCCCAGTGCATGCTCACCCATTAGGTACTTTAAGAAAAACTGCTGCCCCTTCCCCTGCATACCTAAGAGATTGGGGCAGGATACGGGCGAGCCGCTAAACGAAACCTTGGGCTTCTGAGTCACCGCCTGCAGACCCCAGCATGACCCTAATACATGCCTTAAAACCAGACATTCCTGGAAAATAGCCGACCCACCCGTCCCTTCCTGTAAAACTTAGCCCTAATAACAGTGTAAGGCAGGATGTAGTAAATCACTTGTCAAAACTAGGGAACGAACAGTT
The DNA here is from genome assembly GCF_024711535.1 of Dipodomys merriami. Classification (NCBI taxonomy): domain Eukaryota; kingdom Metazoa; phylum Chordata; class Mammalia; order Rodentia; family Heteromyidae; genus Dipodomys; species Dipodomys merriami. Next base: position 989,728 of record NW_027203348.1, read on the forward strand.
TCTGTGCATAACGACCAGCACAGGCCTGTCAAGACAAGTACCGACACGTCTACTTTCCCCCGACCCCGCCTACCCCATCTGGCCAACTTAACCTAACCAATCCTCAACCTGAGCGTAATTTGAAATTAACCAATCAATACCCTGTAACCAGGCATCTCGCTTCTGTAACCTCGCTTCTGCTGCCCATAAAATAGGGTGCTTTTCAGACACTTGGCGCGCAAGTCTCCCGATAGACTCTGTCGCCCCGGGTACCCGTGTAACCGGTTCCCAGACACTCGACCCGAACCTTGTGGATCTCGAGGTTGAGTGCACCTGGGAGCCGAGGCATGCCCGAATAAACCTCTTGCTGTTTGCATCCGCACAAGTGGTCTCGTTGTTCCTTGGGGAAGGGTCTCTTCAGATCGAAGGGCACCCCACGTCATCGGGGGTCTTTCAGGGTTAGGTTTACGATTAGGCTGAGGGTGAGGGTGAGGATTAGGCTTAGGTTGAGGGTTAGGGTTATGGGGAGGTTTAGGATGAGTGTTAGGGTTAGGATTAGGGTTAGGTTGAGGGTGAGTGTGTGTGTTAGGTTTAGGTTTAGGGTTAGGCTGAGGGTGAGTTTGAGGCTTAGGGTTAGGGTGAGGGTGAGGGTTAGGGTAAGGGTTAGGGGGAGGGTTAGGAAGTGGGTTAGGGTAAGGATTAGTGTTTGGTGAGGGCTAGGGTGAGGGTGAGGTTTAGGGTTAGGTTTGGAGTGAGGGTTAGGGTTAGGGTAAGGGTGAGGGTTAGGGTAAGGGTTAGGGGGAGGGTTAGGAAGTGGGTTAGGGTAAGGATTCGTGTTTGGTGAGGGCTAGGGTGAGGGTGAGGTTTAGGGTTAGGTTTGGAGTGAGGGTTAGGGTTAGGGTAAGGGTGAGAATTAGGGTTCGGTTTAAGTTTAGGGTTAGGTTGAGGGTTAGGGTAACGGTTATGGTGAGGGTGAGGGTTAGGGTTAGGTTGAGGTTTAGGGTTCGGATTAGGGTTGGGGTGAAGGTGACGGTGAGGGTTAGGTTTAGTGTTAGGGTGAGGGTTAGGATGAGGGTTAGGCTTAGGATTAAGGTTTTGGTGAGTGCTAGGGTGAGGGTGAGGTTTAGGGTTAGGGTTAGGGTGAGGTTTAGGGTTAGGGTTAGTGTTAGGGTTAGGGTGAGGGTGAGGTTTAGGGATAGAGTTAGGGTTAGGGTGAGGCTAAGTTTGAGGGTTAGTTTTAGTGTTAGTGTTAGATTTAGGGTTAGGGTGAGGGTTAGGTTGAGTGTAAGGGTTAGGCTTAGGGTTAGGATTATGTTTAGGGTAAGGGTTAGGTTGAGTGTGAGCGATATGTTTAGGGTTAGGGTTAGGCTTAAGATTAGACTGAGGGTTAGGGTGGGGGTGAGATTTAGGTTTAGGGTGAGTGTGAGGGTTACGGTTAGGTTGAGAGATAGGGTTAGAATTAGGGTTAGGGTGAGGGTTAAGGTTAGGGTCAGGGTGAGGGTAAGGATGAGGACTAGGGTTAGGATTAGGGTTAGGGTGAGGGCTAGGGTGAGTTTGAGGGTTAGGGTTAGTGTTAGATTAAAGGGTTAGGGTTAGGTTTAGGGTGAGGATTAGGTTGAGGGTTAGGGTTAGAATGAGTGTGAGGATTAGAGTTAGGCTGAGGGTTAGGGTTAGGATTAGGGTTAGCTTGAGTGTGAGTATTAGCATTAGGGTTAGGGTTAGGGTTAGGATTAGTGTTATAGTTAGGGTTAGTGTTAGAGTTATTGTGAGGGTGACAGTGAGGGTGAAGGTTAGGGTTAGGGTTAGGTTGAGGACTAGGGGTAGGGTTTAGGATTAGGGTTAGGGTGAGGGTGAGTTTTAGGGTTAGATTTAGGGTTAGTTGGAGGGTTAGGTCGAGGGTGAGGGTTAGGTTTAGTTTTAGGATTAAGGTTAGGCTGAGTGTTAGGTTGAAGTTTAGGGTTATGGTTAGGGTTAGGTTTAAGATTAGGGTGAGGGTGAGGGTGAGTGTGAGTGTTAGGGTTAGGGTTAGGCTTAGGCTTAGGGTGAGGATTAGGGTTAGTGTTAGAGTAAAGTTTAGGGTTAGGGTTAGTATTAGGGTAAGGATTAGGATGAGGGATAGTGTTACGGTGAGAGTTAGGGTTAGGGTTAAGGTTAGGGTTAGGGTTAGGTTTAGGTTGAGGTGAGTGTTAGCATTAGGGTTAGGTTAGGGTTAGGGTTAGGTTTAGCGTTAGGATTACTGTTATTGGTAGGGTTAGGGTTAGAGTTATGGTGAGGGTGAGGGTCAGGGTGAGTGTTAGGATTAGGTTGAGGTTTAGGTTGAGGCTTAGGGTTAGGGTTAGGGTTGGGGTTAGGATTAGGTTAGGGTGAGTCTGAGTGTGAGGTTTAGGGTTAGGCTTAGGCTTAGGCTTAGGGTTAGGCTGATGGTGACGGTGGGGGTGAGGATTAGGGTTAGGGTGATGGTTACACTTAGGGTTCAGATGAGGGTTAGTTTTAGGCTCAGGGTTAGAGTTAGGGTTAAGGTGAGGTTGAGGTTTAGCTGTAGAGTTAGGGGTAGGGGGAGGGTTAGGGTTAGAGTGAGGGTTAGGGTGAGGGTGACGGTAAGGGTAAAGTTGAGTGTTAGGCTGAGGGTGAGGGTTACGGGAAGGGTGAGGTTTAAGGTTAGGGTGAGTGTTAGGGTTAGGGATAGGGTGAGGGTGAGGGTTAGATTGAGGATTAGTTTTAGGGTTAGTGTGAAGTTTAGGGTGAGGATGAGGGTTAGGGTTAGGGCGACGTCTAGGGAAAGGGTGAGTTTTAGGGTTAGTGTTAGGGTGAGGTTTATGGTTAGGGTAATGTTTAGGGTTAATGTGAGGTTTAGTGTTAGGGTTAGGGTTAGTGTTAGGGTGAGGGTAAGCGTTATGTTGAGGGTTAGGGTGAGGGTTAGGGTTAGGGTTAGGGTTATTGTTAGTGTTAGGGTTATGGTTAAGGTAATGGTAAGAGTGAGGGTGAGGGTTAAGATTAGGGCAAGGATGAGGTTTAGTTATAGGGTTAGCGTTAGGGTTAGGGTCAGGGTGAGTTTTAGTGTTAGAGTTAGGTTTAGGGTGTGGCTGAGGGTGAGAGTTAGGGTTAGGATTAATGTTAGGGTTAGGCTTATGGTGACGATTAGGTTGAGGGTGAGGGTTAGAGTTAGGTTTAGGAGTAGGATTAGGGTTAGTGTTAGGGTGAGTGTGAGGGTTAGGGTTAGGTTTAGGGATAGGCATAGGGTTAGGCTGAGTTTGAGGTTGAGGGTTAGTTTAAGGGATAGTTTTAGGGTTAGGGTTAGGGTGAGTGTGAGTGTTAGGTTTAGGGTTAGGCTTAGGGCTAGGCTGAGGGTGAGGTTGATGGTAAGTTTTAGGGTTAGGTTGAGGCTTAGGGTAAGGGTTAGGGGGAGGGGGAAATAGAGGTTTTGGGTTAGGATTAGGGTTGGGTGAGGGCTAGGGTGAGGGTGAGGTTTAGGTTTAGGTTTAGGGTGAGGTTTAGGGTTAGGGTTACGGTGAGAATTAGGGTTCGGATTAAGTTTAGGGTTAGGTTGAGTGCTAGGGTAAGGTTTTCTGTGAGGGTGAGGGTTAGGTTGAGGGTTAGGATTCAGATTAGGGTTAGGGTGAGGGTGAGGGTGAGGTTAAGTTTTGTGTTAGGCTGTGGGTTAGTTTGAGGGTTAGAGTTAGGATTAGGGTTAGGTTGAGGGCTAGGGTGAGGGTGAGGTTTAGGATTAGGTTTAGGGTGAGGTTTAGGGTTAGGGTTAATGTTAGGTTCAGGCTGAGTTTTAGGTTTAGAGTTAGGGTTAGGGTGAGGCTGAGGTTGAGGGTTAGGTTTAGAATTAGTGTTAGATTTAGGTTTAGGTTGAGGTTGAGGGTTAGGCTCAGTGTTAGGATGAGGTTTAGGGTAAGGGTTAGGGTGAGTGTGTTCGTTAGGGTTAGGGTTAGGGTTAGGCTTAGGGTTAGGCTGAGGGTGAGGTTGAGTGTGAGGGTTAGGGTTAATGTGAGGGTTAGGGTTAGGGTGAGAGTTAGGGTTCAGTTATGTTTAGGGTTAGGGTGAGGGCTAGGGTCAGGGTTACGATGAGCTTGAGGTTTAGTGTTAGGTTGAGAGTTAGGGTTATGGTTAGGGTATGGCTGAGGGTTAAGTTTAGGTTTAGGGTGAGGGTTAAGGATAGGATTAGGCTTAGGGTAAGGGCTAGGGTGAGGGTGAGGGTTAGGGTTAATGTTAGATTAAGGTTTAGGGTTTGGTTTAGTGTTAGGTTTGGGTTAGGTTGAGGTTTAAGGTTAAGGTGAGGGTGAGGATTAGGGTTAGGGTGAGGGTTAGGGTTAGGATTAGTGTTAGCATGAGGGTGAGTGTTAGTATTAGGGTTAGGGTTAGGGTGAGGGTTATGTTTAGGGTTAGGATTAGTGTTATTGTTAGGGTTAGGGTTAGAGTTATGTTGAGGGTGAAGGTGAGGGTGAGGGTGAGGGTTAGGGTTAGGGTGAGGTTTAGGGATAGGGTTAGTATGAGGGTTAGGGTAAGCTTGAGGTTTAGGGTTAGATTTAGGGTTAGTTGGAGGGTTAGGTCGAGGGTTAGGGTTAGGGTTAGTTTTAGGGTTAAGGATGGGGTGAAGTTTAGGTTGAGGTTTAGGGTTGTGGTTAGGGTTAGGGTTAGGATTAGGGTGAGGATGAGAGTGAGTGTGAGGGTTAGGGTTAGGGTTTGGCTTAGGCTTAGGTTTAAGCTGAGGGTGAGGGTGGGGGTGAGGATTAGGTTTAGGGTGATGGTTAGGGTTAGTGTTAGGGTGAGTGTTAGGATGAGGGTTAGAATTAGGATTAGGGTTAGGGTGAGGTATAGGGTGAGGGTGAGTGTTAAGTTTAGGGTGATGTTTAGGTTTATGTTTAGGGTGAGGGTTAGGATGAGGTTTAGGCTTAGGGTGAGATTTAGGGTGAGGATGATGGTAAGGGTAAAGGTGAGGTTTAGGCTGAGGGTGAGGGTTAAGTTAAGGGTGAGGGTTAGGATTAGGTTTAGGGTTAGGGTGAGGTTTAGATTGAGGATTAGTGTTAGGGTTAGTGTAAGGTTTAGGGTAAGAATGAGGGTTAGGGTTAGTGTGAGTGTGAGGGTTAGTGTTAGGGTTAGGGTGAGGTCTAGGGTGAGGGTGAGGGTTAGGATTAGGGTTAGGGTTAGGGTGAGGTTTAGGATTAGGGTGAGGTTTAGTGTTAGTGTGAGGGTTAGTGTGAGGTTTAGGGTTAGATTTAGGGTGAGATTTAGTGTTTGGGTGAGGGTTAGGTTTAGGGTGAGAGTTATGGTTAGGGTGCGGGTTAGGGTTATGGTTAGGGTTATTGTTAGGTTTAGGATTATGGTTAGGTTGAGTGTGAGGGTTACGGTTAGGGTTAGGGTTAGCCTTAGTTTTAGGCTGAGGGTATGGGTGAGGGTGAGGGTTAAGGTTAGTTTGAAGGTAAAGGTTAGGGTTAGGTTTAGTGTTAAGGATACGGTTAGAGTTATTGTTAGGGTGAGGGTGAGGTTTAGGGGTAGGGTTAGTTTTAGACTGAGGTTTAGGGTGAGTATTAGGGTTACGTGATGGTTAGGGTAGGGGTGACGGCAAGGGTAAACGTGAGGGTTAGGTTGAGGTGAGGGTTACGGTAAGGTTGACTATTAGGGTTTAGTTGAGGGTTAGGTTTAGGGTTAGGGTGCGAGTTAGGGTTTGCGTTAAGTTTAGGGTTAGGGTGAGGTTTAGATTAAGGATTACAGTGAGGGTGAGGGTTAGGGTTATTTTGAGGGTTAGGGTTAGGATTAGGGTTAGGGTTAGGGAGAGGTTTAGGGTTAGTGTTAGGGTGAGGGTAAGGAAGAAATATTGGGTTAGAATTAGGGTTAGGGTGAGGCCTAAGGTGAGGATGAGGTTTAGGGTTAGGATTAGGGTGAGGTTTAGGGTTAGGGTTATTGTTAGGGTGAGGGTGAGGGTCAGGTGTAGGGTTAGTGTTAGGGTTAAGGTTAGGGTGAGAGTTAGGTTGAGGTTTAGGGTTAGGGTTAGGATTAGGGTTAGGGTGAGGGTTAGGGTTAGATTGAGGATTAGTGTTAGGGTTAGTGTGAGGTTTAGTGTGAGGCTGAGGGTTAGGGTTAGGGTGAGAGCTAGGGTGAGGCTGAGGGTTAGGGTTAGTGTTAGGGTGAGTTTTAGGGTTAGGGTTATGTTTAGGGTTAGTGTGAGGGTTAGTTTTAGGGTGATGGTTAGTGTTAGGGTGTGGGTTACGGTTAAGGTGACAGTTATTTTTAGGGTGAGGGTGAGGGTTAGAGTTAGGGTTAGGGTTATTGATAGGGTTCGGGTTAGGATGAGGGTGAGATTTAGGGTTAGATTTAAGGTTAGTGTAAGGGTTAGGGTTAGGGTAAGAGTTAGGGTTAGGATTAGGCTTAGGCTTATGCTTAGGCCGAGCATCAGGATGAGGGTTAGGGTTCGGAATAGGGTGAGGGTTAAGGTTAGGGTTAGGGTGAGTGTTAGGATGAGGTTTAGGGTTAGGATTAGGGTTAGAGTGAGGGCTAGGGTGAGGGTTAGTGTGAGGCTTAGGTTTAGGGATGTGGATAGGTTTAGGATTAGTGTTTGGGTGTGGGTGAGTGTGAGGGTTAGGGTTAGGGTAAGGGTTAGGGTGAGAGTTAGGGTTTGGTTTAAGTTTAGGGTCAGGGTGACTTTTAGGGTAAGTGTTACGGTGATGGTGAGTGTTAGGGTTAGGTCGAGGGTTAGGGTTCGGATTAGGGTTAGGGTGAGGGTGAGGGTGAGGGTTAGGGTTAGTGTTAGGGTAAGGGATAGGATCCGGGTTAGGATTAGGATTAGGGTGAGGGCTATGGTGAGGGTGAGATTTAGGTTTAGGTTTAGTGTGAGATTTAAGGTTAGGGTTAGGGTGAGGGTGAGATTTAGTGTTAGACTTAGGGTTAGTGTTAGGGTTAGGATTAGGGTGAGCATTAGGGTTAGGGTTAGTGTTAGGCTTAGGCTGAGGCTTAGGCTGAGCATGAGGGTGAGGGTTAGGTTTAGGGATAAGGTAATGTTTAGGGTTAGGGTAAGGATTAGGTTTAAGATGAGGGTGAGGTTTATGGTTATATTTAGGGTTACTTGGAGGGTTAGGTCGAGGGTGAGGGTTAGGGATAGTGTTAGGGTTAAGGTTAGGGTGAGGGTTAGGATGAGGTTTAGGGTTATGCTTAGGGTTAGGGTTAAGATTAGGTTTAGGGTGAGTGTGAGGTTAGGGTTAGGCTTAGGCTAAGGGTTAGGCTGAGGGTGAGGATGGGGGTGTGGATTAGGGTTAGCGAGATGGTTAGGTTTAGGGTTAGAGTGAGGGTTAGGATGAGGGTTAGGTTTAGGATTAGGGTTAGGGTGAGGGCTAGGGTGATGGTGAAGGTTAGGTTAAGGGTTAGGCTTAGGCTTATGGTTAGGCTGAGCGTGTGGTTGAGGGTGAGGTTTAGGTTTAGTGTGATGGTTAGGTTTACGGTTACGGTGAGGGTTAGGATGAGGTTTAGGGTTAGAGTGAGGGTTAGGGTGAGGATGATGGTAAGGATAAAGTTGAAGTTTAGGCTGAGGGTGAGGGTGAAGATAAGGGTGAGTGTCAGGTTTAGGTTTAGGTTTAGGGTTCCTGTTAGGGTTAGGGTTCGGGTATGGGTTAGACTGAGAATTAGGGTGAGGGTTAGTGTGAGGTTTAGGGTCAGGATGAGGGTTAGGGTTAGGGTGAGGGTGACGGTTAGAATTAGGGTTAGGGTGAGGGCTAAGGGTGAGGGTGAGTGCTAGGTTCATGGTTAGGGGTTAAGGTGAGGTTTAGGATTAGGGTGTTATGTTTAGTGTGAGGGTTAGTGTTAGGGTTAGGGTTATTGTTAGTGTGATTGTAAGTGTTAGGGTGAGGGTGAGGGGTAGGGTGAGTGTTATGATTAGGGTGTGAGTTAGCGTTAGGGTTAGGGTTATTGTTAGGTTTAGGGAAAGTTTTACGGTTACAGTGAGGGTGAGGGTGAGGGTTAGTGTTAGGGTTAGGGTGAGGGTTAGTGTTAGGGTTATGGTTAGAGTTAGGGTTAGGGTTAGGGTGAGGTTGAGCTTTAGGGGTAGAGTTAGGGTTATGGTGAGAGATAGGGTGAGGGTTATGTTTAGGGTGCGGGTTAGGGTGGGGGTGACGTTTCGGGTAAAGGTGAGGGTTAGGCTGAGGGTGAGGGTTACGGTAAGGGTGAGGTTTAGAGTTACGGTGAGGTTTAGTGTTAGGTTTAGGGTGAGGGTGAGGGTTAGATTGAGGATTAGTGTTAGGGTTAGTGTAAGATTTAGGGTGAGGATGAGGGTTAAGGCTAGAGTGAGAGCTAGGATGAGGGTGAGTGTTAGGTTTAGTGTTAGGGTGAGGTTTAGCGTTAGGGTGATGTTTAGGGTTAGTGTGAGGGTTAGTGTTATGTTTAATGTTAGAGTTAGGGAGAGGGTAATTGTTAAGGTGAGGGTTGGGGTTAGTGTGAGGGTTATGTTTAGGGTGATGGTTAGGTTTAGGGTGAGGGTAAGGGTTAGGGTTAGTGTTATTGATAGGGTTAGGGTTAGGGTGAGGGTGAGGGTGAGATTTAGGGTTAGAGTTAGAGTTAGTGTTAAGGTTAAGGTTAGGGTTAGGCTCAGGCTAAGGCCTAGGCTGAGCATCAGGGGGAGGGTTAGGTTTCGGGATAGGGTGAGGGTTAGGGTTAGGGTTAGTGTGAGGGTTGAGATGAGGTTTTTGTTTAGGATTAGTGTTGTGGTGAGGGCTAGGGTGAGGGTTAGGGTGAGGGTTAGGTTTACAATGAGAGATAGGGTTCGGGTTAAGTTTAGGGTCAGGGTGACTGTTAGGGTAAAGGTTACTGTTAGGGTGAGGGTTAGGGTTAGGTTGAGGGTTAGGGTTAGGGTGAGGGTGAGGGTGAGGGTTAGGGTTAGTGTTAGGGTGAGGGATAGGATGAGGTTTAGGATTAGGATTAGTGTGAGGGCTAGGGTGAGGTTGAGGTTTAGGGTTAGGGTTAGGGTGAGGTTTAGGGTTAGGCTTAGGGTTAGGCTTAGGGTGAGGATGAGGTTTACGGTTAGAGTTAGGGTAAGGGTGAGGCTGAGGTTGAGGGTTAGGTTTAAGGTTAGTGTAAGAGATAGGGTTAGGGTGAGTGTTAGGGTGTCGGTTAGGTTAAGGGTTAGGGTAAGGGTTAGGATTAGGTTTAGGATGAGGGTTAAATTTAGGTTTAAGGTTAGGATTAGTGTAAGGTTTAGGGTGAGGATGAGGATTAGGGTTAGGGTCAGGGTGAGGCTGCGGTTTTGGGGTGTCATTAGGGTTAGGTTGATGGTTAGGGTGAGTGTTAGGGTTAGGGTAAGGTTTAGTGTGGGGGTGATGGTAAGTGTAAACGTGAGGGTTAGGCTGATGGTGAGGTTTACATTGGGGTGAGGTTGAGGGTTAGGGTGTGGGTTAGGGTTAGGGGAAGGGTGTGGGTGAGGGTTAGATTGAGGATTAGTTTTAGGGTTAGTGTGAGGTTTAGGGTGTGGATGAGAGTTAGGGTTATTGTGAGGGCTAGGGTGAGGGTGAGGTTTAGGTTTAGGTTTAGGGTGAAGTTTAGTGTTAGGGTGATGATTAGGGTTAATGTAAGGGTTAGTGTTAGGGTTAGGGTTAGTGTTAGGGTGAGGGTAAGTTTTAGGGTGAGGGTTAGTTTTAGGGTGAGGGTTATGGTTAGGTTGAGGGTTAGGGTTAGTGTTTGGTTATTGTTAGGGTTAGGGTTAGGGTTACGGTTACGGTGAGGGTGAGGGTGAGGGTTAGGTTTAGGGTTAGTATGAGGTTTAGGATTAGGGTAAGGGTTAGAGTTAGGGTTAGGGTGAGAGTGAGGTTTACGGTTAAAGTTAGGGTTAGTGTTAGGGTTAGTATTAGGCTGAGGGTTTGGATTAGAGTTACGCTTAGGCTTAGGCTTAGGCCAAGCATGAGGGTAAGGGTTAGGGTTAGGTTTAGGGTTAGGGTTAGTGTTATTTTTAGGGTTAGGTTTAGAGTTATGGTGAGATTGAGGGTGAGGGTGAGGGTTAGGGTTAGGGTTAGGTTTAGCGTGAGGTTTAGGGTTAGGGTTAGGGTGAGGGTGAGGTTTAGGGTTAGAGTTAGTGTTAGGTTGAGGGTTAGGGAGAGGTTTAGCGTTATTGTTAGTGTTAGGGTTATGGGGAGGTTGAGGGTTAGGTTGAGGTTTAGGGATTGGGTAAGGTTTAGTATTAGGGTGAGTTTGAGGGTGAGTGTGACAGTTAGGGTGAGGGCTAGGCTTAGGCTTAGTGTCAGGCTGAGTGTGAAGGAGGGGGTGAGGATTAGGGTTAGGGTGATGGTTTGGGTTAGGTTTAGTGTTATTGTTAGGGTTAGGGTTAGAGTTACGGTGAGTGTGAGGGTGCGGGTGAGTGTTAGGGTTAAGGTTAGGGTGGGGTTTAGGGTTAGGGTTAGGGTTAGTGTGAGGGTGAGGTTTAGGGTCAGATATAGGGTTAGGGGGAGGGTTAGGGTAAGGGTTAGGTATAGGATTAGTGTTAGAGTTAGGGTGAGGGTGAGGGTTAGGTTGAGGTTTAGGGTTAGGGTTATGGTTAGGGTTAGTGTGAGGGTTAGTGTTACGGTTAGGGTTAGTTTTAGGGTGAGGGCAAGTGTTAGGCTGAGGGTTTGGGTTAGGGTGAGTGTTATGGTTAGGGTGAGTGTTAGGATTAGGGTTAGGGTTATTGTTAGGGTTAGGTTTAGGGTTTTGTTTACGGTGAGGGTGAGGTTTAGCTTTAGAGTTAGGATGAGGTTTAGGGTTTGGGTTAGGGTTAGAGTTAGGGTTAGGATGAACGTGAGGTTTACGTTTAGAGTTAGGGTGAGGGTGAGGGTTAGGGTTAGGATTAGGGTTTGGGTGACGGTGAGTGTGTGTGTTAGGGTTAGGTTTAGGTTTAGGCTAAGGGTTAGGCAAAGGGTGAGGTTGAGTGTGAGGGTTAGGGTTATGATTAGGGTTAGTGTGAGAGTGAGGGTGAGGGTTTGGTTTAGTGTTAGGGTGAGGGTTAGGATGAGTGTTAGGAATAGGGTTAGGGTTATGGTGAGCGTTAGGTTTAGGGTTTGGTTGAGGGTTTGAGTTAGGATAAGGATGAGGGTTAATTTTAGGGTTAGGGTGAGTGTTAGGATGAGGATTAGGTTTACAATTAGTGTTAGGGTGAGGGCTAGAGTGAGGGTGAGAACTAGGGTTAGTGTTAGGGTAAGTTTTGGGGTTACAGTTAGGGTTAGGGTGAGGGTTAGGATGAGGGTTAGGGTTAAGGTGAGGCTGAGGGTTATGGTTAGAGTGAGGGTTAGGGTTAGTTTTAGGGTAAGGGTTAGGATGAGGATGAGTTTTAGGGTTAATGTTAGGGTTAGGGTGAAGCGGAGGCTGAGTGTAAGGGTGACAGTTAGTGTTAGGTTTAGGGTTAAGGTAAGGTTCAGGGTTAGGGTGAGTGTGAGGATGAGGGTTAGGGTTACCGTGAGGGTTAGGGTTAGGGTTAGGAGGAGGGTTAGGGTGAATTTTAGGATTAGGATTAGGGTTAGGGTGAGGGCTAGGGTGAGGGTGAGGTTTAGGGCTAGGGTTAGGTTGAGGTTTAGGTTTAGTGTTAGGGTGAGGTTTAGGGTTAGGGTTAGGGTTACGGTGAGGGTGAGGTTTAGGGTTAGAGTTAGGGTTAGGCTTAGGCTTAGGGTTAGGCTGAGAATGAGGGTGAGGCTGAGGGTTAGTGTTAGGGTGAGGGTTAGGGTAAGAGTTAGGGGTTGGGTTAGTGTTAGGGTGAGGGTGAGGTTTACGGTTAGAGTTAGGGGTAGGATGAAGCTGAGCTTGAGGGTTTGGGTTAGGGTTAGTGTTAGATTTAGGGTTAGGGTGAGGGTTAGGTTGATGGTGAGTGTAAGGCTTAGGGTTAGGATTAGGTTTAGGGTAAGTGTTAGGGTGAGTGTGAGCATTAGGACTAGGTTTAGGGTTTGTCTTAGGGTTAGGCTGAGGGTGATGGTGAGGGTTAGGGTAAGTGTTAGATTAAGGTTTAGGGTTAGGGTTAGGGTGAGTGTTAGGGTTTGTGTATGTTTAGGGTTATGGTGAGGGTTAGGATTATGGTTAAGGTGAGCTTGAGGTTTAGGATTATGTTGAGGATTAGGCTTAGGGTTAGGGCTAGGGTGAGGGTTAAGTTTCGGGGTTAGGATGAGGGTAAGGATGAGGATTAGGGTTAGGATTAGGGTTAGGCTGAGGGCTAGGGTGAGGTTGAGGTTTAGGGTGAGGGTAAGTTTGAGGGTTAGGCTTACCGTCAGGGTGATGATTAGGGTTAGGGTGAGGGTTAGGTTTAGGATTAGGGTTAGCCTGAGGATGAGTGTTAGGATTAGGGTTAGGGTTAGGGTTAGGGTTAGGTTTCGTGTTAAGATTAGTGTTATTGTTAGGGTAAGGGTTAGAGATATGGTGAGGGTGAGTGTGAGGGTGAGGGTGAGGATTAGGGTTAGGGTGAGGTTTAGTGTTAGGGTTAGGATTAAGGTTAGGGTGAGAGTGAGGGTTCGGGTTAGTGTGAGTGTTAGGGTTAGGGTTAGGGTGAGAGTTAGGGTTCGGTTATGTTTAGGGTTAGGGTGAGGGTTAGGGTTAGGGTTAGGGTGAGAGTTAGGGTGCAGTGATATTTAGGGTTAGGGTGAGGGATAGGGTTAGGGTTACAGTGAGCATGAGGTTTAGGTTTAAGTTCTGGATTCGGCTTAGGGTTAAGCCTAGGGTGAGGGTTAAGGTGAGGGTGAGGGTGAGGGTAACGGTGAGGTTTAGGGTTAGGATTAGGTTTAGGGTGATGGTGAGGTTTAAGGTTAGAGTTAGGGTTAAGCTGAGGATGAGTGTGAGTGTTAGGGTTAGGTTTAGGATTAGGATTAGGGTAAGGTTTAGGGTGAGTGTGAGTATTAGGTTTAGGCTTAAGGTTACACTGAGGGTGAGGGTGAGGGTGAGGTTAGGGTTAGGATTAGGGTTAAGGTGAGGGTGAGTGTGTGTTAGAGTTAGGTTTAGGGTTTGGCTTAGGGTTAGGCTGAGGGTGAGGTTGAGGGTAAGTGTTAGTTTTAGGGTGAGGGTTAGGGTAAGGGTTAGGGGGAGGGTTAGGATGAGGTTTAGTGTTATGATTAGGGTTAGGCTGAGGGCTAGGGTGAGGGGGAGGTTTACGTTTAGGGTCAGGGTGAAGTTTAGTGTTTGGGTTAGGGTTAGGGTGATGCTGAGGGTGAGGGTTAGGGTTTGGATTAATATTAGGCTTAGGCTTAAGGTGAGGTTTAGGTTGAGGGTTAGGATTAGAGTTAGGAGTAGGATTAGGGTTAGGGTGATGGTGAGGATTAGGGCTAGGGTTAGGGAAAGGCTTAAGGTTAGGCTGAGGTTGAGGGTGAGGGTTAGGGTTAGGGTGAGGTTTAGGGTTAGGGTTAGGATGAGTGTGAGGGTTAGGGTTAGGCTTAGGCTTAGGATTATGCTTAGGGTGAGGGTGTGGTTTAGTGTTAGGGTTATGGTTAGGGTTAGGGGGAGGTTTAGGATGAGGGTTAGTGTTAGGGTGAGTTTTAGGGTGAGGGTGAGTGTGTGTGTTATGGTAGGTTTATGGTTAGGCTTAGGGTTAGGCTGCGGGTGAGGGTGAGGCTGAGGGTTAATGTTAGGGTGAGAATTAGGATAAGGGTTAGGGGGAGGGTTAGGAAAAGGGATAGGGTTAGGATTAAGTTTGGGTGAGACTAGGGTGAGAATGAGGTTTAGGGTTAGGGTTAGCTTGAGGGTTAGGATTATGGTAAGGGTGAGAGTCAGTGTTTGGGTTAAGTTTAGGGTTAGGTTGAGGGTTAAGGTAAGGGTTTCATTAAGGGTAAGGGTTAGGGTTAGGATGAGGGTGAGGGTTTGGATTAGGGTTAGGGTGAGGGCTAGGGTGAGGGTGAGTTTTAGGGTTAGGGTTAGGGTTAGGGTGAGGTTTGGGGTTAGGGGTAGTGTTAGTGTTAGGGTTAGGGTGAGAGTTAGGGTTCGGTTATGTTTAGGGTTAGGGTGAGGGTTAGGGTTAGGGTTACGGTGAGCATGAGGTTTAGGGTTACGTTGAGGATTAGGCTTAGAGTTAATGCTAGGGTGAGGGTTAAGGTTAGGCTGAGGGTGAGGGTAAGGATGAGGATTAGGGTTAGGATTAGGGTTAGGGTGAAGGCTAGGGTGAGCTTGAGGTTTAGGATTAGTGTTAGATTAAGGTTTAGGTTTAGGGTTAGGGTTTTGGTGAGGGTTAGGTTGAGGGTTAGGGTTACAGTGATGGTGAGGATTAGGATTAGGGTGAGGGTTAGGGTTAGGATAAGGGTTAGCATGAGGTTGAGTGTTAGAATTACAGTTAGGGTTAGGGTTAGGTTTAGGTTTCGGTTTAGGATTAGTGTAATTGTTAGGGTTAGGGTTAGAGTTATGTTTAGGGTGAGGGTGAGAGTGAGGGTTAGGGTTAGGGTTATCGTGAAGTTTAGGATTAAGGTTAGGATTAGGGTTAGTTTTAGGGTGAGGTTTAGGTTTAGATTTAATTTTAGTTGCAGGGTTAGGTCGAGGGATAGGGTTAGGTTAAGTTTTAGGGTGAAGGTTAGGGTGAGGGTTAGGTTGAGGTTTAGGGTTATGGTTAGTGTTAGGGTTAGGATTAGGATGAGGGTGAGGGTGAGTGTTAGGGTTAAGGTTAGGGTTAGCCTTAGGCTTAGGGTTAGGCTGAGTGTGAGGGTGGGTGTGAAGTTTAGGTTTAGGGTGATGGTTAGCATTACGGCTAGGTTGACGGTTAAGATGAGGGTTAGGATTAGGATTAGGGTTAGGATGAGGGCTAAGGTGAGGGTGAGGGTTAGGGTAAGTTTTCAGCTTAGGCTAAGGGTTAGGATGAGCATGAGGTTGAGGGTGAGGGTTAGGGTTAGGGTGATGGTTAGGTTTATGGTTAGGGTGAGGGTTAGGATGAGGTTTAGGGGAAGGGTGAGGGTTAGGGTGAGGATGATGGTAAGGGTAAAGATGAGGTTTAGGCTGGGGGTGAGGGTTAAGATAAGAATGAGGGTTAGGGTTAAGTTTAGGGTTAGGGTAAGGGTTAAGGTTAGGGTTAGATTGAGGGTTAGATTGAGGATTAGGGTTAGCGTTAGTGTGAGCTTTAGGGTGAGGATGAAGGTTAGGGTTAGGTTCAGGGTGATGGTTAGAATTAGGGTTAGGGTGAGGGCTAGGGTGAGGGTGAGAATTAAGGTTAGGTTTAGGGTTAGGGTGAGGTTTCGGATTAGGGTGAGATTTAGAGTTAATGTGAGGGTTAGTGTTAGGGTTAGGGTTAGCGTTAAGTTGTGGGTTATGGTTAGTGTGAGGGTTAGGTTTAGGGTTAGGGTTATTGTTAGGTTTAGGGTTACGGTAACGGTTATGGTGATGGTGAGGGTTAGGGTTACGGTTAGGGTGAGGTTTAGTGTTAGTGTTAGGATTAAAGTTAGGGTTATGGTGAGGGTGAGGTTTAGGGGTACAGTTAGGGTTAGGGTGAGGGTTAATGTTAGGTGCGGGTTAGCGTGGGTGTGACAGTAAGGGTAAAGTTGAGGGTTAGGCTGAGGGTGAGGGTTACGGTAAGGGTGAGGGTTAGGGTTAGGATGAGGGTTAGTGTTAGCTTTAGGGTGAGGTTGAGGGTTAGATTGAGGATTAGTGTTAGTGTTAGTGTGAGGTTTAGTGTGAGGATGAGGGTTAGGATTAGGGTGAAGGCTAGGGTGAGGGTGAGGGTTGGGTTAGGTGTTAGGCTGAGGTTTAGGTTTACGGTGGTGTTTAGGGTTAGTGTGCGGGTTAGTGTTACGGTTAGGATTAGTGTTAGGTTGAGGGTAAGTGTTTGGGTGAGCATTAGGGTTAGGGTGAGGGTTATGGTTAGGCTCAGTGTTAGGGTTAGGTTTATGTTTATTGTTAGGGTTTGGGATAGTGTTAGGGTTACGGTGAGGGTGAGGGTGAGGGTTAGGTTTAGGGTGAGGTTTAGGGTTAGGGTTAGGGTTAGGGTGAGGTTGAGGTTTAGGGTTAGATTTAGGGTTAATGTTAGTGTGAGGGTTAGTGTTAGCATTAGGGTTAGTGTTACAGTCAGGGTAAGTCTTAGGGTGAGGGTTTGGGTCAGGGTGAGGGTTATGTTAGTCTGAGGGTTAGGATTAGGGTTAGGGTTATTGTTAGGGTTGCGTTTAAGTTTATGGTTATGGTACGGGTGAGGGTGAGGGTTAGTGTTAGGGTTAGGGTGAGGTTTAGAATGAAGGTGGGGTTTAAGGTTAGAGTTAGGGCTAGGGTGGGGTGAAGATTAGGGTTAGGGTGATGGTTTGGGTTAGGGTTAGTGTTATTGTTAGGGTTAGGGTTAGAGTAACTCTGAGGGTGAGGGTGGGGGTGAGGGTTAGGGTTAGGTTTAGGGTGAGGTTTAGGGTTAGTGTTAGGATTAGGGTTAGGGTGAGGGTGAAGTTTAGGTTAGATTTAGGGTTAGTTGGAGGTTTAGGTCGAGGATTAGGGTTAGGGTTAGTTTTAGGGTTAAGTTTAGGGTGAGGGTTAGGTTGAGGTTTAGGGTTATGGTCAGGGTTAGTTTTAGGAGTAGGGTGAGTGTGAATGTGAGGGTGAGGGTTAGGGTTAGTCTTAGAATTAGGCTTATATTTATGCTGAGGGTGAGGGTGGGGGTGAAGATTAGGTTTAGGGTGGTGGTTAGGGTTGGGGCTAGGGTGAGTGTTAGGATGAGGATTAGGATTAGGATTAGGGTTAGGTTGAGGGCTAGGGTGTGGGTGAGGTTTAGGGTAAGGGTTAAACTTAGGCTTAGGGTTAGGCTGAGCGTGACGTTGAGGGTGAGGGTTAGGGTTAGGGTGAAGGTTAGGTTTAGGGTTAGGGTGAGGATTAGGTTGAGGTTTAGGGATAGTGTTAGGTTTAGTATTAGATTTAGGGTGAGGGTGAGTGTGACAGTTATGGTGAGGGCTAGGCTTAGGCTTAGGGTTAGGTTGAGGTTGTGGGTGCGGGTGAGGGTTAGGGTTAGGGTTAGGGTGTGGTTTAGGGTTAGGTTTAGTGTTAGTGTGAGGGTGAGGTTTAGGGTTAGATATAGGGTTAGGGGGAGGGTTAGGGTTAGGGTTTGGGATAGGGTTAGTGTTAGAGTTAGGGTGAGGGTGAGGGTTAGTTTGAGGTTTAGGGTTAGGGTTATGGTTAGGGTTAATGTGAGGGTTAGTGTTAGGGTTAGGGTTAGTGTTAGGTTGAGGGTAAGTTTTAATGTGAGGTTTTGGGTTAGGGTGAGTGTTATGGTTAAGGTGAGCGTTAGGATTAGGGTTAGGGTTATTGTTAGGGTTAGGTTTAGGGTTTTGGTTTCGGTGAGGGTGAGGCATAGGTTTAGGGTTAGGGTGAGGTTTAGGGTTTGGGTTAGGGTTAGAATGAGGATTATAATGAAGGTGAGGTTTGGGGTTAGAGTTAGGGTGATGGTGAGGGTTAGGGTTAGGATTTGGGTTAGGGTGAGGTTGAGTGTGTGTGTTAGGTTTAGGTTTAGGCTAGAGTTAGGCTAAGGGTGAGGTTGAGGGTGAAGGTTAGGGTTTGGATTAGTGTTAGTGTGAGAGTGAGGGCGACGGTTTGGTTTAGTGTTAGGGTGAGGGTTAGGGTGAGTGTTAGGATTAGGGTTATGGTTATGGTGAGCGTTAGGGTTAGGGTTAGGTTGAGGGTTTGGATTAGGGTAAGAGTTAGGGTTCAGAAAACCCAGAAATGAACCTACAGACCTATAGCCATCTAATGTTCGATAAGGAAGCTAAAACAATAGAATGGAAGAAAGACAGCCTCTTCAGTAAATGGTGCTGGTAAAATTGCTTAACTACATGTAGAAAACTAAAGCTAGATCCTTATATATCACCCGCAACAGAATCAACTCCAAATGGATCAAAGACCTTGAACTCAAAGCAGACACTCTGAAAACATTACAGGATGGAATAGGAGAAACCCTAGGTCTCCTTGGCTCAGGCCGAAATTTTCTGAATAGAGACCCAGAAACACAACAATTCAAAGAAAGTTTGGACAAATGGGATTGCATAAGGTTGCAGAGCTTCTGCAGGGCAAATGACATAGCTAGCAAGATCAATAGAAAGCCCACCGATTGGGAGAAGATCTTTACTAGCCATACAACGGACAAGAGTCTCATATCTAAAATATACTTGGAACTCAAAAAATTAAGCCACCCAACAACAAATCCTCAAAGAAACAACTGCCCAATAAATAAGTGGGCGAAAGACTTAAAGAGAAGCTTCTCTGAAGAAGAAAGAAGGATGGCCAATAGACACATGAAGAAATGTTCAACATCCCTAGCCATAAAAGAAATGCAAATCAAAACAACATTGAGATATCACCTCACTCCAGTTAGAACAGCAAAAATCAAGAACTCTAACAACAACAGATGCTGCAGGGGATGTGGACAGAAAGGAACCTTACTACATTGTTGGTGGGAATGTAAACTTGTTCAACCACTTTGGAAAGCAGTATGGAGGTTCCTCAAAAGACTTCACATAGATCTCCCCTATGATCCAGCAATCCCACTTTTGGGCATTTACCCAAATGTATACAAACAAGACCACTCTAAAGCTACCAGCACAACTATGTTTATTGCAGCATTATTTACCATAGCTAAGATATGGAACCAACCCAGATGCCCCTCAATAGATAAATGGATCAAGAAAATGTGGTATATATACACAATGGAATTCTATGCCTCCATCAGAAAGAATGACATTTCCCCATTTGTTAGGAAATGGAAAGGCTTGGAAAAAATTATATTAAGTGAAGTAAGCCAGGCCCAAAGAAACATAGGTCGCATGGTTTCCCTTATTTGCAATATCTAGTATAGGTAGGAGTCAAGCAGAAAAGGTCAGATAATGTGATGTTAGGAAAATGAATCCTTAGTTATGTATTTTAATGTTTTCATTTCTTTCATGCATGTGTTTCTAACGCATTTATAAGATTATTTCTTTGTTGCTTTGTATGTCCCTCCCCCACAGTGTAACCCCCGCTTTCACTTTATTTGATGTCAGTATAACATGTGGAGGAGATGGGGACAAACAAGTCGTTTAAGGATTCAAGTGGACCTGTTGCAACAAGGAGAATTACAAATGTCATGTCAAAGCAAGCTTTACAATGTCGGTGTGGGGGGGGAGGGGGGTATGATTGGGTGGGGGGGAGGGGGGAGGCTGGGAAGGGAGGTGAAGGGTAAACAAAGGAGGAGGCTGCAATGCTTGGTAAGAAATGTATGCATTATCCTGCCAATGTAATTGTAACCCCTCTGTACAGTATGTTCTCAAATAAAATAAAATTAAATTAAAAAAAAGAGTTAGGGTTCAGTTAAGTTCAGGGTTACGGTGAGGGTTAGGGTTAGGGATATGGTGAGCATTAGGGTTAGGGTTAGGTTGAGGTTCTGGGTTACGTTAAGGATTAGGGTTAGTTTTAGTGTTAGGATGAGGGTTAGGATGAGGATTAGGGTTATGATTAGTGTTAGGGTGAGGGATAGGGTGAGGGTGAGAACTAGGGTTAGTGTTAGGTTAAGGCTTAGGGTTAGGGATAGGATTAGGGTGAGGGTTAGGATGAGATTTAGGGTTACAGTGAGGGTGAGGGTTAGGGTTAGGGTGAGGGTTAGGGTTAGGATAAGGGTTAGGGTTAGGGTGAGGGTGAGGTTTACGGTTAGAGTTAGGGTTAGGGTGAAGCTGAGGGTGAGTGTTAGGGTTCCAGTTAGTGTTAGGTTTTAGGTTAGTGTAAGTGTCAGTGTTAGAGTGAGGGTAAGGGTGAGGGTTAAGGTTAGGGTGAGGGTTAGGGTTAAGGTTAGGGGGAGGGTTAGGATGAGGGTTAGGATTAGGATTAGGGTTAGGGTGCGGGCTAGGGTGAGGGTGAGGTTTAAGGTTAAGGTTAGGGTGAGGTTTAGGGTTAGGGTTAAAGTTAGGGTTAGGGTGAGGCTGAGGTTTAGAATTAGAGTTAGGGTTAAGGTGAGGCTGAGGGTGAGGGTTAGGGTTAGTTTTATGATAAGGATTAGAGTAAGGGTTAGGGTGAGTGTGAGGGTTTAGGGTTAGGGTTAGGGTTAGGCTTAGGGTTACACTGAGGGTGAGGGTGAGGGTTAGGGTTAGGATTAGGGTTAAGGTGAGGTTGAGTGTGTATGTTAGTGTTAGGTTTAGGGTTAGGCTTCAGGTTAGGCTGAGGGTGAGGGTGAGGGTGAGGATTAGGGTTTGGGTGAGGGTTAGGGTAAGGGTTTGGGGGAGGGTTAGCATGAGGGTTAGTGTTAGGATTAAGGTTAGGGAGAGGGCTAGGGTGAGCGTGAGGTTTAGGTTGAGGGTCAGGGTGAGGTTTTAGTGTTAGAGTTAGTGTTAGGGTGAGGCTGAGGGTGAGGGTTAGGGTTAGGATTAATGTTAAGCTTAGGCTTAAGGTGAGGGTTAGGTTGAGGCTGAGGGTTAGGATTAGGGTTAGGAGTAGGATTAGGGTTAGGGTGAGGGTGAGTGTGAGGGTTAGGCATAAGGTTAGGGATAGGCTTAGGGTTAGTCTGAGGTTGAGGGTGAGGGTTAGGGTTAGGGTGAGGTTTAGGTTTAGGGTTACGGTGAGTGTGAGGGTTAGAATTAGGGTTAGGCTTAGGATTAGATTGAGGGTGAGGGTGTGGGTTAGTGTTAGGGTTAGGTTTAGGGTTATGTGGAGGGTTAAGATGAGGGTTAGGGTTAGGGTGAGGTTTAGGGTGAGGGTGAGTTTGTGTGTTAGGGTTAGGTTTAGTGTTAGGCTTAGGGTTAGTCTGAGGGTGAGGTTGAGGCTGAGGGTTAGTGTTAGGATGAGGGTTAGGGTAAGGGTTGGGGGAGGGTTAGGAAAAGGGATAGGGTTAGGATTAGGGTTGGGTCAGGCTAGAGTGAGGATGAGGTTTAGGGTTAGGTTTAGCTTGATCATTAGGATTATGGTAAAGGTGAGAGTTAGTGTTTGGGTTAAGTTTAGGGTTAGGTTGAGGGTTAGGGTAAGGGTTATGGTGAGGGTGAGTGTTAGGGTTAGGTTGAGTGTGAGGGATCGGATTAGGGTTAGGGTGAGTGTGATGGTTAGAATTAGGGTTAGGGTGAGGGCTAGGGTCAGTGTGAGGATTAGGGTTAGGTTTAGGGTTAGGGTGAGGTTTAGGATTAGGGTGAGGTTTAGGGTTAGTGTGACTGTTAGTGTTAGGGTTAGCGTTAGTGTTAGGGTGAGGGTATATGTTAGGGTGAGGGTTAGGGTTAGGTGTGGGTTATTGTTCGTGTGAGGGTTAGGGTTAGGTTTACGGTTATTGTTACCTTTAGGGTTAGGATTACGGTTATGGTGAGGGTGAGGGTTAGGGTTAGGGTTTGGGTCAGGTTTAGTATTAGGGTTAGTGTTAGAGTTAGGGTTATGTTGAGGTTGAAGTTTAGGGGTAGAGTTAGGGTTAGGGTAAGGGTTAGGTTTAGGGTGCGCATTAGCGTGGGGGTGACAGTAAGGGTAAAGGCGAGGGTTAGGCTGAGGGTGAGGGTTATGGTAAGGTTGAGGGTAGGGTTAGGGTGAGGCTTAGTGTTAGCTTTAGCGTCAGGTTGAGGATTAGATTGAGGATTAGTGTTAGAGTTAGTGTGAGGTTTAGGGTGAGGATGAGGGTTAGGGTTAGGGTGAAGGCTAGGGTGAGGGTGAGGTTTGGGGTTAGTGTTAGGCTGAGGTTTATGGTTCGGGTGATGTTTAGGGTGAGTGTGAGGGTTAGGGTTAGGGTGAGGTTTAGGGTTATGGTTAGGGTTAGGGTTAGTTAGGGTGAGGTTGAGGATTAGGTTTAGATTTAGGGTTAGTGTTAGTGTGAGGTTATTGTTAGCATTAGGTTTAGTGATACAGTGAGCGTAAGTCTTAACTTGAGGTTTTGGGTCAGGGTGATGGTTGTGGTTATTGTGAGCTTTAGGATTAGGGTTAGGGTTATTGTTAGGGTTCAGTTTAAGGTTATGGTTATGGTGCGGGTGCGGATGAGTGTTAGGGTTAGTGTTAGGGTGAGGGTGAGGTTTAGGGTTACAGTTAGGGTTAGGGTGAGGATTGGGATTAAGGTTAGGCTTAGGCTTAGGCCGAGCATGAGGGTGAGTGTTAGGGTTCGTGTTTGGGTGAGGGTTAGGGTTAGTTTAGGATTAGGGTGAATGTTAGTATGAGGTTTAGGGTTAGGATAAGTGTAAGGGTGAGGGCTAGGCTGAGGGTTAGAGTGAGGGTTAGGGTTAGGGATAGGGTGAGGTTTAGGATTAGAGTTAGGGTGATGGTGAGTGTGAGGGTTAGGATTAGGGTTAGGGTTAGTATTAGAGTTAGGATGAGGGTTAGGGTTTGGGTTAGGGTGAGGGTGAGTCTGAGGATTAGGGTTAAGTTTTGGGTTAGGTTTAGGGTTAGTGTTAGTGTTAGGGTTAGGGTTAGGGTTAGGGTTACAGTGAGGTTTGGGGTTAGGTTTAGGGTTAGGCTTAGAGTTAGGGTGAGGGTTAGGATGAGGATTAGGTTTACGTTTAAGGTTAGGGTGAGGGCTAGGGTGAAGGTGAGGATTAGGGTTAGTGATAGGGTAACGTTTAGGGTTAGGGTTAGGGTTCGGGTGAGGGTTAGGATGAGCGTTAGGTTTACGGTGAGGGTGAGGGTTAGGGTTAGGTTGAGGTTGAGGGTTTGGATTAGGGTTTGGGTGAGGTTGAGTGTTAGCATTAGGGTTAGGGTTAGGGTTAGGGTTAGATTTAGAGTTAGGATTACTGTTATTGTTTGGGTTAGGGTTAGAGTGATGTTGAGAGTGATGGTGAGGGTGAGGATTAGGGTTAGAATTAGGGTTAGGTTTAGGGTTAGGGTTAGTGTTAGGGTGAGGGTGCGGTTTATGGTTAGATTTAGGTTTAGTTGGATGGTTAGGTCTAGGGTTAGGATTAGGGTAACTGTTAGGGTTAAAGTTAGTTTCAGGGTTAGATGGAGGTTTAGGGTTAGGGTTAGTGTGAATTTTAGGGTGATGATGAGGGTTAGGGTTAGGGTGAGGTTTATGTGTAGGGTGATGCTTAGGGATAGTGTGAGGTTTAGTGTTAGGGTTAGGATTAGTGTTAGGGTGAGGGTAAGTGTTAGGGTGAGGGTTAGGGTTAGGGTGAGGGTTATGGTTAGGGTGAGGCTAAGGGTTAGGGTTAGGGTTATTGTTAGCGTTAGTGTTAGGGTTAATGTTATGGTGAGGGTGAGGGTGACGGTTAGGGTTAGGGCTAGGATGAGGTTTAGGGTTAGGGTTAGGGTGAGGTTTAGTGTTAGAGTTAGGTTTAGGGTGAGGCTGAGAATGATGGTTAGGGTTAGGATTAATGTTAAGGTTAGGGTTAAGGTGAGGGTTAGGTTGAGGGTGAGGGTTAGGGTTAGGGTTAGTAGTAGGATTAGGGTTTGTGTTAGGGTGAGTGTGAGGGTTAGGGTTAGGATTAGGGATAGGCTTAGGTTTAGGCTGAGGTTGAGGGTGAGGGTAAGGGTTAGGGTGAGGTTTAGGGTTAGGTTTAGGGTGTGTGTGAGGGTTAGGGTTAGGCTTAGGATTAGGATTAGCCTGAGGGTGAGGGTGTGAGTTAGGGTTAGGATTAGTGTTAGGGTCATGTTTAGGGTTTGGGTTAGGGTTAGGGTGAGGTTGAGGTTTAGGTTTAGAGTTAGGGTTAGGGTGAGGTTTAGGTTCAGGGTTAGGGTAAGTGTTAGTGTTAGTTTTAGGTTTAGGGTTAGAGTGGGAGTCAGGGGGAGGGTTAGGGTTAGGGTTAGTGTTAGGGATAGGATTTGGGTTAGAGTGAGGGTGAGTGTGTTTTAGGTTTACGTTTAGGGTTAGGCTTACGGTTAGGCTGAGGGTGAGTTTGAGGTTGACGGTTAGGGTTAGCCGGAGGTTTTTGGATGAGGGTTAGGGTTAGGATTAGAGTTAGAGTAAGGGCTAGGGTGAGTGTGATGGTGAGGTTTAAGGTTAGGGTTAGGGTTAGGGGGAGGTTTAGGGTTAGGGTTAGGGTTAGAGTTACGGTTACGGTGAGGATGAGGTTTAGGGGTACAGTTAGGGTTAGGGTGCGGGTTAGCTTGGGGGTGACGGTAAGGGTAAAGTTGAGGGTTAGGCTGAGGGTGATGGTTACGGTAAGGGTTAGGGTTAGGGTTAGGGTGAGGGTTAGTGTTAGCTTTAGGGTGAGGGTGAGAGTTAGATTGAGGATTAGTGTTAGGGTTAGTGTGAGGTTTAGGGTGAGGATGAGGGTTAGGCTTAGGGTGAGGGCTAGGAAGAGGCTGAGGTTTAGGGTTAGTTTTAGGGTGAGGTTTATTGTTAGGGTGATGGTTAGGGTTAGTGTGAGAGTTAGTGTTAGGGTTAGAGTTAGTGTTAGGGTGAACGTAAGTGTTAGGGTGAGGGTGAGGGTTAAGGTGAGTGTTATGGTTAGGGTGAGGGTTAGGATTGTTTTTAACATTAGGGTTAGGGTTACGGTTATGGTGAGGGTGAGGGTGAGGCTTAGGTTTAGGACTAGTATGAGGTTTAGTTATAAGGTTAGGGTTAGGGTTAGGGTCAGGATGCGGTTTAGTGTTAGAGTTAGGGTTAGGATGAGGCTGAGGGTGAGAGTTAGGTTTAGGATTAATGTTAGAGTTAGGCTTAAGGTGAGGGTTAGGTTGAGGGTGAGGGTTAGAGTTAGGGTTAGGAGTAGGATTACAGTTAGTGTTTGGGTGAGTGTGAGGGTTAGGTTTAGGGTAAGGTGAAGTTTAGGGTTAGGGTTAGGATTAGGAATAGGGTTAGGGTTAGGGTGAGTGTGAGGTTTAGGGTTAAGTTTAGGGTTAGGCTTAGGGTTAGGCTGAGGATGAGGGTTAGGTTTAGGGTGAGGGTTAGGGTTAGGTTTATGGGGAGGGTTAGGATGAGGGTTAGGGTTAGGATTAGTGTTAGAGGTTGAGGTTTACTGTTAGGGTCAGTGTGAGCTTTAGGGTTAGGTTTAGGGTTAGGGTTCTGGTGAGTGTGAGGTATAGGGTTAGAGTTAGGGTTAACCTGAGGCTGAGTGTGAGGCTTAGGGTTAGGGTTAGGATTAGGATTATGGTAAGGGTTAGAGTGAGTGTGAGGGTTAATGTTCTGGTTAGGGTTAGGCTTAGGGTTGCACTGAGGGTGAGAGTGAGGGTTAGGATTAGGATTAGGGTTAAGGTGAGGGTGAGTGATTGTGTTAGGTTAGGTTTAGGTTTAGGTTAAGGGTTAGGCTAAGGATGAGGTTGAAGTTGAGGGTTAGGGTTAGGGTATGGTTTAGGGTAAGGGTTAGAGGGAGGCTTAGGATGAGGGTTAGTGTTAGGTATAGGGTTAGGGTGATAGTGAGGGTGAGGGTTAGGCTTAGTGTTAGGGTGAGGGTTAGGATGAGGTTTAGGATTAGGGTTAGGGTGAGGGGTAGGGTTAGGGTGAAGGTTAGGTTGAGTGTGAGGATTAGGGTTAGGGTTAGGATTAGGATTAGAGTAAGGATTAGGGTGAGTTTGAGGGTTAGGGTTAGGGTTAGGTTTAGGCTTAGGTTTAGGCTGAGGCTGAGGGTGAGGGTGAGGGTTAGGGGTAGGGTTAGGGTGGGGTTTAGGGATAGGGTTAATGTTAAGTTGGGGATTAGTATGATTGTTAGGGTTAGGGTGAGTATTACTCTTATCGTGAGGGTGAGGGTGAGTGTGATGGTTAGGGTTAGAGTGATAATTAGGTTTCGTTAAGTTTAGGGGTAGGGTGAGGGTTAGGGTTAGGGTGAGCGTCAGTGTTAGTGTTAGGTTGAGGTTTAGGGTTAGGGTAAGGATGAGATTTAGTGTTAGGGTACGTGTGAGGGTTAGTGTGAGGATTAGGGTTACAATTAGGTTTAGGGTGAGGGCTAGGGTGAGCGTGAGGATTAGTGTTTGTTTTAGGGTAAGGTTTAGGGTTAGGGTTGGGGTTAGGGTGAGGGTAAGGATGAGGGTTAGGGTGAGGGTAAGGATGAGGGTTAGGGTTACGGTGAGGGTGAGGGTTAGGGTTAGGGTGAGGTTTACGGTTAGGATTAGGGTTAGGGTGAGGTTGAGTGTTAGCATTAGGGTTAGGGTTAGGGTTACGGTTAGGTTTAGGGTTAGGATTAGTGTTATTGTTAGGGTTAGGGTTAGAGTTATGGTGAGGGTGAGGTGAAGGTTAGGGTTAGGGTTAGGGTTAGGGTTAGGGCAAGTTTTAGGGTGAGTGTTAGGGTTAGGGTGAGGGTTATGGTTAGGGTGAGGGTTAGGGTTAGGGTTAGGATTATTGTTAACATTAGGGTTAGGGTTTCCGTTATGGTGTGGGTGAGGGTTAGATTTAGGGATAGGATGAGGTTTGGGGATAGGGTTATGGTTAGGGTTAGGGTCAGGTTGAGGTTTAGTGTTAGAGTTAGGGTTAGGGTTAGTCTGAAGGTGAGGGTTAGATTTAGGATTAATGTTAGGGTTAGGCTTAAGTGAGGGTTAGGTTGAGGTTGATGGTTAGAGTTAGGGTTAGGAGTAGGATTAGGGTTAGGTTTAGGGTGAGTGTGAAGGTTAGGGTTAGGGTTAGGGATAGGCTTAGGGTTAGGCTGAGGTTGAATGTAAGGGTTAGGGTTAGGGTTAGGTTTAGGGTGAGTGTGAGTGTTATTGCTAGTATTAGGGTTAGGGTGAGGGTTATTGAGTGTGTTATTGTTAGGTTTAGGGTTAGGCTTAGTGTTAGGCTGAGGGTGAGGTTGAGGGTGAGGGTTAGGTTTAGGGTTATGGTTAGGTTGAGGGTTAGGGTTAGGGTAAGTGTGAGAGTTAGGGTTCAGGTTAAGTTTAGGGTTAGGTTGAGGGTTAGGGTAAGGGTTAGGGTGAGGGTAAGGTTTAGGGTTAGGTTGAGGGTTAGGGTTCGGATAAGGGTGAGGGTGAGGGTGAGGTTTAGGTTTAGTGTTAGGGTGAGAGTTAGGATGAGGTTAGATTTAGGGTTAGGGTGAGAATTAGAGTTCTGTTATGTTTAGAGTTAGGGTGAGGGTTAGGTTTAGGGTTAGGGTTCGGTTGAGAGTTAGGGTTAGGTTTAGGGTTAGGGTGAGGGTTAAGGTTAGGGTTAGGTTGAGGTTAAGGATGAGGATTAGGGTTAGGATTAGGGTTAAATTGAGGGCTTGGGTGAGGGTGAGGGTGAGGGTTAGGGTTAGTGTTAAATTAAGGTTTAGAGTTAGGGTTATGGTTAGTGTGAGTGTTAGTTTGATGGTCAGGGTTACCGTGATGGTGAGGATTAGGCTTAGTGTTAGATTTAGGGCTAGGATTAGTGTTATTGTTAGGGTTAGTGTTAGAGTTACGGTGAGGGTGAGGTTGAGGGTGAGGGTGAGGGTTGGGGTGAGGGTTAGGGTGAGGTTTAGGGTTAGGGATAGGATTAGGATTAGTGTAAGTGTGAGGTTTAGGATTAGATTTAGGGTTAGTTGGAGGGTGAGGTCGAGCGTTAGGGATAGGGTTAGGGTTAGTGTTAGGTTTAAGGATAGGTTGAGGGTTAGGATGAGGTTTAGGGATATGGTTAGGGTTAGGGTTAGGATTAGGGTGAGGGTGAGGGTGACTGTGAGGGTTTTTGTTAGGGTTAGGCTTAGGCTAAGGTTTAGGCTGAGGGTGAGGGTGGGGGTGAGGATTAGGTTTAGGGTGATGGTTAGGTTTAGGGTTAGGGTGAGGTTTAGGATGAGGGTTAGGCTTAGGCTTAGTGTTAGGCTGAGCATGAGGTTGAGGGTGAGGGTTAGGGTTATGGTTATTGTTAGGGTTACGGGGAGGGTGAGGATTAGGTTGAGGGTTAGGGATAGGGTTAGATTTAGTATTAGGGGTATGCTGAGGGTGAGCGTGACAGTTATGGTGGGGGTTAGGCATAGGCTTAGGGTTAGGCTGAGGGTGAGGGTGGGGGTGAGGATTAGGGTTAGGTTGATGGTTTGGGTTATGTTTAGTGTTATTGTTATGGTTAGGCTTAGAGTTACTGTGAGGGGGAGGGTGCGGGTGAGGGTTAGGGTTAGAGTGAGGGTGAGGTATAGGGTTAGAGTTAGCGTTAGGGTGAGGCTGAGGGTGAGGGTTAGGGTTAGGGTTAGTGTTAGAGTTAGGGTTAGGGTGAGGGTTAGGGTGAGGTTGAGGATAAGGCTTAGTGTTAGGATTAGGATTAGGGAACTGTTAGGATGAGTGTGAGGGTTAGGGCTAGGGTTAGGGTTAGGCTTAGGGTTAAGTTTAGGGTGAGGCTGAGGGTGAGTGTTAGGGTGAGGGTGAGATTTTGGGGTAGGGTTACGGTGGGAGTTAGGGTTCAGGTTAAGTTTAGGGCCCAAGTGACGGTTAGGGTTAGGGTTACAGTGAGGTTGAGGGTTAGGGTTAGGTTGAAGATTAGGGTTAGGCTTAGGATTAGGGTGAGGGTTAGTGTAAGTGTTAGGGTGAGGGTTAGGGTGAGGATTAGGGTTATGATTAGGGTTCGGGTGAGGGCTAGGGTGTGGGTGAGTGTTAGGATTAGTGTTTGGTTGCGGTTTAGGGTTAGGTTTAGGGTGAGGTTTAGGATAAGGCTTAGGGTTACAGTGAGGGTGAGGGTTAGGGTTAGGGTGAGGTTTAGGGTTAGTATTTGGGTTAGGGTGAGGGTGAGTTTTAGGATTATATTTAGGGTTAGGGGGAGGGTTAGGTCAACGTTTAGTGTTAGGGTTAGTGTTAGGGTTAAGGTTAGGTTGAGGGTTAGGTTGAGGTTTAGGTTTAGGGTTAGGGTTAGCATTAGTGTTAGGGTTGGGCTATGTGAGGGTTAGTGATAGGGTTAGGGTTAGGGTTATGCTGAGGGTGAGGCTGGGGGTGAGGATTAGGGTTAGGGTGATGGTTAGGGAAAGGGCTAGGGTGAGGTTGAGAGTAAGGGTAAGGGTTAGGCTTAGGCTTAGGTTTAGGCTGAGCATGAGGTTGAGGGTGAGTGTTAGCGTTAGGGTGATGGTTAGGTTTACGGTTAGGTTGAGGGTTAGGATGACGTTGAGGGTTAGGGTGAGTATGATGGTAAGGGTAAACCTCACGTTGAGGCTGAGGGTGAGGATTAAGATAAGGGTGAGGGTTAGGATTAGGTTTAGTGTTAGTGTTAGGGTTAGAGTGAGGGTTCGATTGAGCATTAGGGTTAGGGTTACGGTTAGTGTGAGGTTTAGGGTGAGGTTGAGGTTTAGGGTTAGGGTATGGGTGAGGGTTAGAATTAGCGTTAGGTTGAGTGCTAGGGTGAGGGTTAGGGATAGGTTTAGGTTTACGATTTAGATTAGTTTGAGGTTGAGTGTGAGGTTTAGGGTTAGGGTTAGGGTTAGGCTTAGGGTTAGGGTGAGGGTTAGTGTTAGGGTTTGGGTTAGGGTTAGGTTGAGGCTGAGGCTGAGGGTTATGGTTAGGGTTAGGATTAGGGTTAGGGTTAGTGTTATTGTTAGGGTTAGGGTTAGAGTTACAATGAGTTTGAGGGTGAGGGTTAAGTTAGGGTGAAGTTTAGGGTTAGAGTTAGGGTTAGGGGGAGGGTTAGTGTGAGGTTTAGGGTTAGAGTTAGTGTTAAGGTGAGGGTGTGTGTTTGGTTGAGGTTTAGGGATAGGCTTAGGGTTAGGATTAGGTTTAGGGTGAGCATGAGTATGAGGGTTAGGTTGAGGGTTAGGTTTAGGCTTAGGGTTAGGCTGAGGGTGAGAATGGGGGTGAGGATTAGGGTTAGGGTGATTGTTAGTGTTATTGTTAGGGTTAGGGTTCGATTTTCGGTGAAGATGAAAGTACGGGTGAGGGTTATGGTTAGGGTTAGGGTGGGGTTTAGGGTTAGGTTTAGGGTTAGGGTGAAGGTGAGGGTGAGTTTCAGGTTTAGATATCAGGTTAGGGTGAGGGTTAGGGTTAGGGTTAGTGTTAGTGTTAGGGTGAGGATGAGGTTTAGGGTTAGATATAGGGTTAAGGGGAAGGTTAGGGTTAGGGTTAGGGTTAGGATTGCGTTTAGGGTGAGGTTTAGGGTTAGGGTCAAGGTTAGGGTTAGAATTACAGTGAGGGTGAGGTTGCAGGTTAGTGTGAGGTTTAGGGTTAGAGTTAGGTTTAGGGTTAGGCTGAGTGTTAGGGTTAGGGTTAGTGTTAGAATTAGGGTTATGGTGAGGGTTAGGGTGAGGGTGAGGGTAAGGCTTAGTGTTAGGATTAGGATTAGGGTAAGGCTTATTGTGAGTGTGAGGGTTAGGGGTAGGGATAGTGTTAGGCTTAGGGGTAGGCTGAGCATGAGTTTGAGTGTGAGCGTTAGGGTTAGGGATAGGGTGAGGTTTAATTTTAGGGTTAGGGTTAGAGTTAGGGTTAGGTTGAGGGTGAGGTTTAGGGATAGGTTTCGGGTCATGGTGGGGGTTAGGGTTAAGGTGAGGGTTAGGGTGAGGGTCAGGGTGAGGGTTAGGCTTAGTTTGAGAGTTAGGGTTCGGGTTAAGTTTAGGGTTAGGGTGAGGGTTAGGTTAATGTTTACAGTGAAGGTGAGGATTAGGGTTAGGTTGAGGGTTAGGGTTAGGGTTATTGTTAGGGTGAGGGTTTGGATGAGGGTTAGGGTTAGGATTAGGGTTAGGGTGATTCCTAGGGTGAGGGTCAGGTGTTGGGTTAGGGTTATTGTGAGGTTTAGGTTTAGGGTTAAGGTTAGCATTTGGGTGAGGGTTCGATTGAGGATTAGGTTTCGGGTTTGGGTTAATGTTAGGTTTAGGGAGAGCATGTGGATAGGGATAGGGTGAAGTTTAGGGTTAGTCTTAGGATTAGGGTTAGGGTGAGTGTGATATTTAGGGTTAGATTTAGGGTTCTTTGGAGGGTTAGGTCGAGGGTTAGGGTTAGGGTTAGTTTTAGGGTTAAGGTTAGGGAGAGGGTTAGGTTGAGTTTTAGCGTTATGGTTATGGTTAGGGTTAGGATTAGGATGAGGGTGAGGGTGAGTGTGAGGGTTATGGTTAGGGTTAAGCTTAGGCTTCGGGTTAGGCTGAGTGTGAGGGTGGGGGTGAAGATTTGGTTTAGGGTGGTGGTTAGGGCTAGGGCTAGGATGAGTGTCAAGATGAGGGTTAGGATTACGATTAGGGTTAGGGTGAGGTCTAGGGTTAGGGTGAGGGTTAGGGTAAGGGTTAGTCTTAGGCTTAGGCTTAGGCTGAGCGTGAGGTTGAGCGTGAAGTTTAGGGTTACGGTGATGGTTAGGTTTACGGTTAGGGTGAGTGTTGGGATGAGGTTTAGGGTTAGGGTGAGGGTTAGGGTGATGATGATAACGGTAAAGTTGATGTTTAGGTTGAGGTTGAGTGTTAAGGTAAGGGTGAGTGTTAGGTTAAAGTTTGGGGTTATGGTAAGGGTTAGGGTTAGGGTTAGGGTGAGCGTTAGATTTAGGATTAGGATTAGGATTAGGATTAGAGTGAGGTTTAGGGTGAGGATGAAGGTTAGGGTTAGGATGAGGGTGCTGGTTAGAATTAGGGTTAGGGTGAGGGCTAGGGTCAGGGTGAGGATTAGGGTTAGTTTTAGGGTTAGGGTGAGTTCTAGGATTAGGGTGACGTTTAGGGTTAGTGTGAGGGTTAGTGTTATGGTTAGCGTTAGTGTTAGGGTGAGGGTATGTGTTAGGGTGAGGTTTAGGGTTAGGGTGCGGGTTATGGTTCGTGTGAGGGTTAGGGTTAGGGTTAGGGTTATTGTTACCTTTAGGGTTAGGGTTACGGTTATGGTGAGGGTGAGGGTTAGGGTTAGGGTTTGGGTCAGGTTTAGTATTAGGGTTAGTTTTAGAGTTAGTGTTATGTTGAGGTTGAAGTTTAGGGGTACATTTAGGGTTAGGGTAAGGGTTAGGTTTAGGGTGCGCATTAGCGTGTGGGTGACGGTAAGGATAAAGGCGCGGGTTAGGCTGAAGGTGAGGGTTATGTTAAGGGTCAGGGTTAGGGTTAGGTTAAGGGTTAGTGTTAGCTTTAGGGTGAGGTTGAGGATTAGATTGAGGATTGGTGTTAGGGTTAATGTGAGGTTTAGGGTGAGGATGAGGTTTAGGGTTAGGGTGAAGTCTAGGTTGAGGGTGAGGGTTGGGGTTAGTGTTAGGCTGAGGTTTATGGTTCTGGTGATGTTTAGGGTGAGTGTGAAGGTTAGGGTTAGGGTGAGGTTTAGGGTTAGATTTAGGGTTAGTGTTAGTGTGAGGTTAGTGTCAGTGTTAGGGTTAGTGTTATGGTGAGCGTAAGTCTTAGGGTGAGGGTTTGGGTCAGGGTGACGGTTATGGTTAGGGTGAGCCTTAGGATTAGGGTTAGGGTTATTGTTAGGGTTCGGTTTAAGGTTATGGTTATGGTGCGGGTGCGGGTGAGGGTTAGGGTTAGTGTTAGGGTGAGGTTTAGGGTGAGGGTGAGGTTTAGGGTTACAGTTAGGGTTAGGGTAACGATTGGGATTAAGGTTAGGCTTAGGCTTAGGCTTAGGCTTAGGCCGAGCATGATGGTGAGTGTTAAGGTTCGTGTTTGGGTGAGGGTTAGGGTTAGGTTTAGGGTCAGGTTGAATGTTAGGATGAGGTTTACGGTTAGGATAAGTGTAAGGGGGAGGGCTAGGCTGAGGGTTAGAGTGAGGGTTAGGGTTAGGGATAGGGTGAGGTTTAGGATTAGAGTTAGGGTGAGGGTGAGTGTGAGGGTTAGGATTAGGGTTAGGGTTAGGATTAGAGTTAGGATGAGGGTTAGGGTTTGGGTTAGGGTGAGGGTGAGGCTGAGGATTAGGGTTAGGTTTAGGCTTAGAGTTAGGATGAGGGTTAGGGTTTGGGTTAGGGTGAGGGTGATTCTGAGGATTAGGGTTAGGTTTAGAGTTAGTTTTAGGGTTAGTGTTAGTGTTAGGATTAGGGTTAGGGTTAAATTGAGGGTTGGGGTTAGGGTTAGGGTTAGGCTTAGAGTTAGGGTTAGGGTTAGGATGATGATTAGCTTTATGATTAGGGTTAGAGTGAGGGCTAGGGTGAAGGTGAGGATTAGGGTTAGTGATACTGTAACGTTTAGGGTTAGGTTTAGGGTTAGGGTTTGGGGTAGGATGAGCGTTACGGTTACGGTGAGGGTGAGGGTTAAGGTTAGGGTGAGGTTTAGGGCTTGGATTAGGGTTTGGGTGAGGTTGAGTGTTAGCATTAGGGTTAGGGTTAGGGTTAGGGTTAGATTTAGGGTTAGGATTACTGTTATTGTTTGGGTTAGGGTTAGAGTTATGTTGAGATTGATGGTGAGGGTGAGGATTAGGGTTAGAGTTAGGGTTAGGTTTAGGGTTAGGGTTAGTGTTAGGGTGAGGGTGAGTTTCATGGTTAGATTTAGGTTTAGTTGGAGGGTTAGGTCTAGGGTTAGGATTAGGGTAAGTGGGAATTTTAGGGTGAGGATGAGGGTTAGGGTTACAGGTTAGTTTCAGGGTTAGGTTCAGGTTTAGGGTTAGGGTTAGTGTGAATTTTAGTGTGAGGATGAGGGTTAGGGTTAGGGCGCGGTCTAGAGAGAGGGTGAGGTTTAGTGTTAGTGTTAGGGTGAGGTTTATGATTAGGGTGATGTTTCGGGTTAGTGTGAGGTTTAGTGTAAGATTTAGGGTTAGTGTTAGGGTGAGGGTAATTGTTAGGGTGAGGGTTAGGGTTAGGTCGAGGCTTATGGTTAGGGTGAGGCTTAGGGTTAGGGTTAGGATTATTGTTAGCGTTAGGGTTAGGGTTAATGTTATGGTGAGGGTGAGGGTGAGGGTTAGGGTTAGGGCTAGGGTTAGGGTGAGGTTTAGTGTTAGAGTTAGGGTTAGGGTGAGGCTGAGGGTGAGGTTTAGGGTTAGGATTAATGTTAGGGTTAGGCTTAAGGTGAGGGTTAGGTTGAGGGTGAGAGTTAGGGTTAGGGTTAGGAGTAGGATTAGGTTTTGTTTTAGGGTGAGTGTGAGGGTTAGGGTTAGGATTAGGGATAGGCTTAGGGTTAGGCTGCGGTTGAGGGTGCGGGTTAGGGTTAGGGTGAGTTTTAGGGTGAGGGTTAGGGTGTGTGTGAGGGTTAGGTTTAGGCTTAGGATTAGCCTGAGGTTGAGGGTGTTGGTTAGGGTTAGGCTTAGTGTTAGGGTGACGTTTAGGGTTTGTGTTAGTGTTAGAGTTAGGGTTAGGGTGAGGTTGAGGTTTAGGTTTAGAGTTAGGGTTAGGGTGAGTTTTATGTTGAGAGTTAGGGTAAGGGTTAGTTTTAGGTTTAGGGTTAGAGTGAGAGTTAGGGGGAGGGTTAGGGTTAGTGTTAGGGATAGGATTTGGGTTAGAGTGAGGGTGAATTTGTGTGTTAGGTTTAGGTTTAGGGTTAGGCTTACAGTGAAGCTGAGGGTGACGTTGAGTTTGACGGTTAGGGTTAGCAGGAGGTATAGGATGAGGTTTAGGGTTAGGATTACAGTTAGAGTAAGGGCTAGGGTGAGTGTGAAGGTGAGGTTTAAGGTTAGGGTGAGGGTTAGGGTGAGGTTTAGTGTTAGGGTTAGGGTTAGATTTACGGTTACAGTGAGGATGAGGTTTTGGGGTACAGTTAGGGTTAGGTTGCGGGTTAGCTTAGGGGTGAAGGTAAGGGTAAAGTTGAGCGTTAGGCTGAGGGTGATTGTTACGGTAAGGTTTAGGATTAGGGTTAGGGTGAGGGTTAGTGTTAGCTTTAGGGTGAGGGTGAGGGTTAGATTGAGGATTAGTGTTAGGGTTAGTGTGAGGTTTAAGGTGCGGATGAGGGTTAGGCTTAGGGTGAGGGCTAGGAAGAGGGTGAGGTTTAATGTTAGTGTTAGGGTGAGATTTAGGGTTAGGGTGATGGTTAGGGTTAGTGTGAGGGTCAGTGTTAGGGTTAGAGTTAGTGTTAAGTTGAAGGTAAGTGTTAGGGTGAGGGTTAGGGTTAAGGTGAGTGTTATGGTTAGGGTGAGGATTAGGATTGTTTTTAGCATTAGGGTTAGTGTTACGGTTATGGTGAGGGTGAGGGTGAGGCTTAGGTTTAGGACTAGGATGAGGTTTAGTTATAAGGTTAGGGTTAGGGTTGGGGTCAGGGTGAGGCTTAGTGTTAGAGTTAGGGTTAGGATGAGGCTGAGGGTGAGAGTTAGGTTTAGGATTAATGTAAGGATTAGGCTTAAGGTGACGGTTAGGTTGAGGGTGAGGGTTAGAGTTAGGGTTAGGAGTAGGATTAGGGTTAGGGTTTGGGTGAGTTTGAGGGGTAGGTTTATGGTTAGGGATAGGCTTAGGTTTAGGCTGCGGTTAAGGGTGAGGTTTAGGGTTAGGGTTAGGGTTAGGATTACGAATAGGGTTAGGGTTAGGGTGAGTGTGAGGGTTAGAGTTAGGTTTAGAGTTAGGCTTAGGGTTAGGTTGAGGATTAGTGTGAGGGTGAGGGTTAGGGTTAGGGTGAAGGTTAGGTTTAGGGTTATGGGGAGGGTTAGGATGAGGGTTAGGGTTAGGATTATTGTTAGAGTGAGGGCTAGGAAGTGGTTGAGGTTTAGGGTTAGGGTTAGTGTGAGGTTTAGGGTTAGGGTTAGGGTGAGTGTGAGGTATAGGGTTAGAGTTAGGGTTAAGCTGAGGCAGAGTGTGAGGCTTAGGGTTAGGGTTAGGATTAGGATTATGGTAAGGGTTAAGGTGAGGGTGAGTGAGTGTGTTAGGTTAGGTTTAGGTTTAGGTTAAGGGTTAGGCTAAGGATGAGGTTGAAGGTGAGGGTTACGGTTAGTGTAAGGTTAAGGGTAAGGGTTAGGGGGAGGGTTAGGATGAGGGTTAGGGTTAGGATTAGGGTTAGGGTGATAGTGAGGGTGAGGGTTAGGCTTGGTGTTAGGGTGAGGGTTAGGATGAAGTTTAGGATTAGGGTTAGGGTGAGGGTTAGGGTTAGGGTGAAGTTTAGGGTGAGGGTGAAGATTAGTTTAGGGTTAGGACTAGGATTAGAGTAAGGGTTAGGGTGAGTTTGAGGGTTAGGGTTAGGGTTAGGTTTAGGCTTAGGGTTAAGCTGAGGCTGAGGGTGAGGGTGAGGGTTAGGGGTAGGGTTAGGGTGGTGTTTAGGGATAGGGTTATTGTTAGGTTGGGGATCAGTGTGAGTGTTATGGTTAGGGTGAGTATTACGGTTATGATGAGGGTGAGGGTGAGTGTGATGGTTAGGGTTAGGGTGAGAGTTAGGGTTCGGTTAAGTTTAGGGTGAAGGTGAGGGTTAGGGTTAGGGTGAGCGCCAGTTTAAGGGTTAGGTTTAGGGTTAGGTTTAGGGTAAGAATGAGGGTTAGTGTTAGGGTTCAAGTGAGGGTTAGGGTGAGGATTAGGGTTGCGATTAGGGTTAGGGTGAGGGCTAGGGTGAGCGTGTGGATTAGGGTTTGTTTTAGGGTAAGGTTTAGGGTTAGGGTTGGGGTTAGGCTGAGGGTTAGGATGAGGGTTAGGGTTACGGTGAGGGTGAGGGTTAGGGTTAGGGTGAGGTTTAGGGTTAGGATTAGGGTTAGGGTGAGGTTGAGTGTTAGCATTAGGGTTAGGGTTAGGTTAGGGTTAGGTTTAGGGTTAGGATTAGTGTTATTGTTAGGGTTAGGGTTAGAGTTATGGTGAGGGTGAGGGTTAGGGTGAGGGTGAGGTTTATGTTTAGATTTAGGTTCAGTTGGAGTGTTGGTTCGAGGGTTAGGGTTAGGGTTAGTGTTAGGGTTAAGGTTAGGGTGAGGGTTAGGTTGAGGTTTAGGGTTAAGGTTAGGTTTAGGTTTAGGATTAGGGTTAGGGTGAGGGTGAGTGTGAGGTTTAGGGTTAGGGTTAGGGTTAGGCTTAGGGTTTGGCTGAGGTTTAGGGTGGGGGTGAGGATTAGGGTTAGGGTGATGGTTAGAGTTAGTGTTATGGTGAATGTTAGTGTTAGGATTAGGGTTAGAGTTAGGGTTAGGGTGAGGATGAGGTTTAGGGGTAGAGTTAGGGTTAGGGTGAGGGTTAGCCTTAGAGTGAAGGTTAAGGTATCGTTGACAGTAAGGATAAAGGTGAGGGTTAGGCTGACGGTGAGGGTTACAGTAAGGGTGAGGGTTAGGGTGAAGTTTCAGGTGAGGGTGAGGTTTAGATTGAGGATTAGTGTTAGGGTTATTGTGAAGTTTAGGGTGAGGATGAGGGTTAGGGTTTGGGTGAGGGCTAGGGAGAAGGTGAGGTTTAGGGTTAGTGTTAGGGTGAGGTTTAGGGTTAGGATAATTGTTATGGTTAGTGTTAGGGTTAGGGTTAGTGTTAGGGTGATGGTAAATGTTAAGGTGAGAGTTAGGGTTAGGGTGAGTGTTAGGGTTAGGGTGAGGGTTAGGGTTAGGGTTAGGATTATTGTTAGCATTAGGGTTAGGGTTTCAGTTATGGTGGGGGTGAGGGTTAGATTTAGGGCTAGGATGAGGTTTAGTGGTAGGGTTATGGTTAGGGTTAGGGTAAGGTTGAGGTTTAGTGTTACAGTTAGATTTACGGTGAGTCTGAGGGTGAGGGTTAGGTTTAGGATTAATGTTAGGGTTAGGCTTAAATGAGGGTTAGGTTGAGGGTGATGGTTAGAGTTAGGGTTACGAGTAGGATTAGGGTTAGGGTTAGGGTGAGTGTGAAGGTTAGGTTTAGTGTTAGGGATAGGCTTAGGGTTAGACTGAGGTTGAGGGTAAGGGTTAGGGTTAGGGTTAGGGTTAGAGTGAGTGTGAGGGTTATTGTTAGGATTAGGGTTAGGGTGAGGGTTAATGTGTGTTTTATTGTTAGATTTAGGGTTAGGCTTAGGGTTACGCTGAGGGTGAGGTTGAGGGTGAGGGTTAGCGTTAGGGTGAGGGTTAGGGTAGGGTTAGGGGGAGGGTTAGGAAAAGGGTTAGGGCTAGGGCTAGGGTTGGGTGAGGGCTAGGGTCACGGTGAGGTTTAGGGTTATGGTTAGGTTGAGGGTGAGGGTTAGGGTAAGTGTGAGAGTTAGGGTTCGGGTTAAGTTTAGGGTTAAGGTGAGGGTTAGGGTAAGGTTTAGGGTGAGGGTC
Source organism: Dipodomys merriami (assembly GCF_024711535.1). Taxonomy (NCBI): domain Eukaryota; kingdom Metazoa; phylum Chordata; class Mammalia; order Rodentia; family Heteromyidae; genus Dipodomys; species Dipodomys merriami. The sequence goes on from NW_027203348.1 coordinate 1,027,315, forward strand.
AGGTTTTGTGTTAGGTTGAGGGTTAGGTTTCGGATTAGGGTTAGGGTGAGGGTGAGGGTGAGGTTTACGTTTAGTGTTAGGGTGAGAGTTAGGATGAGGGTTAAAGTTAGGGTTAGGGTGAGAATTACTGTTCGGTTATGTTTAGGGTTCGGGTGAGGGTTAGGGTTAGCGTTAGGGTTAGGGTTCGGTTGAGAGTTAGTGTTAGGTTTAGGGTTAGTGTTAGGGTTAGGGTTAGGGTTAGGGTCACATTGAGGGTTAGGATTAGGGTTAGGGTTAGGGTTAGACTTAGGGTTATGCTGAGGGTGAGGGTGTGTGTGAGGATAAGAGTTAGGGTTAGGGTTAGGCTTAGGGTTAGTGTTATTGTTATTGTTTTGGTTACTGTTAAGTTTGCGGTGAGGGTGAGGCTGAGGGTGTGGGTGACGGTGAGGGTTATTGTTAGGGTGAGGATGAGGTTTCGGGTTAGAGTTAGGGTTAGGGTGAGGGTTAGGTTGAGGTTTAGGGTTAGGGTTAGTGTTAGGGTTAGGGTTAGAGTGAGTGTTAGGGGGAGGTTTAGGGTTAGGGTTAGGGTGAGGGATAGGATTAGGTTTACGGTGCTGATGAGTTTGTTTGTTAGCTTAGGTTTAGCGTTAGGCTTAGGGTTAGGCTGAAGGTGAGGTTGAGGGTGAGGGTTAGGGTTCGGGTTAGGGTGAGGTTTAGGGTTAGGGATAAGGGTAGTTTGAGGTTTAGTATGAGGTTTAGGGTTAGGATTTGGGTAAGGCTGAGGGCTAGGCTTACATTGAGGGTTAGGATTAGGATTAGGGTTAGGGTTAGACTTAGGGTTAGGCTGAGGTTGAGGGTGGGTGTGATGATTAGAGTTAGGGTTAGGGTTAGGTTTAGGGTTAGGGTTATTGTTAGTGTTATGGTTAGGGTTAAGTTTGGGGTGAGGGTGAGGCTGTGGGTGAGGGTTATGTTTATGGTTAGGGTTAGGGTTACGGTTAAGGTTAGGGTTATTATTATTGTTAGGGTTAGAGTTAGATTTACGGTGAGGGTGAGGATGCGGGTGAGGTTTAGGTTTAGGGTTAGTGTGGGGTTTACCGTTAGGGTTAGGATTAGGGTTCGGGTGAGGTTTAGGTTTAGGTTTAGATTTAGGGTTAATATTAGTGTGAGGGTTAGTGTTATCGTTAGTGTTAGTGTAACAGTGACATTAAGACGTAGGGTGAGGTTCTGGGTTAGGGTGAGTGTTATGTTTAGGGTGAGGGTGAGGTTTAGGGTTAGGGTTAGGGTGAGGTTTAGGGTGAGGATTTGGTTTAGAGTTAGAGTTAGGGTTAGGGTAAGGATTAGGTTGAGGGTTAGGGTTAGGGTTAGTGTTAGTGTTTGGGTTAGGGTGAGAGTTAGGGCGAGGTTTAGGGTTAGTGTTAGCGTGAGGGTTAGGATTTGTGTTAGCATGCGGGTGAGTGTGAGTGTTAGGGTTAGGTTTAGGGTTAGGCTTAGGTTTAGGGTTAGCATGAGGGTGAGGTTTAGGGTTAAAGTTAGTGTTAGGGGGAGGGTCAGTTTGAGGTTTATGGTTAGGGTTAGTTTTAGTGTTAAGGGGAGGATGAGGTATAGGTTGAGGTTTAGGGATAGGGTTAGGTTTAGTATTAGGGTTAGGGTGAGGGTGAGTGTGAAGGTTAGGGTGAGGGTTAGGTTTAGGCTTAGGTTTAGGCTGAGTGTGAGGGTGGGGGTGAGGATTAGGGTTTGGGTGATGGTTCGGGTAAGGTTAATGTTATTGTTAGGAATAGGGTTAGAGTTACGGTGAGGGTGATGTTGCGGGTGAGGGTTAGGGTTAAGGTTAGGTTGGGGTTTCGGGTTAGGTTAGGGTTAGTGTGAGGGTGAGGTTTAGGTTTAGATATAGGGATAGGGGGAGGGTTAAGGGGAGGGTTAGGCATAGGGTTAGTGTTCGGGTTAGGGTGAGGGTGAGGGTTAGGTTGAGGTTTAGGGTTATAGTTAGGGTTAGGGTTAGTGTGAGGGTTAGTGTTAGGGTTAGGGTTAGTGTTAGGGTGAGGGTAAGTTTTAGGGTGAGGGTTTTGGTTAGGGTGAGGGTTATGGTTTGGGTGAGGGATAGGATTAGGATTAGGGTTATTATTAGGGTTAGGTTTAAGGTTTTGGTTATGGTGAGGGTGAGGGTGAGGTTTAGGTTTTGTCTTAGGGCTAGAGTGAGGGTTAGGATGAGGGTGAGGTTTACGGTTGGATTTTGGGTTAGGGTGCAGGTTTGGGTGAGGTTTAGGGTTAGGGTTAGTGTTAGGGTTAGTGTTAGGGTGAAAGTTAGGTGGAGGATTAGGGTTAGGTTAAGGTTAGGGTTAAGTTTAGGGTTTCGGTTACAGTGAGTGTGATGGTTAGGATTAAGGTTAGGGTGAGGGTGTGGTTTAGGGTTAGAATCAGGGTTAGGGTGAGGCTGAGGGTGAGGCTGAGGTTTAGGGTTCGGGTTATGATGAGTTTTAGGGTTAGGTTTAGGTTGGGTGTGAGGGTTATGGTTAGGGTTAGGGTTAGCCTTAAGTTTAGGCTGAGGGTTTGGGTGAGGATGAGGGTTAGGTTTAGTTTGAAGGTTAGGGTTAGGGTGAGGTTTAGTGTTAGGGTTAGGGTAAGAGTTATGGTTAGTGTGAGGGTGAGATTTAGAGGTAGAGTTAGTTTTAGGCTGTGAGTTAGTTTGAGTGTTCGGGTTAGGGTGAGAGTTAGGGTAGGGGTGACGGTAAGGGTAAACGTGAGGGTTAGGCTGAAGGTCATGGTTACGGTAAGGTTGAGGGTTAGGGTTAGGGTGAGTGTTAGGGTTAGGGTTAAGGTGAGAGTTAGGGTTCGGGTTAAGTTTAGGGTTAGGGTTAGGATTAGAGTAAGGGTTATGGTGAGGGTGAGGGTTAGGATTAGGTTGAGGGTTATGGTTAGGTTGAGGGGTAGGTTTAGGGTTAGGGTTATTGTTAGGGTTAGGCTTAGGGTTACCGTTACGGTGAGGGTGAGGGTGAGCGTGAGGGTTAGGTTTAGGATTAGGATGAAGTTTAGGTTTAGAGTAAGGGTTAGAGTTAGGGTTAGTGTGAGAGTGAGGTTTAGGGATAGAGTTAGGGTTAGTGTTATTGTTAGGGTTAGGGTTAGGGTGAGGATTTGGGTTAGAGTTAGGCTTAGGCTTAGGTTTAGGCCAAGCATGAGGGTGAGGGTTAGGGTTAGGGTTAGGGTGAGGGTTAGGGTTAGGGTTAGGGTGAGGGTTAGGATAAGGTGTAGGTTTAGGATTAGTGTTAGGGTGAGGACTAGGGTGAGGATTAGGGTGAGGGTTAGGTTTAGGGATAGGGTTAGGATTAGAATTAGGGTTCGGTTGCGGGTCAGTGTGAGAGTCATGGTTAGGGTTAGGTTTAGGGTTAGAGTGAGGGTTAGGGTTAGGGTTTTGGTTAGGGTGAGGGTGAGGCTGAGGATTAGGGTTAGGTTTAGGGTTAGGGTTAGAGTTAGGGTTAGGGTTAGAGTTAGGGTTAGGGTTAGGGTTAGGGTTAGGCTTATTCTTAGGATTAGGCTGAGGGTGAGGGTGGGGTTGAGGATTAGGGTTAGGTTTAGGATTAGGGTTATTGTTAGTGTTATGTTTAGGGTTAAGTTTGCACTGAGGGTGAGCTTGAAGTTGAGGGTTATGGTTATGGTTATGGTTAGGGTTAGTGTTATTTTTAGGGTTAGGGTTAGATTTACGGTGAGATTGAGGGTTGGGGTGAGGGTTAGGGTTAGGGTGAGATTTAGGCTGAGGTTTAGGTTTAGGGTTAGGGTGAAGGTGAGGTTTAGGGTTAGAGTTAGTGTTATAGGGATGGTTAGGTTGAGGTTTAGGGATAGGGTTAGATTTAGTATTAGGGGTATGGTGAGGGTGAGTGTGACAGTTAGGGTGGGGGTTAGGCATAGGTTTAGGGTTAGGCTGAGGGTGAGGGTGGAGGTGAGGATTAGGGTTAGGGTGATGGTTTGGGTTAGGGTTAGTGTTATTATTACTGTTAGGCTTAGAGTTACTGTGAGAGGGAAGGTGCTGGTGAGGGTTAGGGTTAGTTTTAGGGTGGGGTTTAGGGTTAGGGTTAGGGTTAGTGTGAGGGTGAGGTTTGGGGTTAGAAATAGGGTTATGGGGAGGGTTAGGATGAGGGTTAGTGATAGGGTTAGTGTTACAGTTAGGGTGAGGCTGAGGGTTAGTTTGAGGTTTAGGGTTATGGTTTTGGTTAGGTTTACTCTGTGGGTTAGTGTTAGGGTTAGGGTTAGTGTTAGGGTGAGGGTAAGTTTTAGGGTTAGGGTTTGGGTTAGGGTGAGTGTTTGGATTAAGGTGAGGGTTAGGATTAGTGTTAGGGTTATTGTTAGAGTTAGGTTTAGGCTTTTGGTTTCCGTGAGGGTGAGGGTGAGGTTTAGGTTTAGGGTTAGGATGAAGTTTAGGGTTAGGGTTAATATTAGGGTTAGGGTTTGGGTGAGAGTTAGGTGAAGAGTTAGGGTTAGGGTTAGGCTTAATGTTAGAGTTAGGTTTAGGGTTTCGGTTGCGGTGAGGGTGAGTTTCAGTATTAGGGTTAGGGTGAGTGTGAGGATTAGGGTTAGAATTAGGGTTAGAGTGAGGCTGAGCGGGAGGGTGAGGGTTAGGGTTATGGTTAGGATTAGGATTAGGGTTAGGGTTAGGGTGAGTGTGAGGGTTATAGTTAGGGTTAGGGTTAGCCTTAGGTTTAGGCTGAAGGTTTGCGTGAGGGTGAGGGTTATGTTTAGTTTGAGGGGTAGGGTTAGGGTCAGGGTGAGTTTTAGTGTTAGGGTTATGGATAGAGTTATGGTTAAGGTGAGGCTGAGGTTTAGGGTAGAGTTAGTTTGAGGGTGAGGGTTAGGGTGAGTGTGAGGGTATGGTGAGGGTTAGGGTAGGGTTGAAGGTAAGGGTAAACGTGAGGGTTAGGCTGAGGGTGAGGGTTACGGTAAGGTTGAGGGTTATGGTTAGGGTGACCGCTAGGGTTATGTTTAGTGTGCGAGTTAGGGTACAGGTTAAGTGTAGGGTTAGGATGAGGGTTAGGGTAAGGGTTACGGTGAGGGTGAGGGTTAGGTTTAGGTTGAGGGCTAGGTTGAGGCTGAGGGTTAGGGTTAGGGATAGGGTGAGCGCTAGGGTGAGGGTTAGGGTGAGGGTTAGGGTTAGGGATAGGGTTAGGTTTAGGATTAGTGTTAGTTTGAGGGTGAGTGTGAGGGTTAGGGTTAGGGTTAGGGTTAGGCTTAGAATTAGGGTGAGGATTAGGGGTAGGGTTTGGGTTAGGGTGAGGCTGAGGCTGAGGATTAGGGTTAGGATTAGGGTTAAGGTTATGCTTAGGGTTAGGCTGAGGGTGAGTGTGGTGGTTAGGATTACAGTTAGGGTTAGGTTAGGCTTAGGTTTAGGGTTATTGTTAGTGTTATGGTTCGGGTTAAGTTTGCAGTGACGGTGAGGCTGAGGGTGAGGGTTATGGTTAGAGTTACGGTTAGGGTTAGGGTTAGTGTTATTGTTAGGTTTAGGGTTAGAGTTACGGTGAGGTTGAGGGTGAGGGTGATGTTAGGGTTAGGGTGAGGTTTAGGGTTAGGGTTTCGGTTAGGGTTAGGGTGACGGTGATATTTAGGTTTAGAGTTAGAGTTACGCGGAAGGTTAGGGGGAGGTTAGGTTTATGGTTAGGGTTAGGGATAGAATGAGGATTAGTGTTAGGGTTAGGGTGAGGTGAGGGTTAGGTTGAGGTTTAGGGTTAGGGTTAGGTTTACTATTAGGGTTAGGGTGAGGTTTAGGGTGAGGGTTAGGCTGAGGGTTAGGCTTAGGCTAATGGTTCGACTGAGGGTGATGGTGGGGGTTAGGATTAGGGTTAGGGTGATGGTTTCGGTTAGGGTTAGGGGAGTTTTAGGGTGAGGGTTAGGGTTAGGTTTAGTGTTAGGGTTAGGGTAAGGATGAGGGTTATTGTTCAGGTTAGGGTTAGGGTTAGGGTAAGGGTGAGGTTTATGGTTATGGTTAGGGTTAGGGTTAGATTTATGGTGAGGGTGACGGTGCGGATGAGTGTGAGGTTTAGTGTTAGGCTTACGGTTAGGCTTAGGGTTAGTCTAAGGGTGAGGGTGAGGTTTAGGGATAGGGTGAGTGTTAGGGTTAAGTGAATGCGGGGGTTAGGACGAGGGCTAGTGTTAGGATTAGGGTTAGGGTGATTGCTAGGGTGAGGGTGAGGTTTAGGGTTAGGTTATGGTGAGGTTTATGGTTAGGGGTAGGGTTAGGTTGACATTGAGGTTTAGGGTTAGAGTTAGGATTAAGGTGAGGCTGAGGGTGAGGGTTAGAGTTAGGGTTAGGATTAGGATTAGGGTAAGGGTTAGGGTGACTGTGAGTGAAAGAGTTAGGGTTAGGGTTAGGCTTAGGCTTACACTGAGGGTAAGGGTGAGGGTTAGGGTTAGGGTGAGAGTTAGGGTTCAGGTTAAGTTTAGGTTTACGATGAGGTTTAGGGTTAGGTTTAGGTTGAGTGTGAGGTTTAGAGTTAGATTGAGGGTTAGGGTTAGGGTTAGGGTTGGGGTGAGGGTTAGGATTAGTGTTAGGGTGAGGTTTAGGGTTAGGGTTAGAGTTAGAGTGAGGGTTAGGATGAGGGGAAGGTTTACGGTAATGGTGAGGGTTAGGGTTAGGGTGAGGGTTAGGGTTAGGTTTAGGGTTAGGGTCAGGTTGATTGTTAGGATTAGGGTTAGGGTTAGGGTTATTTTTAGGGTTACGGTTACGGTGAGGGTGAGAGTGAGGGTTAGGGTTAAGGTTAGGTTCAGGTTTTTAGTGTTAGGGTTAGGGTTAGATTTAGGGTTAGGGTGAGGTTAGGTTTAGGGTTAGTGTGAGGGTAAATGTTTGGGTTATGGTGTGCGTTACCGTGAGGGTTGTTGTTAGGGTTAGTGTTAGGATAAGGGTTAGGGTTACAGTAATGGTGGCGTTTAGGGTGAGTATGAGGGTTAGGATTAGGTTTAGGGTTTGGGTGAGTTTCAGGGTTAGGATAAGTGTTAGGGTTAGGGTTATTGTTAAGGTTAAGGTTATGGTGAGGTTGCTGGTGAGGATTAGGGTTATGGGTACGTTGAAGTTTTTAGTGGTAGGGTTAGGGTTAGAGTTAGGTTTAGGGTGAGGTTAGGGTTAGGGTTAGTGTGAGGCTTAGTGTTTTGGTTAGGGTATGGGTTACGGTGAGGGTTGTGGTTTGGGTGAGGTTTATGATTAGGGTTAGGGTTATTGTTAGGGTTAGGTTTAGGGTTACGGTTACGGTGAGGGTGAGGATTAGGGTTAGGTTTAGTGTTAGAGTTAGGGTTATGGTGAGGGTTAGGGTGAGGGTGAGGGTGAGGCTTAGTGTTAGAATTAGGATTATGGTAAGGGTTAGGGTGAGTGTGAGGGTTAGGTTTAGGGTTAGCCTTAGGGTTAGGCTGAGCATGAGGTTGAGGGTGAGGGTTATTGTTAGGCATAGGGTGAGATTTAGTGTTAGGGTTAGGGTTAGAATTAGGGTTAGGTTGAGGGTGAGGTATAAGGGGAAGGGTTAGGGTCAGGGTGAAGTTTAGGGTTAGGGTGAGTGTTAGCGTAGGGGTGACGGTAATGGTAAAGGTGAGGTTTGGGCTGAGGGTGAGGGTTATGATAAGGGTGAGGGTTAGGTTTAGGGTGAGGGTTAGGGTTAGGATTAGGGTGAGGGTGAGGGTTAGATTGAGGATTAGTGTTAGGGTTAGTGTGAGGTTTGGAGTGAGAATGAGGTTTAGGGTTAGGTTTAGGGTTAGGATTAATATTAGGTTTAGGCTTAAGTTGAGGGTTAGGGTAAGGCTTAGTGTTAGGATTAGGATTAGGGTTAGGGTTAGGGTGAGTGTGAGGGTTAGGTTTAGGGTTAGGGTCAGGTTTAGGGTAAGGCTTAGGGTGAGGGTGAGGGTGATGGTTAGGGTTAGGGTGAGAGTTTGGGGTAGGGTTTTTGTGAGAGTTAGGGTTCGGGTTAAGTTTAGGGTTAGAGTGAGGGCTAGGGTTAGTGTTACAGTGAGGGTGAGGGTTAGGGTTAGGTTGAGGGTTAGGGTTAGGCTTAGGATTAGGGTGAGAGTTAGGGTTAGGGTTAGCATGAGGTTTAGGCTTAGGGTTAGGGTTAGGGTGAGGTTTAGGATGAGGGTTAGGGTTAAGGTGTGGGTGAGAGTTAGGGTTTTTTTGAGGGTTAGTGTTAGGATTAGGGTTACAGTGAGGGTGAGGGCTATTGTTAGGGTTAGCAATAGGGTTATGGTTACTGTGAGGGTGAGGGTTAGGTTTAGGGTTAGGGTGAGGTTTAGTGTTAGAGTTAGGGTAAGAGTTAGGGTTAGGGTGAGGGTGTGGTTCAGTTTTACATTTAGGGTAAGGGTGAGGCTGAGGTTAAGGTTTGGGTTTAGGGTTAGTGTTAGAGTTAGGGTTAGGGTGAGGGTTAGGGCGAGGGTGAGGGTGAAGGTGAGGGTGAGGGTTAGGCTTAGGGTTAGGATTAGGATTAGGGTAAGGGTTAGGGTGAGTGTGAGGGTTAGGGTTACACTTAGGCTTAGGCTTAGGGTTAGGCTGAGAGTGAGGGTGAGGATGAGGGTTAGGGTTGAGGTGAGGGTTAGGGATAGGTTTAGGGTGAGAGTTAGGGTTCGGTTAATTTTAGGGTTAGGTTGAAGGTTAGGGTTAGGATTAGGGTTAGGGTGAGGGCTAGGGTGAGGATGAGGATTAGGGTTAGTTTTAGTGTAAGGTTTAGGGTTAGGGTTAGGGTTTGAGTTAGGGTTAGGATGAGGGTTAAGATTATGGTTGGGGTGAGGGTGAGTGATAGGATTAGGTTTAGGGTTAGGGTTAAGTTTAGGGATAGGATTAATGTTATTGTTAGGGTTAGGGTTAGAGTTATGGTGAGGTTGAGGGTGAGTTTGAGGGTAGGGTTAGGGTTAGATTTAGGGTTAGTTGAAGGGTTAGTTCGAGGGTTAATGTTAGCGTTAGTGTTAGGGTTAAGTTTAAGGTTAGGTTGAGGTTGAGGTTTAGGGTTAGGGTAAGGATTAGGGTTAGTGTGAGGGTGAGTGTGAGGGTTATGGTTAGGGTTAGGCTTAGGCTTAAGATTAGGCTGAGGGTGAGGGTGAGGCTGAGGATCAGGGTTAGGGTGATGGTTATGGTTAGGGTTAGGGTGAGGGTTAGGATGAGGGTTAGGGGTAGGATTAGGGTGAGGGTGAGGGCTAGGGTGAGGGTGAAGGTTAGGGTAAGTGTTAAGCTTTGGCTTAGGATTAGGCTGAGCATGAGGTTGAGGGTGAGTGTTAGGGTTAGGTATAGGGTGAGGTTTAGTGTTAGGGTTAGGGTTAGAGTTAGGGTTAGGTTGACTGTGAGATTTAGGGGTAGGGTTAGGGACAGGGTGAGGGGTAAGGTTAGGGTGAGGGTTAGGGTGGAGGTGATGGTAATGGTAAAGGTGAGAGTTAGGCTGAGGGTGAGGTTTATGGTAAGGGTGAGTGTTAGGTTTAGGGTGAGGGTTAGGTTTAGAGTGAGAGTGAGGTTTAAATTTAGGATTTGTGTTAGGGTTAGTGTGAGGTTCAGGGTGAGGATGAGTGTTAGGTTAGGGTGAGGGCTAGGGTGAGGGTTAGGGTGAGGGTTAGATTCAGGATTAGTGTTAGGGTTAGTGTGAGGTTTAGGGTGAGGATGAGGTTTAGGGTTCGGGTTAGGGTTAGGATTAATATTAGGGTTAGGCTTAAGTTTAGGGTGAGGGTGAGGGTGAGGTTTAGGGTTAGTGTTAGGATTAGGATTAGGGTTAGGGTTAGGGTGAGTGTGAGGTTTAGGGTTAGGTTTAGGGTTAGGCTTAGTGTTTGGCTGAAGGTGAGGTGAGGGTGAGGGTTATGGTTAGGGTGAGTGTTAGCGTTAGGGTTAGCGTGAGAGTTAGGGTTCAGGTTAAGTTTAGGGTTAGGGTGAGTGTTAGGGTAAGGTTAAATTGAGGGTGAGGGTTAGGGTTAGGTTGAGGGTTAGGGTTAGGTTTAGTTTTAGGGTTAGGGTGAGGGTGAGGGTGAGGGGTAGGTTTATTGTTAGGGTGAGGGTTAGGATGAGGGTTAGCGTTAGGATTAGGGTTAGGGTGAGGGCTAGGGTGAGGGTGAGGTTTAGGGGTAGGTTTAGGGTGATGTTTAGGGTTAGGGTTAGGGTTAGGGTTAGGGTGAGGTTGAGGTTTAGGGTTAGAGTTAGCGTTAGGGTGAAGCTGAGGGTGAGGGTTAGGGTTAGGTTTAGTCTTAGAGTTAGGTTTACGGTGAGGGTTAGGGTGAGGTTGAGCGTAAGGCTTAGTGTTAGGTTTAGGAATAGGTTAAGGGTTAGGGTGAGTGTGAGGGTTAGGGTTAGGGTTATGGTTAGGCTTAGGGTGAGGGTGACGGTAAGTGTTAGGGTTAGGGTGAGAGTTAGGGGTAGGGTTAGGGTGAGAGTTAGGGTTCGGGTTAAGTTTAGGGTCAGAGTGACGGTTAGGTTTAGGGTTACATTGCGGGTGAGGGTTAGGGTTAGGGTTAGGTTGAGGGTTAGGATTAGGCTTAGGATCAGGGTGAGGGTTAGTGTAAATGTTATGGTGAGGGTGAGGATGAGGTTTAAGTTTAGGATTAGGGTTCGGGTGAGGGCTAGGGTGAAGGTGAGAGGTAGGGTTAGGGTTAGCGTGAGGTATAGGGTTAGGTTTAGGGTTAGGGTGAGGGTTAGGATGAGGGTTATGTTTAAGATGTGGCTGAGACTTAGGTTTATGTTGAGGGTTAGGGTTAGGATTAGGGTTACAGTGAGGGTGAGGGTTATTGTTAGGGTTAGGTTTAGGGTTATTTTTACTGTGAGGATGAGGGTTAGCCTTAGGGTTAGGGTGAGGTTTTGTCTTAGGAAAAGGTTTAGTGTTAGGGTTAAGGTGAGCGTGAGGTTTAGATTTAGAGTAAGGGTAAAGGTGAGGTTGAGGTTTTGGTTTAGGTTTAGTGTTAGAGTTAGGGTGAGGGTTAGGGTGAGGGTGAAAGTTAGGCTTAGGGTTACGATTAGGATTAGTGTAATGGGAAGGGTGAGTGTGAAGGTTAGGGTTACGTTTAGGCTTAGGCTTAGGGTTAGGCTGAGTGAGGGTGAGGGTGAGGGTTAAGGTTAAGGTGAGAGTTGGGTTTAGGTTTAGGGTGAGTGTTAGGCTCTGGTTAAGTTTAGGGTTATGGTGAGGGTTAGGGTTAGGATTAGGGTTAGGGTGAGGGCTAGGGTGAGGATGAGTTTTAGGGTGAGTGTTAGGGTAAGGTTTAGGTTTAGGGTTAGGGTTTGGGTTAGGGTTAGGATGAGGGTTAGGTTAAAATTATGGTTGGGGTGAGGGTGAGTGTTAGGATTAGGTTTAGGGTTAGGGTTAGGTTTATGGATAGGATTAGTGTTATTGTTAGGGTTAGGGTTAGAGTTATGGTGAGGGTGAGGGTGAGGGTGAGGTTGAGGGTTTGGGTTAGATTTAGGGTTAGTTGAAGGGTTGGTTCGAGGGTTAATATTAGCGTTAGTGTTAGGGTTAAGGTTAGGTTAGTTTTAGGTTTAGGTTTAGGTTTAGGTTTAGGGTTAGGGTTAGGCTGAGGATTAGGTTTAGGGTGAGGGTGAGTGTGATGCTTAGGGTTAGGATTAGGCTTAGGGTTAGGCTGAGGGTGAGGGTGGGGATGAGGATTAGTGTTAGGGTGATGGATATGATTAGGGTTAAGGTGATGGTTAGGATGAGGTTTAGTGTTAGGATTAGAGTTAGGGTGAGGGCTAGGGTGAGGGTGAAGTTTAGAGTAAGGGATAAGCTTAGGCTTAGGGTTAGGGTGAGCATAAGCTTGAGGGTGAGGGTGAGGTTTAGGGATAGGGTGAGGTTTAGTGTTAGGGTTAGGGTTAGAGTTAGGGTTCGGGTGAGGGTTAGGTTTAGGGGTAGGGTTAGGGTCAGGGTGAGGGTTAGGGTTAGGGTGGGCGTGTCGGTTAGTGTAAGGTGAGAGTTAGTCTGAGGGAGAGGGATATGGTAAGGGTGAGGGTTAGGTTTAGGGTGAGGGTGAGGGTTAGATTGCGGATTAGTGTTAGGGTTAGTGTGAGGTGTAGGGTGAGGATGAGGGTTAGGGTTAGGGTGAGGGCTAGGGTGAGGTGAGGGTGAGGGTTAGATTGAGGATTAGTGTTAGGGTTAGTGTGAGGTTTAGGGTGAGGATGAAGTTTAGGGTTAGGGTTAGGGTTAGGATTAATGGTAGGGTTCGGTTTAAGGTAAGGGTGAGGGTGAAGGTGAGGTTTAGGGTTAGTGTTAGGATTAGGATTAGGGTTAGGGTTAGGGTGAGTGTGAGGTTTAGGTTAAGTTTTAGGGTGAGGCTTAGTGTTTGGCTGAAGATGAGGGTGAGGTTGAGGGTTATGGTTAGGGTGAGTGTTAGGGTTAGGGTTAGGGTGAGAGTTAGGGTTCAGGGTAAGTTTAGGGTTAGGGTGAGTGTTAGGGTAAGGGTAAATTGAGGGTGAGGGTTAGGGGTAGGTTGAGGGTTAGGGTTAGGTTGAGGGTGAGGGTGAGTGTGAGAGTGAGAGTGAGGGTTAGGGTTAGAGTTAGGGTGAGGGTTTGATGAGGGTTAGGGTTAGGAATAGGGTTAGGGTGAGGGCTAGGGTGAGGGTGAGGTTTAAGGTTAGGGTTAGGGTGAGGTGTACGGTTAGGTTTAGGGTTAGGGTTAGAGTGAGGGTGAGGTATAGTGTTAGAGTTAGCGTTAGGGTGAGGCTGAGGATGAGGGTTAGGGTTAGGGTTAGTGTTAGAGTTAGGGTTACGGTGAGGGTTAGGGTGAGGTTGAGGGTAAGGCTTAGTGTTAGGATTAGGATTAGGGTAACTTTTAGGGTGAGAGTGAGGGTTAGGGTTAGGCTTAGGGTTAAGTTTAGGGTGAGGCTGAGGGTGAGAGTTAGGGTTAGGGTGAGATTTATGGATAGGGTTAGGGTGAGAATTAGGGTTCGGGTTAATTTTAGGGTCAGAGTGACGGTTAGGGTCAGGGTTACATTGAGGTTGAGGATTAGGGTTAGGTTGAAGGTTAGGGTTAGGCTTAGGATTAGATTGAGGGTTAGTGTAAGTGTTAGGGTGAGGGTTAGGATGAGGATTAGGGTTATGATTAGGGTTCGGGTGAGGGTAGGGTGTGGGTGAGTGTTAGGATTTGTGTTTGGGTGAGGTTTAGGGTTAGGTTTAGGGTGAGGTTTAGGATATGGGCTAGGGTTACAGTGAGGGTTAGGGTTAGGGTTAGGGTGAGGTTTAGGGATAGTATTTGGGTTAGGGTGAGTTTTAGGATTATATTTAGGGTTAGGGGGAGGTTTAGGTCAATGGTTAAGGTTAGGGTTAGTGTTAGGGTTAAAGTTAGGTTGAGGGTTAGTATGAGGTTTAGGTTTAGGGTTAGGGTTAGAATTAGGGTTAGGGTTAGGCTATGTGAGGGTTAGGGTTAGGGTTAGGCTTAGGGTTAGGGTTATGCTGAAGGTGAGGCTGGGGGTGAGTATTAGGGTTAGGGTGATGGTTAGGGTGAGGGCTAGGGTGAGGGTGAGGGTAAGGGTAAGGGTTAGGCTTAGGCTTAGGTTTAGGCTCAGTGTGAGTTTGAGGGTGAGTGTTAGGGTTAGGGTGATGGTTAGGTTTACGGTTAGGGTGAGGGTTAGGATGAGGTTGAGGGTTAGTGTGAGTATGATGGTAAGGGTAAAGGTAAGGTTTAGGCTGAGGGTGAGGATTAAGATAAGGGTGAGGGTTAGGATTAGGTTTAGGGTTAGGGTTAGGGTTAGAGTGAGGGTTCGATTGAGCATTAGGGTTAGGGTTACGGTTAGTGTGAGGTTTAGGGTGAGGATGAGGTTTAGGGTTAGGGTACGGGTGAGGGTTAGAATTAGCGTTAGGTTGAGTGCTAGGGTGAGGGTTAGGGATAGGTTTAGGTTTACGATTTAGATTAGTTTGAGGTTGAGTGTGAGGTTTAGGGTTAGGGTTAGGGTTAGGCTTAGGGTTAGGGTGAGGGTTAGTGTTAGGGTTTGGGTTAGGGTTAGGTTGAGGCTGAGGCTGAGGGTTATGGTTAGGGTTAGGATTAGGGTTAGGGTTAGTGTTATTGTTAGGGTTAGGGTTAGAGTTACAATGAGGTTGAGGGTGAGGGTTAAGTTTAGGGTGAAGTTTAGCGTTAGCGTTAGGTTGAGGGTGAGGTTTAGGGTTAGAGTTAGGGTTAGGGGAGGGTTAGTGTGAGGTTTAGGGTTAGTGTTAGTGTTTAGGTGAGGGTGTGTGTTAGGTTGAGGTTGAGGAATAGGCTTAGGGGTAGGATTAGGGTTAGGGTGAGCGTGAGTATGAAGGTTAGGGTGAGGGTTAGGCTTAGGCTTAGGGTTAGGCTGAGGGTGAGAATGGGGGTGAGGATTAGGGTTAGGGTGATGTTTAGGGTTAGGGTTAGTGTTATTGTTAGGGTTAGGGTTCGAGTTTCGGTGAAGATGAAAGTACGGGTGAGGGTTAGGTTTAGGGTTAGGTTGGGGTTTAGGTTTACTGTTAGGGTGAAGGTGAGGGTGAGGTTTACTGTTAGATATAGGGTTATGGTGAGGGTTAGGGTGAGGGTTAGGGTTAGGGTTAGTGTTAGGGTTAGGGTGAGGATGAGTTTTAGGGTTAGATATAGGGTTAAGGGGAAGGTTAGGGTTAGGGTTATGGTTAGGATTGCAGTTAGGGTGAGGTTTAGGGTTAGGGTTAAAGTTAGGGTTAGAATTACAGTGAGGCTGAGGGTGCAGATTAGTGTGAGTTTTAGGGTTAGAGTTAGGTTTAAGGTTAGGCTGAGTGTTAGGGTTAGGGTTAGTGTGAGAATTAGGGTTATGGTGAGGGTTAGGGTGAAGGTGAGGGTAAGGCTTAGTGTTAGGATTAGGATTAGGGTAAGGCTTATTGTGAGTGTGAGGGTTAGGGGTAGGGATAGTGTCAGGCTTAGGTTTAGGCTGAGCATGAGGTTGAGTGTGAGCGTTAGGGTTAGGGATAGGGTGAGGTTTAATTTTAGGGTTAGGGTTTGAGTTAGGGTTAGGTTGAGGGTGAGGTTTAGGGATAGGTTTCGGGTCAGGGTGAGGGTTAGGGTTAAGGTGAGGGTTAGGGTGAGGGTCAGGGAGAGGGTTAAGCTTAGGGTGAGAGCTAGGGTTCCGGTTAAGTTTAGGGTTAGGGTGAGGGTTAGGTTAAGTTTTACAGTGAATGTGAGGGTTAGGGTTAGGTTGAGGGTTAGGGTTAGGGTTATTGTTAGGGTGAGGGTTAGGATGACGGTTAGGGTTAGGATAAGGTTATGGTGAGGGCTAGGGTGAGGGTGAGGTTTAGGGTTAGGTTTATTGTGGGGTTTAGGTTTAGGTTTAGGGTTAAGGTTAGCGTTAGGGTGAGGATTGGATTGAGGACTAGGGTTCGTGTTAGGGTTAGTGTTAGGTTTTGGGTGAGCATGAGGGTTAGGGTTAGGGTGAGGTTGAGGTTTAGAATTAGGCTTATGGTGAGTGCTAGGGTGAGGGTTAGGATGAGGGTGAGGGTGGGGATGAGGATTAGGGTTAGGCTTAGAGTTACTGTTAGGGTGAGGGTGAGTTTTAGGGTTAGAGTTAGGTTTGGAGGGAGGGTTTGTGTGAGGTTTAAGGTTAGGGATAGTGTTAAGGTTAGGGTGAGGGTGAGGGTTAGGTTGAGGTTTAGGGATAAGGTTAGGTTTAGGATTAGGGTTAGGGTGAGCATGAGTATGAGGGTTAGGATTAGGCTTAGGGTTAGGGTGAGGGTGAGGGTGCGGGTGAGGAATAGGGTTAGGGTGATGGTTAGGGTTAGGTTTAGTGTTATTGTCAGGGTTAGCGTTTGAGTTCCGGTGAAGGTGAGGTTGAGGGTGAGGTTTAGGCTTAGGGTTAGGGTGGAGTTCAGGATTAGGGTTAGTTTTTGAATGAGGGTGAGGTTTAGGGTTAGATATAGGGTTAGGCGGCGGATTAGGGTGAGGGTTAGGGTTAGGGTTAGGGTTATTGTTAGGGTGAGGTTGAGGGTTAGGGTCAGGTTTAGGGTTGTTAGGCTTAGGGTGAAGTTTAGGGTTAGGGTTAGAATTTCGGTGAGGGTGAGGGTGCGTGTGAGTGTGAGGTTTAGGGTTAAGTTTATGGTTAGGCTTAGGTTTATGCTTAGGGTTAGGCTGAGAGTGAGGGTGAGTGTGAGGTTTAGGGTTAGGGTTATGGGGTGGGTTAGGATGAGGGTTAAGGTTAGTATTAGGTTTAGGGTGAGGGCTAGGGTGAGGGTTAAGTTTATGGTTAGGGTTAGGGTGAGGTTTAGGTTTAGGCTTAGGGTTAGGGTTAGGGTTAGGTAGAGGTTTAGAGTTAGAGTTAGCGTTAGGGTGAGGGTGAGGTTTAGGTTTAGAGTTAGGTTTAGGGTGAAGGTTAGGTTGAGGGTTAGTGTTAGGGTTAGGTTTAGAGTGAGTTTTAGGGAGAGGGTTTGGGTTACGTTTATGGTTAGGCTTAGGCTGAGGGTAAGGGTGAGGTTGAGGGTGAGAGTTATGGTTAGTGGGATGGTTAGGATGAGTGTTAGTGTTAGGATTAGGGTTAGTGTTAGGACTAGGGTGAGGGTGAGGTTTAGGGTGAGGTTTAGCTTTAGGGTTAGGGTTAGGGATAAGGTGAGGTTGAGGTTTAGGGTTAGAGTTAGGGTTAGGGTGAGGCTGAGTTTGAGGGTAAGGTTTAGGGTAAGTGTTAGGGTTACAGTTAGAATTAGGGTGAGGGTTAGAGTGAGGGTGAGGGTTAGGGTTAGGGTTAGGTTTAGTGTGAGATTTAGGGTTAGGGTTAGGGTTAAGGTGAGGGTGAGGGTTAGGGTGATTGTTAGGGTTTTAGGGTTGGGGTGAGGGTTAAGGTTATGTTTTGGTTTAGGTTTAGGATTAGGGCTAGGGTGAGGGCTAGGGTGAGGCTGAGGGTTAGGTTTAGCATTAGGGTGAGGCTTATGGTTAGGGTTAATTTTAGAGTTACGGTGAGTGTTAGGGTTAGGGTTATGGTGAGGGTGAGGTTTAGGATTAGAGTGAGGGTTAGAGTTAGGGTTAGGGTGAGTTTTAGTGTTAGGGTTAGAATTAGGGTTAGGGTGAGGGTGAGGTTTAGGGTTAGAGTTAGGGTTAGGGTAAGGTTTAGGGTGAGTGTTAGGGTTAGGGTGATGGTGAGGGTTTAGGTTAGTGTTAGGGTTACAGTGAGGGTGAGGGTTAGGGATAGAGTTAGGGTAAGTTTTAGTGTTATTGTTAGGGTTAGTGTTACAGTTACAGAGAGGGGGAGGGCGAGGGGGAGGTTTAGGGATAGAGTGAGTTTTAGGGTTATGGTTAGGGTTAGGGTGAGGGTGAGCGTGAGATTTAGGGTTAGAGTTAGGGTTAGTTTGAGGGTTATGGTGAGGGTTAGGGTAAGGGTTAGTGTAATGGTTAGGGTGAGGGATAGGATGAGGGTTAAGTTTAGGGTTTGGGTGAGATTTAAGGTTCGGGTTACAGTGAGGTTGAGGGTTAGGGTTAGGTTCAGGGTTAGGGATAGGATTAGGTTTAGGGTGAGGGTTATGGTTAGGGTTAGGATGAGTGATAGGTTGAGGATTAGGGTTAGGATTAGGGTTAGGGTGAGGGCCAGGGTGAGGGCGAGGTTTAGGGTTAGGGTTCAGTTGAGGTTTAGGGTTAGGGTTGGGGTGAGGTTGAGGGTTAGGCTGAGGGTTAGGGTTATGGTGAGGGTGTGGGTTAAGGTTAGGGTAAGGGTTAGGGATAGGATGAGGGTTAGGGGGAGGGTGAGGGTTAGAATTAGGGTTAGAGTTAGGATTATTGTTAGTGTTATGGTTATCGTTCTGTTTGCAGTGAGGGTGAGGCTGAGGGTGAGGGTTAGGGATAAGATTAGTGTTAGGGTTAGGTTTAGGGTTAGGATTAGTTTTATTGTTAGGGTTAGGGTTAGAGTTATGGTGAGGGTGAGGGTGAGGGTAAGGGTGAGAGTTAGGGTTAGTGTTAGGGTGAGGTTTAGGGTTAGGGTTAGGATTAGCGTTAGGGTGAGGGTGAGTGTGAGGGTTCCTGTTAGGGTTAGGGGGAGGTTTAGGGTGAGGGTTAGTGTTAGGGTTAGTGTTATTGTTAGGGTGAGGTTTAAGTTGAGGTTTACGGTTAGGGTTGCAGTTAGGGTTAGGGTGAGGGTGAGGGTGAGGGTGAGTGTGAGGGTCCCTGTTAGTGTTAGGCTTAGGCTTAGGTTTAGGCTGAGTGTGAGGTTGGGCCTGAGGATTAGGGTTTGGGTGATGGTTAGGGTTAGGGTTAGGTTGAGGGTTAGGATGAGGATTAGGGTTAGGATTAGGGTTAGGGTGAGGGCTAGGGTGAGGTTGAGGATTAGGTTTAGGTATAGGCTTAGGCTTAGAGTTAGTCTGAAGGTGAGGTTGAAGGTGTGGGTTAGTGTTTGGGTCATGGTTAGGTTTAAGGTTAGGGTGAGGGTTCGGGTGAGGCTTAGGGTTAAAGTGAGGGTGATGGTAAGCGTAAAGGTGAGGGTTAGGCTGAGGGTGAGCGTTAAGATAAGGGTAAGGGTTATTGTTAGCGTGAGGTTTAAGGTAAGGGTTACGGTTAGGGTAGGGTGAGGGTGAGGGTTACATTGAGAATTAGGGTTAGGGTTAGTGTGAGGTTTAGGGTGAGGATGAGGGTTAAGTTTAGGGTGAGGGTTAGGTTAGAATTAGGGTTAGGGTGAGAGCTAGGGTGAGCGTTAGGTTTAGGGTTAGGGTTAGGGTGAGGTTTAGGTTTAGGTTGAGGGTTAAGATTAGTTTGAAGGTTAGTGTTATGGTTAGGGTTAGTGTAAGGGTGAGGGTAAGTATTAGGGTGAGGGTTAGGGTTAGGGTTAGAGTTCTTTTTAGGGTTAGGGTTAGGGTTACCCTTACAGTGAGGCTGAGGCTTAGGGTTAAGTTTAGGGTGAGGTTTAGGGTTAGGGTTAAGGTTAGAGTTTGGGTTAGGGCTAGGATTAGGATTAGGGTGAAGGCTAGGTTGAGGGTGATGGTGAGGATTAGGGTTAGGGTTAGGATTACGGTGAGAGTGAGGATGAGTGTGTGGGTTAGGGTTAGGTTTAGGGTTGGGCTTAGGGTTAGGCTAAGGGTAATGTTGAATGTGAGGGTTAAGGATAGGCGAGGGTTAGGTTTAGGGTTAGGGTGAGGGTTAGCATGAGGGTTAGGTTTAGGATGAGGGTTAGGGTGAGGATTAGGATTTGGATGAGGGCTAGGGTTAGGGTGAGGGTTAGGGTGAGGGTTACGGTGAGGTTTAGGTATCGGATTAGGTTTATGGATAGGGTGAGGGTTAGGGTTAGAATTACGGTGAGGGTCAGGTTTAGGGTTAGGTTGAGGGTTAGAATTAGTTTTACGGTTAGGAGGGTTAGGGTTAGGGTGTGGGTGAGGGTTAGGATGAGGGTTAGGGATACAATTAGGGTTAAGGTGAGGGCTAGGGTGAGTGTGAGGGTAAGTGTTAGGGTTAGGGTGAGGTTTAGGGTTAGAGGTAGGGGTAGGCTTAGGGTTCAGGTTAGGGTTCAGGTTAGGGTTAGGCTTAGGGTGAGGCCTAGGGTGAGGGTGATGTTTTAGGTTAGGGTTAGAGTGAGGGTGAGGGTGAGCGTGAGTTTTAGGTTTAGGGTGAGTGTTAGGGTAAGGGTTAGGGTGAGGGTTAGGGTTAGGGTGAAGGTTAGGTTTAGGGTTTAGGATTAGGTTTACGGTTAGGGTGAGGGTGAGTTTGAGGTTTAGGGTTAGGGTTAGTGTTAGGCTTAGTGAAACGCTGAGCATGAAGGTGAGGGTGTGGGTTAGGGTGAGACTGATATTTAGGGTTAGAGTTAGTGTTAAGGTGAGGTTAGTATAGGGTTAGTATAGGGTTAGGTTTAGGATTAGGGTTTTGGTGAGGGTGAGGATGAGGGTGAGGGTTAGGGTTAGGGTTCGGGTTAGGGTTAGCGTTTGGGTGAGAGTTAGGTTTAGGGTTAAGTTTAGGGTCAGGGTGAGGGTTATGTTTAGGGTTATGGTGAGGGTGAGGGTTAGAGTTAGGGAGAGGGTTAGGGTTAGGATTAGGGTTAGGGTGAGGGTTAGGGTTAGGGTTAGAGTAATAGTTAGGATGAGGATTAGGGTTAGAATTATAGTTAGGGTGAGGGCTAGGGTGAGGGTGAGGGTTAGGGTTAGTGTTAGCGTGAGGTTTAGCGTTTGTGTGAGGGTTAGGGTCAGGGTTAGGATGAGGGTTAGGGTTACGGTGAGGGTTAGGGTTAGGGTTACGGTGAGGGTTAGGGTTAGGATTATTGTTAGGGTGCGGGTGAGGTTTAGGATTAGGGTTAGGGTTAGGATTATTGTTATTGTTATGATTATGGTGACATTGCAGTGAGGGGGAGGCTGAGGGTGAGATTTATGGATAGGATTAGGGTTAAGGTTAGTTTTAGGGTTAGGATTAGTTTTATTGTTAGAGTTAAGTTTAGAGTTCATTGAGGGTGAAGGTGAGGTTAAGGGTGAGGGTTAGGTTTAGGCTTAGGGTTAGGTTTAAGTTGAGGGTGAGTGTGAGGGTTAGGGTTAGTGTTAGGGTTAGGATTAGGGATAGGGTGAGGGTTAGGACTAGGGTTTGGTTTAGGGTGATGGTGAGGTTTAGGGTTAGGGTGAGGTTTAGGGTTAGGTTTAGGGTGAGGTTTAGGATGAGGGTTAGGGATACAATTAGGGTTAAGGTGAGGGCTGGGCTGAGGGTGAGGGTAAGTGTCAGGGTTAGGGTAAGGTTTATGGTTAGGGGTAGGGTTAGGGTGAAGGTGAGGTTAAGGGTTAGGGTTTGGTTCAGGGTGAGCTTTTGGGTTATGGTGAGGGTGTGGCTTAGGTTTGGATTGAGGGTTATTGTGAGGACTAAGGTGAGGGTTAGGTTAAGGGTTAGGGTGAGGGTTAGGTTGAGGTTTAGGTTTAGGGTTAGGGTTAGGCTTAGTATTAGGGTTAGTGTGAGGGTGAGTGTAAGGGTTAGGGTTAGGATTATCCTTAGGTTTAGTGTTAGGCTGAGGGTGAGTTTGGGGATGAGGCTTAGGTTTAGAATGATGGTTTGGGGTATGGTTAGGTTGAGTGTTATGATGAGGGTTAGGGTTAGGATTTGGGTTAGGGTGAGGGCTAGGGTGAGTGTGAAATTTATGTTTAGGTTTAGGTTTAGGCTTAGGGTTAGGCTGTGGCTGAACGTGAGGGTGAGGGTTACGGTTAGGGTGATGGTTAGTGTTACAGTAAGGGTGAGGGTTAGGATGAGGGTTAGGATTAGGGTGAGGGTTAGAATGAGGGTGACAGTAAGAGTAAAGGTGAGGGTTAGGCTGAGGGTGAGGGTTATGGTAAGGGTGATGATGAGGGTAAGGTTTAGGGTGAGTGTGAGGGTTAGATTGAGGATTAGTATTAGGGTTACTGTGAGGTTTAGGGTGAGGATGAAGGTTAGGGTTAGGGTGAGGGATAGGGTCAAGTTGAGGGTTAGGGTTAGGGTTAGGTTGAGGTTTAGGTTTAGGGTGATGGTTAGCGTTAGTGTGAGGGTTAGTGTTAGTGTTAGGGTTAGCGTAAGTGTTAGGGTAAGGTATATGTTTAGGGTGAGGTTTAGGATAAGGGTTAGGGTTTGTGTTATGGTGAAGGTGGGGTTTAGGGTTAGAGATAAGGTTAGGGTGAGGGTTAGGGTTAGGGTTAGGTTACTGTTAGGGTTAGGGTTAAGGTGAGGTTTAGTGTGGGGGTGAGGGTTAGTGTTAGGGTTAGGATTAGGATTAGGGTTAAGGTGAGGGTGAGTGTGAGTGATAGGGTTAGGGTTAGGATTAGGATTAGAGTTAGGGTGAGGGTGAGGGTTATGGTTCGGGTGAGTGTTGGGGTTAGGGTTAGTGTGAGGGTTAGGGTGAGGGTTAAACTTAGGCTTAGGGTTTGGGTGTGGGCTAGGGTGAGGGTGAGGTTTAGGGTTAGGGTTGGGGTGAGTGTTAGGGTGAGGGTTAGGTTAGTGTTAGGTTTAGGGTTGGTATTAGGGTTAGGCGAAATGTTAGGCTGAGGGTGAGTGTGAGGATGAGGGTTATGGTGAGGGTGAGGGTTAGGGTTAGTGTTAGGGTGAGGTTTAGTGTTAGTGTTAGGTTTAGTGTTAGTCTTAGGGTTAAGGTGAGAGTAAGCTGGAGGGTTAGTGTTAGAGTGAGGCTTAGGTTTAGCATTAGGGTTAGGGTGAGGGTGAGGTTTAGGGATAAATTAGGGTTAGGGTGAAGCTGAGGGTGAGGGTTAAATTTAGGGTTAGGGTTAGGGTTAGGGTGAGGGTTAGGGTGAGGGTAGGATTAGGATTAGGATTAGCTTTAGGGTTAGTGTTAGGGTTAGCCTTAGGTTTAGGCTGAATATGAGGGTGAGGGTTAGGGTTAGGTTTAGGTTGAGGGTTAGGTTTAGGTTTAGGGTGAGGTTTATTGTTAGGGTTAGTGTTAGAATTAGGGTTAGGGTGAGGGTGAAGTTTATCGGTTAGGGATAGGGTTAGGGTTAGTGTGAGGGTTAGGTTTAGGGTGAGGTTTAGGGTGGGGGTGACCGTAAGGGTAAACATGAATGTTAGGCTGAGGGTGAGAGTTATTGTAAATGTGAGGTTTAGGGTTAGGGTGAGGTTTAGGGTGAGGATGAGGGTAAGGGTTAGGGTGAGTGCTAGGGTAAGGGTGAGGGTTAGGGTTAGGGTTAGGGTGAGGGTAAGTGTTAAGTTGAGGGTTGGGGTAAGGGTGAGGGTTATGGTTTGGGTGAGGGTTAGTTTTAGGGTTAGTGTTTAGGTTACGGTGAGGGTGAGTGTGAAGGTTAGGGTTAGGGTTAGGGTTAGGCTTAGCGTTAGGGTGAGGTTTAGGGTTAGGGTTATGGGGAGGGTTAGGATGAGGGTTAGGGTTAGGATTAGGGTTAGGGTGAGGGCTAGAGTGAGGGTGAGTTTTAGGGTTAGGTTTATGGTGAGGTTTAGGGTTAGGTTTAGGTTTAGGGTTAGGGTGAGGTTGAGATTTTGGGGTTAGAGTTATGGTTAGGTTGAGCCTGAGGGTGAGGGGTAGGGTTAGCGTTAGGGTTAGCGTGAGGGTTAAGTTGAGGATTAGTGTGAGGGTGAGGGTTATGGTTAGGTTTAGGGTTAGGATTAGTTTTATTGTTAGGGTCAGGGTTAGAGTTACAGTGAGGGTGAGGGTGAGGGTTAGCGTTAGGTTTAGGGTGAGGTTTAGAGTTAGGGTTAGGATTAGGGGTAGGGTGAGAGTGAGGTATAGGATTAGATTTAGGGTTAGAGAAAGGGTTTTTCCTTGGTTAGGGTTAGGATTAGTGTTAGGGTTAAGTTTAGGGTGAGGGTTAGGTTGAGGTTAAGGGTTAGGATTAGGGTTAGAGTTAGGGTTAGGATTAGGGTTAGGGTGAGGGTGAGTGTGGGGGTGAGGATTATGGTTGGGATGATGGTTAGGGTTAGGGTTATGTTGAGGTTTAGGGTTAGGATTAGGTTTAGCGTGAGGGCTAGGGTGAGGGTGAGGGTTAGGGTTAGGGTTAGGCTTGGCTAAGGGTTAGGCTGAGCGTGAGGTTGAGGGTGAGGGTTAGGGTTAGGGTGATGTTTAGGTTTACGGTTAGGGTGAGGGTTAGGGTGAGGTTTAGGGTTAGGGGTAGTATAATGGTGAGGATGATGGTAATGGTAAAGGTGAGATTTAGGCTGAGGGTGAGGGTTAAAATAAGTGTGTGTTAGTGTTAGGTTTAGGGTTAGGGTAAGGGTTAGGGTTAGGGTGAGGGTGAGGTTTAAATTGAGGATTAGGGTTAGGATTAGGTTTAGTGAGAGGTTTAGGATGAGGATGAGGGTTAGAATTAGGGTTAAGGTGAGGGCTAGGATGATGGTGAGGGTTAGGCTTAGTTTTAGGGTTAGGGTTGAGGTTTAGGATTAGGGTGAGGGTTAGGGTTAGTGTGAGGGTGAGTGTTAGGTTTAGGGTTAGTGTTAGGGTGAGGGTAAGTGTTATGTTGGAGTTTAGGGTGAGGGTGAGGGTTATGGTTAGGGTAAGGGTTAGGGTTTGAGTTAGGGTGAGTGTGGGGGTGAGGTTTAGGGTTAGATATAGTGTTAGGGGGAGGATTAGTGGGAGGGTTAGTGTAAGGGTTAGTGTTAGGGTTAGGGTGAGGGTGAGGTTTAAGTTGAGGTTTAGGGTTAGGGTTAGTGTGAGGGTTAGTGTAAGGGTTAGGGTTAGTGTTAGGGTGAGGTTAAGTGTTAGGGTGTGGGTTTGGGTTAGGGTGAAGGCTATGGTTAGGTTGAGGGTTAGGATTAGTTTTAGGGTTTTTGTTAGGGTTAGGTTTAGGGTTACAGTTACGGTGAGGGTGAGGGTGAGGGTTAGGGTTAGGCTGAGGCTTGGGTTGAGGTTATGATGTAGGGTTATGGTTAGGGTTAGGGTGAGGGTAAGTGTGAGGGTTAGGGATAGCCTTAGGCTTAGGGTTAGGCTGAGGGTGAGGGTGAGTTTTAGGATGAGGGTTAGGGTTATGGTTACTGTTAGGTTTAGGGTTAGGATAAGTGTTATTTTTAGGGTTTGTGTTAGCGTTAAGTTGAAGCTGAGGGTGAGGCTGAGGGTGAGGGTTAGGGTTAGGTTTAGGGTGAGGTTTAGGGTTAGGGGTAGTATTAGGGTTACGCGTAGGGTGAGGTTTAGGGTTAGATTTGGGTTGGGGGAGTGTTAGTTCGTGGTTTATAGTTAGGGTTAGTGTTAGGGTTAAGGTTAGGGTGAGGGTTAGGTTGAGGTTATGGGTTAGGGTTAGGGTTAGGGTTGGGATTAGGGTTAGTGTGAGGGTGAATGTCAGGGTTAGGGTTAGGGTTAGGTTTAGGGTGAGACTGAGGGTGAGGATGGGGTTGAGTGTTAGGGTTAGGGTGATGATTAGGGTTAGGGTTAAGGTGAGGGTTAGGATGAGGGTTAGGGTTAGGATTAGAGTTAGGGTGAGGGCTAGGGTGAGGGTGAGGTTTAGGTTTAGGGTCATGGTTAGGTTTACAGTTAGGGTGACTGTTAGGATGATGTTTAGGGTGAGGGTGAGGATGATGGTAAGGGTAAAGGGGAGGTTTAGGCTGAGGGTGAGGGTTAAAATAAGGTTGAGGGTTACGGATAGGTTTAGGTTTAGGGTTAGGGTTAGGGTTAGGGTGATGGTTAATTAAGTGATTAGGGTTAGGATTAATGTGAGATTTAGGGAGAGGAATTGGGATAGGGTTAGGTTGAGGGTGAGGGTTAGAATTAGGCTTAGGGTGAGGGCTAGGGTGAGGGTGAGGGTTAGAGTTAGAGTTAGGGTTAGGGTGAGGTTTAGGATTAGGGTGAGGGTTAGGGTTAGTGTAAGGGTTAGTGTTAGTGTTAGCGTTAGGGTTAGGGTGAGAGTAAGTGTTAGGGTGAGTGTTATGGTTAGGGTGAGGGTTAGGGTTAGGGTTATTGTTGGGGTTAGGGTTAGGTTTACGTTTATATTGTGGGTTAGTGTGAGGGTTAGGGTTAGCGTTAGAATGAGGTTTAATGTTAGGTTTAGATTTAGAGTTAGGGTTAGGTTGAGGGTGAGGTTTAGGGGTAGAGTTAGGGTTAGGGTGAGGGTTAGGTGAGTTTTAGGGTTAGGGTAAGGGTTAGGGTTGGGGTGACAGTAAGGGCAAACTTGAGGGTTAGGCTGAGGGTAATGGTTACGGTCCGGTGAGGGTTAGGGATATGGTGAGGGTTAGTGTTATGGGAAGGATGTGGGTGAAGGTTAGATTGAGGATTATTGTTATGGTTAGTGTGAGGTTTAGGGTGAGGATTAGGGTTAGGGTTAGGGTGAGGTCTAGGGTGAGGATGAGGGTTAGTGTCAGGGTTAGGGTGAGGTTTAGGTTTAGGGTGATGGTTAGATGTAGTGTGAGGGTTAGTGTTAGGGTTAGGGTTCGTGTTAGGGTGAGGGTAAGTGTTAGAGTGAGGTTTACGGTTAGGGTGAGGGTTATGGATAGGTAGAGGTTTAGGGTTAGTTTTAGGGTCATTGTTATGTTTAGGTGTAGGCTTATGGTTACAGTTAGGGTGATGCTGAGGGTTAGGTTAGGGTTAGGATGAGGTTTAGCTTTAGGGTTAGGGTGAGAGTTAGGGTTAGGTTGAGAATGAGGTTTACAGCTAGAATTAGGGTTAATGTTAGGGTTAGGGTGAGGCTGAGGTTTAGGGTTAGGCTTAGGCTTAGGCTTAGGCTTAGGCTTAGGCCGAGCATGAGGGTGAGGGTTAGGGTTAGGGTGAGGGTGAGGGGTAGTGTTAGGTTTAGGGTGATGGTTAGGATGAGGTTTAGGGTTAGGATTAGGGTTAGGGTGAGGGCTAGGCTGAGGTTTAGGGTGAGGGTTAGGTTTAGGGATAGGGTTAGGTTAGGATTAGGGGTAGGGTGAGGGTGAGGGTGAGGGAGAGGGTTAGGGTTAGGGTTACCATTAGGCTTAGGGTTATGGTGAGGTTTAGGGTTAGGTTTTGGGTTAGTGTGAGGGTGAAGCTGAGGATTAGTGTTAGGGTTAGGGTTAGGGTTAGGGTTAGATTGAGGGTTAGGCTTAGGGTTAGAGTGAGGGTTACGATGAGAGTTACGGATAGGGTGAGCGTTAGGCTTAGGGTTAGGCTGAGGGTGAGTGTGAGGGTTAGGTTAAGGGTTTGGGTTAGGGTGAGTGTGAGGCTGAGCATTACTGTTAAGTTTATGGTTAGGCTTAGGGTTAGGTTTAGGGTTAGGGCTAGCGTTAGGTTGAGGGTTTGGGTTTGGGTTCGGGTTCGGGTTAGTTTTAGGATTAGGGTGAGGATGAGGTTTAGGGTTAGAGTTAGGGTTATGGGCAGAGTTAAGGTGAGGTTTAGGGTTTGGGTTAGTGTTAGGGTGAGGGTGAGGGTGGGGGTTAGTTTGAGATTTAGGGATAGGGTTAGGTTTAGTACTAGGGATAGGGTGAGGGTGAGGGTGTGGGTTAGCCTTAGGCTTAGGGTTAGCCTGAGGGTGAGGGTCTGGGTGAGGATCAGGGTTAGTTTTAGGGTTAGGTTTATGGTTAGGCTGAGTGTGAGTGTGGAGGTGAGCATTAGGTTTAGGGTGATGGTTCGGGTTAGGGTTAGTGTTATTGTTAGGGTCAAGGTTATAGTTACAGTGAGTTTGAGGGTGAGGGTCTGGTTTAGGGTTAGGGTTTGGGTGGGGTTTAGGGTTAGGGTTAGGGTGAGGGTGAGGTTTCGGTTTAGATATAGGGTTAGGTAGAGGGTTAAGGTGAGGGTTAGGGATAGGGTTAGTGTTAGGGTTAGGGTGAGGTTGAGGGTTAGGTTGAGGTTTAGGGTTAGGGTTAGTGTTAGTGTTAGCTTTAGGTTGAGAGTTAGGGGGAGGTTTAGGGTTAGGGTTAGGGTTAGGTTAGCATTAGCGTTAAGATGTGGGTGCGGTTTAGTGTTAGAATTAGGATTCGGGTAAGGCTGAGGGTGAGGGTTAGGTTTAGGGTTAGAGTGGGGTTTAAGGTTAGGGTAAGGGTTAGGGTGAGGGTGAGTTTTTAGTTTAAATATAGGATTAGGGAGAGGGTTAGGGTGAGGGTTAGGGATAGGTTTAGTGTTAGGTTTAGGGTTACGGTTACTGTGAGGGTGAGGGTGAAGTTTAGGTTAGGGTCAGGGTGAGGATTAGGGTTTGGGTTTGGGTTAGAGTGAGGGTTAGGGTGAGGGTGTGGTTTAGGGATAGAGTTAGGGTTAGGCTGAGGGTTAGGTTGAGGTTTAGGGTTAGGGTTATTCTTAGTGTTAGGGTTAGGATGTGGGTGAGGTTTAGTGTTAAAATTGGGGTTAGTGTGAGGCTGAGGTTGAGGGTTAGGTTTAGGGTTAGGATTCGGGTTAGGGTGAGGGTGAGGGTTAGGTTTAGTGTTAGGATAAGGATTAGGGTTAGGGTTAGGCTAAGTGTGTGGGTTAGGGTTAGGGTCAGTGTTAGCCTTAGGTTTAGGCTGAGGGTGAGGGTGAGGGTGAGGGTTAGGTTTAGGGTGAGGGTTAGGTTTAGGGTGAGGGTGAGGTTTAGTTTTAGGTTTAGGGTTAGAGTTAGAGTTATGGTGAGGGTGAGGTTTAGGGGTAGAATTAGAGTTAGCGTGAGGGTTAGGGTTAGGGGAAGCGTGTGATTGAGGGTTAGATTGAGGATTAGCTTTAGAGTGAGGGATAGGGTGAGGGAGAATGTTAGCATTTGGGTTAGTGTGAGGTTTAGTGTTAGGGTTAGGCTGAGGGTGAGGGTGGGGGTGAGGATTAGTGATAGTGTTAGGGTTAGGTTTAGGGTTAGGCTGAGGGTGAGGGTGGCGGTGAGCATTAGGGTGATGTTTTGAGTTAGGGTTAGTGTTATTGTTAGGGTTAGGGTTAGAGTTACAGTGAGGGTGAGGGTGCGGGTGAGGGTTAGGGTTAGGATTAGGGTGGGGTTTAGGGTTAGGGTTAGGGTTATGGTGAGTGTAAGGTTTAGGGTTAGATATAGGGTTCGTGAGAGGGTTAAGGTGAGGATTAGGGATAGGGTTAGTGTTAGGGTTAGGGTGAGGTTGAGGGTTAGGTTGAGGTGTAGGTTTAGGGATAGGTTTAGGGTTAGTGTGACGGTTAATGTTAGGGTTAGGGTTAGTGTTAGGGTCAGGTTAAGTGTTAGGGTGAGGGTTTGGGTTAGGGTGAGGATTATTGTTAGGATGAGGGTTAATATTAGGGTTAGGGCTATTGTTAGGGTTTGGTTTAGGGTTACGGTTACTGTGAGGGTGACAGTGAGGGTTAGGGTTAGGGTAAGGGTTGGGGTTGGGTTTGGGTTAGGGTGAGTGTGAGGCTGAGGACTAGGGTTAGGTTTAGGGTTAGGTTTAGGTTTAGGGTTAGGGTTAGGGTAACAGTGAATATTAGGGTTAGGCCTAGGGTTAGGCTTAGGTTTAGGCTGAATGGGAGGGTGGAGTGAGGATTAGGGTTAGGGTTAGGGTTTAAATTAGGGTTATTTTTAGTGTTATGTTTTGGGTTAAGTTTGCAGTGAGGGTGAGGCTGAGGGTGAGGGTTATGGCTAGGGTTAGGCTTAGGCTTATGGTTATACTGAGGGTGATCTTGGAGGTTAGGAATAGGTTTTGGATGATGGTTAGGATTACGGTTAGGGTGAGGGTTATGATGAGGGTTAGGGTTAGGATTAGGTTAGGGTGAGGGCTAGGGTGAGGGTGAGTGTTAGGGTTAGGCTTTGGCTTAGGCTTAGGTTTAGGCTGAGGGTGAGTGTGAGGGTGAGTTTTAGGGTTAGGGTGATGGATAGGGTTAGGTTTAGGGTGAGTGTTTGGATGAGGGTTAGGTTTAGGGTGAGAGTTAGGGAGAGGGTGAGTGATAGATTGAGGATTAGAGTTAGGGTTAGTGTGAGGTTTAGAGTGAGGATGACAGTTAGGGTTAGGGTGAGGTTTAGGGTTAGGGTGAGAGTTTGGGTTACTGTGAGGGTTAGTGTGAGAGTTAGGGTTAGTGTTAGGGTGAGGGTAAGTGTTAGGGTTAGGGTTAGGTTTAGGTTTAGGGTTAGTCTGACAGTTAGGGTTAGGGTTTGGGTAAGGGTGTAGGTGAGGCTGAGGTTTAGGGTTAGGGTTAGGGTTAGGTTTAGGGTTAAGGTTAGGATTATGGTGAGGGTTAGGGTTAGGTTAGGCTTAGGCCTAGGGTTAGGCTGAGGGTGAGGGTGAGGGTGCGGGTGAGGGTTAGGTTTAGGGTTAGGGTAGGGTTTGGTTTATTGTTCGTGTTATGATTAGGGATAAGTTTGCGGTGAGGGTGAGGCTGAGGGTGAGGTTAATGGTTAGGGTCAGGTTTATTGTTAGGGTAAGGGTTAGTATTAATGTTAGTTTTAGGGTTAGAGTTACGGTGAGGTTGAGAGTGAGGGTGAGGCTTTTGGTTAGGGTGAGGTTTAGAGTGAGTTTTAGGGTAAGGGTTAGGGTTAGGGTGAGGGTGAGGTTTAGGGTGAGAGTTAGGGTGAGGGGGAGGGTTAGGGTGAGGGTTAGGGTTAGGCTTAGTGTTAGGGTTAGGGGGAGGTTGAGGGTTAGGTTGAGGTTTAGGGATAGGTTTAGGTTTAGGATTAGGGTTAGGGTGAGGGTGAGTATGAGGGTTAGTGTGAGTCTTAGGCTTAGGCTTAGGGTGAGGGTGGGGGTGAGGATTAGGGTTAGGGTGAGTGTTTGGTTTTGGGTTAGTGTTATTGTTAGGGTTAGGGTTAGAGTTACGGTGAGGGTGAGGGTATGGTTGCGGGTGTGGGT
Source organism: Dipodomys merriami (assembly GCF_024711535.1). NCBI lineage: Eukaryota > Metazoa > Chordata > Mammalia > Rodentia > Heteromyidae > Dipodomys > Dipodomys merriami. The sequence continues at coordinate 1,057,243 of NW_027203348.1, forward strand.
TAATGTTAGGGTTAGGGTGAGGGTTAGGATCTAGATTAGGCTTAGGGTTAGGGTTAGGTTTAGTGCTAGGGTTTGGGTGAGGGTGAGGGTTAGTGTTAGGGTGAGGTTTAGGGTTAGGATTAGGGTTAGGGTGAGGATGAGTGTTAGGATTAGGGTTGGGCTTAGGTTTAGGGTTATGTTTAGGGTTATGGTTAGTGTTATTGTTAGTGTTATGTTTAGATTTATGGTGAGGGTGAGAGTATTGCTGAGGGTTTGGGTTAGGGTTATGGTGGGGTTTAGGGTTAGGGTTAGGGTTAGGGTTAAGGTGAGGGTAAGATTTAGGGTTAGATATAGTTTTATGGGGAGGGTTAGGGTGAGGGTTAAGTTTAGGGTTAGTGTTAGGGTTAGTGTGAGGGTGAGGGTTAGGTTGAGGCGTAGGGTTAGGATTCGGGTTAGTGTTAGGGTTACTGTTAGTGTTAGGTTGAGGGTATTTGTTAGGGTGAGGGTTTGGGATAGGGTGAGGGTTATGGTTTGGGTGATGGTTGGGGTTATTTTTAGGGTTAGGGTTAGAGTTACAGTTATAGTGAGGGTGAGAGTGAAGGTTATGTTTTGGTTTAGGATGAGGTTTAGGTTTAGGGTTAGGGTTAGAGTTAGGGTTAAGGTGAGAGTGAGGTTTAGGGTTAGAGTTAGCCTTAGTGTTACAATTAGGGTTACAGTGAGGTTTAGGGTTAGGATTAGGCTTAGGCTTAGGCTTAGTCCGAGAATGAAGTTAAGGGTTAAGGTTAGGGTTAGGGTGAGGGTTAGGGTTAGGGTTAGGGTGAGGGTTAGGGTGAGGTTTAGGGTTAGCATTAGGGTTAGGATTAGGGCTAGGGTGAGGGTTAGGGTGAGGGTTAGGGTTAGGGATAGGGTTAGGGTTAGGATTAGGTTTAGGGTGAGGGTGAGGGTGAGGGTTAGGGTTAGGGTTAGGGTTAGGCTTAGGTTTAGGGTGAGGGTTAAGTTTAGAGTTTGGGTTAGGGTGAGGGTGAGGATGAGGTTTAGGATTAGGTTTAAGGTTATGATGAGGTTTTGGGTTAGGGTTAGTGTTAGGGTTAGGCTTTCATTGAGAGGGTTAAGGTTAGGGTTATGGTTTGGCTGAGGGTGAGGGTGGGGTGAGGATTAGGGTTAGGGTTAGGGTTTAAATTAGGGTTATTTTTAGTGTTATGTTTTGGGTTAAGTTTGCAGTGAGGGTGAGGCTGAGGGTGAGGGTTATGGCTAGGGATAGGCTTAGGCTTAGGGTTAGGCTGAGGGTGATCTTGGGGGTTAGGAATAGGTTTTGGGTGATGTTTAGGAATAGGGTTCGGGTGAGGGTTATGATGATGTTTAGGGTTAGGAATCGGTTTAGGGTGAGGGCTAGGGTGAGGGTGTGGGTGAGGTTTAGGGTTAGGGAGATGGATAGGGTTAGGGTTAGTGTGAGTATTTGGATGAGGGTTAGGTTTAGGGTGAGTGTTAGGGTGAGGGTGAGGGATAGATTGAGGATTAGGGTTAGGGTTAGAGTGAGGTTTAGTGTGAGGATGAGGGTTAGGGTTAGGGTGTGGGTTACGTTTAGAATTAAGTTTGGGGTGGGGACTAGGGTGAGGCTTAGGGTTAGGGTTAGGGTGAGGGTTAGTTTTAGGGTTAGGGTGAGAGCTAGGGTTACTGTCAGGGTTAGTGTTAGAGTTAGGGTTTGTGTTAGTGTGAGGGTAAGTGTTAGCGTGAGGGTTAGTGTTAGGTGGGGGTTATGGTTAGGGTGACGTTTAGGGTTAGTTTTAGGGTTTTTGTGAGGTTTAGGGTTAGGGTTACGGTGAGGGTGATGATGAGGGTTAGATTTAGGGGAGTTTTAGGGTTAAGGTTAGGGTTAGAGTTAGGGTTAGGGTGAGTGTTAGGTGTAGGGTTAGAGTTAAGGTTCAGGTGAGGGTTAAGGATGAGGGTTAGGGTTAGGGTTAGTTTTAGTTTTAGGATTAGGGTGAGGTTAAGTGTTAGAGTTATGGTTAGGACTAGGGTTAGGTTGAGGGTGAGTGGGTGGGTTAGTGTTAGGTTTAGGGTTAGGCTTAGGTTTAGGCTGAGGGTTAGGTTGAGGGGGAGGGTTAGGGTTCAGGTGAGGGTTAGGGTTAGGGTTACTGTGAGGGTTAGGATAAAGGTTAGGCTTAGGATTAGGGTTAGGGTGAGGGCTAAGGAGAAGTTGAGGTTTATGGTAAGGGTTAGGGTGAGGTTTAGGGTTAGAGTTAGGGTCAGTGTTAGTTAGAGTTTTAGGGTTAGAGATAGGGTTAGGGTGAGTGTTAGTGTGAGGGTTTGGCTTAGAGTTAGTGTTAGATTTAGGGTTAGGGTGAGGGTTAGGGTGAGGTTGTGTGTTAGGGTTAGGGTTAGGATTAGGGTTAGGGTTAGGGAGAGTGGGAGTGTGAGGGTTAGAGATAGCCTTAGGTTTAGGCTGAAGGTGTGGGTGAGGGTGAGTGTTAGGGTTAGTTTGGGGGTTAGGGTTAGCGTTAGGATGTGGTTTAGTGTTAGGATTAGTGTTAGAGTTAGGGTTAGGGTGAGATTGAGGTTTAGGGTTAGAGTTAGGGTTAGGGTGAGTGTTATGATGAGTGTTAGGGTTAGGGTGAGGTTTAGGGTGGGGGTGACGGTAAGGGTAAACGTGAGGGTTAACCTAAGGGTGACGGTTAGCGTTAGGGTTAGGGTGAGGGTTAGGTTTAGGTTTAGGGTTAGGGTGAGGTTTAGGATTAGGGTTAGGGTTAAGGGGAGGTTTAGGGTTTGGGTTAGGGTTAGGCTGAGGGTGAGTGTGGGGGTGAGGATTAGGGTTAGGGTGATGGTTAGGATTAGCGTAAGGCTGAGGGCTCGGTTGAGGGTGAGGGTTAGGGTAAGACTTAGCTTAGGCTTAGGGTTAGGGTGAGGGTGAGGTTGAGGGTGATGGTTAGGGTTTGCGTGATGGTTAGGTTTACGGTTAGGGTGAGGGTTGGGATCTAGTTTAGAGTTAGGGTGAGGTTAGGGTGAGGATGATGGTAAGGGTAAAGGTGAGGTTTATGCTGAGGGTGAGGGTTAAGATAAGGGTGAGGGTTAGGGTTAGGTTTAGGGTTAGTGTAAGGGTTAGGGTTTGGTATAGGATGAGGGTTAGATTGAGGATTAGTGTTAAGGTTAGTGTGAGGTTTAGTGTGAAGATGAGGGTCAGGTTTAGGGTGAGGTTGAGGGTTAGAATTAGGGTTAGGGTGAGGGCTACGGTGAGGGTGAGGGTTAGGGTTAGTGTGAGGGTTAGTTTTAGGGTTAGGGTTAGTGTTAGGGTGACGGTAAGTGGTAGGGTGAGGGTTAGGGTTAGGGTGAGGGTTATAGTTAGTGTGAGGGTTAGGGTTAGGGTGAGGGTAAATGTTATGGTGAGTGTTAGGGTGAGGGTTAGTGTTAGGGATAGGGTTAGGTTTAGGATTATGGTTAGGTTGAGGGTGAGTGTGAGGGTTAGGGTTAGGGATAGGCTTAGGGTTAGGGTGAGGGTTAGGTTTAAGGTTTGGGTCAGGGTGAGGGTGAGGCTGAGGATTAGGGTTGGGTTTAGGGTTAGGTTTAGGGTTAGGGTTAGGGTTAGATTTAGGGTTAGGGTTAGGATTATGGTGATGGTTAGGGTAAGGGTTAGGCTTAGGCTTACGTTTAGGATGAGTTTGACGCTGAGGGTGAGGGTTATGGTTAGGGTTAGGGTGAGGGTTAGGGTTAGTGTAAGTGTTATTGTTAGGGTTAGGGTTAGAGTTATGATGAGGTTGATCGTGAGGTGAGGGTGAGGGTGAGGTTTAGAGTTAGGGTTAGGGTTAGAGTTAGGTTTAGGGTGAGGGGGTCGGAAAGGTTAAAGGTAAGGGTTAGGCTGAGGGTGAGGGTTACAGTAAGGGTTGGGGTGAGAGTTAGGTTTCAGGTTAAGTTTAGGGTTATGTTGAGGGTTAGGGTAAGGGTTACGGTGAGGATGAGGGTTAGGGTTAGGGTGAGGGTTAGTGTTAGGATTAGGGTTAGGGTGAGAGTAAAAGTTCGGGTTAGTGATAGGGTGAGGGTTAGGATGAGGGTTAGGGTTAAGATTAGGGTTAGGTTGAGGCCTAGTTTGAGGTTGAGGTTTAGGGTTAGCGTTAGGGTGAGGTTTAGTGTTAGGGTTAGGGTTAGGGTTAGGGTGAGGTTGAGGTTTTCGGTTAGAGTTAGGGTTAGGGTGAGGCTGAGATTGAAGGTTAGGGTTAGGTTTAATGTTAGATTTAGGATTAGGGTGAGGATTAGGTTGAGAGTGAGGGTTAGGCTTAAGGTTAGGATTAGGAATAGCATAAGGGTTAGGGTGAGTGTGAGGTTTAGGGTTAGGCTTAGGTGTAGGGTTAGGCTGAGGGTGAGGTTGAGAATGAGGGTTAGGGTTAGGTTTACGGTGAGAGTTAGGGTTTAATTAAGTTTAGAGTTAGGGTGAGGGTTAGGGTTAGGTTTATGGTGAGCTTGAGTGTTAGGGTTAGGTTGAGGTTTAGGGTTAGGATTAGGGTTAGGTTAAGGGTTAAGGTTAGGTTTAGGGTGAGGTTAAGAATGAGGATTAGGGATAGGGTGAGGGCTAGGTTGAGGGTGAGGTTTAGGGTTAGTGTTAGATTAAGGATTAGGGTTAGAGTTAGGGTTAGGGTGAGGGTTAAGTTGAGGGTTATGGTTACGGTGAGGGTGAGGATTAGATTTAGGGTGAGGGTTAGTGTGAGGATGGTAATGGTAAAGGTGAGGTTTAGGCTGAGGGTTAGTGTTAGGTTTAGGGTTAGGGTAAGGGTTAGTGTTAGGGTCAGGGTGAGGGTTAGATTGAGTATTAGGGTTAGGGTTAGTGTGAGGTTTACGGTGAGGATGAGGGTTAGGGTTAGGGTGAGGGTCAGGTTTAGAAATAGGTTTAGTGTGAGGGCTAGGGTGAATGTGAGTGTTATGGTTAGGGTGATGGTGAGGTTTAGGATTAGGGTGAGGTTTAGTGTTAGTGTGAGTGTTAGTGTTTGGGTTAGGGTGAGGGTAAGTGTTGGGGTGAGGATTAGGTTTAGGGTTTTGTTTATGGTTAGGGTGAGGTTTAGGGTTAGTGTTATTGTTAGGGTTCGGGTTAGGGTTATGGTTTCGTTGAGTGTGAGGGTGAGAGTTATGGTTAGTGTTAGGGTGAAGTTTAGTATTAGGGTTAGGGTTAGAGTTAGGGTTATGGTGAGGGTGAGGTTTAGGGATACAGTTAGGGTTAGGGTGAGGGTTAGGGTGGGATTGAAGGTAAAGGTAAATTTGAGGGTTAGGCTGAGGATGAGGGTTACAGTAAGGGTGAGGTTTAGGGTTAGGGTGAGTGTTAGTGTTAGGGTTAGGGTGAGGGTGAGGGTTAGATTGAGGATTAGGGTTAGGGTTAGTGCGAGGTTAAGGGTGAAGTTGAGGGTTAGGGTTATTGTTAGGGTGAGGTTTACGGTTAGGGTGATGCTTAGATGTTAGTGTTAGCGTTAGTGTAAGCTTTTGGGTTTGTTAGGTTGAGGGTAAGTGTTAGTGTGAGGGTTAGTGTTAGGGTGAGGGTTATGGTGAGGTTGAGGGTAACGGTTAGGGTTAGGGTTATTGTTAGGTTTAGGGTTAGGGTTAGGGTTAGGGTTAAGTTTAGTGTTAGGATGAGGTTTAGTTTTAGTGTTAGGGTTAGAGTTAAGGTTAGGGTGAGGGTGAGATTTAGGGTTAGAGTTAGGGTTAGTGTTAGAGTTAGGACTAGGGTGAGGGTTAGGGTTAGGGTTAGGCTTAGGCTTAGGCTTAGGCTTAGGCCGAGCATGAGGGTGAGGGTTAGGGTTTGGGTTAGGGTGAAGGTTAGATTGTGGTTTAGGGTTAGGATTAGGGTAAGGGTTAGGGATAGGGTTAGGTTTAGGTTTAGGGTTAGGGTGAGGGTGAGTGGGAGGTTTAGGGTTAGGGTTAGGCTTAGAGTTAGGGTGAGGGTTAGGGTTAGGGTTTGGGTTAGTTTGAGGGTGAGGCTGAGGATTAGGGTTAGGTTTTGGGTTAGGGTTAGGGTTAGTGTTAGGGTTAGGTTTAGAGTTACAGTGAGGTTGAGGTTGAGGGTGAGGGTTAGGGTTAGGGTGTGGTTTAGGGTTAGGTTTAGGGTTAGGGTTAAGGTGAGGGTGAGGTTTAGGATTAGAGTTAGTGTTAGGGTGAGGGTTAGGGTTAGGGTTTGGGTTAGGATGTGGGTGGGGCTGAGGATTAGGTTTAGTTTTAGGATTAGGGTTAGGGTTAGGTTTTTATATTAGGGTTAGGGTTAGGGTCATGTTGAGGGTTAGGGTTAGGGTTAGGGTTAGGCTTAGGGTTAAGCTGAGGTTCAGGGTGGGTATGAGGATTAGGGTTAGGGTTAGTGTTAGTGTTAGGGTTATTGTTCGTGTTATAGTTAGGGTTAAGTTGGCTGTGAGGGTGAGTCTGAGGTTGAGGGTTATGATTATGGTTAGGGTTAGGGTTAGAGTTATGGTTAGGGTGAGGTTTAGAGTTACGATGTGGGTGAGGGTGAGGGTTAGGGTGAGGGTTAGTGTTAGGGATAGGGTTAGGTTTAGGATTATGGTTAGGGTGAGAGTGAGTGTGAGGGTTAGGGTTAATGTTAGGCTTAGGGTTAGGGTGAGGGTGAGGTTTACGGTTAGTTTTAGGGTTAAGGTGAGTGTTAGGTCGAGGGTTAGGGTTAGGGTTAATGTTTGGGTTAAGGTTAAGATGAGGGTTAGGTTGAGGTTTAGGTTTAGGGCTAGGCTTAGTCTTAGGGTTAGGCTGAGGGTGAGGGTTGGGGTGAGGATTAGGGTTAGGGTGATGTTTAGGATTACGTTAAGGGTGAGGGCTCGGGTGAGGGCTCGGGTTAGGGTAAGGCTTAGGCTTAGGCTTAAGGTTACGCTGAGGGTGAGGGTGGGTGTGAAGATTAGGTTAGGGTTGGGGCTAGGGTGAGGGTTAGGATGAGGGTTAGGATTAGGATTAGGGTTAGGGTGAGATCTAGGGTGAGGGTGAGAGTTAGGGTAAGGGTTAAGCTTAGTCTTAGGGTTATCCTGAGCGTGTGGTTGAGGGTGAGGATTAAGGTTAAGTTGATGGTTAAGTTTACGGTTATGGTGAGGGTTAGGATGAGGTTTAGGGTTAGGGTGAGGGTAAGGGTGAGGATGATGGTAAACATAAAGGTGAGGTTTAGGCTGAGGTTGAGGGTTAAGATAAGGGTGAGTGTTAGGGTAAGTTTTAGGGTTAATGTAAGGTTTAGGTTTAGGGATAGGATGAGTGTTAGATATAAGATTAGTGTTCAAGTTAGTGTGAGGTTTAGGGTGAGGATGAGGATCAGGTTTAGGTTGAGGTTGAGGGTTAGAATTAGGGTTAGGGTGAGGGCTAGGATGAGGGTGAGAGTTAGGGTTACTGTGAGGGTTAGTTTTAGGATTAGGGTTAGTTTTAGGGTGACGTTAAGTAGTAGGGTGAGGGTTAGGTTAAGGGTGAGGGTTATGGTTAGGATGAGGGTTAGGGTTAGGGTGAGGGTAAATGTTAGGTTGAGTGTTAGGGTGAGGGTTAGGTTAGGGATAGGGTTAGGTATAGGATTAGGGTTAGGGTGAGGGTGAGTGTGAGGGTAAGGTTTAAGGTTAGGCATATGGTAAGGCTGAGGTTTAGGGTTAGGGTTTGGGTTAGGTGAGGGTGAGGCTGAGGATTAGGGTTAGGTTTAGGGTTAGATTTAGGGTTAGGGTTAGGGTTAGCGTAGGATTATGGTGAGGGTTAGGGTTAGGGTTCGGCTTAGGTTTAAGCTGAGGGTGAGGGTGAGGGTGAGTGTTATGGTTATGGTTACGGTTAGGGTTAGGCTTAGGGTAAGTGTTATTGTAAGGTATAGGGGTAGAATTATGGTGATTTTGAGGGTGAGGGTGAGGGTTAGTGTTAGGTTGAGGTTTAGGGTTAGGGTTAGGTTTATGTTGAGGGTGTCGGTAAGGTTAAAGGTGAGGGTTAGGCTGAGGGTGAGGGTTACGGTAAGGGTGAGGGTTAGGGTTAGGGTGAGGGTTATGCTTAGGGTTGGGGTGAGCTTTAGGGTTCGGGTTAAGTTTAGGGTTAGATCGAGGGTTAGGTAAGGGTTATGGTGAGGGTGAGGGTTAGGGTTAGGTTGAGGGTTAGTGTTAGGATTAGGGTTAGTGTGAGGGTGAAGGTTAGGGTTAGTGTTAGGGTGAGGATTAGGATGAGGGTTAGGGTTAGGATAAGGGTTAGGGTGAGGGCTAGTTTGAGGTTAGGGTTTAGGTTAAGCGTTAGGGTAAGGTTTAGACTTTGGGTTAGGGTTAGAGTGAGGGTTACGGTGAGTGTGAGGTTTAGGGTTAGAGTTAGGTTTAGGTTCAGGGTTAGGTTGAGGTTTAGGTTTAATGTTAGGGTTAGGGTTAGGGTGAAAGTTAGAGGGAGGATTAGGGTTAGGGTTAGGGTTAGCCTTCGAGTAAGGGTGAGGTTTAGGGTTAGAATTAGGGTTAGGTTGAGGCTGAGGGAGAGGGTGATGGTTAGGGTTAGGGTTAGGATTAGGATTAGGGTTAGGGTTAGGGTGAGTGTGAGGGTTAGGGTTAGCCTTAAGTTTAAGCTGAGGTTGAGGTTGAGGTTAAGTATTAACGTTCGGGTTAGGGTTAGTGTTAGAGTTAGGGTTAGGGTGAGGGTGAGGTTGAGTGTGTAGGATTAGGGTGAGTGTTAGGGTGGGGGTGATGGTAAGGGTAAACGTGAGGGTTAGGCTAAGGGTGATGTTTATTGTAAGGGTGAGGGTTAGGGTGAGGGTTAGGGTTAGGGTTAGGGTGAGAGTTAGGGTTCGGGTTATGTTTAGGGTTAGGGTGAGGGTTAGGGTAAGGGTTACGGTGAGGGTGAGAGTTAGGGTTAGTTTGAGAGTTAGGGTTAGGTTTAGGGTTAGGGTGAGGGTGAGGGTTAGGGTTAGTATTAGGGTGAGGGATAGGATGAGAGTTAGGGATGGGATTAGGGTTAGGGTGAGGGCTAGGCTGAGGGTGAGGTTTAGGATTAGGGTTAGGTTGAGGTTTAGGCTTAGGGTTAGTGTGAGGTTGAGGTTTAGGGTTAGATTTAGGGTTAGGTTGAGACTGAGGTTGAGGGTTATGGTTAGGGTAAGTGTTATAGTTAGGGTTAGGGTGAGGGTTAGGTTGAGGGTGAGGGTTAGGCTTAGGGGTTGGATTAGGATTAGGGTAAGTGTTAGGGTGAGTGTGAGGGTTAGGGTTGGGCTTAAGGTTAGGCTTAGGTTTAGGCTGAGGGTGAGGGTGAGGGTGAGTGTTAGGGTAAGGGTGAGTGTTAGGTTAGGGTTAGGGTGAGATTTAGGGTTCGGTTAAGTTTAGGGTAAGGGTGAGGGTTAAGGTTAGGGTTAGGGTTAGGGTTATTGTTAGGGTTAGGGTTAGGGTTAGGTTACAGTTACACTGAGGGTGAGGGTTAGGGTTAGGTTTAGAATGACGTTTAGGTTTAGGGTTAGGTTTACAGTTAGGTTTAGGATGAGGGTGAAATTTAGGGTGAGAGTTTGGGTTAGTTTTAGGGTTAGGCTTCGGGTTAGGGTGAGTGTTAGTGTTAGTGCTAGGGCGAGGATTAGATTGAGGTTTAGGGTTAGAATTAGGGTAAGGGTGAGGGCTAGGATGAGGTTTAGGGTCAGGGCTAGGGTTAGGGATAGGGTTAGGTTTAGGATTAGGGTTAGGGTGAGGGTAAGTGTGAGAGTTAGTTTTTGGGTTAGGGTTAGGCTTAGAGTTAGGGTGAGGGTTAGGTTTAAGGTTTGGGTTAGGGTGAGGGTGAGGCTGAGGATTAGGGTTAGGTTTAGGTTTAGGGTTTGTGTTAGGGTTAGGATTCGGGTTTGGGTTATGGTGAGGGTTAGGGTTAGGTTTAGGGTTAGGGTTAGGGTTAGGCTTAGGGTTAGGGTTATCGATAGGGTTATGTTTAGGTTTAAGTTTGCAGTAAGGGTGAGGCTGAGGGTGAGCGTAATCCTTAGGGTTACGGTTAGGGATAGTGTTATTGTTACAGTTAGGGTTAGAGTTACGGTGAGGTTGAGGGTGAGGTTGAGGTTTAGGGTTACTGTGAGGTTTAGGGTTAGGGTTAGGGTTAGGGTGAGGGTTTGGTTTAGAGTTAGAGTTAGGGTTAGGGCGAGGGTTAGGGTGAGTTTTAGGGATAAGTTTAGTGTTTGGGTTAGTGTGAGGGTGAAGTTTAGGTTGAGGCTGAGGGATATGATTACCTTTAGGATTAGGTTTAGGTTGAGGGTGAGTGTGAGGGTTAGGGTGAGGGTTAGTTTTGCGGTTAGGGTGAGGGTTAGAATGAGGTTTAGGGCTAGGGTGAGGTTAGTGTGAGGATTGTGGTAAGGGTAAAAGTGAGGCTTATTTTTAGGGTGAGGGTGAGGTTTAGATATATAGTTAGGTGGAGGGTTAGGGTAAGTGTTAGGATTAGGGTTAGTGTTAGGGTTAGGTTGAGGGTGAGGGTTAGGTTGAGGTTTAGGGTTAGGGTTAGGGTTAGGGTTAGTGTGAGGGTTAGTTTTAGGGTTAGGGTTAGTGTTAGGATGAGGGTAAGTGTTAGGTTTAGGATATGGGTTAGGGTGAGTGTTATGGTAAGTGTGAGGGTTAGGATTAGGGTTAGGATTATTGTTACGGTTTGGTTTAGGGTTATGGTTACGGTGAGGGTGAGGGTTAGGGTTAGAGTTAGGTTTAGGTTAGGGTTATAGTTAGTGTTTGGGTGAGGTTTAGGTTTATAGTTAGGCTTAGGGTGAGGGTTAGGGTTATGGATATGGTGAGATTTAGGGGGAGGGTTGAGGTTAGGGTTAGGGATAGGATTAGGATTAGGTTGAGGGTGAGTGTGTGTGTTAGGGTTAGGTGTAGGGTTAGGCTTAGGTTTAGGCTGAGGGTGAGGGTGAGGTTGAGGGTTAGGGAGAGGGATAGGGTTAGGGTTAGGGGGAGGGTTAGTATGAGGGTTAGGGTTAGGATTAGGGTTAGGGTAAGGTCTCGGGTGAGGGTGAGGTTTAGGGTTAGGGTTAGGGTGAGGTTTATTGTTAGGGTTAGGGTTATGGTGACGGTGACTGTGAGGTTTAGGTTTAGCGTTAGGTTTAGGGTGAGGCTGAGTGTGAGGTTTAGGGTTAGGGTTAATGTTAGTTTTAGGGTTAGGGTAAGGGTGAGTGTTAGGTTGGGGGTGAGGGTTAGGGATAGGTTTAGGATTAGGATTAGGGTTAGGGTTAGTCTGAGGGTGAGGGTGAGGGTGAGGGTTAGGGTGAGAATGAGGGTTAGTGGTAGGGTGAGGGCTAGGGTGAGAGTGAGGTAAGGAATAGGGTTAGAGTGAGGGTGAGCTTTAGGGTGATGGTTAGAGTTAGTGTTTGATTTAGGGTTAGTGTTAGTGTGAGGGTAAGTGTTAAGGTGAGGGTTAGGTTTAGGGTGAGGGTTATTGTTAGGGTTAGGGTTAGGGTAACGGTATGGTGAGGGTGAGGTTGAGAGTTAGGGTTAAGGTTAGGATGAGGTTTAGGTTTAGGTTTAGGGTTAGGGTAAGGGTTACTGTTAGGTTTAGGTTTAGGTTGAGGTTTAGGGTTTGGGTTACGGTTAGAGTTAGGTTTAGGGTGAGCGGGAAATTTAGGGTTAGAGTTAGGGTTAGGGTGACATTTAGGTTGAGGGTTAGGGTTATTGTTAGCGTTAGGGTTACGGTGAGATTTAGGGGGAGGGTTAGGGTTAGGGTGAATGTTAGGGTTTGGGATAAGTTTAGGGTTAAGGGGAGGGTTAGGGTAAGGGTTATGGTGAGTCTTAGGGTTAGGGATAGGTTGAGGGTTAGGTTTCTGATTACAGTTAGTGTGAGGGTGAGGGTTAGGGTTAGAATTAGGGTTAGGGTGAGGCTGAGGGTTAGGGTTAGTGTTAGGGTTAGTGTTAGATTTTGGGTTAGGGTGAGGGTTAGGGTGAGGGTGAGGGTTAGGCTTAGGGTTAGGATTAGGTTTAGGGTAAGGTTTAGGGTGAGTGTGAGGGTTAGGTTTAGGATTAGGGTTTGGCTAGTTTTAGACTGAGGGTGAGCATGAGGGTGAGGGTTAGGGTTAGGTTGAGGGTTAGGTTCAGGGTTAGGGTGAGACTTAGGGTTTGGGTTAAGTTGAGGTTTAGGGTGAGTGTTAGGGTAAACATTAGGTTTAGGGTGAGGTTTAGGGTTAGGCTTAGGTTGAGGGTTAGGATGAGGATTAGGATTAGGATTAGGGTTAGGGTGAGGGCTAGGGTGAGGGTGAGGGTTCGGCTTAGTGTTAGGATGAGGTTTAGGTTTTTTGTTATGGTTAGGGTGAGGGTTAGGATGAGAATTAGGGTTACGGTGATGTGAGGGTTAGGGTTAGAGTAAGGTTTAGGGTTAGTATTAGGGTTAGGGTGAGGGTGAGTGTTAGGATTAAGGTTAGGGTTAGGGTTAGGGTTAGGTTTAGGTTTAGGATTGGTGTTATTGTTAGTGTTATTGTTAGAGTAACATTGAGAGAGAGGGTGAGGGTGAGGGTGAGGCTTAGTGTGAGGGATAGGGTGAGGTTTAGGGTTAGGGTTAGGATTAGGGTTAGGGTTAGGGTTAGGGTGAGGTTTAGGGTTAGATTTAGGTTTAGGGGGAGTGTTAGGTCGAGGGTTAGGGTTAAGTGTTAAGTGTTAAGTGTTAGTGTTAAGGTGAGGTTGAAGGTTATTTTGAGGTTTAGGGTTAGGGTTATGGTTAGTGTTAGGGTTAGGGTGAGGGTGAGGGTGAGTGTGAGGTTTAGGGTTAGGGTTCGGCTTAGGCTTAGGGTTAGGCTGAGGGTGAGGGTGAGGGTGAGGGTTAGGGTAAGGCTTAGGCTTAGGCTTAGGTTTAGGCTGAGGGTGAGGTTGAGGGTGAGTGTTAGGGTTAGCGTGATGGTTAGGTTTATGGTTAGAGTGAGGGTTAGGATGAGTTTTAGGGTTAGCGTGAGGTTAGAGTGAGGATAATGGTAAGGATAAATGTGAGGTTTATGCTGAGGTTGCGGGTTAAGATAAGGGTGAGGGTTAGGATTAGGTTTAGGGTTAGTGTAAGGGTTAGGGTTAAGGATAGGATGAGGGTTATATTGAGGATTGGTGTTTGGGTTAATGTGAGGTTTAGGATGAGCTTGAGGGTCAGGTTTAGGGTGAGGGTGAGGGTTAGAATTAGGATTAGGGTTAGGTTAGAATTATGGTGAGGGTTAGGATTAGGGTTAGGCTTATGCTTACAGTTAGGCTGAGGTTGAGGCTGAGGGTGAGGGTTATGGTTATGGTTTGGGTTAGGGTTAGGGTAAGTGTTATTGTTTGGGTTAGGGTTAGAGTTATAGTGAGGTTGAGGGTGAGCATGAGGTTAAGGGTTAGGGTGAGGTTGAATATTAGGGTTAGGGTTAGAGTTAGGGTGAGGGTGTCGGTAAGGTTAAAGTTGAGGGTTAGGCTGAGGGTGAGGGTTACGGTAAGGGTGAGTTTTAGGGTTACGATTAGGGTTAAGTTTAGGGTTAGGTTTAGGGTTAGGGTAAGGGTTACGGTGAGGGTGAGGGTTAGGGTTAGGTTGAGGGTTAGTGTTAGTATTAGGGTTAGGATGAGGGTGAAGTTTAGGGTTAGTGTTAGGGTGAGGGTTAGGATGAGGGTTAGGGTTAGGATTAGGGTTAGGGTGAGGGCTAGTTTGAGGTTGAGTTTTAGTGTTAGCTTTAGGGTGAGGTTTAGGGTTAGGGTTAGGGTTAGGGTTAGGGTGAGGGTGTCGGTAAGGTTAAAGGTTAGTGTTAGGCTGAGGGTGAGGGTTACGGTAAGGGTGAGGGTTAGTGTTAGGGTGAGGGCTAGTGTTAGGGTTGGGTTTAGAGTTAGGGTTCGGTTTAAGTTTAGGGTTAGGTTGAGGATTAGGGTAAGGGTTATGGTGAGGGTGAGGGTTAGTTTGATTGTTAGTGTTAGGATTAGGGTTCGTGTGAGGGCTAGTTTGAGGTTGAGCTTTAGGGTTTACGTTAGGGTGAGGTTTAGGGCCAGCGTTAGGTTTAGGGTTAGGGTGAGGGTTGGGTGAGTGTGAGTTTAAGGGATAGGGTGAGGGTTAAGGTGATGGTGAGAGTTAGGTTTAGGGTTAGGGTTAGGGTGAGGATTAGGGTTAGGGTTAGTGTGACGGTTAGGGTTAGTGTGAGGGATAGGGTGACTGTGAGTTTAAGGGTTAGGGTGAGGCTGAGGGTTAGGTTGATTGTTAGAGTTAGGGTCAGGTTTAGGGTTAGGTTTAGATTTATGGTGGGGGTTAGGATGAGGGTTGGGTTTAGGGTTAAGTTTATGGTTAGGATGAGGTTTAGGGATAGGGTGAGGTGAAGGTTAGGGTGAGGGTTAGGAATAGGGTTAGGGATAGGGTTAGGGATATGATGAGGGCTAGGGTGAGGGTGAGGATTAGGGTTAGGGTGAGGGGTAGGTTTAGGGTTAGGGTTAGGGTGAGGGTAAAGGTTAGGGTGAGGTTTAGAGTGAGGGTGAGGTTTAGGAAGAGAGTGAGGGTTAGGGTGAGGGATAGCATTAGGTTTAAGGTGAGGGTATGTGTTAGAGTGAGGGTTAGGTTTAGGGTTAGGATGAGGGTTAGGGATAGGCTTAGGGTTATGGTTGGTGTGACGATGAGGGTGAGGGTTAGTTTTAGGGTTAAGATCAGGTTGAGGGTGAGGTTCAGTGTTAGGATTAGTGTTAGGGTTAGGGTTAGGCTGAGGGTGAGGGTAAGGCTGAGGGTTAGGGTTAGGGTGAGGGTGAGGGTTAGTGTTAGGTTTAGGTTAAGGGTTAGGGTTAGTGTGAGGATTAGGGTTAAGGTTAGCGTGAGAGTGAGGGTTATGGTGAGGTTTAGGGTTAAGGTTAGCGTTAGGGTTAGCATGAGGGTAAGGGAGAGGTTTAGGTTTAGAATTATGGATAGCTTTACGCTTAGGCTTAGGGCGAGGGTCATGGTGAGGGTGAGGCTTAGGGTGAGAGTTAGGGTTAGAGTGTTTCTTATGGTGAGGGTGTGGATTATGGTGGTGGTGACAGTTAAGGTGAGTGTGAGGATTAGTGTGTGCGTTAGGGTTAGGGTGATGGTGAGTGTTAGGGTGAGGGTTCGGGTTCAGATTCGGGTTAGGATTAGGGTTATGGTTAGGGTTAGGGTTAGTGTGACGATTAGGTTTAGGTTTAGGTTTAGGGTGAGGGTAAGGGTTAGAGATAGGGTTAAGGTAAGGTTTAGTGTGAGGGTTAGGGTGAGAGTGTGGGTTAGGTTTAGTGTGAGTGTTAGGGTGAGTCTTAGGGTAAAGGTTAGGTTTAGTGTTAGGGTTAGGGTGAGGGTGAGGGTTAGGGTTAGGTATAGGGTTAGGTTGAGGGTGAGGGTTAGGGTTAGGGATAGCTTTAGGGTAAGCATGAGTGTGAAGTAGGGAGTTAAGTTTAGGATTAGGGTTAGGTTTACAGTAAGGGTTAGGGTTAGGGGGATGATAAGGGTGAGGCTTCAGGTCAGGATTAGGGTTAGGGTAAGGGTGAGGGTTAGTGTTAGGGTGATATTTAGGGAAAGGGTGGGGGTTAATGTGAGGGTGAGGGTTAGGGTGATGGTGAGGGTTAGGGTTTGGGTGAGGGTTAGGGTGACGGTGAGGGTTAGGGTGAGGGTTAGGGTTAGTATTAGGGTGAGGGTTAGGGTTAGGGTTATGTTGAGGGTGAGGTTTAGGGTTAGGGTTATGTTGAGGATGAGGGTTAGGGTGAGGGTTAGTGTTTGGTTAGCATTAGGGTTTGCATGAGGGTGAGGGAGAGGGTTAGGTTTATGATTAGGATTAGGTTTGGGGTTAGGCTTAGGGTGAGGTTGATGGTGAGGTTGAGGCTTAGGATCAGCTTTAGGGTTAGGGTTAGGTGAGGATTAGTGTAAGGGTTATATTTAGGGAAAGGGTGAGGGTTAGGAGGAGGGTGAGTGTTAGGGTGAGTGTGAGGGTTAGGGTTTGGGTAAGGGTTAGTGTTAGTGTGAGGATTAGGGTAAAGGTTAGGGTTATGGTTAGGGTGAGGGTAAGGTTTAGGATGAGGTTTAAGTTGAGAGTGAGGTTTAAGGAGAGGGTTAGGTTTAAGGTGAGGGTTAGGGTGAGGGTTAGGGTTAGGGTTAGGGTGAGGGTATGTATTAGGGTGAGGGCTCGGGTGAGGATTAAAGTTAGGGTGAGGGTTAGGGATAGGGTTAGGGTTAGGGTAAGGATGAGGGTGAGGGTGAGTGTTAGGGTTAGGTTTAGGTTTAGGGTGATGGTGAGGTTCATAGTTAGAATTAGGTTTAGGGTTAGGGTTAGGCTAGGGTGAGGGTGAGGGTGAGGGTTAGGGTTAGGGTGATCTTTAGGGTTAGGGCAAGGTTTAGGATTAGGTTTAGTTTTAGGATGAGGATTAGGCTGAGGGGTGGGGTTAGGATTAGGGTTAGGGTGAGGTTTAGGGTTAGGGTTATTGTTAGGGTTAGGCTTAGTTTTAGAGTTAGTGTTAGGGTGAGGGTGAATATGAGTGTGAGGATTAGGCTTAGGAATATGGTTTTTGTTGTGGTTAGGTTTAGCGTTGGGGTGAGGGTGAGGGTTAGTTTTAGGGTTAGCATTAGGATTATTGTTAGGGTTAGGGTTAGGGTGAGGGTAAGGGTTAGGTTTAGAGTTAAGTTTAGGGTGAGGGTAAAAGTTAGAGTGAGGGTTCGGGTAAGGTTGAGCTATAGGGTTAGCATTAGGTTTAGGGTTAGGGTTAGGGTGACGATTAGGGTTAGGTTTAGGGTTAGGGTGAGGGTGAGGGTGAGGGTTAGGGTTAAGTTTAGGTTGAGAGTTAAGTTTAGGGTGAGGGTTAGGGTTAGATTTAGTGTTAGGGTGAGGGTTAGGATGAGGGTGAGGTTGAGGGTGAGGGTTAGGTTTAGGTTAAGGGAGAGGGTGAAGATGAGGTTTAGGGTTAGGATTAGGGTTAGGGTTAGGATGCGGTTGAGGGTTAGGTTAACGGTTAGGTAGAGGTTTAGGGTTAGGGTGAGGTTTGGGTGAGCGTGAGGGTAAGGGTTAGGATGAAGGTTAGGGTGAGGGTGAGACTTAAGGTTAGGGTTAGTGTTAGGGTGAGGGTTAGTCTGAGGGTAAGGGTTAGGTTTTGGTTTAGGGTTAGGGTTAGGGTTAGGGTTAGGGTGAGGGTAAGCGTTAGGTTTAGAGTTATGGTGGGGGTTAGGGTGATGCTTGGGGTTACGGTTAGGGTTATGTTTAGCACGAGGATTAGGGTGAGGGTGAGGGTTAGTGTGAGGGTGAAGGTTAGGGTGAGGTTGAGGGTTAGGGTTAGGGTGAGGTTTAGGGTTAGGATTCGGGTTAGGGTCAGGGCTAGGTTGAGGGTGAGGTTTAGCGTTAGGGTTAGGGTTAGGTTGACGGTTAGGTTTAGCGTGATGGTTCTGTTGAGGGATACGTTTAGGTTTAGGTTTAGGGTGAGGATAAAAGTTAGGATGAGTTTTAGGGAGAGGATGAGGTTTAGGCAGAGGGTTTGAGTTAGGATGAGGGTTAGGTTTAGGATTATGGTGAGGGTATGTGTTAGGGTGATTGTTAGGGTGAGGGTTAGGGTGAGGGTGAGGGTTAGGGGTAAGGTTAGGGTTAGGGTTAATGTGACGTTGAGGGTTAGGGTGAGGGTGAGGGTTCGGGTGAGTGTTAGCATTAGGGTGAGGGTTAGGGTTAGGTTAGGGTTAGGGAGAGGGTTAGGATTAGGGTTATGGTTAGGATTAGGGTTATTGTGAGGATTAGGTTTAGGGTTAGGCTGAGGGTAAGGATTAGGGTTAGGGTTAGGGTAAGTTTTAGTGTGAGGGTTAGGGTTAGAGTGTGGGTTAGGTTTAGTGTGAGTGTTAGGGTGAGTGTTAGGGTGAAGGTTAGGTTTAGTTTTAGGGTTAGGGTGAGGGTGATTGTTAGGGTTAGGCTGAGCGTGAGCGTTAGGGATAGGTTTAATGTTAGGGTTAGGGTTATTGTTAGGGTTAGGGTTAGGTTTAGGGTTAGGGTGAGGGTGAGTGTTACGGTTAGGGATAGCATTAGGGTAAGCATGAGGGTGAAGGATGGAGTTAAGTTTAGGATTAGAGTTAGGTTTACGGTTATGCTTAGGGCTAGTGTGATGGTTAGGTTGAGGCTTCAGTTCAGGATTAATTTTAGGGTTAGGGTGAGAGTTAGTGTTAGGGTGATATTTAGGGAAAGGGTGAGGGTTAAGTTGAGGTTGAACGTTAGGGTGATTGTGAGGGTTAGGGTTTGGGTGAGGGTTAGGTTGAGGGTGAGGGTTAGGGTTAGCATTATAGTGAGTGTTAGGGTTAGTGTTATGCTGAGAGTGAGTTTTAGGGTTAGGATTATGTTGAGGGTGAGGGTTAGGGTGAGGTTTAGGGTTAGGGTTAGAATTAGGGTTAGTGTGAGGGTGAGGGAGAGGGTTAGGTTTAGCATTAGGGTTAGGTTTGGGGTTAGGCTTAGTGTGAGGGTGATGGTGAGGGTGAGGTTAAGGGTCAGGGTTAGGGTTAGTGTTAGGGTGATGGTTAGGCTGAGGCTTCAGGTCAGGGTTAGGGTTAGGGTTAGTGTTAGGGTGATAATTAGGGAAAGTGTGAGTGTTAAGGTGAGGGTGAGGGTTAGGGTGATTGTGAGGGTTAGGTTTTGGGTGAGGGTTAGGGTGACGGTGAGAGTTAGGGTGAGGGTGAGGGTTAAGGTTAGCATTAGCGTGAGCGTTAGGGTTAGGGTTATGTTGAGGGTGAGTTTTAGGTTTAGGGTTATGTTGAGGATGAGGGTTAGGGTGAGGGTTAGGGTTAGGGTTAGCATTAGGTTTAGCGTGAGGTTGAGGGAGAGGGTTAGGTTTAGGATTAGGGTTAGGTTTGGGGTTAGGCTTAGTGTGAGGGTGATGCTAAGGGTCAGGGTTAGGGTTAGTGTTAGGGTGAGGGTTAGTGTAAGGGTGATATTTAGGGAAAGGTTGAATCTTAGGGTGACGGTGAGGGTTAAGGTGAGGGTGAGGTTTAGGGTAAGGGTTAACATTAGGGTGATGGTTAGTGTTAGGGTTAGTTTTAGTGTGAGTATTAGTGTTAGGGTTAGGGTGATGGTTAGTGTGAGGGTAAGCTTTAGGGTGAGGTTTAGGTTGAGAGTGAGGTTTAAGGAGAGGGTTAGGTTTAAGGTGAGGGTTAGTTTGAGGGTTAGGGTTAGGATTAGGGTGAGGGTATGTGTTAGGGTGAGGGTTAAAGTTAGGGTGAGGTTTTGGGATACAGTTAACATTAGGGTTAGGTTGATGGTGAGGGTGAGTGTTAGTTTTAAAGTTAGGTTCAGGGTGAGGGTAAGGTTCATGGTTAGAATTAGCGTTAGGGTTAAGGTTAGACTAGGGTGAGGGTGAGGGTTAGGGTTAGGGTTGGGGTGATCTGTAGGGTTCGGGCGAGGTTTAGGATTAGGTTTAGGTTTATGCTGAGGATTAGACTGAGGGTTGGGGTTAGGATTAGGGTTAGGGTTAGGGTTAGGGTTATTGTTAGAGTTAGGCTTAGGGTTAGATTTAGGGTTAAGGTGAGGGTGAGGATGAGTGTTAGGATTAGGCTTAGGAATAGGGTTTTTGTTAGGGTTAGGGTTAGCGTTAGGGTTATGGTGAGGGTGAGGGTTAGGTTTAGGGTTAGCATTAGGATTATTGTTAGGGTTAGGGTTAGGGTGAGGGTGAGGGTTAGGTTTAGTGTGAGGGTTAGGCTTAGGGTTAGGTTTAGGGTGAGGGTAAGGGTTAGGGTGAGGGTTAGGGTAAGGTTGAGCTTTAGGGTAAGCATTAGGATTAGGGTTAGGCTTAGTGTGAGGGTTAGGGTTAGGTTTAGGGTGAGCGTGAGGGTGAGGGTTAGGGTGAGGGTGAGGTTGAGGGTGTGGGTTAGGTTTAGGATAAGGGAGAGGGTAAGATTAGGTTTAGGTTTAGGATTAGGGTTACGGTTAGGGTGAGGTTGAGGTTAAGGGTTACCATTAGGTTGAGGTTTAGGGTTAGTGTGAGGGTAGGGTGAGCATGAGGGTAAGGGGTAGGGTGAGGGTTGGGGTGAGGGTGAGACTTAAGGTTAGGGTTAGTGTTAGGGTGAGGGTTAGTGTGAGGGTAAGGGTTAGGGTTTGGTTTAGTGTTAGAGTGAGGATGAGGGTTAAGGTTAGTGTTAGGGGGAGGGTTAGGGTTAGTGTGAGGAGTAGGGTGAAGGTGAGGGTAAGGGTTAGGGTGAGGGTTAGGGTTAGGTTTAGGGTTATGGTGGGGGTTAGGGAAAGGTTTGGGGTTAAGTTTAGGGTTATGTTTAGGATGACGGTTAGTGTGAGGGTGATGGTTAAGGTGAGGGTTAGGGTTAGGTTGAGGTTGAGCGTTAGGGTGAGGGATTGGGTGAGGTGTACGTTTAGGGTTAGGTTTAGGGTGAGTGTAAAGGTTAGGATGAGTTTTATGGTGAGGATGAGGTTTAGGGAGAGGTTTAGGGTTAGGTTGAGGGTTAGGGTTAGGATTAGGGTGAGGGTTTGTTTTAGGGTGAGGGTTAGGGTGAGGGTTAGGGTTAGGGTGAGGGTTAGGGATATGGTTAGGGTTATGGTTATAGTGACAGTGAGAGTGAGTGTTAGTATTAAGGTTAGGATTAGGGATATGGTTAGGTTTAGGGTTAGGGTGACGGTGAGGGTTAGGGTTAGGGTTAGGGTTAGGGTTAGGGTGAGGGTAAGGTTTAGGGTGAGGTTTAGGGTGAGGGTGGGGGTGAGGTTTAGGGTGAAGGATAGGGTGAGGATTAAGGTGAGGGTGAGTGTATGTGTTTGATTGAGGGTTAGGTTGAGGGTTAGGTTTAGGGTGAGGGTTAGTGATAGGTTTACAGTTAGGTTTAGGGTGAGGGTGAGGGTGAGGGTGAGGTTTAGGGTTAGGTTCAGGGTGAGGGTGAGGTTCAGGGTTAGGATTAGGGTTTGCGTTAGGGTTACGGTTAGGCTGAAGGTGAGGGTGTGGGTGAGGGTTAGGGTTCGGGTGAGGGTGAGGATTAGGGTGAGTTTTAGTGTGTGAGTTAGTGTTAGGTTTAGTGTGAGGATTAGGGTTAGGGTTATGGTGAAGGTAAGGGTTACGGTTAGATTTAGGGTAAGGTTTAGTGTTACGGTTATGGTGAGATTGTGGGTTATGTTTAGTGTGAGTGTTAGGGTGAGGTTTAGGTTTAGTGTTAGCTTTAGGGTGAGGGTGAGGGTTAGGGTGAGTGTGAGGGTTAGGGTTAGGGTTTGGGTGAGGGTTAGGGTGAAGGTGAAGGTTAGGGTGAGGGTGAGACTTAGAGTTAGGATTCAGCTTAGTGTGAGGATAAGGGTTAGGTTTAGGGTTAGGGTAAGTGTGAGGATTAGGGTTAGGGTGAGGGTTAGACTTATGGTGAGGGTGAGGGTTAAGTTTAAGGTTGTGTGAGGGTTAGGGTTAGGGTGAGGGTTAGGGTTAGGTTTTGGGTTAGGGTGAGGGTGAGGGTGAGGGTGAGGGTTAGGGTGAGGGTGAAGTTGAGGGTGATGGTGAGGGTTAGGTTTAGGTTTAGGTTGAGGTTTAGGCTTATTGTGAGGGTTGGATGAGCATGAGGTTAAGGGATAGGGTGAGGGTTAAGGTGAAGGTGAGAGTTAGGGTTAGGGTTAGTGTTTTGGTGAGGGTTCGTGTGAGGGTTAGGGTTAGGGTTAGGTTTAGGGTTAGTGTGAGGATTAGTGTTAGGGTGAGGGTAATTGTTCGGGTGAGGGTTAGGATTAGGGTGAGTGTTATGGTTAGGGTGAGGGTTTGGGTTAGGGTTATTTTTAGGGTTAGGGTTAGAGTTACGGTGAGTGTGAGGTTGAGAGTTAGGGTTAGGGTTAGGGTGAAGTTTAGTGTTAGGGTTAAGGTTAGAGTTAGGTTTAAGGTGAGGGTGAGGTTTAGGGGTAGAGTTAGGATTAGGGTGAGGGTTAGGGTTAGGTGTGTTAGGTTGGGGTTGTAGGTAAGGGTAAATTTGAGGGTTAGGCTGAGGGTGAGGGTTACAGTAAGGGTGAGGGTTAGGGTTAGGGTGAGGGTTAGTGTTAGGTTTAGGGTGAGGGTGAGGGTTAGTTTGAGGATTAGTGTTAGGGTTAGTGTGAGGTTTAGGGTGAAGATGAGGGTTAGGGTCAGTGTTATGGTGAGGTTTACGGTTAGGGTGATGCTTTGGGTTAGTGTGAGCGTTAGTGTTAGCGTTAGGGTTTATGTTAGGGTGAGGGTAAGTGTTAGGGTGAGGGTTATGGTTAGGGTGAGTGTGAGGGTTAGGGTTAGGGTTATTGTTAGGTTTAGGGTTAGAGTTAGGGTTATGGTTAGGGTTAGGCTTAGGGTTAGGGTTGGGATGAAGTTTAGTTTTAGGGTTATGGTTAGAGTTATGTTTAGGGTGAGGGTGAAATTTAGGGTTAGAGTTAGTGTTAGTGTTAGTGTTAGGGTTAGGGTGAGGGTTAGGGTTAGGCTTAAGCTTAGTCTTAGGCTTAGGCTGAGCATGAGGGTGAGGGTTAGGGTTCGGGTTAGGGTGAAGGTTAGATTGTGGTTTAGGGTTAGGATTAGGGTTAGGGTGAGGGCTAGGTTTAAGGTTAGGGTGAGGGCTAAGGTTAGGGATAGAATTTGGTTTAAGATTAGGGGTAGGGTGAGGGTGAGGGTGAGGTTTAGGGTTAGGGTTAGGCTTAGAGTTAGGGTGAGGTTTAGGGTTAGGGTTTGGGTTAGTGTGAGGGTGAGGCTGAGGATTAGGGTAAGGTTTAGGGTTAGGGTTAGTGTTAGGTTTATGGTTAGGGTTAGGGTTAGGATTAGGGGGAGCGTATGTTTTAGGGTGAGGGTTAGGGTGTGGGTTAGGGTTAGGGTGAGGGTTAGGGATACGGTCAGGGTTATGGTTAGAGTGATGGTGAGAGTGAGTGTTAGTTTTAAAGTTAGGGTTAGGCTTAGGGTTAGGGATAGTGTTAGGGATACGTTTAGTGTTAGGGTTAGGGTGAAGATGAGGTTTAGGGTTAGGGTTAGGGTCAGGGTAAGGTTTAGGGTGATGTTAGGGGGAGGGGGAGGTTTAGGGTGAGTGTGAGGGTGAGGGTTAGGGTGAGGGTGAGTGTATGTGTTAGATTGAGGGTTAGGTTCAGGGTTAGGTTTAGGGTGAGGGTGAAGCTTAGGGTTACGGTTAGATTCAGGGTGAGAGTGAGGTTCAGGTTTAGGATTAGGGTTAGGGTTAGGGTTAGGCTGAAGGTGAGAGTGTGGTTGAGGTTTAGGGTTAGGGTTAGGGTGAGGGTTAGGTTGAATTTTAGTGTGTGGGTTTGTGTTAGGGTTAGTGTGAGGATTAAGGTTAGGGTTATGGTGAAGGTAAGGGTTAGGGTAAGGTTTAGGGTAAGGTTTAGTGTTAGGGTTATGGTGAGAGTGAGGGTTAGGTTTAGTGTGAGTGTTAGGGTGAGGTTTAGCTTTAGTGTTAGCTTTAGGGTGAGGGTGAGGTTTAGGGAGAGTGTGAGGGTTAGGGTTTGGGTGAGGGTTAGGGTGAAGATGAAGGTTAGGGTGAGGGTGAGACTTAGAATTAGGGTTAGGGTGAGGGTGAGGGTTAGTGTGAGGATAAGGGTTAGGGTTAGGTTTAGGGTTATTGTGATGATGAGGGTTAGGGTGAGGCTTAGGGTGAGGGTGAGGGTTAAGTTTAAGGTTGTGTGAGGTTTAGGGTTAGGGTGAGGGTTAGGGTTAGGTTTTGGGTTAGGGTGAGGGCGAGGTGAGGGTGAGGGTTAGGGTGAGGGTGAAGTTGAGGGTGATGGTGAGGCTTAGAGTTAGGGTTAGGTTGAAGTTTAGGCTTAGTGTGAGGGTTGGGTGAGCATGAGTTTAAGGGATAGGGTGAGGGTTAGGGTTAGGGTGAGGGTTATGGTTAGGGTGAGTGTGAGAGTTAGGGTTATTGTTATGGTTAGGGTTAGAGTTAGGGTTATGGTTAGGGTTATGGTTAGGGTTAGGGTTAGAATGAAGTTTAGTTTTAGGGTTTGTGTTAGAGTTAAGGTTAGGGTGAGGGTGAGGGTGAGGGTTAGGGATCAGGTTAGGGTTCGGGTAAGTGTGAAAGTTAGATTGAGTTTTAGGGTTAGGATTAGGGTAAGGGTGAGGGCTAGGGTTAGGGTTAGGGTTCAGGTTAGGGTGAAGGTTAGATTGAGGTTTAGGGTTAGGTTGAGAATTAGGGTTAAGGTTAAGGAATGGGTGAGAGTTAAGTTTAGTTTTAGGGTGAGGATAAAGATGAGGATTAGGGTTAGGATTAGGCTTAGGGTGAGGGCTAGGGTGAGGTTGATGGTTAGGGTTAGTGTTAGATTAAGGTTTAGGGTTTGGTTTATTGTTAGGGTGAGGGTTAGGTTCAGGATTAGGGTTATGTTGAGGGTGAGGATTAGGGTTAGGGTGAGGGTTAGGGTTGGTATTAGGGTTAGCATGAGGGTGAGTGATAGGATTAGGGTTAGATTTAGGGTGAGGGTTAGGATTAGTGTTATTGTTAGGGTCAGGGTTAGAGTTATGGTGAGGGTGAGGGTGAGGGTGGGGGTGAGGGTTAGGGTTAGGGTGAGGTTTAGGGATAGGGTAGAATTAGAGTTAGGGGGAGCTTGAGGTTTAGGGTTAGATTTAGTGTTAGTTGGAGGGTTAGTTCGAGGCCTGGGTTAAGGTTAATTTTAGGGTTAAGGATAGGGTGAATGTTCCGTTGAGGTTTAGGGTTGTGGTTAGGGTTAAGGTTAGGATTAGGGTGAGGCTCACCCTCACCCTAATCCTAATCCTAATCCATAACCCTAATCCTAACCATCACGGTGAGTGTGAGGGTTAGGGTTAGGGTTAGGCTTAGGCTTAAGTTTAGGCTGAGGGTGAGGGTGGGGGCGAGGATTAGGTTTAGGGTGATGGTTAGGATTAGGGTTATGGTGAGGGTTAGGATGAGGGTTAGAATTAAAATTAGGGTTAGGGTGAGGTCTAGGGTGAGGGTAATGGTTAGGTTTAGGGTGAGGTTAGGATGAGGTTTAGGGTTAGGGTGAGGTTTAGGGTGAGATTGATGGTAAGGGTAAAAGTGAGGTTTAGGCTGAGGGTGAGGGTTAAGTTAAAGGTGAGGGTTAGGCTTAGGTTTAGGTTTAGGGTGAGGTTTAGATTGAGGATTAGGGTTAGAGTTAGTGTGAGGTTTAGATTGAGTATGAGGGTTAGGGTTAGTGTGAGGGTGAGGGTTAGAATTAGGGTTAGGGTGAGGTCTAGGGTGAATGTGAGGGTTAGGATTAGGGTTATGGTTAGGGTGAGGTTTACAATTAGGCTGAGGGTTAGGTTTAGTGTGAGGGTTAGTGTTAGGGTTAAGGTTAGTATTAGAATGAGGTTTAGTGTTAGGGTGAGGTTTAGAGTTAGGGTGAGGATTATGGTTAGGTTGAGGGTTAGGGTTCTGTTTAGGGTTATTGTTAGGTTTAGGATTAGGGTTCCGGTTCAGGTGAGGATGAGAGTTAGGGTAAGGGTTAAGGTGAAGTTTAGTGTCAGGGTTAGCGTTAGAGTTAGTGTTATGGTGTGGGTGAGGTATAGGGGTACAGTTAGGTTTAGGATGAGGGTTAAGGTTAATGTGCGGGTTATCATGGGGGTGAAGGTAAGGGTAAAGATGAGGGTTAGGCTGAGGGTGAGGGTTATGGTAAGGGTGAGGGTTTGGGTTAGGGTGAGGGATAGTGTTAGCTTTAGGGTGAGGGTGAAGGTAATATTGAGGATTAGTGTTAGGGTTAGTGTGAGGTTTAGGGTGAGGATGAGGGTTAGTGTTAGGGTGAGGGCTATGGTGAGTTTGAGGGTTAAGGTTAGTGTTAGGGTGAGGTTTAGGTTTAGGGTGATTTTTAGGGTTAGTGTGAGGTTTAGTGAGAGGGTTAGGGTTAGTGTTAGGGTGAGGGTAAGTGTTAGAGTGAGGAGTAGGGTTAGGGTGAGGGTTATTGTTAGGGTGAGGGTTAGGTTAGGGTTAGGTTTATTGTTAGGGTTAGGGAAAGGGTTAAGGTTACGGTGAGGGTGAGGGTTAGGGTTAGGGTTAGGATGAGGTTTAGGTTTAGGGTTAGTGTTAAAGTGAGGGTTAGGCTGAGGGTTAGGGTTAGGTTTAGGCTTAGGCTTTCGCTTAGTCTTAGGCTGAGCATGAACTTGAGTGTTAGGGTGAGGGTTAGGGTTAGGGATAGGGTTAGGGTGAGGGTTAGGATGAGGTTTAGGATTAGGATAAGTGTAAGGGTGAGAGCTAGGCTGAGGGTTAGGGTGAGGGTTAGGGTAAGGGATAGGGCTTGGTTTAGGATTAGGGTTAGGGTGAGGGTGAGTGTGAGAATTAGGATTAGGGTTAGGGTTAGGCTTAGAGTTAGGATGAGGGTTAAGGTTAGGGTTTGGGTTAGGGTGAGGGTGAGGCTGAGTATTAGGGTTAGGTTTAGGGTTAGGTTTAGGGTTAGTGTTAGGGTTAGGTTTATGGTTAAGGTTAGGGTTACGGTGAGGCTTAGCGTTAGGGTTATATTTAGCCTTAGAGTTAGGGTGATGGTTATGGTTAGGGTTTGGGTTAGGGTCAGGGTGAGGCTGAGGATTAAGGTTAGTTTTAGGGTTAGGTTTGGCTTTAGGGTTAGTGTTAGCTTTAGGGTTAGGGTTAGGGTTACCCTGAGGGTTAGGGTTAGGGTTAGGGTTAGGCTGAGGGTGAGGTGGGGTTGAGGATTAGTGTTATGTTTACGGTTAGTCTTAGGGTTAGGGTTATGTTTAGGTTGAAGTTTAGGATTGGGGTTATGGTTATTGTTAGGGTTAGGTTTAGGGTTAAGGTTACGGTGGGGGTGAGGGTGAGGGTTAGGGTTAGGGTTAGGTTGAGGTTTAGGGTTTAGGTTAGGGTTAGAGTTAAGTTTAGGGTGAGGGTGAGGTTTAGGGTCAGAGTTAGGTTTAGGGTGAGGGTTAGGTTGAGGGTTAGGGTTAGGGTTAGGTTTAGGGTTAGCGTTAGGGTGAGAGTTACTTGGAGGTTTTGGGTTAGGGAAAGGGTTAGGATTAGGGTAAGGATGAGGGTGCATGCGTTTGTTAGGGTTAGGTTTTGGGTTAGGAATAGGGATAGGCTGAGGGTGAGTTTGAGGGTGAGGGTTAGGGTTACTGTGAGGGTTAGAGTAAGGGTTTGGGGGAGGGTTAGGATGAGTGTTAGGGTTAGGTTTAGGGTTAGGGTGAGAGCTAGGGTGTGGGTGAAGTTTAGGTTTAGGGTTAGGATGAGGGTTAGGTTTAGGGTTAGGGTGAGAGTTAGGGTTCGGTTTAAGTTTAGGTTTAGGTTGAGGGTTTTGTTGAGGGTGAGGGTTAGGTTTAGGTTGAGGGTTAGGGTTCGTTTGAGGGTTAGGGTGAGGGTGAAGTTTAGGGTTAGGTTTAGGGTTAGGGTGAAGCTGAGGTTGAGGGTTAAGTTTAGGGTTAGGATTAGGTTTAAGGTAAGGGTTAGGTTGAGTGTGAGCGTTAGGGTTAGGGTTAGGGTTAGGCTTAGAGTTAGGCTAAGGGTGAGGTTTAGGGTGAGGGTTAGGGTTAGGGTGAGTTAGGGTTAGGGTTAGGGTGAGAGTTAGGGTTCGGTTAAGTTTAGGGTTAGGGTCAGTGTTAGGGTTAGCATTACGGTGAGCGTGAGGGTTAGGTTGAGGGTTATGGTTAGGGTTAGGGTTAGGGTGAGGGTTAATTTTAGGGTTAGGGTGTGGGTAAGGATGAGGATTAGGTTTAACATTAGGGTTAGTGTGAGGGCTAAGGTGATGGTGATGGTTAGGGTTACTGTTAGATTAAAGTTTAGGTTTATGGTTAGGGTTAGGGTGAGCGTTAGCTTGAGGGTTAGGGTTACAGTGAGGGTGAGGGTTAGGGTTATGATGAGGGTTAGGTTTAGGATTAGGGTTAGGGTGAAGGGGAGTGTTAGCATTAGGGTTAGGTTTATGGTTAGGGTTAGGTTTAGGGTTAGGATTAGTGTTATTGTTAGGGTTAGGATTAGAGTTATGGTGAGGGTGAGGGTGAGTGTTAGGGTTAGGGTTAGGGTTAGGTTTAGGATTAGGGTTAAGATTAGGGTGAGTGTGAGGTTTAGGGTTAGATTTAGGGTTAGTTGGAGGGTTGGGTCGAGGGTGAGGGTTAGGTTTAGTTTTAGGATTAAGGTTAGGGTGAGGGTTAGGTTGAGGTTTAGGTTTAGGGTTAGGGTTAGGGTAAGGATTAAGGTGAGGGTGAGTATGAGTGTGAGGGTTAGGGTTAGGCTAGGCTTAGGCTTAGGGTTAGGCTGAGGGTTAGGGTGGGGTGAGGATTAGGTTTAGGGTGATGGTTTGGATTAGGGTTATTCTGAGGGTCAGGATGAGGGTTCGAATTAGGATTAGGTTAGGGTGAGGGCTGGGGGAGGGGGAGGGTTAGGCTTAGGGTGACGGTTAGGTTTACGTTTAGGGTGAGGGTTAGGATGAGTTTTAGGGTCAGGATGATGGTAAGGGTGAAGGTGAGGTTTAGGCTGAGGGTGAGGGTTAAGTTAAGGGTGAGGGTTAGGTTTGGGTTTAGGTTTAGGGTGTGGTTTAGGGTGAGGATGAAGGTTAGGGTTAGTGTGAGGTTGAGGGTTAGAATTAGGGTTAGGGTGAGGTCTAGGGTGAGGGTGAGGGTTAGCATTAGAGTTAGGGTTAGGTTGAGGTTGAGGATTAGGGTGAGGGTTAGGCTGAGTGTGAGGGTTAATGTTAGGGTTAGGGTTAGTGTTAGGATGAGGTTTAGTGTTAGGGTGAGGGTTAGAGTTATGGCGAGGGTTATGGTTAGTGTGAGGGTTAGGGTGAGTGTTAGGGTTATTGTTAGGTATAGGGTTAGGGTTCCGGTTCAGGTGAGGGTGAGGGTTAGGGTTAGTGGTAGGGTGAGGTTTAGTGTTAGGCTTAGGGTTAGAGTTAGGGTTACGGTGAGGGTGAGGTTTAGGCGTACAGTTAGGTTTTGGATGAGGGTTAGGGTTAGTGTGCGGGTTAGCATGGGGGTGACGGTAAGGGTAAAGATGAGGTTTAGGCTGAGGGTGAGGGTTATGGTAAGGGTGAGGGTTAGGGTTAGGGTCAGGGTTAGTGTTAGCTTTAGGGTGAGTGTGAGGGTTATATTGAGGATTAGTGTGAGGTTTAGTGTGAGGTTTAGGGTGAAGATGAGGGTTAGGTTTAGGGTGAGGCCTATGGTGAGTTTGAGAGTTAAGGTTAGTGTTAGGGTGAGGTTTAGGGTTAGGATTAGGGTTAGGTTGAGGGCTAGGTTTAGGGTGAGGGTTAGGGTTAGTGTTAGTGTGAGTTTTAGGGTTAGGGTTAGGGTTAGGTTTAGGGTGAGGGTTAGGATGAGGGTTAGGGTTACGTAAGGGTGAGGGCTAGGGTTTGGGTGAAGGTTAGAGTTAGGTTTAGAGTTAGGATGAGGGAGAGGGTTAGGATTAGGGTTAGGGTTAGGGTTATTGTTAGGGTTACGGTTACGGTGAGGGTGAGGGTGAGGGTGAGGGTTAGGGTTAGGGTTATGTTGAGGTTTTTAGTGTTAGGGTTAGGGTTAGAGTTAGGGTTAGGGTGAGGTTAGGGTTAGGGTTACTCTGAGGGTTAGTGTTTGGTTTAGGGTTACAGTGAGGGTTGTGGTTAGGGTGAGGGTTAGGATTAGGGTTAGGTTATTGTTAGGGTTAGGTTTAGGTTTTGGGTTAGGGTTAGAGTTACGTTTAGGGTGAGGGTGAGGTATAGAGTTAGAGTTATTGTAAGGGTGAGGGTTAGCTTGAATGTT
This sequence comes from Dipodomys merriami, assembly GCF_024711535.1. Lineage (NCBI taxonomy): Eukaryota > Metazoa > Chordata > Mammalia > Rodentia > Heteromyidae > Dipodomys > Dipodomys merriami. The sequence goes on from NW_027203348.1 coordinate 1,086,666, forward strand.
AGGGTTAGGGTTAGTGTTAGGGTTAGGGTTAAGTTTAGGGTGAGGGTGAGGTTAGGGTTGGGGTTATGGGGAGGTTCAGGATTAGGGCTAGGTTGAGTGCTACGTTGAGGGTCAGGTTTAGGCTGAGTTAGGATTCAGGTTAAGTTTAGGGTTACGGTGAGGGTTAGGTAAAGGTTACAGTGAGGGTAAGGGTTAGGGTTAGGTTGAGGATTAGGGTTAGGCTTAGGGTTAGTGTGAGGGTGAGGGTGAGGTTTACGGTCAGTGTTAGGGTGAGGGTTAGGATGAGGGTTAGGGTTAGGATTAGGGTTAGGGGGAGGGCTAGGGTGAGGTTGAGGTTTAGGTTTAGGGTTAGTGTGAGGTTTAGGATGAGGGATAGGGTTAGGATTAGGGTTAGGCTGAGGGCTCGGTTGAGGGTGAGGGTTAGAGTAAGGGTTAGGCTTAGGCTTAGGGTTAGGGTGAGGGTGAAATTTAGCGTTAGATTTAGGCTTACTTGGTGGGTTAGGCTGAGCATGAGGTTGAGAGTGAGGTTTAGGGTTATGGTGATGGTTAGGTTTAAGGTTAGGGTGAGGGTTAGGATGAGGTTTAGGGTTAGGGTGAGTTTTACGGTGAGGATGATGGTAAGAGTAAGGTGAGGTTAAGGCTGAGGTTGAGGGTTAAGATAAGGGTGAGGGTTAGGGTTAGGTTTATGGTTAGGGTTAGGGTTAGGATGAGGGTTAGATTGAAGATTAGGGTTAGAGTTAGGGTTAGTGTGATGTATAGGGTGAGGATGAGGGTTAGGGTTATGGTGAGATTGAGGGTTAGAATTAGGGTTAGGGTGAGGGCTAGGGAGAGGGTGAGGGTTAGAGTTAGGGTTAGGGTTAGGGTGAGCTTTAGGTTTAGGGTGAGGGTTAGGGTTAGTGTGAAATTTAGTGTTAGGGTAAGGGTTAGTGTTAGGGTGAGGGTGTTAGGGTCAAGGTTAATGTTAGTGTTAGGGTTATGTTTAGGGTGAGGGTTAGTGTATTGGTTAGGGTTATTGTTAGGGTTATTGTTAGGGTAACAGTTACTGTGAGTGTGAGGCTTAGGGTTAGGGTTAGGGTGAGATTGAGGCAGAGTTGGAGGGTAAGGTTTAGGGTTAGTGTTAGAGTTAGGGTTAGGGTGATGGTTAGGGTGAGGATGAGTGTGAGGGTGAGGGTTAATCTTAGGGTTAGGATTAGGATTAGTGTAAAGGTTCGGGTGAGTGTGAGGGTTAGGGTTAGGCTTAGGCTTAGGCTTAGGGTTCGGCTGAGAGTGACGGTGAGGTTGAGGGTTAGGGTTAGGGTGAGGGTGAGGGCTAGGTTGATGATGAGGGTTATTGTCAGTGTTTGCGTAAGGTTTAGGGTTAGGGTTAGGGGTTCGTTTAGGGTTAGGTTGAGGGTTATTGTTACGGTGAGATTGAGGGTTAGAGTTAGGTTGAGGGTTAGGGTTAAATTATGTTTAGGGAGAGGGTGAGTGTTAGGATTAGGGTTAGAGTTATGGTTAGGTTTAGGGTTAGGGTTAGGGTTAGGGTGAGGTTTAGGTTTAGGGTTAGGGTGAGGGTGAAATTTAGCGTTAGATTTAGGCTTACTTTGTGGGTTAGGTCGAGCGTTAATATTAAGTTTAGTGTTAGGGTTAAGGTTAGGGTGAGGGTTAGGTTGAGGTTTAGGGTTAGGGTTAGGGTTAGGATTAGGCTTAGGGTGAGTTGAGTGTGAGGGTTAGGCTGAGGGTGAGGGAGTGGGTGAGGATTATGGTTAGGGTGATGTTTATGGTTCCGGTTAAGGTGAGGGTTAGGATGAGGGTTAGGGATAGGCTTAGGGTTAGGGTGAGGGCTAGGGTGATGGTGAGGGTTAGGGTAAGTGTTAGGCTTAGGGTTAGGCTGAGCATGCGGGTGAGGGTGAGGTTTAGGGTTAAGTATAGGGTGAGATTTAGTGTTAGGGTTAGGGTTAGAGTTAGGGTTAGGACGAGAGTGAGGGTTAGGGGTAGGGTTAGGGTCAGCGTGAGGGTTAGGGTTCGGGTGAGGGTTAGGGTGGGGGTGACGGTAAGGGTAAACGTGAGGGTTAGGATGAGGGTGAGGGTTATGTTAAGGGTGAGGGTTAGGTTTAGGATGAGCTTTAGGGTTAGTGTGAGTGTGAGGGTTAGATTGAGGATTAGTGTTAGGGTTAGTGTGATGTTTAGGATGAGGATGAAGGTTAGGTTTAGGGTGAAGGGTAGGGTGTGGGTGAAGGTGAGGGTTAGATTGAGGACTAGTGTTTGGGTTAGTGTGAGGTTTAGGGTGAGGTTGAGGTTTAGGGTTAGGGTTAGGGTTAGGATTAATTTTAGGGTTAGGCTTAAGGTGAGGGTTAGGGTGAGGGTGAGCTTTAGTGTTAGTGTTAGGATTAGGATTAGGGTTAGGGTTAGGGTGAGTGTGAGGGTTAGTGTTAGGGTTAGGGTTAACCTTAATGTTAGGCTGAATGTGAGGGTGAGGGTGAGGGTTACGGTGAGGGTGAGGGTTAGGGTTAGGGTTAGGGTGAGAGTTAGGGTTAGGGTTAGGTTGAGGGTTAGGTTTAGGGTTAGGGTGAAGGTGAGGGTGAGGGTGAGGGTTAGTGTTAGGATGAGGGTTAGGATGAGTGTTAGGTTTAGGATTAGGTTTAGGGTGAGGCCTAGGGTGAGGGTGAGGTTTAGGGTTAGGTTTAGGGTGAGGTTTAGGGTTAGGGTTAGGTTGAGGGTCAGGTTTAGGGTTAGTGTTAAGTTTAGGGTGAAGCTGAGGGTGAGGGTTAGGGTTAGGGTTAGTGTTAGAGTTAGGGTTACAGTGAGGGTTCGGGTGAGTTTGAGGTTTAGGCTTAGTGTTGGGATTAGGATTAGGGTACAGGTTAGGGTAAGTGTGAGGGTTAGGGTTAGGGTTAGCCTTATGGTTAGACTGAGGGTGAGGGTGAGGGATAGGGTTAGGTTGAGAGTTTGTGGTAGGATTAGGGTGAGTGTTAGGGTTCGGGTTATGTTTAGGGTTAGGGTGAGGGTTAGGGTTATGGTGAGTGTTAGGGTTAGTTTGAGGGTTAGGGTTAGGATTAGGATTAGGGTGAGGGTTAGTGTTAGGGTTAGGGTGAGGGTTGGATTAGGATTAGGGTTAGGATTAGGGTTAGGGTGAGGGGTATGGTGAGGGTGAGTGTTACAGTGAGGGGGTAGGGTTAGAGTTAGGGTGAGGGTTAGGGTTATGATTTGGGTTAGCGTAAGGGTAAGTTTTAGGGTTAGATTTAGGGTTAGGGGGAGGGTTAGGTCGAGGGTTAAGGTTACGGTCATTGTTAGGGTTAAGGTTATGGTGAAGGTTAGGTTGAGGTTTAGGTTTAGGTTTAGGGTTAGGATTAGGGTTAGGGTGAGTGTATGTGAGGGTTAGGGTTAGGCTTAGGCTTAGGGTTTGGGTTATCCTGAGGGTGAGGTTGGGGGTGAGTATTAGGGTTAGGGTGATGGTTAGGGTTAGGGTTAGGGTGATGGTTAGGATGAGGGATAAGGTTAGGATTTGTTTTAGTGTCAGGGCTAGTGTGTGGGTGAGGTTTATAGTAAGGTATAGGCTTAGGTTTCGGGTTAGGCTGAGCATGTGGTTGAGGGTGAGTGTTAGGTTTATGGTGATGGTTAGGTTTAAGTTTAGGTTGAGGGTTGGGATGAGGTTTAGGGTTAGAATGAGGATGATAATAATAGTAAATGTGAGGTTTAGGCTGAGGGTGAGGAATAAGATAAGGGTGAGGGTTAGGGTTAGCTTTAGCATTAGGTTTAGGGTTAGTGTGCGGTTTAGATTGAGGATTAGGGTTAGGTTTATGGTTAGTGTGAGGTTTAGGGTGAGGATTAGGGTAAGGGTTAAGGTGAGGGTGAGGGTTAGAATTAGGGTTAGGGTGAGGGCTAGAGTGAGGGTGAGGGTTACAGTTAGGGTTAGGGTGAGGTTTAGGATTAGGGTGAGGTTTAGGGTTATTGTGAGGGTTAGTCTTATGTTTAGAGTTAGTGTTAGCGTGAGGTTAAGTGTTAGGTTAAGGGTTAATGTTAGGGTGAGGATTATGGTTAGGGTTCGGGTTCGGGTTAGGTTTAGGGTGAGGTTTAGTGTTAGGGTTAGGGTTAGAGTTAGGGTTAGCGTGAGAGTGAGGTTTAGGTTTAGAGTTAGGGTAAGGTTGAGGCTGAGGTTGAGATTTGGGTTTAGTGTTAGTGTGAGAGTTAGGGTTAGGGTGAGGTTTAGGGTGAGGGTGAGGGTGATGGTGAGGGTTAGGCTTAGGATTGGGATTAGGATAAGTGTAAGGCTTAGGGTGAGTGTGAGGGTTAGGGTTAGGCTTAGGCTTAGGCTTAGGGTTAGGCTGAGAGTGAGGGTGAGGTTGAGGGTTAGGGTTAGGGTGAGGGTTAGAGTTAGGTTCAGGGTGAGAGTTAGGGTTCGGGTTAAGTTTAGGGTTAGGGTGAGCGTTAGGGTAACAGTTACAGTGAGGTTGAGGGATAGAGTTAGGTTGAGGGTTAGGGTAAGTTTTAGGGTTAGGGTGAGATGAGGGTGAGGGTTAGGGTTAGTGTTAGGGTGAGGGTTAGGATGTGGGTTAGTTTAAGGATTAGGGTTAGGGTGAGGGCTAGGGTGAGGGTGAGGTTTATGGTTTGGGTTAGGCTGAGGTTTAGGGTTAGGTTTAGGCTTAGGGTTAGGGTGAGGGTGAGGTTTAGGGTTAGAGTTAGGGTTTGGGTGAGGCTGAAGATGAGGTTTAGGGTTAGGCTTAGTGATAGAGTTAGGGTTAGGGTTAGGGTGAGGTTTAGGATTAGGGAGGGGGAGGGTTGGGGTTAGGGTTAGGATTCAGATAAGGGTTAGGGTGAGTGTGAGAGTTAGGGTTAGGGCTAGGCTTAGGCATAGGGTTTTGCTGAGCGAGAGGTTGAGCGTGAGGGTTAGGGTTAGGGTGATGGTTAGGATTATGGTTAGGGTGAGGGTTAGGAGGAGGTTTAGGGTTAGGGTGAGGGTTAGGTTGAGGATGTTGGTAAGGGTTAAGTTGAGGTTTAGGCTGAGGGTGAGGGTTACGATAAGGGTGGGGGTTGGGGTTAGGTTTAGGGTTAGGGTTATGGTTAGGGTGAGGGTTAGATTGAGGATTAGGGTTAGGGTTAGGGTTAGTGTGAGGTTTAGAGTGAGGATGAGGGTTAGGGTTAGGGTGAGGGTGAGGGTTAGAATTAGGGTTAAGTTGAGGCCTAGGGTGAGGGTGAGGGTTAGAGTTAGTGTTAGGGTTAGGGTGAGGTGTAGGATTAGGGTGAAGGTTAGGGTTAGAGTGACGGTTAGTATTAGGGTTAGGGTTAGTGTTAGAGTGAGGGTAGGTGTTAGGGTTTGGGTTCATGTTAGAGTGAGGGTTATGTTTATGGTGAGAGTTAGGGTTAGGGTTAGGGTTATTGTTAGGGTTAGGGTTACAGTTACGGTTATGATGAGGGTGAGGGTTGGGTAAGGGTTAGGGTGAGGTTTAGTGTTAGTGTTATTGTTAGATTTAGGTTAAGTGTAAGGATGAGGTTTAGGGTTAGAGTTAGGGTAAGGGTGAGGCTGAGGTTGAGGGTTAGGTGTAGGGTTAGTTTTAGAGTTAGGGTTAGGTTGAGGGTTTGGGTGAGGGTGAGGGTGAGGGTTAGGCTTAGGTTTAGGATTAGGATTAGGGTAAGTTTTAGGGTGAGTGTGAGCGTTAGGTTTAGTGTTAGGCTTAGGCTTATGGTTAGGCTGAGAGTGAGGTTGAGGTTGAGGTTTAGGGTTAGGGTGAGGGTTAGGGTTAGGGTTAGGGTGACAGTTAAGGTTCAGTTAATTTTACGGTTAGGGTGCGGGTTAGGGTAAGGCTTACAGTGAGGGTGAGGGATAGTGTTAGGTTGAGCGTTAGGGTTAGGGTTAGGGTGAGGGTAAGGGTGAGGGTTAGGGTTAGTTTTAGGGTGAGGCTTAGGATGAGTGTTAGGTTTAGGATTAGGATTAGAGTGAGGGGTAGGGTGACGGTGAGGTTTACGTTTAGGGTTAGGGTGAGGGTGAGTTTTAAGGTTCGAGTTAAGGTTAGGGTGAGGCTGAGGGTGAGGGTTAGTGTTAGGTTCAGTGTTAGTGTTAGGGTGACCTTGAAGGTTAGGGTGAGGGTAAGGGTTATCCTTAGTGTTAGGATTAGGATTAGTGTAAGGGTTAGGGTGAGTGTGAGGGTTAGGGTTAGGGTGAGAGTTAGGGGTAGAGTTAGTGTGAGAGTTAGGTTTCGGGTTAAGTTTAGGGTTATGGTGAGGGTTAGGGTTATTTTGAGGGTTAGGGTTAGGCTTAGGATTAGGGCAAGGGTAGGGTTAGGGTTAAGGTTACAGTTAGGATGAGGATTAGGGTTAGGATTAGGGTTAGGGTGAAGGCTAGGGTGTGGGTGAGGGTTAGGGTTATTGTTTGGGTGAGATTTAGGGTTAGGGTTAGGGTGAGCTTTAGGATGAGGGTTAGGGTTACAGTGAGGGTGAGGTTTAGGGTTAGGGTCAGGGTTAGGGTTAGGATTTGGGTTAGGGTCGTGGTGAGTTTTAGGGTTAGATTTAGGGTTAGGTGGAGGTTAAGGTCCAGGGTTAGGGTTAGGATTAGTGTTAGGGTTAAGGTTAGGGTGAGGGTTAGGTTGATATTAAGGGTTAGGTTTATTGTTAGGGTTAGGATTAGGGTGAGGGTTAGGGTATGTGAGGAATAGGGTTATGGTTAGGCTTAGGGTTAGGGTTATGCTGAGGGAGAGGGTGGGGGTTAGGATTAGGGTTAGGGTGATGGTTACGGTTAGGGTTAGGGTGAGGGTTAGGATGAGGGATAGGGTTAGGATTAGGGTTAGGGTGAGTGCTAGGGTGAGGGTGAGGGTTAGAGTAAGGTTTAGGCTTAGGTTTAGGGTGAGGCTGAACTTGAGGTTCAGGGTGAGGGCTAGGGTTAGGGTGATGGTTAGGTTTAAGGTTAGATTGAGGGTTAGGATGAGGTTTAGGGTTAGGGTGAGCTTTAGGGTGAGGATGATGGTAAGGGTAAAGGTGAGGTTTATGCTGAGGTTGAGGGTTAAGATAAGGGTGAGAGTTAGGGTTAGGTTTATGTTTAGGGATAGGTTGAGGGTTAGATTGAGGATTAGGGTTAGGGTTATGGTTAGTGTGAGGTTTAGGGTGAGGATGAGGGTTAGAGTTACGGTGAGGGTGAGGGTTAGAATTAGGGTTAGGATGAGGGCTAGGGTGAGGGTGAGGGTTAGAGTTAGGGTTAGGGTTAGTGTGAGATTTAGTGTTAGGGTTAGGGTTAGTGTTAGGGTGAGGGTAATTGTTAGGGTGAGGATTAATGTTAGGGTGAGGGTTATAGTTATGGTTAGGGTTAGGGTTATTGTTAGGGTTAGGGTTAAGGTTACTGTGAGGGTGAAGGTTAGGGTTAGGGTTAGGGTGAAGTTTAGTGTAAGGGTTAGGTTTATAGTTAGGGTAAATTTGAAGCTGAGCTTGAGGGGTAGGTTTAGTATTAGTGTTATAGTTAGGGTTAGAGTTATGGTGAGAGTGAGGGTGAGGGTGAGGGTGAGTGTTAGGTTTGGGTTAGGGTGAGGTTTAGGTTTATGTTTAGGGTTAGGGTTTGGCTGAGGGTGAGGTTTAGGGTTAGAGTTAGGGGTAAGGTGAGTCTGAGGTTGAGGGTTATGGTTAGGGGTAGTTTTAGAGTTAGGGTTAAAGTGAGGGTTCGGGTGAGGGTGAGTGTTAGGCTTAGTGTTAGGATTAGGATTAGTGTAAGGGTTCGTGTGAGTGTGAGGTTTAGGGTTAGGATTAGTCTTGGGGTTAGGCTTAGAGTGAGGGTGAGGGTGAGGGTTAGGGTTAGTGTGAGGGTTAGGGTTAGGTTTAGAGTGAGAGTTAAGGTTCGGTGAAGTATAGGGTTAGGGTGAGGATCAGGGTTAGGATTAGGGTGATGGTGAGGGCTAGGGTGATGGTGAGGGTTAGGGTTATTGTTATTGGGTTAGGTTTTGGTTTTCGGTTACAGTTAGGATGAGGCTTAGGGTTACGGTGAGGGTGAGTGTTAAGGTTAGTTTGAGGGTTAGGGTTAAGATTATGGTTAGTGTGTGGGTGAGTTTTAGGATTATGGTTAGAGTTATTATTAGGTTTAGGGTTAGGATTAGTGTTATTGTTAGGGTTAGGTTTAGAGTTATGGTGAGGGTGGGTGTGAGGGTTAGGGTTAGTGTTAGCATGAGGTTTAGGGTTAGGGTTAGGATTAGGTTGAGGGTGAGGGTGAGGTTTAGGGTTAGATTTAGGGTTAGATTTTAGGTTGGAGGGTAAGGTCGAGCGTTAATATTAGGATTAGTGTTCGGGTTAAGGTTAGGATGAGGGTTAGGTTGAGGTTTAGGGTTAGGGTTAGAGTTAGAATGAGGGTTAGGGTGAGGGTGAGTGTGAAGGATAGTGTTAGGGTTAGGCTTAGGCTTAGGGTTAAGCTAAGGTTGAGAGTGGGGGTGAGGATTAGGGTTAGGGTGATGGTTAGTCTTTGGGTTAGGTTTATGGTTAGGATGAGGTTATGGTTAGGCTTAGGGTTAGGGTGAGGGCTAGGCTGAGGTTGAGGGTTAGGGTAAAGGTAAGGGTTAAGCTTAAGCTTAGGGTTAGGCTGAGCATGAGGTTGAGGGTGAGGGTTAGGGTTAGGGATAAGGTGAGGTTTAGTGTTAGGATTAGGGTTAGAGTTAGGATTAGGTTTAGGGGTAGGGATAGGGTCAGGGTGAGGGTTAGGGTTCAGGTAAGGGTTAGGGTGGGGGTGACGATAAGGGTAAAGGTGAGGGTTAGGCTGAGGGTGAGGGTTATGGTAAGGGTGAGGGTTAGGTTTACGATGAGGGTTAGGGTTAGGGTTAGGCTAAGGGTGAGGGTTAGATTGAGGATTAGTGTTAGGTTTAGTGTGAGGTTTAGGGTGAGGATGAGTTTTAGGGTTAGGGTTAGTGTTAGGATTAATGTTAGGGTTAGGCTTAAGGTGAGGGTTAGGGTGAGGGTGAGCTTTTGTGTTAGTGTTAGGATTAGGATTAGCGTTATGTTCAGGGTGAGTGTGAGGGTTAGTGTTAGGGTTAGGGTTAGGCTTAGTTTTAGACTGAATGTGAGGGTGAGGGTGAGGGTTACGGTGAGGGTTAGGGTTAGGGTTAGGGTGAGAGTTAGGGTTAGGGTTAGGTTGATGGTTAGGGTTAGGGTTAGGGTTAGGGTGAAGGTGAGGGTGAGGGTGAGGGTTAGTGTTAGGGTGAGGGTTAGGATGAGGGTTAGGGTTAGTATTAGGGTTAGGGTCAGGGCTAGGGTGAGGGTGAGTTTTAGGTTTAGGTTTAGGGTGAGGTTTAGGATTAGGTTTAGTGTTAGGGTTAGGGTGAGGGTCAATGTTTAGGGTTAGAGTTAAGGTTACGGTGAGGCTGAGGGTGAGGGTTAGGGTTAGGGTTAGTGTTAGAGTTAGGGTTACAGTGATGGTTCGGGTGAGGGTGAGGTTTAGGCTTAGTGTTAGGATTAGGATTAGGGTACAGGTTAGTGTAACTGTGAGGGTTAGGGTTAGGGATAGGGTTAGCCTTATGTGTAGGCTGAGGGTGAGGGTGAGGGTGAGGGATAGGGTTAGGGTGAGAGTTAGGGGAAGGATTAGAGTGAGTGTTAGGGTTCGGGTTATGTTTAGGGTTAGGGTGAGGGTTAGGGTTATGGTGAGTGTTAGGGTTAGGTTGAGGGTTAGGGTTCGGTTGAGGGTTAGGCTTAGGGTGATGGTAAGTGTTAGGCTTTGGTGATGGTTAGGATGAGGATTAGGGTTAGGATTAGGTTTAGGGTGAGGGCTAGGGTGAGAGTGAGGGTTAAGGTTAGTGTTTGGGTGAGGTTTAGGGTTAGGGTTAGTGTTCGGGTGAGGGTTAGGATGAGGGTTAGGGTTACAATGAGGGTGAGGGTTAGGGTAAGTGTGAAGGTTAGGGTTAGGATTTGGGTTAGGGTGAGGGTGAGTTTTAGGGTTAGATTTATTGTTAGGGGAAGGTTAGGTCGAGGGTTAGGGTTAGCGTTAGGGATAAGGTTAGGGTGAGGGTTAGGTTGAGGTTTAGGGTTAGAGTTAGGGTGAGGGTGAGGGTATGTGAGGGTTAGGGTTATGCTTAGGGTTAGGCTGAGAGTGAAGGTGAGGTTGAGGGTTAGGGTGAGGGTGAGGGTTAGAGTTCGGTTCAGGGTGACAGTTAGGGTTCGGGTTAAGTTTAGGGTTAGGGTGAGGGTTAGGGTAACAGTTTCAGTGAGATTGAGGGTTAGGGTTAGGTTGAGGGTTAGGGTAAGGTTTAGGGTTAGGGTGAGGGTGAGGGTGAGGGTTAGGGTTAGTGTTAGGGTGAGGGTTAGGATGAGGGTTAGTTTAAGGATTAGGGTTAGGGTGAGGGATAGGGTGAGGGTGAGGTTTATGGTTTGGTTTAGGCTGAGGTTTAGGGTTAGGTTTAGGCTTAGGGTTAGGGTGAGGGTGAGGTTTAGGGTTAGAATTAGTGTTTGGGTGAGGCTGAGGGTGAGTGTTAGGGTTAGGCTTAGTGTTAGAGGTAGGGTTACGGTGAGTGTTAGTGTGAGGTTGAGGGTTGGGGTTAGGGTTAGTATTCAGGTAAGGGTTAGGGTGAGTGTGAGAGTTAGGGTTAGGGCTAGTCTTAGGCTTAGGTTTAGGCTGAGCGAGAGGTTGAGTGTGAGGGTTATGGTTAGGGTGATGGTTAGCATTACGGTTAGGGTGAGGGTTAGGATGAAGTTTAGGGTTAGGGTGAGGGTTAGGTTGAGGATCTTGGTAAGGGTTAAGTTGAGGTTTAGGCTGAGGGTGAGGGTTAAGATAAGGGTGAGGGTTAGGGTTATGTTTTGGGTTAGGGTTATGGTTAGGGTGAGGGTTAGATTGAGGATTAGGGTTAGGGTTAGGGTTACTGTGAGGTTTAGAGTGAGGATGAGTGTTAGGGTTAGGGTGAGGGTGAGGGTTAGAATTAGGGTTAGGATGAGGGCTAGGTTGAGGGTAAGGTTTAGAGTTAGGTTTAGGATATGCGTGAGGTTTAGGATCAGGGTGAAGGTTAGGGTTAGTGTGAGGGTTAGTATTAGGGTTTGGGTTAGTGTTAGACTGAGGGTAAGTGTTAGGGTGAGGGTTAATGTTAGGGTGAGGGTTTATGGTTAGGGTTAGGGTTAGGGTTAGTGTTAGGTTTACAGTTATGATGAGGGTGAGGGTTAGGGTAAGGGTTAGGTTGACGGATAGGCTTAGGTTAACGTTAGGGTTAGGGTTAGGGTGAGGGTGAGGGCGAGGGTTAGGGTTAGTTTTAGGGTGAGGCTTAGGCTGAGGGTTAGGGTTAGGATTAGGGTGAGGGTGAAGGCTAGGGTGAGGGTGAGGTTTAGGTTTAAGGTTAGTGTGCGGTTCAGGGTTAGGTTTAGGTTTAGGGTTAAGTTGAGGGTGAGGTTTGAGATTAGAGTTAAGGTTAGTGTGAGGTTGAGGGTGAGAGTTAGTGTTAGGTTCAGTGTTAGAGTTAGGGTTACCTTGAGGGTTAGGGTGAGGGTAAGGGTTAGCCTTAGTGTTAGGATTAGGTTTAGGGTAAGGTTTAGGGCGAGTGTGAGGGTTAGGGTTAGGGTGAGAGTTAGGGGTTGAGTTAGGGTGAGAGTTAGGGTTCGGGTTAAGTTTAGGGTTACAGTGAGTGTTAGGGTTAGGTTGAGGGTTAGGGTTAGGCTAAGGATTAGCGTTAGGTTGAGTGTGATGTATAGGGTTAGAGTTAGGGTTAGGGTAAGGGTTAGGGTGAGGGCTAGGTTGATGGTGAGGTTTAAAGTTAGTGTTAGGGTGAGGTTTAGCTTTAGGTTTAGGGTTAGGGTTAGGTTGAAGTTTAGGTTTAGAGTTATGGTAAGTGTGAGGCTGAGGTTGAGGGTTAGGGTTAGGGTTAGTGTTAGATTTAGGGATAGGGTGAGGGTTAGGGTTAAGGTGAGGGTCAGGGTGAGGGTTAGGCTTATGCTTAGGGTTAGGATTAGGATTAGGGTAAGTTTAGGGTGAGTGTGATGGTTGGGGTTAAGGTTAGGTTTATGCTTAGGGTTAGGTTGAGAGAGAGGGTGAGGGTGAGCATTAGGGTTAGGGTGAGGGTTAGGGTTAGGTTTAGGGTTAGGGTGACGGCTAGGGTGAGGGTGAGTGTTCGGGTTAGTGTTAGGGTAAGGTTTAGGTTTAGGGTTAGGGTTTGGGTTAGGGTTATGATGAGGGTTAGGGTTACATTGAGGGTGAGGGTTAGGGTTAGGTTGAGGATTAGGGTTAAGATTATGGTTAGGGTGAGTGTCAGTTTTAGGATTAGGGTTAGGGTTAGTGTTAGGTTTAGGGTTAGGATTAGTGTTATTGTTAGGGTTAGGGTTAGAGTTATGGTGAGTGTGAGAGTGAGGGTGAGGGTGAGGGTTAGGTTTATCGTGACGATTAACGTTAGGGTTAGGATTAGGGTTAGGATGGGGGGAGGTTTAGGGTTAGATTTAGGGTTAGTTGTAGGGTTAGGGAGTGCGTTAATGTTAGGGTTAGTGTTAGGGTTAAGGTTAGGGTGAGGGTTAGGTTGAGGATTAGTGTGAGGGTTAGTGTGAGGTTTAGGGTTTAGGATGAGGTTTAGGGTTAAGGTTAGGGTTAGGATTAATGTTAGGTTTAGGCTTAAGTTGAGGGTTAGGGTGAGGGTGAGATTTAGGGTTAAGGTTAGGATTAGGATTAGGGTTAGTGTTAGGGTGAATAATACGATGAGTGTTAGCTTTAGGGATAGGTTTAGGCTTAGGTTTAGGCTCAGGGTGAGGGTTAGGTTTAGGGTGAGGGTTAGGGTCAGGATAAGTGTGAGAGTTAAGGTTCGGTTAAGTTTAGGGTTAGGGTGAGGGTTAGGTTAACAGTTACATTTAGGGTGAGGGTTCGGGTTAGGTTGAGGGTTAGGGCTAGCGTTAGGGTTAGGGTGAGGGTGAAGGTTATGGTTAGTGTTAGGGTGAGGGTTAGGATGAGGGTTAGGGTTAGGATTAGGGTTAGGGTGAGGGCTAGGGTGAGGTTGAGGTTTAGGGTTAGGGTTAGGGTGAGGTTTAGCATTAGGATTACGGTTAGGGTTAGGGTGAGGTTGAGGTTTAGGTTTAGAGTTAGGTTTAGGGTTAGGCTGAGGTTTAGGGTTAGGGTTAGGGTTAGTGTTAGAGTTAGGGTTATGATGAGGTTTCGGGTGAGTGTGAGGATTAGGCTTAGTGTTAGGAATTCGATTAGGATAAGGGTTATTGTGAGTGTGAGGGTTAGGGTTAGGGTTAGGCTGAGGGTAAGGGTGAGGGTAAGGGTTAGGTTTGGGTTGAGAGTTAGGGGTATGGTTAGGGTGAGTGTTAGGGTTCGGTTTAAGTTTAGGTTTAGGGTGAGGGTTAGGGTTAGAGGTACTGTGAACATGAGGGTTAGGGTTATGTTGAGGGTTAGGCTTAGGCTTAGGATTAGGGTCATGGTTAGTGTTAGGCTTAGGGTGAGGGTTAGGATGAGGATTAGGGTTAGGATTAGGTTTAGGGTGAGTGCTAGGCTGAGGATGAGAGTTAGGGTTAGTGTTTGGGTGAGGTTTAGGATTAGGTTTAGGTTTAGGGTGAGGGTTAGGATGAGTGTTAGGGTTACAGTGAGGGTGAGGGTTAGGGTAAGTGTGATGGTAAGGGTTAGGATTTGGGTTAGGGTGAGGGTGAGTTTTAGGGTTAGATTTATTGTTAGGGGGAAGGTTAGGTTGAGTGTTTGGGTTAGCGTTAGGGATAAGGTTAGGGTGAGGGTTAGGTTGAGGTTTAGGGTTAAGATTATGGCGAGGGTGAGGTTATGTGAGGGTTAGGGTTAGGGTTAAGCTTAGGGTTATGGTTAGGCTGACGGTGAGGTTGGGGGTGAGGATTAGGGTTAGGGTGATGGTTAGGGTTAGGGGTAGGGTGAGGGCGGGGGTGAGGATTCGGGTTAGGATTAGGGTTAGGGTGAGGGCTAGGGTGAGGGTGAGGGTTAGAGTAAGGGTTAGGCTTAGGCTTAGGTTTAGGCTGAGCGTGAGGTTGAGGGTGAGGGTTAGGCTTAGGGTGATGGTTATGTTTACTGTTAGGGTGAGGGTTAGGGTTAGTGTGAGGGTTCGTGTTAGGGTTAGGGTTAGTGTTAGGGTGAGGGTAAGTGTTAGGGTGAGGGTTATGATTAGGGTGAGGGTTAGGATTAGGGATATTGTTTGGGTTAGGGTTAGGTTACGGTTACGGTGATGTTGAGGGTTAGGGTTATCGTTAGGTTTAGGGTGAGATTTAGGGTTAGGGTTAGGGTTAGGGTGAGGGTTAGGGTTAGGTTTTGGGTTAGGGTGAGGGTGAAGGTTAGGTTTAGGGTTAGGGTTATTGTTATTGTTAGGGTTAGGGTTAGAGTTACGGTGATGGTTATGTTATGGTTTGCATGAGGTTTAGGGTTCGGGTTACAGTGAGGGTGAGAGTAAGGGTTAGGTTGAGGTTTAGGGTTAGGATTAGGGTTAGGGTGAGGTTTAGGGTCAGGGTTAGTGTTATGGTGAGGGTGAGGGTTAAGGTTAGGGTGAGGGTTAGGGATAGGATGAGGGTTAGGGTTAGGTTTAGGGTGAGGTTTAGCGTTAGGGTTAGGATTAGCGTTAGGTTGAGTGTGAGATATAGGGTTAGAATTAGGGTTAGGGGGAGGCTTATGGTGAGGGTTAGGGTTTGCGTTAGTGTTAGGGTTAGGGTGAGGGTGAGTTTTAGGTTGAGGTTTAGGTTTAGGGTTAGATTAGGTGTTATTGTTAGGGTTAGAGTTAGAGTTACGGTGAGGGTGAGGGTGAGGGTAACGGTGAGGGTTAGGGATAGCATGAGTGTTAGGGTTAGGGTGAGTGATAGGATGAGAGTGAGGGTTAGGGATAGGGTTAGGCTTAGGGTTAAGCTGAGAGTGAGGGTTAGGGTGAGGGTTAGGGTTAGGGTGAGGGTTAGGGTTAGGGTTAGAGTGACAGTTAGGTTTCGGGTTAAATTTAGGGTTAGTGTGAGGTTTAGGGTAACGGTTACAGTGAGGGTGAGGGTTAGGGTTAGGTTGAGAGTTAGGGTTAGGTTTAGGGTTAGGGTGAGGGTGAGGGTGAGGGTTAGGGTTAGTGTTAGGTATTAGCTTAGGATGAGGTTTAGTTTTAGGATTAGTGTTAGGGTGAGGGCTAGGGTGAGGGTCAGGTTTAGTGGTTGGGTTAGGGTGAGGTTTAGGGTTAGGTTTAGGGTTAGGGTTAGTGTGAGGGTGAGGTTTAGGGTTAGAGTTAGGGTTGGGGTGAGGCTAAGTGTGAGGGTTAGCATTAGGGTTAGTGTTAGAGTTAGGGTTACAGTGAGCGTTAGGTTGAGGGTGAGTGTTAGGCTTATTGTTAGGATTAGGATTCCGTTAAGGGTTAGGGTGAGGGTGAGGGTAAGAGTGAGCGTTAGGGTTAGGTTTAGGCGGAGGTTTAGGGTTAGTGTTAGGATTAGGGTTAGGCTGATTAAGAGGTATAGGGTTAGAGTTTCGGTTAGTGGGAGGGTTATGGTGAGGTTTAGGGTAAGGGTTAGGGTTAGTGTTAGGGTGAGGGTGAGGGTGAGGTTTAGTTTGAGGTTTAGGGTTAGGCTTAGTGTTATTGTTAGGGTTAGGGTTAGAGTTACAGTGAGGGTGAGGATGAGGGTAAGGTTGAGGATTAGGGATAGGATGAGGGTTAGGATTAGGGTGAGGTATAGGATGAGAGTTAGGGTTAAGGATAGGTTTAGGCTGAGGGTGAGGGTTAGTGTGAGGGTTAGGGTTAGGGTGAGGGTTAGGTTTAGGGTTAGGGTGAGAGTTAGGGTTCGAGTTAAGTTTAGGTTTAGGGTGAGGGTTAGGGTAAGCGTTACTGTGAGGGTGAGGAATAGGGTTAGGTTGAGGGTTAGGGATAGGGTTAGGGTGAGGTTTAGGGTTAGGGTGAGGGTGAGGTTTAGGGTTAGAATTAGGCTTAGGGTGTGGCTGAGGGTGAGGGTTAGGTTTAGGGTGAGTGTTAGAGTTAGTGTTACAGTGAGGGTTAGTGTGAGTTTGAGGGTTAGGCTTAGTGTTAGGATTAGGATTAGGGTGTTAGGGTGAGTGTGAGTGTTAGGGTTAAGGTTAGGTTTAGGGTTAGGGTTAGGCTTAGTGTAAGGTTGAGGGTGAGGGTTAGTGTTAGGATGAGATTTAGGAGTAGGGTTACGGTGAGAGTTAGTGTTCGGGTCAAGTTTAGGGTTATGGTGAGGGTTAGGGTTAGGGTTACGGTGAGGGTTAGATTGAGAATTAGGGTTAGGATTAGGGTTAGTGTGCGGGTTAGGTTGAGGATGAGGGTGAGGGCTAGGGTGAGGGTGAGGGTTAGAGTTAGGGTTAGGGTTAGGGTGAGGTTTAGGATTATGTGAGTGTTAGGGTTAGTGTGAGGTTTAGTGTTAGGGTTAGGTTTAGTGTTAAAGTGAGGGTAAGTGTTAAGGTGAGGGTTAATGTTAGGGTGATGGTTACGGTTAGGGTGAGGGTTAGGGTAGGGTTAGGGTTATTTTAAGGGTTAGGGTTAGGGTTAATATTACGGTGAGGGTGAGGGTTAGGGTTATGGTTAGGGTGAGGTTCAGTGTTAGGGTTAGGGTTAGAGTTAAGGTTAGGCTGAGGTTGAGGATTAGGGTTACAGATAGGGTAAGGGTGAGGCTGAGTTTGAGTGTTAGGTGTAGGGTTATTGTTAGAGTTAGGGTAAGGTTGAGGGTTTGGGTGAGGGTGAGGGTGAGGGTGAGCATTAGGCTTAGGGTGAGGATTTGGGTTAGTGTTAGGGTTAGGGTGAGTGTGAAGGTTATGGTTAGGGTTAGCCTAGGCTTCGGGTTAGGCTGAGATTGAAGGTGAGGTTGAGGTTTAGGGTTAGGTTGAGGGTTAGGGTTAGGGTTATGGTGAGAGTTAGGGTTCGATTAAGTTTAGGGTTAGGGTAAGGGTTACTCTGAGGGTGAGGGATATGGTTAGGTTGAGGGTTAGGGCTAGGTTTAGGGTTAGGGTGAGGGTGAGGGTGAGAGTTAGGGTTACTGTTAGGGTGAGGCTTATGATGAGATTTAGGGTTAGGATTAGGGTTAGGGTGAGGGCTAGGGTGAGGGTGAGGTTTAGGGTTAGGCTTAGGGTGAGGTTTAGTGTTAGGTTTAGGGTTAGGATTAGTGTGAGGGTGAGGTTTAGGGTTAGAGTTAGGGTTAGGGTGAGGCTGAGGGTGAGGGTTAGGTTTAGGGTTAGTGTTAGAGTTAGGGTAACATTGAGTTTTAGTGTGAGGCTGAGGGTTAGGCTTAGTGTTACGATTAGGATTCGGGTGTTAGGGTGAGTATGAGGGTTAGTGTTAGTGTTAGGTTTAGGCTTAGGGTTAGGCTTAGGGTAAGGGTGAGTGTGAGGGTTAGGGTTAGGGTGAGAGTTAGGGGTAGGGTTAGGGTGAGAGTTAAGGCTCGGGTTAAATTTAGGGTTAGGGTGAGGGTTAGGGTTAGGGTTACAGTGAGGGTGAGGGTTCTTTTTAGGTTAAGGGTTAGGGTTAGGCTTAGGTTTAGGGTGAGGGTTACGGTTAGGTTTAGGGTGAGGGTTAGGATGAGGATTAGTGTTAGGATTAGGGTTTGGGTGAGGGCTAGGGTGAGGTTTAGGATTAGTGTTTGGGTGAGGTTTAGGTTTAGTGTTAGAGTGTGGGTTAGGATATTTGTTAGGGTCACAGGGAGGGTGAGAGTTAGGGTTAGGGTGAGGTTTAGGGTTAGGATTTGGTTTAGGGTGAGGGTGAGTTTTAGGATTAAATTTAGGGTTAGGGGGAGGGTTAGGTCAAGAGTTAGGGTTAGGGTTAGTGTTAGAGTTAGGGTTACATTGAGTTTTAGTGTGAGGGTGAGGGTTAGGCTTAGTGTTAAAATTAGGATTCGTGTGTTCGGGTGAGTGTGAGGGTTAGTGTTAGGTTTAGGGTTAGGGTTAGGCTTAGGGTAAGGGTGAGGGTGATGGTTAGGGTTAGGTTGAGAGTTAGGGGTAGGGGTAGGGTGAGAGTTAGTGCTCAGGTTAAATTTAGGGTTAGGGTGAGTGTTAGGATTAGGGTTACAGTGAGGGTGAGGGTTATTGTTAGGTTGAGGGTTAGGGTTAGGCTTAGGATTAGGGTGAGGGTTAGGGTTAGGTTTAGGGTGAGGGTTAGGATGAGGATTAGTGTTAGGATTAGGGTTTGGGTGAGGGCTAGGGTGAGGGTTAGGATTAGTGTTTGGGTGAGGTTTAGGGTTAGGATTTGGGTTAGGGTGAGGGTGAGTTTTAGGATTAAATTTAGGGTTAGGGGAAGGTTTAGGTCAAGAGTTAGGGTTAGGGTTAGTGTCAGCGTTAAGGTTAGGGTGAGGGTTAGGTTGAGGTTTAGTGTTAGGGTTAGGGTTAGGATTAGGTTTAGGGTTAGGGTATGTGAGGGTTAGGGTTTGGGTTAGGCTTTGGGTTAGGGTAACGCTGAGGGTGAGGGTGGGGGTGAGGATTAGGGTTAGTGTGATGGTTAGGGTTAGGGTTAGGTTGAGGGTTACGATGAGGGATAGGGTTAGGATTATTGTTAGGGTGAGGGCTAGGATGAGGGTGAGGGTAAGGGTAAGGGTTAGGCTTAGGCTTAGGTTTAGGCTGAGCGTGAGGTTGAGGGTGAGGGTTAGGGTTAGGGTAATGTTTAGGTTTAAGTTTAGGGTGAGGGTTAGGACGAGGTTTAGGGTTAGTGTTAGGGTTAGGGTGAGGCTGAGGCTTAGGGTTACGGTTAGTGTTAGAGTTAGGGTTACAGTGAGGGTTAGTGTGACTGTAAGGGTTAGGCTAAGTGTTAGGATTAGGATTAGGGTAAGGGTTAGGGTGAGTGTGAAGGTTAGGTTAGGGTTAGGCTTAGGCTTAGGGTTAGGCTGAGGGTGAGGGTGAGGTTTAGGGTTAGGCTGAGAGTTAGGGGTAGGTTTAGGGTGAGAGTTAGTGTTCGGGTTAAGTTTAGGGTTAGGGTGAAAGTTAGGGTTAGGATTATGGTGAGTGTGAGTGTTAGTGTTAGGTTGAGGTTTAGTGTTAGGCTTAGGACTAGGGTTGGGTTTATGGTTAGGGTTGGGGTTATTGGGAGGTTTAGGATGAGGATTAGGGTTAGGATTAGGGTTTGGGTGAGGGCTCGGGTGAGGGCTCGGGTGAGGGTTAGTGTTTGGGTGAGGTTTAGTTTTAATGTTAGGTTTAGGATGAGGGTGAGTGTTACAGTGAGGGTGAGGTTTAGGGTTAGGTGAGGGTTAGGGTAAGGATTAGGGTTAGGGTGAGTGTATGTGAGGGTTAGTGTTAGGGTTAGGCTTAGGCTTAGGGTTAGGCTGAGGGTGTGGATGGGGGTGAGTATTAGTGTTAGGGTTATGGTTAGGGTTAGGGTTAGGGTGTGGTTTAGGATGAGGGATATGGTTAAGATTAGGTTTAGGGTGAGGGCTAGGGTGAGGGTGAGGGTCAGATTAAGGGTTAGGCTTTGGCTTATCTTTAGGCTGAGCATGAGGTTGAGGGTCTGGTTTAGGGTTAGGGTGATGTTTATTTTTATGGTTAGGTTGAAGGTTAAGATGAGGTTTAGGGTTAGGGTGAGGATGATGGTAAGGGTAAAGGTGAGGTTTAGCCTGAGGGTGAAGGTTAAGATAAGGGTGAGGGTGAGGGTTAGTTTTAGGGTTAGGGTTAGCATTAGGGTTATGGTTCTATTGAGGATTAGGTTTCGAGTTAGGGTTAGCGTTAGATTTAGGGTGAGGATGAGGGTTAAGTTTAGGGTGAGGATGAGGGTTAGAATTAGGATTAGGGTGAGGGCTAGGGTGAGGGTAAGGATTAGAGTTCGGGTTATGGTTAGGATGAGGTTTAGGATTAGGGTGCGTGTTAGGGTTAGTGTGAGGGTTAGTGTTAGGTTTAGGGTTAGTATTAGTATGAGGGTAAGTGTTAGGGTGACGGTTAATGTTATACTGAGGGTTCTGGTTAGGGTGAGGTTTAGGGTTTGGGTTAGGGTTATTGTTAGGGTCAGGGTTAGTGTCAGGGTTGGATTGAGGATTAGTGTTAAGGTTAGTGTGAGGTTTAGGGTGAGGATGATTATTAGGGTTAAGGTGAGGGCTAGGGTGAGGTACAGGGTTAGTTTTAGGGTGAATTTTAGGGTTAGGGTGATGGTTAGAGTTAGTGTTAGCATTAGTGTTAGCGTTAGGCTTTGTGTTAGGGTGAGGGTAAATGTTAGGGTGAAGGTGAGGTTTAGGGTGAGGGTTATGTTTAGGGTGAGTGTTAGAGGTAGGGTTAGGGTTATTGTTAGGGTTAGTGTTAGGGTTACTGTTACGGTGAGGGTGAGGTTTAGGGTTAGGTTTAGGGTTAGGATGAGGTTTAGGTTTAGGCTTAGGGTTAGAGTTAGGGTTAAGGTGAGGGTGAGGTTTAGGGATTGAGTTAGGGATAGTGATAGGGTTAGGGATAGGGTCAGGGTTAGGGTTAAGCTTAGGCTTAGGCTTAGGCTGAGGCCGAGCATGAGGGTGAGGTTTAGGGTTAGGGTTAGTGTGATGGTTAGGGTTAGGGTTAGGAAGAGGTTTAGGATGAGGTTTAGGGTTAGGATTAGGTTTAGGGTGAGGGCTAGGTTGAGGGTTAGGGTGAGATTTAGGGATAGGTTTAGGTTTAGGATTTGGGTTAAGGTGAGGGTGAGTGTGAGGTTTAGGGTTAGGGTTAGGGTGAGGCTTAGGGTTAGGGTAAGGGTTAGTTTTAGTGTTTGGGTTAGGGTGTGGGTGAGGCTGAGGATTAGGGTTAGGTTTAGGGTTAGGTTTAGGGTTTGGTTTAGGTTTAATATTAGGGTTAGGGTTAGGGTTACCTTGAGGGTTAGGGTTAGGGTTAGGGTTAGGGTTAGGCTGTGGGTGAGGGTGGGTGTGAGGATTAGTTTTATGGTTAGTTTTAGGGTTATTGTTAGTGTTGTGGTTAGGGTTGAGTTTGAAGTTAGGGTGAGGCTGAGGCTGAGGGTTATGGTTAGGGTTAGGATTAGGGTTAGGGTTAGTGTTATTGTTAGGGTTAGGATTAAAATTACAGTGAGGTTGAAGTTGAGGATGAGGATAAGTTTTAGGGTTAGGGTTAGGGTGAGGTATAGTGTTAGAGTTATTGTTAGGGGGAGGGTTATGGGGAGGTTTAAGGTTAGGGTTAGTGTTAGGGTTAGGGTGAGGGTGAGGGTTAGGTTGAGATTTAAGGATATGGTTAGGATTATTGTTAGGGTTACCGTAGTATGAGGGTTAGGGTAAGGTTTTGGCTTAGGCTTAGGGTTAGGCTGAGGGTGAAGGTGGGGTTGAGGATTAGGGTTAGGGTAATGTTTAGGGTTAGGGTTAGTGTTATTGTTAGGGATAGGTTTCGAGTTATTGTGAAGGTGAGGGTGTGGGTGAGGTTTAGGGTTTGGGTTAGGGTGGAGTTTACGGTTAGGGTTAATGTTAGTGTTAGTGTTTGAGTTAGGGTGAGGGTGAGGTTTAGGGTTAGATATAGGATTAGGGGGAGGGTTAGGGTTAGGCTTAGGGTTAGGGTTACAGTTAGGTTGAGGTTTAGGGTTAGGGTTAGGTTTAGAGTTAGACTTACTGTGAGGGTGAGTGTTAGGGTTACGGTTAGGGTTAGGGTTAGGGTGAAGTTTAGGGTTAGTGTAAGGGTTAGGGTTAAGGTGAGGGTTAGGGTGAGGCTAAGGCTTAGTGTTAGAATTAGGATTAGTGTAAGGGTTAGGGTGAGTTTGAGGGTTATGGTTAGGGTTAGGCTTAGGGTTAGGCTAGGCATGAGGTTGAGGGTTAGGGTTAGGGATAGGGTGAGGTTTAATGTTAGGGTTAGGGTTAGAATTAAGGTTAGGTTGAGGGTGAGGTTTAGGGGTATAGTTAGGGTCAGGGTGAGGGTTAGGGTTAGGGTGAGGGTTAGGGTGGGGGTGACGGTTAGGGTAAAGTTGAGTTTTAGGCTGAGGGTCAGGTTTATGGTAAGGGTGAGGGTTAGGTTTAGGGTGAGGGTTAGGGTTACAGTTTGGGTGAGGGTGAAGGTTAGATTGAGGATTAGTATTAGGGTTAGTGTGTGGTTTAGAGTGAGAATGAGAGTTAGGGTTAGGGTGAGGGCTAGGGTGAGGGTGAGGGTGACGGTTAGATTGAGGAATAGTGGTAGGGTTACTGTGAGTTTTATTGTGAGGATGAGGTTTAGGGTCAGGTTTATGATTATGATTAATATTAGGGTTAGGCTTAAGGAGAGGGTTAGGGTGAGGGTGAGTTCAGGATTAGTGTTCGGATTAGGATTAGGGTTAGGGTTAGGGTGAGTGTGAGGGTTAGAATTAGGTTTAGGTTTAAGCTTAGTGTTTGGCTGAAGGTGAGGGTGAGTGTGAGGGTTACCGTTAAGGTGAGAGTTAGGGGTAGGTTTAGGATGAGAGTTAGAGTTCAGGTTATGTTTAGGTTTAGGGTGAGGGTTAGGTTTAGAGTTACAGTGAGGGTGAGGTTAGGGTTAGGTTGAGGGTTAGGGTTAGGCTTAGGATTAGGTTGAGGTTTAGTGTAAGTGTTAGGGTGAGGGTTAGTATGAGGATTATTGTTAGGATTAGGGTTCGGGTGAGGGCTAGGCTGAGGATGAGGGTTAGGATTAGTGTTTGGGTGAGGTTTAGGGTTAGGGTTAGGGTGAGGGTTAGGATATGTGTTAGGGTCACAGTGAGGTTGAGGGTTAGTGTTAGGGTGAGGGTTAGGTTCAGGATTTGCGTTACGGTCAGGGTGAGTTTTAGGATTATATTTAGAGTTAGGGGGAGGGTTAGGTCAAGGGTTAGGGTTAGGGTTAGTGTTAGGGTTAAAGTTAGGGTGAGGGTTAGTTTGAGGTTTAGGGTTAGGTTTAGGGTTAGGATTAGTGTTATGGTTAGGGTGTGTGAGGCTCTGGGTTAGGGTTAGGCTTAGAGTTAGGATTATGCTGAGGGTGTGGGTGGGGTGAGGATTAAGGTTAGGGTGATGGTTAGGGTTAGCATTAGGGTGAGGGTTAGGATGAGGGATAGGGTTAGGATTATTGTTAGGGTGAGGGCTAGGGTGAGTGTGAGGGTAAGGGTAAGGTTAGGCTTAGGCTTAGGTTTAGGCTGAGCATTATTGTGAGGGTGAGGGTTGGGTTAGAGTGATGGTTAGGTTTACGGTTATGGTGAGAGTTAGGATGAGGTTTAGGGTTAGGGTGAGGATGATGGTAATGGTAAAGGTGAGGTTTAGGCTCAGGGTGAGATTTAAGATTAGGGTGAGGTTTAGGATTAGGTTTAGGATTAGGGTTAGGGTTAGGGTGAGGGTTCGATTGAGCTTTAGGGTTAGGGTTAGGGTTAGTGTGAGGTTTAGGGTGAGGATGAGGTTTAGGGTTAGGGTGAGGGTGAGGGTTAGAATTAAGGTTAGGGTGAGGGCTAGGTTGAGGGTGAGGGTTAGAGTTAGTGTTAGGGGTAGGGTGAGGTTTAGGATTAGGGTGAGGGTTAGGGTTAGTGTGAGGGTTAGGGTTAGGGTTACGGTTAGTGTTAGGGTGAGAGTAAGTGTTAGTGTGACTGTTAATGTTATCGTGAGGGTTCTGGTTAGGGTGAGGTTTAGGGTTAGGGTTTGGGTTATTGTGAGTGTTGGGGTTAGGGTTACGTTTACGGTGTGGGTGAGGTTGAGGGTTAGGATTAGGTTAGGGTGAGGTTTAGTGTTAGGGTTAGGGTGAGAGTTAGGTTTAGGGTGAGGGTGAGGTTTAGGGCTAGAGTTAGGGTTAGGGTGAGTGTTAGGGTTAGGGTGAGGGTTAGGGTGTGGGTGACGGTAAGGGTAAAGGTGAGGGTTAGGCTGAGGGTGAGGGTTAAGGTAAGGGTGAGGGTGAGGGTTAGAGTGAGGGTTAGGTTTAGGGTTAGGATGAAGATGAGGGTTAAATTGAGGATTAGTACTTGGGTTAGTGTGAGCTTTAGGGTGAGGATGAGGATTAGGGTTAAGGTGAGGGCTATGGTGAGGGTGAGGCTTAGGGGTAGTGTTAGGGTCAGGTTTAGGGGTAGGGTGAAGATTAGGATTAGTGTGAGCATTAGTGTTAGCATTAGGGATAGTGTTAGGGTGAGGGTAAATGTTAGGGTTAAGGTGAGGGTTAGGGTGAGGGTTAGGGTTAGGGTTAGGGTTATTGTTAGGGTTAGGGTTAGGGTTACTGTGAGGGTGATGGTTAGAGTTAGGTTTAGGTGAGGTTTAGGTTTAGGGTTAGGGTTAGAGTTGGGTTTAGTGTGAGGGTGAGGTTTAGGGTTAGAGTTAGGGATAATGTTATGTTTGGGGATAGGGTGAGGGTTAGGGTTAGGCTTAGGCTAAGGCTTAGGCTTAGGACCAGCATGAGGGTGAGGGTTAGGGTGATGGTTAGGGTGAGGGTTAGGGTTAGTTTTATAATGAGGTTTAGGTTGAGGTTTAGGCTTAAGATTAGTTTTGGGGTGAGGGCTAGTGTGAGGGTTAGGGTGAGGCTTAGGGATAGGTTTAGGTTTAGAATTTGCATTATGGTGAGGGTGAGTGTGAGGGTTAGGATTAGGGTTAGGCTTAGGGTTAGGGTGAGGGTTAGTGTTAGGGTTTGTGTTAGGGTGAGGGTGAGGCTGAGGATTAGGGTTAGCTTTAGGGTTTGTTTTAGGGTTAGGGTTATTGTTAGAGTTTGGGTTAGGGTTAGGGTTACCTTGAAGGTTTGGGTTAGGTTTAGGGTTAGTGCTATGGTTAGGCTGAGGGTGAGGGTGGGTGGGGAGGATGAGGGTTAGGGTTAGGTTTAGGGTTATTGTTAGTGCTATGGTTAGGGTTAAGTTTGCTGTGAGGGTGAGGCTGAGGTTGAGGGTTATGGTTAGGGTTAGGATTAGGGTTAGGGTTAGTGTTATTGTTAGGGTTAGGGTTAGAGTTACAGTGAGGTTGAGGTTGAGCGTGAGGGTTAGGTTTATAGTGAGGTTTAGGGTTAGAGTTAGGTTTAGGGTTAGGGTGAGGGTGATGTTTATGGTTAGAGTTAGTGTTAGGGGGATGGTTAGGGTGAGGTTTAGGGTTAGGATTAGTGTTAGGGTTAGGGTGAGGGTGTGTGTTAGGTTGAGGTTTAGGGATAGGGTTAGGGTTAGGATTAGGGTTAGGGTCAGCTTGAGTATGAGGGTTAGGGTGAGGGTTAGGCTTAGGCGTAGGGTTAGGCTGAGGGTGAGGGTGAGGGTGAGGATTAGGGTTTGGGTGATGGTTAGGGTTAGGTTTAGTGTTATTTTTTGGGTTAGAGTTCGAGTTACGGTGAAGGTGAGAGTGGGGGTGAGGCTTAGGGTTAGGGTTAGGGTGGGGTTTATGGTTAGTGTTAGGGTTACCGTTAGGGTGAGGGTGAGGGTTAGGATTCGATATAGGATTACGGTGAGGGTTAGGATGAGGTTTAGGGTTAGGGTTAGTGTTAGGGTTAGGGTGAGGATGAGGTTTATGATTAGATATAGGGTTAGGGTTAGGGTTACGGTTAGGGTGAGGTTTAGGGTTAGGGTTAAAGTTAGGGTTAGAGTTACGGTGAGGGTCAGGGTTAGGGTTTCAGTTAGGGTTAGAGTTAGGGTGAGGTTTAGCGTTAGGGTTAGGGTTAGAAATACATGAAGGTGAGGGTGCAGGTGAGTGTGAGGTTTAGGGTTAGAGTTAGAGTTAGGGTTAGGCTGAGTGTTAGCTTTAGGGTTAGTGTTAGAGTTAGGGTTATGGTGAGGGTTAGGGTGAGGGTGAGGGTAAGGCTTAGTGTTAGGATTAGGATTAGGGTAAGGGTTAGGGTGAGTGTGAGGTTTAGGGTTAGGGTTAGAGTTAGGCTTAGGGTTAGGCTGAGTATGAGGTTGAGTGTGAGGGTTAGGGTTAGGTATATGGTGAGGTTTAGTGTTAGGGTTAGCTTTAGAGTTAGGGTTAGGTTGAGGGTGAGGTTTACCGGTAGGGTTAGGGTAAGGGTGAGGTTTAGGGTTAAGGTGAGGGTGAGAGTTAAGGTTAGGATTAGGGTTAGGGTGAGGGCTAGGGGGAGGGTGAAGTTTAGGGTTACTGTTAGGTTAAGGTTTAGGGTTAGGGTTAGTGTTTTGGTTAGGGTTAGGATGAGGGTAAGGGTTAAGATGATGGTTGGGCTGAGGGTGAGTGTTTGGTTTAGGGTTAGGATTAGGGTTAGGTTTAGAGTTAGGATTAGTGTTATTGTTAGGGTTAGGGTTAGAGTTATGGTGAGGGTGAGGTTGAGCGTGAGGTTGAGGGTTAGGTTTAGATTTAGGGTAATTTGGAGGGTTAGTTCAAGTGTTGATGTTAGGGATAGTGTTAGGGTTAAGGTTAAGGTTAGTTTTAGGTTGAGGTTTAGGTATAGGGTAAGGTTTAGTGTTAGGATTAGGGTTAGGGTGAGCGTGAGTGTGATAGTTAGGTTTAGGGTTAGGGTTAGGCTGAGGGTGAGGGTGGGGGTGAGGATTAGGGTTAGGGTGATGATTAGGGTTAGGGTTAGAGTGAGGATTAGGATGAGGGTTAGGGTTAGGATTAGGGTTAGGATGAAGGCTAGGGTGAGGCTGAGGTTTAAGGTAAAGGTTAAGCTTAGACTTAGTTTTAGGCTGAGCACGAGGTTGAGGGTGAGTGTTAGGGTTACAGATAGGTTGAGGTTTAGTGTTAGGGTTAGGGTTAGATTTAGGGTTAGGGGGAGGGTGAGGTTTAGGGGTAGGGTTAGGGTCAGTGTGAGGGGTAGGGATAGGGTGAGGTTTAGGGTGGGGTGACGGTATTGGTAAAGTTTAGAGTTACGCTGAGGTGAGGGTTATTGTAAGGTTGAGGGTTAGGTTTATGGTGAATGTTAGGGTTTGGTTTAGGGTGAGGGTGAGGGTTAGATTGAGGATTAGTGTTAGGGTTAGTTTGAGGTTTAGGGTGAGGATGAGGGTTAGGGTTTGGTTGAGATCTAGGGTGAGAGTGAGGGTGAGGGTTAGATTGAGGGTTAGTGTTAGGTTTAGTGTGAGGTTTAGGGTGAGGATGAGGTTTAGCGTTAGGGTTAGGATTAATATTAGTGTTAGGCTTAAGGTGAGGGTGAGGGTGAGCGTGAGGTTTAGGGTTAGTGTTAGGATTAGGATTAGGGTTAGGGTTATGGTGACGGTGAGGTTTAGGGTTACGGTTAGGGTGAGGTTTAGGGTTAGGGTTAAGGTTAGGGTTAGAGTTATGGTGAGGGTGAGGGTTAGGGTTAGGGTTAGGGTTAGTGTTAGGGTGAGGTTTAGGGTTAGATTTAGGGTTAGCATTACAGTGAGGGTGAGGATGCAGCTGAGTGTGAGGTTTAGGGTTAGAGTTAGGGTTAGGATTAGGCTGAGTGTTTGGGTTAGGGTTAGTGGTAGAGTTAGGGTTATAGTGAGGGTTAGGGTGAGGGTCAGGGTAAGGCTTACTGTTAGGATTAGAATTAGGGTAAGTGTTAGGGTGAGTGAGGGTTAGAGTTAGGGTTAGAATTAGGCTTAAGTTTAGGCTGAGCATGAGGTTGAGTGTGAGGGTTAGGGTTCTGGATAGGGTGAGGTTTAGTGTTAGGGTTACCTTTAGAGTTAGGGTTAAGTTGAGGGTGAGGTTTAGGGGTAGGGTTAGGGACAGGGTGAGGGTTAGGTTTAGGGTTAGGGTGACGGTGAGGGTTAGATTGAGGATTAGTGTTAGATTTAGTGTGAGGATGAGGGTTAGGGTTAGGGTGAGGGCTAGGGTGAGGATGAGGGTGAGGGTTAGATTGGGGATTAGTGTTACGGTTAGTGTGCGGTTTATGGTGAGGATGAGGGTTAGGGTTAGGGTTAGGGTTAGGATTAATGTTAGGGTTAGGCTTAAGGTGAAGGATAGGGTGAGGGTGAGGTTTAGGGTTAGTGTTAGGATTAGGATTAGGGTTAGGTTTAGGGTGAGTGTGAGGGTTAGGGTTAGGTTTAGGGTTAGGCTTAGTGTTAGGCTGAAGGTGAGGGTGAGTGTGAGGGTTAGGATTAGGGTGAGAGTTAGGGTTCGGGTTAATTTTAGGGTTAGAGTGAGGGTTATGGTAAGGGTTACAATGAGGGTGAGTGTTAGGGTTAGGTTGAGGGTTAGGGTTAGGGTTAGGGTGAGACTTAGGTTTTGATTTAAGTTTTGCTTAGGGTAAGGGTTATGGTAAGGTTTACAGTGAGGGTCTGTGTTAGGGTTAGGTTGAGGGTTAGGGTTAGGGTTAGAGTTAGGGTGAGGGTGAGGGTGAGGGTTAGGGTTAGGGTTAGGGTTAGGGTGATGCTGATGGTTAGGGTTAGTGTTAGCCTTAGAGTTAGGGTTACATTGAAGGTTAGGGTGAGGGTGAGGGTTAGGCTCAGTGTTAGGATTAGGATTAGGGTAAAGTTTAGGGTGAGTGTGAGGGTTAGAGTTAGTGTTAGGTTTAGGCTTAGTGTTAGGCTGAAGGTGAGGGTTAGGGTGAAGTTTAGGGTCAGGGTGAGTGTTAGGGTTGGGGTTAGTGTGAGAGTTAGGGTAAGGGTTAAATTGAGGGTGAGTGTTATTGGTAGGATGAGGGTTAGCGTTAGGGTTAGGGTGAGAGTTAGGGTTTGGTTTAAGTTTAGGGTTAGGGTTAGGGTTACGGTAAGTGTGAGGGTTAGTGTTAGGTTGAGGGTTATGGTTAGGCTTAGGATTAGGGTGAGGGTTAGGGTTAAGGTGAGGTTTAGGGATAGGGTTAGTGTTATTGTTAGGGTTAGGGATAGGATGAGGGTTAGATTGAGGATTAGTGTTAGGTTTAGTGTGAGGTTTAGGCTTAGGATGAGGATTAGGGTTAGGGTGAGGGCTAGGATTAGGGTGAGGGTTAGGGTTAGTGTTAGGGTGAGTTTTAGGGTTAGGAAAATGGTTAGAGTTAGTGTGAGCATTAGTGTTGCGTTAGGGTTTGTGTTAGGGTGAGGGTAAATGTTAGGGTGATGGTGAGGGATAGGGTTAGATTAGGGTTATTGTTATTGTTAGAGTTAGGGTTACTGTTACGGTGAGTGTGATGGTTAGGGTTAGGTTTAGGGTTAGGGTGAGGTTTAGGTTTAGAGTTAGGGTTAGTGTGAGTGAGAGGTTTAGGGTTAGAGTTAGGGTTAGTGTTAGGGTTAGGGATAGGGTGAGGGTTAGGCTTAGGCTTAGGCTTAGGCTTAGGCTGAGGCCGAGCATGAGGGTGAGGGTTAGGGTTAGGGTTAGGGAGACGCTTAGGGTTAGGGTTATTGTGAGATTCAGGATGAGGTTTAGGGTTAGGATTAGGTTTAGGGTAAGGGCTAGGATTAGGGTTAGCTTGAGGTTTAGGGATAGGTTTAGGTTTAGGATTTGGGTTAGGTTGAGGGTGAGTGTGAGGGTTAGGGTTAGGGTTAGGGTGAGATTTATTTTTAGGGTGAGGGTTCGTGTTAGGGTTTGGGTTAGGGTGAGGTTGAGGCTGAGGATTAGGTTTAGGTTTAAGTTTAGGTTTAGGGTTTCGTTTAGGTTTAATGTTAGTGTTAGGGTTAGGTTTACCTTGAGGGTTAGGGTTAGGGTTAGGGTTAGGGTTAGGCTGAGTGTGAGGGCGAGTGTGAGGATTAGGGTTAGGGTTAGGGTTAGCATTATTGTTAGTGTTATGGTTAGGGTTAAATATGCAGTCAGGGTGAGGCTGAGGGTGAGGGTTATGGTTAGGATTAGGATTAGGGTTAGGGTTAGTGTTATTGCTAGGATTAGGGTTAGAGTTAGGGTTAGGGGGAGGTTTATGGTGAGGTTTAGAGTTTGGATTAGTGTTAGTGTTAGGTTGAGGGTGAGGGTTAGGTTGCTGTTTAGGGATAGGGTTAGGGTTAGGATTAGGTTTAGGGTGAGTGTGAGTATGAGGGTTAGCCTGAGGGTTAGGCTTAGGCTTAGGGTTAGGTTTTGGGTGAGGGTGGGGGTGAGGATTAGGATTAGGGTGATGTATAGGGTTAGGGTTAGTGTTATTGTTAGGATTAGGGTTCGAGTTATGGTGAAGTTGAGGGTGCAGGTGAGGGTTAGGTTTTTGGTTAGAGTGGGTTTTATGTTTATGTTTAGGGTTAGTGTGAGGGTGAGGGTGAGTTTTAGGGTTAGATATAAGGTTAGGGGGAAGGTTAGGGTTAGGGTTAGTGTTAGGGTTAGGGTGAGGGTGAGGTTTAGGGTTAGATATAGCACTAGGGGGAGGGTTAGGGATAGCGTTAGAGTTAGGGCTAGGGTTATGCTTATGGTGAGGTTTAGGATTAGGGTTAGGGTTAGAGTTACTGTGAGGGTGAGGGTTAGGGTTACGGTAAGGGTTAAGGTTAGGGTGAGGTTTAGGGTTAGGGTTAGGGTTAGGGTTAGAATTACGGTGAGAATGATGGTGGGGGTGAGTGTGAGATTTAGGGTTCGAGTTAGGGGTAGGGTGAGGATGAGGGTTAGGGTTAGGGTTAGCGTTAGTGTTAGGGTTATGGTGAGGGTTAGGGTGAGCGTGAGGGTAAGGCTTAGTGTTAGAATTAGGATTAGGGTAAGTGTTAGGGTGAGTGTGAGGTTTAGGTTAGGGTTAGGCTTAGGGTTAGGCTGAGCATGATGTTGAGGGTGAGGGTTAGGGTTAGGGATAGGGTGAGGTTTAGTTTTAGGGTTAGGGTTAGAGTTAGGCTTAGGTTGAGGGTGAGGTTTAGGGGTAGGGTTAGAGTCAGGGTGAGGTTTAGGGTTAGGGTGAGGGTTAGCGTGGGGGTGACTGTACGGGTAAAGGTGAGGGTTAGGCTGAGAGTGAGGGTTAGTTTTAGAGTGAGGGTTAGGGTTAGGATTAGGGTGAGGGTGAGGGTTAGATTGAGTATTAGTGTTAGGATTCGTGTGAGGTTTAGGGTGAGGATTAGGTTTAGGGTTAGGGTTAGGATTAATATTAGGGTTAGACAAAGTGAGGGTTAGGCTGAGGGTGAGGTTTAGAGTTAGTGTTGGATTAGGATTAGGGTTAGGGTTAGGGTGAGTGTGAGGGTTAGTGTTAGTGTTAGGTTTAGGCTTACTCTTAGGCTGAAGGTGAGGTTGAGGGTGAGGGTTAGGGTTAGGGTGAGTGTTAAAGTTAGGGTTAGGGTGAGAGTTAGGGTTCGGGTTAGGTTTAGGGTTAGGGTGAGGGTTACGGTAAGGGTTACAGTGAGGTTGAGGGTTAGGGTTAGATTGAGGGTTAGGTTTCGTGTTAGGGTGAGGGTTAGGATCTGCGTTAGAGTTAGGATTAGGGTTAGTGTGAGGGCTAGGGTGAGGGTGAGGTTTAGGTTTAGGGTTAGGGTGAGATTTAGGGTTAGGTTTAGGGTGAGGGTTAGGGTGAGGGTGAGGTTTAGGGTTAGTGTTAGGGTTAGGGTGAGGCTGTGGGTTAGGGTTAGGGTTAGGGTTAGTGTTAGAGTTAGGGTTTCGGTGAGGGTTAGGGTGAGGATGAGTGTAAGGCTTAGTTTTAGTATTAGGATTAGGGTAAGGGTTAGTGTGAAGGTGAGGGTTAGTTTTAGGGTTAGGACTAGGTTTAGGGTTAGGCTTAGGGTGAGGGTGAGGTTGATGGTTAGGGTTACTGTGAGAGTTTCGGGTAGGGTTTTTGTGAGAATTAGGGTTCAGGTTAAATTTAGGGTTAGGCTGAGGGTTAGGGTTAGTGTTACAGTGAGGGTGAGGGTTAGGGTCAGGTTGAGGGTTAGGGTTAGGCTTAGGATTAGGGTGAGGTTTAGGGTGAGTGTTAGGATGAGGATTTGGGTTAGGATTAGGCTTAAGGTGAGGGCTCGGGAGAAGGTGAGAGTTAGGTTTTGGGATAGGGTTAGGTTTAGGGTTAGGGTTAGGGTTAGGTTGAGGGTTAGGATGAGGTTTAGGGTTAAGGTGAGGGTGAGAATTAGGGTTTTGGTGAGGGTTAAGGATAGGATTAGGGTTACAGTGAGGGTGAGGGTTCGATTGAGCATTAGGGTTAGGGTTACGGTTAGTGTGAAGTTTAAGGTGAGGATGAGGGTTAGGGTTAGGGTGAGGGTGAGGGTTAGAATTAGATTTAGGTTGAGTGCTAGAGTGAGGGTTAGGGTGAGGGTTAGGATTAGGTTTTGGTTTAGGATTTGGATTAGAGTGAGGTTGAGTGTGAGGTTTAGGGTTATGGTTAGGCTTAGGCTTAGGGTTAGGTGAGGGTTAGTGTTAGGGTTTGGGTTAGGGTGAGGTTGAGGCTGAGGATTAGGGTTTGGTTTAGGGTTAGGGTTAGTGTTAGTGTTAGGGTTAGGGTTAGGGTTACCTTGAGGGTTAGGGTTAGGTTTAGGTTTAGGGTTAGGGTTAGGCTGAGTGTGAGGATGGGGTGAGGATTAGGGTTAGGGTTAGGGTTAGGGTTGTTGTTAGTGTTATGGTTAGGGTTAAGTTTGCAGTGAGGGTGAGGCTGAGGGTGAGAGTTATTGTTACGGTTAGGATTAGGGTTAGGGTTAGTGTTATTGCTAGGGTTAGGGTTAGAGTTACAGTGAGGTTGAGGGTGAGGGTTAGGTTTAGGGTTAGGTTTAGGGTTAGAGTTAGTGTTAGGGTTAGGGTGAGGATGAGGTTTAGGGTTAGAGTTAGGGTTATGGGGAGGTTTAAGGTGAAGTTTCGGGTGAGGGTGAGGGTTAGGATGAGGGTTAGGGTTAAGGTGAGGGTGAGAGTTAGGTTTATGTTGAGGGTTAGGGTTAGGATTACGGTTACAGTGAGGGTGAGGGTTATTGTTAGGGTTAGGGTGAGGGTGAAGGTTAAGGTTAGAGTGAGGTTTAATTTTAGGGTTAGGGTTAGAGTTAGGATTAGGGTGAGGGTGAGGTTTAGGTTTAGATTTAGGGTAAGGGTGAGGCTGAGGTTGAGATTTGGGTTTAGGGTTAGTGTTAGAGTTATGGTTAGGGTGAGGGTTAGGGTGAGGGTGAGGGTGAGGGTTAGGCTTAGTGTTATGATTAGGATTAGGGTAAGTGTTAGGGTGAGTGTGATGGTTAGGGATACGGTTTGGCTTAGGCTTAGGGTTAGGTGAGAGTGAGGGTGAAGGTGAGGGTGAGGGTTAAGTTGAGGGTTAAGGTTAGTTGTAGGGTGAGAGTTAGGGTTCGGTTAAGTTTAGTGTTAGGGTGAGGGTTAGGGTTAGGATTAGGGTTAGGGTGAGGGCTAGGCTGAGGGTGAGGTTTAGGGTTAGTGTTAGGGTAAGATTTAGGGTTATGGTTATGGTTTGGTTTAGGGTTAGGATGAGGGTTAGGGTTAAGATTATGGTTGGGGTGAGGGTGAGTGTGAGGTTGAGGGTTACGGTTAGATTTAGGGTTAGTTGAAGGGTTAGTTCGAGGGTTAATGTTAGGGTTAATGTTAGGGTTAAGGTTAAGGTTAGGTTGAGGTTAAGGTTTAGGGTTAGGGTTACGGTTAGGATTAGGTTTAGGGTGAGGGCTAGGGTGAGGGTGAAGTTTAGGGTAAGGGATAAGCTTAGGCTTAGGTTTAGGCTGAGCATGAGGTTTAGAGTGAGGGTTTAGCTTAGGGATAGGGTGAGGTTTAGTGTTAGGGTAAGTGTTAGAGTTAGGATTAGGGTGAGGGTGAGGTTTAGGGGTAGGGTTAGGGTCAGGGAGAGGGCTAGGATTAGGGTGAGTGTTAGGATGGGGGTGACGGTAAGGGTAAAGGTGAGAGTTAGGCTGAGGGTGAGGGTTATGGTAAAGGTGAGGGTTAGGTTTATGGTGAGGGCTAGGGTTAGGGTTAGGGTGAGGGTGAGGGTTAGATTGAGGATTAGTGTTAGGGTTAGTGTGAGGTTTAGGGTTGAGGATGAGGTTAAGGGTTAGGGTTAGGGTTAGGAAAAATGTTAGGGTTAGGCTTAAGGTGAGGGTGAGGGTGAAGGTGAGGTTTAGGGTTAGTGTTAGGATTAGGATTAGGGTAGGTTTAGGGTGAGTGTGAGGTTTAGGGTTAGTTTTAGGGTTAGGCTTAGTGTTAGGCTGAAGGTGAGGGTGAGGGTGAGGGTTATGGTTAGGTTGAGTGTTAGGGTTAGGGTGAGATGTAGGATTCAAGTTAAGTTTAGGGTTAGGTTGAGGGTTAGGTTAAGGGTTAAATTGAGGGTGAGGGCTACGGTGAGGGTGAGGTTTAGGTTTAGGGTTAGGGTGAGGTTTAGGCTTAGGTTTAGGGTTAGGGTTAGGGTGAGGGTAAGGCTTAGGCTTAGAGTTAGCGTTAGGGTGAGGCTGAGGGTGAGGGTTAGGGTTAGGGTTAGTGTTGGAGTTAGGGTAACTGTGAGGGTTAGAGTGAGGTTGATGGTAAGGCTTAGTGTTAGGATTAGGATTAGGTTAAGTGTTAGGTTGTTTGTGAGGGTTAGGGTTAGGGTTAGGCTTAGGCTTGGGGTTAAGCATAGGGTGAGGGTGAGGGTGAGTGTTAGGGTTAGGGTGAGAGTTAGGGGTAGGGTTAGGGTGAGAGTTATGGATCGGGTTAAGTTTAGGGTCAGAGTGACGGTTAGGGTTAGGGTTATAGTGAGGGTGAGGGTTAGGGTTAGTTTGAGGTTTAGGGTTAGGCTTAGGATTAGGGTGAGTGTTAGTGTAATGTTACGATGAGGGTTAGGATGAGGATTAGGGTTATGATTAGGGTTCGGGTGAGCGCTAAGTGTCTGGTTGAGTGTTAGGATTAGTGATTGGGTGAGGTTTTGGGTTAGGTTTAGGGTGAGGTTTAGGATATGGGTCAGGGTTACAGTGAGGGTGAGGGTTAGGGTTAGGTTGAGGTTTAGGGTTAGGATTTGGGTTAGGGTGAGGGTGAGTTTTAGGATTATATTTAGGGTTAGGGGGAGGGTTAGGTCAACGGTTAGGGTTAGGGTTAGTATTAGGGTTAAGGTTAGGTTGAGAGTTAGGTTGAGGTTTAGGTTTAGGTTTAGGATTAGGGTTAGGGTAAGGCTATGTGAGAGTCAGGGTTAGGCTTAGACTTAGGGTTAGGGTTGTGCTGAGGGTGAGGGTGGGGGTGAGGATTAGCGTTAGGGTGATAGTTAGGGTGAGGGCTAGGGTGAGGGTGAGGGTAAGGGTAAGGGTTAGGCTTAGGCTTAGGTTTAGGCTGAGCATGAGGTTGAGGGTGAGTGTTAGCGTTAGGGTGATGGTTAGTTTTATGGTTAGGGTGAGGGTTAGGATGAGGTTTAGGGTTAGGGTGAGGATGATGGTAAGGGTAAAGGTGAGGTTTAGGCTGAGGGTGAGGATTAAGTTAAGGGTGAGGGTTAGGATTAGGTTTAGGGTTATGTTTAGGGTTAGTGTGAGGGTTCGATTGAGCATTAGGGTTAGAGTTATGGTTAGTGTGAGGTTTAGGGTGAGGATGAGGATTAGGGCTAGTGTGAGGGTGAGGGTTAGAATTAGAGTTAGGTTGAGTGCTAGTGTGAGGGTTAGGGTGAGGGTTAGGTATAGGTTTAGGTTTAGGATTTGGATTAGGGTGAGTTTGAATGTGAGGGTTAGGGTTCAGGTTAGGCTTAGGGTTAGGGTGAGGGTTAGTGTTAGCGTTTGGGTTAGGGTGAGGTTGAGGCTGAGGATTAGGGTTAGGTTTAGGGGTTCGTTTTGGGTTAGGGTTAGGGTTAGTGTTAGGGTTAGGATTAGGGTAAGCTTGAGGGTTAGGGTTAGGTTTAGGGTTAGGCTGAGTGTGAGTGTGCGGGTGAGGATTAGAGTTAGGGATAGGGTTAGGGTTATTGTTAGTGTTATGGTTAGGATTAAGTTTGCAGTGAGGTTGAGGCTGAGGGTGAGGGTTATGGTTAGTGTTAGGATTAGGGTTAAGGTTAGTGTTATTGTTAGGGTTAGTGTTAGAGTTACAGTGAGGTTGAGGGTGAGGGTTAGGTTTAGGGTGAAGTTTAGGTTTAGAGTTAGGGTTAGGGTTAGTGTGAGGGTGAGGTTTAGGGTTAGAGTTAGGGTTAGGGTGAGGGTTAGGGTGAGGTTTAGGGTTAGTTTTTGGGTTGAGAGGAGGGTGTGTGTTAGGTTGAGGTTTAGGGATAGGCTTAGGGTTAGGATTAGGTTTAGGGTGAGCATGAGTATGAGGGTTAGTGTGAGGGTTAGGCTTAGGCTTAGGGATAGGCTGAGAGTGAGGGTGGGGGTGAGGATTAGGGTTAGGGTGATAGATAGGGTTACGGTTAGTGTTATTGTTAGGTTTAAGGTTCATGTTAGGGTGAAGATGAAAGTACGGCTGAGGGTTAGGCTTAGGATTAGGGTGGGGTTTAGGGTTAGGTTTAGGGTTAGGGTGAAGGTGAGGGTGAGGTTTAGGGTTAGATATTGGGTTTGGTTGAGGGTTAGGGTGAGGGTTAGGGTTAGGGTTAGTGTTAGGGTTAGGGTGAAGATGAGGTTTAGGGTTAGATATAGCGTTAGGGGGATGGTTAGGGTTAGGTTTAGGGTTAGGGATAAGGTTAGGGTGAGGTTTAGGTTTAGGGTTAAAGTTAGCGTTAGAATTACAGTGAGGGTGAGGGTGCAGGTTAGTGTGAGGTTGAGGCTTAGGGTTAGGGTTAGGGTTAGGCTGAGTGTTAGGGTTAGGGTTAGTGTTAGAATTAGAGTTATAGTGAGGGTTAGGGTGAGGGTGAGGGTAAGGCTTAGTGTTAGGGTTAGGATTAGTGTAAGGTTTATTTTGAGTGTGAGGGTTAGGGTTAGGGTTAGTGTTAGGCTTAGGGTTAGGCTGAACATGAGGTTGAATGTGTTAGGGTTAGGGATAGGGTGAGGTTTAATTTTAGGGTTAGTGTTAGAGTTAGGGTTAGGTTGAGGGTGAGGTTTAGGGATAGGTTTCGGGTCAGGGTGAGGGTTTAGTGTTAGGGTGAGGGTTAGGATGAGCGTCAGGGTGAGGGTTAGAGTTAGGGTGATAGGCTTTGGGTTAAGTTTAGGGTTAGGTTGAGGGTAAGGTTAAGGGGTACAGTGAAGGTGAGGGTTAGGTTTAGGTTGAGGGTTAGGGTTAGTGTTATTGTTAGGGTGAGGGTTAGGATGAGGGTTAGGGTTAGGATTAGGGTTAAGGTGAAGCCTAGGGTGAGGGTGAGGTTTAGGGTTAGGGTTAGGGTGAGGTTTAGGTTTAGGTTTAGGGTTAATGTTAGCGTTAGGGTGAGGGTTCGATTATGGGTTACGGTACGGGATAGAGTTAGTGTTAGGTTTAGGGTGAGCATGAGGGTTAGGGTTAGGGTGAGTTTGAGGTTTAGAATTAGGGTTATGGTGAGTGCTAGGGTGAGGGTTAGGATGAGGGTGAGGGTGGGGGTGAAGATTAGGGTTAGGGTTAGAGTTATTGTTAGGGTGAGGGTGAGATTTAGGGTTATAGTTAGGTTCTGGGGGAGGGTTTGGGTGAGGTTTAAGGTTAGGGTTAGTGTTAGCGTTAAGGTGAGGGTGAGGGTTAGGTTGAGGTTTAGCGATAGGGTTTGGTTTAGGTTTAGGGTTAGGGTGAGCATGAGTATGAGGTTTAGGGTGAGGGTTAGGATGAGGTTTAGGGTTAGGGTGAGGATGATGGTAAGGGTAAAGTTGAGGTTTAGGCTGAGGGTGAAGTTTAAGGTAAGGGTGAGGGTTAGGGTTAGGTTTAGGGTTATGTTTAGGGTTAGTGTGAAGGTTCGATTGAGCATTAGGGTTAGAGTTATGGTTAGTGTGAGGTTTAGGGTGAGGATGAGGGTTAGGGTTAGGGTGAGGGTGAGGGTTAGAATTAGAGTTAGGTTGAGTGATAGTGTGAGGGTTAGGGTGAGGGTTAGGGATAGGTTTAGGTATAGGATTTGGATTAGGGTGAGTTTGAATGTGAGGGTTAGGTTTCGGGTTAGGCTTAGGGTTAGGGTGAGGGTTAGTGTTAGCGTTTGGGTTAGGGTGAGGTTGAGGCTGAGGATTAGGGTTAGGTTTAGGGTTTCGTTTTGGGTTAGGGTTAGGGTTAGGATTAGGGTAACCTTGAGGGTTAGGGTTAGGTTTAGGGTTAGGTTTAGGGTTAGGCTGAGTGTGAGTGTGCGGGTGAGGATTAGAGTTAGGGATAGGGTTAGGGTTATTGTTATTGTTATGGTTAGGATTAAGTTTGCAGTGAGGGTGAGGCTGAGGGTGAGGGTTATGATTAGTGTTAGGATTAGGGTTAGGGTTAGTGTTATTGTTAGGGTTAGTGTTAGAGTTACAGTGAGGTTGAGGGTGAGGGTTAGGTTTAGGGTGAAGTTTAGGTTTAGAGTTAGGGTTAGGGTTAGTGTGAGGGTGAGGTTTAGGGTTAGAGTTTGGGTTAGGGTGAGGTTTAGGGTTAGTATTTGGGTTGAAAGGAGGGTGTGTGTTAGGTTGAGGTTTAGGGATAGGCTTAGGGTTAGGATTAGGGTTAGGGTGAGCGTGAGTATGAGGGTTAGGCTTAGGCTTAGGCATAGGCTGAAGGTGAGGGTGGGTGTGAGGATTAGGGTTAGGGTGATAGATAGGGTTATGGTTAGTGTTATTGTTAGGTTTAAGGTTCATGTTAGGGTGAAGATGAAAGTACAGCTGAGGGTTAGGCTTAGGATTAGGCTGGTGTTTAGGGTTAGGTTTAGGGTTAGGGTGAAGGTGAGGGTGAGGTTTAGGGTTAGATATTGGGTTTGGTTGAGGGTTAGGGTGAGGGTTAGGGTTAGGGTTAGTGTTAGGGTTAGGGTGAGGATGAGGTTTAGGGTTAGATATAGCGTTAGGGGGATGGTTAGGGTTAGGGTTAGGGATAAGGTTAGGGTGAGGTTTAGGTTTAGGGTTAAGGTTAGGGTTAGAATTACAGTGAGGGTGAGGGTGCAGGTTAGTGTGAGGTTTAGGCTTAGGGTTAGGGTTAGAGTTAGGCTGAGTGTTAGGGTTAGGGTTAGTGTTAGAATTAGAGTTATAGTGAGGGTTAGGGTGAGGGTGAGGGTGAGGGTAAGGCTTAGTGTTAGGATTAGGATTAGTGTAAGGTTTATTTTGAGTGTGAGGGTTAGGGTTAGGGTTAGTGTTAGGCTTATGGTTAGGCTGAACATGAGTTTGAGTGTGAGTGTTAGGGTTAGAGATAGGGTAAGGTTTAATTTTAGGTTTAGGGTTAGAGTTAGGGTTAGGTTGAGGGTGAGTTTTAGGGATAGGTTTAGAGTCAGGGTGAGGGTTTAGGGTTAGGGTGAGGGTTAGGATGAGCGTCAGCGTGAGGGTTAGGGTTAGGGTGATAGTTAGGCTTTGGGTTAGGTTTAGGGTTAGGTTGAGGGTTAGGTTAAGGGTTACAGTGAAGGTGAGGTTTAGGGTTAGGTTGAGGGTTAGTGTTAGTGTTATTGTTAGGGTGAGGGTTAGGATGAGGGTTAGGGTTAGGATTAGGGTTAGCGTGAGGCCTAGGGTAAGGGTGAGGTTTAGGGTTAGGGTTAGGGTGAGGTTTAGGTTTAGGTTTAGGGTTAAGGTTAGCGTTAGGGTGAGGGTTCGATTGAGGTTTAGGGTACGGGTTAGGGTTAGTTTTAGGTTGAGGGTGAGCATGAGGGTTAGGGTTAGGGTGAGTTTGTGGTTTAGAATTAGGGTTATGATGAGTGCTAGGATAAGGGTTAGGATGACGGTGAGGGTGGGGGTGAGGATTAGGGTTAGGGTGAGAGTTATTGTTAGGGTGAGGGTGAGATTTAGGGTTAGAGTTAGGTTTTGGGGGAGGGTTTGGGTGAGGTTTAAGGTTAGAGTTAGTGTTAGGCTTAGGGTGAGGTTGAGGGTTAGGTTGAGGTTTAGCAATAGGGTTTGGTTTAGGATAAGGGTTAGGGTGAGCATGAGTATGAGGGTTAGGGTGAGGGTTAGGCTTAGGCTTAGGGTTATGCTGAGGGTGAGGGTGGGGGTGAGTATTAGGGTTAGGGTGATGTTTAGGGTTAGGGTTAGCGTTAGGGTTTGAGTTAGGGTGAAGGTGAGGGTGGGGGTGAGGTTTAGGCTTACGGTTAAGGTGGAGTTTAGAATTAGGGTTAGTTTGAGAATGAGGATTAGGTTTAGGATTAGATATAGTGTTAGGGGGAGGGTTAGGGTTAGGGTTAGGGTTAGGTTTAGTGTTAGGGATAGTGTGAGGGTGAGGGTTAGGGTTAGGGTTAGGGTTAGGGTTAGAATTTCCGTGAGGGTAAGATTGCGGGTGAGTGTGAAGTTTAGGGTTAAGTGTATGGTTAGGCTTAGGTTTATGCTTAGGGTTAGGCTGAGAGTGAGGGTGAGTGTGAGGGTTAGGGTTAGGGTGAGGTTTAGGGTTAGGGTCATGGGGAGGGTTAGGATGAGGGTTAGGTTTAGGATTAGGGTTAGGGTGAGGGCTAGGGTGAGGGTTATGTTTATGTTTAGGGTTAGGGTGAGGTTTAGGTTTAGGGTTAGGTTTCGAGTTAGGGTTAGGTTGAGGTTTAGAGTTAGATTTAGTGTTAAGGTGAGGGTTAGGTTTATGGTTAGAGTTAGGTTTAGGGTGAGGTTTAGGTTGAGGGTTAGGGATAGGGTTAGTGTTAGGGTTAGGTTTAGAGTGAGAGTTAGAGAGAGGGTTTGGGTTAGGGTTAGGTTTAGGGATAGGATTATTGTTAGGGTAAAGGTGAGTGTGTTTTTTAGGGTTAGGTTTAAGGTTCGGCTTAGGGTTAGGGTGAGGGTGAGGTTGAGGGTGAGGGTTAAGTTTAGGTTGAGGGTTAGGGTTACGGTTAGGGGGAGGGTTAGGATGAGGGTTAGGGTTAGGATTAGGGTTAAGGTAAGGACTAGGGTGAGGGTGACGTTTAGGGTGAGGTTTAGCTTTAGGGTTAGGGTTAGGGATAGGATGAGGTTGAGGTTTAGGGTTAGAGTTAGGGTTAGGGTGAGGCTGAGTTTGAGGGTTAGGTTTAGCGTTAGTGTTAGGGTAGAGTTCGGGTTAGGGTGAGGTTTAGGGTGAGGGTGAGGGTTAAGGTTAGTGTTAGGATTACAATTAGGGTTAGGGTTAGGGGGAGTGTGAAGGATAGGGTTAGGTTTAGGGTTAGGCTTAAGGTTAGGCTGAGAGTGAGGGTGAGGGTGAGGGTTAGGGTTAGGGTGAGGGTAAGGTTTAGGGTTAATGGGAGGGTTAGGATGAGTATTAGGGTTAGGATTAGAGTTAGTGTGAGGGCTAGGGTGAGGGTTAGGTTTAGGGTTAGGTTTAGGGTTACTGTTAGGGTTACGGTTAGGGTGAGGGTGAGGTATAGGGTTAGAGTTATGGTAAGGTTGAGGCTGAAGTTGAGATTTAGTGTTAAGGTTAGTGTTAGACTTAGGGTTAGGGTGAGGGTTAGGGTGAGGGTGAGGTTTAGACTTAGAGTTAGGATTAGGTATTGGGTAAGGTAAGGGTGAGTGTGAGGGTTAGGGTTAGGGTAAGACTTAGGCTTAGGGTTACGCTGTGGGTGAGGGTGAGGGTGAGGATTAGGGTTAGGGTGAGGGTTAGTGTTCGGGTTAGGGTTAGGATTTGGGTTAGGGTTAGGCTGAGGGTGAGGGTGAGGGTGAGGGTTAGGGTTAGGGTTATGGTGCGGGTTAGGGTTGGGTGATGTTTAGTGTGAGGGTAAAGGTTAGGGTTAGGGTTAAGATTATGTTTAGGGTGAGTGTTAGGATTAGGGTTAGGATTAGGGTTAGGTTTAGGGATAAGATTAGTGTTATTGTTAGGGTTAGGGTTAGAGTTATGGTCAGGGTGAGGGTGAGGGTGAGGGTGAGGGTTAGGGTTAGGGTTAGGGTGAGGTTTAGGTTTAGGTTTATTCTTAGAGTTAGGGTGAGGGTGAGTTTTAGTGTTAGATTTAATGTTACTTGGAGGGTTAGGTCCAGCGTTAATGTTAGGGTTAGTGTTAGGGTTAAGGTTAGGGTTAGGGTTAGGCTGAGGTTTAGGGATAGGGTTAGGTTTATGCTTAGGGTTAGGATTAGGGTTAGGTTGAGGGTGAGTGTGGGGGTTATGGTTAGGCTTAGGCTTAGGCTTTGGGTTAGGCTGAGGGTGAGGTTGGGGGTGAGGATTAGTGTTAGGGTGATGGTTATAGTTAGGGTTATGGTGAGGGTTAGGATGAGGGTTAGGGTTAGGATTAGGGTTAGGGTGAGGGCTAGGATGAGGGTGAAGTTTAGGGTAAGGGATAAGCTTAGACTTAGGGTTAGGCTGAGCATGAGGTTGAGGGTTAGTGATAGGGTGCGGTTTAGTGTTAGCGTTAGGGTTAGAGTTAGGGTTAGGGTGAGGGTGAGGTTTAGGGGTAGTTTTAGGGTCAGAGTGAGGGGTAGGGTTAAGGTGAGGGTTAGGGTGGGGGTGACGGTAAGGGTAAGGGTGAGAGTTAGGCTGAGGGTCAGGGTTATGGTAAGGGTGAGGGTTAGGTTTAGGGTGAGGGTTAAGGTTAGGGTGAGGGTGAGGGTTTGGGTTAGATTGAGGATTAGTGTTAGGGTTAGTGTGAGGTTTAGGGTGAGGATGAGGGTTAGGGTTAGGGTGAGGGCTAGGTTCAGGGTGAGGTTGAGGGTTAGATTGAGGATTAGTGTTAGGGTTAGTGTGAGGTTTAGGGTGAGGATAAGGTTTAGGGTTAGGGTTAGGGTTAGAATTAATGTTAGGGTTAGTCTTAACGTGAGGGTTAGAGTGAGGGTGAGGTTTAGGGTTAGTGTTAGGATTAGGATTAGGTTTGGGTTTAGGGTGAGTGTGAGGGTTAGGGTTAGGGTTAGGCTTAGGCTTAGTGTTAGGCTGAAGGTGAGGGTGAGTGTGAGGGTTAAGGTTAGGATGAGTGTTAGGGTTAGGTTTAGGGTGAGAGTTAGAGTTCCGGTTAAGTTTAGGGTTAGAGTGAGGGTTAGTGTAAGGGTTACAGTGAGGGTGTGGGTTAGAGTTAGTTTGAGGATTAGGGTTATGGTTAGTGTTAGGGTGAGGTTTAGGATCAGGTTTAGGGTTAAGATTAGGATTAGGGTGAGGGCTAGGGTGAGGGTGAGGTTTACGGTTAGAGTTAGGGTGAGGTTTAGTGTTAGGTGTAGGGTTAGGTTTAGGGTGAGCGTGAGGTTTAGGGTTAGAGGTAAGTTTAGGTTGAGTCTGACGGTGAGGTTTATGGTTAGGGTTAGTGTTAGAGTTATTGTTACTGTGAGGGTTAGGGTGAGGTTGAGGGTAAGGCTTCGTGTTAGGATTTGGATTAGAGTAAGGGTTAGGGTGAGTGTGAGGGTTAGGTTTAGAGTTAGGGTTAGGCTTAGGGTGAGGTTGAGGGTGAGGGTTAGTGTTAGGGTGAGAGTTAGGTGTAGGGTTAGGGTGAGAGTTAGGGTTCGAGTTAAATTTAGGGTTAGGTTGAGGGTTAGGGTTAGGGTTACAGTGAGGGTGAGGGTTAGGGTTAGGTTGAGGGTTAGGGTTAGGTTTAGGATTAGGTTGAGGGTTAGGGTTAGGGTTAGTGTTAGGGTTAGGGTGAGGGTGAGGTTTAGGATTAGATATAGGGTTAAGGTGAGGATTAGGTTAGGGATAGGGTTAGGGATTGTGTGAGGTTTAGGGTTAGGGTTAGAGTTAGGGTGAGAATTACAGTGACGGTGAAGGTGCAGGTTAGTTTGATGTTTAGGTTTAGAGTTAGGGTTAGGGTTTTGCTCAGTGTTAGGGTTAGGGTTAGTGTTAGAGTTAGTGTTATGGTGAGGAAGTAGGGGGAGGGGGAGGGTAAGGCTTAGTGTTAGGATTAGGAATAGGGTAATGGTTTGGGTGAGTGTGAGGGTTAGGTTTAGGGTTAGTGTTAGGGTAAGGCTGAGCATGAGGTTGAGTGTGAGGGTTAGGGTTAGGGATATGGTGAGGTTTAGTGTTAGGGTTAGGGTTAGAGTTAGGGTTAGGGTTAGGATGAGGGTCAGGGTGGGGCTGAGGATTTGGGTTAGACTTAGGGTTATTGTTTGGGTGATGATGAGTTTTAGGGTTAGAGTTAGGTTTAGGGGGAGGGTTAGGTTGAGGTTTAGGGTTTGGGTTAGTTTTAGGGTTAGGGTGAGGGTGAGGATTCGGTTGAGGTTCAGGTATAGGGTTAGGTTTAGGATTAGGGTTAGGGTGAGCATGAGTATGAGGCTTAGGGTGAGGGTTAGGCTTAGGCTTATGGTTAGGCTGAGGGTGAGGATTAGAGTTAGCGTGATGTTTATGGTTAGGGTTAGTGTTATTGTTAGGGTTAGGGTTTGAGTTACGGTGAGGGTGAGGGTGAGGGTGAGGGTTAGGTTTAGGGTGAGGGTGAGGTTTAGGGTTAGATATAGGGTTAGGGGGAGGGTTAGGGTGAGGGTGAAGTCTAGGGTTAGTGTTAGGGTTAGGGTCAGGTTGAGGGTTAGGTTTAGGTTTAGGGTTAGGGTGAGGGTGAGTGTGCAGGTGAGTGTGAGGTTTAGGGTTAGGTTTATGCTTAATCTTAGGTTTATGCTTAGGGTTAGGCTGAGGCTGAGGTTTAGGGTTAAGGTGAGGGTTTGTGTTAGGTATATGGGGAGGGTTAGGATGAGGTTTAAGGTTAGGATTAGTGTTAGAGTGAGGGCTAGGGTGAGAGTTATGTTTAGGGTTAGGGTTAGGCTGAGGGTTAGGGTTAGGGTTAGCGTGAGGTTGAGGTTTAGGTTTCGCCTTTGGGTTAAGGTGAGGCTTAGGGTGAGGTTTTGGATTAGGGTTAGGATTAGAATTACAGTAAGGTTTATGTTGAGTGTGAGTGTTAGGGTTACAGTTAGGGTGAAGTTTAGGGTTAGGATTAGGGTTAGCATGAGGGATAGGATGAGGGTTAGAGTTACATTGAGGGTGAGGGTTAGGGTTAGGTTGTTGGTTACGGTTAGGGTTACTGTGAGGTTTAGGGTTAGGGTTAGTGTGAGGGATAGGATGAGTATTAGGGTTAGGATTAGGGTTAGGGTGAGGGCTAGGTTGAGTGTGACGTTTAGTGTTAGTGTTAGGGTGAGGTTTAGGGTTAGAGTTAGGGTTAGAGTGAGGGTTAGGGTGAGGGTTATGGTTAGGGTGAGGGTTAGCGTTAGGGTTAGTGTTATTGTTAGGTTTAGGGTTACTGTTATGGTGAGGGTGAGAGTTACACTTGGGGTTAGGATGAGGTTTAGGTTTAGGGTTAGTGTTAGAGTTAGGTTTAGGGTGAGGGTGAGGGTTACGGTTAGAGTTAGGGATAGTGTTAGGGTTAGGGATAGGGTGAAGGTTAGGGTTAGACTTAGGCTTAGGCTGAGGCTTAGGCCGAGCATGAGGGTGAAGGTTAGGGTTAGG
The DNA here is from genome assembly GCF_024711535.1 of Dipodomys merriami. NCBI lineage: Eukaryota > Metazoa > Chordata > Mammalia > Rodentia > Heteromyidae > Dipodomys > Dipodomys merriami. Next base: position 1,131,264 of record NW_027203348.1, read on the forward strand.
GTGAGGGTTAGGGTTAGGGATAGGATGAGGTTTACAATGAGGTTTAGGGTTAGGATTAGGTTTAGGGTGAGGGCTAGGGTGAGGTTTAGGAATAGGTCTAGGTTTAGGATTTGGGTTAGGGTGAGAGTGAGTGTGAGGGTTAGGAGTAGTGTTAGGGTTAGGCTTACGGTTAGTGTGAGGGTTAGTGTTAGGATTTGGGTTAGGGTGAGGGTGAGGCTGAGGATTAGGGTTAGGTTTAGGGTTTGGTTTAGGGTTAGTGTTAGGGTTAGGGTTAGGGTTACCTTCAGGGTTAGGGTTAGGGTTAGGGTTAGGCTGAGGGTGAGTGTGGGGGTGAGGATTAGTGTTAGGGTTCGGGTTAGGGTTATTGTTTGTGTTTTGTTTAGGGTTAAGTTTGCTGTGAGGGTGAGGATGAGGGTGAGGGTTATGGTTAGGGTTAGGATTAGGGTTAGGGTTAGTGTTATTTTTAGGATTAGGGTTAGAGTTACAGTGAGGTTGAGGTTGAGGGTGAGGGTTAGGGTGAGGTTGAGGTTTAGGGTTAGAGTTAGGTTTAGGGTTAGGGTGAGGGTGATGTTTAGGGTTAGAGTTAGGGTTAGGGGGAGGGTTATGTTGAGTTTTAGGGTTAGGGGTAGTGTTAGGGAGAGGGTGAGTGTGAGGGGTAGTTTGAGGTTTAGGGTTAGGATTAGGGTTAGGGTGAGCATGATTATGAGGGTTAGCCTGAGGGTTAGGCTTAGGCTTAGGGTTACGCTGAGGGTGGGGGTGGGGGTGATGGTTAGGGTTAGGGTTAGTGTTATTTATAGGGTTAGGGTTCGAGTTACAGTGAAGGTGAAAGTGGGGGTGAGGGTTAGTGTTAGGGTTAGGTTGGGGTTTAGAGTTAGCGTTAGGGTTAGGGTGAGGGTGAGGTTGAGGTTTAGGGTTAGATATAGGGTAAGGATGAGGGTTAGTGTGAGGGTTAGGGTTAGAGTTAGTGTTAGTGTTAGGGTGAGGGTGAGGTTTAGGGTTAGATATAGGGTTCGGGGAGTGTTAGGGTTAGGGTTAGGGCTACGGTTACGGTGAGGTTTAGGGTTTGGATTAAGGTTAGGGTTAGAGTTACGGTTAGGGTGATGGTTAGGGTTAGGGTTAGGGTTAGTGTTAGAGTTAGGGTGAGGTTTAGGGTTAGTGTTAGGGTTAGGTTTAGAATTACAGTGACGGTGACGGTGCAGATGAGTGTGAGCTTTAGAGTTAGAGTTAGGGTAAGCGTTAGGCTGAGTGTTAGGCTTAGGTTTAGTGTTAGGCTGAGGGTTAGGCTGAGCATGAGGTTGAGTGTAATGGTTAGGGTTAGGGATAGGGTGAGGTTTCGTGTTAGGGTTAGGTTTAGATTTAGGGTTAGGTTGAGGTTTAGGGGTAGGGTTAGGTTCAGGGTGAGGGTTAGGGTTAGGGTGAAGGTGAGGGTTAGATTGAGGATTACTGTTAGGGTTAGTTTGAGGTTTAGGGTGACTTTGAGGAATAGGGTTAGGGTGAGGGCTAGGGTGAGTATGAGGGTGAGGGTTAGATTGAGGATTAGTGTTAGGGTTAGTGTGAGGTTTAGGGTGAGCATGAGGTTTAGGGTTAGGGTTAGGGTTAGGATTAATGTTAGGGTTAGGTTTAAGGTGAGGATTAGGGTGAGGGTGTGGATTAGGGTTAGTGTTAGAATTAGGACTAGGGTTAGGTTTAGGGTGAGTATGAGGGTTAGGGTTAGGGTTAGGTTTAGGCTTAGTGTTAGGCTGACGGTGAGGGTTAGGGTGAAGGTTAGGGTTAGGGTGAATGTTAGTGTTAGGATTAGGGTGAGAGTTAGGGTTCGGGTTAAGTTTAGGGTTAGGGTGCTTGTTAGGGTAAGAATTACAGTGAGGGTGAGGGTTAGGGTTAGGTTGAGGGTTAGGGTTAAGGTTAGTGTTAGGGTGAGGTTTAGGATGAGTGTTAGGGTTAGGAGTAGGTTTATGGTGAGGACTAGGGGGAGGGTGAGGTTTAGGGTTAGGGTTAGGGTGAGGTTTAGGGTTAGGTTTAGGGTTAGGGTTTGGGTGAGGGTGAGGTTTAGGTATAGAATTAGCTTTAGGTTGAGTCTGTGGGTGAGGGTTAGGGTTAAGGTTAGTGTTAGAGTTAGGGTTACGGTGAGGGTTAGGGTGAGGGTAAGGCTTAGTGTTATTGTTAGGATTAGGGTAAGGTTTAGGGTGAGTGTAAGGGTTAGGTTTAGGGTTAGGGTTAGGCTTAGGGTTAGGCTTATGGTGAGGCTGATGGTGAGGGTTAGGGTTAGGGTGAGAGTTAGGGGTAGGGTTAGGGTGCAAGTTAGGGTTCGGGTTAAGTTTAGGTTTAGGGTGAGGGTTAGTGTTAGGGTTATAGTGAGGGTGAGGGTTAGGGTTAGTTTGAAGGTTTAGGGGTAGGGTTAGGTTCAGGGTGAGGGTTAGGGTTAGGGTGAAGGTGAGGGTTAGATTGAGGATTACTGTTAGGGTTAGTTTGAGGTTTAGGGTGACTTTGAGGAATAGGGTTAGGGTGAGGGCTAGGGTGAGTATGAGGGTGAGGGTTAGATTGAGGATTAGTGTTAGGGTTAGTGTGAGGTTTAGGGTGAGCATGAGGTTTAGGGTTAGGGTTAGGGTTAGGATTAATGTTAGGGTTAGGTTTAAGGTGAGGATTAGGGTGAGGGTGTGGATTAGGGTTAGTGTTAGAATTAGGACTAGGGTTAGGTTTAGGGTGAGTATGAGGGTTAGGGTTAGGGTTAGGTTTAGGCTTAGTGTTAGGCTGACGGTAAGGGTTAGGGTGAAGGTTAGGGTTAGGGTGAATGTTAGGGTTAGGATTAGGGTGAGAGTTAGGGTTCGGGTTAAGTTTAGGGTTAGGGTGCTTGTTAGGGTAAGAATTACAGTGAGGGTGAGGGTTAGGGTTAGGTTGAGGGTTAGGGTTAAGGTTAGTGTTAGGGTGAGGTTTAGGATGAGTGTTAGGGTTAGGAGTAGGTTTATGGTGAGGACTAGGGGGAGGGTGAGGTTTAGGGTTAGGGTTAGGGTGAGGTTTAGGGTTAGGTTTAGGGTTAGGGTTTGGGTGAGGGTGAGGTTTAGGTATAGAATTAGCTTTAGGTTGAGTCTGTGGGTGAGGGTTAGGGTTAAGGTTAGTGTTAGAGTTAGGGTTACGGTGAGGGTTAGGGTGAGGGTAAGGCTTAGTGTTATTATTAGGATTAGGGTAAGGTTTAGGGTGAGTGTAAGGGTTAGGTTTAGGGTTAGGGTTAGGCTTAGGGTTAGGCTTATGGTGAGGCTGATGGTGAGGGTTAGGGTTAGGGTGAGAGTTAGGGGTAGGGTTAGGGTGCAAGTTAGGGTTCGGGTTAAGTTTAGGTTTAGGGTGAGGGTTAGTGTTAGGGTTATAGTGAGGGTGAGGGTTAGGTTTAGTTTGAAGGTTAGGGTAAGTCTTAGGATTAGGGTTTGGGTTAGGATTAGGTTTATGGTGAGGTTTAGGATGAGGTTTAGGGTTAGGATTAGGGTTCCGGTGAGGGCCAGGGTGAGGGTGAGGGTTAGGGTTAGTGTTTGGGTGAGGTTTAGGATTAGGGTTAGGGTTAGGTTGAGGGTGAGGGTGGGGGTGAGGATTAGGGTTAGGCTTAGGGTTATTATTAGGGTGAGGGTGAATTTTAGAGTTAGAGTTAGGTTTAGGGGGAGTTTTAGGGTAAGGTTTAGGGTTAGGGTTAGGGTTTGGGTTAGGGTTAGGGTGAGGGTTAGGTTTAAGATTATGGTTATGGTGAGGGCGAATGTTAGGATTAGGGTTAGGGTTAGGGTTAATTTTAGGGTTAGGATTAGTGTTATTGTTAGGGTTAGGGTTAGAGTTATTGTGAGGGTGAGGGTGAGGGTGAGGGTTAGGGTTAATGTTAGGGTTAGGGTGAGTTTTAGGGTAGTCTTAGTATTAGAGTTAGGGTGAGGGTGAGGTTTAGGGTTAGATTTAGGTTTAGTTGGAGCGTTAGGTCGAGGGTTAATGTTAGGGTTAGTGTTGGGGTTAATGTTAGGGTGTGGGTTAGGTTGAGGTTTAGGGTTAGTGTGAGGGCTATGGGGAGGGTGAGTTTTAGTGTTAGGGTTAGGGTGAGGTTCAGCGTTAGGTTTAGGGTTAGTGTTAGGTTGAGGTTGAGGTTTAGGGTTAGAGTTAGGGTTAGGGTGAGGCTGAGTGTGAGGTTTAGGGTTAGGGTTAGTGTTAGAGTTAGGGTTAGGGTGAGGGTTAGGGTGTGGGTGATGGTTAGGCTTAGTGAAAGGATTAGGATTAGGTTAAGGGTTAGGGTGTTGTCATGGTTAGGGTTAGGATGAGTTTTAGGTTTAGGGTTAGGGTTAGAGTTAAGGTAAGGGTGAGGGTGAGGTTTAGGTTTAGAGTTAGGGTTAGTGTTAGAGTTGGGTTAGGGAGAGGGTTAGTGTTTGGGTTAGGCTTAGGTTTAGGCTTAGGCTTAATCTTTGGCTGAGCATGAGGGTTAGGGTTAGGGTGAGGGCTAGGCTGAGGCTGACTGTGAGGGTTGGGGTTAAGGATAGGGTTAGGATTAGGGTTAGGTTGAGGGTGAGTGTGAGGGTTAGGGTTAGGGTTAGGCTTAGGGTTAGGGTGAGGGTTAGGTTTTGGGTTTGCGTTAGGGTGAGGTTGAGGCTGAGGATTAGGGTTAGGCTGAGGTTTAGGGTTAGGCTGAGGGTGATGGTGGGGCTGAGTTTAGGTTTAGGGTTAGGGTTTTGGTTATTGTTATTGTTATGCTTAGGGTTAAGTTAGTGGTGAGGGTGACGCTGAGGGTTATGGTTATTGTTAGGGTTAGTGTTATTGTTAAGGTTAGGGTTAGAGTTATGGTGAGATTGAGGGTGCATGTGTGGGTTACGGTTAGGGTGAGGTTTAGCATGAGGTTTACTGTTAGGGTTAGGGTGAGGGTGAGTGTGAGGTTTAGGGATAGATTTAGGGTTAGGGTGAGGGTTAGTGTGAGGTTTAGGGTTAGGGTTAGTGTTAGGGTTAGGGTGAGGTTGAGGTTTAGGTTGAGGTTTAGGGATAGATTTAGGGTTAGGGTGAGGGTTAGTGTGAGGTTTAGGGTTAGGGTTAGGGTTAGGGTGAGGGTGAGTGTGAGGGTTAGGATGACGGTGAGGGCTAGGCTTAGGGTTAGGATTAGGATTAGGGTAAGTGTTTGCATGAGTGTGAGGGTTAGGGTCCGGGTTAGGCTTTGGCTTAGGGTTAGGCTGAGGGTAAGGGTGAGGGTGATTGTTAGGGTTAGGGTGAGGGTTAGGGTTAGTGTTATTCTTAGGGTTAGGGTTAGATTTATGGTGAGGGTGAGGTTTAGGGTTAGGTTTTGGGTGGGGTTAAGGGTTAGGGTTAGGCTGAGGGTGAGGGTTTGGATTAGATATAGTGTTAGGGGGAGGCTTAGGGTGAGGGTTAGGTTTAGTTTTAGTGTTAGTGTTTCTGTTAGGGTTAGTGTTAGAGTTGGGGTTAGGGTGATTTTTAGGGTTAGGGTTAGTGTAAGGTTTAGGGTGAGGGTGAGGTTTAAGTTGAGGTTTAGGGATAGGTTTAGGTTTAGGATTAGTGTTAGGGTGAGGGTGAGTGTGAGTTTTAGGGTGAGGGTTAGGCTTAGTCTTAGGGTTAGGTTGAGGGAGAGGGTGGGGGTGAGGATTAAGGTGATGGTGATGGTTCGTGTTAGGGTTAGTGTTATTGTTAGGGTTAGGCTTAGTGTTACGGTTAGGGTGAGGGTGAGGGTTAAGTAGAGGTTTAGGGTTAGGGTTACAGTTAGGGTTAGTGTGAGGGTTAGTGTTAGGGTTAGGGTTAGTGTTAGGGTGAGGTTAAGTGTTAGGGTGAGAGCTTGGTTTAGGGTGAGGGTTGTGGTTAGGGTGAGGTTTAGGATTAGGGTTAGGGTTATTGTTAGGCTTAGGTTTAGGGTTAAGCTTACGGTGAGGTTGAGGGTTAGGGTTAGGTTTATGGTGAGGTTTAGGGTTTAGGTAAGTTTAGAGTTATGTTTAGGGTGAGGGTGAAGTTTAGGGTTAGAGTTAGGGTTAGGATGAGGCTGAGGGTGAGCGTTAGGTTTAGGGATAGTGTTAGGTTTAGGGTTAGGGTAAGAGTTAGGTTTAGGTTTAGGGTTAGGGTTAGGGATAGGTTTAGGCTTAGGGTGAGGGTGAGTGTGTGTGTTATGGTTACTTTTAGGGTTAGCCTTAGGGTTAGGATGAGGGTGAGGTTGAGGGTGAGGTCTATGGTTAGGTTCAGGGTTAGGTTTAGGGGGAGGGTTAGTATGAGGGTTAGAGTTAGGATTAGGGTTAGTGTAAGGGCTAGGGTGAGGGTGAGGTTTAGGGTTAGGGTTAGGGTGAGGTTTAGGATTAGGTTTAGGGTTAGGGTTAGGGTTAGGGTGAGGGTGAGTGTGAGGTTTAGGGTTAGAGTTAGGGTTAGGGTGAGGCTGAGGGTGAGGTTTAGGCTTAGGGTTAGTTTTAGGGTAAGGGTTAGGGTGAGGGTTAGGGTGAGGTTGTGGGTTAGGATGAAGATTAGGGTTAGGTTTAGGGTGAGTGTGAGGCTTAGGGTTAGTGTTAGGGTTAGGCTTAGTGTTATGCTAAGGGAAAGGGTGATGGTGAGGTTTAGGGTTAGGGTGAGGGTTAGGTTTAGGGTCACGGCTAGGGTTAGGATGAATGTTAGGTTTAGGATTAGCGTTAGGGTGAGAGCTAGGGTGAAGTTGATGTTTAGGGTTAGGTTTAGGGTGAGGTTTAGGATTAGGTTAGGGTTAGGGTTAGGGTGAGGGTGAGGTTTAGGTTTAGAGTTAGGTTTAGAGTGAGGCTGAGTGTGAGGGTTAGTGTTAGTGTTAGTGTTAGAGTTAGGGTTAAGGTGAGGGTTAGTTGAGGGTGAGGGTTAGTGTTAGTGTTGGGTTAGGCTTAGGTTTAGGCTGATGTTGAGGGTGTGGGTTAGGATTAGTGTTAGAGTGAGGGTTAGTTTTAGGATTAGTGTTAGGGTGAAGGTGAGGTTTAGGATTAGGTTTAGGGTTAGGGTTAGGGTGAGGTTTAGGATGAAGATTAGGATTAGGATTAGTGTTAGGGTGAGGGCTAGGGTGATGGTGAGAGTTAGGGTTAGTGTTAGGGTGAGGTTTAGGGTTATGGTTAGGGTGAGGGTTAGGATGAGTGTTAGGGTTACAGTAATGCTGAGGGTTAGGGTTAGGGTTAGGATTATGATTAGGATTAGGGTTAGGATGAGGATGGGTGTTAGGATTAGGGTTAGGGTTAGGGTTAGGGTTAGGTTTAGGGTTAGGATTAGTGTTATTGTTAGGGTTAGGGTTAGAGTTATGGTGAGGGTGAGGGTTAAAGTTAAGGTTAGGGTGAGGTGTAGAATTAGGTTTAGGTTTAGGGTTCGGGTGAGGGTGAGGTTTAGGGTTATAGTGAGGGTTATGGGGAGGTTTAGGTCGAGGGTTAGGGTTAGGATAAGGATTAGGGTAAGGGTTCGTGTGAGGGTTCGGTTGAGGTTTATCATTAAATTTAGGGTGAGGTTTAGGTTTAGGGTTAGGATTAGGGTTAGGGTGAGGGTGGGGTTTTGGGTTATTGTTAGGGTTAGGGTGAGTCTGAGGGTGAGGGTTAGGTTTAGGGCTAGTTTTAGTGTTAGGGATATGGTGAGGTTTAGAGTCAGGATGAGGGTTAGGCTTATGGTTAGGATTAGGATTAGGGTAAGGGTTAATGTGAGTGTGACTGTTAGGGTTAGGGTTTCGCTGAGGTTGATGGTCAGCGTGAGGGATAGGTTTAGGGTGAAGGTTAGGTTTAGGGTGAGAGTTAGTATTAGGGTTAGGGTTAGGGTGTGGGTTAGTCTTAGGGTTATGGTTAGGGTGTGGGTTAGTGTTAGGGTTAGTGTGAGGGTTAGGATGAGGATTAGGGTTAGGATTAGGGTTAGGGTGAGGGTTAGGGAGAGGGTAAGGGTTAGGGTTAGTGTTAGGGTGAGGTTTAGGTTTAGGGTTTAGAGTTAGGGTGAGGGTCAGGATGAGGGTTAAGGTTACTGTAATAGTGAGGGTTAGCATTAGGGTGAGGGTTAGGGTTAGGATTAGTCTTAGGTTGAGGTCGAGAGTTAGTATTAGGGTAGGGTTAGGGTTAGGGTATGGTTTAGGCTTAGGATTAGTTTTATTGTTTTGGTTAGGGTTAGAGTTACAGTGAGGGTGAGGGATAGGCTTAGGCTTATGCTTAGGAATAGGCTGAGCGTGAGGTTGACGGTGAGGGTTAGGGTTAGGGGGATGGTTAGGTTTATAGTAGGGTGAGGGTTAGGATGCGGTTTAGGGTTAAGGTGATGTTTAGTGTGATAAAAATGCTAAGGGTAAAGGTATGGTTTAGGCTGAGGGTGAGGGTTAAAGTTCGGTTTAGGGTTAGGGTAAGGGTTAGGGTTACAGTTAGGGTGAATATTTGATTGAGGATTACGGTTAGGGTCAGTGTGAGGTTTAGTGTGAGGATAAGGGTTAGGGTGAGGGTGAGGGTGAGCATTAGAATTAGGGTTAGGGTGAGGGCTAGGGTGAGGGTGAGGGTTTGGGTTATGGTTAGGGTGAGGTTTAGTATTAGGGTGAGTGTTAGGTTTAGTGTGAGGCTTAGTGTTAGGGTTAGGTTTAATGTTAGATTGAGGGTAAGTGTTATGGTGAAGATTAGGGTTAGGGTGAGGGTTAGGGTTAGGGTGAGGATTAGGGATAGGGTTAGGGTTAATTTTAGGGTTAGGGTTAGAGTTACGGTTATGGTGAGGGTGAGGGTGTGGGATAGGCTTAGGCTTAGGGTGAGGTTTAGTGTTAGGGTTAGGGATAGAGTGAGGGTTAGGGTGAGGCTGAGTGTGAGGCTTAGGATTAGGGTTAATGTTAGAGTTAGGGATAGGGTGAGGGTTAGGTTGAGGGTTAAGGTTAGGGTTAGGACTAGGGTTAGCTTGAGGGTTAGGTTTAGGTTTTCGGTTAGGGTGAGGGTGCTGCTGAGTATTAGGGTTAGGTTTAGGGTTAGGTTTAGAGTTAGGGTTAGGGTTAAAGTTACAGTGAGCTTTAGGGTTAGGGTCAGGCTTAGGGTTAGGCTGAGGGTGAGGGTGGGGTTGAGGATTAGTGTAGGGGTTAGGGTTAGGGTTAGGGGAATTTTAGGATGAGCATTACGGTAAGGATTAGGGTTAGAGTGAGGGCTAGGATGAGGGTGAGATTTAGGGTTAGTTTAGGGTGAGGTTTAGGGTTAGGTTTAGGGTTAGGGTGAGGCTGAGGGTGAGGGTTAGGGTTAGGGTTAGTGTTAGAGTTAGGGTTAGGGTGAGGTTAGGGTGAGGGTGAACTTTAGGCTTAGGTTTAGGATTAGGATTAGGGTAAGGGTTAGGTTGAGTGTGAGGGTTAGGGTTAGGGTTAGGGTTATGCTTAGGATTAAGCTGAGGGTGAGGTTGAGGGTGAAGGTTAGGGTTATGGTGAGGGTAAGGGTTAGGGTTACAGTGAGCGTGAGGGTTAGGTTTAGGTTGAGGGTTAGGGTGAGGGTAAGCGTTAGAGTTAATGTGAAGGTTAGGGTTAGGGTTAGGTCTAGGGTTACACTGAGGTAGAGGGTGAGCATGAGGGTTAGGGTTAGGGTGAGGTTTAGCGGTAGATTTAGGGTTAGGGTGAGGGTTAGGGTTAGCGTGAGGATTAGGTTTAGGGGTAGGGTGAGGGTGAGGGCTAGATTAAGGATTAGTGTTAGGGTTATTTTGAGGTTCAGGGTGAGGATGAGGGTTAGGTTTAGGGTGAGAGTTAGGTTGAGGTTGAGGGTTAGTGTTAGGGTGAGTGTGAGGATTAGGGTTAGGGTGATGGTTTGTGTTAGGGTTAGAGTTAGTATTAGGGTGAGGGTAAGTGTTAGGGTAAGGGTGAGGTTTAGGGTGAGGGTTATAGTAAGGTTGAGGGTTAGGGCTAGGTTAGGGTTACGTTTAGGGTTAGGGCTACGGTTATGGTGAGGGTGAGTTTGAGGGTTAAGTTTAGTGTTAGGATGAGGTTTAAGTTTAGGGTTAGCGTTAGAGTTAGGGTTAGGGTGAGGGCTAGTGTTTGGGTTAGGGTGAGGGTTAGGTTTAGGGATAGGGTTAGATTTAGGATTAGGGTGAGGGTGAGTGTGAGGGTTAGGGTTAGGGTTAGGCTTAGGCTTAGGGTTAGGGTGGGGGTTAGGGTTAGTTTTTGGGTTAGGGTGAGGGTGAGGCTGAGGATTAGTGTTAGGTTTGGGTTAGGGTTTGGGTTAGGTTTAGGGTTAGGTTTAGGTTTAGGTTTAGGGTTACAGTGAGGGTTAGGGTTAGGGTTAGGGTTTGGCTTAGGGTTAGGCTGAGGGTGAGCGTGGGGGTGAGGATAAGGGTGAGTTTTAGGGTTAGGGTTATTGTTACTGTTATGGTTTGGGTTAAGTTTGCGGAGAGGGTGAGGCTGAGGGTGAGGGTTATGGTTAGGTTTAGGGTTAGGGTTAGTGTTAGTGTTATTGTTAGGTTTAGAGTTAGAGTTACTTTGAGGTTTTGGGTGAGGGTGAGGGTTAGGGTTAGGTTTATGTTTAGGGTGAGTCTTAGGTTTATGGTTAGGGTGCGGGTGAGGTTTAGGGTTAGAGATAGGGTTAGGGAGATAGTTAGGGTGAGGTTCAGTGTTACGGTTAGTGTTAGGTTTAGGGTGAGGTTGAGGTTTAGTTTGAGGTTTAGGGATAGGGTTAGGTTTAGGAATAGGGTTAGGGTGAGCGTGAGTGTAAGGTTAGGGTGAGGGTTAGGTTTAGGCTTAGGGTTAGGCTGAGGGTGAGGGAGTGGTGGAGGGTTAGGGTTAGGGTGAGGGCTAGGGTTAAGGTTATGGGGAGGGCTTGCATGAGCGTTAGGGTTAGTATTAGGGTTAGGGTGAAGGCTAGGATGAGGGTGAGTTTTAGGGTTAGGTTTAGGGTGAGGTTTAGCGTTAAGTTTAGGGTTAGGGTTAGGGTGAGGTTGAGGTTTATGGTTATAGTTACGGTTAGGGTGAGGCTGAGGGTGAGGGTTAGTGTTAGGGTTATGGTTAGTGTGAGGTTTAGGGTTAAGGTTAGGGTTAGGGTGAGGGTTAGTTTTAGGTTGAGGTTTAGTGATAGGGCTAGGTTTAGGTAATCCTAAACCTAGGGTTAGGGTGAGGGTGAGTGTGAGGGTTAGGGTGAGGGTTAGGCTTAGGCTTAAGGTTAAGCTGAGGATGAGGGTGAGTGTGAGGATTAGGGTTAGGGTGATGGTTAGGGTTAGGGTTAGTGTTATTGTTAGGGTTTGGGTTAGAGTTATGGTGAGGGTGAGGGTCGGGGTGAGGTTTAGGTTTAGAGTTAGGGTGAGGGTTAAGGTGAGGGTGAGGGTTTGTGTTAGTTTGAGCTTTAGTGTTAGGTTTAGGGTTAGGGTGAAGTTGAGGATTAGGGTTGGTGTGAGGGTGAGGGTTAGGATGAGTCTTAGGTTTAGGAATAGGTTTAGGGTGAGGGCTAGTCTGAGGGTGAGGTTTAGTGTTAGGTTTAGGGTGAGATATAATATTAGGGTTAGGGTGAAGGTGAAGTTTAGGGTTAGAGTTAGGGTTAAGCTGAGGCTGAGGGTGAAGGTTAGGTTTAGGGTTAGTGTTAGAGTTAGGGTTAGGTTGAGGGTTACGATGAGGGTGAGGGTTAGTTTTAGGGTTAGTATTAGGATTAGGGTAAAGGTTAGTGTGAGTGTGAGGGTTAGGGTCAGGGTTAGGGTTATGCTTAGGTTTAGGCTGAGAGTGAGGATGAGGGTGAGTGTTAGGGTTTGGGTGAGGGTAAGGGTTAGGGGAAGGTTAGGATGAGCATTACGGTAAGGATTAGGGTTAGAGTGAGGGCTAGGATGAGGGTGAGATTTAGGGTTAGGCTTAGGGTGAGGTTTAGGGTTAGGTTTAGGGTAAGGGTGAGGCTGAGCGTGAGGTTTAGGGTTAGGGTTAGTGTTAGAGTTAGGGTTAGGGTGAGGGTTAGTGTGCGGGTGAGGTTTAGGCTTAGGATTAGGATTAGGATTAGGGTAAGGGTTAGGTTGAGTGTGAGGATTAGGGTTAGGGTTAGGGTTATGCTTAGGATTAAGCTGAGGGTGAGGTTGAGGGTGAAGGTTAGGGTTAGGGTGAGGGGAAGTGTTAGGGTTACAGTGACCGTGAGGGTTAGGTTTAGGTTGAGGGTTAGGGTGAGGGTAAGCGTTAGAGTTAGTGTGAGGGTTAGGGTTAGGGTTAGGACTAGGGTTACACTAAGGGAGAGCGTGAGCATGAGGGTTAGGGTTAGGGTGAGGTTTAGTGGTAGAGTTAGGGTTAGGGTGAGGGCTAGGGTGAGGGTTAGGGTTAGCATGAGGATTAGGTTTAGGGGTAGGGTGAGGGTGAGGTCTAGATTGAGGATTAGTGTTTGGGTAATTGTGAGGTTCAGGGTGAGGATGAGGGTTAGGTTTAGGGTGAGGTTTAGGTTGAGGGTGAGGGTTAGGGTTAGGGTGAGTGTGAGGATTAGGGTTAGGGTGATGGTTTGTGTTAGGGTTAGAGTTAGTATTAGGGTGAGGATAAGTGTTAGGGTGAGGGTGAGTGTTAGGGTGAGGGTTATAGTAAGGTTGAGGGTTAGGGCTAGGTTTAGGGTTACTGTTAGGGTTAGGGCTACGGTTAGGGTGAGGTTGAGAGTGAGGGTTAGGTTTTGGGTTAGGATGAGGTTTAGGTTTAGGGATAGGGTTAGAGTGCAGGTTAGGTTGAGGGTGAGGTTTATTGTTAGAATAAGGGTTAGTGTTAGTGTTAGGGTTAGGTTGAGGGTTAGGGTTAGGCTTAGGCTTAGGCTTAGGCTTACGCTTAAGCCGAGCATGAGGTTGAGGGTTAGGTTAGGGTGAGGGTTAGGATGAGGTTTAGGGTTAGGATTAGGGTTAGGATTAGGGCTAGGGTGAGTTTTCGGGTGAGGGTTAGGGTTAGGGATAGGGTTAGGTTTAGGATTAGGGTTAGGGTGAGCGTGAGTGTGAGGGTTAGATTTAGGGTGAGGATTATGCTTAGGGTTAGGGTGGGGGTTAAGTTTAGGGATTGGGCTAGGGTGAGTGTGAGGATGACGATTAGGGTTAGGTTTAGGATTAGGCTTATTTTTAGGTTTAGGTTTAGGTTTAGGGTTAGGGTTAGGGTTAGTGTTATGGTGAGAGTTACTGTTAGGATTAGGGTTAAGCTTAGGGTTAGGCTGAGGGTGAGGGTGGGGTGAGGATTAGGGTTAGGGTTAAGTTTTGGGTTAGGTTTACGGCTATTGTTAGTGTTATGGTTAGGGTTAAGTTGTGGTGAGGCTGAGGGTGAGGGTTATGGTTATACTAAGGGTTAGGGTTAGGGTTAGTGTTATTGTTAGGGTTAGGGTTAGAGTTATGTTGAGGGTAAGGATGAGGGTGAGGGTGAGGGTTAAGGTGAGGTTTAGGGTAAGGTTTAGGGTTAGGGTTAGGGTGAGGTTTAGGTTTAGAGTTAGGGTTAGGAGGAGGGTTAGGGTGAGGTTTAGGGTTAGGGTTAGTGTTAGGGTTAGTATGAGGGTGAGGGTTAGGATGAGGTTTTGGGATAAGTTTAGGGTTACGATTAGGTTTAGGGTGAGGGTGAGTGTAAGGGTTAGGGTGAGGGTTAGGCTTAGGCTTATGGATAGGCTGAGGGTGATAGTGGGGGTGAGGATTAGGGTTAGGGTGATGGTTCGGGTTAGGGTTAGTATTATTGTTAGGGTTAGGTTTAGAGTTAAGGTGAGGGTGAGGGTGTAGGTGAGAGTTAGGGGGAGGGTTAAGGTAGGGTTAGGCTTAGGATTAGAATTAGGGTGAGGGTGATTGTGTGTGTTAGGTTTAGTTTTAGGTTTAGGCTTAGCGTTAGGCTGAGGGTGAGGTTGAGGGTGAGGGTTAGGGTTAGGGATCGCGTTAGGGTTCGGGTTAATTTTAGGGTTAGGGTGAGGCTTCGGCTAAGGGTTATGGTGAGGGTGAGGGGTAGGGTTAGGTTAGGGTTAGGTTTAGGGTTAGGGTGAGGGTGAGGGTGAGGATTGGGCTTATGGTGAGGGTTAGGATGAGGGTTAGTTTTAGGACTAGGGTTAAGGTGAGGGCTATTGTGAGGGTGAGGTTTAGGGTTACGGTTAGGGTGAGGTTTAGGGTTAGGTTTAGGGTTAGGTTTAGGGTGAGTGTGAGGTTTAGGGTTAGAGTTAGGGTTAGGGTGAGGCTGAGGGTGAGGGTTAGTGTTAGGGTTAGTGTTAGATTTAGGGTTAGGGTGAGGGTTAGTGTGAGGGTGAGAATTAGGCTAAGGGTTAGGATTAGGATTAGGGTAAGGGTTAGGGTGAGGCTGAGGGTTACTGTTAGCATTAGGGTTAGGCTTAGTATTAGGCTTAGAGTGAGGGTGAGGGTGAGGTTTAGGATTAGGGTGAGGTTTAGGGTTAGGGTTAGGGTGAGAGTTAGGGTTCGCCTTAAGTTTAGGGTTAGGGTGAGTTTTATGGTTAGGCTTACAGTGAGCATGACAGTTAGGGTTAGGTTGACTGTTAGGATTAGGGTTAGGGTTACTGTGACGGTTAGTGTTAAGTTTAGGGTGGGGGTTAGGATGAAGATTAGGGTTAGGATTAGGGTTAGAGTGAGGGGTATTGTGAAGTTCAGGGTTCTGGTTAGTGTTAGGGTGAGGGTTAGGGTGAGGGTTAAGATGAGGGTTAGTGTTATGGTGACATGAGGGCTAGGATCAGGGTTGGGGTTACGGTTGGAATTAGTGTTAGGGTGAGGGTGAGTGCTAGGATTAGGGTTAGGCTTAGGGTTAGGGTTGGGTTTAGGGTTAGGATTAGTGTTATTGTTAGTGTTAGTGTTAACATTAAGGTAAGGGTGAGGGTGAGGGTGAGGTTGAGGTTAGGGTTAGGGTGAGGTTTAGGGTTAGGTTTAGGATTAGGGTTAGGATGAGGGTGAGGTTTAGGGTTAGATTTAGGGTTAGGGTGAGGGCTAGGGTGAGGGTTAGGGCTAGGGATAGGACGTTGAGGGTAAGGGTGAGGGTAAGGGTGAGGGTTAGGGTTATGGTGAAGTTTAGGGTGAGGTTTAGGGTTATAGTTAGGATTAGGGTTAGGGTGAGTGTGAGTGTGAGGGTTAGGCTTAGGCCTGGGGTTAGGGTGAGGGTGAGGGTGGGGCTGAGGATTAGGTTTAGGGTGATGGTGAGGATTACGGTTAGGGTGTTGGATAGGGTGAGGGTGAGGTTTAGGGTAAGGCTTAGGCTTTGTCTTAGGGTTAGACTGAGTGTGAGTTTCAGGGTGAGGCTTAGGTTTAGGGTGATGGTTAGGTTTACGATTAGGGTGAGGGTTAGAATGAGGTTTAGTGTTAGGGTTAGGGTGAGGCTTAGGCTTAGTCCGAGCATGAGGGTGAGGGTTAGGGTTAGGGTTAGGGTGAGGGTTAGGGTTAGGGTTATGGTGAGGGATAAGATGAGGTTTAGGGTTAGGATTAGGTTTAGGGTTAGGGCTAGTGTGAGTGTTAGGGTGAGAGTTAGTGTTAGGGATAGTGTTAGGTTTAGGATTAGAGTTAGCATGAGGGTGAGTGGGAGGGTTAGGATTAGAGTTAGGATTAGGCTTAGGGTTATGGTGAGGGTTAGGGTTAGGGTTTGGGTTAGGGTGAGGGTGACCCTGAGGATTAGGGTTAGGTTTAGGGTTAAGGTTAGGTTTAGGTTTAGAGTTAGGGTTCGGGTTAGGTTTAAGGTTAGGGTTACGGTGAGTGTTAGGGTTAGGGTTAAGGTAAGGCTTAGGTTTAGGCTGAGGGTGAGGGTGTGGGTGAGGATTACTGTAAGGGTTAGGGTTAGGGTTAGTGTTATTGTTAGTGTTATGGTTAGGGTTCAATTTGCGGTGAAGGTGAGGCTGAGGGGGAGGGTTATGGTTAGGGTTAGGGATAGGGTTATGGTTAGTGTTATTGTTAGGGCTAGGGTTAGGGTTACAGTGAGGTTGAGGGTGAGGGTGAGGGTTATGGTTAGGTTTAGGGTGGGGTTTAGGGTTAGGTTTAGGGTTAGTGTTAGGGTTAGGGTGAGGGTGAGTTTTACCGTTCGATATAGGGTTAGGGTGAGGGTTAGGGTGAGGTTTAGTGTTAGTGTTAGGGTGAGGGTGAGGGTTAGAATTAGGATTAGGGTGAGGGCTAGGGTGAGGGTGAGGGTTAGGGTTAGGGTTAGCATTATGGTGAATTTTAGGATTAGGTTGAGGGTTAGTGTTAGTGTGAGGATTAGTGTTAGGGTTAGTGTTAGCGTTAGGGTGAGGGTAAGTGTTAGGATGAGATTTAGAGTTAGGGTGAGGGTTATGATTAGGGTAAGGGTGAGTGTTAGGGTTAGGGTTAGGATGAGGTTTAGTGTTAGGGTTAGGGTTAGAGTTAGGGTTAGGGTGAGGGTGGGGTTTAGGTTTAGATTTAGGGTTAGTTGGAGGGTTAGGTCGAGGGTTAGGTTTAGGGTTAATGTTAGGGTTAAGCTTAGGGTGAGTGTTAGGTTGAGGTTTAGGTTGAGATTTAGGGTTAGGGTTAGGATTAGGGTTAGGTTGAGGGTGAGTGTGAGGGTTAGGGTTAGGGTTAGGCTTAGTCTTAGGGTTAGGCTGAGGGTGAGGGTGGGGGTGAGGATTAGGGTTAGGATGATGTTTAGGGTTAGGGTTAGGGTGAGGGTTAGGATGAGGTTTATGTTTAGGATTAGGGTTAGGGTGAGGGCTAGGGTGAAGGTGAGGTTTAGGATAAGTTTTAGGCTTAGACTTAGGTTTAGGATGAGCATGAGGTTGATTGTTAGTTTTAGGGTTAGGGTTAGCATGAGGTTTACGGTTAGGTTGGTGTTAGAGTTACGGTTAGTGTGAGGTTGAGGTTTAGGGGTAGAGTTAGGGTTAGGGTCAGGTTTAGGGTAAGGTGAGGGTTAGGGTTGGGGTGACGGTAAGGGTAAAGGTGAGGCTTAGGCTGAGGGTGAGGGTTACTGTAACGATCAGGGGTAGGGTTAGGTTGAGGTTTACGGTTATGCATAGGGTTAGACTGAAGGTGAATGTGGGAGTGAGGATTAGGGTTAGGGTGATGGTTCCGGTTAGGGTTAGTGTTATTGTTAGGGTTAGGGTTAGAGTTATGGTGAGGGTGAGGGTAAGGAATAGGGTTAGATTGAGGGTCAGGTTTAGGGTTAGGTATAGGGTTAGGGTGAGGGTTAGTTTGAGGGTTAGGTTTAGAGTTATTGTTAGAGCTAGTGTTAGGGTGAGAGTTAGGGAGAGGGTTATGGTTAGGGTTAGGGTTAGGGATAGGATTAAGGTTAGGGTGAGGCTGAGGGTGTGTGTTTGTGTTATGTTTAGGGTTATGCTTAGGGTTAGGCTTAGGGTTAGGCTGAGTGGGAGGTTGAGGGTGAGGTTTAGGGTTAAGGGTAGGCTTAGTATGACGGTTAGGTTTAGGATTAGGGTTAAGGTAAGGGTTAGGGTGAGGGTCAGGTTTAGGGTTAGGGGTAAAGTGTGGTTTAGGGTTATGGCAAGGATTTGGGTGAGGGTGAGCGTGAGGTTTAGGGTTAGAGTTAGGGTTAGGGTGAGGCTGCTGTTGAGGGTTAGGGTTAGGGTTAGTGTTAGGGTTAGGGTTAGGGTGAGGGTTAGGGTGAGTGTGAGGGTTATGTTTAGGGTTAGGATTTGGATTATGGTTAAGGTTAGGGTGAGTGTGAGGGTTAGGGTTAGGGTTAGGGTTAGGCTGAGGTTGTGGGTGATGGTGAGGTTAGGTTTAGGGTGAGGGTTAGGTTTAGGGTTAGGTTTAGGTTTAGGTGAGCATGAGGTTTAATGTTAGAGGTAGGGTTAAGGTGAGATGAGTGTGAGGGTTAGGGTTACGGTTATGATTAGGATTAGGGTAAGGGTTAGGGTGAGCTTGAGGGTTAGGGTTAGGCTTAGGCTTAAGGTTACACTGTGGATGAGGGTGAGGGTTAGTGTTAGGGTGAGGATTAGGATTAGGGTAAGGGTTAGGGTGAGGTATATGTTTAGGCATAGTTTTAGGATGAGGGTGAGGTTTAGGGTTAGAGTTAGGGTTAAGGTGAGGCTGAGGGTGAGGGTTAGGGTTAAGGATAGGATTAGGATTAGGGTAAGGTTTAGGGTGAGTGTGAAAGTTAGGGTTAGGGGTAGGTTTAGGCTTAGGTTTATGCTGATGGTGAGGGGGAGGGGAAGGGTTAGGGTTAGGGTGAGCTTTATGGTTCAGGTTAAGTTTAGGTTTAGGGTGAGGGTTAGTGTTAGGGTTAACTTGAGCATGAGAGTTAGGAATAGGTTGAGGGTTAAGGTTAGGGTTAGGGTTCGGTTGAGGTTAGGGTTAGGGTTATTGTAAGGGTTAGTGTTAGGGTTAGCGTTAGTGTTAGGGTGAGGGTAAGTGTTACGGTGAGGGTTGGGTTAGGGTGAGGATTTTGATTAGGGTTAGGGTTAGGATTAGGATCAGGGTTATTGTTAGT
Source organism: Dipodomys merriami (assembly GCF_024711535.1). Classification (NCBI taxonomy): domain Eukaryota; kingdom Metazoa; phylum Chordata; class Mammalia; order Rodentia; family Heteromyidae; genus Dipodomys; species Dipodomys merriami. The sequence continues at coordinate 1,149,511 of NW_027203348.1, forward strand.
GTTAGGTTTAGGGTTACGGTTACAGTGAGGGTGAGGGTGAGGGTTAGGGTTAGGGTTAGGGTGAGCTTTAGGGTTTGGGTTAGGGTTAGAGTTACGTTAAAGATGAGGGTGAGGTTTAGGGATAGACTTAGTGTTAGCGTGAGGGTTAGGTTGAGGGTTCGGGTTAGGGTTAGTGTTAAGTTTAGGCTTAGGGTAAGAGTTAGGGGGAGAGTTAGGGTTAGGGTTAGGGTTAGGATTAGGGTTAGGCTGAGGTTGAGTTTGTGCGTTAGGGTTAGGATTAGGGTTAGGCTGAAGGTGAGGGTTAGGGTTAGGGTGAGGGTTAGGGTAAGGGTTAGGGGGAGGGTAGGATGAGGGTTAGGTTTAGGATTAGGGTTATTTTGAGGCCTAGGGTGAGCAGGAGGTTTAGGGTTAGGGTTATGGTGAGAGTTAGGGTTAGGTTTAGGGTGAGAGTTTTATTTCGTGTTATGTTTAGGGTAAGTTGAGGGTTAGGGTAAGAGTTACGGTGAGGGTGAGGGTGAGGGTTAGGTTGAGGGTTAGGGTTCGGATTAGGGTTAGGGTGAGGGTGTGGGTGAGGCTTAGGTTTAGTGTTTGGGTGAAGGTTAGGATGAGGGGTAGGGTTAGGATTAGGGTTAGGGTGAGGGCTTGGGTGAGGGTGAGGTTTAAGGTTAGGGTTAGTGTGAGGTTTAGGGTTCGGCTTAGTGTTAGGATGAGGGTTAGGTTTAGGGTTAGTGTAAGAGTTAGGGTTAGAGTGAGGGTTAGGGTGAGGGTGACGGTTAGGCTTAGTGTTAGGATTAGGTTTAGGGTAAGGTTTAGGGTGAGGCTTAGGGTGAGGGTGAGGGTTAGGGTTAGTGTTAGGGTAAGGTTTAGGGTTAGGTTGAGGGTTAGGGTTATGGTCAGGGTGAGTGTTAGGGTTAGGGTGACGGTTAGGGTTAGGATTAGTCTTAGGGTGAGGGTGAGTGTTAGCATTAGGGTTAGGGTTAGGGTTAGGTTTAGGTTTAGGATTAGTGTTATTGTTAGGGTTAGGGTTATAGTTATGTTCAGGGTGAGGTTGAGGGTGAGGTTGAGGCTGAGGTTAAGGGTTAGGGTTAGGGTGAGGTTTAGGGTGCCGGTTAGCATTAGGATTAGGGTGAGGGTGAGTTTTAGGGTTAGATTTAGGGTTAGTTGGAGGGTTAGGTCGAGGGTTAGGTTTCGGGTTAATATTAGGGTTAAAGTTAGGGTGAGTGTTAGGTTGAGGTTTAGGGTGAGGGTTAGGGTTAGGGTGAGGGTGAGTGTGAGGGTTAGAGTTAGGCTTAGGCTTCGGCTTAGGGTTAGGCTGAGTGTGAGGGTCGGGGTGAGGATTAGGGTTAGGGTTATGGTTAGGGTTAGGGTTAGTGTGAGTGTTAGGATGAGGGTTAGGGTTAGGATTAGTGTTTGGGTGAGGGCTAGGGTGAGGGTGAGTGTTAGGATAAGTGTTAGGCTTAGACTTAGGGTTAGTTTGAGGATGAGGTTGAGTGTGAGGTTTAGGGTTAGGGTTAGGGTGAGGTTTAGGGGTCGTGTTAGGGTTAGGGTGAGGGTTAGTGTTAGGGTGAGGGTTAGGGTTGGGTTGATGGTAAGGGTAAAGTTGAGGGTTAGGCTGAGGGTGAGGTTACTCTAAGGGTGAGGGTTAGGGTTAGGTTGAGGTTTAAGGTTAGGTTTAGGGTGAGGGTGAGGTTTAATTTAAGGATTAGTGTTAGGGTTAGTGTGAGGTTTAGGGTGAGGATGATGGTTAGGGTTAGGGTGAGGGCTGGGGTGAGGATGAGGTTTAGGGTTAGTGTTACGGTGAGATTTAGGGTTAGGGTGATGGTGAGGGTTAGTGTGAGGGTTAGATTTAAGGTTAGGTTTAGTGTTAGGGTGAGGTTAAGTGTTAGGGTGAGGGTTAGGGTTAGGGTGAGGTTATGGTTAGGGTCAGGGTGAGGGTTAGTGTTAGGATTTTTGTAAGTGTTCGGGTTAGTGTTATGGTTACTGTGAGCGTGAGGGTGAGGGATAGGGTTAGGGTTAGGGTCAGGGTGAGGTTTACGTTTAGATTTAGGTTTAGGGTGAGGCTGAGCATGATGGTTAGGGTTAGGATTAATGTTAGGGTTAAGGTGAGGGTTAGGGTGAGGATGAGTGTTAGGGATAGGGGGAGGGTTAGGATGAGCGTTAGGTTTAGGATTAGGGTTCAGATTTGGGCTAGGGAGAGGGTGAGGTTTAGGGTTAGGGTTAGGGTAAGGTTTAGGGTTAGGTTTAGGGTTGGGGTTAGGGTGAGTTTGAGGTTTAGGTTTAGAGTTATGGTTATGGTGAGGCTGAGGGTGAGGTTTAGGGTTAGGGTTAGTGTTAGGTTTAGGGTTAGGGTTAGGGTGAGGGTTAGGGTGAGGGTGAGGGATAAGTTTAGGGATAGGATTAGGATTAGGGTTAGGGTTAGTGTGAGTGTGAGGATTAGGGTTCTGTAGCGACCGTCTACTCGACCAGCGAGAAAAAACGACCACCACACCAGGAGTCTTCTCAGATCACGCTTTATTGGAGAGCCTTTTAGTTGTAGGAGAGCTTGGGCGTGAGAGAGCGTGCACCCGAAACATAGCCGCTTATATATTGAAATAGGAATGCGGGTCGGTCTATTGTTGGTCGCCTGCCTTTCACCGTCACCAGGTGTCATGGGATTGGCTGGGGACTCTACCTGGCTCGCGCACGCGCACAGCCCAGGCGTCCCGCCAAGCACCGTCTGGGGTGGTTACCTCAAAGCTGCAAGGGAGTGGGTGGAGTCTCGCCCCGGCTCCCTACAGTTCCCCCTTCTTTGTTTTTTGGCAACAGGTAAGAGTAGAGGTTGGGCCTCTGTCTAAGACATTAATGAGAGGACCTTGCACTGGCCTTCGCCTGAGGGGCGCCTTCCCCAGTGATGACCAGGCCCGTCCGATGCCTTTTTTGCAGAGGTGGGATCTTGGGCATCAACCCACTTGCAACCCAGCATGCTCTTCTTGAGGAGATGAGAATCATCTCCTCAAGTGCAGTGCACTTGCCTTGCACCCTGTCCCAAATTGCAAATTGCATACCTGTCCCAGTGCAATGGGATCCCCTGATCCCTCGGGGTGCTAAGGCTATGCAGAATGGTAAGGCTTTACTGCCTCTTAGGGACGACAGCCAAATCTGGGGTGAGGATCCACTCTCCAAAGCGGCTAATGCTTGCGAGATAACAACCTTGTCCCTTCTGGTTTGGGCTCGAAGGCGACAGACCAACCATAGGCAGACCACGCATCCTCCCAAGCAGCAGGCTAAAAACATTCCGACTCCCACCCGCTCTTTGGAAAAGGACACCGCAGAGGCAATCCAGTCAGTAAATTGTAACAGCCCACAGCATCATTGGTTTAGCTATCACAGGGATTGCTATTAGCACTGTTGCTAACAGCAGGAAGATCAGCTGCATCTTCAAGAGGGAGTTCTGCTGCAGTCTCCACCTGCCTGGTCAGTCTCGTTGGCACCCAGTGAGGTACTTCTTGACTCTGTGGAAAAACACAAACAGCTCCCCTGGATCTCGTTATTACCGGATCCGGTCCATACCATTTATTATTAATAACATCCTTCCACATAACCATGTCTTTAGTATCCATGGAGTCTCTTGTCATATGCCGATCTGCGGCAGACTGATCGTTGTCATTTAGAATTAAAAAATTAAGGGTAACGAGTGCAAGAGAAAGTCTTTCCCTGGGGGACGCAGACTCAGCAATTCCCCCTTTTTGCTTTTGAAGCATTTCTTTTATGCTTCGATTAGCTCTTTCCACTATACCTTGTCCTTGAGGATTGTAGGGCAATCCGGTGGTGTGGGCAACCTGCATTTGTGCGCAAAAGGCGCGAAAACCATGGGAAGTATAAGCAGGGCCATTGTCCGTCTTAAGTCTAAGGGGCTTTCCCCAAGCTGCCCAATCTTCTAAGCAGTGTATTTTGACGTGAGACACCTTTTCTCCTGCCAAAGGTGTGGCATGAATGACACCAGAAAAGGTGTCCACAGACACATGTAAATATTTCAACTTACCAAATTCCGTCAGATGAGTAACATCCATTTGCCATAGGGCGTTTGGTCTCAACCCCCTAGGGTTTACCCCCACATGGGGAGGATGAAGAAAGGTAACACAAGATTTACAGGCTTTAACAATATCTCTTGCCACATGCCTGGACAAATTATATCTTTTCCTAAGGGTATTAGCAGGTACATGATACAATCTATGAAAGTATTTTGCCAATTCTACAGGATCAGCAGCAACCAGAGCCATAGCCCGAGTTGCCTGGTCCACCAAATCATTACACTTTGCCATCGGGCCCGGCAACATAGAGTGGGCGTGAATATGTCCAATATAAAAAGAGTGTTTTCTGTTTAAGATAAGGGATTGAATCAGTAACAAAACATTAGAAATTGTACTGGCCTGCTTAATTGAAGCAGCAACTTCAAGAGAAGCAACGGCATTTACAACATATAATGAATCAGAAAATAAGTTAAAAGGTTGATCAAATCTTTTAAAAACTTCAAGCACAATTAAACATTCAACAGCCTGTGGGGCATTCGGCCGAAAATTAAAGACTACCGGCTGTTTGTGTCCTTGAACAAAAAAGGCACCTTGTCCAGATTTTGATCCATCCGTAAAGATGGTCAGAGCATCAACCAAAGGCTCCTTTGAAGTGACAACAGGAAAATACACTAAATTTTTGTTAACTATGGCAAGCAGAGGATGCTTAGGATAATGATTATCAATTACATTTGGAAATGAGCAAACAAGAATTGCCCACATATCCATTGTGGCTGCTAAAATTTCAACTTGCTCACGGGTGTATGGAATAATTAATTTATCTGGAATTTTTGCAAAGTGCATTAAACAATACTTTATACCCAAAATTGCCTGTTTAGCCACTAATTCAGGAAAATATTGAACAGTTTTTGCTCCCACAGAATCATAGCATTAATAGTTAGCCTTCGAAGCAAGGCAGTGGTATAATTAGCCGTCACCCCATAAGTCCTGACTGCCTCAGCTAAATCTTTTAACTGGGAGTAGGAAACCCGCTCAAAATTTCTTTCATTAGTAATGGGATTCTCAAAGACTGGGAAAGCGGCTGCTAATCGCGACCAGGTGTTTTCTTTTATAAAGTGACTCTTCCCTGCCGGCGGGCACGGCGGGGGGGCCGACGGGTGAGGGGCAGCTCAGTTTCCTCTATCTGGCTGCTGCGGTACTCCCACCCCTAGGGGGCGCCACCCCCCATATCTGTCTGCCTCGTGCTCCACCGCAGCCTCTTCTAACTCTTCACTATCAGCTGGATCGAGCTGCTCTCCCTCCTCCTCTAACATTTCTTCCTCTGAGTCACTCACAAGATTACTATATTCTTGGTCCCGCAATTCCACATGTAGGGCTGAGAACCGGTTTGCTTTTAAAGAAGGGCATGGGGGTCTCCTTGAGACCCCCTCCTCCCTAAAACCCTTCTCCTTTTGTGAGGGCTGCAGTCCCTCTTGCTTTAATTCTTTAGGATCCTTTTGTCTTTTTTCCCTTTTTCTTTTAGGCCTATTTTTCTCCCCTTTACTGGATGCTGACTCTGATAGACTATCCTGATGCTGCGTTAGTACTTTGCGTCCTTCCTGGATTAAATCAAACCCTCCCTCGAGGCAAGTGCGCACTATCAAAACGACAAACCACAAAGGAAGAAGCAATGCAAGCAACCAATAAATATCTAAATCTACAGTGAACAGCATACCGGGGGATATTTACCGACGTCCCCTCTCCGCGTGTTGAGTTCTGGCTCCGGTTCGGCCTCTCGCGCGGGTCCCGTCCCTGGTTCGTTCCCGGGTTTCGGCACCACTTGTAGCGACCGTCTACTCGACCAGCGAGAAAAAACGACCACCACACCAGGAGTCTTCTCAGATCACGCTTTATTGGAGAGCCTTTTAGTTGTAGGAGAGCTTGGGCGCGAGAGAGCGTGCACCCGATACATAGCCGCTTATATAGGGAAATAGGAACGCGGGTCGGTCTATTGTTGGTCGCCTGCCTTTCACCGTCACCAGGTGTCATGGGATTGGCTGGGGACTCTACCTGGCTCGCGCACGCGCACAGCCCAGGCGTCCCGCCAAGCACCGTCTGGGGTGGTTACCTCAAAGCTGCAAGGGAGTGGGCGGAGTCTCACCCAGGCTCCCTACAGGTTCAGATTAGGGTAGGGCTGATGGTGAGGGTGAGGGTGAGGTTTAGGATTAGGTTTAGGTTTATGATGAGGGTCAGGATGAGGGTAGGGGTTAGGATTAGGGTTAAGGTGTGGGCTAGGGTGAGGGTGAGGTTTAGGGTTAGGGTGAGGGTGAGGTTTAGGGTTAGGCTTAATGTTAGGGTGAGGTTGAGTGTGAGGTTTAGGACTAGAGATAGGGTTAAGGTGAGGCTGAGGGTGAGGGTTAGGGTTAGGGTTAGGATTAGGATTAGGATTAGGGTAAGGGTTAGGGTGAGTGTGAGGGTTAGTATTAGTGTTAGGGTTTGGCTTAGGGTTAAACTGAGGTTGAGGGTGAGGATGAGGGTTAGGGTTAGTATTTGGATTAGTGTGAGGGTGATTGTGTGTGTTAGGGTTAGGTTTGGCGTTAGGCTTAGGGTTAGGCTGAGGGTGAGGTTTTGGATGAGGGTTGGGTTTAGGGTGAGGGTTGGCGTAAGGGTTAGGGGGAGGGTTAGGATGACGGTTAGGGTTAGGCTGAGGGTGAGGTTGAGGGTGAGGTTTAGGGTTAGGGTGATGGATATGGTTAGGTTTAGGGTGAGTTTTAGGATGAGGGTTAGGCTTAGGGTGAGGATTAGGGTGAGCGTGATGGTAAGAGTAAAGGTGAGGGTTAGGCTGAGGGTGAGTGTTCCACTAAGGGTGAGGGTTAGATTTAGGTTGAGGGTTAGGGTAAGGGTTAGGGTGAGGGTTAGGGTGAGGGTGAGGGTGAGGGTTAGATTGAGGATTAGGGTTAGTATGAGGTTTACGGTGAGGATTACGGTTAGTGTTAGGGTTAGAATTAGGGTTAGGGTGAGGGTTAGGTTGAGGGTGAGGGTTAGGAATAGGGTTAGTGTTAGGGCGAGGTTTAGGTTTAGGTTGAGAGTTAGAGTTACTGTGAGGGTTAGTATTAGAGTTAGGGTTAGGGTAAGGTTTAGGGTAAGTGTTAGGGTGAGGGTTAGGTTTAGGGTGAGTGTTGTGGTTAGGGTGAGTTTTAGGGTTAGGTTTAGGGTTATTGTTAGGTTTAGGGTTAGGGTTAGAGTGAGAATAAGGGTGAGGGTTAGTGTTAGGGTGAGGTTTAGGTTTAGGGTTAAGGTTTGAGTTAGGGTTAGTGTGAGGGTGAGGTTTAGGGTTAGGTTTAGGTTTAGGGTGAGGGCTAGGGTGAGGGAAAGGTTTAGGGTTAGGTTTAGGGTGAAGTTTAGGGTTAGGGTTAGGGTGAGTGTCAGGGTGAGTTTGAGGTTTAGGGTTAGAGATAGGGTGAGGGTGAGGGTTAGGGTAAGGTTTAATGTTAGGATTAGGGTTAGGGTGAGTGTTCGGGTGAGGTTGTGTGTTAGGGTAAGGGTTAGGATTAGGATTAGGGTTAGGGAGACAGTGAATGTGAAGTTTAAGTTTAGGGCTAGTGTTAGACTTTGTTATAGGCTGAGGGTGAGGGTGAAGGTGAGGGTTAGGGTGAGGGTGAGGGTTAGGGTTAGGGTTAGGGGGATAGTTAGGGTTCGGGTTAAGTTTAGGGTTGTGGTGAGATTTAAGTTGAGGGTGTCGGTAAGTTTAAAGGTGAGAGTTAAGCTGAGGATGAGGGTTACGGTAATGGTGAGGGTTAGGGTTAGGGTGAGGGTTAGGGTAAGGGTTAGGGTTAGAGTTAGGGTGAGGGTAAGGGTTAGATTGAGGATTAGGGTTAGGGTTAGTGTGAGGTTCAGGGTGAGCATGAGGGTTAGTGTTAGGGTGAGGCTTAGGGTTAGATTTAGGGTTAGGGTGAGGGTTAGAGTTAGGGTTAGGGTTTGGGTGAGGGTGAGGGTTAGGATTAGGGTGAGGGTTAGGGTTAGTGTGAGGGTTAGTGTTAGGGTTAGTGTTAGGGTGAGTGTAAGTGTTATGGTGAGGGTTAGGTTTAGGGTGAGTTTTAGGGTTAGGGTTACGCTGAGGGTGAGGATTAGGGTTAGGTTTAGGGTGAGATTTAGGGTTAGGGTTAGGGTTAGAGTTAGGTTTAGGGTGAAGTTGAGGTTTAGGGTTAGAGTTAGGGTTAGGGTGAGGGTGAGAGTGTGGTTTAGGGTTAGGGTTAGTGTTAGGGTTAGGGTTAGGGTGCGCTTTAGTGTGAGGGTTAGGGTTGGGTTTAGGGTTAGGGCTAGGTCTAGGTTTAGGGTTAGGCTGAGGGAGAGGGTGAGGGTGAGAATTAAGGTTAGGGTTAGAATTAGCCTTAAGGAGAGGTTTAGGGTTAGGGTTAAGGTTAGGGTTCTGGTAAGGGTGAGGTTTAGAGTTAGCATGATGGTTAGGGTGAGAGGTAGGATTAGGGTTAGGTTGAGGGTTAGGGTGAGGGTTAGGTTGAGGTTTTGGGTTTGGGTTAGGGTTAGGGTGAGCGTGAGGGTTAGGGTGAGGTTTAGGTTAGGCTTAGTTTTAGGATTAGGGTGAGGTTAAGCATTAGGGTGAGGATTAGGTTTAGGGTTAGGGTGATGGTTAAGACGAGGTTTAGGGTTAAAGTGAAGGTGAGGGTTAGGGTTAAGGTGAGGGTTCATGTTAGGATTAGGATAAGAGTGAGGGTGATGTTTAGGATTAATGTTAGGGTTATTGTAAGTGTTATGGTTATGGTTAAATTTGCAGTGAGTGTGAGGGAGAGGGGGATGGTTAGGGTTAGGGTTAGGGTTAGTTTTAGGTTTAGGATTAGTGTTAATTTTAGGGTTAGGTTTAGAGTTATGGTTTGGGTGAGGGTGAGGGTTAGGGTTAAGGTTGGGGTGAGGTTTAGGGTTAGGGTTAGGATGAGGGATTGGGTGAGTGTGAGGTTTAGGGTTAGAGTTAGGATGAAGGGGAGGGTGAGGTGTAGGTTTAGGGTTAGCGTTAATGTGAGGTTTAGGATTAGGTTTAGGGTTAGGGTGAGGGTTAGGTTGAGGGTTAGGGTTTGGGTTAGGGTAGGTGAAAGGTTAGGGTGAGGGTTAGTGTTAGGGTTACGATGAGGGTTAAGATCAGGGTTAGGGTTTCAGTGAGGGTGAGGGTTATGTTTGGGGTGAGAGTTAGGGTTAGGATTAGGATTCGGGTGAGGGTGATGGTTAGGATTAGGGTTAGGGTTATTGTAAGCGTTATGGTTAGGGTTACATTTGCAGATAGGGTGAGGCTGAGGGTGAAGTTTAGGGTTAGGGTTAGTTTTAGGTTTAGCATTAGTGTTAATATTAGGGTTAGGGTTACACTTACGGTTTGGGTGAGGGTGAGGGTGAGGGTGAGGGTTAGGGTTAGGTTTAGGCTGAGGTTGAAGGTTAGGGTGAGGGTTAGAGTTAGGGTTAGTGTTAGGGTTAGAGTTAGGGTTAGGGTGAGGGTTAGGTTGTGGTTAAGGGTTAGGATTAGGGTTAGGGTTAGGATTAGGGTTAGTGTGAGGGTGAGTGTAGGGTTAGGGTTAAGATTAGGCTTAGGCTTAGGGTTAGGCTGAGGGTGAGGGTGGGGCTGAGAATTAGTCTTAGGGTGATGGTTATCCATAGGGTGAGGGAGAGGGTTAGGGTTAGGATACGGGTTAGGGTGAGGACTAGGTTGAGGTTGAGGGATAGGTTTAGGGTTAGGCTTAGGCATAGTCTTTAGGTTGATGGTGATGGTGAGTGTGAGTGTTACAGTTATAGTGATGGATAGGGTTAGAGTTAAGGTGAGTGTTAGGATGAGGGTTCGGGTTAGTTTGAGGGTCAGTATGAGCATTGGGGTGATAGTAACGTTTAGGGTTGGTTTGAGGGTGAGGGTTACGGTAAGGGTGAGTGTTAGTGTTAGGGTGAGGTTTAGGGTAAGGGTTAGGGTTAGGGTTAGACTGAGGATTAGGGTTAGGGTTAGTGTGAGCATGAGGGTTAGGTTGAGGTTTAGGGTAAGAATTAGGGTTAGGGTGAGGGCTAGCGTGAGGGTGAGGGTTAGGGTTAGGGTTAGGTTTAGGTTGAGGGTTAGGTTCAGTGTGAGGGTTATTGTTAGGGTGACGGTGTGGGTGAGGGTGAGGTTTAGGGTTAGGAAAAGTGATAGGGTTAGTGTTACACTGAGGGTGAGGGTGAGTGTGAGGGTGAAGGTTAGGGTTAGGGTGAGGGCTAGGGTGAGGGTTAGGGTAAGGGTGAGGGTTAGGGTGAGGGTGATGGTAAGGGTAAAGGTGAGGGTTAGGCTGAGGGTGATTGTTAAGATAAGGGTGAGGGTTAGTGTTAGGGTGAGGGTTAGGTTAAGGGTTCGGGTTAGGGTTAGGGTGAGGGTTAGATTGAGGATTAGGGTTAGGGTTAGTTTGAGGTTTAGGGTGAGGATGAGGGTAAGGGTTAGGTTGAGGGTTATGGTTAGAATGAGTGTTAGGGTGAGGGCTATGGTGAGGGTGAGGGTTAGGGTTAGGGTTATTGTTAGAGTGAGGTTTAGGGTTAGGGTGAGTGCTATGGTTAGTGTGAGGGTTAGTGTTAGAGTTAGGGTTAGTGTTAGGCTGTGGGTAAGTGTTAGGGTGAGGGTGAGTGTTAGGGTTAGGGTTAGTGTGAGGTTGCGGGTGAGAGTAAGGGTTAGAGTGAGTTTTAGGGTTAAGGTGAGGGTTAGGGTTAGGGTTAGCGTGTAGGTGATGGTGAGGGTGAGAGTTAAGGTTAGAGTTACGGTGAGGTTTCGGATAAGTGTGACGTTTAGGGTGAGGATGAACTTAAGGGTTAAGGTGAGGGTGAGGGATAGGTTTAGGGTTGGGGTTAGGGTGACCATTAAGGTTAGTGTTTTCCGTAGGGTTAGGGTTAGGGTGAGTGTGCGGGTGAGAGTGAGGGTTAGCGTGAGGGTTAGGGTGAGGTTTAGAGTTAGGGTTAAGGTGGAGGGTTAGAGCAAGGGGTAGGTTTACGGTTAAGGTGAGGGTTAGGTTTAGTGTGAGAGTTAGGGTTAGGCGTAGGGTTAAGGGTAGGGTTAGGGTTAGGGTTAGGGTTAGGGAGAGCATTACGGTGAGGGACAGTTTCAGGGTTAGGGTTAGTGGTATGGTGAGGGTTAGGTTGAGGGTTAGTGTTTTGGTTAAATTTAGTGTGAGGGTTAGGGTGAGGATGAGGATAAGGGTAAGAGTGAGTGTGAGGGTGAATTTTAGGGTGAATTTTAGGGTTAGGGTTAGGGTGAGGGGCAGGTTTAGTGTGACGGTTAGGGTTAGGTTTAGGCTGAAGGTAAGGGTTAGGGTGAGGGTTAGGGTGTGGTTGAGTGTTAGCATTATGGTAAGTGTTAGGGTGAAGGTAATGGTTAAGCAGAGCATTAGGGTGAGGGAAATTTTCAGGGTTAGAGTTAGGGGTATGTTGAGGGTTAAGTTGCATATTAGGGTTTGGGTTAAGGTTAGGGTGAGGGTGAGGGTGAGGGTTAGGGTTAGGATTAGGATGAGGGTGAGTGTTAGGTGGAGGGTGAGGGTGAGGGTTCGGTTGAGGGTTTGGGTTATGTTTAGGTTGAGTTTGAGGGTGAGGGTGAGGGTTAGGGTGAGGGTTAGGGTTAGGATTAGGATTAGGGTGAGGGTGAGGGAGAGGGTTATATTTAGGATTAGGGTTAGGTTGACTATGAGGGTGATCGTTAGGGTTAGGGTTAGCGTAAGGGTTTTTGTTATGATTAGGGTTAGGGTGAGGTTGAGGATGAGGGTGAGGTTTAAGATTGGGGTTAGCTTTAGTGTGAGGGTGAGGGTGAAGGTTAGGGTTACGATTTGGGTTAGGGTTAGGGTTAGTCTGAGGGTGAGGGTGAGGTTGAGGATGAGGGGTGCAGTTAGGTTTAGGGTTAGGTTTAGGATGAGGGTTAAGGTTAGTATGAGGGTTAGGTTTAGGGTTAAGATGAGGTTAAGGGTTAGGTTGAGGGTTAGGGTGAGGGTGAGGGTTAAGGTTAGGGTTAGGCTGAGTGTTAGGGTGAGGGTAAGGGTTAGGGTGAGGGTTGGTGTTAGGGTTAGGGTTAGAGTCAGGATTAGGGTTAGGGTGGAGGTTAGGGTTAGGGTGAGGATTAGCGTTAGGGGTAGGGTTAGGTTGAGAGTAAGGGTAAGGGTTAGTGTTAGGATTTGTGTTCGGTTTAGGGTTAGGCTGGGGGTGAGGGTGAGGGTGTGGGGTAGTGTGAGGCTTAAGATTAGGGTTAGGGTGAGGGTTAGGGTTAGGGTTATTGTTAGGATTAGCTTTAGGGTGATGTTGAGGATGACGGTGAGGGTGAGGGTTAAGATTAGGTTTAGGTTTAGGGGGAGTGTGAGGGTGAGGGTGATGGTTAAGGTTAGGATTAGGGTTAGGGTTAGGCTGAGGGTGAGGGTGAGGGTGAAGGTGAGGATGAGGGGTAAGGTTAGGTTTAGGGTTTGGGTTAGGTTTAGTGTGAGGGTTAGGTTTAGGGTTAGGGTGAGGGTGAGGGTTACTTTGAGTGTTAGGGTGAGGGTTAGGGTTAGGGTTAGCGTTAGAGTCAGGACTAGGGTATAGGGTGGAGCTTAGGGTTAGGGTGAGTGTTAGCATTGGGGTAGGGTTAGGTTGAGTTTGAGAGTGAGGGTTAGGTTTAGGGTTAGTGTTAGGTTGAGGGTAAGGATTAGGGTTAGGGTGAGGGTAAGGTTTAGGTTTAGCGTTTGCGTTATACTGAGGGTAAGGTTGAGGGTTAGAGTTTGGGTTAGTGTTAGGTTGAGGGTGAAGGTTAGGGTGAGATTTAGGGTTAGGGTTAGTGATAGGGTGAGAGTTAGGGTGACAATAAGGTGTAGGGTGAGTGTTAGGGTTAGGGTGAGGTTGAAGGTGAGGTTGAGGGTTTGGGTTAGGGTGAGGGTTATGGTGACAGTAAGGGTATGGTTGATGGTGAGGATTAGAGTGAGGGTGAGGGTTACTGTAAGGGTGAGGATTGGGTGAGGGTGAGGGTTAGGGTGAGGGTTAGGGTTAGGATTAGGGTGAGGGTGAGGGTGAGGTTTAGCGTTAGGGTTAGTGTTACAGTTAGGGTGAAGGCTAGAGTGAGGGTTAGCATAGAGTTCGAGTGATGGTTAGGTTTAGTAAGAGCATTAGCGTTACAGTTAGGGTTAAGATTAGTGTGAAGGTAAGGGTTAGGGTGAGGGTTAGGGTGAGAGTGAGGGTTAGGGTTACGGTGAGTGTTACAGTGAGGGTTAGGGTGAGGGTTAGGGTTAGGGTGAGTGTTGCTGTTAGGGTTAGTGTTAGGGTGAGGGTTAAGGTTAGGCTAAGGGTTAGGGTGAGGGTCATAGTTAGGGTGAGTTTTAGGGTGAGGTTGAGTGTTAGGGTTAGTGTTAGGGTTACGGTGAGAGCTAGGGTGAGAGTGAGAGTTAGGGTTAGGTTTAGGGTGAGGGTGAGGGTTAGGGTTAGGGTGAGGGTTAGGTTTAGTGTGAGGGTTAGTGTTAGGGTTAAGGTGAGTGTTAGGGTGAGGGTAAGGATTAGGTTGAGGGTTAGGGTCAGGGTGAGGTTTAGGTTTAGGATTAGCGTTAGTGTCAGGGTGAGGGTTACAGTGGAGGTTAGGGTTCGGGTGAGAGTTAGGGTTAGGGGTAGGGTTAGGTTTAGAGTGAGGGTGAGGTTTAAGGTTAGGACTGGAGTTATGGTTAGGCTGAGGGTGAGGGTGAGGGTGAGAGATAGGGTTAGGGTGGAGGTTAGGGTTAGGGTGAGGGCTAGAGTTTGGGTTAAAGTATTGGTGAGGGTGAGGGTGAAGGTGAGGTTTAGGGTTAGGGTTAGGGATATTGTGAGTGCTAGGGTGAGGGTGAGGGTTAATTTCAAGGTGAGGGTGAGGGTTTCATTTAGGTAAGGGTTATGGTGAGGATGAGGTGAGGGTGAGGGTTAGGATGAGGGTTACCTTTAGGGTGAGGTTTAGGGTTAGGGTTAGGGTGATGTGTAGGGTGATGTTGAGGGTGAGGATGTGGAAGAGAGTTAGGGTTAGCGTGCGGGTTAGCCTGACAGTGAGAGTTAGGATGAGGGTGAAGATTAGGGTAACGTTTAGGGTGAAAGTTAGGTTTAGGGTTAGGGTGAGAGATAGGGTGAGGGATAGGTTGAGGGGTAGGTTTTGGGTTAGTGTGAGGGTTAGGGTTAGGGTGAGGATAAGGTAAGTGTGAGGGTTAGGGTTAGGGTGAGGGTTAGGGTTAGTGTGAGTGTTAGGGTTACGGTTAGGGTTAGGGTAAGGGTTAGGATGAGGTTTGAGGTGAGGGTGAGGGTTAGGGTTAGGGTGAGAGTAAGGGTTGGGGTGAGGGTTAGGGTGAGGGTGAGGTTTAGGCTTAGGGTTCGGGTTATGGTGAGGGTTAGTTTGAGGGTTAGGGTTTGGGTTAGGTTTAGGTTGAGGGTGAGGGTTAGGGTGATGTTTTGGGTTACGGTTCGGGTTAGTGTAAGGGTTAGAGTGAGGGTAAGGTTTAGGGTGAGGTTTAGGGTTAGGGTGAGGATTAGGGTTAGGGTTAGGGTGAGGGCTAAGTTAAGGGTGAGTGTTAGCGTGAGGGTTATGGTGAGGGTGAGGTTTTGTGTTAGGTAAGGATTACGGTTAGGTTTAGGGTTAGGATGTGGGTTAGGTTTAGGGTGAGGGTTAGCTTGAGGGTTACGGTTAGGGTTAGGGAGAGGATTAGGGTTAGTGTGAGGGTTAATGTTGGGTTAGGGTTAGGGTGAGGGTTAGGGTGAGGCTAAGGATTATGGTGAGGGTGATGGTTAGGTTTAGGGTGAGGTTTATGGTTAGGGTTTGGTTGAGAGTGAGACTTAGCGTGAGACTAAGGGTTAGGTTGAGTGTAAGGGTTAGAATTAGCATTAGGGATAGGGAGATGGTTAGGGTGAGGGTTAGGGTTCAGGTGAGGGTGAGGGTTAGGGTTAGGGTGAGGGTTAAGTTTAGGGTGAGGGTTAGTGTTAGGTTAGGTTAGGGTGAGGGTGAGGGTGAGGGTGATGGTGAGGGTTAGGGTTAGGGTGAGTTTGAGGTCTAGGGTTAGGGTGAGGGTTATGGTTAGGCTTAGGGTGAGGTTTAAGTTTAGGTTTAAAGTGAGGGGTAGGGTGAGGGGTAGGTTTAGGGTTGGGTTAGTGTGAGGGGTAGGGTGAGTGTAAGTGTTATGGTGTGGGGGAGGGTTAGGGTTACGGTGATGGTTTGGGTTAGGTTAGGGTGAGGGTTAGTGTTAGGGTTAGGCATAGGGTGCAGGTTAGGGTTAGGTTTAGGGTTAGGGTTAGGGTGAGTTGTAGGGTTAGGGTTAGGGTTAGTGTGAAGGCTAGGGTGAGGGTGAGGGTTAGGCTTAGGCATAGGGTGAGGATCAGGGTTATCGTTAGGGTTAGGGTGAGGTTGAGGGTGAGGGTGAATGTTAGGGTTAGGATTAGGGTTAGGGTGAGGGTTAGTGTGAGGGTGAGTGTAGGGTTAGCATTAGAGTTAGGGTGAGGGTGAGGGTTAGGATTAGGGTTAGGGTGAGAGCAAGGGTGAGGGTGAGGTTTAGGGTTTTGGATTGAGTGAGGATTAGGGTTAGGGTTAGGGTTAGGATGAGGGTTAGGGTGAGGGTGAGGGTTAGGGTGAGGGTGAGGGTGAGGGTGATGTTGAAGTTTAGGTTGTGGATTAGGATTAGGTTTAGGGTGCCATTCAGGGTTAGGATGAGGGTGAGGGTTAGGATTAGGGTTAGGGTGAGGGTTCTGTTTAGGGTGAGGTTTAGGGTGATGGTTTGGGTTAGGGTTAGGGAGAGGGTTAGGGTTAGGGTGAGAGTTAGGTTTAGTTTGAGGGTTAGTTTTAAGTTGAGTTTGAAGTTGAGGGTTAGGGTGAGGGTGATGGTGACAGTGAGATTTAGGGTTAGGATTCAGGTTAGGGTTAGGGTGAGGGTTAGGGTTAGGTTGCTGGTTTGTTGAGGGTAGGGTGAGGATGAAGGTTAGGGTTAGGTTTAGGGTTAGGGTTAGATTTAAGGTAAGGATTAGGGTTAGGGTGAGTGTTAGGTTTGGGGTTAGGTTGAGGGTTACGGTTTGGTTTAGGTTTAGGGTGAGGGTTAGGGTAAGGATTATCGTGAGAGTGAGGGTTAGAGTGAGGGTAGGGTTAAGGATAGGGTAAGGGTTAGGGTAATGGTGAGGGTTAGTTTTAGGTTTAGTGTTAGGGTGAGGGTGATGCTGAGGGTTAGGGTTAGGGTTAGTGTGAGGATAAGGTTTAGGGTGAGGATTAAGTTGAGGGTGAGGGTTAGGGTTAGCATAATGTTTAGCGTGAGGGATAGGGTTTGGCTTAGGGTTAGGTAAGGGTTAGGGTTAGGGTTAGGTATGGGTTAGGGTTAAGGTAAGGGTTAGGTTTAGGCTTAGTGTTAAGGTTAGGGTTAGGGTGAGGGTTAGGCTTAGGATTAAGTTTAGGGTGAGGGTTAGGTTTAGGGTGATGTTTAGGGTGACAAGTGAGTGTTAGAGTGAGGGTGAGGTTGAGCGTGAGGGTTATGGTGAGGGTGAGGGTGAGTGGGAGGGTGACTGTGATGGTTAGGGCTACAGTTAGGTTTAGGGTGAGGGTAAGAGTTAGGGTTAGGATTAGGGTTAGGGTAGGGGTTAGACTGAGGGTGAGGGTGAGGGTGAGGTTGAGGTTGAGGGTTTCGGTTAGGTACGGGTTAGTGTTAGGGTTAGGGTGAGGGTGAGGTTAAGGGTAAGGTTTAGGGTCAGGGTTAGGGTGGGGGTGAGGGTTAGGTTTAGAATTAGGGTAAGGGTTAGGGTAAAGTTGTATGTTAGGGTTAGGGTTAGGGTGCAGGTTAGGGTTAGGGTGAGAGTGAGGGTAAGGGTGAGGGTTACAGTTAGGATTAGGTTTAGGGTTACGGTGAGGCTGAGGGTGAGGCTGAGGGTGAGGGTTTAGATTAAGGTTAGGTTTAGGGTGAGGGCTAGGGTGAGGGTGATATTTTTGGTTAGGAAAGTTTTAGGGTTAGTTTTAGGGTGAGGATTGGGGTGAGGGTGAGGTTTAAGGTGAGGGTTACGGTTAGGGTGAGGGTTAGAGTTAGGGTTAGGGTGACGGTTAAGGTTATGGTGATGTTTAGGGTGAGGATGAAGGTGAGAGTGAGGGTTCGGGTGAGGGTTAGGGTTAGGGGTAGGGTTAGGATTAGGGTGAGGGTGAGTGTGAGGTTAAGGGATAGGATGACAGCGTGAGGGTGAGGGTTATGGTTAGGTTTAGGGTTATGGTGAGGGTTAGGGTGAGGGTTAGTGTTAGGGTTAGGTTGAGGCTTATGGTGAAAGTTAGGGTTAGGGTTAGGGTTTGGGTTAGGGTTACAGAGAGGGTGAGGGTGAGGGTTAGGGTTAAGATGATGGTTAGGGTTTGTGTGAGGGTGAGGGTTAGGCTTAGGGTGAAGGTTAGGTTGAGGGTGAGGGTGAGGGTTAGGTTTAGGACTAGGGTTAGGTTTAGGCTTAAGGTGATGGTGAGGTTAAGGTTGAGGGTTAGGGTTAGGGCTAGGTTTAGGGTGAGGGTTAGGTTTAGGGTGAGGGTTAGTGTTAGTGTTAGGGATAGGTTTAGGATTAGTGTTAGGCTGAGGGTTAGGTTTAGGGTTAGTGTGAGGGTTAGGGTTAAGTTTAGTTTTAGCATTAGTGTTTGGTTAGGGTGAAGGTTAGTTATTGGTTTAGGGTTAGGATAAGGTTTAGGCTGCGGGTTAGGTTTAGGGTTAGTGTGAGGGTTATGTTTAGCGTTAGGGTTAGGGTGTGGGCTACGGTGAGGGTGAGGGTTAAATTCAGGGTTTAGTGTAGGTAATGGTTAAGGTTAGGTTAGGGTGAGGATTAGGGTGAGGCTGAGGTTTAAGTTGAGGTTTAGGGTTAGGGTGACCGTTAGTGTTTCGATTAGGGTGAGGGTTAGTGCAAGGGTGATGTTTAGGGTTAGGGTGAGGGTGAAGGTTCGGCTGAGGGGGAGGGTTAGGGTTAGGGTTAGCGTGAGGGTTAGGGTTAGGGTTGGGTTAGGGTTAGAGTTAGGGTGAGCGTGAGGGTTAGCGTGAGGGTTCGGGTTATTTTGAAGGTTAGGGTTAGGGTTAGGTGAAGGTGAGGGTAAGGGTTAGGGTGAGGGTGAGGGTGAGGGTGAGGATTAGTGTTAGGGTCGGGTTAGGTTTATGCTGAGAGTGAGGGTGAGGGTGAGGTTGATGGTTAGTGTTAGGGTTAGGGTGAGGGTGAGGGCTTGGGTGAGGGTGAGGGTTAGTGTGAGGGTGAGGGTGAGGGTTTCGTTTATGTCAGGGTTAGTATTAGGTTGAGGATTAAGG
Organism: Dipodomys merriami; assembly: GCF_024711535.1. Taxonomy (NCBI): domain Eukaryota; kingdom Metazoa; phylum Chordata; class Mammalia; order Rodentia; family Heteromyidae; genus Dipodomys; species Dipodomys merriami. The sequence continues at coordinate 1,167,749 of NW_027203348.1, forward strand.
TGAGGTTGACCGTGAGTGTCGTTTATATCAGGGTTAGGGTTAAGCTGAGGTTAGGTTTAGGGTGAGGGTTAGGGTTAGGGTTAGGGTGTGGATTAACTTTAGGGTGATATTTAGGGTGAGGGTGAGGGTTAGGGTGACAGTTACGGTGAGGTTTAGGGTTAGTGTTAGGGTTAGGGTTAGGATGAGGGTTAAGTCGAGTTTTAGGGTTAGGGTTAGTGTTAGGGTTAGGATGAGCTTTAGGCTGAGGGTTAGGGTTAGGGTTAGTCTGAGGGTTAGGGTTAGGTTAGGGTTAGGGTTAGGGTTTGGTTAGTGTGAACGTTACTTTTAGGTTTAGGGTTAGGATAAGGTTTAGGCAGAGGGTTAGGGTTAGGGTTAGTGTGAGGGATAGGTTCAGGGTTAGGGTTAGGGTTTGGACTATGGTGAGGGTGAGGGTTAGGGTGAAGGTAAGGGTTAGGGTTAGGGTTAGGGTCAGGGGTAGGTTGAGGGTTAGGATTAGGTTAAGGACTAGGTTTAGGCTGAGGGGGAGGGGGAGGTTGAGGGTGAGCGTTAGGGTTAGAGTGAGGGTTAAAGTGAGGGTGAGGGGAAGGGGAGAGTTTGATTTAGGCTTAGAGTTAGGTTGAGGGTGAGGGTTAGGATTAGGGTTAGCACTAAGTTTAGGCTGAGGGTCAGGGTGAGGTTGAAGGTGAGGTTTACGGTTAGGGTGAGGGTTAGGTTTAGGGTTAGGTTTAGGGTGAGGGTTAGGGTTAGGGTTAGGGTTAGGTTTATGGTTAGGGTTTGGTTAGGGTGAAAGTTAGTTTTAGGTTTAGGGTTTGGATAAGGTTTAGGCTGAGGTTTAGGGTTAGGGTTAGTTTGAGGGTTATATTAGGCTTAAGGTTAGGGTGTGGGTAGGGTGAGGGTGAGTGCTAGGGAGAGGGTGAGGGTGAGGGTTTAGTTTAGGTAAGGGTTAAGGTTATGTTAGGGTGAGGACTAGGGTGAGGTTGAGGGTTAAGTTGAGGGTTAGGGTTAGGGTGAGGGTTAGGGTTACTGTGAGGTTTAGGGTTAGTTTTAGGGTGAGGGTTAGGGTAAGGGTTTGGGTGAGTGTTTGGGTGAGGGTGACTTTTACGATTAGAGTTAGGTTTACGATTAGGTTGAGGGTGAGGATGAGGGTTAGTGTTAGGGTGAGGGTTAGGGTGGGGGTTAGGTTTAGGGTTAGGTTTAGAGTGACTGTGAGGGTGAGGGTTAGGGTTAGGTTTAGGGTTAGGGTTAGGCTGAGGGTTATGGTCACTGTGAGAGTTATGGTTAGGGATTGGGTTAGGGTTAGGGTGAGGGTAGGCGTTCGAGTGAGGTTTAGGGTGAAGTTGAAGGTTAGGTTTAGGGTTAGGATTAGGGTGAGGGCTAGGGTGAGGGTGAGGGTTAGTGTGAGGGTGAGGGTTACGTATACTTTTGGGTTAGGTTTAGGGTGAGGATTAGTTTGAGGGTGAGGGTTAAGCTGAGTTTAGGTTTATGGTGAGGGTTTGTGTTCAGTGAGGGTGAGGGTTAGTGTGAATGTAAGGTTGAGGTTTTCTTTTAGCCAAGGGTTAGGCTTATGGGGAAGAATAGGGTGAGATTGAGGATTAGGTTTTGTGTTAGGGTTAGGGTGAGGGTTAGAGCTAGGGTTAGGGTGATGGTTAGGGTTTGGGTGATGTTTAGCGTGAGGGTGAGGGTTAAGTTGAGGGTGAGGGTTAGGGCGTGGGTGAGGATTAGGGTTAGGTTGAGTGTTAGTGTTAAGTTTAGGGTTAGTGTGAGGGTGAGGGTTAGGGTTAGCGTTAGGGTTAGGTTGAGGGTTTGGATTAGGGTTAGGGTTAGTGTGAGGGTTAGAGTTAAGGGTAGGGTTAGGGTTAGGGTGAGGGTTATGGTGAGGGTGAGGGTTAGGGTGAAGGGGTGTGTGAGGGTAAGGCTTAGGTGTAGGGTTGGGGTGAGTTTAAGTGTGAGGCTTAGGTTTACGAATAGGGTTCAGTTTAGGGTTAGGGTGAGTGTTAGGGTGTGGATGAGGCTTAGGTTTAGGGTTAGGATTAGGGTTAGAGTTAGGTTTATGGTGAGGGTAAAGGTTAGGGTGAGTTTTAGTGTGAGGGTTAGGGTTAGGGTTAGGGTGAGGGTGAGGTATAGGGTTATGGTTAGGGGTAGGGTGAGAGTAGGTTTAGGGTTAGGGTGAGGGTGAGGGTGAGGTTTAGGATTAGGTTTAGGGTTAGAGTAAGGGTGAGGGTGAGGGTTAGGGTTAGTATTAGAGTTAGCATGAGGGTGATGGGGGAGGGATAGGGTTAGGGTGAGTTTTATGGGGAGGGTTACGGTTAGGGTGAGGGTTAGGGTTACGGTTAGGGTGAGGGTTAGGGTTACGGTTAGGGTTAGGGTTTGTGTGAGGGTTAGGTTTAGGGTTTGGGTAAGGGTTAGGTTTAGGTTTAGGGATAGGATAAGGGTTAGGTTGAGGATTAGGTTTAGGGTTAGTTTGAGAGTTAGGTTTACGTTTTGGGTTAGGGTCAGGGTAAAGGTTCTGGTGAGGGTTAGGGGGAGGATGAGGGTAAAGCTTAGGGTGAGGGTTAGGGCAAGGGTGAGAGTTAGGGTTAGGGTTATGTTTATTGTGAGAGTATGGTTTAGGTTGAGGGTGAGTATTCGGCTGAGCGTGAGGGTTAGGATGAGTGTGAGGGTTAGGGTTACATTTAGGGTTAGGGAGAGGGGTAGTGTGAGCATTAGGGTTAGGATTAGGGTTAGGGTTAGTGCTAAGGTGAGGATGAGGGTTATTGTGAGGGTGAGGGTAACATTTACGTTTGGGTTAGGGTTAGGGTGAGGATTAGGTTGAGGGTGAGGGTTAAGCTGAGCTTAGGGTTAGAATGAGGGTTTGTGTTTGGTGAGTGTGAGGGTGAGGGTGAGGGTGAGGGTTAGTGTTAGGGTTGGGTTTAGGTTGAGGGTAATTGTGAGGGTTAGGATTAGGAATAGGGTGAGGATTAGGGTGAGGGTGAGGATTAAGCTGAGGTTAAGTTCAGGGTGAGGGTTAGGGTTAGGTGGAGGGTGAGGGTTAGGGTTAGGGTGATGTTAAGGGTGAGGGTGAGTGTTAGGTTGAGGGAGAGGGTGAGGGTGATGGTTAGGGTTAGGGTTAGGGTTAGGTTTAGGGTGAGGGTGAGTGTTAGGTTTAGGAATAGGATTAGGGTGAGGGTCAGGGTGAGGGGGAAGGTTAGGGTCAGCATTACGGTTAGGGTTAGAGTGAGGGTTACGGTTAGTGTGAGGGTTATGGTTAGGGTTAGGGTAAGGGAAAGGGTTAGGCTGAGGGTTAGGGTGAGTGTGAGTGTTTGGATTAGGGTTTGTGTTAGGGTTCGGGTGAGGGTTATGGTTTGGGTGATGTTTAGAGTGAGGTGAGGGTTAGGGTGAGTATGAGGGTTCGGGTGAAGGTGAGGTTTCGGTTGAGGGTGAGGGTTAAGGTGTGGGTGAGCATTAGGGTTAGGGTGAGGGTTAGCGTTAGGGGTAGGTTTAGGGTTAGGTTGAGGGTTAGGGTTAGCATTAGGATTAGGGTGATAGGTAGGGTGAGGGGTAGGGTTAGGTTTAGGGTGAGGTTTAGGGTGAGGGTGAGGGTTAGGTTGAGGGTCTGGGTGAGGGTTAGGTTTAGGTTTTGGGTTAGAGTTAGGGTGAGTTTGAGGGTGAAGGTTAGGTTTAGGATTATGTTGAGGCTTAGGGACAGTGTTAAGGTTAGGGTAACTGTGAGGGTGAGTGTTAGGGTTAGGTTTAGTGTTACAGTTTGGGTGAGGGTGAGGGTGAGGTTTAGGATTAGGTTAGGATTAGGGTTAGGCCGAGATTGATGGGAAGGGTGAGGGTAAGAGTTATTGTTACGGTGAGGGTTAGGATTAGGGTTAGGGTTAGGATGAGGGTTAGGCTGAGGGTTAGGATTAGGTTAGGGTGAGGTTTAGGGCTAGGTTTAGGGTTAGGATAAGGGTTAGGCTGAGGGTAAGAGTTAGGGTTAGTGTGAGGGTTAGGTTTAGGGTTAGGGAAAGGGTTAGGGTGAGGGTAAATGTTAGGGTGAGAGTTAGGGTGAGGGTGAGTTTTAGGGTTAGGGTGAGGGTTAGGGTCAAGTTTAAGTTTAGGTTTAGGGTTAGTGTGAGGGTAATGGTGTGGGTAAGTGTTAGGATGAAGTTTAGGTTGAGGGTGAGTGTTAGCATCAAGGTTAGGTTTAGGTTTAGGGTTTGGGTGAGGTTTAGGGTTTGGGTAAGTGTTAGGGTGAGGTTTAGGGTGAGGGTGATGGTTAGGTTTAGGGTGAGGGTAAGTGTTAGGGTGAGGTTTAGGGTGAGGCTGAGGGCTAGGGTTAGCATTAGGTTGAGAGTGAGGGTGAGGGTTACGGTGAATTTTGGGTTAAGATTAAGGATAGGGTGAAGATTAGGGTTAGGGTTAGTTTGAGGGTGAGGGTTATGGTGAGGGTTAACATTAGAGTTTGGGTTAGGGTTAGGTTTAGTGTGAGGGTTAGGGTTAGGGTTAGGGTGACAGCAAGGGTTAGGCTGAGGGTTAGGGTGAGTGTGAGGTATGGTGAGGGTTAGGGTTAGGGTGAGGGTTACGGTTAGGGTTAGGATTAGAGTTAGGGTGAGGGTAAGGCTTAGGGTGAGGTTTAGGGTGAGGTAGAGGGTTAGGGTTAGGGGGAGTGTGAGGGTGAAGGTGAGGGTTAGTGTTAGGATGAGGGTTAGCGTTAGGGTGAGGGTGAGGGTGAGGTTGAGGGTGAGGGTTAGGGTTAGGGTGAGTGTTACCTTTAGGTTTATGTTTAGTGTGAGGGTGTGTGTTAGGGTGAGGGTGAGTGTTAGTGTGAGAGTTATAGTTAGGGTTAGGTTTAGGGATACATTTAGGGTGAGGGTAAGGTTTAGGGTGAGTGTTAGCGTGAGGGTGAGGGTTAAGGTTAGCGTGAGGGTTAGTGTTAGGGTTAGGGTTAGGATGAGGTTTAGGGTCAGGGTTAGGGTTAGGTTTAGGGTTAGTGTGAGGATTCCGGTTAGGGTGAGGGTTGGGGTTAGGTTTAGGGTTAGTATAATGGATAGGATGAGGGTTAGGTTTACAGTTAGTGTGAGTGTTAGCTTTAGGGTTCGGGTTAGGGTTATGTTGAGGGTAAAGGTTAGGGTGAGGGTTAGGGTGAGGCTGAGGGTTAGGGGTAGGGTGAGGTTTAGGTTGAGGGTTAGGATTAGGATTATGGTTAGGGTAAAGCTGAGGGGGAAGGGGAGGTTGTGGGTATGGGTTAGGGTTAAGGTGAGGGATAGGTTGAGGATTTGGGTAATGGTTAGATTTAGGCTGAGGGGTAGGGTTAGGGTTAGGTTGAGGCCTATGTTTAGTGTGAGGTTTTGGGTTAGGGGTAGGGTGAGGGTTAGGTTTAGTGTGTTTGTTAGGTTTAGGGTTAGGGTGAGGGTAAGGGTTAGGGTGAAGGTGAGGGTAAGGGTTTAGGGTTAGAATTAGGTTTAAGGTTAGGGTTAGGATGAGGGTTAAGGTTAAGGAGAGGGTGAGGGTGAATGTTAGGGTTAGGATTAGGGTTAGGGTTAGGGTGAGTGTGAGGGTGAGGGTGAGGCTTAGGTTTAGGATTATTGTTAGGGTTAGGGTGAGGGTTCAGGTTAGGTGTAGTGTCAGGGTTAGGGTCAGGGTAAGTGTTAGGGTGAGGGTTAGGGTTAGGGTTAGGTTTAGTGTGAGGGTCAGGGTGAGAGTTAGTGTTAGTTTGAGGGTTAGGGTTAGGGTGAGGTTTAGGGTTAGGGTTAGGGTGAGAGTTAGGGTTAGGGTTAGTGTTAGGGTTAGAGTGAGGGCTATGATCAGGGTTTATTGGAGGTTTACGGTGAGGTTTATGGTTAGGGTAAGTGTTAGGTTTAGGTTTAGGCTGAGGGTGAGGGTGAAAGTGAGTGTGAGGGTTAGGGTTAGGGTTAGGGTGAGGGGTAATGTGAGGGGTAGGGTTAGGTTTAGAGTGAGGTTTAGGGTTAGTGTGAGGTTTAGGGTTAGGTTTAGGTTTAGTGTGAGGATAAGGGTTAGGTTGAGGGTTAGGTTGAGGGTGAGGTTTAGGGTTATCGTTAGGGTTAGGGTGAGAGTTAGGGTTAGGGTTAGGGTTAGGGTTTGGGTTAGGGTGAGAGTTAGTGTTAGGGTGAGGGCGATCGTGTGGATTAGCGTTAGGGTTAGGTTTAGGGTGAGGGTGGGATTGAAGGTTAGGGATTGGATTAGAATTAAGGTTAGTATAATGCTGAGGGGGAAGGGGAGGTTGAGTGTGAGTGTTAGGGTGAGGTTTAGGGTCAGGGTGAGGGTGAGGGTTTCGGTTAGGTAAGTGTTAGGGTGAGGATTAGGATGAGGGTGGGGGTTAAGCTGAGGTTAGGTTTAGGGTGAGGGTTTGGGTTAGGGTTAAGGTGATGGTTAGGGTGATGGTGAGGGTTAGGATAAGGGTGAGGGTTAGGGTTAGGGTAAGGGTTAGGGTTAGGGTGAGGCTTAGGGTGAGCGGTAGGTATAGGGTTAGGGTTAGTTTGTGGGTTATTCTGAGGATAAGGGTTAAGATGAGGTTTAGGTTGAGGGTGAGGGTTAGGATTAGGGGAAGGGTAAAGGTTAGGTTGAAGGATATTTGGAAAGTGAGGGTAAGGGTTAACATTAGAGTTAGGGTGAGGGTGAGGTGTAGTGTGAGGTGAGGGTTAGGGTTAGTGTGAGGGTTAGGGTGAGGGTTAGAGTTAGGATTAGGGTTAGGGTGTGAGTGAGGTGTAGTGTGAGGGTTAGGGTTAGGGTGAGGGTTAGGGATAGGGTTAGGGTGAGGATGAGGGTGAGTGTTAGGGTTAGGTTTAGGGTAAGTGTGAGTTTGAGAGTTAGGATTAGGAATAGGGTTAGGGTTAGGGTTAGGCTGAGGGTGAGGGTCAGGATGAGGGTGAAGATTAGGGTTAGGGTTAGGTTGAGGGTAAGTTTTAGGGTGAGGGTTAGGTTTAGAGTCAGGGTTAGGGTGAGGGTTAGGATTTGGGTGATGTTTAGGGTTTGGGTGAGGGTTAGGGTGGGGATGAGGGTTTGGATGAGGGTGAGGGTTCGGGTGATGGTTCCGGTTAGGGTGTGGGTGATTATTAGGGTTAGGGTGAGGGTTAGCATTATGTTTAGGTTTAGTTTGACGGTGAGGGTGAGGGGTAGGGTTAAGGTTAGGTTGAGGGTTAGTGTTATGGTTTGGGTTAGGGTGATGGTTAGGGAGAGGGGTAATGTTAGGGTTAGGGTGAGGTTTAGGGTGAGTTTGAGGGTTAGGGTTAGGGTTAGGGTTTGGTTGAGGATGAGGTATAGGGTGAGGTTTAGGGTTAGGGTGAGGGTTATGGATAGTGTTAGGTTAGGGTTAGGGTGAGTGTTAGGTTTAGGTTTAGGTATAGAGTTACGGTGAGGGTGACAGTGAGGGTTAGGATTAGGGTTAGGGTTAGGGTTAGGATGAGGGTTAGGCTGAGGGTTAGGGTTAGGGTTAGTGTGAGGGTTAGGGTTAGATTTAGGGTTAGGGTGAGGGTTAGGGTTTGGTTGATGTTTAGGGTGAGGGTGAGGTTTAGGGTGAGTATGAGATTTTGGGTGTGGTTGTGGGTTCAGGTGAGTTTTTGGGTTAGGGTGTGGGTTGAGGATTAGGGTTAGGGTGAGGGTTATCATTAGTTTTAGGTTTAGTGTGAGGGTGAGGGTGAGGGGTAGGGTTAGGTTGAGGGTTAGGTTTAGGTTTAGGCTCAGGTGAAGGTCAGGTGAGGGTGAAGGTTAGGGTTAGGTTTATAGTTAGGGTGAGGTTTAAGGTTAGTGTGAGGGTTATGGTTATGGTTATGGTTATGGTTATGGTGAGGGTAAGGGTTAGGGTGAGGGGTGGGGTTAGTGTGAGGGGTAGGGTTAGGGTTAGGGTGAGGGTTCGGGTTTGGGTGATGTTTAGGGTGAGGGTGAGGTTTAGGTTGAGGATGAGAGTTTGGGGGTGGGGGTGGGTTCAGGTGAGATTTTGGGTTAGGGTGTGGATGAGGATTAGGGTTAGGGTGAGGGTTCTCATTAGGTTTAGGTTTAGTGTGAGGGTAAGGTTTAGGGTTAGGGTGAGGGTTATGGATATTGTTAGGTTAGGGTTAGGGTGAGTGTTAGGTTTAGGTTTAGTTATAGAGTTAGGGTGAGGGTGACGGTGAGGGTTAGGTTTAGGGTTAGGGTTAGGGTTAGGCTGAGGGTTAGGCTGAGGGTTAGGGTTAGGGTTAGTATGAGGGTTAGGGTTAGATTTAGGGTTAGGGTAAGGGTTAGGGTTTGGTTGATGTTTAGGGTGAGGGTGAGGTTTAGGGTGAGTATGAGATTTTGGGTGTGGTTGTGGGTTCAGGTGAGTTTTCGGGTTAGGGTGTGGGTTGAGGATTAGGGTTAGCGTGAGGGTTATCATTAGTTTTAGGTTTAGTGTGAGGGTGAGGGTGAGGGGTAGGGTTAGGGTGAGGGTTAGGTTTAGGTTTAGGCTGAGGTGAAGGTCAGGTGAGGGTGAAGGTTAGGGTTAGGTTTATAGTTAGGGTGAGGTTTAAGGATAGTGTGAGGGTTATGGTAATGGTTATGGTTAGGGTTATGGTGAGGGTAAGGGTTAGGGTGAGGGGTGGGGTTAGTGTGAGGGGTAGGGTTAGGGTTAGGGTGAGGGTTCGGGTTTGGGTGATGTTTAGGGTGAGGATGAGGTTTAGGTTGAGGATGAGAGTTTGGGGGTGGGTGTGGGTTCAGGTGAGATTTTGGGTTAGGGTGTGGATGTTTATTAGGGTTAGGGTGAGGGTTCTCATTAGGTTTAGTTTTAGTGTGAGGGTGAGGGTGTGGGGTAGGGTTAGCTTAAGGGTTAGGGTTAGGGTGAGGTTTAGGATGATGGCTAGAGTGAGAGTTAGGGTTACGGTGATGTTTATTGTGACTGTGAGTGTTAGGGTGTGGGTGAGTGTTTGGGTGAGGGTGAGGATGAGGGTGAGGGTGAGGATTAGGGTGTGGTTGAGGGTTAGGGTTAGGATGAGAGTCAGGGTGAGGTGTAGGGATAGGGTTAGGGTGAGGGTTAGCATTAGGGTTAGGATTAGGTTTAGGTTTAGGGTAAGGTTGAGGGGGAAGGGGAGGTTGTATGTGAGGTTTGGGGTTAGGGTTTGGTTCAGGGTGAGGGTTAGTGTTAGGTTTAGGGTTAGTATAAGGGTTAGGCTGAGGTAAGGATTAGTGTTAGTGTGAGGGTTAGGTTTAGGGTTAGGGTTTGGGTTAGGTTGAGGGTAAAGGTTAGGTTGAGGGTTAGGGAGAGTGTGAGGGTTAGGGTTACAATGAGGGTTCGGGTGAGGGTTAGGGTTAGGGTTATATTTAGCGTTAGCGTGAGGCTTATGGTGAAGGTTAGGTTTAGGTTTAGGGTTAGGGTGAGGGTTATGGTGTGTGTAACTGTTAGAGTGAGGTTTAGCGTGAGGGTGAGGGTTAGGTGGAGGAGAAGGGTTAGTGTTAGAATTAGGGTTAGGGTGAGGTTGAGGGTTAGGGTGAGGGTTAGGGTTAAGTTTAGGGATAGGGTGAGGATTAGTGCTAGGATTAGGCATAGGGTGAGGGTTAGGCTGAGTGGTAGGGTTAGATTTAGTGTTAGGGTTAGGTTCAGTGTGAGGATTAGGGTTAGGGTTAGGGTGAGGTTTAGGTTTAGTGTGAGGGTTAGGGTTAGTGTTAGGGTGAGGGTGAGGTTTAGGGTGAGGGTGAGGTTTATGATTAGCATTAGGTTTAGATGTAAGGTTAGGATGAGGGTTAGGTTTAGGGTGAGGGTGAGGCTTAGGTTTAGGATGAGGGTTAGGGTTAGGGTGAGGTTCGGCTTAGGTTGACGATTAGGGTTAGGGTTAGGGTTAATGTTAGGGTGAGGGTTAGTTTTATGGTTAGGATTAGTGTGAGGGTCAGGATGAGGGTTAGGGTTAGGTTGAGGATTAGGTTTAGGGTGAGGTTTAGGTTTAGGGTTAGGTTGAGAGTTAGGGTTAGGGTTAGTGTTAGGGTGAGGGTGAGTGTTATGGTCAGGGTTAGGTGGTGGATTAAGGTTAGGGATAGGGTTAGGTAAGTGTTAGGGTTAGGGTTAGGCTGAGGGTGAGGGTGAAAGTGAGGTTTAGGATTAGGGTTAGGATTAGGGTGAGGGGTAGAGTGAGGGGTAGGGTTAGGTTTCGGGTGAGGTTTAGGGTTAGTGTGAGGTGTAGGGTTAGGGTTATTGTGAGGATAAGGGTTAGGTTGAGGGTCAGGTTGAGGGTGAGGGTTAGGGTTTTCGATAGGTTTAGGGTGAGTGTTAGCTTGAGGGTTAGGGTTCAGGTTAGGGTTAGGATTCAGGTTAGGGGGAGGGTTAGGGTTAGGGTGATGTTTAGGGTGAGGGTGAGGGATAGGGTGAGGCTGAGGGTGAGGGTTAGGTTTAGGTTTAGTGTGAGGATGAAGGTTAGGGTTAGTGTTAAGATTAGGGTGAGGGTTAGGGTGAGGGTTAAGGTTAGGTTTAGGGTTAGGTTGAGGTTGAGGTATAGGGTGAGGGTTAAGGTTACGGTGAGGGTTAGGGATAATGTTAGGTTAGGGTGAGGGTGAGGGTCAGTGTTAGTTTAGGTTTATGTTTAGAGTTAGGGTGAGGGTGAGGATGAGGGTTAGGATTAGTGTTAGGGTTAGGGTTAGTGTGAGGGTTAGGGTTAGGGTAGGGTTAGGGTTAGGGATAGATTTAGGGTTAGCATAAGGTTTAAGCTGAAGGTTAGGGTTCGGGTTAGTTTGAGGGTTAGGTTTAGGGATAGGGTAAGGGTTACAGTGAGGGTAAAGGTTACGTTGAGTGTTAGGGTGAGGGTGAGGGTTAGGGTTAGGGTGAGTGTTATGGTGAACTTTTAGGGTGAAGTTTTGGGTTAGGATTATGTTGAGGGTGAGGTTGTGTGTACGTTTTAGGGTGAGGGTTATGGTGAGGGTGAGTTTTAGGTTTAGGGTGAGGGTAAGGGTGAGTTTTTGCCTTAAAGTTAATGATAGGGTGAGGATTAGGGTTAGGGTTTGGTTTGTGGTGAGGGTTAGGCTGAGGCGAAGGGTTAGGGTTAGGGTGAGTGTTAGGTTTAGTGTGAGGGTTAGGGTTAGGGTTAGGGTGACGGTAAGGGTTAGGGTGAAGGTTACGGTGAGTGTGAGGTTTAGGTTTAGCATTAGGTTTAGAGTTAGGGTTAGGAAGAGTGTTAGCATTAGGTTTAGAGTTAGGGTTAAGGTGAGGGTGAGGATTAGGGTGAGGGTGAGGTTTTGATTTAGGTAAGGGTTAGGGATAGGGTTAGGGTGAGCTTTAGGGTGAGGGTGTGGTTTGTGTTTAGGGTTAGGGTTAGGGTGAGGGTAAGATTGAAGGTTAGTGTTAGGATGAGGGTTAGGGTTAGTGTTAGGGTGAGGGTGAGATTGAAGGTTAGTTTTAGGATGAGGGTTAGGGTTAGGGTTAGGGTGAGGTTTAGGGTTGGGTGATGTTTAGTGTGAGGGTAAAAGTTAGGGTGAGGGTGAGTGTTCTGTTGAGAATTAGGATTAAGGTTAGGGTTAGGGATTGCGTTAATGTGAGGGTAAGGGTTAGGGTGAGGGTTACGGTGAGGGTGAGGTTTATGGTTAGGGTGAGTGTTAGGATTAGGGTTAGGGTTATGGTGAAGGTGAGGGTTAGGTTGAGCAGTAGGTTTAGGGTTAAGTTTAGTTTGCGGGTTAGGGTGCGGGTAAGTTTTTGGGTGAGGTTAAGTGTGAGGGTGAGTTTTAGGGTTAGGGTGAGGGTAAGGTTTAGAGTGAGGGTTAGGGTTAGGGATAGGGTGAGGATTAGTGTTAGTGTGAAGGTTAGGGAGAGGGTTAGAATTAGGGTTAGTGTTAGGATAAGGGTAAGGGTGAGGGTTAGTGTGAGGTTGAGGGTTAAGGTTAGGGTGAGGTTTAGGATTAGGGTTATGGTCAGGGTGAGGGTTAGGGTGAGCGGTAGGTTTAGGGTTAGGGTTAGTTTACAGCTTAGGGTGAGGGTAAGGATAAGTGTGAGGTTTAGGTGGAGGGTGAGGTTTAGGGTTAGGGTGAGGTTAAGGGTTAGGGTGAGGGTTAGGGTTAGGGATAGGGTTAGGATTTGGGTTAGTGTGATGGTTAGCGTGAGGGTTAGGATTAGGGTTAATGTGAGGATAAGGCTTAGGCTGGGGGTTAGGGTGAGGGTGATGGTGAGGTTTAGGTTTAGGATTAGGGTTAGGGTGAGGGTTAGGATTAGTGTGAGTGTTAGTGTGATGGTGCGGGTCAGGGAGAAGGTGAGGGTTAGAATGAGGATGAGGGTGAGGGTGAGGTTTAGGGTTTGGATTAGTGTTAGGGTGAATTTTAGGATTAGGGTTAGGTTTATGGTTATTGTTAGGGTTAGAGTTTGGGTTAGCGTGAGGGTGAGGGTGAGGTTCATCATTAGGGTTAGGTTTAGGGTTAGGGTGAGCGCGAGGGTGAGTGTGAGGGTTTGGATGAGGGTGAGGGTGTTTCGGTTATGTAAGTGTTAGGGTTAGGGTGAGGATTAGGGTGAGGCTGAGGATTAAGCTGATGTTAGGTTTAGTGTGATGGTTAGGGTTAGGGTTAGGGTGAGGTTTAGGGTTAGGTTGATGGTTAGGGTGAGAGTGAGGGTGAGAGTTAGGATTAGGAATAGAGTTAGTGTTAAGGTTAGGCTGAGGTGAAGGTCACGGTGTGGGTGAAGGTTAGAGTTAGGGATATAGTTAGGTTCAGGGTTAAGGTTAGTGTGAGGGTTATGGTGAGGGTGAGGTTGAAAGTTAGTTTTAAGGTGAGGGTTAGGATTAGGATGAGTGTTATGGTTAGAGTGAGTATGAGGGTTAGGGTTAGGTTGAGGATTAGGGTTAGGGTGGGGTTTAGGTTTAGGGTTAAGGTGAGAGTTAGGGTTAGGGTGATGTTTATTGTGAGGGTAAGGGTTAGGGTGAGGGTGAGTATTCGGTTCAGGATGAGGGTTGGGGTGAGGGTGTGAGTTAGGGTGTGGTTGAGGGTTAGGGTTACGGTGAGAGTTAGGTTGAGGTGTTGGGATAGGGATAGGGTTAGGGTTTGTGTGAGGGTAAGGGTTAGGGTGAGAGTTAGGGTGAGGGTGCCAGTGTGGGTGAGGGTGAGGGTGAGGGTTATAGTTAGGGTTATGATGAGGCTGAGGGTTACGGTTAGGATGAGGGTTCAGGTTAGTGTGAGGGTTAGTGTGATGGTGAGGTTCAGGGTGAGGGTGAGTGTTAGAATGAGGTTTAGGTGAGCGTTAGGGTTAGGATTAGGATGAGGGTGAGTTTTAGGTTTAGTGTTAGTGTTAGAGTTAGGGTTATGGTTAGGGTTAGGGTTAGGGAGAGGTTGAGTGTGATGCTGAGGTTTAGCGTTAGGGTTAGGGTTAGGGTTAGGGTGAGAGTGGGGTTGAGGGTTAAGGTTAGGATTTGGGTTAGGGTTATGGTAAGTCTGAGCGGGAAGGGGAGGTTGAGGGTGTGGGTTAGGTTTAGGGTTAGGTTTAGGGTGAGGGTTAGGGTTAGGTTTAGGTTTAGTATAAGGGTTAGGCTGAGTGTAAGGGTTAGGGTTAGTGTGAGTGTTAGATTTAGGGATAGGGTTTGGGTTAGGTTGAGGGTAAAGCTTAGGGTGCGGTTAGGGAGAGGGTGAGGGTTATGGTTAGGGTGATGTTTAAGGTGAGGGTTAGGTTTAGGGTTATGGTTAGGTTTAGGGTGAGTGTTAGGGTGAAATTTAGGTTTAGTTTTAGGGTTAGCATGAGGCTTAGGGTGTGGGTAAGTGTTATGGTGAGTGTTATAATGAGGATGAGGGTTAGGGTTAGGGTGAGGTTTAGGGTTAGGGTTAGTGTTAGGGTGAGGGTAAGGGATAGGGTTAGCATTAGGGTTAGGGTGAGGGTGAGGGTTAGGGTGAGGTTTACGGTTAAGGTTAGGTATAGGGTGAGGATTAGGGTTAGGGTTAGGTTTAGGGGTCGGGTTAGGCTGAGGTTTAGGGTTATGGTTAGGGTGAGTGTTAAGTTTAGTGTGAGGTTTAGGGTTAGCATTAGGTTCAGGGTTAGGGTTACGATGAGGATTTGGGTTAGGGTGAGCGTGAGGTTGAGGGTGAGGGTTAGGGTTAGGATGAGGGTTAGGGTTAGGGAGAGTGTGAGGGTTAGGTTTAGGGTGAGGGTTAGGTATAGGATGAGGATTAGGGTTAGGGTGAGCGTGAGGTTGAGGGTGAGGGTTAGGGTTAGGATGAGGGTTAGGGTTAGGGAGAGTGTGAGGGTTAGGTTTATGGTGAGGGTTAGGTATAGGATGAGGATTAGGGTTAGAGTGAGTGTGAGGGTTAAGGTTAGGTTGAGAGTTAGGGTTAGGGTGAGGTTTAGGGTTAGGGTTAGTGTGAGAGTTAGGGTTAGGTTGAAATTTATTGTGAGGGTGAGTGTTATCCTGAGGTGAGTGTTCATGTGAGGGTGAGGGTTCGTATTAGTGTTAGGGTGTGTTTCAGGGTTAGGGTTATTGTGAGAGTTAGGGTGAGGTGTTGGGATAGGGTTAGGGTTAGGGTTAGTGTGAGGATAAGGGTTTTGGTTAGGGTTAGGTTGAGCGTGAGGTTCATGGTTAGTGTTAGGGTTATGGTGAGGGTTAGGGTTAGGGTGATGTTTAGGGTGAGGTTGAGGTTAGTGTGAGGGTAAGGGTAGGGTGAGGGTTAGGTTGAGGGTGGGGGTGAGTGTGAGTGTGAGGGTGAGGGTGAGGGTTATCTTTAGGGTTATGGTGAGGGTGAGGGTTAGGGTTAGGATTAGGTTTTGGGTTATGGTTAGGCTGAGGGTGAGGGTGAAAGTGAGGGTGAGGGTTAGGGTTAGGGTTAGGATGAGGGTTAGGGTTAGTGCAGGGGTTAGTGTGATGGTGAGTGTCAGGATGAGGGTGAGTGTTAGAATGAAGGTGAGGGTGAGGGTGAGGGTTAGGGTTAGTATTAGGGTTAGGGTGAGTTTTAGGATTAGGATTAATGTTAGGGTTGGGTTATTGTTAGGGTTAGGTTTAGGGTGAGGGTGAGGTTTAGCGTTAGGGTTAGGATTAGGGTTAGGGTGAGGGTGGGGTTGAGGGATAGGGTTAGGATTAGGGTTAGGGTTAGGGTAATGCTGAGGGGGAAGGGGAGGTTGAGGGTGAGGGTTAGGTTTAGGGTTAGGGTTAGTG
This sequence comes from Dipodomys merriami, assembly GCF_024711535.1. Taxonomy (NCBI): domain Eukaryota; kingdom Metazoa; phylum Chordata; class Mammalia; order Rodentia; family Heteromyidae; genus Dipodomys; species Dipodomys merriami. The sequence continues at coordinate 1,182,781 of NW_027203348.1, forward strand.
TGAGTGTTAGGTTTAGGGTTAGGGTTTGGGTTAGGTTGAGGGTAAAGTTTTGGGTGAGGGTTAGGGAGAGGTTGAGGGTTAGGGTTATGGTTAGGGTTAGGGTTAGGTTGAAGGTTAGGGTGAAGTTTAGGTTTAGGTTTAGGTTTCGGGTGAGGGTTAGGGTGTGGGTAACTGTTAGGGTAAGGGTTAGGGTGTGGGTGAGGGTTACAGTTAGAGTGAGGGTAACGGTTAGGGTTAGGGTTAGGCTGAGGGTGAAGGTTAGGGTTAGCATCAGGGTTTGGGTGAGGGTGAGGGTTAGGGTTAAGGTTAGTGATAGGATGAGGGTTAGGTTTAGGGTTAGGTTTAAGGTGAGGGTTAGGCTGAGGGGAAGGGTTAGGGTTAGGATGAGGGTTAGGTTTAGTGTGAGGATTAGGGTTAGGGTTAGGGTGAGTGTAAGTGTTAGGTTGAGTGTTAGGGTGAGAGTGCGGTTTAGGGTTAGCATTAGGTTTGGAGTTAGGGTTAGGATGAGGGTTATGGTAAGTGTGAGGGTGAGGTGTGGGTTAGGGGTAGGATGAGGGTTAGGGTGAGGGTGAGGGTGAGGGTTGGGTTTAGGGTGAGGGTTAGGGTGAGTGTAAGTGTTAGGCTGAGGGTTAGGGTTAGGTTTAGAGTGAGGGTCAGGGTGAGGCTTAGTGTGAGAATTAGGGTTAGGGTTAGTGTTAGGGTTAGGGTGAGTGTTTTGGTCAGGGTTAGGTGGAGTATTAGTGTGAGGGTTAGTGTAAGGGTTAGTGTTAGGTTTAGGGTGAGTCTGTGGGTGAGGGTGAAAGTGAGGGTGAGGGTTAGGTTTAGGGTTAGGGTTAGGGGTAGTGTGATGTGTAGGGTTAGGGTTAAGGTGAGGTTTAGGGTTAGTGTGAGGGTTAGGGTTAGGGTTAGGTTTAGGGTTAGTGTCAGGATAAGGGTTAGGTTGAGCGTGAGATTGAGGGTGAGGATTAGGTTTATCGTTAGGGTTAGGGTGAAGGTTAGTTTGAGGGTTAGGTTTAGAGTTAGGGTGAGGGTTAGGGTTAGGGTCATGTTTAGGGTGAGGGTTAGGATGAGGGTGAGTGTGAGGGTTAGGGTGAGGGTGAGTGTGAGTGTTAGGTTTAAGATTAGGGTTAGGTTTAGTGTTAGAGGCTTAGGTTTAGTGTGAGGTTAGGGTTAGGCTTAGGGTTAGTTTGAGGGTAAGTGTTTGGGTGAGGGTTATGGTGAGGTTTATTGTGATTTTTAGGGTTAAGGTTTGGGTTTGGGTTAGGGTTAAGGTTAATGTTAGAGTTAGGTTTAGGGTTAGGTTGAGGGTGAGGTTTAGCGTTAGGGATAGGGTTAGGGTTAGGGTGAGTGTGGGATTGAAGGTTAGGGTTAGGATTAGGGTTAGGGTTAGGGTAATGCTGAGGTTGAAGGGGAGGTTGAGGGTGAGCGTTAGGGTTAGGGTTAGGTTTGGGTGAGGGCTAGGCAGAGGGTGAGGTTTAGGGTGAGGTTGAGGGTGAGGGTTTCGGTTAGGTAAGTGTTAAAGTTAAGGTGAGGATTCGGGCGAGAGTGAGTGTTAAGCTGGGTTTATGTTTAGGTTGAGGGTTAGGGTTAGGGTGACGGGTAGCATTAGGTATAGAGTTTGTTTGAGGGTTAGGGTGAGGGGTAGGATTAGGGTTAGGTTGAGGGTTAGGGTTAGGGTTAGTGTTAGGGTGATGGTTAGGGAGAGTGGTAATGTTAGGGTTAGGGTCAGGTTTAGGTTAGTGTGAGGGTTAGGGTTAGGTTTAGGGTTAGGTTGAGGGTTAGGGTTAGGGTTAGGGTGTGGGTTAATGTTAGAGTTAGGGTTAGGGCTAGTTTGAGGGTGAGGGCTAGGTTTAGGAATAGGGTTAAGGTTAGGGTGAGGGTTAGTGTTAGGGTAGGGTTAGGGTGATTGTTAGGGAGAGGGGTAATGTAAGGTTTAGCGTGAGGTTTAGGTGAGTGTGAGGGTTAGGGTTAGTGTTATGGTTAGGGTGATGGTTAGGTAGAGGGGTAATATTAGGGTTAGGGTTAGGGTTAGGTGAGTTTGAATGTTAGCGTTAGGGTTAGGGTTAGGTTGAGGGTTAGGGTTAGTGTTATTCTAAGGGTGATGGTTAGGTAGAGGGGTAATGTTAGGGTTAGGGTGAGGTTTAGGTGAGTGTGAGGGTTCGGGTGAGGGTGAGGTTTAGTGTGTGGGTGAGGGTTAGGGTTAGGGTGAGGATTAGGTTTAGGCTTAGGGTTAAGTTCATGGTGAGGAAAAGGGTTAAGGTGATGTTTAGTGTGAGGATGAGGGTTAGGATTAGTGTTAAGTTTAGGGTGAGGGTTAGCGTGAAGGTTAGGGTTAGGTTTAGTGTGAGGGTTAGGCTTAGGGCTAGGTTTAGGGGTATGGTGAAGGTTAGGGTTAGATTTAGGGTTAGCCAAAGTTTTAGGCTGAGGGTTAGGCTTAGGTTAGTGTGAGGGTTAGGTTTAGGGTTAGAGTAAGGGTTAGGGTGAGGGTAACGTTTAGGGTGAGGGTTAGGGTGAGAGTGAGGGTTAGGGTAAGGGTGAGCGTTAGGGTGAAGTATAGGTTTAGGGTTACTGTTAGGGTGAGGGTGAGGGTGTGGGCAAGTGTTAGGGTGAGGGTTAGTGTGAGGGTGAGGTTTAGGTTTAGGTTTAGGTTTAGGGTGAGTGTTAGGCTGAGGGGAAGGTTTACGGTTAGTGTGAGGGTTAGGGTTAGGGTTCGGGTGACTGTAAGGGATAGGGTGAGGGTTAGGGTGAGTGTGAGATTTAGGGTTAGCATTAGGTTTAGAGTTAGGGTTAGGATGAGTGTTAGGGTCAAGTTTAGGGTTAAGGGTAGGGTATGGGTGAGGCTTAGGGTTAGTGTTAGAGTGAGGGTTAGTTTTAAGGTGAGGGCTAGGGTGAGGGTGAAGGTTAGGGTGAGGGTGAGGTTTTCAGTTAGGTAAGGGTTAGGGTTAGGGTTAGGGTGAGGTTTAAGGTGAGGGTGTGGGTTGGGGTTAGGGTAAGTTTTAGGGTCATGGTGAGGGTTAGGGTGAGGGTGAGGGTTAGGGTTAGGGTTTGGGTGAGTGTTAGGGTTAGGGTGATGTTTAGTGTGAGGGAGAGGGTTAGCGTGAGGGTGAGTGTTCTTTTGAGAATAAGGGTTAGGTTTAGGGTGAGGGATAGGGTTATTGTGAGGATAAGGGTTAGGGTGAGGGTTGGGGTGATGGTGAGGTTTAGGGTTAGGGTGAGGGTTAGGTTTAGGGTTAGGGTTAGTTTACGGATTAGGGTAAGGGTTAGGGTGAGATTTAGGGTGAGGTTGATGGTTATTGTTAGGGTGAGGGTAAGGATTACGGTGAGGGTTAGGGTGAGGGTTTGGGTTAGGGTTAGGGATAGGGTGAGGATTAAGGTTAGTGTGAGGGTTAGGGTGAGGTTTAGGATTAGGGTAAGTGTGAGGATAAGGGTTAGTGTGAGGGTTTGGGTGATGGTGAATTGTTGGGTTAGTGTTAGGGATAGGGAGAGCATTAGGGGGAGGGTTAAGTTTAGGGTGAGTGTTAGTGTTAGGTTTAGGGTGAGGGTTAGGGTTATGGTGATGTTTTTGGTCAGGGTGAGTGTTAAGGTGAGGATGAGTGTTAGGATTAGGGTTAGGGTTAGGGTGACGGTGAGGTTGAGGGTGAGGGTTAAGTTTAGGATTAGGGTTAGGATTAGCATTAGGGTGAGGGTTAGGGTGAGGATAAGGGTTCCAAGGGTTAGGGTTATCATTAGAGTTAGGATGAGGGTTAGGGTTAGGGTTAGGTTTAGGGTGAGTTTGTGGGTGAGGGTGAGGGTTAGGGTTTGGGTTAGTGTGAGGGTTAGGGTTAGTGTGAGGGTGAGGGTGAGGGTGAGGTTTAGGGATATGGTAAGTGTTAGGATGAGGTTTAGGGTTAGGGTTAGGTTTAGGGTGAGGATAAGAGTGAGGGTTAGGGTTAGGTTCAGGGTTATAGTTAGGGTAAGGGTTAGCGTTGGGGTGATGTTGATTGTGAGGGTGAGTTTTAGGGTGAGGGTGAGTGTTAGGATGAGGGTGAGGGTTCGGTTGATGGGGAGGGTTATGGTGTGGTTGAGGGTTAGGGTTAGAGTGAGGGTTAGGGTGACTGTGATGTTTAGGGTGAGGGTTAGTGTTAGTGTTAGGGTTAGTGTGATAGTGAGGGTGAGGGTAAGGGTGAGGGTTAGGTTGAGGGTGAGTGTGATGTTTAGGGTAAGGATTAGGGTTAGGGTGAGTTTTAGGGTTAGGGTTAGGTTTAGGGAGAGGGTTAGGGTAAGGGTTAGGGTTATTTTTAGGGTAAGAGTTAAGGTTAAGGTGAGTGTGAGATTGAGGTTTAGCTTTAGGGTTAGTGTTATGGTTCACATGAGGTTGGGGATGAGGGTTAGGGTTAGGATTAGTGTTACGTTTAGGGTTAGGTTGAGTGGAGGCAGAAGTTCAGGGTGAGAGTTAGGGTTAGGGTTAGGGATAGGATGAGGGTTAGGCTGAGGGTGAGTGTTAGGGTTATATTAGTGATAGGGTGAGGGTTAGGGTGATGGTAAGGGTTAGCGTGAGGTTTAGGGTGAGGTTGAAGTTTAATGTTATCATTAGGGTTAGGGTGAGCATGAGGTTTAGCGTGAGGGTTAGGGTTAGGGTTAGGGATAGGTGATGATTAGGGTTAGGGTTAGGGTGAGGGTGAGGTTTAGGATGTGGGGTAGGGTTAGGGTTAGGGTGAGGGTGAGGGTGAGGGTTAGGCTGAGCGTTAGGGTGAGGGTAAGGGTTTCAGTTAGGAAAGGCTTAGGGTTATGGTTAGGGTGAGGATTAGGTTGAGGGTGAGGTTTAAGGGGAGGATTAGGGTTAGGTTGAGGATTAGTGTTCGGATTAGGGTGAGGATTAGTGTTAGTGTTAGTGTTAGTTTTATGTGAGGGAAAGGGTTAGGGTGAGGCTTAGGGTGAGGGTGAGGGTTAAGGTTAGCGTTAGGGTTAGGGTGAGGGTTAGGGGGAGGGTTTGTGTTAGGGGGATGGTTAGGGTTAGGGTTAGGGTTGGGGTGAGGGTTAGGGTTAGGGTGAGGGTTAGGGTAAGAGTGAGGATTAGAGTTACTGTTAGGGTGAGGGTGAGGATGATGGTGAGGGTTTCGGTTAGGAAAGGCTTAGGGTTAGGGTTAGTGTGAGGGTGAGGATTAGGGTGAGGGTGTGGTTTAAGTTGAGATTTAGGTTTACGGTGAGGATTACAGTTAGGTTTAGGGTGAGGGTTAGGATTAGGGTGATGTTTAGGGTGAGGGTGAGGGTTAGTGTGAGGGTGACGGTGAGGGTGAGGGTGTAGGTGAGTATTAGGTTTAGGGTGAGCGTTACGGTGACAGGGACATTGAGTGTTAGTGGGAAGGTGAGGGTTAGGGATAGAGCTAGGGTAAGGGTTAGGGTTAGGTTTAATGTGAGGGGTAGGGGTAGGGTTAGCATTAGGGTTAGTGTGAGGGTTAGGGTTAATGTGAAGATTAGGGTTAGGGTTAGGGTTAGTGTGAGGATAATGTGAGGATGGGGGTTAGGGTGAGAGTGATAGTTAGGGTGAGCTTTAGGGTTAGCATGAGGGTTAGGGTGAGGTTTAAGGTGAGGGTTTGGGTTAGTATGAGGGATAGGTTTAGAGTTAGGGTGAGGATTAGGATTCGGGTGAGGTTTAGGGTAGGGTTAGGGTGAGGGTGAGGGTTAGGGAGAGGGTGAGTTTTAGGGTGAGAGTGACAGTTAGGGTTAGGGTGAGGGTTAAGGTGACAGTGAGGGTTAGGGTAAGGTTCAGGGTTAGGGATATGGTGAGGATTAGTGTTAGGGTTAATGTTAGGGTTAGGGTGAGGGTAAGTTTTAGGGTGAGGGTTAGGGTGAGGGTGTGGTTTAGGTTTAGGTTGAGGGTTAGGGTGAGCGTTAGGGTGAGGGTTAGGTTTAGATTTAGGAATAGGGTGAGGGTTAGGGTGAGGTTTAGTGTTAGTGTTAGGGTTAGGGTTAGGGTGAGGGTTATGGTTAGGGTAAGGGTTAGAGTGAGGTTTAGGGTGACGGTGAGGGTTAAGGATAGTATGAGGGTTAAGGTTAGGTTTAGGGTGAGGGTTAGGTTTAGGTTTACTGTGACGGTGAGTGTTAGGGTTAGCATTAGGGTTAGGGTTAAGGTGAGGGGGAGGATTAGGGTTAGGGTTAGGGTGAGGGCTAGGGTTAGGGTTAGGGTAAGGGTTAGGTTTAGGGTGAGGGCGAGGGTGAGGTTTAGGTGTAGGATTAGGCTTAGGTGTAGGTTTAAGCTTAGGGTGAGGATGAGTGTCAGAGTTAGGTTTATGGTGAGGGTTAGGGTTATGGTTAGGGTTAGGGTGAGGGTGAGTGTTAGGGTGAGAGTGATGGTGAGGGTGACGGTGAGGCTGAGGTTGAGGGTGAGAGTGAGGTTTTGGGTGAGGGTTAGGGTTAAGGTTAAGGTTAGTGTGAGGGTTAAGGTTAGGGTGAGCGTAAGGGTTAGGGTTAGGGTGAGGGTTAGTTTTAGGATTATGTTTAGGGTTAGCATGAGGGTTAGGGATAGGGTTAGGATTAGGTTGAATGTTTTGGTTAGGTTTAGAGTTAGGGTGAGGGTGAGGGTGAGGGTTAGGTTTTGGATTAGGGTTAGGGTTAGGGTTAGGCTGAGGGTGAGGTTGAGTGTGAGCGTGAGGGTTAGGGTTAATATGAGGGTTACCTTTATGGTTAGCGTTAAGGTTAGAGTGAGGGGTAGGCTTAGGTCTAGGGTTAAGATGAGGGTTAGGCTGAGAGTTAGTGTTCGTGTGAGGGTAAGGGTTAGGGTGAGGGTTAGCGTGAGAGTGAGGTTTAGGGTTAGGCTTAAGGTTACGGTGAGATTTAGGGTGAGGGTAAGTGTTAGGGTGAGTTTTAGGGTGAGTGTGAGTGTGAGGGTTAGGGTTAGGGTTAGGCTAAGACAGGTTAGGCTGAGGGTGAGGGTGGGGGTGAGGATTAGGGTTAGGGTGATGGTTAGGGTTAGGGTTAGTGTTATTGTTAGGGTTAGGGTTAGATTCTCGTTGAGGGTGAGGTTGCGGGTGAGGGTTAGGTTAGGGTTAGGGTGAGGTTTAGGGTTAGGGTTAGAGTTAGGGTTAGGTTTAGGGTGAGATTTAGGTTTAGGGTTAGTGTTAGGGTTAGGCTTAGGGTTAGGCTGAGGTTGAGGGGGGGTTGAGAATTAGGGTTAGGTTTAGGGTTAGGGTTAAAATTAGGGTTAGGGTTAGGGTTAGTGTTATGTTTAGGGTTTAGTTTGCGATGAGGGTGAGGTTTATGGTTAGGGTTAGGTTTACGTTTAGGGTTAGGGTTAGTGTTATTGTTAGGGTTAGGGTTAGAGTTAAATTGAGGGTGAGGGTGAGGGTTAGGGTTAGGGTGAGATTTATGGTGAGGTTTAGGGTTAGGGTTAGGTTGAGGGTGAGGTTTAGGTTTAGAGTTAGGTTTAAGGGGAGGGTTAGGTGAGGGTTAGGGTTAGGTTGAGGGTTAGGGATAGGCTTAGGGTTAGGATTAGGGTTAGGGTAAGGGTGAGTGTGAGCTTTAGGTTTAGGGTTAGGCTTAGGCTTAGGGTTAGGCTGAGGGTGAAGGTAGGTGTGAGGGTTAGGGTTATGGTTAGGGTGAGGATTAGTGTTAAGGTGAGTTTTAGAATTTGGATTAGGCTTAAGGTGAGGCTAAGGGTTAGGGTTAGGGTGAGGGTTAGGGTTAGGATTAGGGTTAGGGTGAGGGTGAGGATTAGAATTAGGTTTAGGGTTAGGGTTATTGTTAGTGTTATGGTTAAGATTACCTTTGCTGTGAGGGTGAGGCTGAGGGTGAGGGTTAGGTTTAGGATTAGCTTTAGGGTTAGGTTTAGAGATAGGATTAGTGTTATTGTTAAGGTTAGGGTTAGAGTTATGGTGAGGGGGAGGGGGGAGGGGGAGGGTGAGAGTTAAGGTTAGGGTGAGGGTTTGTGTGAGGGTTAGGGTTAGGATTAGGGTTAGGGTGAGGGCTAGGGTGAGGGTGGGGGTTAGAGTTAGGGTTAGGCTTAGGCTTAGGCTGAGGATGAGGTTGAGGGTGAGGGTTAGGTTTAGGGTGATGGTTAGGGTTAGATTAGGATGAAGGTTAGCATGAGGTTTAGGGATAGGGTGAGGGTTAGGGTGAGGGTGATGGTAAGGGTAAAGTTGAGGGTTAGGCTGCGGGTGAGGGTTAAGATAAGTTTGAGGGTTAGGGTGAGGGTGAGGGTTAGGGTAAGTTTGGAGGTTAGGGGTTAAGGTGAGGGTGAGGATTAGATTGAGGATTAGGGTTAGGTTTAGTGTGAGGTTTAGGGTGAGGATGAGGGTTAGGCTTAGGCTTAGGGTTAGGGTTAGGGTTTGGTTTAATGTGAAGGTGATGGTCAGGATTAGGGTTAGGGTTAGGGTTAGTGTTAGGATTAGGTTTAGAGATATAGTGAGTGTTAGGGTTAGGGTTAGGCTTAGGCATAGTGTGAGCCTGAATGTGAGGGTGGGGTGAGGATTAGGGTTAGGGTGATGGTTAGGTTTAGGGTTAGGGTTAGAGTTATGGTGAGGGTGAGGGTGTGGTTGAGGGTTAGGGTTAGGGTGAGGTTTAGGGTTTGGGTTAGTGTTAGAGTTAGGTTTAGGGTGAGGTTGAGTTTTAGGGTTAGATTTAGGATTAGTGTTAGGGTTAGTCTTAGGTTTAGGGTTAGGGATATTGTTAGTATTATGGTTAGGGTTTAGTTCGAAGTGAGGGTGAGGTTTATGGTTAGGGTTAGGTTTAGGGTTAGCGTTAGTGTTAGTGATATTGTTAGGGTTAGGGTTAGAGTTATGGTGAGGGTGAGGTTGTGGGTGAGGGTTAGTGTTAGGGTGAGCTTTAGGGTGAGGTTTAGTCTTAGGGTTAGGTTGAGGGTGAGGTTTAGGGTTAGTGTTAGTCTTAGGGTGAGTGTGAGGTTTAGGTTTTGGGTTAGGGATAGGGTTAGGGTTAGGATTATTTACGGTGAGGGTGAGTGTCAGGGTTAGGGTTAGGGTTATGCTTAGGCTTAGGGTTAGGCTGAGGGTGAGGGTGGGGATGAGGGTTAGTGTTACAGTCAGGGTGAGATTTAGGGTTAGGGTGAGGGTTTGGATGAGGTTTAGGTTTAGGGTTAGGGTTTGATTTAAGGTGAGAGTGATTGTGAGGATTAGGGTTAGGGTTAGGGTTAGGGTTACTGTTAGGTTTATAGTGAGGTTTAGGGTTAGGGTTAGGGTTAGGCTTAGGCTTAGGGTTAGGCTGATGCTGAGTGTGGGGATGAGGCTTAGGTTTAGAGTGATGGTTAGGGTTATGGTTACGTTGAGGGTTAGAATGAGGGTTATGGTTTGGATTAGGGTTACTGTGAGGGCTAAGGTGAGGGTGAGGGTTAGGGTTTTGCTTAGGATTATGGTTAGGCTGAGGCTGAGGGTGAGGGTTAGGGTTAGGGTGATGGTTAGGGTTACGGTTAGGGTGAGGGTTAGGATGAGGGTTAGGGTTAGGGTGAGGGCTAGGGTGAGGGTGAGTGTGAGGTTTAGTGTGAGCGTGAGGGTGAGGTGGAGGCTGAGGGTGAGGGTTAGGTTTTAGGTGAGGGTCAGGTTTAAGGTTAGGGTTAAGGTTAGGGTGAGGGTTAGGGTTAGGGTTAGGATGAGGGTTAGACTGATGATTTAGGGTTAGGGTGAGGGAAAGGTTTAGAGTGATGTTAAGGGTTAGGGTGAGGATTAGGTTTTGGATTAGGGTTATGGTTAGGGTGAGGGTTAGGTATAGGTTTACGATTAGGGTGAGGCTTTTATTTAGGATTAGGTTTAGCGTTAGGGTGAGGGGAAGGGTTAGTTTTGGATTAGGGTTAGGGTTAGGTTTAGGCTGAGGGTGAGGTTGAGCGTGACGGATAGGGATAGGGTTAATGTGAGGGTTAGGGTTAGGGTTAGCATTAAGATTAGGGTGAGGGTTAGGGTTAGGGTTAGGGTTAGGATGAGGGTTAGGCTGAGGGTTAGGTTGAGCTAGAGGGTTAGGGTTAGGGTTAATGTGAGGGTTAGGGTTAGGGTTAGCATTAAGGTTAGGGTGAGGGTTAGGGTTAAGGGTAGGTTTAGGATGAGGGTTAGGCTGAGGGTTAGGTTTAGGGTTCGGGTGAGGGTAAGGGTTAGGGTGAGGTTTAGGGTGAAGATGAGGGTTAAGTTTAGGCTGAGGTTTACGGTGAGGGTTAGGGTGAGGGTTAGGGTTAGGGTGAGGGTGAGGGTTAGAGTGAGGTTTAGGGACAGGGTTAGGGTTAGGTGAGGGTTGGGGATTGGGTTGTGTTTAGGGTGAAGGTCAGGGTTAGGTTAAGGGTTAGAGTTAGGGTGAGGGTGAGTGTGAGTGTTAGGTTTATGTTTAGCTTTAGGGTTTGGTTTAGGCTGAGGGTGAGGGTGAGGGTGGGGTTTAGGGTTAGGGTGAGGGTTAGAGTTAAGGTTATGGTTAGGGTTGGTTTAGGGTTAGGGTTAGGGTTAGGAAGTGCGTTTGGCTGAGGGTTAAGGTTATGGTTAGGGTGAGGTTTAGGTTTAGTGTGAGGGTTAGGATGAGGGTTAGGCTGAGTGTTACGGTTAAGGTGAAAGTGAAGGTAAGGGTTAGGGTGAGTGTGAGGGTTATGGTTAGGATAAGTGTTAGGGTGAGGGTGAGTGTGAGGGTTAGGGTTAGGGTTAGGCTTAGGCTTAGGGTTAGGCTGAGGGTGAGGGTGGGGGTGAGGGTTAGTGTTACAGTGAGGGTGATGATTTGGTTTAGATTGAAGTTAGGATGAGGTTTAGGGTTATAGTGAGGGTGAGGATTAGGGTTAGGGTGAAGGTTAGGGTTAGGATTAGGGTGAGGGTGAGGGTTAGGATCAGGGTTGAGGTGAGGGTTATTGCTAGTGTTATGGTTAAGGTTTCCTTTGCTAGGAGGGTGAGGCTGAGGGTGAGGTTTAGGGTTAGGATTAGGGTGAGGATGAAGGTTAGGGTGAGGGTGAGGGTTAGAGTTAGGGTTAGGGTGAGGTTTAGGGTTAGGGTGAGGGTTAGGGTTAGTGTGAGGGTTAGTGTTAGGGTAAGGGTTAGGGTTAAGGTTAGGGGGAGGGTTAGGTTCAGGGTTAGTGTTAGGGTTAGGATTAGGGTTAGGTTTAGGGTGAGGGTTAGGTTGAGGTTTAGGGTTAGGGTTAGGTTTAGGTTTAGGGTTAGGGTGAGGGTGAGTGTGAGGTTTAGGGTTAGGGTTAAGGTTAGGCTGAGGGTGAGGATGGGTGTGAGGATTAGTGTTCCGGTGATGGTTTGGGTTAGGATTAGGGTGAGCGTTAGGTTGAGGGTTAGGGTTAGGATTAGTGTTTGGGTGAGGGCTAGGGTGAGGGTGAGGGTTAGGGTTAGGGTTAGGCTTGGGCTTAGGTTTAGGCTGAAGTTAAGTTTGAGGCTGAGGGTTAGGGTTAGGGTGATGGTTAGGGTTACGGTTAGCTTTAAGGTTAGGCTGAGGTTTATGGTTGGGGTGAGGGTTAGTGTGAGGGTGATGGTAAGGTTAAATTTGAGGGTTAGGCTGAGGGTGAGGGTTAAGATAAGGGTGAGAGTTAAGGTTACGGTGAGGGTCAGTTTAAGGGTGAGGGTTAGGGGTTAGGGTGAGGGTGAGGGTTAGATTGAGGATTAGGGTTATGCTTAGTGTGAGGTTTAGGGTGAGGACGATCGTTAGTATTAGGTGAGGGTAACGGTTAGAATTAGGGTTAGGGTGAGTAATAGGGTGAGCGTGAGGGTTAGGGTTAAGGTTAGGCTTAGGCTTAGGGTTACGCTGAGGCTGCGGCTGAGGGTGAGAGTTAGGGTTAGGGTTAGGGTAATGGTTGGGGTTACCGTTAGGGTGAGGGTTAGGATGAGGGTGACGGTAAGCATAAAGGTGAGTTTTCGGGTTAGGGTGAGGGTTATGGTAAGGGTGATAGTTAGGATTAGGGTGAGGGTGAGGATTAGATTGAGGATTAGTGTTAGGGTTAGTGTGAAGTTTAGGGTGAGGATGAGGGTTAGGGTTAGGTTGAGGGCTAGGTTGAGGGTGAGGGTTAGGGTTATGGTGAGATTTAGGGTTAGGGTGATGGTTAGGGTTAGTGTGAGGGTTAGTGTTAGGGATAGGGTTAGTGTTAGGGTGAGGGTAAGTGTTAGGGTGAGGGTTAGGTTTACGGTGAAGGTTATGGTTAGGATAAGGGTTAGGGTTAGGGTTGGGGTTATTGTTAGGGTTAGGGTTAGGGTTACGTTTACGGTGAGGTTGAGGGTGAGTGTGAGGGTTACAGTTAGGATGAGGTTTAGGTTTAGGGTAAGGGTTAGAGTTAGGGTTAGGGTGAGTGTGAGGTTTAGGATTAGAGTTAGGGTTAGCGTTAGTGTTAGGGTTAGGGTGAGGGTTAGTGTTAGGGTTAGCCTTAGGCTTTGGCTTAGGCCGAGCATGAGTGTCAGTGTTAGGGTTAGGGTTACGGTGGGGTTTAGGGTTAGGGTTAAGGTGAAGGTGAGGGTGAGCGTGAGGGTTAGATATAGGCTTAGGGGGAGGTTTAGGGTGAGGTTTAGGGTTAGGGTTAGTGTTATGGTTAGGGTGAAGTTGAGGGTTAGGTTGAGGTTTAAGGTTAAGGTTAGAGTTTGGGTTAGTGTTAGGTTTAGTGTTAGGGTTAGGGTTTTTGTTAGGGTGAGGGTAAGTGTTAGGGTGAGGTTTTGGGTTAGGGTGAATGTTATGGTTAGGGTGAGGGTTATGAGTAGGGTTAGGGTTATTGTTAGGGTTAGGTTTAGGGTTACCGTTACTGTGAGCGTGCGGATGAGTGTTAGGTTTAGGTTTAGGGTGAGGTTTAGGGTTTGGGTTAGGGTTAGACTTAGGGTTAGGGTCAGGGTGAGGTTTAGGGTTAGAGTTAGTGTTAAGGTGAGGGTTGGTGTGAAGGTTAGTGTTAGGGTTATGGTTAGGGTGAGGCTGAGGGTGAGGGTTAGGGTTAGGGATAGGGTTAGGTTTAGGATTAGGGTTTGGGTGAGTGTGAGGGTTAGGGTTAGGGTTAGGCTTAGGGTTAGGCTGAGAGTGAGGGTGAGGGTTAGGGTTAGGGTGAGGGTTAGGGTTATGGTTAGGGTGAGAGTTACGATGAGGGTTAGGTTTAGGATTAGGGTTAGGGTGATGGCTAGTTTGAGGGTGAGGGTTAGGGTTAGGTTCAGGGTGAGGTTTAGGGTTAGGGTTAGGTTTAGAGACAGGTTGAGGTTTAGGGTTAGTGTTATATTGAGTGTGAGGTGTAGGGTTAGGTTGAGGGTTATGATTAGGGCTAGGGTTAGGGTGAGGTATACGGTTAGGTTCAGGGTGAGGGTTAGCATGAGGGTTAGGGTTAGGATGTGGTCTATGGTGATGGTGAGGGTTAGGGTTATGTTTAGGGTGAGGTATAGGGTTCAGGTTAGGTTTATGGTTAGGGTGAGTGTTAGGGTTAGGGTTACGGTGAGGGTCAGGTTTAGGGTTAGGTTGAGGGGTAGAATTAGGTTTAGGTTTAGGGTGATGGTTAGGGTTAAGAATAGGGTGAGGGTTAGGATGAGGGTTAGGGTTACAATTAGGGTTAAGGTGAGGGCTAGTGTGAGGGTGATGGTTAGTGTTAGTTTTAGGGTGAGGTTTAGGATTAGGATTAGGGGTAGGGTTATGGTGAGGGTTAGAGTTAGGGTTATGGTGAAAGTGAGAGTTAGGTTTTGGGTGAGGGTGACGGTTAGGACGAAGGTGAGAGTGAGGGTTAGGGTTAGGGTTGGGGTTAGGGTGAGGGTCAGGTTGAGGTTTAGGTTTAGGGTTAGGTTGAGGGTTAGAATTAGGGTTACGGTTAGGGTGAGTGTGAGGGTAAGGGTTAGGGTTAGGGTTAGGATTAGGCTTAGGGTTAGGCTGAGGGTGAATATGGGGATGAGGATTAGGTTTAGAGCGATGATTCTGGTAATGGTTAGGTTGAGGGTTCGGATGAGGGTTAGGGTTAGGATTAGGGTGAGGGTGAGGGCTAGGGTGAGTGTGAGGTTTAGGGTTAGGGTTAGGCTTAGGCTTAGGGTTAGGCTGAGGCTGAATTTGAGGGTGAGGTTTAGGATTAATGTGATGGTTAGGTTTACACTTAGTGTGAGGTTTAGTGTGAGGGTTAGGTTTAGGGTGAGTGTTAGTATGAGGTTGACAGTAAGAGTAAAGGTGAGGGATACGCTGAGAATGAGGGTTATGGTAAGTGTGAGAGTTCGGGTTAGCGTTAGATGAGGGTGAGTGTTAGATTGAGGTTTAGTGTTAGGGTTAGTGTGAGTTTAAGGTGAGGATGAGGATTAAAGTTAGGGTGAGGGCTAGGGTGAAGTTGAGGGTTATGTTTAGGGTTAGGGTTAGGTTTAGGGTTAGGGTGAGGGTTAGGGTTAGGGTTATGGTGAGGGTGAGTGCTATGGTTATGGTGAGGGTTAAGGTGAGGGTGAGGGTTATGGTTAGGGTTAGCGTTAGTTTTATTGTTAGGGTTAGCATTAGTGTTATGGTGAGGGTGAGGGTGTGGGTAAGGGTTAGGGTTAAGGTGAGGGCTAGGGTGAGGGTAAGGGTTAGTGTTAGTGTTAGGGTGAGTTTTAGGGTTAGGGTTAGGGTGAGGGTTAGGATGTGGGTTAGGGTTATGGTAAAGGTGAGGGTTAGGGTTAGGGTGAGGGTTAGGGTTAGGATGAGGGTTACGTGAGGATGAAGGTTAGGATTAGGGTTAGGGTTAGGATTATTGTTAGTGTTATCGTTATGGTTACGTTTGCAGTGAGGGTGAGGCTGTGGGTGTGGGTTAGATATAGGATTTGAGTTAGGGTTAGGTTTAGGGTTAGGATTAGTGTTATTGTTAGGGTTAGAGTTACTGTGAGGGTGAGCGTAAGGATGAGGGTTAGTGTTAGGGTCAGGGTGAGGTTTAGGGTTAGGGTTAGAATTAGAGTTATGGTGAGTGGGAGGTTTAGGGTTAGAGTTAGGGTTAGGGGGAGGGTTAGGGGGAGGGTTAGGGTTAGGGTTAGGGTTAAGGTTAGGGTTAGGGTGAGGGTTAGGTTGAGGTTTAGGGTTAGGGTAAGGGTTAGGGTAAATGATATTCTAAGGCTTAGGTTTAGAGTTACGTTGAGGTGGAGGGTCAGGGTGAGGTTGAGGTTGAGGTTCGGGTGATGGTTAGGGTTAGGGTTAGGTTGAGGGTTAAGATGAGGGTTAGGTTTAGGATTAGGGTTAGGGTGAGGGCTAGGGTGAGGTTGAGGGTTTGGGTTAGGGTTAGGCTTAGGCTTAGGTTAGTCTGAGGGTGAGGCTGGGAGTGAGGGTTAGGGTTAGGGTGATGGTTAGGGTTATGGTTAGGGTGAGGGTTAGGATGAGTGTTAGAGTTAGGGTTAGGGTGATGGTGCCGTAAAGGTGATGGTTAGGCTGAGGATGAGGGTTAAGATATGGGTAAGTGTTAGGGTTAGTGTTAGGGTCAGAGTTAGAGGTTGGGTTAGGGTTAGGTTTAGGATTAGGGTTAGGATTAGGGTTAGGGTGAGGGTGAGTGTTTGTGTTAGGGATAGGTTTGGGTTTAGGCTTTGGGTTAGGCTGAGAGTGAGGGTGAGGGTGAGGGTCAGGGTTAGGGTTAGGGTTAGGGTGAGGTTTAGTGTTAGGGTTAGGGTTAGTGTTAGGGTTAGGGTGAGGGAGAGGGTGAGGTTTAGGTTTAGAGTTAGGGTTAGGGGGAGGGTTATGGGGAGGGTTAAGTTTAGGGTTAGTGTAAGGGTTAGGGTTAGGGTGAGGGTTAGGTTGAGATTTAATATTAGGGTTAGGGTTACCTTTAGGATTAGGTTTATATTAAGGGTGAGTGTGAGGATTAGGTTTAGGCTTCGGCTTAGGCTAACGGTTAGGCTGTGGGTATGGGTGGGGTCGAGGATTAGGTTTAGAATGATGGTTAGGGTTATAGTTAGGTTAAGGGTTAGGATGAGTGTTAGGATTAGTTTAGGGAGAGGGCTAGGGTGAGGGTGAGGGTTAGGGTTAGGTTTAGGCTTAGGTTTAGGTTTAGGCTGAGACTGAGGGTGAGGGTGAGGGTTAGGGTTAGGGTGATGGTTGGGGTTACCATTATAGTCAGGGTTAGGATGAGGATTAGTGTTAGGGTGAGGGTTAGGGTGAGGGTGACAGTAAGGGTAAAGATGAGGATTGGTGTTAGGGTTAGGATTAGGGTTAGGGTTAGGGTGATGGTTAGGGTTAGTGTGAGGGTTAATGTTAGGGTAAGGGTTAGTGTTAGAGTGAGGGTAAGTGTTAGGGTGAGGTTTAGGTTTAGGGTGAAGTTTGTGGTTAGGATGAGGTTTAGGGTTAGGTTTAGGGTTTTTGTTAGGGCTAGGTTTAGGGTTAGGGTGAGTTTTAGGGTTAGGGTTAGGGTTAGGGTGAGGGTGAGGGTGAGGTTTAGGGTTAGGGTTAGGGTTACAGTGAGGGTGAGGGTTAGGGTTAGGGTTAGGATTAGTGTTATTTTTAGGGTTATGATTAGAGTTATGGTGAGTGTGACGGTGAGGTTTAGGGTTAGCGTGAGGTTTAGGGTTAGGGTTAGGGTTAGGGTGAGGTTGAGGGTGAGGTTTAGGTTTAGTGTTAGTGTTAGTGTGAGGGTTAGGATGAGGGTTAGGGTTAGGTTTAGTGTTAGGTTTAGGGTGTGGGTTAGGATGAGGGTGAGGGTTAGGCTTAGGGTTAGGATTAAGATTAGAGTTAGTGTTAGGGTGAGTGTTTAGGTTTGGCTTAGGGTTAGGTTTAGTCTAAGTGTTAAGCTGAGGGTGAGGATAAGTGTGAGGTTTAGGGTTTGGTTTGGGTTAGGTTTAGGGTTAGGGTGAGGTTTAGGATGAGGGATAAGTTTAGGATTAGGGTTAGGGTGAGGGCTTGGGTGAGAGTGAGGTTTAGGTTAAGCGTTAGGGTTAGGGTGAGGGATAGGGTGAGGTTTAGGGTTAGGGTTAGTGTTTGGGTTATTAGGGTGAGCGTTAAGGTTAGGATGAGGGTTAAGTTTAGGGTTAGGATTAGGATTAGGGTCAGTGTGAGGGTGAGTGTGAGGGTTAAGTTAGGGTTTTGCTTAGGGATAGGCTGAGGGTGAGGGTGAGGGTGAGGGTTAGGTTTAGGGTGAGGTTGAGGTTTAGGGTTATTATTAGCGTTAGGGTAAGGGTTATTGTGAGGGTTTGGCTGAGGGTGAGTGTGAGGGTTAGGGTTAAGGTGACGGTTAGGGTTAGGGTTATGGTTAATGTGAGGGTTAGGATGAGGGTTAGGTTTAGGTTAGGGTTAGGGTGAGGGCTAGCATGAGGGTGAGGTTTCGGGTTAGGTTTAGGGTGAGGTTTAGGGTTAGGTTTAGGTTTAGGGATAGGGTGATGTTTCGGGTTAGGTTTATGGTGAGGGTGAGTTTTAGGTTTAGGTTGAGAGTTAGGATTAGGGCTAGGTTTAGGGTGAGGTTTGGGGTTAGGGTTATGGTGAGTGTTTACATGAGGGTTTGGGTTAGGATTAGGTTTAGGATGAGGGTTAGGGTTAGGGTGAGGTTTAAGGTTCGGATTAGGTTTACGGTTAGGGTGAAGGTTAGGGTTAGGGTTACCATGAGAGTCAGGGTTAGTGTTAGGTTGAGGGTTAGAATTGTTATGGTTAGGGTTAGGGTGAGTGTTTGGATGAGGGTTAGGGTTGCAATTAATGTTAGGGTGAGTACAACAGTGAGGGTGAGGCTTAGTGTTAGGCTTAGGGTGAGGTTTAGCTTTAGGGTTAGGGGTAGGGTTAGGGTGAGGGTTATGGTTCGGGTTACGGTGAGGGTGAGTGTTAGGTTTGGGGTGAGGGTGAGGGTGAGGCCTAAGGTGAGGGTGAGGGTTAGAGTTAGGGTTAGCGTGAGGATTAGGTTGAGGTTTAGGTTTAGGTTTAGTGTTAGGATTAAGTTTAGGGTGAGGGTGAGTGTGAGGGTTAGGGTTAGGGTTAGGCTTATGCTTTGGGTTAGGCTGAGGGTGAGTGTGGGGATGAGTTTTAGGTTTAGAATAATGGTTCAGGATATGGTTATCATGAGGGTTAGGATGAGGGTTAGGGTTAGGATTAGGTTTAGGGTGAGGGCTAGGGTGAGTGTGAGGTTTAGGGTTAGGTTTAGGCTTAGGCTTAGGGTTAAGCTGAGGCTGAAGGCGAGGGTCAGGTTTAGGGTTAGGGTGATGGTAAGGGTTACAGTTAGGGTGAGTGTTACGATGAGGATTAGGTTTAGGGTGACAGTAAGATAAAAGGTTAGGGTTAGGCTGAGGGTGAGGATTATGGTAAGGGTGAGGGTTCAGGTTAGGGTTAGGGTGAGGGTGAGGGTTAGATTGAGAATTAGTGTTAGTGTTACTGTGAGGTTTAGGGTTAGGATGAGGATTAGAGATAGGGTGAGGGCTACGGTGAAGTTGAGGATTAGGGTTAGGGTGAGGTTTAGGTTTAGGGTGATGGTTAGCATTAGTGAGAGTGTTAGGTTTAGTGTTAGTTTTAAGGTGAGGGTAAGTGTTACGGAAAGGTTTAGGTTTAGGGTGAGGTTTAGGATTAGTGTTAGGGTTATGGATAGGGTGAGGGTGAGGTTTAGGGTTAGAGTTAGGTTTAGGGTGAGGGTTAGGTTTAGGGTTTGTGTTAGGGTTAGGGTAAGGTTGATGTTTAGTTTGGGAGTGAGTGTTGGTGTTAGGGTTAGGATTAGCATTAAGGTTAAGGTGAGGGTGAGTGTTAGGGTTAGGGTTAGGATTAGATTTAAGTTGAGGGTGAGCGTGAGGGTGAGTGTGAGTGTTAGGGTTAGGGTTAGAGTGAGGGTTAGGGTGAGGGTTAGGCTTAAGCTTATGGTTTGGTTATGGGCTAGGGTGAGGGTTAGGGTTAAGGTTTGGGTGAGCGTTAGGATGTGGGTTAGGTTTAGTGTTAGGGTTAGGGTTGGGGTTAGATTTAGGCTTAATGTTAGGCGGAGGCTGAGGCTGAGGGTGAGGGTTAAGGTTAGGGTGATGGTTGGGATTACCGTTAAGGTGAGTGTTCAGATGAGGATTAGGGTTAGGCTGAGGGTTAGGGTGAGGGTGACGGTAAGGATAAAGGTGAGGTTTAGGCTGAGCATGAAGTTTCCGGTAAGTGTGAGGGATAGGGTTAGGGTGAGGGTGAGGGTTAGATTGAGGATTAGTGTTAGGTTTATTGTGAGGTTTAAGGTGAGGATGAGGGTTAGGGTTAGGTTGAGGGTTAGGTTGAGGGTTAGGGTGAGATTTAGGGTTAGGGTGATGTTTAGGGTGACTGTGAGGGTTAGTGTTAGGGTTAGGGTTGGTGTTAGGGTGAGGGTAAGTGTTAGGGTGAGGGTTAGGGTTAGGGTGAGTGTTATGGTTAGGGTGAGGGTTAGAGTTAGGGTTAGGGTTTTTGTTAGGGTTAGGGTTAGGGATACCCTTACAGTGAGGGTGAGGGTTAAGGTTAGGTTTAGGGGGAGGTTTAGGTTTTGGGTTATGATTAGAGTTTGGGTTAGGGTTAGGATTAGGGTGAGGTTTATGATGAGTGTGTGGGTTAGGGTTAGGTTTAGGGTTAGGCTTAGGGTTAGGCTAAGGATGAGTTTGAGGGTGAGGGTCAGGTTTAGGGTGAGGGTTAGGTTTAGGTTGAGGGTGAGTGAGTGGGTTGGGGTTAGTGTTAAGTTTAAGCTTAGGGTTAGGCTGAGTGTGAGGGTGAGGGTTAGAGTTAGGGTGAGTTTTAGATTTAGTGTTAAGGTGAGGTTTAGTGTTAGGGTTAGGATTAGAGTTAGGGTTAGGGTGAGGGTGAGGTTTACGTTTAGAGTTAGGGATAGGGTTAGGGTGAGGGCTAGGGTGAGGGTTAGGTTTAGGGATACTGTTAGGTTTAGGATTAGGGTTAGGGTAGAGTGAGTGTGAAGGTTAGGGTTAGGGTTAGGGTTAGGCTTAGGGTTAGGGTGAGGTTTCGGGTTAGGTTTGGGTTAGGGTGAGGTTGAAGCTGAGGCTTAGGGTTAGGTTTAGGGTTAGGGTTAGGCTTAGAGTTAGGGTGAGGATGAGGGTGGGGCTGAGGATTAGTGTTAGGGTTAGGGTTAGGGTTATTTTTAGTGTTATGGTTAGTGTTAAGTTTGCAGTGAGGGTGAGGCTGAGGGTGGGGTGAGGAATAGGGTTAGGGTGATGGTTAGTGTTATGGTTAGTGTTATTTTTAAGTTTAGGGTTAGTGTTATGGTGAGTTTGAGGGTGCTGGTGTGTGTTAGGGTTAGGGTTAGGGTGTGTGTTATGGTTAGAGTTTGGGTGGGGTTTAGGGTTAGGTTTAGGGTTAGGATGAGGGTGAGGTTTACGGTTAGATATATGGTTAGGGGGAGGGGGAGGTTGAGGTTTAGGGTGAGGGTTACGATTAGGGTTAGTGTGAGGGCTAGCGTGAGGGTGAGGTTTAGGGTTAGGTTTAGGATGAGGTTTACGTTTAGGGTGATGGTTAGGATGAGGGTGAGGTTTAGGGTTAGAGTTAGGGTTAGGATGAGACTGAGGGTGAAGTTTAGGGTTAGGGTTCGTGTTACAGTTAGGGTTAAGGTGAGGGTTAGGGTGAGTGTGAGGGTTAGGTTTAGGGTTAGAATTAGGGTTAGGGTTAGGGTTTGGGTTAAGTTTAGGGTTAGGGTGAGGGTTAGGGTAAGAGTTATGGTGATGGTGATGGTTAGGGTTAGGTTGAGGTTTAGGGTTACATTTAGGATTAGGGTGAGGCTGAAGGTGAGGGTTAGGGTTAGTGTTAGGATGAGGGTTAGGATGAGGGTTAAGTTTGGATTCGGGTTAAGGTGAGGGCTAGGGTGAGAGTGAGGTTTAGGTTTAGGGTTAGGCTGAGGTTTAGAGTTACGGTTAGGGTTAGGGTTAGAGGGAGGTGGAGGTTTAGGGTTAGAGTTAGGGTTAGGGGGTAGCTGAGGGTGAGGGTTAGGGGTAGGGTTAGTGTTACTGTTAGCATTAGGGTTAGGGTAAGGGTGTTAGGGTGAGGGTTAAAGGTAGGGTGAAGGATATGGTTAAGATGAGGGATATGGTTAGGGTTAGTGTTATTTTAAGGGTTAGGTTAGGGTTATGGTTACAGGGAGGGTGAGGTTGAGGGTTAGGATTAGGGTTAGGGTCAGTTTTAGTTTTAGGGTTAGGGTTAAAGTTAGGGATAGGTTTAAGGTTAGGGTTTTTGTGAGGGTTAGTGTTATTGTTAGTGTTATGGTTTGGGTTAAGTTTGCGGTGACGGTGATGCTGCGGGTGAGGGTTATGATTATGGTTAGGGTTAGGGTTAGTGTTAGGTTAGGGTTAGGGTGAGGTTGAGGTTTAGGTTTAGGGTTAGGGTTAGGCTTAGGGTTAGGATTAGGGTTAGGGTGAGGGTGAGGGTGAGGGTTACGGTTAGGCTTAGGCTTAGGGTTACTCTGAGGGTGAGGGTGTGGATGAGGATTAGGTTTAGAGTGATGGTTCCGGTTATGGTTAGGTTAAGGGTTAGGATGAGGATTAGCGTTAGGATTAGGATTAGGGTGAGGGCTAGGGTGAGTGTGAGGTTTAGGTTTAGGGTTAGGCTTAGGCTTAGGGTTAGGCTGAGGCTAAAGCTGAGGATGAGGGTTAGGGTTAGGGTGATGTTTAGGGTTACGGTTAGGGTGAGGGTGAGGGTGAGGATTACGGTTAGGCTTAGGCTTAGGGTTACTCTGAAGGTGAGGGTTTGGATGAGGATTAGGTTTAGAGTGATGGTTCCGGTTATGGTTAGGTTAAGGGTTAGGATGAGGATTAGCGTTAGGATTAGGATTAGGGTGAGGGCTAGGGTGAGTGTGAGGTTCAGGTTTAGGGTTAGGCTTAGGCTTAGGGTTAGGCTGAGGCTAAAGCTGAGGATGAGGGTTAGGGCTAGGGTGATGTTTAAAGTTACGGTTAGGGTGAGGGTTAGGATGAGTGTTAGGTTTAGGGTGAGGGTTTGGTTGAGGGTGACAGTAAGAGTAAAGTTGAGGGTTAAGCTGAGGGTGAGGGTTATGGTAAGGGTGAGGGTTCACATTATTGTTAGGGTGAGGGTGAAGGTTAGATTAGGGTGACGACCATTAGGGTTAGCATGAGGGTTAGGGTGAAGTTGGTGGTTAGGTTTAGGGTTATGGTGAGGTTTAGGGTTAGGCTTAGGTTTAGGGATAGGGTGAGGGTTAGGGTTAGGGTTAGGGTGAGTGTGAGGGTTTGATTAGAGTTAGGGTTAGCTTATTGTTAGTGTTATGGTTAGGGTTAAGTTTACAGTGAGGGTGGGGCTGAGGGTGAGAGTTAGGGTTAGGGTTAGGTTGAGTTTTAGGGTTAGGGTTAGGGTTAGGGTTAGGTTGAGGGTTTGGGTTAGGGTTAGGGTTACGATGAGGGTGAGGGTTAGGGCTAGGGTTAGGATTAGTGTTATTGTTAGGGTTAGGATTAAAGTTATGGTGAGGGTGAGGGTGAGGGTGTGCATTAGGGTTAGGGTGAGGTTTAGGTTTAAGGTTAGGGTTAGGGTGAGGTTGAGGGTGAAGTTTAGGGTTAGGTTTAGGGTGATGTTTAGGGTGAGGGTTAGGGTTAGGGTTAATGTTAGGGTTAGGGTGAGGTTTAGGATGAGGGTGAGGGTTAGGGTTAGGGTTCGGACTAGGATTAGGGTTAGTGTTAGGGTGAGTGGGTTAGTCTTAGGGTTAAGGTTAGGCTAAGGGTTAAGCTGAGGGTGAGTGTAAGGGTAAGGGTTAGGTTTAGGTTTCCGGTTAGGGGTAGTGTTAAGGTGAGATTTAGGGTTCAGGTTAAGTTTAGGGTTTGGGTGAGGTTTACGGTTCAGGTTACAGTGAGGGTGAGGGTTAGGGTTAGTTTGACGGTTAGGGCTAAGGTGAGGGTTAGGGTTAGGGTTCGGTTGAGTGTTAGGATGAGGATTAGGGTTAGGATTAGAGTTAGGATGAGGGTGAGGGTGAGGGTTACCGTTAGGGTGATTGCTGGTTTAGGGTTAGAGTGGGGGTTAGGGTGAGGGTTAGGCATAGGCTTAGCGTTTGGGGAAGGGCTAGGGTGAGGGTGAGAGTTAGGGTTAGAGTTAGGGTGAGCGTTAGGGTGAGGGTTAGGGTTAGTGTTAGGTTTAGGGTTGGGGTTAGGTTTAGGCTCAATGTTAGGCTGAGGCTGAGGGTGAGGGTGAGGTTTAGGGTTCAGGTGATGGTTGGGGTTACCGTTATTGTGAGGGTTCGGATAAGGATTAGGGTTAGGCTGAGGGTTAGGGTGAGGGTGACGGTAAGGGTAAAGTTGAGGGTTAGGCTGAACGTGAGGGTTCCGGAAAGTGTGAGGGTTAGGCTTAGGGTGAGTGTGAGGGTTTTATTGAGGATTAGTGTTAGGTTTAGTGTGAGGTTTAGGGTGAGGATGAAGGTTAGGGTTAGGTTGAGGGCTAGGATGAGGGTGAGGGTTAGGGGGAGGTTTAGGGTTAGGGTGATGGTTAGGGTTATTGTGAGGGTTAGAGTTAAGGTTAGGGTTAGTGATAGGGTGAGGGTGTTAGGGCGATGGTTAGGGTTAGGGTGAAGGTTATCTTTAGGATGAGGGTTAGGGTTAGGTTTAGGGCTATTGTTAGGGTTAGGGTTACGGTTACAGTGAGCGTGAGGCTGTGGGTGAGGGTTAGGGCTAGGATGAGGTTTAGGTTTCTGGTTAGGATTAGAGTTAGGGTTAGGGTGGGGGTGAGGTTTAGGGTTGGAGTTAGGGTTAGTGTTAGTGTTGGGGTTAAGGTGAGGGTTAGAGTTAGTGTTAGGCTTAGGCCGTGCATGACAGTGATGATAAGTGTGGGCTTTAGGGTTAGGGTTAGGTTGAGGGTGAGGGTGAAGTTGAGGGTTAGATACAGGGTTATTGGGATGGTTAGGGTGAGGGTTACGATTAGGGTTAGAATTAGGTTTAGGGTGAGGTTGAGTGTTAGGTTGAGGTTTAGGGTTAGGGTTAGTGTTTGCGTTAGTGTGAGGGTTAGTGTTAGGGTTAGGTTTAGTGTTAGTTTGAGGGTAAGTTTTAGGGTGATGGTTTGGGTTAGAGTGAGGGTTATGGTTAGGGTGAGGGTTGGGAATAGCGTTAGGGTTATTCTTAGGGTTAGGTTTAGTGTTACCGTTACTGTGAGGGTGAGGATGAGGGTTAGGGTTAGTGTTAGGGTGAGGTTTAGGGTTTGGCTTAAGGTTAGAGTTAGGGTTAGGGTGAGGGTTAGGTTGAGGTTTAGGGTTAGTGTTCGTGTTAAGTTTAGGGTTAGGGCGAGAGTTAGGGGGAGGATTAGGGTTAGGGTTAGGATTAGTGTTAGGGTGAGGGTGAGTGTGTGTGTTCGGGATAGGTTTAGGGTTAGGATAAAGGTTAAGCTAAATGTGAGGGTGAGGGTGAGGGTTAGGGTTAGGGTGAGGGTTAGAGTTAGAGTTAGGGGGAGGTTTAGTGTTAGGGTTAGGGTTAGAGTTAGGGTTAGGCTGAGGGTGAGTTTTAGGTTTAGAGTTAAGGTTAGTGTGAGGGTTAGGGTTAAGATTAGGGTTAGGGTTAGGGTTAGGGTTTCGGTGAGGGTCAGTCTTAGGGTTAGGGTTAGGCTTAGGGTTAGGCTGAGGATGAGGGTGGGGTGAGGATTAGGATTAAGGTTTGGGTTAGGGTTATTGTTAGTGGTATGGTTAGGGTTAAGTTTGAGGTGAGGTTGAGGTTCAGGGTGGGGGTGAGGATTAGGGTTTTGGTGATTGTTAGGGTTAGGGTTAGTGTTATTGTTAGGGTTAGGTTTAGAGTTACGGTGAGGTTGTGGGTGCAGCTGAGGGTTAGGGTTAGGATTAAGCTGGGGTTTAGGGTTAGGGTTAGGGTTACGGTGAGGGTGAGGTTTACGGTTAGATTTAATGTTGGGGGAGGGTGAGGGTGAGGTTTAGGGTTAGTGTTAGTGTTAATGTTAAGGTGAGGGTGAGGGTTAGGTTGGGATTTAGGGTTAGGATTAGGGTTAATGTGAGGGTTAATTTTAGGGTTAGAGTTAGTGTTAGTGTGAGGGTAAGTGTTAGGGTGAGGGTTAGGGTTAGGGTGAAGGATATGGTATGGATGAGGCATAGGGTTAGGGTTAGGGTTATTGTAAGGGTATGGGTGAGGGTTAGGATTAGGGTTATGGTCAGGTTTAGCTTTAGGTTTATGGTTAGGGTTAGGAATAGGTTTAGGGTTAGGGTTAGGGTTAGGGTGAGGGTTTGGGTTATTGTTAGTGTTATGGTTTGGATTAAGTTTGTGGTGAGGATGAGGCTGAGGGTGAGGGTTATGGTTATTGTTATGGTTAGGGTTAGGGTTAGGGTAGGTTTAGGGTGAGGGTGAGGGTGAGGGTTAAGGTTAGGATTAGTTCTATGGTTAAGGTGAGGGTGAGTGTGAGGGTTAGGGTTAGGGTTAGGATTAGAATTAGGATGAGGGTGATGGAGAGGGTTATGGTTAGGGTGAGGGTTGGGGTTAGGGTTAGAGTGAGAGTTAGGGTGAGGGTTAGGCTTAGGCTTAGGTTTAGGGTTTGGACTAGGGTGAGGTTGAGGGTTAGGGTGAGGGTTGGGGTGAGGTTTAGCATTATGGTTAGGGTTGGAGTTAGGGTTAGGCTTAGTGTTAAGGGGAGGGTGAGGGTGAGGGTGAGGGTAGGGTTAGGTGCGGGTGAGGTTTAGGGTTAAATTTAGCGTTAGGTTGAGGGCTTTTGTGATGGTTAGCCTTTTAGGTTTGAGGTGAGGGTTAGGATGAGGTTTAGGGTTAGAATTAGGTTTAGGGTGAGGGCTAGAGTGAGGGTGAGGCTTATTGTTAGCGTTAGGGTGAGGTATAGGGTTAAGGTTAGTGTTAGAATTATGGTGAGTGCGAGGGTTAGGGTTAGGTTTAGGGTTAGGTTTATTGTTAGGGTTAGGGTTTGAGTTAAGTTGAGGGTAAGGGTGAGGGTGAGGATTAGGTTTAGGGTTAGGGTGAGGTTTGGGTTTAGGGTTAGGGTTAGTGTAAAGGTTAAGGTTAGGGTTAGGGTGAGGTTTAGGATGAGGTTTAGGGTTAGGATTTGGGTTAGGTTGAGGGTTAGGGTGAGGGTTAGGGTGAGGGTGTGGTTTGGGGATAGGTTTATGTTTAGGATTAGTGTTAGGGTGAGGTTGAGTGTGAGGGTTAGGGTTAGGGTTAGGCTTAGGGTTATGGTGAGGGTTAGGGTTATTGTTTGGGTTAAGGTGATGGTGAGTATGAGGTTTAGGGTTAGGGTTAGTGTTAGGTTTGGGGTTAGAGTTAGGGTTTCGGTTAGGGTTAGAGTTACTGTTAGGGTTTGGGATAAGGTGAGGGTTAGGGTTAGGGTTATTCTTAGGGTTAGGCTGAGGGTGAGGTTGGGAGTGAGGATTAGGCAAGGTTTAGGGTTCAGGTTAGGTTTAGAGTTATGGTTAGGGTTATTGTTTGTGTTATGGTTAGGGTTAATTTTGCGGTGAGGGTGAGGCTGAGGGTGAGGTTTATGGTTAGGGTTAAGTTTAGGGTCAGGTTTAGGATTAGTGTTAGCCTTTTGTTAGGTTTTGGGTTAGAGTTACAGTGAGGTTGAGGGTAATGTTGAGGGTGAGGGTTAGGGTGAAGTTTATGGTGAGGGTTAGGGTTAGGGTGAGGGTAAGTTTTAGGGTTAGAGTTAGGGTTAGGTGGAGGTTTAGGGTGAGGGTTAGGGTTAGGTTTATTGTTAGGATTAGGGTGAGGGTGAGGTTTAAGTTGATGTTTAGGGATATGGTTAGAGTAGAATTAGGGTTAGCGTGAGGGTGAGTGTGAGGGTTAGGTTTAGGGTAAGGCTTAGGCTAAGGGTATGGCTGAGGGTGATTTTGGGGTTTAGGATTAGGGTTATGGTGATGGTTAGGGTTAGGGTTAGTGTTATTCTTAGGGTTAAGGTTAGAGTTACGGTGAGGGTGAGGTTGCGGGTGAGGGTTAGGGTTAGGTTGAGGTTTAGGGTTCAGGTTAGGGTTGGCGTTAGGGTGAGGGTGAGGGTGAGGTTTAGGGTTAGTGTTAGGGCTAGGGTTATGGTGAGGCTTAGGATTAGGGTTAGGGTTATTGTTAGGGTAAGGTTTATGTTTACGTTTACAGTGAGGTTGTGGGTTAGGGTTAGTGTTACTGTGAGGTTTAGATTTGGGTTTGGGTTAGAATTAGGGTTAGGGTGAGGGTGAGGTTTAGGGTTAGAGTCAGGATTAGGGTGAGGGTTAGGTTGAGGTTTAGGGTTAGTGTTAGTGTTAGGGTTATGGTTAGGTTCAGAGTTAGGGGTAGGGATAGTGTTAGGGATAGTGTTAGGATTAGGGTTAGGGTGAGGTTGACTGTGTGGGTTAGGGGTAGGTTTAGGGTTAGGCTGAGGGTGAGGTTGAGGGTGAGAAAGTTAGGGTTAGGGTGAGGGTTATGCATAGCGTTAGGGGCAGGGTTAGGATGAGGTTTAGGGTTGGGATTAAGCTTTGGGTGACGGCTAGGGTGAGGGTGAGTGTTAGGGTTAGGCTGAGGTTGAGGTTTAGGGTTAGGGTTAGGGTTCGGGTCAGAATGACTTTTAGGGTTAGAGTTAGGGTTAGGGTGAGGCTGAGTGTCTGTGTTAGGGTTAGGGTAAATGTTAGGTTTAGGGTTAAGGTGAGGGTTAGGGTTAGGGTAAGGGTTAGGTTTAGGTTTAGGGTGAGAGTTCGGTTTCGGGATAAGTTTAGTGTTAGGGTGAGGGTTAGGGTAAGGGTTACTGTGAGGGTCAGGGTTAGGATTAGGGTTAGTTTTAGGATTAGGGTTCGGGTGAGGGTGAGTGTGAGGGTTAGGGTTAGGGTTAGGCTTAAGCTTAGGGTGGGGATGAGGATTAGGTTTAGAGTGATGGTTCTGGTTATATTTAGGTTGAGGGTTAGGATGAGGGTTAGGGTTAGGATTAGGGTTAGGGTGAGGTCTAGGGTGAGTTTGAGGTTTAGAGTTAGGGTTAGGCTTAATCTTAGGATTAGCCTGAGGCTGAAGGTGAGGGTGAGGGTTAGGGTTAGGGTGATGTTTAGGGTTACGGTTAGGGTGAGGGCTAGGATGAAGGTTAGTTTTAGGGTGAGGGTTAGGTTGAGGGTGATAGTAAGAGTAAAGGTGAGGATTAGGGTGTGGTTGAGGGTTAGGGTTAGGATTAGGATTAGGGTTAATGTTAGGGTGAATTTGAGGGTTAGTGTTAGGCTTAGGCCTAGGTTTAGTCTTAGGCTGAGGGTGAGGGTGAGGGTGTGGGTTAGGTTTAGGGTGAGGGTTAGGGTAGGTTTAGGGTGAGAGTTAGGGTTTGGGTTAAATTTAGGGTTAGGGTTAGGGTTAGAGTGAGGGTTAGGTTGAGGTTTAGGTTTAGGGTTGGGTTAGGATTAGGTTTAGGTTTCAGGTGGGGGTGAGTGTGAGGGTTAGTGTTAGGGTTAGGGTTTGGCTTAGGCTTAGGATTAGGCTGAGGGTGAGGGTGGGGATGAGGATTAGGTTTAGAGTGATGGTTCATGTTATGGTTAGGTTTAGATTTAGGATGAGGGTTATGGTTAGGATTAGGGTTAGGGTGAGGGCTAGGGTGAGTGTGAGGTATAGGGTTAGTTTTAGGCCTAGGCTTAGGGCTAGGCTGAGGCTGAAGCTGAGGTTGAGGGTTAGGGTTAGGGTGATGTTTAGGGTTACAGTTAGGGTGAGGGTTAGGTTTAGGGTGAGGATTACGATGAGGGTGACAGTAAGAGTAAAGGTGAGGGCTATGCTGAGGGTGAGGGTTATGGTAAGGGTGAGGGTTAGGGTTCAGGATAGGGTGAGGGTGAGGGTTAGATTGAGGAATAGTGTTAGGGTTAGTGTGAGGTTTAGGGTGAGGATGATTAGGGTTAAGGTTAGGGCTAGGGTGAAGTTGAGGGTTAGGGTGAGATTTAGGGTTAAGGTTAGGTTTACGGTTAGGGTGAGTGTTAGGGTGAGGGTTACAGTGGGGGTGAGTGTTATGGTTAGGGTGAGGGTTATGGTTAGGGTTAGGGTGAGGGTGTGGGTTAGATTAGGGTTAGGGTGAGGGTTATGGTTAGTGTTATGGTTAGGGTGAGGCTGAGGTTTAGGGTTAGGGTTAGGGTTAAGGTGAGGTTTAGGGTGAGCAATACGGTTAGGTTTAGGGTTAGGATTAATATTATTGTTAGGGTTAGGATTAGAGTTATGCTGAGAGTGAGGGTGTGGGTGAGGGTTAGGGTTAGGTTTAGGGTTAGGGTTAGTGTTAGGGTTAGGGTGAGGGTTAGGATGAGGGTGAGGGTTAGGGTTAGGGTTAGGATTAGGATTAGGTTTAGTTTTAGTGTAAGTGTTTGTGTTAGGCTTAGGTTTAGGGTTAGGCTAAGGGTTAAGCTGAGGGTGAGGGTAAGGTTGAGGTTTAGGGTTAGGGTTCGGGTTAGAGTTAGCTTTAGGGTGAGAATTAGCTTTCGGGTTAAATTTAGGGTTAGGGTGAGGTTTAGGGTTCAGGTTACAGTGAGGGTGAGGGTTAGGGTTAGTTTGAGGGTAAGGGTTAGGATTAGGGTTAGGGTGAGGGCTAGTGTGAGGGTGAGGGTTAGGGTTAGTGTTAGGGTGTGGTTTAGTGTTAGGGTTAGGGTTAGGGTGAGGGTTAGGATGAGGGTTAGGGTTATGGTGAGGGTGAGGTTTAGGGTTAGGGTGAGGATTAGGGTTAGGATAAGGGTTAGGGTGAGGGTGAGGGTTAGTTTGAGGTTTAGGGTTAGGGTTAGTGTGAGGGTTAGTTTTAGGGTTTGGTATAGTGTTAGTGTGAGGGTAAGTGTTATGGTGAGGGTTAGGGTTAGGGTGAAGGATATGGTTAGGATGGGTGACAGGGTTAGGGTTAGGGTTATTGTAAAGTTTAGGATTAGGGTTATGGTTACTGTGAGGGTGAGGTTTAGGGTTAGGTTTAGAGTTATGGTCCGGTTTAGATTTAGGTTTAGGGTTAGTGTTAGGGTTAGGTTTAGGTTGAGGGTTTGGGTTATTGTTAGTGTTATGGTTTGGGTTAAGTTTGCGGTGAGGCTGATGCTGAGGGTGAGGGTTATGGTTAGGGTGAGGTTTAGGGTTAGTGTTAGGGTTAGGGTTAGGGTGAGGTTTAGGATGAGGGTGAGGGTTAGAGTTAAGGTTAGGATTAGTTCTAGGGTTAAGTTGAGGGTGAGTGTGAGGGTTGGGTTAGAGTTAGGGTTAGGATTAGAGTTAGGATGAGGGTGATGGTTAGGGTTAGGGTTAGTGTGAGGTTTGGGGTTAGTGTTAGAGTGAGAGTAAGAGTGAGGGTTTGGCTTAGGCTTAGGTTTAGGGTGTGGGCTAAGGTGAGGTTGAGGGTTAGGGTGAGAGTTATGGTTAGGTGAGGGTGAGGTTTAGGGTTATATTTAGCGTTAGCTTGAGGGCTAGTGTGATGGTTAGGCTTTTAGGTTTAGGGTGAGGGTTAGGATGAGGTTTAGGGTTAGTATTAGGGTTAGCGTGAGGGCTAGAGTGAGGATGAGGCTTATTGTTAGCGTTAGGGTGAGGTTTAGTGTTAGGGTTAGGGTTAGAATTATGGTGTGAGGGTTAAGGTTAGGTTTAGGGTTAAGGTTATTGTTAGGGTTAGGGTTAGAAATAAGTTGAGGGTAAGGTTGAGGGTGAGGATTAGGTTTAGGGTTAGGGTGAGGTTTAGATTTAGGGTTAAGGTTAGTGTTAGGGTTAAGGTTAGGGTTAGGGTGAGGTTTATTATGAGGTTTAAGGTTAGGATTAGTGTTAGGTTGAGGGCTAGGATGAGGGTTAGGGTGAGGGTTTGGTTTAGGGATAGGGTGAAGTTTAGGATTAGGGTTAGGGTGAGGGTGAGTGTGCGGGTTAGGGTTAGGGTGAGGGTTATGGTTATTTTTTGGGTTAGGGTGATGGTGAGGGTGAGGATTAGGGTTAGGATTAGTGTTAGCTTTGGGGTTAAGGTTAGGGTTTCTGTTAGTGTTAGGGTTATGGTTAGGGTTTGGGATATGCTGAGGGTTAGGTTTAGGGTTCGGGTTAGTCTTAGGATTAGGCTGAGGGTGAGGTTGGGGATGAGGATTAGGTAAGGGTTGGCGTAAGCGTTAGGTTTGAGTTACGGTTAGGGTTATTGTTAGTGTTATGGTTAGGGTTAAGTTTGCAGTGTGGGTGAGGCTGAGGGTGAGGGTTATGGTTATGGTTAAGTTTAGGGTTAGGGTTAGGATAAGTGTTAGTCTTATTGTTAGGTTTTGGGTTAGAGTTACAGTGAGATTGAGGGTAAGGTTGTGGGTGAGGATTAGGGTGAGGTTTATGGTGAGGGTTAGGGTTAGGGTGAGGGTAAGGTTTAGGTTTAGAGTTAGGGTTAGTTGGAGGGTTAGGGTGACGGTTAGGTTTAGGTTTAGTGTTAGGGTTAGGGTGAGGGTGAGGTTTAGTTTGATGTTTAGGGATATGGTTAGGGTTAGGATTAGAGTTAGGGTGAGGGTGAGTGTGAGGGTTAGGGTTAGAGTAAGGCTTAGGCTACGGGGAAGACTGAGGTTGAGTTTGGGGGTTAGGATTAGGGTTATGGTAATGGTTAGGGTTAGGGTTAGTGTTATTGTTAGGATTAGGTTTAGAGTTACGGTGAGGGTGAGGGTGCGGGTGAGGGTTAGGGTTAGGTTGAGGTTTAGGTTTTGAGTTAGTGTTGGGGTTAGGGTGAGGGTGAGCGTGAGGTTTAGGTTTAGTGTTAGGGTTAGGGTTATGGTGAGGCTTAGGATTAGGGTTAGGATTATTGTTATGGTAAGTTTTATGTTTACGGTTACAGTGAGGGTGTGGGTTAGGGTTAGGCTTACTGTTAGGTTTAGGGTTTGGGTTAGGGTTAGAGTTAGGGTTAGGGTGAGGGTGAGGTTTAGGGTTAGAGTCAGGGTTAGGGTGAGGGTTAGGTTGACGTTTTGGGTTAGGGTTAGTGTTAGGGTTAGGGTTAGGGTGAGAGTTAGGGGTTAGGGTTAGGGTTAGGATTAGGGTTAGGGTGAGGGTAACTGTGTGGGTTAGGGTTAGGTTTAGGGTTAGGCTGAGGGTTAGGCTGAGGGTGAGGTTGAGGGTGAGAAAGTTAGGGTTAGGGTGAGGGTTAGGCATAGGGCTAGGGGGAGGGATAGGATGAGGTTTAGGATTGGGATTATGTTTTGGGTGATGGCTCGGTGAGGGTGAGGGTTAGGGTTAGGGTTATGGTTCGGGTCAGAGTGACGTTTAGGGTTAGAGTTAGAGTTAGGGTGGGGTTGAGGGTCTGTATTAGGGTTAGGGTAAATGTTAGGTTTAGGGTTAAGGTGAGGATTAGGTTGAGTGTGAGGGTTAGGGTTACGTTTAGGATTAGGGTTAAGGTTAGGGTGAGTGTGAGTGTTAGGGTTAGGGTTAGGGTTAGGCTTAGGATTAGGGTGAGGGTGAGGGTGAGGGTGAGGATTAGGTTTAGGGTGAGGTTTAGGGATAGGTTTAGGGTGAGAGTTAGGTTTCGGGTTAAGTTTAGTGTTAGGGTGAGGGTTAGGGTAAGGGTTACTCTGAGGATGAGGGTTAGGGTTAAGGTTAGGCTTAGGCTAAGGGTGGGGATGAGGATTAGGTTTAGAGTGATGGTTCTGGTTATGTTTATGTTGAGGGTTAGGATGAGGGTTAGGGTTAGGATTAGGGTTCGGTTGAGGTCTAGGGTGAGTGTGAGGTTTAGGGTTAGTTTTAGGCTTAGGTTTAGGATTAGACTGAGGCTAAAGGTGAGGGTGAGTGTTAGGGTTAGGGTGATGTTTAGGGTTACGGTTAGGGTGAGGGTTAGGATGAGGGTTAGGTTTAGGGTGAGGTTTAGATGATGGTGATAGTAACAGTAAAGGTAAGGGTATGAGAGAATGTGAGGGTTAGGGTTAGGATTAGGATTAGTGTTAAGTTTAGGGTTAGTGTGAGGGTTAGGGTTAGGCTTAGGCTTAGGCTTAGGTTGAGGGTGAGGGTGAGGGTGTGGGTTAGGTTTAGGGTGAGAGTTAGGGTTAGGTTTAGGGTGAGAGTTAGGGTTTGGGTTAAATTTAGGGTTAGGGTTAGGGTGAGGTTGAGGGTTAGGTTGAGGTTTAGGTTTAGGGTTAGGGTTAGGATTAGGATTAGGGTTCGGGTGAGGGTGAGTGTGAGGGTTAGGGTTAGGCTTCGGCTTAGGTTTAGGATTAGGCTGAGGGTGAGTGTGGGGATGAGGATTAGGTTTAGAGTGATAGTTCATATTATGGTTAGGTTGAGGTTTAGGATGAGGGTTAGAGTTAGGATTAGTTTTAGGGTGAGGGCTAGGGTGAGTGTGAAGTTTAGGGTTAGGGTTAGGCTTAGGCTTAGGGCTAGGCTGAGGCTGAAGTTGAGGTTGAGGATTAGGGTTAAGGTGATGTTTAGTGTTACATTTAGGGTGAGGGTTAGGATGAGGGTGAGGGTTAGGATGAGGGTGACAGTAAGAGTAAAGGTGAGGGTTATGCTGAGGGTGAGGGTTATGGTAAGGGTGAGGGTTCGGTTTCGGGTTAGGTTTAGGGTGAGGGTTGGGTTTAGGGTTATAGTTAGGGTTAGGGTGAGGCTGAGGGTGAGGGTTAGGGTTAGGGTTAGTGTTAGAGTTAGGGTTAGGGTGAGGATTAGGTTGAGGGTGAGGGATAGGCTTAGGGTTAGGATTTGGTTTAGGATAAGGGTTAGGTGAGGGTTAGGGTGAGGGTTAGGCTTAGGGATAGGGTTAGGTTTAGGATTAGGGTTAGGGTGAGGGTGAGTGTGAGGGTTAGGTTTAGGGTTAGGGTTAGGTTTAGGGTTAGGTTTAGTGTTAGTGTTACGCTGAGGGTTAGGGTTAGGTTTATGTTTAGGATTAGGCTTAGGTTTAGGCTGAGGGTGACAGTGGGGGTGAGGATTAGGTTTAGGGTTATGGTTAGGGGTAGGGATAAGGTTATTGTTAGTGTTATGGTTATGGTTAAGTTTGTGGTGAGGGTGATGCTGAGGGTGAGGGTTATGTTTAGGGTTAAGGTTAGGGTTAGGATTACGGTTAGGTTTAGGGTTAGGCTGAGGGTAATGGTGGTGGTGAGGATTAGAGTTAGGGTTAGGGTTATTTTTAGTTTTATGGTTAGGGTTAAGTTTGCGGTGAGGGGGAGGGGGAGGGTGAGGTTTATGTTTAGGGTTGGGTTAAGTTTAGGCTTAGTGTTATTGTTAGGGTAAGAGTTAGAGTTATGGTGAGTTTGAGGGTGAGGGTGAGGGTTAGGGTTAGGGTGAGGTGTAGGGTGAGGTTTAGGGTTAGTGTTAGGGTTAGGGTAAAGGTGAGGTTTAGGGTTAGACTTAGCGTTAGGGGGAGGGTTAGGGTGAGGTTTAGGACTAGGGTTAGGGTTAGGGTTAGAGTGAGGGAAAGGGTTAGGTTCAGGTTTAGGGATAGGGTTAGGTTTAGGATTAGGCTTAGGGTGAGCGTGAGTGTGACAGTTAGGGTGAGGGTTAGGCTTAGGCTTAGGGTTAGGTTGAAGCTGAGGGTGGGGGTTAGGATTACGGTTTTGGTGACGGTTAGGTTTAGGGTAAGGTTAAGGATTAGGATGACAGTTAGGGTTAGGATTGGTATTAGGGTGACGGCTAGGGTGAGGGTGAGGGTTAGGTTAAGGCTTAGGCTTAGGCTTAGGGTTAGGCTGAGTGTGAGGTTGAGGATGAGGGTTAGGGTTAGGGTGATGATTAGGTTTATGGTTAGGGTGAGGGTTAGGACGAGTTTTAGTGTTAGGTTGAGGGTTAGGGTGAGGATGATGGTAAAGGTAAACTTGAGGTTTCGGCTGAGAGTGAGGGTTTCGTTAAGGGTGAGGGTTAGGGTTAGGGTTAGGGTTAGGATAAGGGTTAGGGTTAGGGTTAGGGTTAGGATAAGGGTTAGGGTTAGGGTTAGGGTAAGGGTTAAATTGAGGATTAGGTTTAGGGTTAGTGTGAGGTTTAGGGTTAGTGTGAGGGTTAGGGTGAGGGTGAGGGTTAGAATTAGGGTTTGGGTGAGTGCTAGGGTGAGGGTTAGGGTTAGGGTTAGGCTGAGGTTAAGGGTTTAGGTTAGGGTTAGAGTTAGGTTTACGGTGAATTGTGAGGTTTAGGGTTACAGTTAGTGTTAGGGATATGGTTAGGGTTAGAGATAGGGTGATGTTTAGGATTAGGATGAGGGTCATGGTTAGTGTGAGGGTGAGTGTTAGGGTTAGGGTTAGTGTTAGGGTGAGGGTAAGCGTTATGGTGAGGCTTAAGGTTAGGGTGAGGGTTTTGGTTAGAGTGTGGGTTAGGGTTAGGGTTAGGGTTAGGGTGAGGTTGAAGTTTAGGGTTAGATATAGGGTTAGAGGGAGGGTTAGGGTGAGGGTTAAGGTTAGGGTTAGTGTGAGGGTGAGGTTTAGGGTTAGGGTTAGGGTTAGGGTTAGTGTGACGGATAGTGTTAGGGTGAGGGTAAGTGTTAGTGTGAGGGTTAGGGTTAGGTTGAGTGTTATGGTTAGGATGAGGGTTAGTATTATGGTTAGTGTTCTTGTTAGGGTTAGGTTTAGGGTTACAGTTACAGTGAGGGTGAGGGTTAGGTTTAGGGATAGGGTGAGGTTTAGGGTTTGGGTTATGGTTAGATTTAGGTTTAGGGTAAGAGTTAGGGATAGGGTTAGGGTGAAGGTTAGTTTGAGGGTTAGCGTTAGGGTTAGTGTTAGGGTTATGTTTAGGGTGAGATTTAGGGGGACCGTTAGGGTTAGTGATAGGGTTAGGATTAGCGTTAGGGTTAGGGTCAGGTTTAGTATTAGGCTTAGGGTGTGGCTGAGGGTGAGGTTGAAGGTGAGGGTTAGGGTTTGTGTGAGGGTTAAGGGTAGGGTTAGGGGGAGGGTTAGGATGAGGGTTAGGATTAGTTTTAGGGTTAGGGTGAGGGCTAGGGTGAGAGTGAGGTTTAGGGTTAGGGTTAGGGTGAGGATTAGGGTTAGGGTGAGCGTGAGTGTGAGGGTTAGGGTTAGGGTTAGGCTGAGAGTGAGGCTGAGGGTGAGGATTAGGGTTAGGCTAATGGTTAGGGTTAAGTTGAGGGTGTGGGTTAGTTTGAGTGTTAGAGTTAGGATTAGGGTTATGGTGAGGGCTAGGGTGAGAGTGAGGTTTAGCGTTAGGGTTAGGGTGAGGGTTAGGGTTAGGGTTAGGGTGAGAGTTAGGGTTCATGTTAAGTTTAGGGTTAGGGTGAGGGTAAGGGTAAGATTTAGGGTGAGGTTGAGGGTTAGGTTTAGAGTAGTGTTAGGGTGAGTTTTAGGATGAAGTTTAGGGTTAGATTACGGTTAGGGTGAGGGCTAGGGTGAAGGTGAGATTTAGGGTTAGGGTTAGGATGAGGTTTAGGGTTACGGTTAGGGTTAGGGTGAGGCTGATTGTGAGGTTTAGCGTTAGGTTTTGTGTTGGAGTTTGGGTTAGGGTGAGGGTGAGGGTTAGGCTTAGCATTAGGATTAGGATTAGAATAAGGGTTAAGGTGAATGTGAGGGTTAGGGTTAGGGTTAAGCTTAGGGTTAGGCTGAGGGTGAGGGTGAGTGTTAGCGTAAGGGTTAGGGTGAGGGTTAGGATAAGAGTTAGGGTTCGGGTTAAGTTTAGGTTTAGGATGAAGGTTAGGGTTAGGTCGAGGGTTAGTGTTAGGGTTAGGGTTAAGTTGAGCGTTAGGGTTAGGGTTAGTGTTATTGTTAGGGTTAGGGTTAGATTTTCGGTGAGGGTGTGGGTGAGTGTTAGGGTTAGGTTTAGAGTGAGGTGTAGGATTAGGATTAGGATGAGGGTGAGATTTAGGGTTAGATTTAGGGTTAGGGCGAGGGTTAGTTCTTGAGTTAGGGTTAGGGTTAGTGTTAGGGTTAAGGTTAGGGTGAGGGTTAGGTTGAGGTTAAGGGTGAAGGTTAGGGTTAGGTTTAGGATTAGGGTTAGGGTGAGGGTGAGTGTGAGGGTTAGGGTTAGGGTTCGGATTAGGCTTAGGGTTAGGCTGATGGTGAGGGTGGGGTTGAGGATTAGGGTTAGGATGATGGTTAGGGTTAGGGTTAGGGTAAGTGTTAGGATGAGGGTTAGGTTTAGGATTAGGGTTAGGGTGAGGGCTAGGGTGAGGGTGAGGGTTAGAATAAGGGTTAGGCTTAGGCTTAGGGTTAGGCTTAGCATAAGGTTGAGGATGAGATTTAGGGTTAGGGTGATGTTTTGGTTTTCGGTTAGGGTGACGGTTAGGATGAGGTTTAGGGTTGGGGGAGTGTTAGGGTGAGTATGATGGTAAGGGTAATGGTGAGTTTTAGGCTGAAGCTGAGGATTAAAATAAGGGTGAGTGTTAGGGTTAGGTTTAGGGTTAGGGTAAGGGTTAGGGTTAGGATTAGGGTGAGGGTTAGATTGAGGATTAGGGTTAAGGTTAGTGTGGGGTTTAGGGTGAGGATAATGTTAGGGTTAGGGTGAGCATGAGGGATAGAATTAGGGTTAAGTTGAGGGCTAGGGTGAGGGTGAGGGTTAGGGTTAGTGTTAGGGTTAGGGTAAGTGTTAGGATGAGGGTGAGGGTTAGGGTTAGTGTGAGGGTGAGTGTTTTATTTAAGGTTAGTGTTAGGGTGAGGGGAAGTGGTATGGTGAGGGTTAGGGTTAGGGTGAGGGATAGGTTGAAGTTGAGTGATAGGGTTAGGGTGAGTTTTAGGGTTAGGGTTATGGTTAGGGTTAGTGTGAGGGTTAGTGTTAGGGGGAGGGTTAGTGTTAGGGTGAGGGTAAGTGTTAGGGTGACGGTTAGGTTTAGGGTGAAGTTTATGGTGAGAATGAGGGTTAGGGTTAGGGTTCAGGTTATTGTTATGGTTAGGGTTAGTGTTATGGTTATGGTGAGGGTGCGGGTGAGGGTTAGGTTTAGGTTGAGGTTTAGGGTTTCAGTTAGGGTTAGAGTTAGGTTTATGGTGAGGGTGAGGTTTAGGATTAGATTTCAGGTTAAGATGAGTGTTAGGTTGAGTTTTAGGGTTAGGGTTAGGATTAGGGTTATGGTTAGGGTGAGTGTTAGGGGGAGGCTTAGGGTTAGGGTTAGGTTTAGAGTTAGGATTAGGGTATAGCTTAAGGTGATTTTGTGTGTTAGGGTTAGGTTTATTGTTAGGCTTAGGGTTCGGCTGAGTGTGACGTTGAGGGTGAGGGTTAGGGTTAGGTTGAGGGTTAGGTTTAGGGTTTGGAGGAGGGTTAGGATGAGGGTTAGGATTAGGATTCATGTTAGGGTGAGGGCTACGGTGAGGGTGAAGTTTAGGGTTAGGTTTAGGTTGAGGTTTAGGTTTAGGATTAGCGTTAGGATGAGGGTGAGGTTTAGGGTTAGACTTAGGGTTAGGATGAGGCTGAGGGTGAGGGTTAGGGTTAGGGTTAGTGTTAGGGTTAGGGTTAAGGTGAGGGTTAGGGTGAGGTTGAGGGTTAGGGTTATGGTTAGGATTAGAATTAAGTTTAGGGTTAGGGTGTAGTTTAGGGTTAGGTTTAGGGTTAGGGTGAGGGTAATATTTAGGGTTAGGGTTAGGGTTAGGGTTAGGCTGAGGGTGATGGTGAGGGTGAGGGTTAGGGTTAGGGTGAGGGTTAGGGTTAGGGTTAGGGTGAGAGTTAGGGTTCGGGTGAAGTGTATGTTTAGCCTGAGGGTTAGGGTAAGGGTTATGATGAGGGTGACATTTAGGGTTATAGTTAGGTTTAGGGTTAGGCTGAGGGTGAGAGTGAGGGTTAGGGTTAATGTTAGGGTGAGGTTTATGATGAGGGTTATGTTGAGGATTCGGGTTAGGGTGAGTGCTAGGGTGAGGGTGAGGTTTATGGTTAGTGTTAGGGTGAGCTTTAGAGTTATGGTTAGGTTTATGTTTATGGTGAGGGTGAGGTTTAGGGTTAGAGTTAGGGTTAGGTTGAGGCTGAGAGCTAGCGTTAGGGTTAGTGTTAATGTTAGAGTTAGGGTCATGGTGAGGATTAGGTTTGTTGTTAGTATTAGGATTAAGGAAAGTTTTGGGTGAGTGTGAGGTTTAGGTTTCGTGTTAGGGTGAGGGTAAGTGTTGGGGTGAGGGTTAGGGTTAGGGTGAAGGATATGGTTAGGATGATGGTTAGGGTTAGGGTTAGGGTTAATGTAAGGGTTAGGGTTAGGGTTATTGTTACCATGAGGGTGAGGGTGAGGGTTAGGATTAGGGTTAGTGTGAGGTTTAGGTTTAGGGTTAGGGTTAGGGTTAGGGTGTGGGATACAGTTATTTTTAGTGTTATGGTTAGGGTAAAGTTTGTGGTGAGATGAGGCTGGGGGTGAGGGTTAAGGTTAGGTTTAGTTTTAGGGTTAGGGTTAGTGATAGGGTTAGGGTTAGGGTGAGGTTTAGGGTGAGGGTGAGGGTAGGGTTAAGGTTAGGATTGGGACTAGGGTTAAGGTGAGGGTGAGTGTGAGGGTTAGGGTTAGGGTTAGGATTAGGATTAGAGTTAGGGTGAGGGTGAGGGTGAGGGTTAGGGTTAGGATTAGGGTTAGGTTGAGGTCTAGCATGAGGGTGAGGGTTAGGTTTAGGGTTAGGTGAGGTTTAGGGTTAGGGTTCGGTTTAGGGATAGGGTGAGTGTTTGCATTAGGGTTATGGTGAGGGTGAGGTTTACGGTTAGGTTGAGGGTTAGGATTAGGGCTAGGTTTAGGTTGAGGGTTAGGGTTAAGGTGAGGGTTAGCATGAGGGTTAGGGTTAGGATGAGGGATAGGGTGAGGGTGAAGGTTAGGGTTATGCTAAGGGTGAGGTTTAGGGTTTGGGTTAGGTTTAGGGTTAGGTTGAGTGTTAGGATTAGGTTACAGTGAGGGTTAGGGTTAGGATGAGGGATAGGGTGAGGGTGAAGTTTAGGGTTATGCTAAGGGTGAGGTTTAGGGTTCGGGTTAGGTTTAGGGTTAGGTTGAGTGTCAGGGTTAGGTTACGGTGAGGGTTAGGGTTAGGGTTAGGTTGAGGGTTAGAATTAGGTTTAGAGTTAGGTTGAAGTTTAGGGTTAGGGTTAGGGTGAGGGTTAGGATGAGAATTAGGGTTACAATTAGGGTTAGAGTGAGGGCTAGGGTTAGGGTGAGTGTTAGTGTTAGGGTTAGCGTGAGGTTTAGGGTTAGGAGTAGGGGTAGGGTTAGGGTGTAGTTTAGGGTTCATGTTTAAGTGAGGTTGAGGGTTAGGTTTGGGGTGAGGGTTAGAGTGAGGACTAAGGTGAGGGTGATGGTTAGGGTTAGGGTTAGCGTTAGCATGATGGTTAGGTTTAGGTTTAGGTTTAGGTTTAGGTTTAAGGTTAGGATTAAGGTTAGGGTGAGGGTTAGTGTGAGGGTTAGGCTTAGGCTTAGGGTTAGGCTGAGGGTGAGTGTGGGGATGAGTATTAGGTTTAGAGTGATGGTTCTTGTTCAGTTTAGTTAGAGGGTTAGGATGAGGGTTAGGGTTAGGATTAGGGTTAGGGTGAGGGCTAGGTTGAGTGTGAGGTTTGGGGTTAGGTTTAGGCTTAGGGTTAGGATTAGGCTGAGGCTGAAGTTGAGGGTGAGGTTTAGGATTAGGGTGATGGTTAGGTTTACACTTAGGGTGAGGGATAGGATTAGGGTTATGGTTTAGGGGGAGGGTTAGTGTGAGGGTGATTTTAAGAGAAAAGGTAAGGTTTAGCCTGTTGGTAAGGGTTATGGTAAGGGTGAGGTTTCGGGTTATGGTGACAGTGAGGGTTAGATTGAGGATTAGTGTTAGGGTTAGTGTGAGGTTTAGGGTGAGGATGAGGGTTAGGGTTAGGGTGAGGGTTAGAGTTAGGGTTAGTGTTAGTTTTAAGGTGAGGGTAAGTGTTGGCGTAAGGTTTAGGTTTAGGGTTAGGTTTAGGATTAGGGTTAGGGTTAGGGTGAGGGTGAGGTTTAGGGTTAGAGTTAAGGTTAGGGTGAGGGTTAGGGTTTGGGTTAGGGTTAGGTTTAGGGTGAGATTTAGTGTGGGGGTGCGGGATGGAGTTAGGGTTAGGATTAGGATAAGTGTTAAGGTGAGGGTGAGTGTTAGGGTTATGGTTACGATTAGAGTTAGGGTCAGGTTGAGGGTTATGGTTAGTGTGAGCGTTGGTTTTAGGGCTAGAGTGAGGGTTAGGGTGAGGGTTAGGCTTAAGCTTAAGGTTTGGCTATAGGCTATGGTGAAGGTGAGGGTTAGGGTTAGGGTTAGGGTGAGCGTTAGGGTCGGAGTTAGGGTTAGTATTATGGTTAGGGTTGGGGTTAGGGTTAGGCTTAATGTTAGCCAGAGGGTGAGGGTGAGGGTGAGGTTTAGGGTTAGGGTGAGGTTGAGGATTAGGGTTAGAGTTAGCTTTCGGTTGAGGGTTAGTGTGAGGGTTAAGTTTAGGTTTAGGGTTACGGTTAGGGTTAGGGTGAGGGTTAGGGTTAGGGTTAGGGTTAAGGTGAGGGTTTTGGTTAGGGTTAGTGTTAGGGTGAGGGTCAGGGTTATGGTTAGGGTTAGGGTTAGTGTAATAGTTAGGGTTTGGGTTAGAGTTACAGTGAGGGTGAGGGTGAGGGTAAGGATTAGGATCAGGGTTAGGGTGAGGTTTAGGAATAGGGATATGTTTAGGGTGAGGGTGAGGTTTAGGGTTAGAGTTAGGGTTTCTGGGAGGGTTAGGGTGAGGTTTAGGATTAGGGTTAGTGTTAGGCTTTGGCTTCGTTTCCAGGTTCGGTTGAGGTTTAATATTAGGGTTAGGGTTATTTTAGGATTAGGTTTACGGTGAGGATGTTTGTGAGGGTTATGGTTAGGGTTCATTTAGGAATAGGGTTAGGCTGATTTTATGGAGGGAGATGAGGATTAGGTTCAGAATGATGGTTAGTGTTCTGGTTACTTTAAGGGTTCGGATGAGGGTTAGGGTTAGGGTTAGGCTTAGGCTTAGGTTTAGGCTGAGGCTGAGGGAGAGGGTGAGTGTTAGGGTTAGGATGATGGTTGGGGTTACCCTTAGGGTGAGGGGTAGGATGAGGATTAGGGTTAGGGTGAGTGTTAGGGTGAGGGTGACGGTATAGGTAAAGGTGAGGGTTGGGCTGAGGGTGAGGGTTACCGTCAGGGTGAGGCTTAGGGTTATGGTGAGGGTGAGGGTGATGATGAGGGTTAGGGTTAGGTTGAGGTTTAGGGTTAGGGTTAGTTTGAGTTTTAGGGGGAGGATCAGGGTTAGGGTTAGGTTGAGGGCTAGGTTGAGGGTGAGGGTTAGGGTTAGGGTGAGGTTTAGGGTTAGGGTTATGGTTAGGGTAAGTGTTAGGGTTAGTGTTAGGGGGAGGGTTAGTGTTATTGTGAGGGTAAGTGTTAGGGTGACAGTTAGGTTTAGGGTGAATGTTATTGTTAGGATGAGAGTTAGGGTTAGGGTTCAGTTTATTGTTAGGGTTAGGGTTAGGGTTACGGTTACGTTGAGGGTGAGGGTGAGGGCTAAGGTTAGGGTGAGGTTTAGGGTTTCAGTTAAGTTTAGTTAGGTTTAGGGTGAGGATGAGGTTTAGGGTTAGAGTTAGGGTTAAAGTGAGGTTTAGGTTGAGGGTTAGTGTTAGTGTTAGGGTTATGGTTAGGGTGAGAGCTAGGGGGAGGCTTAGGGTTAGGT
The DNA here is from genome assembly GCF_024711535.1 of Dipodomys merriami. NCBI lineage: Eukaryota > Metazoa > Chordata > Mammalia > Rodentia > Heteromyidae > Dipodomys > Dipodomys merriami. The sequence continues at coordinate 1,224,876 of NW_027203348.1, forward strand.
TCAGGTTTAGGGTTAGGATTAGGGTACAGCTGAAGGTGATTGTGTGTGTTAGGGTTAGGTTTATTGTTAGGCTTAGGGTTAGGCTGAGTGTGAGGTTGAGGGTGAGGGTTAGGGTTAGGTTGATGGTTAGGGTTAGGGTTAGGGGGAGGGTTAGGTTGAGGGTTAGGATTAGGATTAGGTTTAGGGTGAGGGTTATGGTGAGGGTGAGGTTTAGGGTTTGGGTTAGGATGAGGTTTAGGTTTAGGATTAGCGTTAGGATGAGGGTGAGCTTTAGGGTTAGAGTTAGGGTTCGGATGAGGCTGAGGGTGAGGGTTAGGGTTAGGGTTAGTGTTAGTGTTAGGGTTAAGGTGAGGGTTAAGGTGAGGTTGAGGGTTATGGTTATGGTTAGGATTAGGATTAAGTTTAGGGTTAGGTTGAGGTTTAGGTTTAGGGTTAGGGTTAGGGTGAGGGTAATGTTTAGGGTTAGGGTTAGGGTTAGTGTTAGGGTTAAGGTGAGGGTTTGGGTTAGGGTTAGGGTTAGGGTGAGGGTTAGGGTGAGGGTCGGGGTTAGGGTTAGAGTTAGGGTTAGTGTTATAGTTAGGTTTAGGGTTAGCGTTACAGTGAGGGTGAGGGTGAGGGTGAGGATTAGGATCAGGGTTAGGGTGAGGTTTAGGGATAGGGTTATGGTTAGGCTGAGGGTGAGGTTTAGGGTTAGAGTTAGGGTTTCCGGGAGGGTTCGCGTGAGGGTTGGGATTACGGTTAGTGTTAGGCTTGGGGTTCGTTTGAAGGTTCGGTTGAGGTTTAATATTAGGGTTAGGGTTAGTTTTAGGATTAGATTTACGGTGAAGATGAGTGTGAGGTTTAGGGTTAGGGTACGTTTAGGCATAGGGTTAGGCTGAGTGTATGGGTGGGGATGAGTATTAGGTTTAGAATGATGGTTAGTGTTCTGGTTAGGTCAAGGGTTAGGATGAGGGTTAGGGTTAGGATTATGGTTAGGGTTAGGTCTAGGGTGAGAGCTAGGGTGAGGGTGAGGGTTAGGGTTAGCGATAGGCTTAGGCTTATGTTTAGGCTGAGGCTGAGGGAGAGGGTGAGTTTTAGGGTTAGGGTGATGGTTGTGGTTACCCTTAGGGTGAGCGTTAGGATGAGGATTAGGGTTAGGTTTAGGTTTAGGGTGAGGGTGACGGTTAGGGTAAAGGTGAGTGTTGGGCTGAGGGTGAGGTTTAAGGTCAGGGTGAGGCTTAGGGTTAGGGTGAGGGTGAAGGTTAGATGGAGGATTACTATTAGGGTTAGTGTGATGTTTAGGGTGAGGATGAGGGTTAGGGTTAGGTTTAGGGCTAGGTTGAGGTTGAGGGTTAGGGTTAGGGTGAAGTTTAGTGTTAGGGATAGGGTTAGTGTTAGGGGGAGGGTAAGTGTAAGGGTGAGGGTTATGGTTAGGGTTTAGGTTATGTTTAGGATGAGGGTTAGGGTTAGGGTTAGGGTTATTGTTAGGGTTAGGGTTACGCTTACGGTTATGTTGACGGTGAGGGTGAGGGTTAGGTTTAGGTTGAGGTTTAGGGTTTCAGTTAGGGTTAGTTAGGTTTAGGGTGAGGGTGAGGTTTTGGATTAGAGTTAGGGTTAAGGTGAGGGTTAGGTTGAGGGTTAGGGTTAGGGTTAGTGTTAGGGTTATGGTTAGGGTGAGAGTTAAGGGGAGGCTTAGAGTTAGGGTTAGGTTTTGGTTACAGCTGAAGATGATTGTGTGTTTTAGGGTTAGGTTTAGGGTTAGGTTTAGGGTTAGGCTTAGGGTTAGGCTGAGTGTGAGGTTGAGGGTGAGGGTTAGGGTTAGGTTGAGTGTTAGGTTTATGGTTAGGGGGAGGGTTAGGATGAGGGTTAGGATTAGGATTAGGGTTAGGGTGAGGGCTACGGTGAGTGTGAGGTTTAGGGTTAGGGTTAGGATGAGGTTTAGGTTTAGGATTAGCTTTAGGATGAGGGTGAGGTTTAGGGTTAGAGTTAGGGTTAGGATGAGGTTGAGGGTTAGGGTTAGGGTGAGGGTTAGTGTTAGGGTTAGGGTTAAGGTGAGGGTTAGGGTGAGGTTGAGGGTTAGGGTTAGGGTTAGGATTAGGATTAATTTTAGGGTTAGGGTGAGGTTTAGGGTTAGGGTTAGGGTTAGGGTGAGGGTAATGTTTAGGGTTAGAGTTAGGGTTACGATTAGGGTTAGGGTTAGGGTTAAGGTGAGGGTTTGGGTTAGGGTTAGGGTGAGGGTCAGGGTTAGGGTTAGGGTTAGTTTTGTATTTATGGTTAGGGTTAGAGTTACAGCGAGGGTGAGGGTGAGGATTAGGTTCAGGGTTAGGGTGAGGTTTAGGGATAGGGTTATGTTTAGGGTAAGTGTGAGGTTTAGGGTTAGAGTAAGGCTTTCCGGAAGGGTTAGGGTGAGGGTTAGGATTACGGTTAGTGTTAGGCTTGGGGATAGGTTGAGGGTTCGGTTGAGGTTTAATATTAGAGTTAGGGTTAGTTTTAGGATTAGGTTTACGGTGAGGAGGAGTGTGAGGGTTAGGTTTAGGATTCATTTAGGCATAGGTTTAGGCTAAGTGTATGGGTGGGGATGAGGATTAGGTTTAGAATGATGGTTAGTGTTCTGGTTAGATTAAGGGTTCGGATGAGGGTTAGGGTTAGGATTAGGGTTAGGGTGAGGGCTAGGGTGAGGGTGAGGTTTAGGGTTAGGGTTAGGCTTAGGCTTAGGGTTAGGCTGGGGGAGAGGGAGAGGGTGAGTGTTAGGCTTAGGGTGATGGTTGGGGTTACCCTTAGGGTGAGGGTTAGGATGAGGATTATTGTTAGGTTGAGGGTTAGGGTGAGGGTGATGGTAAGGGCAAAGTTGAGGGTTGGGCTGAGGGTGAGGGTTACGGTCAGGGTGAGGCTTAGGGTTAGGGTGAGGGTGAAGGTTAGATTGAGGATTAGTGTTAGGGTTAGTGTGAGTTTTAGGGTGAGGATGAGTGTTAGGGTTAGGTTTAGGGCTAGGTTGAGGGTGAGGGTTAGGGTTAGGGTGAGGTTTAGGGTTAGGGTGAAGGTTAGGTTAGGGTTAGTGTGAGGGTTAGTGTTAGGTTTAGGGTTAGTGTTAGAGTGAGGGTAAGTCTTAAGGTGAGGGTTAGGGTTAGGGTGAAGGTTATGGTTAGGATGAGGGTTAAGGTTAGGGTTCAGGTTATTGGTATGGTTAGGTTTAGGGTTACGGTGAGGGTGATGGTGAGGGTGAGAGTGAGGGTTAGGGTTAGGTTGAGGTTTAAGGTTTCAGTTAGGGTTAGAATTAGGTTAAGAGTGAGGGAGAAGTTTAGGATTAGAGTTAGGGTTAAGCTGAGGGTTAGGTTGAGGGTTACGGTTAGTGTTAGTGTTAGGGTTAGGGTTAGGGTGAGAGTTAGGGGGCGCTTATGTTTAGGGTTAGGGTTAGGGTTAGGATTAGGGTACAGGTGAAGGTGATTGTGTGTGTTAGGGTTGGGTTTAGGGTTAGGCTGAGTGTGAGGTTGAGGGTGAGGGTTAGGTTTAGGTTGAGGGTTAAGGTTAGGGTTAGGGGGAGGTTTAGGATGAGGGTTAGGATTAGGATTAGGGTTAGGGTGAGGGCTACAGTGAGGGTGAAATTTTGGGTTAGGGTTAGGATGAGGTTTAGGTTTAGGATTAGCGTTAAGATGAGGGTGAGGTTTAGGGTTAGAGTTAGAGTTAGGATGAGGCTGAGGTTGAGGGTTAGGGTTAGGGTTAGGGTTAGGTTTAGGGTTCAGGTGAGGTTTAGGGTGAGGTTGAGGGTTAGGTTTACGGCTAGGATTAGCTTTAAGTTTAGGGTTAGGTTGAGGGTAATGTTTAGGGTTAGAGTTAGGGTGAGGGTAATGTTTAGGGTTAGGGTTAGGGTTAGGGTTAGGTTTAGGCTGAGGGTGAGGGCGAGGGTGAGGGTTAGGGTTAGGTTGAGGGTTAGGGTTAGGGTTAGGGTGAGAGTTAAGATTCGGGTGAAGTGTATGGTTAGGGTGAGGGTTAGGGTAAGGGTTATGGTGAAGGTGACAGTTAGGGTTAGAGTTAGGTTTAGGGTTAGGCTGAGGGTGAGAGTGAGGGTTACGGTTAGTGTTAGGGTGAGGTTTATGATGAGGGTTATGTTGAGGATTCGGGTTAGGGTGAGTGCTAGGGTGAGGATGAGGTTTATGGTTAGTGTTAGGGTGAGCTTTAGAGTTATGGTTAGGTTTATGTTTATGGTGAGGGTGAGGTTTAGGGTTAGAGTTAGGGTTATGTTGAGGCTGAGAGCTAGCGTTAGGGTTAGGGTTAGTGTTAGAGAGGGTTAGGGTCAGGGTTAGGGTTAGGGTGAAGGATATGGTTAGGATGAGGGTTAGGGTTCGGGTTAGGGTTAATGTAAGGGTTAGGGTTAGGGTTATGGTGAGGGTGAGGGTTAGGATTAGGGTTAGGGTGAAGTTTAGGTTTAGGGTTAGGGTTAGAGTTAGGGTTAGGTTTAGGGTTAAGGTTAGGGTTAGGGTGTGGGTTACAGGTATTTTTAGTGTTATGGTTAGGGTTAAGTTTGCGGTGAGGTGAGGCTGGGGGTGAGGGTTATGTTTAGGTTTAGGTTTATGGTTAGGGTTAGTGTTAGGTTAGCATTAGGGTGAGGTTTAGGGTGAGGGTGAGGGTAGGGTTAAGGTTAGGATTGGGACTAGGTTTAAGGTGAGGGTGAGTGTGAGGGTTAGGGTTATTGTTGGGTTAGGATTACAGTTAGGGTTCGGGTGAAGTGTAGGGTTAGGGTGAGAATTAGGGTAAGGGTTAGGGTGAGGGTGACAGTTTTAGGTTTAGGTTTAGGGTTAGGTTGAGGGTGAGAGTGAGTGTTAGGGTTAGTGTTAGGGTGAGGTTCAGGATGAGGGTTAGGTTGAGGATTCGGGTTAGGGTGAGGGCTAGGGTGAGGGTGAGAATTATGGTTAGTGTTAGGGTGAGCTTTAGAGTTATGGTTAGGTTTATGGTTATGGTGAGGGTGAGGATTAGGGTTAGAGTTAGGGTTAGGTTGAGGCTGAGAGCTAGCTTTAGGGTTACGGTTAGTGTTAGAGTTAGGGTTAGGGTGAGGGTTAGGGTGAGGGTGAGGGTGAGGGTTAGGCTTAGGTTTAGTATTAGGATTAGGGTAACGTTTTGGGTGAGTGTGAGGTTTAGGGTTCGTGTTAGGGTGAGGGTAAGTGTGAGGGTGAGGGTTAGGGTTAGGGTGAAGGATATGGTTAGGATGAGGGTTAGGGTTAGGGTTAGGGTTAATGTAAGTGTTAGGGTTAGGGTTATGGTTACAGTGAGGGTGAGGGTGAGGGTTAGGATTAGAGTTAGGGTGAGGTTTAGGTTTAGGGTTAGGGTTAGAGTTAGGGTTAGGTTTAGGTTTAGGGTTAGGGTTAGGGTGTGGGTTACAGTTATTTTTAGTGTTATTGTTAGGGTTAAGTTTGCGGTGAGGTGAGGCTGGGGGTGAGGGTTATGGTTAGGTTTAGGGTTAGGGTTTGTGTTAGGGTTAGGGTTAGGGTGAGGTTTAGGGTGAGGGTGAGGGTAGGGTTAAGGTTAGGATTGCGACTAGGGTTAAGGTGAGGGTGAGTGTGAGGTTTAGGGTTAGGGTTAGGGTTAGGATTAGAGTTAGGGTGAGGGTGAGGGTGATGGTTAGGGTTAGGATTAGGGTTAGGGTGAGGTCTAGCATGAGTGTGAGGGTTAGGGTTAGGGTTAGGTGAGGTTTAGGGTTAGGGTTAGGTTTAGGGATAGGGTGAGTATTAGCATTAGAGTTATGGTGAGGGTGAGGGTTAGGGTTAGGTTGAGGGTTAGGATTAGGGCTAGGTTTAGGGTGAGGTTTAGGTTTAGGGTGAGGGTTAGCATGAGGGTTAGGGTTAGGATTAGGGTTAGGATGACGGATAGGGTGAGGGTGAAGTTTAGGGTTATGCTAAGGGTGAGGTTTAGGGTTCAGGTTAGGTTTAGGGTTAGGTTGAGGGTTGGGGTTACGTTACAGTGAGGGTTAGGGTTAGGGTTAAGTTGAGGGTTAGAATTAGGTTTAGGGTTACGTTGAAGATTAGGGTTAGGGTTAGGGTGAGGGTTAGGATGAGGGTTAGGGATACAATTAGGGTTAGGTTGAGGGCTAGGATTAGCTTGTGTGTTAGTGTTAGGGTTAGGGTGAGGTTTAGGGTTAGGGTTAGGGGTAGGGTTAGGGTTTATATTTTTTTGAGGTTGTGGGTTAGGTTTGGGGTGAGGGTTAGGGTGAGGACTAAGATGAGGGTGAGGGTTAGGGTTAGGGTTAGCTTTAGCGTGAGGGTTAGATTATGGTTTAGGTTTAGGGTGAGGTTTAGGGTTAGGATTAAAGTTAGTGTGAGGGTGATTGTGAGGGTTAGGCTTAGGCTTAGGGTTAGGCTGAGGGTGAATGTGGGGATGAGTATTAGGTTTAGAGTGATGGTTCTTGTTCAGTTTAGTTTGAGGGTTAGGATGAGGGTTAGGTTTAGTATTAGGGTTAGGGTGAGGGCTAGGTTGAGTGTGAGGTTTGGGGTTAGGTTTAGGCATAGGGTTAGGGTTAGGCTGAGGCTTAAGTTGAGGGTGAGGGTTAGGGTTAGGTTGATGGTTAGGGTTACAGTTAGGGTGAGGGATAGGATGAGGGTTATGGTTTAGGGTGAGGGTTAGGATGAGGGTGACTGTAAGAGAAAAGGTGAGGGTTAGTCTGCGGGTGAGGGTTATGGTAAGGGTGAGGTTTCGGGTTAGGCTGAGGGTGAGGGTTAGATTGAGGATTAGTTTTAGGGATAGTGTGAGGTTTATGGTCAGAATGAGTGTTAGGGTTAGGTTGAGGGCTAGGGTGAAGTTGAGGGTTAGGGTTAGGGTTAGGGTGAGGTTTAGGTTTAGGGTGATGGTTAGCGTTAGTGTGAGTGTTAGTGTTAGTGTTAGTGTTAGGGTGAGGGTAAGTGTTAGGGTAAGGTTTAGGTTTAGGGTAAGGTTTAACATTAGGCTTTGGGTTAGGGTTAGGGTGAGGGTGAGGTTTAGGGTTAGAGTTAGGGTTAGGGTGAATATTAGGGTTAGGGTTAGTGTTAGCATTAGGGTGAGGTTTAGGGTTTGGTTTAGGTTTAGAGTCAGGGTTAGGGTGAGGGTGAGATTTAGGTTTAGAGTTAGGGTTAGGGTGAGGGTTAGGTTGAGGGTTAGGGTTAGGCTTAGTTTTAGGGTAAGGGTGAGGGTGAGAGTTACGGGGAGGGTTAGGTTTAGAGTTAGGGTTAGGATTAAGGGTTAGAGTGAGGGTGAGTGTGTGTGTTAGGTTTAAGTTTAAGGTTAGGCTTAGGGTTAGGCTGAGGGTGAGGTTGAAGGTGAGGGTTAGGGTTAGGGTTAGTGTTAGGGTTAGGTTTAGGTTTAGGATTAGGGTTAGGGTTCGGCTTACTGTGAGGGTTAGTGTTAGGGTTAGGGTTAGGCTTAAGATTAGGCTGAGCGTGAGGGTGAGGGTGAGGGTTAGGGTTAGTTTGAGGGTTATGGTTAGGGTTAGGGAGAGGTTTATTGTTAGGGTTAGGGTTAGAGTTAGGGTTAGTGTTAGTCTTAGGGTTAGGGTGACAGTTAGGGGGAGGGTTAGGGTTAGGGTTAGGGTTCGGGTTAGGGTTAGGTTTAGCGTTAGTGTTGGGGTGAGGATGAGGTTTTGGTTTATTATGAGGGTTAGGGTGAGGCTGAGTGTGAGGATTAGGTTTAGGGTTAGTGTTAGGGTTAGGGTTAGGGTGAGTGTTAGGGTGAGTGTGAGGGTTAGTGTTAAGGTTAGGTTTAGCCTTAGGTTTCGGCTGAGGGTGAGGGTGAGGCTGAGGTTGAGGTTTAGAGTTAGTGTTAGTGTTAGGGTGAGTGTTAGGGTTAGGGTGAGGGTCAGGTTTACGGTTAGGCGTAGGATTAGGATTAGGCTTAGGCCGAGCATGAGGGTGAGGTTTAGGGTTAGGGTGAGGGTTAGGTTGGGGGTGACAGTAAGGGTAAACGTGAGGGTTAGGCTGAGCATGAGGGTTACTGTTAGGGTGAGGGTTAGCATTAGGGTGAGGTTTAGGGTTAGGGGTATAGTGAGGGTGAGGTTTAGATTGAGGATTAGTGTTAGGGTTAGGGTGAGGGTTAGGGTGGGGGTGACGGTAAGGGTAAACGTGAGGATTAGGCTAAGCGTGAGGGTTACTGTAAGGGTAAGGGTTAGCGTTAGGGTGAGGTTTAGGGTTAGGGGTAGAGTGATGGTGAGGGATAGATTGAGGATTAGTGTTAGGGTTAGGGTGAGGTTTAGGGGGAGGATGAAAGTTAGGGTTAGGGTGAGGGCTAGGCTGAGGGGTAGGGTTAAGTTTAGGGTTAGTTTTAGGGTTAGATTGATGGTTTGGGTTAGTGTGAGGGTCAGTGTTAGTGTTAAGGTTTGTGTTAGGGTGAGGGTAAGTGATAGGATGAGGGTTAGGGTTAGGGTTAGGGTTATGTTGAGGATGAGGGTAAAGGTTAGGATTAGAATTAGGATGAGGTTTACGTTTAGGTTTAGGGTTAGAGTTAGGGTTAGGGTGAGAGTGAGGTTTATGTTTAGAGTTAGGGTTAGTGTTAGGGTTAGGGTTAGAGTTAGGATTAAGGTTAGGGTGAGGGTGAGGGTTCGGGTGAGGGTTCGGGTTAGGCTTATGCTGAGGGTGAGGATGAGGGTGAGGATTAGGGTTAGGGTAATGGTTAGGCTTAGGGTTAGGTTGAGGGTTAGGATGACGGTTAGATTTAGGGTGAGGGTTAGGGTGAGGGTGATAATAAGTGTAAAGGTGAGGGTTAGGCTGAGGGTGAGGGTTAAGATAAGTGTGAGGGTTAGGCTTAGGGTAAGGGTTCCAGTTAGGGTTAGGGTTCGGGTTAGATTGAGGATTAGGGTTAGGGTTAGTGGGAGTTTTAGCGTGAGGATGAGGATTAGGGTTAGGGTGAGGGTGACGGTTAGAATTAGGGTTAGGGTGAGGGCTAGGGTGAGGGTGAGGTTTAGGGTTAGGTTTAGGGTTAGGGTGAGGTTTAGGATTAGGATGAGAGTTAGGGTTAGTGTGAGGGTTAGTGTTAGGGTTAGGGTTAGTGTGAGGGTGAGGTTAAGTGTTACATTGAGGGTTAGGTTTACGGTGAGTGTTATGGTTAGTGTTAAGGTTAGGGTTACGGTTACGTTGAGTTTGAGTGTGAGGGTTAGGGTTAGGGTGAGGTTTAGTGTTCGTGTTAGGGTTACGGTTAGTGTTAGGGTGAGGTTTAGGGTTAGGGTGATGGTTAGGGTTAGTGTGAGGGTTAGTATTAGGGTTAGGGTTAGTGTTAGGGTGAGGGTTAGTGTTAGGGTGAGGGTTATGATTAGGGTGAGGTTCAGGGTTAGGGTTAGGGTTATTGTTAGGGTTAGGGTTAGGGTTACGGTTTAGGGTTGGAGTTATTGTTAGTGTTAGGGTTAGGGTTAGGGTTAGGGTGAGGATTAGGGTTAGGGTGAGGGTTAGGATGAGGCTTAGCGTTAGGATTAGGTTTAGGGTGAAGGCGAGAGTGAGGGTGAGGGTTAGGGTTAGGCTTAGGCTTAGGCTTAGGGTTAGGCTTAGGGTGAGGGTGAAGGAGAGGGTTTGTGTTAGGGTGATGTATAGGGTTAGGGTTCGGCTGAGTGTTAGGATGAGGGTGAGGGTTAGGGTTAGGGTTAGGATGAGTGTGACGGTAAGAATAAAGGTGAGGGTTAGGCTGAGGGTGAGTGTTCCCCTAAGGGTGAATGTTAGGATTAGGGTGAGGGTTAGGGTAAGGGTTAGGGTGAGGTTTAGGGTGAGGGTGAGGGTTAGATTGAGGATCAGGGTTGGGCTTTGTGTGAGGTTTAGGGTGAGGATGAGGGTTAGGTTTAGGGTGAGGGGTAGGGTTAGAATTAGGGTTCGGGTGAGGGCTAGGGTGAGGCTGAGGGTTAGGGTTAGGGTTAAGGTGAGGATTAGGGTTAGGGTGAGAGTTAGGGTTACTGTGAGGTTTAGTGTTAGAGTTAGGGTTAGTGTTAGAGTGAGGGTAAGTGTTAGGGTGAGGCTTAGGGTTAAGGGTGAGGGTTATGGTTAGGGTGAGGGTTAAGGTTAGGTTTAGGGTGATTCTTAAGTTTAGAGTTAAGGTTACGGTTAGGGTGAGGGTGAGGGTGAGGGTTAGGGTGAGGTTTAGGGTTAGGGTTAGTGTTAGAGTTAGAGTGAGGGTGAGGGTGAGGTTTAGGGTTAAAGTGAGAGTTAGGATAAGGGTGAGGGTGAGGTTAAGGGTTAGGTTTAGGGTTAGGTTGAGGCTTAGGGTGAGGGTGAGATTTAGGGTTAGTGTGAGGGTTAGTGTTAGGGTTAGGGTTAGTGTTACGTTGAGGTTAAGTGTTAGTTTGAGGGTTAGGTTTAGGGTGAGTGTTATGGCTAGTGTTAAGGTTAGGGTTACGGTTACGTTGAGTGTGAGTGGGAGGGTTAGGGTTAGGGTGAGGTTTAGTGTTCGTGTTAGGGTTAGGGTTAGTGTTAGGGTGAGGTTTAGGGTTAGGGTGATGGTTAGGGTTAGTGTGAGGGTTAGTGTTAGGGTTAGTGTTAGTTTTAGGGTGAGGGTTAGTGTTAGGGTGAGGGTTATGATTAGGGTGAGGTTCAGGGTTAGTGTTAGGGTTATTGTTAGGTTTAGGGTTAGGGTTACGGTTACGGTGAGGGTAAATCTGAGGGTTAGGTTTGGGGTTATAATGAGGTTTGGGTTTAGGGTTAGGCTTAGAGTTAGGGTTAGGGTGAGGGTGAGGTTTAGGGTTGGAGTTAGGGTTAGTGTTAGGGTTAGGTTTAGGGTTTGGGTGAGGGTTTGGATGAGGCTTAGCGTTAGGATTAGGTTTAGGGTGAGGGCTAGGGTGAGGGTGAGGGTTAGGGTTAGGCTTAGGCTCAGGCTTAGGGGTAGGCTTAGGGTGAGGGTGAGGGTGAGGGTTTGGGTTAGGGTGATGGATAGGGTTAGGGTTCGGCTGAGTGTTAGGATGAGTGTTAGGGTTAGGTTGAGTGTTAGGATGAGTGTGACGGTAAGAATAAAGGTGAGGGTTAGGCTGAGGGTGAGTGTTCCCCTAAGGGTGAGAGTTAGGATTAGGGTGAGGGTTAGGGTAAGGGTTAGGGTGAGGTTTAGGGTGAGGGTGAGGGTTAGATTGAGGATCAGGGTTGGGGTTTGTGTGAGGTTTAGGGTGAGGATGAGGGTTAGGCTTAGGGTGAGGGTTAGGGTTAGAATTAGGGTTCGGGTGAGGGCTAGGGTGAGTATGAGGGTTAGTGTTAGGTTTTTGGGGAGGTTTAGGGTTAGGGTGAGAGTTAGGGTTACTGTGAGGGTTAGTGTTATAGTTAGGGTTAGTGTTAGGGTGAGGGTAAGTGTTAGGGTGAGGCTTAGGGTTAGGGTGAGGGTTATATTTAGGGTGAGGGTTAAGGTTAGGTTTAGGGTGATTGTTAAGTTTAGAGTTAGGGTTACGGTGAGGGTGAGGGTGAGGGTTAAGGTTAGGGTGAGGTTTAAGGTTAGGGTTAGTGTTAGAGTTAGGGTGAGGTTGCGGGTGAGGTTTAGGGCTAGAGTTAGGCTTCAAGTGAGGTTGAGGATGAGGTTTAGGGTTAGGGTTAGTTTTAGGTTTAGAGTTAGGGTGAGGTTTAGGATTAGGTTTATGGTGAGGATTAGGGTTAGGGTGAGGGTTAGGGTTAGGGTTAGGATGAGGGTTAAGATGAGGGTTAGGTTTAGGATTAGGGTTATGCTGAGGGCTAGGGTGAGGGTGAGGTTTAGGGTTAGGTTTAGGGTTAGGGTTAAGGTTAAGGTCAGTGTGAGTTTGAGGTTTAGGTTTAGAGATATGGTAAGAGTGAGGGTTAGGGTGAGGGTTCGGTTTAGGGTTAGTGTTAGGGTTAGTGTTAGGGTTAGGGTGAGGGTAAGGGTGTGTGTTAGGGTTAGGGTTAATATTAGGATTAGGTTTAGGGTGAGTGTGTGGGTGAGTGTTAGGGTTAGGGTTAGGGTGAGGCTTAGGTTTATCGTTAGGGTGAGAGTTAGGTTTCGGGTTTAGGGTTAGGTTTAGGGTTAGGGTATGTGCTAGGTTGAGTGTTAGGGTTAGGGCCAGGGTGAAGTTGAGGGTTAGGGTTAGGATTAGGGTGAGGTTTAGGTTTAGGGTGATGGTTAGCGTTATTGTGAGGGTTAGTGTTAGTGTTAGTGTTAGGGTGAGGGTAAGTGTTGGGGTAAGGTTTAGGTTTAGGGTAAGGTTTAGCATTAGGCTTAGGGTTAGGGTTAGGGTGAGGGTGAGGTTTAGGGTTAGAGTTAGGGTTAGGGTGAATTTCAGGGTTAGGGTTAGAGTTAGTGTTAGGGTGAGGTTTATGGTTTGGTTTAGGGTTAGAGTTAGGGTTAGGGTGAGGGTGAGATTTAGGGTTAGAGTTAGGGTTAGGGTGAGGGTTAGGTTGAGGGTTAGGGTTAGGCTTAGTGTTAGGGTTAGGGTGAGGGTGAGAGTTAGGGGGAGGGTTAGGGTTAGGGTTAGGATTAGGGTTAGGATTAGGGTTAGGGTAAGGGTGAGTGTGTGTGTTAGGGTTAGGTTTAGGGTTAGGCTTAGGGTTAGGCTGAGGGTGAGGTTGAAGGTGAGGGTTAGGGTTAGGGTTAGTGTTAGGGTTAGGTTTAGGTTTAGGGTGAGGGTTAGGGTGAGGGTGAGGGATAGGGTTAGGGTTAGGATTAGGATTAGGGTTAGGGTTCGGGTTAGTGTGAGGGTTAGTGTTAGGGTTAGGGTTAGGCTTAAGTTTAGGCTGAGTGTGAGGGTGAGGGTGAGGGTTAGGGTTAGGTTGAGGGTTATGGTTAGGGTTAGGGAGAGGTTTATTTTTAGGGATAGGGTTTCAGTTAGGGTTAGTGTTAGTGTTAGGGTTAGGGTGACAGTTAGGGGGAGGGTTAGGGTTAGTTTTAGGGTTCGGGTTAGGGTTAGTTTTAGCGTTAGGGTTAGGGTGAAGTTGAGATTTTGGGTTAGAATTGGGGTTAGGCTGAGGCTGAGTGTGAGGAGTAGGGTTAGGTTTAGTGTTAGGGTTAGGTTTAGGGTGAGTGTGAGGGTTAGTGTTAAGGTTAGGTATAGCCTTAGATTTTGGCTGAGGGTGAGGGTGAAGGTGAGTTTGAGGTTTAGAGTTAGTGTTAGTGTTAGGTTTAGGGTTAGGGTGAGGGCCCGGTTTTCGGTTAGGCTTAGGATTAGGTTTAGGCTTAGGCCGAGCATGAGGGTGAGTTTTAGGGTTAGGGTGAGGGTTAGGGTGGGGGTGACGGTAAGGGTAAACGTGAGGGTTATGCTGAGCGTGAAGGTTACTGTAAGGGTGAGGGTTAGCATTAGGGTGAGGTTTAGGGTTAGGGGTAGAGTGAGGGTGAGGCTTAGATTGAGGATTAGTTTTAGGTTTAGGGTGAGGGTTAGGGTAAGGGTTAGGGTGAGGTTTAGGGTGAGTGTGAGGGTTAGATTGAGGATCAGGGTTGGGGTTTGTGTGAGGTTTAGGGTGAGGATGAGGGTTAGGGTTAGGGTTAGGATTAGGGTTAGGGTGAGGGCTAAGGTGAGGCTGAGGGTTAGGGTTATGTTTAAGGTGAGTTTTAGGGTTAGAGTGAGAGTTAGGGTTACTGTGAGGGTTAGTGTTAGAGTTAGGGTTAGTGTTAGGGTGAGGTTAAGTTTTAGGGTTAGGCTTAGGGTTAGGGTGAGGGTTATGTTTAGGGTGAGGGTTAAGTTTAGTTTTAGGGTGATTGTTAAGTTTAGAGTTAGGGTTACGGTGAGTGTGAGGGTGAGGGTTAGGGTTAGGGTGAGTTTTAAGGTTAGGGTTAGGGTTAGAGTTAGAGTGAGGGTGAGGGTGAGGTTTAGGGTTAGAGTTAGGGTTCAAATGAGGGTTAGGATGAGGGTTAGGGTTAGGGTTAGTTTTAGGTTTACAGTTAGGGTGAGGTTTAGGATTAGGTTTATGGTGAGGATTAGGGTTAGGGTGAGGTTTAGGGTTAGGATTAGAATGATGGTTAAGATGAGGTTTAGGTTTAGGATTAGGGTTATGGTGAGGGCTAGGGTGAGGGTGAGGTTTAGGGTTAGGTTTAGGGTGTGGTTTAGGGTTAGGGTTAAGGTTAAGGTCAGTGTGAGTTTGAGGTTTAGGTTTAGAGATATGGTAAGAGTAAGGTTTAGAGTGAGGGTTCGGTTTAGGGCTAGTGTTAGGGTTAGTGTTAAGGTTAGGGTGAGGGTGAGGGTGTGTGTTAGAGTTAGGGTTAGATTTAGGATTAGGTTTAGGGAGAGGGTGAGTGTGTGGGTGAGTGTTAGGGTTAGGGTGAGGCTTAGGTTTATCGTTAGGGTGCGAGTTAGGTTTCGGGTTTAGGGTTACGATTAGGGTTACGGTATGTGCTAGGTTGAGTGTTAGGGTTAGGGCCAGGGTGAAGTTGAGGGTTAGGGTTAGGGTTAGGGTGTGGTTTAGGTTCAGGGTGATGGTTAGCGTTATTGTGAGGGTTAGTGTTAGTGTTAGTGTTAGGGTGAGGGTAAGTGTTGGGGTAAGGTTTAATTTTAGGGTAAGGTTTAGCATTAGGCTTAGGGTTAGGGTTAGGGTGAGGGTGAGGTTTAGGGTTAGAGTTAGGGTTAAGGTGAATTTTAGGGTTAGGGTTAGAGTTAGGGTTAGGGTGAGGTTTAGGTTTTGGTTTAGGTTTAGAGTTAGGGTTAGGGTGAGGGTGAGATTTAGGGTTAGAGTTAGGGTTAGGGTGAGGGTTAGGTTGAGGGTTAGGGTTAGGCTTAGAGTTAGGGTTAGGGTGAGGGTGAGAGTTAGGGGGAGGGTTAGGGTTAGGGTTAGGATTAGGGTTAGGATTAGGGTTAGGGTAAGGGTGAGTGTGTGTGTTAGGGTTAGGTTTAGGGTTAGGCTTAGGGTTAGGCTGAGGGTGAGGTTGAAGGTGAGGGTTAGTGTTAGGGTTAGGTTTAGTTTTAGGGTGAGGGTTAGGGTGAGGGTGAGGGATAGGGTTAGGGTTAGGATTAGGATTAGGGTTAGGGTTCGGGTTAGTGTGAGGGTTAGTGTTAGGGTTAGGGTTAGGCTTAAGGTTAGGCTGAGCGTGAGGGTGAGGGTGAGGGTTAGGGTTAGGTTGAGGGTTATGGTTAGGGTTAGGGAGAGGTTTATTGTTAGGGTTAGGGTTAGAGTTAGGGTTAGTGTTAGTGTAAGGGTTAGGGTGACAGTTAGGGGGAGAGTTAGGGTTAGGTTTAGGGTTCGGCTTAGGGTTAGCTTTAGCGTTAGGGTTAGGGTGAGGTTGAGGTTTTGGGTTAGAATTGGGGTTAGGCTGAGGCTGAGGGTGAGGATTAGGGTTAGGGTTAGTGTTAGGGTTAGGGTTAGGGTGAGTGTTAGGATGAGTGTGAGGGTTAGTGTTAAGGTTAGGTTTAGCCTTAGGTTTCAGCTGAGGGTGAGGGTGAGGGTGAGGTTGAGGTTTAGAGTTAGTGTTATTGTTATGGTTAGGGTTAGGGTGAGGGTCCGGTTTACGGTTAGGCTTAGGATTAGGCTTAGGCTTAGGCCAAGCGTGAGGGTGAGTTTTAGGGTTAGGTTGAGGCTTAGGGTGTGGGTGACGGTAAGGGTAAACGTGAGGGTTAGGCTGAGCGTGAAGGTTACTGTAAGGGTGAGGGTTAGCATTAGGGGGAGGTTTAGGTTTAGGGGTAGAGTGAGGGTGAAGGTTAGATTGAGCATTAGTGTTAGGGTTAGGGTGAGGGTTAGGTTGGGGGTGACAGTAAGGGTAAACGTGAGGGTTAGGCTGAGCGTGAGGGTTACTGTAAGGGTGAGGGTTAGCGTTAGGGTGAGGTTTAGGGTTGGGGTAGAGTGAGGGTGAGGGTTAGACTGAGGATTAGTGTTAGGGTTAAGGTGAGGTTTAGGGGGAGTATGAAGTTAGGGTAAGGGTGAGGGCTAGGCTGAGGGGTAGGGTTAAGGTTAGGGTTAGCTTTAGGGTTATGGTTTGTGTTAGGGTGATGGTAAGTGTTAGGGTGAGGGTTTGGGTTAGGGTGAGGGTTATGGTTAGGGTGAGTGTTAGGATTAGGGTTAGGGTTATTGTTAGGGTTAGGTTTAGGGTTAGAGTTACGCTGAGGGTGAGGGTGAGGGTTAGGTTTAGGGTTAGGGTGAGGTTTAGGCTTTGGGTTAGGGTTAGAGTTAGGTTTAGGGTGAGGGGGAATTTTAGGGGTAGAGTTATGTTTAGGGTTAGGGTTAGGTTGAGGGTTAGGGTTAGGGTTAGTGTTAGGGTTAGGGTTAGGTTTAGGTGAGGGTGAGTGTGAGGGTTAGGGTTAGTGTTAGTGTGAGGGTTAGTGTGAGGGTTAGGGTGAGGCTTAGGGTTATTGTTAGGGTTAGGGTTAGGGTGAGGGTGTGCTTTAGGTTTAGATCTAGGTTTAGGGTGAGGGTGAGGGTGAGGGTTAGGGTTAGGTTTAGTGTTGGAGTTAGGTTTAGGGTCAGGGTAATGGATATGATTAGGATGAGGGTTAGGGTTAGGGTTAGGGTTATTGTTAAGGTTAGGGTTAGTGTTATTGTTAGGGTAAGCTTTATATTTACGGTTAAGGTGAGGGTGAGGGTTTGGCTTAGGTTTAGGGTGAGGTTTAGGGTTTGGGTTAGGGTTAGAGTTAGGGTTAGGGTTAGGGTGAGGTTTAGGGTTATAGTCAAGTTTAGGTTGATGGTTAGGTTGAGGTTTAGGGTTAGGGTTAGTGTTAGGGTTAGGGTTAGGGTGAGTGTTAGGGGGAGGGATAGGGTTAGGGTTATGGTTAGGCTTAGGTTTAGGCTGAGGGTGAGTGTGTGTGTTAGGGTTAGCTTTAGGGTTAGGTTTAGGGTTAGGCTGAGGGTGAGTTTGCAGGTGAGAACGCTAGGGTTAAGATAAGGGTTATGCTTAGGTTTAGAGGGAGGTTTAGGATGAGGTTTATGGTTAGGATTAGGGTTAAGGTGAGGGCTAGGGTGAGTTTGAGGTTTAGATTTAGGGTTAGGGTGAGGTTTAGGGTTAGGTTTAAGGTTAGGGTCACGGTGACTTTTAGGTTTAGAGTTAGGGTTAGTGTGAGGCTGAGGGTGTGGGTTAGGTTTAGGTTTAATGTTAGGGTTAGGGTTAAGGTGAGGGTTAGGATGAGGGTGAGGGTTAGGGTTAGGTTCAGCAATAGGATTAGGGTTAGGGTTAGGATGAGTGTGAGGGGTACGCTTAGGTTTAGGCTTAGGCTTAGGCTGAGGGTGAGGTTGAGGGTGAGGGTTAGGGTTAGGGTGAGGGTTAAGGTTCGGGTTAGGGGGAGGATTAGGATGAGGGTTAGGGTTAGGATTAGTGTTAGGGGGAGGGATAGGGTGAGGTTGAGGTTTATGGTTAGGTTTATTGTGAGGTTTAGGGTTAGGGTTAGAGTGAGGGTGAGATTTAGGGTTAGTGTTAGGGTTAGGGTGAAGCTGAGGGTGAGGGTTAGGTTTAGGGTTATTATTAGGATTAGGGTTAGGGTTAGGGTGAGTGTGAGGTTTAGTGTTAGGGTTAGGCTTCGGCTTAGGCTGAGGCTGAGGCTGAGGGTTAGGCTTAGAGTGAGTGTTACGGATAGAGTTAGGGTGAAATTTAGGGTTTGTGTTAAGTTTAGGGTTAGGGTGAGGGGTACGGTAAGGGTTTGTGAGGGTGATGGTTAGGGTTAGGTTTAGTGTTAGGGTGAGCGTTAGTGTTAGGATTAGGGTTAGGGTGTGGGCTAGGGTGACATGAGGTTTAGGGTTAGGGTTATGGTGAGGTTTAGGTTTAGGGTTAGGTTTAGGGTGAGAGTGAGGTTTAGGGTTAGAGTTAGGTTTAGGGTGAGGCTGATTGTGAGGTTTTGGGTTAGGGTTATTGTTAGATTTAGGGTTAGGGTGAGGGTTAGGGTAAGGGTGAGGGTTAGGCTTAGGGTTAGGATTAGGATTAATGTTAGTGTTAGGCTGAGGGTGAGGGTGACGGGGAGGGTTAGGGTTAGGATGAGGTTTAGGGTTAGGGTTAGGGTTAGGGTTAGGGTGACCGCTAGGGTGAGGGTTACTGTGAGGGTTAGGTTTAGGTTTAGGTTGAAGGTGAGTGTAAGGATTAGGTTTAGGGTTAGGGTTTGGCTTAGGGTTAGGGTGAGAGTTAGGGTTAGGTTTTGGTTTAGGGTAACGGGGAGGGTTAGACTTAGGGTGAGGGTGATGGTGAGGGTGAGGGTTAGGGTTAGGGTTAGTGTGAGTGTTAGGGTTACGGTGAGGTTTAAGGTTAGGGTGAGGGTTAGGGTTAGGGTTAGGATGAGGGCTAGTGTGAGGGTGAGGTTTAGTGTTAGGGTGAGGGTGAGGTTTAGGGTGAGGGTGAGGTTTAGGTTTAGGGTGCGGGTGAATTTTAGGGTTACGGTTAGGGTTAGGGTTAGGGCGAGTGTTAGGTTTAGTGTTAGAGTTAGGGTTAGTGTGAGGGTTAGGGTGAGGTTTAGGTTTAGTGTCAGGGTTAGGGTGATCTTTATGGTTAGGATTAGGGTTAGGGTATGTGCTAGGGTGAGTGTTAGCATTAGGGTTAGGGTTATTTTGAGGGTTAGGGTTAGGGTTAGTGTTAGGTTTAGGGTTGGGATTAGGGTTAGGATTAGGGTTAAGGTGAAGGTGAGTGTGAGGGTTAGGGTTAGTGTTAGCCTTAGTGTTAGGCTGAGGCTGAGGGTCAGGGTGAGGGTTAGATTAAGCGTGAGGGTTAGGTTTAGGTTTAGAGTGAGGGTTAGTGTGAGTGTTAGGGTTAGGCTTAGGGTTAGGGTATGTGCGACGGTGAGGGTTAGTGTTAGGTTTAGGCTGAGGGTGAGGGTGGCGATAAGGATTAGTTTTAGAGTGATGGTTCAGGTTATCGTTAGTTTGAGGGTTAGGAGGAGGGTTAGGATTAGGATTAGGGTTAGGGTGAGGGCTAGGCTGAGTGTGAGGTATTCGGGATTGGTTTAGGCCTAAGCTTAGGGTTAGGGTGGGGCTGAGGTGAGGGTGAGGTTTGTGGATTATTGTGATGGATAGGGTTATGGTTAGAGTCAGGTTTAGGATGAGAGTTTGGTTTAAGATGAGGGTTAGGATGAGGGTGACAGTAAGAGTAAAGGTGAGGGTTAGGCTGAGGGTGAGGGTGCGGGTTAGATTGAGGATTAGTTTTAGGGTTAGTCTGAGGTTTAGTGTGAGAGTGAGGGTTAGGGTTAGTGTGAGGGCCAGGGTGAAGTTGAGGGTTAGGGTTAGGTTTAGGGTGAGGTTTAGGTTTAGGGTGATGGTTAGCGTTAGTGTGAGGGTTATTGTTAGTGTTAGTGTTAGGGTAAGGGTAAGTGTTAGGGTGAGGTTTAGGTTTAGGGTGACATTTAGCATTAGGCTTAGTGTTAGGGTTAGGGTGAGGGTGAGGTTTAGGTTTAGAGTTAGGGTTAGGGTGAATGTTAGCGTTAGGTTAGGATTAAGGTTAGGGTGAGGTTTAGGGTTTGGTTTAGGGTTAGGGTGAGGGTGAGATATAGGATTAGAATTAGGGTTAGGTTGAGGGTTAGGTTGAGGGATAGGGTAAGGCTTACTCTTAGGGTTAGGGTGAGGGTGAGATTTAGGGGGAGGGTTAGGGTTACGGTTAGGGTTAGTGTTAGGATTAGGGTTAGGGTGAGGGTGAGGGTGAGGGTTAGGTTTAGGGTTAGTCTTTGGCTTAGGGTTAGGCTGAGGGTGAGGGTGGGGATAAGGATTAGGTTTAGAGTGATGCTTCAGGTTATCGTTAGTTTGAAGGTTAGGATGAAGGTTACGGTTAGGATTAGGGTTAGGTTGAGGGCTAGGGTGAGTGTGAGGTTTAGGGATAGTGAGGGTGAGGGTTAGGGTTAGTGTGATGGTTAGGGTTATGTTTAGGTTGAGGTTTACGATGAGGGTTTGGTTTAAGGTGTGGGTTAGGATGAGGGTGACAGTAAGAGTAAAGGTGAGGGTTGGGCTGAGGGTGAGGGTTATGGTAAGGGTGAGGGTTCGGTTTAGGTTTAGGGTGAGGGTGAGGGTTAGATTGAGGATTAGTGTTAGGGTTACTGTGAGGTTTAGTGTGAGGGTGAGGGTTAGGGTTAGGGTGAACGCCAGGGTGAAGTTCAGGGTTACGGTGAGGTTTAGGTTTAGGGTGATGGTTAGCATTAGTGTGAGGGTTAGTGTTAGTGTTAGTGTTAGTGTTAGGGTGAGGGTAAGTGTTAGGGTAAGGTTTAGGTTTAGGGTGACGTTTAGCATTGGGTTAGGGTTAGGGTTAGGGTGAGGGTGAGGTTTAGGGTTATAGTTAGTG
Organism: Dipodomys merriami; assembly: GCF_024711535.1. NCBI lineage: Eukaryota > Metazoa > Chordata > Mammalia > Rodentia > Heteromyidae > Dipodomys > Dipodomys merriami. The sequence continues at coordinate 1,244,931 of NW_027203348.1, forward strand.
TTAGGGTGAAAGTTAGGGTTAGGGTTAGGGTTAGGGTTCGGGTGCTGTTTAGGGTTTGGTTTAGGGTTAGAGTTAGGGTTTGGGTGAGGGTGAGATTTAGGGTTAGAGTTAGGGTTAGGGTGAGGGTTAAGTTGAGGCTTAGGGTTAGGCTTAGTTTTAAGGTTAGGGTGAGGGTGAGAGTTAGGGGGAGGGTTAGAGTTAGGGTTAGGGTTAGGGTTAGGATTAGATTTAGGGTGAGGGTGAGGGTGAGGGTTGAGTTTAGGGTTAGTCTTTGGCTTAAGGTTAGGCTGAGGGTGAGGGTGGGGATAAGGATTAGGTTTAGAGTGATGGTTCAGGTTACCGTTAGGTTGAGGGTTAGGATGTGTGTTAGGGTTAGGATTAGGGTTAGGGTGAGGGATAGGGTGAGTGCGAGGTTTAGGGATAGGTTTAGTCTTAGGCTTAGGGTTAGGCTGAGGCTGAAATGAGGTTGAGGTTTAGGATTAGTGTGATGGTTAAGGTTATGGTTAGGGTGAGGTTTAGGATGAAGTTTTGGTTTAAGGTGAGGGTTAGGATGAGGGTGACAGTAAGAGTAAAGGTGAGGGTTAGGCTGAGGGTGAGGGTAATGGTAAGGGTGAGGGTTCTGTTTAGGATTAGTGTGAGGGTGAGAGTTAGATTGAGGATTAGTGTTAGGGTTAGTGTGAGATTTAGTGTGAGGGTGAGGGTAAGGGTTAGGGTGAGGGCCAGGGTGAAGTTGAGAGTTAAGGTTAAGGTTAGGGTGAGGTTTAAGTTTAGGGTGATGGTTAGCATTAGTGTGAGGGTTAGTGTTAGTGTTAGTGTTAGTGTTAGTGTGAGGTTAAGTGTTAGGGTAAGGTTTAGGTTTAGGGTGACGTTTAGCATTGGCTTAGGGTTAGGATAAGGGTGAAGGTGAGGTTTAGGGTTAGAGTTAGCGTTAGGGTGAATGTTAGGGTTAGGGTTAGGGTTAGGATTAGGGTGAGGTTTAGGGTTTGGTTTAGGGTTAGAGTTAGGGTTTGGGTGAGTGTGAGATTTAGGGTTAGAGTTAGGGTTAGGGTGAGGGTGAAAGTTAGGGGGAGGGTTAGTGTTAGGGTTAGGGTAAGGGTGAGTGTATGTGTTAGGGTTAGGTTTCGGGTTAGGCTTAGGGTTAGGCTGAGGGTGAGGTTGAAGGTGAGGGTTAAGGTTAGGGTTAATATTAGGGTTAGGGTTACGGTGAGGGTTAGGGTGAAGGTGAGGGATAGGGTTAGGGTTAGGATTAGGATTAGGGTTAGGTTTAGGGTTTATGTGATGGTTAGTGTTAGGGTTAGGGTTAGGCTTAGGGTTAGGCTGAAGGTGAGGGTGAGGGTGAGGGTTAGGGTTAGGGTGAGGGTTAGGGTTAGGGTTAGGGTGAGGTTTAGTGTTAGTGTTAGGGTTAGAGTAGGGTTAGTGTTAGGGTTAGGGTTAGGGGGAGAGTTAGGGGGAGAGTTAGGTTTAGGCTTAGGTTTAGGGTTAGGTTTAGCATTAGGGTTAGGGTGAGGGTGAGGTTTAGGGTTAGAATTAGGGTTGGTGTGAGCTGAGGGTGAGAGTTAGGGTTAGGTTTAGTTTTAGGTTGAGGGTTAGGGTGAAGGTTAGGGTGAGGGTGAGGGTTAGGGTTAGGGTCAGGATTAGGATTATGGTTAGGGTTAGGGTGAGTGTGAGGGTTAGTTTTAGGGTTAGGGTTAGCCTTAGGTTTATGCTGAGGGTGAGGGTTAGGGTGAGGTTTAGGTTTGAGTTAGGGTTAGTTTTAGGGTTAGGGTGATGTTTAGCTTAGTGTGTGGGTCAGTGTTAGTGTTAGGTTTTGTGTTAGGGTGAGTGTAAGTGTTAGGTTGAGGGTTAGATTTAGGGTGAGGGTTACGGTGAGGGTGAGGGTGAATGTTAGGGTTAGGGTAGGATGAGGTTTAGGTTTAGGGTTAGGGTTAGAGTTAGGGTTAAGTTGAGAGTGAGGTTTAGGTTTAGTGTTAGGGTTAGTGTTAGGATTAGGGTTAGGGTGAGGGTCAGGTGTACGGTTAGGCTTAGGTTTAGGCTGAGCATGAGGGTGAGGGTTAGGTTTAGGGTTAGGGTGAGTGTTAGGATGAGGTTTAGGGTAAGGATTAGGGTTAGGGTGAGGACTATGGTGAGGGATACTGTTAGGGTTATGTTTAGGGATATGGTTAGGTTTAGGATTAGGGTTAGGGTAGAGTCAGTGTGAAGGTTAGGGTTAGGGTTAGGCTTAGGCTTAGGGTTAGGTTGAGGGTTCGGGTTAGGGTTTGTGTTAGGGTGAGGGTGAAGCTTAGGATTAGTGTTAGGTTTAGGTTTAGGTTTAGGTATAGGGTTAGGGTTAGTGTTAGGCTTACGGTGAGCATTAGGGGTAGGGTTATAGTTAGGCTTAGTGTTAGGCTGAGGATGAGGGTGGGGGTGAGAATTAGGGTTAGGCTTAGGATTAGGGTTATTGTTAGTGTTATGGTTAGGGTTAAGATTGCGGTGATGGTGAGGCTGAGGGTGAGTTTTATGGTTAGCTTTAGGGTTAGTGTTAGGGTTATGGTTAGTGTTATTATTAGGGATATGGTTAGAGTTTCGGTGAGGTGGTGGGTAAGGGTGAGTGTTAGGGTTAGGGTGAGGTTTAGGGTGAGATTTAAAGTTAGGGTTAGGGTTAGGGTTAGGGTTAGGTTTAGGGTGAGGGTTAGTATTAGGGTGAGCTTTAGGGTAAGGTTTAGGTTTAGGGTTATGGTTAGGGTGAGGTTGAGGTTTAGGGTTAGAGTTAGGGTTAGGGGGAGAGTTAGGGTGAGGTTTAGTGTTAGGGTTAGGTTTAAGGTGAGGGTTAAGTTGAGGTTTAGGGATAGGGTTAAGTTTAGGTTTAGGTTTAGGGTGAGGGTGACTGTGAGGGTTAGGGTGAGGGTTAGGCTTAGGCTTAGGGTTAGGCTGAGGGTGAGGGTGGAGGTGAGGATTATGTTTAAGGTGATGGTTAGGGTTAGGATTAGTGATACTGTTAGGGTTAGGTTTAGGGTGGTGTTTAGGGTTAAGGTTAGGGTTAGGGTGAGGGTGAGGTTTACAGTTATATATAGGGTTATGGGAAGAGGAAGGGAGAGGTTTAGGCTTAGGGTTAGTGTTAGGCTTAGGGTGAGGGTGAGGGTTAGGTTGAGGTTTAGGTTTAGCATTAGGGTTAGGGTTAGTGTGAGGGTTAGCTTTAGGGTTAGGGTGAGGGTAAGTGTTAGGGTGAGGGTTTGGGTTAGGGTGATGGTTATGGTTAGGGTGAGGGTTAGGATTAGGGTTAGGTTTATTGTTAGGTTTATGTTTAGGGTTACAGTTACTGTGAGATTGAGGGTGAGGATTAGGTTTAGCGTTAGGTTGAGGTTTAGGGTTTGGGTTAGGGGTAGCGTTAGGTTTAGGTAGAAGTTGAGGTTTAGGTTTAGATTTAGGGTTAGGGTGAGAGTTAGGTTGAGGGTTAGGGTTAGGTTTACTGTTAGGGTTAGGGAGAGGCTGTGGTGAGAGTTAGGGTTAGGGTGAGTGTTAGGGTTAGGTTGAGGGTGAGAGTTAGGATTCAGGTTAAGTTTAGGATTAGGTTGAGGGTTAGGGTAAGGATTATGGTGAGGGTGAAGTTTAGGGTTAGGTTGAGGGTTAGGGTTAGGATTAGGGTTAGGGTGAGGGTGAGTGTGAGGGTTAGGATTAGGGTGAGGGTTAGTGTGAGGGTTAGGATTAGGGTTAGCATTAGGATTAGGGTAAAGTTTAGGCTGAGTGTGAGGGTTAAGGTTAGGGTTAGGTTGAGGGTAAGTGTTAGGGTGAGGGTTAGGGTTAGGGTGAAGGATATGATTTGGATGAGGGTTAGGTTTAGGGTTATTTTTTGGGTTCGGTTTAGGTTTATTGTTAGGGTAAGGATTATATTTGCGGTTACGGTGAGGGTGAGGGTTAGGGTTAGGGTTAGGGTGAGGTTTAGGTTTTGGGTTAGGGTTAGAGTTAGGTTAGGTTGAGGGTGAGGTTTATGGTTAGACTCGGCGTTAGGGTGAGGGTTAGGTTGAGGGTTAGGGTTAGGGTTAGTGTTAGGGTTAGTGTTAGGGTGAGAGTTAGGGGGAAGTATACGGTTAGGGTTAGGGTTAGGATTAGGGTTAGGGTGAGGGTGAGTGTGTGGGTTTGTGTTATATTTAGGGTTAGGCTTAGATTTAGGCTGAGGGTGAGTGTGTGTGTTAGGGATAGGTTTAGGTTTAGGCTTAGGGTTAGGCTGAGGGTGAGGTTGAGGGTGAGAATGTTAGGGTTAAGGTGAGGGTTATGCTTAGGTTTAGGGGGAGGGTTAGGATGAGTTTTAGGGTTAGGATTAGGGTTAGGGTGAGGGCTAGGGTGAGGGTGATGGTTAGGTTTAGGGTTAGGGTTGGGTTTAGGGTTAGGTTAGGGTTAGGGTCAGGGTGACGTTAATGGTTAGAGTTAGGGTTAGGGTGAGGCTGTGGGTGTGGGTTAGGTTTAGGGTTAATGTTCGGGTTAGGGTTAAGGTGAGGGTTTGGGTGAGGGTGAGGGTTAGGGTTAGTGTTAGCTTTAGGATTAGGGGTAAGGTAAGGGTGAGTGTGATGGTGTGATGGTTAGTGTTAGAGTTAGGCTTAGGCTTAGGCTGAGGGTGAGGCTGAGGGTGAGAGTTAGGGTTAGGGAGAGGGTTAAGGTTAGTGTTAGGGGGAGGGTTAGGATGAGGGTTAAGGTTAGGGGGAGAGCTAGGTTGAGGGTGAGGTTTATGGTTACGGTTAGGATGAGGTTTAGCGTTAGGGTTAAGGTGAGGGTGAGATTTAGGGTTAGAGTTAGGGCTAGGGTGAGGCTGAGGGTGAGGTTTAGATTTAAGTTTAGTGTTAGGGTTAGGATTAAGGTGAGGGATTAGGTGAGGGTGAGGGTGAGGGTTAGGATTAGAATTAGGGTTAGGGTTAGGGAGAGTGTAAGGGTTAGTGTTAGGGTTAGGCTTAGGTATAGTCTTAGGCTGAGGCTGAGGCTGAGGGTGAGGGTTAGGCTTAGGGTGAGGGTTAGTGTTAGGGTTAGGGTGAGAGTTAGGGTTTGGCTTAAATTTAGTGTTAGGGTGAGGGGTAGGTTAAGGGTTTTGGTGAGGGTGAGGTTTAGGGTTAGGGTGAGGGTTAGGATGAGGTTTAGGTTTAGGATTAGGGTGAGGGTGAGGGCTAGGGTGAGGATGAGGGTTAGGGTTATGGTTAGGGTTAGGTTAAGGGTTAGGGTTAGAGTTAGGGTTAGGGTGAGGATGATTGTGAGGGTTTGGGTTAGGGTTATTGTTAGATTTAGGGTTAGGGTGAGGGTTAGGGTGATGGAGAGGTTTAGGCTTAGGGTTAGGATTAGGATTAGGGTAAGGATTAGCATGAGTGTGAGGGTTAGGATTAGGGTTAGAGTTAGGCTGAGGGTGAGGGTGAGGGTAAGGGTTATGGTTAGGCTTTGGGTTAGTGTTAAAGTTAGGGTGATTGTGAGGGTTAGGTTGAGATTTTGGTGTAGGTTTAGGTTTAGGATTAGGGTTATGTTTAGGATTAGGGTTAGGGTAAGGGTGAGTGTGTGTGTTAGGGTTAGGGTTAGGTTTAGGCTTAGGGTTAGCCTGAGGGCGAGGTTGAGGGTGAGGGTTAGGGTTAGGGTCAGGGTTAGGGTTTAGGTTAAGTTTAGGGTTAGGGTGATGGTTAGGGTTAGGGTTATGGTGAGAGTGAGCTTTAGGATTAGCCTGAGGGTTAGGGATAGGGTTAGGGATAGGGTTAGGGTTAGGGTTAGGGTGAGGGTTAGGATGAGGCTTAATGTTAGGATTAGGGTGAGGGCTAGGGTGAGGGTGAGGGTTAGGGTTAAGATGAGGTTTAGAGTTAGGATTAGGGTTAGGGTGAGGTTGAGGTTTAAGGTTAGAGTTAGGGTTAGTGTTTGGGTTAAGGTTAGGTGAGGGTTAAGGTTAGGCTTAGGCTTAGGCTTAGGCTTAGGCCTAGCATGAGGGTGAGTCTTATAATTTGATTTAGGGTGAGCGTTAGGCTTAGGGTGAGGGTTAGGTGAGGTTTAGGGTTAGGATAACGTTTAGGGTGAGCACTAGGTTGAGGGTTACTGTGAGGGTTAGGGTTAGGGATAGGTTTAGGTTTAGGATTAGGTTTAGGTTGAGTGTGAGTGTGAGGGTTAGGGTTAAGTTTAGGGTTAGGCTTAGGGTTTGATTGATGATTAGGGTTAGGGTTTGGTTTAGGGTGAGGGTGAGGGTTGGGGTTAGGGTGAGGGTGTGGGTGAAGGTTAGGATTAGGCTTAGGGTTAGTGTGAGTGTTAGGGTTAGGGTGAGTGTTATGGTTAGTGTGAGGTTTAGGGTTAGGTTTAGGCTTAGGCTTAGTCTTAGGGTAAGCCTGAGTGTTAGGGTTAGGGTGAGTGTGATTGTTAGGGTTTGGGTTAGGGTTAGGCTTAGGGATAGGCTGAGGGAGAGGGTGAGGGTGAGGTTTAGAGTTAGTGTTTGTGTTAAGGTGAGGGTTAGTGTTAGGGTTAATATTAGTTTTAGGGAAAGGGTGAGTTTTAGGGTGAGGTTTAGGGTTAGGGATAGGGTTAGTTTTAGGATTAGGGTTTGGGTGATGGTGAGTGTGAGGGTTAGGGTTTGGGTTAGTGTTAGGGTTAGGCTGAGTGTGAGGGTGAGGGTTATGGTTAGGTTTAGGAATAGGGTTAGTGTGAGGGCTATCGTGAGGGTGAGGTTTAGGGTTAGGTTTAGGGTGAGGTTTAGGTCTCGGGTTAGGTTTAGGGTTAGGTTGAGGATTAGGGTTAGGGTTATGGTGAGGGTGAGGGTTAGGTTTAGTTTTAGGGTTAAAATTAGGTTTAGGGTTAGTGTGAGGCTTAGGGTGAGGGTTAGGATGAGGGTGAGGGTTAGGGATAGGGTTAGGTTGAGAGTTAGGGTTAAGGTGATGGTTAGGGTTAGTATGAGGGTTAGTGTTAGGATTAGGGTTAGTTTTAGGGTAAGGGTAAGTGTTAGGGTGAGGGTTAGGTTTAGGGTGAGGGTTATGGTTATTGTTAGGGTTAGAGTTAGGATTAGTGTTATTGTTATGGTTAGGGTTATGGTTACTGTTACTGTGAGGGTGAGGGTGAGGGTTAGGGTTTGGGTGAGGGTGAGTGTGAGGATTAGGGTTAGGGTTAGGCTTAGTATTAGGCTGAGGGTGAGCGTTAGGGTGAGGGTTACGGTTAGGTTGAGGGTGAGGTTTAGGGTTAGAGTTAGTGTTAGTGTTAGCATTAGTGTGAGGTTTAGTGTTAGGTTTAGGCTGTGGGTGAGGTTTAGGGTTAGGGTGATGCTTAGGTTTACGGTTAGGGTGAGGGTTAGGATGAGGGTTAGGGTTAGTGTGAGGTTTAGGGTGAGGGTGACAGTAAGGGTAAAGTTGAGGGTTAGGCTGAGAGTGAGGATTAGGGTAAATGTGAGGATTGGGTTAGGGTGAAGGTGAGTGTTAGGGTTAGGGTGAGGGTGTGATTAGGTTGAGGATTAGTTTTAGGGTTAGTGTGAGGTTTAGCCTGAGGATGAGGTTTAAGGTTAGGGTGAGGGCTAGTGTGAGGGTGAGTGTTAGGGTTAGGGTTAGGGTCAGTGTTAGGGTTAGCGTGATGGTTAGGATTAGTGTGAGGGTTAATGTTAGGGTTAGTGTTAGTGTTAGGGTGACAGTAAGTGTTAGGGTGAAGGTTAGGGTTAGGGTTAGGCTTAGTGTTAGTCTGAGGGTGAGGGTCAGGTTGAGGGTTACTGTAAGGGTGATGGTTTAGGTTACGGTTAGGATGAGGGTTAGGATGAGGGTTTGGTTTAGGGTGAGGTTTAGGGTGAATGTGACAGCAAGTGTAAAGTTGAGGGTTAGGGTTAGGGTGAGGTTTATGGTTAGTGTTAGGTTTAGGGTTATTGTTATGGTTATGGTTATGTTTACTGTTACGGTGAGGGTGAGGGTGAATTTTAGGGTTAGGGTTAGGTTGAGGTTTAGGTTTAGGGTTAGGGTTAGAGTTAGGGTTAGGGTGAGGGTGCGGTTTAGGTTTAGAGTTAGGGTTAGGATGAGGGTTAGGGTGAGGGTTAGGGTTAGGGTTAGGGTTAGTGTTAGGATTAGGGTTAGGGTGAGGGTGTGTCTGAGGGTTAGGGTTAGGGTGTGTGTGAGGGTTAGGTTTCGGGTTAAGCTTAGGCTTAGGGTTAGGCTGAGGGTGAGGGTGAGGGTGAAATTTAGGGTTATGGTTACTGTGAAGTTGAGGGTTATTGTTCGTGTGAGGGTTAGGACTAAGGTTAGGTTTAGGGTTATTGTTAGTGTTATGGTTAAGGTTAAGTTTATAGTGAGGATGAGACTGAGGGTAAGGGTTAGGTTTAGGATTAGGTTGTGGTTTAGGGTTAGGGTTAGGGTTACGGTTAGGGTGATGGCTTGGGTTAGGGTTAGGTTTACGGTGAGGGTGAGGGTTAGGGTTAGGGTTAGCGTTAGTGTTATTGTTAGGGTTAGGGTTAGAGTTACCGTGAGGGTGAGGATGAGGGTGAGGTTTAGGGTTAGGTTTAGAGTTAGGGTGAGCATAAGGTTTAGGGTTAGAGTTAGGTTTATGTGGAGGGTTAGGGTGAGGGCTAGGGTTATGGATAGTGTTAGGGTTAGGGTTAGGGTGAGGGATAGGTTGAGGTTTAGGGTTAGAGTTAGGGTTAGATTTAGGATTAGGGTTATGGTGAGGGTGATTGTGAGGTTTAGGGTTAGGTTTAGGATTAGGCTTAGTGTTAGGCTGAGGGTGAGGATGGGGATGAGGATTAGGTTTAGTGTGATGTTTAGGGTTGGGTTTAGGTTTATGGTTAGGATTAGTGTTAGGGTTAGGATTAGGGTTTGGGTGAGGGCTAGGGTGAGGGTGATGGTTAGGGTTAGGGTTATGCTTAGGCTTAGGTTTAGGCTGAGTCTGTGAGTGAGGGTTCTGTTTAGGGTGAGGGTTAGGGTGAGGGTGACATTAAGGTTAAAGGTGAAGGTTAGGCTGAGAGTGAGAATTAAATTAAGGGTGAGGTTTAGGATTAGGTTGAGGTTTAGGGTTAGGGTTAGGGTAAGGGTGAGGTTAAGATTGAGGATTAATTTAGGGTTCGGGTGAGGTTTAGGGTGAGGAAGAGGATTAGGGTTAGGGTGAGGGCTAGGTTGAGTGTGAGGGTTAGGGTTAGGGTGAGGTTTAGGGTTAGGATGATGGTTAGGGTTAGTGTGAGGATTAGTGTTAGGGTTAGGGTTAGTGTTAGGGTGAGGGTACGTGTTAGGATGAGGGTTAGGGTTAGATTGAGGGTTATGGTTAGAATGAGGGTTAGGCTTAGGTTTAGGGTTATTGTTAGGGTTAGGTTTAATGTTACCGTTTCGATGAGGGTGAGGGTTCTTGTTAGGGTTAGAGTTAGGGTGAGGTTTAGGGTTAGGATTAGGGTTAGAATTAGGGTTAGGGTTAGGGTTAGGGTTAGGTTTAAGTTGAGGGTTAGGGTTAGGATTAGGGTTAGGGTTTGTGTGAGTGTGTGGGTTAGGGTTAGGTTTAGGGTTAGGCTGAGGCTGAGGGTGAGGGTTAGTGTTAGGGTTAGGGTGAGGGCTAGGGTTAGGGTTAAGTTGAGGGTTAGGATGAGTGATAGGATTAGGATTACTCTTAGGGTGAGCACTTTGGTGATGCTTAGTGTGAGGGTTAGGGATAGGGATAGGATTAAGTTTAGGATTTGGGTTAGGTTGAGGGTGAGTGTGAGGTTTCGGGTTAGGGTTAGGGTTAGGATTAGGGTTAGGGTGAGGGCTAGGGTGAGGGTGAGGTTTAGGGTTAGGGTTAGGCTTAGGCTTAGGGCTAGGCTGAGGCTGAGGGTGAGGGTTAGGTTTAGAGTTAGGGTGATTCTTAGGGTTACAGTCAGGGTGAGGGTTAGGATGTGTTAGGGTTAGGGTGAGGGTTAGGGTGAGGATGACGGTAAGGGAAAAGTTGAAGGTTAGGCTGAGAGTGAGGATAATGGTAAGGGTGTGGGTTAGGGTTAGGTTGAGGGTTAGAGTTAGGGTTAGGTTGAGGGTGAGGTTAAGATTGAGGATTAGTTTTAGTGTTAGTTTGAGGTTTAGGCTAAGGATGAGGGTTAGGGTTAGGCTGAGTGCTGGGTGAGGGTGAGGTTTAGGGTTAGGGTGAGGTTTAGTGTTAGGGTGATGGTTAGGGTTAGTGTGAGGATTAGTTTTAGGGTTAGGGTAAGTGTTAGGGTGAGGTTAAGTGTTAGAGTGAGGGTTAGGTTTAGGGTGACGGTTATGGTTACAATGAGGGTTAGGGTTAGTTTTAGGGTTCTTGTTTGGTTTATGGTTAGGGTTACGGTTACTGTGAGTGTGAGGGTTAGGGTTAGGTTTATGGTGAGTTTTATGTTAAGGGTTAGGGTTAGAGTTAAGTTTAGGGTGAGGGTGAGGTTTAGGGTTAGATTTAGCGTTAGTGTTAGTGTTAAGGTTAGGGTGAGGTTTAGTGTAAGGTTTAGGTTTAGGCTGAAGCTTAGGTTTAGGCTTAGGCTTAGGCCGAGAGTGAGGGTGAATGTTAGGGTTAGGGTTAGGGTGAGGGTTAGGGTTAGATTTAGGGTGAGTGTTAGGATGAGGTATAGGGTTAGGTTTGGTTTAGGGTGAGTGCTAGGGTTAGGGTGAGGGTTAAGGTTAGCAGTATGGTGAGGTTTAGGCTTAGGGTAAGGGTTAGGGTTAGTGTGAGGGTTAGTGTTAGGGTTAGGGTTAGTGTTAGGGTGAGGGTAAGTTTTAGGGTGAGGGTGAGGGTGAGGGTGAGGGTTATAGTTAGGGTGAGGGTTAGGGTAAGTGTTATTGTTAATTTTAGGTTTAGGCTTATGTTGAGGGTGAGGACGAGGGTGAGGTTTAGGGTTAGGGTTAGGGTGAGGTTTAGGGTTAGGGTTAGTGTTAGGTTAGTGTTAGGGTGAGGGTTAATGTGAGGGTTAGGGTTAGAGTTAAGGTTATGGTTAGGATTAGGGTTATGGTGAGGTTGAGTGTCTGGGTTAGGTTTAGGTTTAGGGTTAGGCTTGGGATTAGGCTGAGGGTGAGGTTGAGGATGAGGGTTAGGGTTAGGGTGAGGGTTAGGGTTAGGGTTAGGCTGAGGTTTAGTTTTAGAGTTAGGATTAGAGTAAGGGTTAGGGTGAGGGTCAGTTTGCGGGTTAATGTTAAAATTAGGGTGTGGGTGAGGTTTAGGGTTAGGGTGATGCTTAGGGTTACGGTCAGGGTGAAGGTTAGGATGTGGGTTAGGTTTAGTGTGAGGGTTAGAGTGAGGGTGACAGTAAGGGTAAAGTTGAGGGTTAGGCTGAGAGTAAGGATTAAGTTAAATGCGAGGTTTAGGGATAGGGTGAGGGTTAGGGTTAGGGTTAGAGTGTGGGTGTGGTTTAGATTGAGGATTAATTTTAGGGTTAATGTGAGGTTTAGGGTGAGGATGTGGGTTAAGGTTAGGGTGAGGGCTAGGGTGAGGGTGAGGTTTAGAATTACGGTTAGGGTGAGTGTGAGGATTAGGGTGAGTGATAGGGTTAGCACTTGGTTTAGGCTGAGGGTGTGGGTGAGGGTCAGGGTTAGGGTTAGGTAGAGGGTTAGGGTTAGTGGTATGATGAGGTTTAGTGTTAGGGTTAGGGTTAGGGTGAGGGTGAGGTCTAGGGATAGAGTTGGGCTTATGGTGAGGGTTAGGGTTAGGGTGAGGGTTAGGTTTAGGATTAGGGTTAGGGTGATGGCTAGGGTGAGGGTGAGGTTTAGTGTTAGGGTTAGGGTGAGGGTGAGGTTGAGTGTTAGAGTTAGGCTTACGGTTAGGGGTAGGGTTAGGGTTAGTGTTAGGGTTAGGTTTAGGGTGAGTGATAGGTTTAGGTTGAGGGTTATGGTTATGGTTAGTCTTAGGATTAGGGTTATGGTGAGGGTGAGGGTGTGGGTTAATGTTAGGTTTAGTGTTAGGCTTAGGGTTAGGTTGAGGTTGAGGTTGAGGCTGAGGGTTAGGTTTAGCGTGAGTGTTTGTGTTACAGTGAGGGTTATGTTTAGGGTGACGGTTACGGTTAGGTTTAGGGTTAGGTTCAGGGCTACATTGAGGGTGAGGTTTAGGATTAGGGTTAGGGTGAGGTTTAGGGTGAGGGTGAGGTTAAGAGTTAGGGTTAGGCTGAGATTTAGGGTTATAGTTAGGGTTAGGGTTAGGGCGAGTGTGAGGATTAGGGTTAGAATTAGGGTTATGATGAGGGTTAGGGTGAGGTTTAGGGTTAGAGTTAGGGTTAGTGGGAGGGTTAGGGTGAGTGTTAGATTTAGGGTGAGGGCTAGGTTGAGGGTGAGGGTTAGGGTTAGTGTTAGGCTTAGGCTTATGTTTAGGCTGAGGGTGAGGTTGAGGTTGAGATTTAGGGTTAAGGTGATGGCTAATGTTACGGTTAGGTTGAAGGTTAGCATGAGGTTTAGGGATAGGGTGAGTGTTAGGCTGAGGGTGATGGTAAGGGTAAAGTTGAGGGTTAGGCTGAGGGTCAGGGTAAAGATAAGGGTGAGGGTTAGGGTTAGGGTGAGGGTTAGGGTAAGGGTGAGGGTTAGGGGTTAGGGTGAGGGTGAGGGTTAGATTGAGGATTAGAGTTAGGGTTAGTTTGAGGTTTAGGGTGAGGATGAGGGTGAGCATTTGGGTGAGGGTTAGGGTTAGAATTATGGTTAGGATGAGGGCTACGGTGAGGGTGAAAGTCAGGGTTAGGTTAGGGTTAGGGTTAGTTTTAGGGTTAGGGTGAGGGTTAGGGTTAGTGTGAGGGTTAGTGTTAGGGTTAGGTTTAGTGTTAGGGTGAGGGTAAGTGTTAGCGTGAGGGTTAGGGTTAGGGTGAGGGTTATAGTTAGGGTGAGGGTTAGTGTTAGTGTTATTGTTATTGTTATGATTAGGATTACATTGAGGGTAAGTGTGAAGGTTAGGGTTAGAGTTAGGGTGAAGTTTGGGTTTAGGATTGGGGTAGAGTTAGGGTTAGGGTGAGGGTGAGTTTTAGGGTTAGAGTTAGGCTTAGGGTGAGGGTTAGTGTTAGGATTAGGGTTAGGGTTAGTGCTAGGTTAGAGTTAGGGTGCGGGTTAGTGTGAGGGTTTTAGGGTTAGAGGGAGGGTTAGGGTTAGGCTGATTCTGAGGTTGAGGGTGAGGGTTAAGGTTAGGTGAGGGTTAGGTTTAGGGTTAGGATGAGGGTTAGGTTGAGGGTTAGGGTTAGGATTAGGTTTAGGTTGAGGTTGAGTGTGAGGGTTAGGGTTAGTGTTAGGGTTAGGGTGAGGGTTAGTGTGAGGGTTAGTGTTAAAATTATGGTGTGGGTGAGAGTTAGCGTTAGGTGAGGCTTAGGGTTACTGTCAGGGAGAGGTTTAGCATGACGGTGAGATTTAGTGTGAGGGTTAGGGTGAGTGTGACAGTAATGGTACAGTTGAGGGTTAGGCTGAGAGTGAGGATTACGGTAAATGTGAGTGTTAGGGTTAGGGTTAGGGAGAAGGTTAGGTTTAGTGGTAGGGTGAGGGAGAGGGTAAGATTGAGGATTAGATTTAGGGTGAGTTTTAGGGTGAGGATGAGGGTTAGGGTTAGGGTTATTGTTAGTGTTATGGTTACAGTTATGTTTGCAGTGAGGGTGAGGCTGAGGGTGATGTTTATTTTTAGGTTTAGATTCAAGGTTATGGATAGGGTTAGTATTATTTAGAGGGATAGGGTTAGATTTACAGTGAGGGTGAGGGTGAGGGTTAGGGTTAGGGTGAGGTTTACGGTGAGGTTTAGGGTTAGGTTTAGGTTGAAGGTGAGGTTGAGAGTTAGAATTAGGTTGATGGGGAGGGTTAGGGTGAGAGGTAGGGTTAGGGTTAGTGTTAGGGTGAGTTTTAGGGTGAGGATGAGGGTTAGGGTTAGGGTTATTGTTAGTGTTATGGTTACAGTTATGTTTGCAGTGAGGGTGAGGCTGAGGGTGAGGTTTATTTTTAGGTTTAGATTCAAGGTTAGGGATAGGGTTAGTATTATTTAGAGGGATAGGGTTAGATTTACAGTGAGGGTGAGGGTGAGGTTTAGGGTTAGCGTGAGGTTTACGGTGAGGTTTAGGGTTAGGGTTAGGTTGAAGGTGAGGTTGAGAGTTAGAATTAGGTTGATGGGGAGGGTTAGGGTGAGAGGTAGGGTTAGGGTTAGTGTTAGTCTTAGGGTGAGGGTGAGGGTTAGGTTGAGGTTTTGGGATATTCTTAGGGTTAGGATTAGGGTTAGGGTGAGGTTGAGTGTGAGGATTAGGTTTAGGCTTAGGCTTAGGGTTACGTTGAGGGTGAAGGTAGGTGTGAGGGTTATGGTTAGGGTGAGTGTGAGGATTAGGATTAGGGTGAGGGTTAGGATTTGGGTTAGGATTATGGTGAGGGTGAGGGTTAGGGTTAGGGTGAGGGTTAGGGTTAGGTTTAGGATTAGGGTGAGGGTGAGGTTTAGGATTAGGGTTAGGGTTTTTGTTAGTGTTATGGTTAAGGTTACCTTTGCAGTGATGGTGAGGCTGAGGGTGAGGGTTAGGGTTAGGATTAGGGTTAGGGTTAGGTTTAGGGTTAGTATTAGTGATTTTTTTAAGGTTAGGGTTAGAGTTATGGTGAAGGTGAGGGTGAGGGTGAGGGTGAGGGTGAGGGTTAGGGTTAGGTTTAGGGTGAGGTTTAGGGTTAAGGTGACGATTAGGGTTAGGGTGAGGGTGAGGTTTAGGGTTAGATTTAGGGTTATGGCGAGGGTTAGAGTGAGGGTTAGGGTTAGGGTTAGGTTTAGGATTAGGGTTATGGTGAGGGTGAGTGTGAGGGTTAGTGTTAGGCTTATTCTTAGGGTTAGTCTGAGGATGAGGGTGGGGTTGAGGATGAGGGTTCGGATCATGGTTAGGGTTAGGATTAGGGTGATTGTTAAGATGAGGCTTAGGGTTAGGATTAGGGTTAGGGTGAAGGCTAGGGTGAGGGTGAGGGTTAGGGTTAGGATTAGGCTTAGGCTTAGGTTTAGGCTGAGGGTGAGTTTGAGGGTGAGGGTTAAGTTTAGGGTAATGGTTAGGGTTACCGTTAGGTTGAAGGTTAGCATGAGGTTTATGGATAGGGTGAGGCTTAGAGTGAGGGTGATGGTAAGGGTAAAGCTGAGGGTTAGGCTGAGGGTGAGAATTAAGATAAGGTTGAGGGTTAGTGTTAGGGTGAGTGTTAGGGTAAGGGTGAGGGTTTGTGGTTATGGTGAGGTTGAGGGTTAGATTGAGGATTAGGTTTAGGTTTAGTGTGAGGTTTAGGGTGAGGATGAGGGTTAGGGTTAGGGTGAGGGTTAGGGTTAGAATTAGGTTTCGGGTGAGGGCTAGGGTGAGGGTGAGGATTACTGTTAGTTTTAGGGTTAGGGTGAGTTTTAGGGTTAGGATGAGGGTTAGTGTTAGTGTGAGAGTTAGTGTTAGGGTTAGGGTTAGTGTTAGGGTGAGAGTAAGTGTTAGGGTGAGGGTTAGGGTTAGGGTGAGGGTTACAATTAGGGTGAGGGTTAGGGTTAGGGTTATAGTTATTGTTAGGTTTAGGGTTACATTGACGGTGAGGGTGAGGGTGAGGGTTAGGTTTAGGGTGAGATTTAGGGTTACGATTCGGATTAGAGTTAGGGTTAGGGTGAGTGTTAGTGTGAGGGTTAGGTTTAAGGTTAGTGTTACGTTAGGGTTAGGGTGAGGTTTAGTGCGAGGGTTAGGGTTAGAGTGATAGTTAGGGTTAGTATTAGGGTTAGGGTGAGGGTGAGTGTGTGGGTTAGGGTTAGGTTTAGTGTTAGGCTTAGGTTTAGGCTGAGGGTGTGGTTGAGGGTGAGGGTTAGGGTTATGTTGAGGGTTTGAGTTAGGGTTAGATTGACTGTTAGGAAGAGGGTTAGGGTTAGGAATGGGGTTAGGTTGAGCGCTGGTGTGACGGTTAGTGTGTTAGGGTTATGATAGGGTTAGGTTGAGGGTGAGTGTGAGGGTTATGGGTAGGGCTAGGGTTAGGTTTAGGGTTAGTGTTAGGGTTAGGGTTTGGTTTAGGGGAAGCGTGAGGGTGATTATTAGTGTTAGTGTTAGGGTTAGGGTTAGGCTAAGGGTGAGGGTGGGGGTGAGGATTAGGGTTAGGTTGATGGTTAGGGTTACTGTTAGTGTTATTGTTAGGGTTAGGGTTAGAGTGAAGGTGAAGATGAGGGTGAGGGTGCGGGTGAGGATTAGGGTTAGGGTTAGGTTAGGTTTACGGTTAGGGTTAGAGGTAGGGTTAGGGAAAGGGTGAGGTTTACGGTTAGATTTAGGCTTAGGGTGAGGGTTAGTGTTAGGATTAGGGTTAGGATTAGTGTTAGGATTGGGTTAGGCTGAGGGTTAGTGTGAGGGTTATGGTTAGAGTTAGGGTTAGGGTTAGGATTTGGGTTAGGGTGAGGTTTAGTGTGTGGGTTAGCGTTAATTTTAGGGTTAGGGTTAGGCTTAGCGTTAGGCTGAGGGTGAGGTTGAGTGTGACGGGTGGGGTTAGGGTGAGCGTTAGGATTAGGGTTAGTGTGAGAGTTAGGATGAGGGTTAGGG
Organism: Dipodomys merriami; assembly: GCF_024711535.1. Lineage (NCBI taxonomy): Eukaryota > Metazoa > Chordata > Mammalia > Rodentia > Heteromyidae > Dipodomys > Dipodomys merriami. The sequence continues at coordinate 1,261,309 of NW_027203348.1, forward strand.
TTAGTATTAGGATTAGTGTGAGGGCTAGGGTGAGGGTGCCGTTTACTGTTAGGGTTAGGGTGAGGTGTAGGGTTAGGGTTAGGGTGAGCGTGAGGTTTAGTGTTACAGTTTGTGTTAGGGTGAGGGTTAGGCTTTGGGTTAGTGTTAGGGTTAGGGTTAGGGTGAAGGTTATGGTTATGGTTAGGATTGGGATTATGGTTAGGGTGAGGGTGAGTGTGAGGGTTAGGGTAAGCGTTATGCTAAGGGTTTGGTTGAGGGTGAGGGTTAGGTTTAGAGTGAGGGTGAGTGTGAGGGTTAGGGTTAGTGTTAGGGTTAGGGTGGGGGTTAGTGTGAGGGTTAGTCTTAATGTTAGGGTGCGGTTGAGGTTTAGGGTTAGGGTGGCGCTTAGGGTTACGTTCAGGGAGAGGGTTAGCATGAGGGTGACAGTTAGTGTGAGGGTTAGTGTGAGGGAGACAGAAAGGGTAAAGTTGAGGGTTAGGAAGAGAGTGAGGATTACGGTAAAAGTGAGGGTTAGGGTTAGGGTTAGGTTGAGGGTTAGCTTTAGGGGTAGGGTGAGTGTGAGGGTAAGATTGAGGATTAGTGTTAGGGTGAGGTTTAGGGTGAGGATGAGGGTTAGGGTTAGGGTTAGGGTTATTGTTAGTTTTATGGTTATAGTTCAGTTTGCAGTGAGGGTGAGGCTGAGGGTGAGGTTTATGGTTAGGGTTAGGTTTAGGGTTAGAGTTAGGGTGAGGGTGAGTGTGAGGGTTAGGGTTAGTCTTAAGGTTAGGGTGAGGGTTAGTGTGAGGTTTAGTTAGGGTGTGGGTGACGGTTAGGGTTAGGGTGATGCTTAGGGTTACGGTCAGGGAGAGGGTTAGCATGAGGATGAGAGTTACTGTGAGGGTTAGGGTGAGGGTGACAGTAAGGGAAAAGTTGAGGGTTAGGCTGAGAGTGAGAATTATGGTATATTTGAGGGTTAAGGTTAGGGTTAGTGTGAGGGTTAGCGTTAGGGGTAGGGTGAGGGCGAGTGTAAGATTGAGGATTAGTGTTAGTGTGAGGTTTAGGGTGAGGATGAGGGTTAGGGTTAGGGTTAGAGTTATTGTTAGTGTTATGGTTACAGTTAAGTTTGCAGTGAGGTTGAAGATGAGGGTGTGGTTTATGGTTAGGGTTAGGTTTAGGTTTAGGGTTAGTATTATTTTTAGTTTTAGTTTTAGATTTACAGTGAGGGTGAGGGTGAGGGTTAGGGTTAGGGTGAGGTTTATGGTGAGGTTTATGTTTAGGGTTACGTTGAGGTTGAGGTTTAGAGTTAGAATTAGGTTTATGGGGAGGGTTAGGGTGAGAGGTAGGGTTAGGGTTAGTGTTAGTCTTAGGGTGAGGGTGAGGGTTAGGTTGAGGTTTAGGGATAGACTTAGGTTTAGGATTAGTGTTAGGGTAAGGTTGAGTGTGAGGGTTAGGTTTAGGCTTAGGCTTATGATTAGGTTGGGGGTGAAGGTAGGTGTGAGGGTTATGGTTACGGTGAGGGTGAGGATTAGGGTTAGGGTGAGGGTTAGGATTTAGGATAGGATTAAGGTGAGGGTGATGGTTAGGGTTAGGGTGAGGGTTAGGGTTAGGATTAGGATTAGGGTGAGGGTGAGGTTTAGGATTAGGGTTAGGGTTTTTGTTAGTGTTATGGTTAAGGTTACCTTTGCAGTGATGGTGAGGCTGAGGGTGAGGTTTAGGGTTAGGATTAGAGGGAGGGTTAGGTTTTGGGTTAGTATTAGTGTTTTTGTTAAGGTTAGGGTTAGAGTTATGGTGAGGGTGATAGTGACGTTTAGGGTTAGGGTTAGGGTGAGTTTTAGGGTTAAGGTGAGGATTAGGGTTAGGGTGAGGGTGAGGTTTTGGGTTAGAGTGAGGGTTAGGGGGAGGGTTAGGGTGAGGGTTAGGGTTAGGGTTAGGGTTAGGTTTAGGATTAGGTTTAGGGTGAGGGTGAGTGTGAGAGTTAGGCTTAGGCTTAGGCTTAGGCTTAGGGTTAGACTGAGGATGAGGGTGGGGTTGAGGATTATGGTTCGGGTGATGGTAAGGGATAGGATTTGGGTGAGCGTTAGGATGAGGGTTAGGGTTATTATTAGGGTTAGGCTGAGGGCTATGGTGAGGGTGAGGGTTAGGTTTAGGTTTAGGCTTAGGCTTAAGGTTAGGCTGAGGGTGAGGGTTAAGTTTAGGGTGATGGTTAAGGTTACGGTTAGGTTGAAGGTTAGCATGATGTTTAGGGATAGCGTGAGGGATAGAGTGAGGGTGATGGTAAGGGTAAAGCTGAGGGTTAGGCTGAGGGTGAGAATTAAGATAACAGTGAGGGCTAGGGTTAGGGTGAGGGTTAGGGTAAGGGTGAGGGTGAGGGTTAAATTGAGGATTAGGGTTAGGTTTAGTGTGAGGTTTAGGGTTAGGATGAGGGTTAGGGTTAGGGTGAGGGTTAGGGTTAGGTTTAGTGTTATTGTTAGGGTTAGGGTTAGTGTTAAGGTGAGGGTGAGGTTGCGGCTCCGGGTTAGGGTTAGGGTGAGGTTTAGAGTTAGGGTTGGAGATAGGGTTAGGTTGAGGGTGATGTTTAGGGTTAGAGTTCAGGTTAGTGTTAGGGTTGGGCTTAGGGTTAGGCTGAGGGTGAGAGAGGTGGTGAGGATTAGGGTTGGGCTTAGGTTTAGGGTTAGATTTAGGGTTAGGGTTAGGTTAGGGATTAGGGTTAGGGTGAAGGTGAGGGTGAGTGTTAGAGTTAGGGTTAGGCTTAGGCTGAGGGTGAGGGTGGGGTTGAGGATTAGTTTTCGGGTGATGGTTAGGTTTAGGATTAGAGTGAGGTTTAGGATGAGGGTTAGGGTTAGGATTAGGCTTAGGGTGAGGGCTAGGGTGAGAGTGAGGTTTAGGGTTAGGGTTAGGGGGAGGTTTAGGTTTAAGGTTCCGGTTAGGGTTAGTGTGAGTGTTAGTGTTAGGTTTATGTTTAGTGTTAGTGTTAGGGGGAGGGTTAGGATCAGGGTTAGGGTTAGAGTTAGTGTTAGTGTTAGGGTTAGGGTGATGGTTAGTGTTACAGTTAGCTTGAAGGTTAGGATGAGGTTTAGGAATAGCGTGAGTGTTAGGGTAAGGGTGATGGTAAGGGTAAATTTGAGGGTTAGGCTGAGGGTGAGGGTTAGGATAAATGTGAGGGTTATGGTTAGGGTGAGGGTTAGGGTAAGGGTGAGGGTTAGGGATTAGGGTGAGGCTGAGGGTTAGATTGAGGATTAGGGTTAGGATTACTGTGTGGTTTAGGGTGAGGATGAGGGTTAGGGTTAGGTGAGTGTAAGTGTTAGAATTAGTGTTAGGGTGAGGACTAGGGCGAAGGTGAGGGTTATGGTTAGGGGTAGGGTGAGGTTTAGGCTTAGGGTGAGGGTTAGGGGTAGGGTGAGGGTTAGTTTTAGGGTTAGGGTTAGTGTTAGGGTGAGGGTAAGTGTTAGGGAGAGGGTTAGGGTTAGGTTGAGGGTTATAGTTAGGGTGAGGTTAAGGGTTAGGGTTAGGGTTATTGTTAATTTTAGTTTTAGGGTTATGTTGAGGATGAGGGTGAGGGTGAGGGTTAGGTTTAGGGTTAGGGTGAGGTTTAGGGTTAGATTTAGGCTTAGGGTGAGGGAAAGTGTTAGGGTTAATGTTAGGATTAATGTTAGGTTAGGGTTAGGGTTAGGGTTAGGGTGTGGTTGAGTGTGTGGGTTAGGGTTAGGTTTAGGGTTAGGCTTCGGGTTAGGCTGAGGGTGAGGTTGAGGGTGATGGTTATGGTTAGTTTGAGGGTTAGGATTAGGGTTAATGTGAGTGTTATTGTGAGCGTGAGTTTTAGTGTTAGGTTTAGGGTGAGGTTTAGGGTTAGGGTTAGTGTGAGTGTGAGATTTAGTGTTAGAGTTAGGGTTAGGTTGAGGGTTAGGATTAAGGTTCGTGTTAGTGTTAGGGTTAGGGTGAGTGTTAGGGTTAGGGTGAGTGTTATGATGATGGTTAGGATTAGGATTAGGGTAGGGTTAGGGTGAGTGTGAGGGTTAAGGTAAGGGTTAGGCTTAGGGTTAGCCTGAGGGTGAGGGTGAGCGTGAGGGTTAGGGTTAGGGTGAGGGTTAGCTTTAGGGTAAGGGTGAGGTTTAGGGTTAGGGGTATGATGAGTTTTAGTGTTAGGGTTACAGTTAGGGTGAGGGTGAGGTCCAGGGGTAGAGTTGGGCTTAGGCTGAGGGTTAGGCTGAGGGTTAGGGTTAGGGTGAGGTTTAGGGGGGCGGTGAAAGTAAGGGTAAACTTTAGGGTTAGGCTAAGGGTGAGAGTTACTGTAAGGGTTTGGGTTAGGGTTAGGGTGAGGGTTAGGGGTAGGGGTAGGGTGAGGGTGAGGGTAAGATTGAGGATTAGTGTTAGGGTGAGGTTTAGGATAAGGATGAGGATTTGGGTTAGGGTTATTGTTAGTGCTATGGTTACAGTTAAGTTTGCAGTGAGGGTGAGGCTGAGGTTGAGGTTCATGATGAGGGTTAGATTTAGGGTTAGGGTTAGGGTTAGTATTATTTTTAGGGTTAGGGTTAGATTTACAGTGAGGGTGTGGGTGAGGGATAGGGTTAGGGTGAGGTTTACGGTGAGGTTTAGGGTTAGGGTTAGGTTGAGAGGGAGGTTTAGAGTTAGAATTAGGTTTATGGTGAGAGTTAGGGTGAGAGGTAGGGTTAGGGTTAGTGTTAGTTTAGGGTGAGGGTGAGAGTTAGGTTGAGGTTTAGGGATAGGCTTAGGGTTAGGATTAGGGTTAGGTTGGGAGTGAGTGAGGGTTAGGTTTAGGCTTAGGCTTAGATTTAGGTTGAGGGTGAATGTAGGTGTGAGGATTATGGTTACAGTGAGGGTGAGGATTAGGGTTAGGGTGAGGGTTAGGATTTGGTTTAGGATTAAGGTGAGGGTGAGGGTTAGGGTTAGGATTAGGATTAGGGTGAGGGTAAGTGTGAGGGTTAGGGTGAGGGTTAGTGTTAGGTTAGGGTTAGGGTGAGTGTGTGGGTTAGGTTTAGGTTTAGTGTTAGGCTGAGAGTGAGGGTGAGGGTGAGGTTTAGGGTTAGGATGAGGGATAGGATTATGGTTATGGTGAGGGTTAGGATGAGGGTTAGGTTTAGGATTAGGTTTAGGCTTATGGCTAGGGTGAGGGTGAGGTTTAGGGTTAGGGTTAGGGTGAGGTTTAGTGTTAGGGTTAGGGTGAGGGTGAGGTTGAGTGTTAGAGTTAGGGTTAGGGTGAGGGTTAGGGATCGATTATTGTTAAATTTAGGGTTTGGGTGAGTGATAGGGTTAGGGTGAGGGTTATGGTTATGATTAGGATTAGGGTTAGGGTTAGGGTGAGTATGTGGGTTAAGGTTAGGTTTAGTGTTAGGCTTAGGGTTAGGCTGAGGGTGAGGTTGAGGCTGAAGTTTAGGTTTAGTGTGAGTGTTTGTTTTACGGTGAGGGTTATGTTTAGGGTGAGGGTTACGGTTAGGTTTAGGATTAGGTTGAGGGCTTCGTTGAGGTTGAGGTTTAGGGTTAGGGTTAGGGTGAGGTTTAGGGTGAGGGTGAGGTTAGGGTTAGGGTTAGGCTGATGTTTAGGGTTACAGTTTGGGTTAGGGTTAGGGCGAGTGTGAGGTTTAGGGTTAGAGTTAATGTTAGGGTGAGGGTTAGAGTGAGGTTTAGGGTTAGAGTTAGGGTTAGAGGGAGGGTTAGGATGAGGGTTAGGTTTAGGGTGAGGGCTAGGTTGAGGGTGAGGTTGAGGGTAAGGGTTAAGGTAAGGGTAATGGTTAGGGTTACGGTTAAGTTGAAGATTAGCATGAGGTTTAAGGATAGGGTGAGGGTTAGAGTGAGGGTGATGGGAAGGGTAAAGTTGAGGGTTAGGCTGACTGTGAGAATTAAGATAAGGGTGAGGGTTAGGGTGAGGGTGAGGTTTAGGGTAAGGGTGTGGGTTAGGGGTTTTGGTGAGGGTGAGGGTTAGATAGAGGATTAGGGTTAGGTTTAGTGTGAGGTTTAGGGTCAGGATAAGTGTTAGGGTTAGTGTGAGGGTTAGGTTTAGAATTAGATTTATGGTGAGGGCTAGGGTGAGGGTGAGGGTTAATGTTAGTGTTAGGTTTAGGATGAGTTTTAGGGTTAGGGTGAGGGTTACGGTTAGTGTGAGGGATATTGTTAGGGTTAGGGTTAGGGTTAGGGTGAGGGTAAGTGTTAGGTTTAGGGTTAGGGTTAGGTTGAGGGTTATAGTTAGGGTGAGGGTTAGGGTTAAGGTTATTGTTATTGTTAGGTTTAGAGTTAGGTTGAGGGTGAGGGTGAGGGTGAGGGTTAGGTTTAGGGTTAGGATTAGGGTGAGATTTAGGTTTAGGATTAGTGTTAGAGTTAGGGTTAGGGTGAGGGTGAGGTTTAGGGTTAGCGTTATGCTTCGGGTGAGTGTTAGTGTGAGGGTTAGGGTTAGGGTAAGTGTTAGGTTAGTGTTTGGGTGAGAGTTAGGTTTAGAGTGATAATTAGGGGTAGTATTGGGTTAGGGTGAGGTTGAGTGTGTGGGTTAGGCTTAGGTTTATTGTTAGGCTTAGGGTTAGGCTGAGGGTGAGGTTGAGGGTGCGGGTTATGGTTAGGATGAGGGTTAGAGTTAGGGTTAGATTGAGGGTTAGGATGAGGGTTAGTGTTAGGATTAGTGTTAGGTTGAGCGCTGAGGTGATGGTTAGTGTGAGGGTTAGGGTTAGGGATAGGGTTAGGTTTTTTTTTTTAATTTTATTTTATTTTATTTGAGAACATACTGTACAGAGGGGCTACAATTACATGGGCAGGATAATGCATACATTTCTTACCAAGCATTGCAGCCTCCTCCTTTGTTTACCCTTCATAGGTTTTGGGTGAGTGTGAGGGTTAGGCTTAGTGTTAGGGTTAGGATTCGGGTTAGGGTTAAGGTTAGGGTTAGGGTTTGGTTTAGAGTGAGGTTGAGAATGAGGATTAGGGTTAGTGTGAGGGTTAGGTTTAGGGTTAGTCTAAGCGTGAGGGTGGGGTGAGCATTAGGGTTAGGGTGATGGTTAGGTTTAGGGTTAGTGTTATTGTTAGGGTTAGGGTTAGATTTAAGGTGAGGGTGAGGGTGATGGTGAGGGTGAATTTTAGGGTTAGGGTTAGGTGAGGATTAGGATTAGTGTTAGAGATAGGGTTAGGGTGAGGGTGAGGTTTAGTGTTAGAGTTAGGATTAGTGTTAGGGTTACGCTTACCGTTAGGCTGAGGGTGAGGGTGGGGGTAAGGATTAGGGTTAGCGTTAGGGTTAGTGTTAGAGATCAGGTTAGGGTTAGGGTTAGGGTTATTGTTAGTGTTATGGTTAGGTTTAGTTTGTAGTGAGGGTGAGGCTGAGGGTGAGGATTATGTTTAGGTTTAGGTTTAGGATTAGGGTTAGTGTTAGTGTTATTTTTAGGGTTAGGGTTAGAGTTATGGTGAGGATGAGGGTGAAGGTTAGGGTTAGGGTTAGTTTGGGTGTGAGGTTTAGGGTTTGAGTGAGGGTTAGTGGGAGGGTTAGGGTGAGGGTTAGGTTTAGGGTTAGTGTTAGTCTTAGGGTGAGAGTGAGGGTTAGCTTGAGGTTCAGGGATAAAGTTAGGGATAGGATTAGGGTTAGGATGAGGGTGAATGTGAGCGTTAGGGTTAGGGTTAGGCTTAGGCTTAGGTTTATGATTATGGTGAGGGTGAGTGTTAGGCTTAGGATTAGGGTGAGGTTTAGAGTTAGGTTAAGGGTTAGGGTTAGTGTGAGTGTTAGTGTTAGGGTTAGGTTTAGTGTTAGGGTTAGGGGGAGGGTTAGGGTCAGGGATAGGGTTAGGGTTAGTGTGAGGGTTAGGGTTAGGGTGAGGGTTTAGTTGAGGTTTAGGGTTAGGGTTGGGTTAGGTTTAGGATTAGGGTTAGGATGAGGGTATTTGTGAGTGTTAGGGTTAGGTTTAGGCTTAGGCTGAGGGTGAGGGTGAGGGTGAGGCTTAGAGTTTGGGTGATGGTTAGGGTTAGGATGAGGGTGAGGGTTAGGATGAGGGTTAGGGTTAGGATTAGGGTTTAGGTGAAGGCTAGTGTGAGGGTGAGGGTTAGGTTTAGCGTTAGGGTGAAGTTTAGGCTTAGGGTGAGTGTCAGGGTTAGTGTGATTGTTAGTGTTAGGTTTAAGTTTATTGTTAGGGTTAGGGGTAGGATTAGGGTCAGGGTTAGGTTTAGGGTTAGTGTTAGGATAAGGGTTAGGGTGATGGTTGGGGTTATGGTTAGCTTGAAGGTTAGGATGAGGTTTAGGGATAGGGTAAGGATTAGGGTGAGGGTGATGGTAAGGTTGAAGTTGAGGGTTAGGCTGAGGGTGAGGGTTAAGATAAGGGTGAGGGTTACGGTTAGGGTGAGTGTGAAGGTAAGGGTGAGGGTTAGGGGTTATGGTGAAGTTGAGGGTTAGATTGAGGATTAGGGTTAGGGTTAGTGTGTGGTTTAGGGTGAGGATGAGTGTTAGGGTTAGGTGAGGGTAAGTGTTAGAAATAGGGTTAGGGTGAGGGCTAGGGTCAGGGTGAGGTTTAGGATTAGTGTTAGGGTTAGGGTGAGGTTGAGGCTTAGCGTAAGTGTTAGGGTTAGTGTGAGGGTTAGTGTTAGGGTGAGGGTTAGTGTTAGGTTGAGTGTTAGGGTTAGGGTGAGGGTTATAGTTAGGGTGAGGGTTAGGTTTAGGATTAGGGTTTTAGTTAATTTTAGGTTTAGGGTTATGTTGAGGGTGAGGGTGAAGGTTAGGGTTTGGGTTAAGGTTAGGTTAGGGTTAAGGTGAGTGTGTGGGTTAGGATTAGGTTTAGGGTTAGGCTTAGTTTTTGGCTAAGAGTGAGGTTGAGGGTGAGGGTTAGGGTTAGGGTGACGGTAAGGATTTTGGTGAGGGTGAGGGTTAGGATGAGGGTTAGGGTTAGGATTAGGGTTAGAGTGATGGCTAGGGTGAGGGTGAGGTTTAGGGTTAGGGTTAGGATGAGGTTTAGTGTTAGGGTTAGTGTGAGGGTGAGGTTGAGTGTTAGAGTTAGGTTTAGGGAGAGGGTTAGGGATCTGGTTAGTGTTAGGGTTAGGGTTAGGGTGAGTGATAGGGTTAGGGTGAGGGTTATGGTTATGGTTAGGATTAGGATTAGGGTTAGGGTGAGGGTGAGTGTGTGGGTTAAGGTTAGGTTTAGTGTTAGGCTTAGGGTTAGGCTGAGGGTGAGGTTGAGCCTGAGGGTTAGGTTTAGTATGAGTGTTTGGGTTACAGTGAGGGTTAAGTTTATGGTGACAGTTACGGTTAGGTTTAGGGTTAGGTTGAGGGCTACGTTGAGGGTGAGGATTAGGGTTAGCTTTAGGGTGAAGTTTATGGTGAGGGCGAGGTTTAGGGTTAGTGTTAGGCTGAGGTTTAGGGTTATAGTTAGGGTTAGGGTTAGGGCGAGTGTGAGGTTTAGGGTTAGAGTTAGGGTTAGGGTGAGGATTAGGGTGTGGTTTAGGGTTAGAGTTAGGGTTAGGGGGAGGGTTAGTTTTAGGATGAGGGCTAGGTTGAGGGTGAGGTTTAGGGTTAGTGTTAGGCTTAGGCTTATGTTTAGGCTGAGGGTGAGGTTGAGGGTGAGGGTTAGGGTTAGGGTGAGTTTAGGGGTACGGTTAGGTTGAAGGTTAGCATGAGGTTTAGGGATAGGGTGAGGGTTACGGTGAGGGTGATAGTAAGGGTAATGTTGAGGATTAGGCTGACGGTCAAGGTAAAGATAACGATGAGGGTTAGGGTTGTGGTGAGGGTTAGGGTAAGGTTGAGGGTTAGGGGTTGTGGTGAGGGTGAGGGTTAGATTGAGGATTACGGTTAGGTGTAGTGTGAGGTTTAGGGTGATTTTGAGGGTTAGGGTTAGGGTGAGGGTTAGGGTTAGAATTTGGGTTAGGATGAGAGCAAAGGTGAGGGTGAGGGTTAGGATTAGGTTGGGGTTATGGTGAGTTTTAGGGTTAGGGTGAGGGTTAGGGGTAGTTTGAGGGTTAGTGTTATGGTTAGGGTTAGTGTTAGGGTGAGGGTATGTGTTAGGGTGAGGGTTAGGATTAGGGTGAGGGTTATAGCTAGGGTGAGGGTTAGGGTTAGGTTTAGGGATATTGTTATTGTTAGGTTTAGGGTTACATTGAGGATGAGGATGAGGGTGAGTGTTAGGGTTAGAGTTAGGTTGAGGTTTAGGTTTAGGATTAGGGGTAGAGTTAGGGTGAGGGTGAGGTTTTGGGTTAGAGTTAGACTTAGGGTGAGGGTTAGTGTGAGGATTAGTATTAGGGTTAATGTTAGGTTAGGGTTAGGGTGAGGGTTAGTGTGAGCCTTAGGGTTAGAGGGAGGGTTAGGGTTAGGATTAGGGTTAGGGTGTGGTTGAGTGTGTGGGTTAAGGTTAGGTTTAGTGTTAGGCTTACGGTTAGGCTGATGCTGAGGTTGAAGGTGAGGGTTAAGGTTAGGTGAGGGTTAGGTTTAGGGTAAGGTTGAGGGTTAGGATGAGGGTTAGGGTTAGGATTAGGCTTAGTGTGAGGGTGAGTGTGTGGGTTAGGGTTAGGTTTAGATTTATGCGTCGGGTTAGGCTGAGGCTGAGGTTGAGGGTGAGGGTTAGGGTTAGTGTGAGGCTTACGGTTAGCGATAGTGTTAGGTTTAGGATTAGGGTTAGTTTGAGGGTCAGTGTGAGTTTTAGGATTAGGGTTAGGGTTAGGCTTAGGGTTAGGGTTAGGTTTAGGGTTAGGGTGTGGTTTAGGGTGAGTGTGAGGGTGAGTATTAGGGGTAGTGTTAGTGTTAGGGTTAGGGTTAGGTTAGGGTGAGGGTGGGGGTGAGGATTTGGCTTAGGGTGATTGTTAGGGTTAGGGTTAGTGTTATTGTTAGGGTTAGGGTTAGAGTTACGGTGAGGGTGAGGTTGTGGGTGAGGGTTAGGGTTAGGGTTAGGTTGAGGTTTAGAGTTAGGGTTGGGGATAAGGTTAGGGTGAGGGTGCTGTTTAGGTTTAGAGTTAGGCTTAGTGTTAGGGTTGGGCTTAGGATTAGGTTGAGGTTGACAGTGTGGGTGAGGATTAGGGATAGGGTTAGGGTTAGGGTTAGATTTAGGGTTAGGGTTAGGGTTAGGGTTATTGTTAGTGTTATGTCTAGGGTTAAGTTTGCAGTGAGGGTGAGGCTGAGGGTGAGGTTTATGGTTAGGGTTAGGTTTAGGGTTTGGGTTACTTTTAGTGTTATTTTTAGGGTTAGGTTTAGTGTTACGGTGACAGTGAGCGTGAGGGTGAGGGTTAGGGTTAGGGTGAGGTTTAGGTTTAGATTTAGGTTCAGGGTGAGTTTTAGGGTTAGAGTGAGGGTTAGTGGGAGGGTTAGGGTGAGGGTTAGGTTTAGGGTTAGTGTTAGTCTAAGGGTGAGGGTGAGGTTTAGGTTGAGGTTTAGGGATAGGGTTAGGGTTACGATTAGGGTTAAGGTGAGCGTGAATGTGAGGGATAGGATTAGGTTTAGGCTTAGGCTTATGGTTGGAATTAAGATGAGTGTGAGGATTAATGTTAGGTTTAGATTGAGGTTTAGGGTTAGGTTGTGGGTTAGGGTTAGTGTGAGTGTTAGTGTTAGGGTTCGGTTTAGTGTTAGGTTTAGGGGGAGGGTTAGGGTCAGGTTTAGGCTTAGGGTTAGTATTAGGGTTAGGGTTAGGTTAAGGGTTAGGGTTAAGGTGAGGGTGAGGGTGAGTGTTAGGGTTAGTGTTAGGCTTAGGCTGAGGGTGAGGGTGGGGTTGAGGATTAGTTTTCGTGTGATGGTTAGGTTTAGGATTAGGGTGAGGGTTAGGATAAGGGTTTGGGTTAGGATTAGGATTAGGGTGAGATCTAGGATGAGGGTGAGGATTAGGGTTAGGGTTAGGGTGAGGTTTAGGATTAAGGTGAGGGTTAGGGTTAGTGTGAGTGTTAGTGTTAGGTTTATGTTTAGTGTTAGGTTTAGGGGGAGGGTTAGGGTCAGGCTGAGGGTTAGGGTTAGTGTTAGGGTTAGGGTTAGGGTGATGGTTAGGGTTACGGTGAGCTTGAAGGTTAAGATGAGGTTTAGGGATAGGGTGAGTGTTAGGGTAAGGGTGATGGTAAGGGTAAATTTGAGGGTTAGGCTGAGGTTGAGGTTTAAGTTAAGGGTGAGGGTTACGGTTAGGGTGAGTGTTCGGTTAAGGTTGAGGGTTAGGTATTAGGGTGAGGGTTAGATTGAGGAGTAGGTTTAGGGTTAGTGTGTGGTTTAGGGTTAGGATGAGGGTTAGGGTTAGGTGAGGGTAAGGGTTAGAATTAGGGTTAGGGTGAGGGCTATGGTTAGGGTGAGTTTTAGGGTTAGGGTTAGGGTGAGGTTTAGGCTTATGGTGAGGTTTAGGGTTAGTGTAAGGGTTAGTGTTAGGGATAGGGATAGTGTTATGGTGAGGGTAAGTGTTAGGGTGAGGGTTAGGGTTAGGGTGAGGGTTATAGTTTGGGTGATGGTTAGGGCTAGGGTTCGGGTTATTGTTAGATTTAGGTTTAGTGTTACGTTGAGGGTGAGGGTGAGGGTGAGGATTACTGTAAATGTGAGTGTTAGGGTTAGGGTAAGGGTTAGGGTTAGGGCTAGGGTGAGGGTGTGGTTTAGTTTGAGGATTAGTTTTAGGGTTAGTGTGAGGTTTAATGTGAGGATGAGAGTTAGGGTTAGGGTGAGGCCTAGGGTGAGGGTGAGGGTTAGGATTAGGTTTAGGGTGAGTGTGAGAGTTAGGGTGAGTGTTAGGGTTAGCCTTAGTTTTAGGCTGAGGGTGTGCGAGAGGGTGAGGGTTAGGGTTAGTGTGAGGGTTAGGGTTTGGGTTATGGTGAGGTTTAATATTAGGGTTAGGGTTAGAGTTGGGGTTAGGGTAAGGGTAAGGTTTAGGGGTAGAGTTGGAGTTAGGGTGAGGGTTAGGTTGAGGGTGAGGGTTAGGATTAGGGTTAGGGTTAGGGTTATTGTTAATATTATGTTTAAGGTTACCTTTGCAGTGATGGTGAGGCTGAGGGTGATGGTTAAGGTTCGGATTAGGGTTAGGGTTAGGTTTAGGGTTAGGATTAGTGTTATTGTTAAGCTTAGGTTTAGAATTATGGTGAGGGTGAGGGTGAGGGTGAGGGTTGGTCTTAGGGTTAGGGTGAAGGTTAGTGTGAGGGTTAGTGTTAAAGTTAGCGTGTGGGTGAGGGTTAGGGTTAGGGTGATGCTTAGGGTTATGGTCAGGGAGAGGGTTAGCATTAGGGTTAGTGTGAGGGTTAGGGTGAGGGTGACAGTAAGGGTAAAGTTGAGGGTTAGGCTGAGAGTGAGGATTACGGTAAATGTGACGGTTAGGGTTACCGTTATGGTGACGGTTAGGGTTAGGGGTAGTGTGAGGGTGAGGGTAAGATTGAGGATTAGTGTTAAGGTGAGGTTTAGGATGAGGATGAGTGTAAGGGTTAGGGTTAGGGTTATTGTTAATTTTAGGTTTAGGGTTATGTTTATGGTGAGGGTGAGGATGAGGGTTAGGGTTAGGGTTAGGGTGAGTTTTAGAGTTAGGATTATGTTAGAGTTATGGTTAGGGGGAGGGTGTGGTTTAGGGTTAGATTTAGGCTTAGGGTGAGGGTTAGGGTTAGGGTTAGTGTTAGGTTAAGGTTAGGGTGAGTGTGTGTTAGGGTTAGGTTTAGTTTTAAGCTTAGTGTTAGGCTGAGAATGAGGTTGAGGGTGAAGGTTAGGGTTAGGGTGAGGGTAGGGATTACAGTTAGGGTGAGAGTTAGGATGTGCGTTAGGGTTAGGATTAGGGTTAGGGTGATGGCTAGGGTGAGGTTGAGGTTTAGGTTTAGGGTTAGGGTGAGGTTTAGTGTTAGGGTTAGGTTGAGGTTGAGTGTTAGAGTTAGGGTTAGGATGAGGGTTAGGGATCAGGTTAGTGTTAGGGTTAGGGTTAGGGTGAGTGATAGTGTTAGGGTGAGGGTTATGGTTATGGTTAGGATTAGGGTTAGGGTGAGGGTGAGTGTGTGGGTTAAGGTTAGGTTTAGTGTTAGGCTTAGGGTTAGGCAGAGGGTGAGGTTGAGGCTGAGGGTTAGGTTTAGTGTGAGTCTTTGGGTTACAGTGAGGGTTATGTTAGTGTGACGGTTATGGTTAGGTTTAGGGTTAGGTTGGGGGCTACTTTGAGTGTGAGGTTTAGGGTTAGGGTTAGGGTGAAGTTTATGGTGAGGGTGAGGTTTAGGGTTAGGGTTAGGCTGAGGTTTAGGGTTATAGTTAGGTTTAGATTTAGGGCGAGTGTGAGGTTTAGGGTTAGAGTTAAGGTTAGGGTGAGGGTTAGGGTGAGGTTTAAGGTTAGAGTTAGGGTTATGGGGGAGGGTTAGTTTGAGGGTTACATTTAGGGTGAGGGCTAGGTTGAGGGTGAGGGTTAGGGTTAGTGTTAGGCTTAGGCTTATGTTTAGGCTGAGTGTGAATTTGAGGGTGAGGGTTAGGGTTAGGGTGATGTTAGGGTTACGGTTAGGTTGAAGGTTAGCATGAGGTTTAGGGATAGGGTGAGGGATAGGTTGTTGGTGATGGTAAGGGTAAAGTTGAAGGTTAGGCTGAGGGTCAGGGTAAAGATAAGGGTGAGAGTTAAGGTTAGGGTGAGGGTTAGGGGTTAGGGTCAGTGTGAGTGTTACATTGAGGATTAGGGTTAGGGTTAGTGTGAGGTTTAGGGTGAGGATGATGTTAGGGTTAGATTGAGGGTTAGGGTTAGAATTAGGGTTAGGATGAGGGCTAGGCTGAGTGGGAGGGTAAGGGTTAGGTTAGGGTTATGGTGAGTTTTAGGGTTAGGGTGAGGGTTGGCGTTAGTGTGAGGGTTAGTGTTATGGTTAATGTTAGTGTTAGGGTGAGGGTAAGTGTTAGGGTGAGGGTTAGGGTTAGGGTGAGGGTTATAGTTAGGGTGAGGGTTAGGGTTAGGATTAGGGTTAGGGTTATTGTTATTTTTAGGTTTAGGGTTACATTCAGGGTGAGGGTGAGTGTGAGGGTTAGGTTTAGAGTTAGGGTGAGGTTTAGGTTTAGGATTAGCGGTAGAGTTAGGGTTAGGGTGAGGGTGAGGTTTAGCGTTAGAGTTAGGCTTAATGTGAGGGTTAGTGTGAGGATTAGTGTTAAGGTTAGTGTTAGGTTAGCGTTAGGGTTAGGTTTATTGTGAGGGTAAAGGTTAGAGGGACTGTTAGGGTTAGGATTAGGGTTAGGGTGAGGTTGAATGTGTGGGTTAGGGTTAGGTTTAAAGTTAGGCTTAGGGTTAGGCTGAGGCTGAGGCTGAAGGTGAGGGATAGGGTTAGGTTAGGGTTAGGTTTAGGGTAAGGTTGAGAGTTAGAATGAGGTTTAGGATTAGGGTTAGGTTGAGGGTGAGTGTGTGGGTTATGGTGCAGTTTAGTGTTAGGGTTAGGGTTAGAGTTAGGGTTATGGTAAGGGTGAGGTTTAGGGGTACCGTTGGGGTTGGGGTGAGGGTTAGGGTGAGGGTTAGGGTTAGTTTGAGTGTTAGGGTGGTGGTGAAGGTAAGAGTAAATGTTAGGGTTGGGCTAAGTGTGAGAGTTACTGTAAGGCTGAGGGTTAGTGTTAGGGTGAGGATTAGGTTTAGGGGTAGTGTGACGGTGAGGTTTAGATTGAGGATTAGTGTTAGAATTAGGGTGAGGTTTAGGGTGAGGATGAGGGTTAGGGTTAGGGGTATTGTTAGTGTTATATTTAGGGTTATGTTTGCGATGAGGGTGAGGCTGAGTGTGAGGTTTATGGTTAGGGTTAGGTTTAGGGTTAGGAGTTGGGTTAGTGTTATTGTTAAGGTTAGGGTTAGAGTTACAGTGAGGGTGAGGTGAGGGTTAGGGTTAGGTTGAGGTTTATGATGAGGTTTAGGGTTAGGGTTAGGTTGAGGGTGAGGTTTAGGTTTAGAATTAGGTTTCGGGGGAGGGTTATGGTGAGGGGTAGGGTTAGGGTTAGTTTTAGTCTTAGTGTGAGGGTGAGGGTTAGGTTGATGTTTTGGAATAGGCTTATGGTTAAAATTATGGGTTAGGGTAAGGGTGAGTGTGAGGGTTAGGTTTAGGCTTAGGCTTAGGGTTAGGTTGAGGGTGAAGATAGGTGTGAATGTTAGGGTTATGGTGAGGGTGAGGATTAGGTTTAGGTTGAGGTTTAGGATTTGGGTTAGGATTAAGGTGAGGGTTAGGGTTAGGGTTAGGGTGATGGTTAGGATTAGGATTAGGGTTAGGGTGAGGGTGAGGGTTAGGATTAGAGTTAAGGTTAGGGTTATTTTTAATGTTATGGTTAAGGTTACCTTTGCAGTGATGGTGAGGCTGAGGGTGAAGTTTAGGATTAGGATTACGGTTAGGGTTAGGTTTAGGGTTAGGATTAGTGTTATTGTTAAGCTTTTGGTTAGAGTTATGGTGAGGGTTCGGGTGAGGGTGAGGGTTCGGGTTCGGGTTAGGGTGAGGTTTATGGTTAGGCTTAGTGTGAGGTTTAGGGTGAGGATGAGGGTTAGGGTTAGGTTCAGGGCTAGGTTGAGGGTGAGGGTAAGGGTTAGGGTGAAGTTTAGGGTTAGGGTTATGGTTAGGGTTAGTGTGAGGGTTAGTGTTAGGGGGAGAGTTAGTGTAAGGGTGAGGGTTAGGGTTAGGGTTAGAGTTAGGATTAGGGAAAGGGTTAGAGTGAGGGTTACGGTGAGGGATAGTTTGAGGTTTAGGGTTAGGGTTAGGGTTAGGGTTAGGATTAGGGTTAGGGTGAGGGTGAGTGTGAGGGTTAGGGTTAGGCTTCGGCTTAGGCTTAGGGTTAGGCTGAGGGTGAGGGTTGGGGTGAGGATTAGTTTTTAGGTGATGGTTAGGGTTACGATTAGGGTGAGGGTTAGGATGAGCGTTAGGGTTAGGATTAGTATTAGGGTGAGGGCTAAAGTGAAGGTTAGGGTGAGGGTTAGGCTTAGGCTTAGGCTTAGGGATAGGCAGAGGTTGACGTTGAGGGTGAGGGTTAGGGTTATGGTGATGGTTAGGTTTACAGTTAGGTTGAAGGTTAGCATGAGGTTTAGGGATAGGGTGAGGGTTAGAGTGAGGGTGATGGTAAGGGTAAAGTTGAGGGTTAGGCTGAGGGGGATGGTTAAGATAAGGGTGAGGGTTAGGGTTAGGGTGAGGTTTAGGGTTTATTGTGAGGGTGAGGGTTATTTTGAGGATTAGGTTTAGGTTTAGTGTGAGGTTTAGGGTGAGGATGAGGGTTAAGGTTAGGGTGAGGGTTAAGGTTAGGGTTAGTATTATTGTTAGGGTTAGGGTTAGATTTACGGTGAAGGTGAGGTTGCGGGTCCTAGTTAGGGTTAGGTTTAGGGTGAGGTTTAGAGTTAGGGTTGGAGATAGGGTTAGATTGAGGGTGATGTTTAGGGTTAGAGTTCGGGTTATTTTTAGGGTTGGGCTTAGGGTTAGGCTGAGGGTGAGAGTGGGCGTAACGATTAGGTTTGGGGTAAGGGTTAGGGTTAGAGTTAGCGCTAGCTTTAGGTTAGGGATTAGGGTTAGGGTGAAGGTGAGGGTGAGTGTTAGGGTTAGGCTTAGGCTGAGCGTGAGGGTGGGGGTGAGGATTAGATTTCGTTGAGGATTAGTGTGAGGTTGAGGGTTAGAATTAGGGTTAGGGTGAGGTTTAGGGTTAGTGTTAGTGTTAGGGGTAGGGTTAGGCTGAGGGTGAGTGTTAGAGTGAGTTGTAGGGTTAGGGTTAGGCTTAGGATTAGGCTGAGGGTGAGGGTGAGTGTGAGGTTTAGGGTTAGGGTGAAGGGGAGGTTTAGGCTTACAGTTAGTGTTAGTGTGAGGGTTAGTGTGAGGTTTAGTGTTAGGGTTAGGGCATGGGTGAGGGTTAGGTTTAGGGTGATGCTTAGGGTTACGGTCAGAGTGAGGGTTAGGATGAGGGTTAGGGTTAGTGTGAGGGGTAGGGTGAGGGTGAAAGTAAGGGTAAAGTTGAGGGTAACCTGAGAGTGAGGATTACGGTAAATGTGAGTGTTAGGGTTATGGTGAGGGTTAGGGTTAGGGTTAGGGTGAGGGTGTGGTTTAGATTGAGGATTAGTTTTAGGGTTAGTGTGAGGCTTAGGGTGAGGATAAGGATTAGGGTTAGGGTGAGGGCTAGGTTGAGGGTGAGGGTTAGGGTTAGGGTTAGGGGGAGTGTTACGGTTAGGGTGATGGTTAGGGTTAGTGTGAGGGTTAGTGTAAGGGATAGGGTTAGTGTTAGGGTGAGGGTAAGTGTTAGGGTGAGGGTTAGGGTTCGGGTGAGGGTTATGGTTAGAATGAGGGTTAGGGATAGGGTTAGGGTTATTGTTAGGGTTAGTGTTCGTGTTAGGATGAGGGTTAGGGTTAGCATTAGGTTTAGGGTGAGTACAAGGGTGAGGGTGAAGTTTAGGGTTTCAGTCAGGCTTAGATTTAGGGTTAGGCTGAGGCTGAGGGTGACGTTGAGTGTTAGGGTTAGCGTGTTGGTTAGGATTACAGTTAGACTTAGGGTTAGCATGAGTGTTAGGGTTAGGGTGAGGGTTAGGTGAGTTTGACTGTAAGGGTAAAGGTGATTATTAGGGTTAGGGTGAGGGTTAGGGTGAGGATTAGGGTAAGGGTTAGGGTGAGGGTGAGGTTTAGATTGAGTATTAGTGTTAGGGTTAGTGTGTGGTTTCGGGTGAGGATGAGGGTTAGGGTTAGGGTGGGGGCTAGGGTGAGGTTGAGGGTTAGGGATAGAGTTAGGTTGAGGTTTAAATTTAAGGTGATTTTTAGGGTTAGTGTGAGGGTAAGTGTTAGGATTAGGGTTACTGTTAGGGTGAGGGTAAGTGTTAGCATGAGGGTTAGGGTTAGGGTGAGGGTGAGGGTGGTTAGCTTTAGGCTTAGTGTTAGGTTTTGGGTTATTGTTAGGGTTGGGTTTAGGGTTAAAGATACTGTGAGGTGAGCGTGATGGTTAGGGTTAGGGTTAGTGCTGGGGTTAGGGTTAGGGTGGTTTAGGTTGAGTTTTAGGGTTAGGGTTCGGGTTAGATTTAGGATTAGGCTTATGGTGTGGGTGAGTGTGAGGGTTAGGGTTAGGTTAGGCTTAGCCTTAGGGTTAGGCTGAGGGTGAGGGTGGGAATGAGGATTAGGTTTAGGCTGATGGTTAGGTTTAGGTTTAGGTTTAGGGTTAGGGTTAGGGTTAGGATTAGGTTTAGGGTGAGGGCTAGTGTGAGGGTGAGGTTTAGGCTGAGTGTTAGGCTGAGTCTGAGGGTGAGGGTGAGGGTTAGGGTTTGGGTGAGGTTAAGAATGAGGATTAGTTTTAGGGTTAGTGTGAGGTTTAGGGTGAGGATGAGAGTTAGGTTTAGGGTGAGGGCTTGGGTGACGTGAAGGTTAGGTTTAGGGTGAGGTTTAGGGTTAGGGTAATGGTTAGGGTTAGTGTGAGGATCAGTGTTAGGGTTAGGCTTAGTGTTAGGGTGAGGTTAAGTGTTAGGATGAGGGTTAGGTTTAGGGTGAGGATTATGGTTAGAATGAAGTTTAGGGTTAGGTATAGGGTTATTTTTAGGGTTAGCGTTAGAGTTATGGTTACGGTGAGGGTGAGGGTTAGGGTTAGGTTTAACGTGAGGTTTATGTTAAGGGTTAGGGTTAGAGTTAGGATTAGGGTGGGCATGAGATTTAGGGTTAGAGTTAGCATTAGTGTTAGTTTTAGGTTTAGGGTGAGGGTTAGTGTGAGGGTTAGGGTTAGGCTTAAGCTTACGGTTAGGCTTAGGCTTAGGACGAGCGTGAGGTTGAGGGTTAGGGTTAGAGTTAAGGTGAGGGTTAGGGTTAGGGTTAGGGTGAGGCTTAGGATGAGGTGTAGGGTTAGGATTAGGGTTAGGGTGATCGCTAGGGTGGTGGTTAGTGTGAGGGATAGGGTTAGGGATAGGGATAGGTTTAGGATTAGGTTTAGATTGAAGGTGAATGTGAGGGTTAGGTTTAGGGTTAGGGTTAGGCTTAAGGTTAGGGTGAGTGTTAGGGTAAGTGTGAATGTTAGAGTTATGGTGAAGGTTATGGTTATGGTGAGGGTTAGAGTTAGGTTTAGGTTTAGGATTAGGGTGAGGTTTAGGGTGAGGATGAGGTTTAGGGTTAGGGTTAGGGTGTGGTTTAGGGTTATTGTTAGGGTTATTGTTAGGGCGATGGTGAGGGTTAGGGTTAGAGTTAGGGTTAGTTGAGGGTTAGGTGAGGGTTAGGGTTAGTGTTAGTGTTAGGGGTAGGGTTAGGATGAAGGTTAGGGTGAGGGTGAGGGTTAGGGTAAGGGTTAGGATTAGGATTAGGGTTAAGGTGAGGGTGAGTTTGAGGGTTAGTGTTAGGGTTAGGGTTAGGTTTAGGTTTAGGGTTAGGGTGAGGGTGAGGGTTAGGGTTAGGGTTATGTTTAGAGTGAGGGTTAGGGTGAGGGTTATGGTGAGGGTGAGGGTTAGGATTAGCGTTAGGGTATGTGCTAGGATGAGCAATAGGGTTAGGGTTAGGGTGAGGGTTAGAGTGAGGGTTAGGGTTAGGGTTAGTTTTAGGGTTAGGGTTGGTGTTAGGTTTAGGATTAGGGTTACGGTGACTGTGAGTTTGACAGTTAGGGTTAGGGTTAGTATTAGGTTTAGGGTTAGGCTGAGGCTGAGTGTGAGGGTGAGGGTTAGATTTAGGGTGAGGGTTTGGTTCAGTGTTAGAGTGAGTGTTAGTGTTAGAATTAGGGTTAGGGTTAGCATTAGGTTTAGGTTTAGCGTGAGGTTTAGCTTTAGCCTTATGGTCAGGGTTAGGGTTAGTGTGAGGGTTTGGGTTAAGGTTAGAGTTACGGTGAGGGTGAGGTTTAAGTTTAGGTTTAGGGTTATGATTATTCTTAGGGTTAGGGTTAGGGTTAAGGTTAAGGTAAGGGTGAGGGTTAGGGTGATGTTGAGTGTTACGATTAGGGTTAGGATGAGGTTTAGTGTTAGGGTTAGTGTTAGGGTGAAGGTGAGGTTTAGGGTTATTGTTAGGGTTAGGTTTAGGGTTAGTGTGAGTGTTAGGGTTAGGTTTAGTGCTATGTTTAGGGTTATGTTGAGGACTAGTGTGAGGTTGAAGGTTAGGCTTAGGCTTAGGCTTAGGCTTACGGTTAAGCTGAGGGTGAGGGTGAGGGTGAGGGTTAGGTTTAGGCTTAGGCTTAGGCTTAGGGTTAGGCTGATTTTGAGTGTGACTATTAGGGTTAGGGTTTGTGTTAGGGTTACGCTTAGTGCTAGGCGGAGGTTGAGGGTGAGTGTGAGGGTGAGGGTTATGTTTAGGGTGAGGGTGAGGTTTAGGGTTAGGGTTAGCGTTAGGGTGCGGGTTAGTGTGAGGGTTAGGGTTAGTGTTACGGTTACGGTGAGGGTGAGAGTGAGTGTGAGGTTTATGGTTAGCATTAGGCTTAAGCTTATGCTTTGGCAGAGCTTGAGGGTGAAGGTGAGGGTTTGGGTTACGGTGATTGTTAGGGTTTTAGGGTTATGGTGAGGGTTAGCGTTAGGGTTTGGGTGAGGTTTTGGGTGAGGTTTAGGTTTAGGATTAGGGCTAGGGTGAGTGCTAGGGTGAGGGTGAGGGTTAGAGTTAGGTTTAGTGTTATTTTTAGTGTTATGGTTAGGTTTAAATTTACAGTGAGGGTGAGGCTGAGGGTGAGGGTTAGGTTTAGGGTTAGGGTGAGATTTAGGTTAGGGTTAGGGTAAGGGTTAGGGTGAGGGTTTGGGTTAGGTTTAGGGTTACGGTAAGGGTGAGTGTTAGGGTTAGTGTGAGGGTTAGTGTTATTGTTAGGGTTATAGATAGGGTGAGGGTTAGGATGAAGTTGATGGTTAGGGTCAGGGTTAGCTTTAGGGTTACAATTTGGATTAGATTTAGTGTAAGGGTGAGTGCTTGGGTTAGGCTTAGAGTTAGAGTTAGGCTTAGCGTTAAGCTGAGGTTGAGGGTGAGGGTGAGGTTTAGGGTTAGGGTTTGGGTTAGGTTTAGCGTTTGGGTGAGATTTAGGGTTCGGGTTAAGTTTAGGTTTAGGGTGAGGGTTAGGGTTAGGGTTATGGTGAGATTGAGGGTTAGGGTTAGGTTTATGGTTAGTGTCAGGATTATGGTTAGGGTGAGAGTTAGGATGAGGATTAGGGTTAGGATTAGTGTTAGGGTGAGTGCTAGAATGAGGGTGAGGGTTAAGGTTAGTGTTAGATTGAGATTTAGGGTTAGGGTGAGGGTTAGGATGAGAGTTAGGGTGAGGGTTAGGGTTAGGGTTAGGGTGAGGACTAGAATGAGGGTGATGTTTAGGGTTAGGGTTAGGGTGAGGGTGAGGTTTAGGGTTAGACTTAGGGTTAGGGCTTGGGATAGGCTGAGGGATAGGATTAGGGTTAGTGTTAGGGTTAGGGTTAGCTTGAGGATTAGTGTTAGTGTGAGGGTTACGTTTAGGGTTAGGATTAGGATTAGGGTTAGGGTGAGGGTGAGTATGAGGGTTAGGGTTAGTTTTAGGCTTAGGGATAGGCTGAGGGTGAGGGTAAGGGTGAGGGTTAGGGTTAGGGTGAGGGTGAGATTTAGGTTTAGAGTTAGTGTTAAGTTGAGGGTTAGTGTGAGGGTTAGTATTAGGGTTAGGGTTAGGGTGAGGGTTAGTGTTAGGGATATGGTTAGGTTTAGGATTAGGTTTTGGGTGAGGGTGAGTTTGATGGTTATGGTTAGGGTTGGGATTAGGCTTAGGGTTAGGCTGAGGGTGAGGGTGAGGGTTAGTGTTAGGGTGAGGGTTAGGTTTAGTGTTAGGGTGAGGGTTAGGATGAGGGATAGATTTAGGATTAGAGTTAAGGTTAGGGCTAGCAGGAGAATGAGGGTTAGGGTTAGGGTTAGGGTGAGGTTTAGGGTTAGGGTTAGGTTTAGGTATTGGGTGAGGTTTATTGTGTATTGGGTAAGGGTATTTTGTATTAGGTATTGGGTAAGGGTTATTGTGAGGGTGAGGGTTAGGGTTAGGTTGAGGGTAAGGATTAGGTCTAGGTTTAGGGTGAGGGTTAGTGTTAGGGTGAAGGTTAGCATGAGGGTTCGGGCTAGGATTAGGTTTAGGATGAGGGCTAGAGTGAGGCTGAGTGTTAGGGTTAGGTTTACAGTGAGGTTTAGGTTTAGGGTTAGGTTTAGGGTTAGGGTGAGGTTTAGGGTGAGTGTCACGGTGAGGGTCAGGGTTAGGGTTAGGGTGAGGGTTAGAACTTGGTTCAGTGTTAGGATGTGGGTTAGGTTTAGGGTTAGGGTGAGTGTTAGTATGATGGTTAGGTTTACAATTTGGGTTAGGGTGAGGGCTAGGATGAGGGTGAGGTTTAGTGTTAGGGTTATGGTGAGGTTTAGGGTTAGGGTTAGGGGTAGCGTTAGGGTTCGAGTTACAGTGAGGGTGAGGGTTAGGTTTGGGGTGAGGGTTAGTGTGAGGACTAAGGGGAGGGTTAAGATTAGGGTTAGGGTTAGGATTAGGGTGAGGGTTAGGTTGAGGTTTAAGTTTAGGGTTAGGTTTAGGGTTAGGAACAGGGTGAGGGTGAGGGTGAGTGTGAGGGTTAGTGTTAGAGTTAGGCTTAGGTTAGGGTTAGGCTGTGGGTGAGGGTGGGGATGAGGATTAGTTTTAGAGTGATGGTTCCGGTTTTGGTTAGGTTGAGGGCTAGGATGAGGGTTAGCGTTTGGATTAGGTTTAGGATGAGGACTAGTTTGAGTGTGAGGTTAAGGGTTAGGTTTAGGCTTAGGCTTAGGTTTAGGCTGAGTCTGAAGGTGAGGGTGAGGGTTAGGTTTAGGGTGATGGTTAGAGTTACGGTTAGGGTGAGGTTTAGGATGAGGTTTAGGATTGGAGTGAGCGTAAGGATGAGGGTGACAGTAAGTGTAAAGGTGAGGGTTAGGCTGAGAGTGAGTGTTATGTTTAGGGTGAGATTTCAGGTTAGGGTTAGGTTGAGGGTGAGGGTTAGATTGAGGATTAATGTTAGGGTTAGTGTGAGTTTTAGGGTGAGTATGAGGGTTAGTGATAGGGTGAGGGATAGGGTAAAGTTGAGGGTTAGGGTTATGGTTAGGGTGAGGTTTAGGTTTAGGGTGATGGTTAGCGTTAGTGTGAGGGTTAGTGTTAGTGTTAGTGTTAGTGTTAGGGTGAGGTTAAGTGTTAGGGTAAGGTTTAGGTTGAGAGTGAGGTTTAGGATTCGGGTTAGCGTTAGGGTTAGGGTGAGGGTGAGGTTTAGGGTTAGAGTTAGGGTTAAGGTGATGGTTAGGTTTAGGGTTAGGGTTACTGTTAGGATTAGGTTTAGGGTGAGGTTTAGTGTGGGGGTGAAGGTTAGCGTTAGGGTTAGGATTAGGTTTAGGGTTAAGGTGAGGGTGAGTGTGAGGGTTAAGGTTAGGGTTAGGATTAGGATTAGAATTAGGGTGAGGGTGAGGGTGAGGGTTACTGTTAGGGTGAGTGTTGGGTTTAGGGTTAGAGTGAGGGTTAGGGTCTGGGTTAGGCTTAGGCCTAGGGTTTGATTATGGCCTGGTTTGAGGGTGAGGGTTAGGGTTAGGGTTAGGGTGAGGGTTAGGGTGCGGGTGACGGTAAGGCTAAAATTTAGGTTTAGGCTGAGGTTGAGAGTTACTGTAAAGGTTAGGGTTACGGTTAGGGTGAGGGATAGGGGAAGGGGTCGGGTGAGTGTGAGGGTTAGATTGAGGATTAGTGTTAGGATTAGGGTGAAGTTTAGGGTGAGGATGAGTTTAGGGTTAGGGTTAGGGTTATTTTTAGTGTTATAGTTAGGGTTAAGTTTGCGGTGAGGGTGAGGCTGAGTGTGAGGTTTATGGTTTGGGTTAGGTTTAGGGTTAGGTTTAGGGTTAGTGTTATTGTTATGGTTAGGGTTAGAGTTAGAGTGAGTGTTAGGGTGAGGGTTTGGGTTAGAGTGAGTTTTACGGTGAGGTTTAGGGTTAGGGTTAGGTTGAGGTTGACATTTAAGGTTGGAATTAGGTTTAGGGGGAGGGTAAAGGTGAGGGGTAGGGTTAGGGTTAGTGTTAGTCTTAGGGTGAGGGTGAGGGTTAGGTTGAGGTTTAGGGATAGGCTTAGGGTAGGATTAGGGTTAAGGTGAGGGTGAGTGTGAGGGTTAGGGTTAGGCTTAGGGTAAGGGTTAGGTTGAGGGTGAAGGTAGGTGTGTGGGTTAGGGTTACAGTGAGGATTAGAATTATTGTTTGGGTGAGGGTTAGGATTTGGGTTAGGATTAAGGTGAGGATGAGGGTTAGGGTTAGGGTGAGGGTTAGGATTAGGATTATGGTTAGGGTAAGGGTGAGGGTTACAATTAGGGTTAGGATTAGGGTGAAGGTGAGGGTTAGGATTAGGGTTAGTGTTATTGTTATTGATATGGTTAAGGTTACCTTTGCTGTGATGGTGAGGCTGAGGGTGAGGATTAGGGTTAGGATTAGGGTTAGGGTTAGGTTTGGAGTTAGGATTAGTGTTATTGTTAAGGTTAGGGTTAGAGTTATGGTGAGGGTGAGGGTGCGGGTGAGGGTGAGGGTTAGGTTTAGGGTTTGGGTGAGATGTAGGGTTAGGGTGAGGATTAGGGTTAGGGTGATGGTGAGGTTTAAGGTTAGAGTTATGGTTAGGGGGAGAGTTAGGGTGAGGGTTAGGTTGAGGTTCAGGGTTAGGGTTAGTGTTAGGTTGGGGTTAGTGTGTGGGTTTTTGTGAGGGTTAGGTTTACTATTAAGGTTAGGGTGATGGTGAGTGTGTGGGTTAGGGTTAGGTTTAGGGTTAGGCTTAGGTTTAGGCTGAGAGTGAGGTTGAGTGTGAGGGTTAGGGTTAGGGTAAGAGTTAGGTTTAGGATTAGTGTTAGGGTGTCAGCTAGGGTTAGGGTGAGGTTTAGGGTTAGGGTTAGTTTGAGGTTTAGTGTTAGGTTTAGGGTGAGGGTGAGGTTGCTTGTTAGAATTAGGGTTAGTGTTAGGGTTAAGTTTAGGGTGAGTGATAGGGTTACGTTGAGGATTATGGGTATGGTTAGAATTAGGATTAGGGTTAGGGTGAGTGTTAGTGTGTGGGTTAGGGTTAGGTTTAGGGTTAGGCTTAGGGTTAGGCTGAGGGTGATGTTGAGGGTGAGGGTTATGGTTAGTGTGAGTTTTAGGGTTATATTTAGTGTGAGGGTTTCGGTTAGGGTTAGGGTTTGGGTGAGGGCTAATTTGAAGGTGAAGTTTAGGTTTAGCGGTAGGGTGAGGTTTAGGGTGAGGGTGAGGTTTAGTGTTAGGGTTAGGCTGAGGTTTTGGGTTAGGGTTAGGTTTAGGTTTAGGGCGAGTGTGAGGTTTAGGGTTAGAGTTAGGTTCAGGGTGAGGGTTAGGGTGAGGTTTAGTGTTAGTGTTAGTGTCAGGGTTAGGGTTAGGCTGAGGGTGAGGGTGAGTGTGAAGGTTAGGCTTAGGGTTAGGCTTAGGTTTATTCTGAGGGTGAGAGTGAGGTTGAGGGTTAGGGTTGGAGTGAGGGTGAGGTGTAGGCTTAGATTTAGTGTTAGTGTGAGGGTTAGTGTGAGGGTTAGTGTTAGGGTTAGGCTTAGGGTTAGGGTCAGGGTTAGGGTTAGGGTTTGGTTTAAGGTGAGGGTGAGGCTGAGGATTAGGGTTAGGTTTAGGGTTAGGGTTAGGGTTAGGTTTAGAGTTAGCGTTAGGGTTAGTGTTACTGTGAGGGTTAGGGTTAGGGTTAGGGTTAGGCTTCGGTTTGGGCTGACAGTGAGGGTCAGGGTTAGGGTTAGGTTTTGGGTTAGGGTGAGGTTGAAGCTGATGATTAGTGTTAGATTTATGGTTAGGGTTAGGGTTAGGTTTAGGGTTAGGGCTATGTTTAGGGTTATGGTGGGGGTTAGGTTTAGGGTAAGGGTTAGGCTTAGGGTTAGGTATAGAGTTAGGGTTAGGGTGAGGGTGAGGGTTAGGGTTAGAATTAGGGTTAGGGGCAGGGTTAGGTTGAGGTTTAGGGTTAGGGTGATGGTTCGGGTGAGGGTGCGGGTGAGGGTTAGGGTTAGGGTTAGGGTGGGTTTTTGGGCTAGGGTTAGGGTTTGGGTGAGGGTAATGGTGAAGTTTAGGGTTAGATATAGGGTTCAGGAGAGGGTTAGGGTGAGGGTTAGGAATAGGGTTATTGTTAGGGTTAGGGTGAGGGTGAGGGTGAGGTTGAGTTTTAGAGTTAGGTTTAGGGTTAGGGTTAGTGTGAGGGTTAGTGTTTGGGTTAGGGTTAGTGTTAGAGTGAGGGTAAGTTTTAGGGTGAGGGTTTGGATTAGGGTGAGGGTGAGGGTTAGGTTTAGTGTTAGGGTGAGGTTTAGGGTTTGGGTTATAATTAGAGTGAGGGTTAGTGTGAGGGTGAGGTTTAGGGTTGAGTTAGGGGGAGGGGGAGGGTGAGGGTTAGGTTAAGGTTTAGGTTTAGGGTCAGTGTTAGTGTTAGGGTTAGGTTTAGAGTTAGGGGGAGGGTTAGGGTTAGTGTTAGTGGTAGGATTAGGGTTAGCATGTGGGTAAGGTTTAGTCTTAGAATTAGGGTGAGGGTGAGGATGAGGGTTAGGGTAAGGGTGAGTGTTAGGGTTCAGTTTACGATTAGGATTAGGGTTAGGGTTAGGGATAGTGTTAGGGTTAGTGTTTGGATTAGGGTTAGGGTGAGGGTGAGGGTTAGGTTTAGGGTGAGGGTAAGGGTTAGGGTTAGGTTGAGGATTAGTGTTAGGGTTTGGGTTAGAGTTAGGGTTAGGGTGAGGGTGAGGTTTAGGGTTAGAGTTAGGGTTAGGATGAGGGTTAGGTTGAGGGTTAGAGTTAGGATGAGGGTTATGTTGGGGGTGACGGTAAGGGCAAACCTGAGGGTTAGGCTGATGGTGAGGGTTAGGGTAAGGGTGAGAGTTAGGTTTAGGTTGAGTGTTAGGGTTAGGGGAAGGTTGAGGGTGAGGGTTTGATTGAGGATTAGGGTGAGGCTTAGGGCTAGGTTGAGGGTGAGGGTTAGGGTTAGGGTTAGGGTGAAGTTTAGGGTTAGGGTGATGGTTAGGGTTAGTGTGAGAGTTAGGGTTAGTGTTAGGGTGAGGGTAAGTGTTAGGGTGAGGGTTAGGGTTGGAGTGAGGGTTATGATTAGGGTTAAGGTTAGCGTGAATGTTAGGGGTAGGTTGATGGTTAGGGTTAGGTTTAGGGTGAGGGTTAGTTTTAGGTTTAGGCTGAGGGTTATGAGGAGAATTAGGGTTAGGATTAGGGTTAGGGTGAGGGCTAGGGTGAGGGTTAGAGTTAGGGTTAGTGTTAGAGTGAGGTTTAGGGTTAGGGTTAGTGTTAGGGTGAGGGTTTGAATGAGGGTTAAGGTTATGCTTAGGGTGAGGGTTAGGGTTTGGGTGAGATTTAGGGTTAGCATTAGGGTTAGGGTTAGGGTGAGTGTTAGGATTAGGGTTAGGGTTA
The DNA here is from genome assembly GCF_024711535.1 of Dipodomys merriami. Classification (NCBI taxonomy): domain Eukaryota; kingdom Metazoa; phylum Chordata; class Mammalia; order Rodentia; family Heteromyidae; genus Dipodomys; species Dipodomys merriami. The sequence goes on from NW_027203348.1 coordinate 1,289,425, forward strand.
GCGTTAGGTTTATTGTTAGTATTAGTGTTGTTGTTAGCATTAGGGTTAGAGTTAAGGTGACGTTGAGGGTGAGGGTGAGGGTTAGAGTTAAGGTTAGGGTGAGGTTAAGGGTTAGGGGTAGTATTAGGGTTAGAGTGAGGGTGAAGTTTAGGTTTAGATTTGGTTTAGGGGGAGGGTTAGTTCGTGGGTTAGGGTTAGGTTTCATGTTAGGGTTAAGGTTAGTGTTAGGGTTAGAGTAAGTGTTAGGTTGAGGGTAAGTTTTAGGGTGAGGGTTAGGGTGAGGGTGAGGGTTATGGTTAGTGTAAGGGTTCGGGTTAGGGTTTGGGTTAGGGTGAGGGTGAGGCTAAGATTAGGGTTAGGTTTAGAGTTAGGGTTAGGGTTAGTTTTAGGGTTAGGGTTAGGGTTAGGGTTATGGTGAGGGTTAGGGTTAGGCTTAGGCTGAGGGTTAGGCTGAGGGTGAGGGTGAGGGTGAGGGTTAGGGTGTGGGTTAGGGTGAAGGTGAGGTTGAGGATTAGTGTTAGGTTTAGTGTTAGGTTTAGGGTTAGGTTTAGGGTTAGGATTAGGGTTATGGTAAGGGCTAGGGTGAGGGTGAGGTTTAGGGTTAGGTTTAGGGTGAGATTTATGGTTAGGGTTAGTGTTAGGATTAGGGTGACAGTGAGGTTTAGGTTTAGAGTTAGGGTTAGGGTGAGGTTCGGGGTTAGTGTTAGGATGAGGGTTAGGTTTAGGGTGAGGGTGAGGTTTAGGGATAGGTTTAGGATTAGGATTAGGGTTAGAGTTAGCCTGAGTGTGAGGGTGAGGGTGAGGGTTAGGGTGAGGATGATGGTTAGTGTTAGGGTGAGGGCTAGGGTGAGGGTGAGGTTTAGGGATATGGTTAGAGTGAGGGTGAGGGTTGGGTGATGGTTAGGGTTAGTCTGAGGGTTAGTGTAAGGGTTAGAGTTAGTGTTAGTGTGAGGGTAAGTGTTAGTGTGAGGGTAAGTGTTAGGGTTAGGGTGAGGGTTATTGTTAGTGTTAGGTTAGGGTCAGGGTTAGGGTTAGGGTTAGTGTTATTGTTAGGTTTAGGGTTAGAGTTACGTTGAGGATGAGGGTGAGGGTTTTGGTTAGGGTGAGGTTTAGGGTGAGGTTTTGGGTTAGGGTTAGGGTTAGGGTTAGGGTGAGGGTGAGGTTTAGGGTTAGAGTTAGGGTTAGGGGGAGGTTTAGGATGAGGGTTAGGTTTAGGATTAGGGTTAGGGAAAGGGCTAGGGTGAGGGTGAGTTTTAGGGTTAGGGTTAGGTTGAGGTTAGGGTTAGGGTTAGGGTTAGTGTGAGGGTGAGGTTTAGGGTGAGGGTTAGGTTTAGGGTGAGGCTGAGGGTTAGGATTAGTGGTAAGGTGAGTGTTAGGGTTTGGGGTAGGGTGATGGTTAAGCTGAGGGTGAGGGTTAGGGTTAGGGTTAGGATTAGGATTAGCGTTAGTGTTTCGTGAGTGTGAGTGTTAGGTATAGTATTAGGTTGAGTGTTAGGGTTAGCGTGAGAGTTATGGTTAGGGCTAGGATTACGGTTAAGGTGAGGGTGAGTGTGAAGATTAGGGTTAGGATGAGGTTTAGTGTTTGGATTAGGGTTAGAGTTAGGCTTAGGTTTAGGGTAAGGTTTAGGGGTAGAGTTAGGGTTAGGGAGGAGGGTTAAGGTGAGGGTTATGGTTAGGGTGAGGGTTAGGTTGGGAGTGATGGTAAGGATAAATTTTAGGGTTGTGCTGAGGGTGAGGGTTACGGTAAGGGTGAGGGTTAGGGTTAGGGTGAGGGTAAGGCTTAGAGTTAGGGTGAAGGTGAGGGTTAGATTGAGGATTAGTGTTAGGGTTAGTGTGAGGTTTAGGGTGAGGATGAGAGTTAGGGTTAGGGTGAGGGCTAGCGTGAGGGTGAGGATTAGGGTTAGTGTGAGGGTTAGTGTTAGGGTTCAGGTTAGTGTTAGGTTGAGGGTTAGGGTTGGGGTTAGTGTTAGTGGTAGGGTTAGGGTTAGGGTTACAGTGAGTCTCAGCCTGTAGGTTTGGGTTGGGCTTGGGATGAGATTCATGTTTAGCATTAGGTTTAGAATTAGGGTTAGTATGAGGTTTAGGGTTAGGGTTAGGTTTAGGGTTAGAGTTAGGGTGAGTGTTAGAGTTAGGGTGAGGTTTATTGTTAGGATTAGGGTAAGGGTTAGGGTTAGGGTTAGGCTTAGGCTTAAGCTAAGGCTTAGACTGAGCATGAGTGTGAAGGTTAGGATTAGGGTTAGGGTTAGGGTTAGGTTGAGGTTTTGGTTTAGGTTTAGGGTTAGGGTGAGGGTTAGGGTGAGGGTTAGGGTTAGGGATAGGGTTAGGTTTAGGATTAGGGTTAGGGTGAGGTTGAGTGTGAGCATTAGGTTTAGGGTTAGGGTTAGGCTTAGGGGTGAGTGTGAGTGTAAGAGTTGGGGTTAGGGTTAAGTTTAGGCTTAGAGTTAGGGTGAGTGTTAGTGTTATGTTTTGGGTTAGGGTGAGGGTGAGGCTGAGAATTTGGGTTAGGTTTAGGGTTAGGTTTACGTTTAGGGTTAGTGTTAGGGTTAGGGTTAGGGTTAGGATTAAGCTTAGGGTTAGGCTGAGGGTGAGGTTGTGGGTGAGGATTAGATTTAGGGTTAGGGTTAGGCTGAGGGTTAGGGTTATTGTTAGGATTATGTTTAGGTTTAAGTTTGCGGTGAGGGTGAGGCTGAGGGTGAGTGTTATCGTTAGGGTTAGGTTTAGGGTTAGTGTTATTCTTAGGGTCAGGGTTAGAGTTACGGTGAGGTTGAGGGTGAGGGTGAGGTTTTTGGTTAGGGTGAGTTTTAGGGTTAGGGTTAGGGTGAGGGTGAGCGTGAGGTTGAGGGTTAGAGTTATTGTTAGGGGGATGGTTAGGGTGAGGTTTAGGGTTAGGATTAGGGTTTGGGTTCATTTGAGGTTGAAGTTTAGGTTGAGGTTGAGGGATAGGGTTACCTTTAGGATTAGGGTTAGATTGAGGGTGAGTGTGAGGGTTAGGGTGAGGGTTAGGCTTACGCTTACTGTCAGGCTGAGGGTGAGGGTTGGGTGAGGATTAGCGTTAGGGTGATGGTTCGGGTTAGGGTTAGTGTTATTTTTAGGGTTAGGGTTAGAGTTACAGTGAAGGTGAGGGGGCGGGTGAGGGTAAGGGTTAGGGTTAGGGTGGAGGTTAGGTTTATATATACAGTTAGGGGGAGGGTTAGGGTGAGTGTTAGGGTTAGGGTTAATGTTAATATTAGGGTGAGGGTGAGGGTTAGGTTAAGGTTTCGGGTTAGGGTTAGGGTTAGTGTGAGGGTTAGTGTTAGGGTTAGGGTTAGTGTTAGGATGAGGGTAAGTGTTAGGTTGAGGGTATGGGTTAGGGTGAGGGTTATGGTAAGGGTGAGGGTTAGTATTAGGGTTAGGGTTATTGTTAGGGTTAGGTTTAGGGTTATGGTTACTGTGAGGTTGAGGGTTAGGGTTAGGGTTAGGTTGAGGTTTAGGTTGGGTTTAGGGTTATAGTTAGGGTTTGGGTGAGGGTGAGTTTTAGGGTTATAATTAAGGTTAGGGTGAGGTTTAGGGTTAGGGTTAGGGTGATAGTTAGGGGGAGGGTTATGGTTAGTGTTAGGGTTAGGGATAAGATTATGATTAGATTGATTGTGAGTGTGTGTGTTAGGGATAGGTCTAGGGTTAGGCTTAGGTTTAGTCTGAGGGTGAGCATGAGGTTGAGGGTTAGGGTGAGGATTAGGGTTAGGGGGAGGGTTAGTATGAGGGTTAAGGTTAGGATTAGAGTTAGGGTAAGGGCTAGGGTGAGGGTGAGGTTTAGGGTTAGGGTTAGGGTGAGGTTCATGGTCATGGTTAGGGTTAGGGTTAGGGTTAGTGTTTGGGTTATTTTTAGGTTTAAGGTTAGGATTTCGGTTAAGGTGAGGATGAGGTTTAGGGTGAGGGTTAGGGTGAGTTTTAGTGTTAGGCTTAGGGTTATAGTTAGGGTTAGGTTGAGGATGACGTTTAAGGTTAGAGTTAGGTTTGGTGTTAGGGTTAGGGTGAACGTTAGGGTTAGGGTTAGGCTTAAGCTTAGGCTGATCATGAGGTTGAGGGTTAGGGTTCCGGTTAGGGTGAAGTTTAGGGCTAGGGTTAGGGGGAGTGTTAGGATGAATGTCAGAGTTAGTGTTCGGGTTAAGTTTAGGGTTAGGTTGAGGGCTAGTGTAAGGGTTACGATTAGGGTGAAGGTTAGGTTTAGGTTGAGGGTTAGGGTTAGGGTGAGGGTTAGGGTGAGGATTAGGGTTAGGGTAAGGGTTAGCTTGGGGGTGATGGTAAGGGTAAATGTGAGATTTAGGGTGAGGTTGAGGGTTACAGTGGGGTGAAGGTTAGGGTTTAGGTGAGGGTTAGGGTTAGGGGAAGGGTGTGGGTGAGCGTTAGGTTGAGGATTAGTGTTAGTTATAGTGTGAGCCTTAGGGTGAAGATGAGGGTTAGGGTTAGGGTGAGGGCTAGGGTTAGGGTGAGGGTTAGGTTTAGGTTTAGGGTTAGAGTGATGGTTAGGGTTAGTGTAACGGTTAGTGTTAGGGTTAGGGTTAGTGTTTGGGTGAGGGTAAATGTTAGGGTGAGGGTTAGGTTTAGGGTGAGCGTTATGGTTAGGTTGATGGTTAGGGTTAGGTTTATTGTTAGGGTTAGGGTTACAGTTACGGTTACTGTGAGGGTGAGGGTGAGGGTTAGGGTTAGGGTTAGGATGAGGTTTAGGTTTAGGGTTAGGGTTAGAGTTAGTGTTAGGGTGAGAGTGAGGTTTACGGTTAGATTTAGGGTTACTGTTAGGGTTAGGGTTAGGGTGGGGGTTTAGGTTAGAGTTAGGCTTAGGCCGAGCAACAGGGTGAGGGTTAGGGTTAGGGTTAGGATTAGGATTAGGGAAAGGGTTAGGGTGATTGTGAGGGTTAGGATTAGGTTTAGGCTTAGGCTTAGGATTAGGTTGAGAGTGAGGGTGAGGTTGAGCTTTAGGGTTAGGGTGAGGTTTAGAGTTAGGGTTAGGGTGTGAGTTAGGGTTCGGTTAATTTTAGGGTTAGGGTGAGGGTTAGGGTAAGGTTTACAGTGAGGGTGAGGGATAGTGTTAGGTTGAGTGTTAGGGTTAGGGTTGGGATGAGGGTGAGGGTGAGGGTTAGGGTTAGTTTTAGGGTGAGGCTTAGGATGAGGGCTAGGGTTAGGATTAGGATTAAGGTGAGGGCTAGGGTTAGGGTGAGGTTTAGGCTTAGGATTAGGGTGAGCTTTAGGGTTAGGTTTAGGGTTAGGGTTAGGGTGAGGGTGAGGTTTAAGATTAGAGTTAAGGTTAGGGTGAGGATGAGGTTGAGGGTTAGTGTTAGGGTCAGTGTTAGAGTTAGGGTTACCGCGAGGGTTAGCGTGAGGTTAAGGGTTCGCCTTAGTGTTAGGATTAGGTTTAGTGTAAGGGTTAGGGTGAGTGTGAGGGTTAGGATTAGGGTGAGAGTTAGGGGTAGGGTTACGGTAAGAGTTAGGGTTCGGGTTAAGTTTAGGATTATGGTGAGGGTTAGGCTTAGGGTTAAGGTGATCGTGAGGATTAGGGTTAGGTTGAGGGTTTGGGTTAGGCTTAGGATTAGGGTGAGGTTTAGGGTTAGGGTTATGGTGAGGGTTAGGATGAGGATTAGGGTTAGGATTAGGTTTAGGGTGAGCACTAGGGTGAGGGTGAGGGTTAGGGTTAGGTTATGTGAGGGTTAGGGTTAGGGTTAGGCTTAGGGTTAGGATTATGCTGAGGGTGAGGGTGGGAGTGAGGATTAGATTTACGGTGATTGTTAGGGTTAGGGTTAGGGTGAGGGTTAGGTTGAGGGATAGCGTTGGGATTAGGTTTAGTGTGAGGGCTAGGGTGAGGGTAAGGGTTAGAGTAAGGGTTAAGCTTAGGCTTAGGGTCAGGCTGAGCATGAGGTTGAGGGTGAGGATTAGGGTTAGGGTGATGGTTAGGTTTAATGTTCGGTTGAGGGTTAGGATGATGTTTAGCGTTAGGGTGAGGGGTAGGTTGAGGATGATCGTAAGGGTAAAGGTGAGGTTTAGGCTCTAGTTGAGGGTTTAGAAAAGGGTGAGTGTTAGGTTTAGGTTTTTGTTAGGGTTAGGGTTAGGGTGAAGGTTAGATTGAGGATTAGGGTTAGGGTTAGGGTTACTGTGAGGTTTAGAGTGAGGATGAGGGTTAGGGTTAGGGTGAGGGTGATGGTTAGAGTTAGTGTTAGGGTTAGGGTGAGTTTTAGGATTAGGTTGAGGGTTAGGGTTAGTGTGAGATTTAGTGTTAGGGTTAGTGTTAGGGTGAGGGTAAGTGTTAGCTTGAGGGTTAATGTTAGGATGATGGTTATGGTGAGGGTGAGGGTTAGGGTTAGGGTTATTGTTAGTTGTAGGGTTACGTTTACTGTGAGGGTGAGGGTTAGGTTTAGGGTTAGGGTGTGGTTTAGTGTTAGGGTTAGGGTTAGAGTTAGGGTAAGGTTGAGGCTGAGGTTGAGGGTTACGTTTAGTGTTAGTGTTAGAGTTAGGGTTAGAGTTATGGTGAGAGTGAGGGTGAGGGTGAGGGTGAGTGTTATGGTTTGGGTTAGGGTGAGGTTTAGGGTTAGGTTTAGGGTTAGTGTTAGGGTGAGGGTGAGGTTTAGGGATAGAGTTAGGGTTAGGGTGAGGCTGAGGGTGAGGGTTAGGGTTAGGGTTAGTGTTAGAGTTAGGGTTACAGTGAGGGTTAGTGTGAGGGTGAGTGTTAGGCTTAGTGTTAGGTTTAGGATTAGTGTAAGGTTTTGTGTGAGTGTGAGGTTTAGGGTTAGGGTTAGGCTTAGGCTTAGGGTTAGGCTGAGAGTGAGGGTGAGGGTTAGGGTGAGGGTGAGGGTTAGGGTTTAGATTAGGGTGAGAGTTAAGGTTCGGTTAAGTATAGGGTTAGGGTGAGTGTTAGGGCAAGGATTAGTGTGAGGGTGAGGGCTAGGGAGATGGTGAAGTTTAGGGTTAGTGTTAGGGTAATGTTTTGGGTTAGATTTAGGGTTTCAGTTAGGGTTAGGATGAGGCTTAGGGTTATGGTGAGGGTGAGGGTTAGGGTTAGGTTGAGGGTTAGGGTAAAGATTATGGTTAGGGTGAGGGTGAGTGTTAGGATTATGGTGAGGGTTAGGGTTAGGTTTAGGGTTAGGATTAGTGTTATTTTTCGGGTTAGGGTTAGAGTTATGGTGAGGGTGAGTGTGAGTGTTAGGGTTAGTGTTTGGGTGAGGTTTAGGGTTAGAGTTAGGATTAGGGTGAGGGTGAGCATGAGGTTTAGGGTTAGATTTAGGGTTAGTTGGAGGGTAAGTTCGAGCGTTATTGTTAGGGTTCGTGTTAGGGTTAAGGTTAGGGTGAGGTTCAGATTGAGGTTTAGGGTTAGGGTTATGGTTATGATTAGGGTTAGGGTGAGGGTGATTGTGAGGGTTAGGGTTAGGGTTAGGCTTAGTTTTAGTGTTAGGCTGAGGGTGAGGTTGGGGGTGATTATTAGGGTTAGGGTGATTTTTAGTGTTCGAGTTAGGGTGTTATGGTTAGAATGAGGGTTAGGGTTAGGCTTAGGGTTAGGGTGAAGGCTAGGGTTTGGGTGAGGTTTATGGTAAGTGTAAGGGAAAGGCTTAGGTTTAGGGTTAGGCTGACCATGAGGTTTAGGGTGAGGGTTAGGGTTAGGGATAAGTTGAGGTTGAGTGTTATGGTTAGGGTTAGTGTTAGGGTTAGGATGAGGGTGAGGTTTAGGGGTAGGGTTAGGGTCAGGGTGAGGGTCATGGTTTGGGTGAGGGTTAGGGTGGGGGTGACGGTCAGCGTAAAGGTGAGGGTTAGGCTGAGGTTGAGAATTATGGTAAGGGTGAGGGTTAGGTTTAAGATGAGGGTTAGGGTTAGGGTTAGGGTGAGGGTGAGGGTTAGATTAAGGATTATGGTTACGATTAGTTTGAGGTTTAGTTTGAGGATGAGGGTTAGGTTTAGGGTGAGGTCTAGGGTGAGGATGAGGGTGAGGTTTAGATTGAGGACTAGTGTTAGGGTTAGTGTGAGGTTTAGGGTGAGGATGAGGTTTAGGGTTAGGCTTAGGTTTAGGATTAATGTTAGGGTTAGGCTTATGGTGAGGGTTAGGGTGGGGGTGACCCTTAGGGTTAGTGGTAGGATTAAGATTAGGATCAGGGTTTGGGTTAGGGTTAGGGTGAGGATTAGGTTGATGTTTGGGGTTAGGGTTAGTGTCAGGGTTAAAGTTAAGGTTAGGGTGAGATTTAGTTTGAGGGTGAGCACTAGGGTTAGGGTTATGGGAAACGGTAGGATGACGATTAGGGTTAGGGTTAGGGTGAGGGCTAGGTTGAGGGTGAAGTTTAGGGTTTGGGTTAGGGTGAGGTTTAGGGTTAGGGTTAGAGTTAGGGTGAGGTTGAGGTTTAGGTTTAGAGTTAGGGTAAGGGTGAGGCTGAGGTTGAGGTTTAGGTTCAGGGTTAGGTTTAGATTTAGTGATAGGGTGAGTGTTAGGTTTAGGGTGATGGTGAGGGTGAGGGTTAGGCTTAGGTTTATGGTTAGGATTGGGATTACGGTAAGTTTAGGGTGAGTGTGATGGTTAGGGTTAGTGTTAGGCTTAGGCTTAGGTTTAGGCTGAGAGTGAGGTTGAGGGTGAGCGTTAGGGTTAGGGTTAGGATTAGGGTTAGGGTGAATGCTAGGGTGAGGTTGAGTGTTAGAGTTAGTGTTAGGGTAAGGTTTAGGGTTAGGGTTAGTGTTTGGGTTAGGGTTATGATGAGGGTTAGGTTTACAGTGAGGGTGAGGGTTATGGTTAGGTTGAGGATTAGGGTTAAGATTATGGTTAGGGTGAGGGTGAGTGTTAGGATTAGGGTTAGGGTTAGGGTTAGGTTTAGGGATAGGATTAGTGTTATTGTTAGGGTTAGGGTTAGAGTTATGGTGAGGGGGAGGGGGAGGGTTAGGGTGAGGGTTAGGTTTAGGGTGAGGTTTAGGGTTAAGGTTAGGATTAGGGTAGGATGAGGGGGAGCTTTAGGGTTAGATTTAGGGTTAGTTGTAAGTTTAGGTCGAGCGTTAATGTTAGGGTTAGTGTTAGGGTTAAGGCTAGGGTGAGGGTTAGGTTAAGGTTTAGTGTGAGGGTTAGTTTGAGGTTTAGGGTTTAGGATGAGGTTTAGTGTTAGGGTTAAGGTTAGGATTAATGTTAGGTTTAGGCTTAAGTTGAGGGTTAAGGTGAGGGTGAGGTTTAGGGTTAAGGTTAGGATTAGGATTAGGGTTAGGGTTAGGGTGAGGGATATGATGAAGGTTAGGTTTAGGGATAGGGTTAGGCTTAGGTTTAGGCTTTGGGTGAGGGTGAGGGTGAGGGTTACTGTTAGGGTGAGGGTTAGGTTTAGGGTTAGGTTGAGAGTAAGGTTTCAGGTTAAGTTTAGGGTTAAGTGAGGGTTAGGGTAACGGTTACAGTGAGGGTGAGGGTTAGGGTTAGAATGGGGGTTAGGGTTAGGATTAGGGTTAGGGTTAGGGCTAGGGTGAGGGTGAGGTTTAGGGTTAGAATTAGGGTGAGTTTTAGGGGTAGGTTTAGGGTTAGGTTTAGGGTCAGGGTGAGGTTTAGGGTTAGAGTTAGGGTTAGGGTAAGCCTGAGGGTGATGGTTAGGATTAGGGTTAGTGTTAGAGTTAGGGTTACAATGAGGGTTAGGGTGATTGTGAGGGTTAGGGTTATTATTAGGAATAGGATTAGGGTAAGGGTTAGTGTGTGTGTGAGGGTTAGGTTTAGGTTTAGGGTTAGGTTTAGGCTGAGATTGAGGGTTCCATTTAAGTTTGGGTTAGGGTGAGGTTTAGGGTTAGGGTTACAGTGAGCATGAGGGTTAGGGTTAGTTTGAGGGTTAGGCTAAGGCTTAGGATTAGGGTGATGGTTAGGGTTAGGCTTAGGGTGAGGGTTAGGATGACGATTAGGGTTAGGATTAGGGTTAGGGTGAGGGCTAGGGTTAGAGTGAATGTTAGGGTTAGTTTTTGGGTGAGGTTTAGGTGTAGGGTTAGGGTTAGGGTGAGGGTTAGAATGAGGATTAGGGTTACAGTGAGGGTGAGGGTTAGGGTAAGGGTGAGGGTTAGGGTTAGAATTTGGGTTGTGGTGAGGGTATATTTTAGGGTTAGATTTAGTGTTAGGGGGAAGGTTAGGGTGAAGGTTAAGGTTAGTGTTAGGGATAAGGTTAGGGTGAGGGTTAGGTTGAGGTTTAGTGTTAGGGTTAGGGTTAGGGTTAGGGTAAGGGTGAGGGTATGTGAGGGTTAGGGTTAAGCTTAGAGTTATAGTCGGTATGAGAGTGAGGGTGCAGGTGAGGATTAGGGTAAGAGTGATGGTTAGGGTTAGGCTTAGGGTGAGGGTTAGGATGAGCGATAGGGTTAGGATTATTGTTCGGGTGAGGGCTAGGGTGAGGATGAGGTTTAGAGTAAGGGTTAGGCTTAGGCTTAGGTTTAGGCTGAGCGTGAGTTTGAGGGTGAAGGTAGGATTAGGGTGAAGTTTAGGTTTTTGGTTTGGGTGAGGTTTACGGTTAGTGTGAGGGTTAGTGTTAGGGTTAGGGTTAGTGTTAGGTGAGGGTACGTGTTAGGGTGAGAGTTAATGTTAGGGTGAGGTTTATGGTTAGGGTAAGGATTAGAGTTAGGGTTATTGTTTAGGTTAGGGTTCGGTTAAGTTTAGGGTTAGGGTAAGGATTAGGTTTAGGGTTAGGGTTAGGGTGAGGTTTAGGGTTAGGCTAAAGGTGAGGGTTAGCGTGAGGGTGAGGTTTAGGGTTGTTTTAGGATTAGGATTAGGGTTAGGGTTAGGGTTAATGTTAGGGTGAGTGTTCGGTTGAGGGTTAGGGTTACGGTTTGTGTTAGGGTTAGGGTTAAGTTTAGGGTGAGGGTTAGGTTGAGGGTGAGGTTTAGTGTTAGGTTTATGGGGAGGGTTAGGATGAGGGTTAGGGTTAGGATTAAGGTTAGGGTTAGGGCTAGGTTGAGGGTGAGGTTTAGGGTTAGGGTTAGGGTGAGGTTTAGGTTTAGGGTTAGGTTAAGGGTTAGAGTGAGGTTGAGGTTTAGGTTTAGAGTTAGGGTAAGGGTGACGCTGAGGTTGAGGGTTAGGGTTAGTGTTAGTGTTAGTGTTTGGGTTAGGGTGGGAATTAGGGTTAGGGTGAGGGTGAGGGTGAGGGTTAGGCTTAGACTTAGGGTTAGGATTAGGATTAGGTTAAGTTTAGGGTGAGTGTGATGGTTACAGTTAGGGTTAGGCTTAGGCTTAGGGTTAGGCTGAGAGTGAGGGTGAGGGTGAGCGTTAGGGTTAGGATGAGGGTTAGGGTTAGGATTATGGTTAGGGTGAGGGCTAGGTTGAGGGTGAGTGTGTTAGGGTAAGGTTTAGGTTTAGGGTTATGATTTGAGTTAGGGTTAGGATGAGGGTTAGGGTTACAGTGAGTGTGAGGGTTACGGTTAGGTTGAGGATTGGGGTTAAGATTATGGTTAGGGTGAGGATGAGCGTTAGGATTAGGGTTAGGGTTAGGGTTAGGTTTTGGGTTAGAATTAGTGTCATTGTTAGTGTTAGGGTTAGATTTATGGTGAGGGTGAGGGTGAGGGTGAGGGTTAGGTTTAGGGTGAGGTTTAGGGTTATTGTTAGGATTAAGTTTAGGATTAGGGGGAGGTTTAGGATTAGATTTAGGATTAATTGTAGGTTTAGGTCGAGCATTAATATTACGGTTAGTGTTACGGTTAAGGTTAGGTTGAGGGTTAGGTTGAGGATTAGTGTGATGGGTAGTGTGAAATTTAGGGTTTAGGATGAGGTATAGGGTTAGGGTTAGGGTTAGGATTAATGTTAGTGTTAGGCTTAACTTGAGGGTTAGGTTGAGGGTGAGGTTTAGGGTTAGGGTTAGGATTTGGATTAGGGTTAGGTTTAGGGTGAGGGATGCGATGAGGGTTAGGTTTAGGGATAGGTTTAGGCTTAGTGTTAGGCTGAGGGTGAGGGTGAGGGTGAGGGTTACGGTTAGGGTGAGTCTTACTTTTAGGGTTAGGTTGAGAGTTAGGGTTCAGGTTAAATTTAGGGTTAAGTGAGGGTTAGGTTAACTGTTACAGTGAGGCTGAGGTTTAGGGTTAGGATGAGGGTTAGGGTTAGGGTTAGGGTTAGTGTTAGGGTTTGGTTACGGTTACGGTGAAGGTGAGGGTTAGGTTTAGGATTAAGGTTAGGGTGAGGTTTAGGGTTAGGGTTAGGGTTAGGGTGAGGCTGAGGGTTTGGGTTAGGGTTAGGGTTCGTGTTATTATTAGGGTTAGGGTTAGAGTTACGGTGAGGGTGACTGTGAGGGTTAGGGTTATGGTGATTTTTAGGGTTATGGTTAGGGTTAGCGTGACAGTGACGGTGAGGTTTAGGGTTAGAGTAAGGGTTAGGGTGATGGTTAGGGTGAGGGTTAGGGTTAGGGTTAGTGTAAGGGTTAGGGTGAGGATTAGGATGAGGGTAAATTTTATGGTTTGGGTGAGGTTTAGGGTTCGGGTTACAGTGAGGGTGAGGTTTAGGGTTAGGGTGAGGGTTAGGATGAGGATTAGGGTTAGGATTAGGGTTAGGGTGAGGGCTAGGGTGAGGGTGAGGGTTAGGGTTAGTGTTTGGGTGAGGTTTAGGGTTAGGGTTAGGGTTAGGGTGAAGGTTAGTATGAGGGTGAGGGTTACAGTGAGTGTGAGTTTTAGGGTTAGGGTGAGGGTTAGGGTTAGTATTTGGGTTAGGGTAATGTTGAGTTTTAGGTTTAGATTTAGGCTTAGGGGGAGTGTTAGGTCGAGGGTTAGGGTTAGGATTAGTGTTAGGGTCAAGGTTAGGTTTCGGTTTAGGTTGATGTTCAGGGTTAGGGTTATGATTAGTGTTAGGGTTAGGGTATGTGAGGGTTAGGGTTAGGGTTAGGTTTAGGGTTAGGGTTATGCTGAGGGTGAGGGTGGGGGTGAGGATTAGGGTTAGGGTGATGGTTAGGGTTAGGGTTAAGTTGAGGGTTAGCATGAGGGATAGGGTTAGGATTAGGGTTCGGGTGAGGGCTAGGGTGAGTGTGAGGATTAGAATAAGGTTAGGTTTAGGCTTAGGGTTAGGCTGAGCATGAAGTTGAGTGTGAGGGTTCGGGTTAGGGTGATGGTTAGGTTTAAGGTTAAGGTGAGGGTTAGGATGAGGTTTAGGATTAGGGTGAGGTTTAGGGTGAGGATGATAGTAAGGGTAATGGTGAGGTTTAGGCTGAGGTTGAGGGTTAAAATAAGGTTGAGCTTTAGGGTTAGGTTTATGGTTAGGGTTAAGGTTAGGGTGAGGGTTAGATTGAGGATTAGTGTTAGGGTTAGTGTGAGGTTTAGGGTGAGGTTGAGGTTTAGGGTTAGGGTTAGGGTTAGTATTAATGTTTCCATTAGAGTTAAGGTGAGGATTAGGGTGAGGGTGAATTTTAGGATTAGTGTTAGTATTAGGATTAGGGTTAGGGTTAGCTTGAGTGTGAGGGTTAGGGTTAGGGTTAGGGTTAGGCTTAATGTTAGGCTGAAGGTGAGGGTGAGGGGGAGGGTTAAGGTAAGGCTGAGTGTTAAGGGTAGGGTTAGGGTGAGATTTAGGGTTCGGGTTAAGTTTAGGGTTAGTCTGAGGGTTAGAGTTAGGGTTACGGTGAGCATGAGGGTTAGGGTTAGGTTGAGGGTTAGGATTAGGCTTAGGATTACATTGAGGGTTAGGGTTAGGGTTAGGATCAGGGTTAGGATGAGGATTAGGGATGAGGGCTAGGGTGAGGGTGAGGGTTAGGGTGAGTGTTTGGGTGATGTTAAGGTTTAGGGTTACGTTTAGGGTGAGGGCATGTGAGGGTTAGGGTTAGGGTTAGGCTTAGCCTTAGGGTTAGGCTGAGGGTGAGGTTGGGGGTGAGGATCAGCGTTAGGGTGATTGTTAGGCTTAGGGTTAGGGTGAGGGTTAGGATGAGGGTGAGGTTTACAGTGAGGGTCAGGTTTAGGGTTAGGGTGAGGATGATGGTAAGTGTAAAGGTGAGGTTTAGGTTGAGGGTGAGGGTTAAGATTACTGTGAGTGTTAGGGTTAAGTTTAGGGTGAGGGTGAGGTTTAGGATTAGTCTGAGGGTGAGGGTTAGGGTTAGTGATAGATTAAGGTTTAGGGTTAGGGTTAGGGTGAGAGTTAGGGTTTGGTTATGTTTAGGGTTAGGGTGAGGGATAGAGTTAGGGTTAAGGTGAGGGTTAGGATTAGGGTTACAGAGAGGATTAGGGTTAGGGTTAGGGCTAGGGTGAGGGTTAAGGTTAGGGTTAGGGTGAGGGTAAGGATGAGTATTAGGGTTAGTATTAGGGTTAGGTTGAGGGCTAGGGGGTGAGGGTGAGTGTTAGGGTTAGTGTTAGATTTAGGTTTAGGTTTAGGGTTAGGGTTTGTGTGAGGGTTAGGTTGAGGGTTAGGGTTACGGTGAGAGTGATGATTAGGGTTAGGGTGAGGGTTTGTTTTAGGATTAGCGTTAGCATGAGGATGAGTATTACTTTTAGGGTTAGGGTTAGGTTTCGGGTTAGGATTAGTGTTATTGTTAAGCTTAGTGTTAGAGTTATGGTGAGGGTGAGGGTGAGGGTGAGGGTGATGGTTAGTGTTAGGGTGAGGTTTAGAGTTAGGGTTAGGATTAGTGTGAGTTTGAGGGTGATGTTTAGGGTTAGATTTAGGGTTTGTTGGAGGGTTAGGATGAGGGCTAGGGTGAGGGTGAGGGTTAGGGTGAGTGTTTGGGTGATGTTAAGGTTTAGGGTTACGTTTAGGGTGAGGGCATGTGAGGGTTAGGGTTAGGCTTAGGCTTAGGCTTAGGGTTAGGCTGAGGGTGAGGTTGGGGGTGAGGATCAGCGTTAGGGTGATTGTTAGGCTTAGGGTTAGGGTGAGGGTTAGGATGAGGGTGAGGTTTACAGTGAGGGTCAGGTTTAGGGTTAGGGTGAGGATGATGGTAAGTGTAAAGGTGAGGTTTAGGTTGAGGGTGAGGGTTAAGATTACTGTGAGTGTTAGGGTTAAGTTTAGGGTGAGGGTGAGGTTTAGGATTAGTGGGAGGGTGAGGGTTAGGGTTAGTGTTAGATTAAGGTTTAGGGTTAGGGTTAGGGTGAGAGTTAGGGTTTGGTTATGTTTAGGGTTAGGGTGAGGGATAGAGTTAGGGTTAAGGTGAGGGTTAGGATTAGGGTTACAGAGAGGATTAGGGTTAGGGTTAGGGCTAGGGTGAGGGTTAAGTTTAGGGTTAGGGTGAGGGTAAGGATGAGGATTAGGTTTAGGATTAGGTTTAGGGTGAGGGCTAGGGTGAGGGTGAGGGTTAGGGTTAGTGCTAGATTTAGGATTAGGGTTAGGGTTAGGGTTAGGGTGAGGGTTAGGTTGAGGGTTAGGGTTATGGTGAGGGTGAAGATTAGGGTTAGGGTGAGGGTTAGGGTTAGGATTAGGGTTAGCATGAGGGTGAGTGTTAGGATTAGGGTTAGGGTTAGGGGTTGGGTTCGGTTTAGTGATACAATTAGTGTTATTTTTAGGGTTAGAATTGTGGTAAGGGTGAGGGTGAGGTTGAGGGTTAGGGTTAGTTTGAGGTTTAGGGTTAGGGTTAGTATTAGGGTTAGCAGGAGGGTGAGTGTTAGGATTAGGGTTAGAGTTAGTGTTTGGGTTAGTTTTAGGGTTAGGATTAGTGTTATTGTTAGCATTAAAGTTAGAATTATGGTGAGGGTGAGGGTGAGGGTTAGGGTTAGGGTTAGGGTGCGGTTTATGATTAGGGTGAGGGTTAGGGTTAGTGTGAGGGTTAGGGTTAGTGTTAGGGTTAGTGTTAGGGTGAGGGTATGTGTTAGGGTGAGGGTTAGGTTTAGGGTTTCGGGTTATGGTTAGTGTGAGAGTTAGGGTTAGGTTTAGGGTTATTGTTAGGTTTAGGGTTAGGCTTACAGTTACGGTGAGGTTGAGGTTTAGGGTTAGGGTGATGTTTAGGGTGAGAGTTAGGGTTAGGGTTAGGGTTAGGGTAAGAGGGAGGTTTAGGGTTAGAGTTAGGGTTAAGGTGAGACTGAGGTTGAGGGTTAGGTTTAGGTTTAGGATTAGGATTAGGGTAAGGGTTAGGTTGAGTGTGAGGGTTAGGGTTAGGGTTAGGGTAAGGTTTAGGGTAACACTGAGGGTGAGGGTGAGGGTGAGGTTTAGGGTGAAGATTGGGGTTAGGGTGAGGGTGAGTGTGTGTGTTAGAGTTAGGTTTAGGGCTAGGCTTAGGGTTACGCTGAGGGTGAGGTTGAGGGTGAGGGTTAGGGTTAGGGTGAGGGTTAGGGTAAGGGTTAGGGGGAGGGTTAGGATGAGGGTTAGTGTTAGGATTAGGGTTAGGGTGAGGGCTAGGGTGAGGGTGAGGTTTAGGTTTAGTTTGAGGGTGAGGTTTAGTGTTAGAGTTAGCGTTAGTTTTAGGCTGATGGTGAAGGTAAGGGTTAGGATTAATGTTAGGAGTTAGGCTTAAGGTGAGGGTTAGGTTGAGGGTGAGGGTTAGGATAAGGGTTAGGAGTAGAATTAGGGTTAGGGTGAGGGTGAGGGTGATATTTATGGTTAGGGATAGGCTTAGGGTTAGGCTGAGGTTGAGGGTGAGGGTTAGGGTGAGGTTTAGGGTTAGGGTTAGGGTGAATGTGAGGGTTAGGATTAGGGTTAGGATTTGGATTATGCTGAGCGTGAGGGTGTGGGTCAGTGTTAGGGTTAGGGTTATGGGGAGGGATAAGATGAGTGTTCGGGTTAGGGTGAGGTTTAGGGTGAGGGTGAGTGTCTGTGTTAGGGTTAGGTTTAGGGTTAGTCTTAGGGTTAGGCTGAGGGTGAGGTTGAGGCTGAGGGTTAGTGTTAGGGTGAGGGTTAGGGTAAGGGTTAGGGGGAGGGTTAGGAAAAGGGATAGGGTTAGGATTAGGGTTCGGTGAGGCTAGTGTGAGGATGAGGATTAGGGTTAGGGTTAGCTTGAGGGTTAGGATTAGGGTAAGTGTGAGAGTTAGTTTTTGAGTTAAGTTTAGTGTTAGGTTGAGGGTTAGGGTAAGTGTTACTGTGAGGGTGAGGGTTAGGATGAGGATTAGGGTTAGGATTAGTGTTAGGGTGAGGGCTAGGCTGAGGGTGAGATTTAGGGTTAGGGTTAGGGTTAGGGTTAGGCTTAGGGTTAGGTGTAGGTTTAGTGTTAGTGTGAGGGTAACGTTTAGGGTTAGAGTTAGGGGTAGGATGAGGCTGAGGTTGAGGGTTAGGGTTAGGGTTAGTGTTAGATTTAGGGTTAGGGTGACGGTTAGGTTGAGGGTGAGGGTTAGGCTTAGGGTTAGGATTAGGTTTAGGGTAAGGGTTAGGGTGAGTGTGAGGGTTAGGTCTAGTGTTAGGGTTTTTCTTAGGGTTAGGCTGAGTTTGAGTGCGAGGGTGAGGGTTAGGGTTAGTTTTAGGTTAAGGTTTAGGGTTAGGGTTAATGTTAGGGTGAGAGTTAGGATTCGGTTATGTTTTGGGTTAGGATGAGGGTTAGGGTTAAGGTTAAGGTGAGGGTGAGGTGTAGGGTTACGTTGATGATTAGGGTTAGGGTTAGGGCTAGGCTGAGGGCTAAGGTTAGTGTTAGGTTGATTGTAAGGATGAGGATTAGGGTTAGGATTAGAGTTAGGTTGAGTGCTAGGGTGAGGGTGAGGGTTAGGATTAGTGTTAGATTAAGGTTTAGGGTTATTGTTAGGGTTAGGGTGAGGGTTAGGTTGAGGGTTAGGGTTAGCTTGAGGGTTAGGATTAGGGTAAGTGTGAGAGTTAGTTTTTGAGTTAAGTTTAGTGTTAGGTTGAGGGTTAGGGTAAGTGTTACTGTGAGGGTGAGGGTTAGGATGAGGGTTAGAGTTAGGATTAGTGTTAGGGTGAGGGCTAGGGTGAGGGTGAGATTTAGGGTTAGGGTTAGTGTTAGGGTTAGGCTTAGGGTTAGGTGTAGGGTTAGTGTTAGTGTGTGGGTAACGTTTAGGGTTAGAGTTAGGGGTGGATGAGGCTGAGGTTGAGGGTTATGGTTAGGGTTAGTGTTAGATTTAGGGTTAGGGTGACGGTTAGTTTGAGGGTGAGGGTTAGGCTTAGGGTTAGGATTAGATTTAGGATAAGGGTTAGGGTGAGTGTGAGGGTTAGGTCTAGTGTTAGGGTTTTTCTTAGGGTTAGGCTGAGTTTGAGTGCGAGGGTGAGGGTTAGGGTTAGTTTTAGATTAAGGTTTATTTTTAGGGTTAATATTAGGGTGAGAGTTAGGATTCGGTTATGTTTTGGGTTAGGATGAGGGTTAGGGTTAAGGTTAAGGTGAGGGTGAGGTGTAGGGTTACGTTGAGGATTAGGGTTGGGGTTAGGGCTAGGCTGAGGGCTAAGGTTAGTGTTAGGTTGATTGTAAGGATGAGGATTAGGGTTAGGAACAGAGTTAGGTTGAGTGCTAGGGTGAGGGTGAGGGTAAGGATTAGTGTTAGATTAAGGTTTAGGGTTATTGTTAGGGTTAGGGTGAGGGTTAGGTTGAGGGTTAGCATTAGGTTGAGGGTGATGATTAGTGTTAGGGTGAGGGTTTGGTTTAGGATTAGGGTTAGCATGAGGGTGAGTTTTAGGATTAGGGTTAGGGTTAGGGTTAGGGTTAGGTTTCGGGTTAGGATTAGTGTTATTGTTAAGGTTAGGGTTAGAGTTATGGTGAGGGTGAGGGTGATGGTTATGTTTAGGGTGAGTTTTAGGGTTAGGGTTACGATTAGGGTGAGGTTGAGAGTGAGGGTTAGGGTTAGGGTGAGGCTTTGGGTTAGGGTTATAGTGAGAGTTAGGGTTCGATGATGTTTAGGGTTAGGGTGAGGGTTAGGGTTAGGGTTAAGGTGAGGGTGAGGTGTAGGGTTACGTTGAGTATTAGGCTTAGGGTTAGGGCTAGGGTGAGGGTTAAGGTTAGGGTTAGGGTCAGGGTACGAATGAGGATTGGGGTTAGGATTAGGGTTAGGGTGAGTGCTAGGGTGAGGGTGAGGATTAGGCTTAGTGTTAGATTAAGGTTTAGGGTTAGGGTTAGGGTTAGGGTGAGGGTTAGGTTGAGGGTTAGGGACAGTGTTAGGGTGAGTTTATGTGTTAGGGTGAGGGTAATGCATACTGTGCAGGTTATGGGTAGTGTGACTGTTAGGGTTAGGATTAGGGTTATTGCTAGGTTTAGGGTTAGAGTTACGGTTACGGTGAGGGTGAGGGTTAGGTTTAGGGTTAGGGTGAGGTTTAGGGTTAGGGTTACGGTTAGGGTTAGGGTGAGGGTGAGGTTTAGGTTTAGAGTTAGGGTTAAGCTGAGGCTGAGGGTGAGGATTAGGGTTAGGTTTAGGATTAGGATTAGGGTAAAGGTTAGGTTGAGTGTGAGGGTTAGGGTTAAGATAAGGGTGAGGGTTAGGGTTAAGTTTAGGGTTAGGGTAAGTGTTAGGGTTAGCTTTAGGGTGAGGTTTAGGGTTAGGGTTAGGGTTAGGGTGAGGGTGAGGTTTAGGGTGAGGATGAAGGTTAGGGTTAGGGTGAGGGTGATGGTTAGAATTAGGGTGAGGGTGAGGGCTAGCGTGCGGGTGAGGTTTAGGGTTAGGGTTAGGGTTAGGGTGAGGTTTAGGATTAGGGTGAGGGTTAGGTTTAGTGTGACGGTTAGTGTTAGGATTAGGGTTAGTGTTAGGATGAGGGTATGTCTTAGGGTGAGGGTTAGGGTTAGGTGATGGTTATGGTTTTAGTGAGGGTTAGGGTTAGGTTTAGGGTTATTGTTAGGTTTAGGATTAGGGTACGGTTACGGTGAGGGTGAGGGTTAAGGTTAGGGTTAGGGTGAGGTTTAGTGTTAGGGTTAGGTTAGAGTTAGGGTTATGGTGAGGGTGAATTTTAGGGCTACAGTTAGGATTAGGGTGCGGGTTAGGGTTAGGGTGCGGGTTAGGGTGGGGGGGACGGTAAGGGTAAAGGTGAGGCTTAGGCTGAGGGTGAGGGTTAAGATAAGGGTGAGGGTTAGGTTTAGGTTTAGGGTGAGGGTTACATTGAGGATTAGGTTTAGGGTTAGTGTGAGGTTTAGGGTGAGGGTGTGTGTTAGGGTTAGGATGAGGCTGAGGGTTAGAATTAGGTTTAGGGTGAGGGCTAGGTTGAGGGTGAGGTTTAGGATTAGGGTTAGGGTTAGGGTGAGGTTTAGGATAAGGGTGAGGGTTAGGTTTAGTGTGTGGGTTAGTGTTAGTGTTAGGGTTAGTGTTTGGGTGAGGTGATGTGTTAGGGTGAGGGTTAGCGTTAGGGTGAGGGTTATGGTAAGGGTGAGGGTTAGGGTTAGGTTTAGGGTTATTGTTAGGTTTAAGGTTAGGGTTTCGGTTAAGATGAGGGTGTGGGTTAGGGTTAGTGTTAGGGTGAGGTTTAGGATAAGGGTGAGGGTTAGAGTTAGGGTTAGTGTGAGGGTGAGGTTTAGGTGTACAATTAGTGTTAGGGTGAGGGTTAGGGTGTGGGTTCGCGTGGGGTTGAAGATTAGGGTGAAGTTGAGGGTTAGGCTGAGGGTGAGGGTTACGTTAAGGGTGAGGGTTAGGTCTAGGGTAAGGGTTAGTGTTAGCTTTAGGGTGAGGGTGTGGGTTAGATTGAGGATTGGTGTTAGGGTTAGTGTGAGGTATAGGGTGAGAATGAGGGTTATGGTTAGGGTGAGGGCTAGGGCGAGGGTGAGGTTTAGGCTTATGGTGATGTTTAGGGTTTGTGTGAGGGTTAGTGTTAGGGTTAGTGTAAGTGTTACGGTGAGGGTTAGGGTTAGGGTGAGGCTAAGTCTTAAGGTGAGGCTTAGGGTTAGGGTGAGTGTTATGGTTAGGTTGAGGGTTAGGGTTAGGTTTAGGTTTATTATTAGCATTAGGGTGAGGGTTATGGTTATGGTGAGGGTGAGGGTGAGGGTAGGGTTAGGGCTAGTATGAGGTTTAGGGATAGGGTTAGGTTTAGGGTTAGGGTCAGGGTGAGGTTTAGTGTTAGAGTTAGGGTTAGGGTGAGGGTTAGTGTTAGGTTTAGGGTTAGGGTTAGGTTTAGGGTGAGGGTTGGGTTAGGATTAAAGTTGAGGATAGGCTTAAGGTGAGGGTTAGGTTGAGGGTGAGTGTTAGAGTTAGGGTTGGAGTAGGATTAGGGTTAGGGTTAGGGTGAGTGTGAGGGTTAGGGTTAGGGTTAGGGATAGGTTTAGGGTTAGGCTGAGGTTGAGGGTGAGGGTTAGGGTTAGGTTTAGGATTAGGATTAGGGTAAGTGTTAGGTTGAGTGTGAGGTTTAGGGTTAGGGTTAGGGTTAGGGTTAGGGTTAGGTTTAGGATTACACTGAGGGTGAGGGTGAGGGTGAGGGTTAGGGTTAAGGTGAGGTTTAGGGTTAGGGTTAGGGTTAGGGTGAGGGTGAGTTTTAGGGTTAGATTTAGGGTTAAGCTGAGGCTGAGGGTGAGGGTTAGTGTTAGGTTTAGGATTAGGATTAGGGTAAGGTTTAGGTTGAGTGTGAGGGATAGTGTTAGGGTTAGGTTTAGGCTTACACTGAGTGTGAGTGTGAGGGTGAGGGTTTGGGTTAGGATTAGGGTTAGGGTGAGGGTGAGTGTGTGTGTTAGAGTTAGGTTTAGGGTTAGGCTTAGGGTTAGGCTGATGGTGAGGTTGAGGGTGAGGGTTAGGTTTAGGGTGAGGGTTAGGGTAAGGGTTAGGGGGATGGTTAGGATGAGGGTTAGTGTTAGGATTAGGGTTAGGGTGTGGGCTAGGGTGAGGGTGAGTTTTAGGTTTAGGGTGAGGGTGAGGTTTAGTGTTAGAATTAGTGTTAGTTTGATGCTGAGGGTGATGTTTAGCCTTAGGATTAATGTTAGGCTTAGGCTTAAGTTGAGGTTTAGGTTGAGTGTGAAGGTTAGGATTAGGGTTAGGAGTAGGATTAGGTTTAGGGTGAGGGTTCGTGTTCGGGTTTGGGTTAGGGTTAGGGATAGGCTTAGGTTTAGGCTGAGGTTGGTTGACGGTGAGGCTTAGGGTTAGGACGAGGTTTAGGTTTAGGGTTAGGATTAGGGTTATGGTGAGGGTGAGGTTTAGGTTTAGAGTTAGGGTTAAGCTGAGGCTGAGGGTGAGGGTTAGGGTTAGGTTTATGTTTAGGATTAGGGTAAGGGTTAGGTTGAGTGTGAGGGTTAGGGTTAGGGTTAGGGTTACACTGAGGGTGAGGGTGAGGGTGAGGTTTAGGGTGAAGATTGGGGTTAGGGTGAGGATGAGTGTGTGTGTTAGAGTTAGGTTTAGGGCTAGGCTTAGAGTTACGCTGAGGGTGAGGTTGAGGGTGAGGGTTAGGGTTAGGGTCAGGGTTAGGGTAAGGGTTAGGGGGAGGGTTAGGATTAGGGTTAGTGTTAGGATTAGGGTTAGGTTGAGGGCTAGGGTGAGGGTTAGGTTTAGGTTTAGGGTGAGGGTTAGGTTTAGTGTTAGAGTTAGTGTTAGTTTTAGGGTGATGGTGAGCGCAAGGGTTAGGATTAATTTTAGGCTTAGGCTTCAGGTGAGGGTTAGGTTGAGGGTGATGGTTAGGATAAGGGTTAGGAGTAGAATTAGGGTTAGGGTGAGGGTGAGGGTTATGGTTAGGGATAGGCTTAGGGTTAGGCTGAGGTTGAGGCTGAGGTTTAGGGTGAGGTTTAGGGTTAGGGTTAGGGTGAATGTGAGGGTTAGGGTTAGGGTTAGGATTTGGATTACGCTGAGGGTGAGGGTGTGGGTTAGTGTTAGGGTTAGGGTTATGGGGAGGAATAGGATGAGTGTTAGGGTTAGGGTGAGGTTTAGGTTGAGAGTGAGTGTCTGTGTTAGGGTTAGGTTTAAGGTTAGGCTTGGGTTAGACTGAGGGTGAGATTGAGGCTGAGGTTTAGTGTTAGGGTGAGGCTTAGGGTAAGGGTTAGGGGGAAGGTTAGGAAAAGGGATAGGGTTAGGATTAGGGTTCGGTGAGGCTAGTGTGAGGATGAGGTTTAGGGTTATGGTTAGCTTGAGGGTTAGGATTAGGGTAAGTGTGAGAGTTAGTGTGAGAATTAAGTTTAGTGTTAGGTTGAGGGTTAGGGTAAGGGTTACTGTGAGGGTGAGGGTTAGGTTTAGGTTGAGGGTGATGTTGAGATTAGGGTTAGGATGAGGGTGAGGGTTATGGTTAGTGTTAATGTGAGTGATAGGATGAGGGTTAAGGTTAGGATTAGTGTTAGGGTGAGGGCTAGCGTGAGGGTGACGTTTAGGGTTAGAGTTAGGGGAAGGATGAGGCTGAGGTTGAGTGTTTGTGTTAGGGTTAGTGTTAGATTTAGGGTTTGGGTGAGGGTTAGGTTGAGGGTGAGGGTTAGGCTTAGGGTTAGGGTTAGGTTTAGGGTAAGGGATAGGGTGAGTGTGAGCTTTAGGGCTAGTGCTAGGGTTTTTCTTAGGGTTACATTGAATTTGAGGGTGAGGTTGAGGATTTGGGTTAGTGTTAGATTAAGGTTTAGGGTTAGGGTTAGGGTTAGGGTTAGGGTGAGAGTTAGGTTTCAGTTACTTTTGGGTTAGGGTGAGGGTTAGGGTTAGGTTTAAGGTGAGGGTGAGGTGTAGGGTTACATTGAGGATTAGGGTTAGGGTTAGGGCTAGGGTAAGAGTTACGGTTAGGGTTAGGGTGAGTGTAAGGATGAGGATTAAGGTTAGGCTTAGGGTTAGGTTAACAGCAAGAGTGAGTTTCAGGGTTATGATTAGTGTTAGATTAACGTTTAGGGTTATTTTTAGGGTTAGGGTGAGGGTTAGGTTGAGGGTTAGGGTTATGGTGAGGGTGATGATTAGGGTTAGGGTGAGGGTTTGGTTTAGGATTAGGGTGAGCTTGAGGGTGAGTGTTAGGATTAGGGTTAGGTTTAGGGTTATGGTTAGGTTTCGGGTTAGGATTTGTGTTATTCTTAAGTTTAGGGTTAGAGTTATGGTAAGGGTGAGCGTGAGGGTGAGGGTGATGGTTAGGATTAGGGTGAGTTTTACGGTTAGGGTTAGGATTAGGGTGAGGTTGACTGTGAGAGTTAGGGATATGGTGAGGGTTAGGGTTAGGGTTAGGGTGAGAGTTAGAGTTCGATGATGTTTTGGGTTAGGGTGAGGGTTAGGGTTAGGGTTACGGTAAGCATGAGGTTTAGGGTTACGTTGAGTATTAGGCTTAGGGTGAGGGCTAGGGTGAGGGTTAAGGATAGGGTTAGGGTGAGGATAAGGATGAGGATTAGGGTTAGGATTAGGGTTAGGTTGAGGGCTCTGTTCAGGGTGAGGGTTAGAGTTAGTCTTAGATTAAGGTTTAGGGTTAGGGTTAGGGTTAGGGTTAGGGTTAGGGTTAGGGTGAGAGTTAGAGTTCGATGATGTTTAGGGTTAGGGTGAGGGTTAGGGTTAGTGTTACGGTGAGCATGAGGTTTAGGGTTACGTTGAGTATTAGGCTTAGGGTTAGGGCTAGGGTGAGGGTTAAGGTTAGTGTTAGGGTGAGGATAAGGATGAGGATTAGGGTTAGGATTAGGGTTAGGGTGAGTGCTATGTTCAGGGTGAGGGTTAGGATTAGTGTTAGATTAAGGTTTAGGGTTAGGGTGAGGGTTAGGGTGAGGGTTAGTTTGAGGGTTAGGGTTACAGTGAGGGTGATTATTAAGGTTAGGGTGAGATTTAGGGTTAAGATTAGGGTTAGCATGAGGGTGAGTGTTAGGATTAGGTTTAGGGTTAGGGTTAGGGTTAGGTTTAGGGTTAGGATTAGTGTTATTGTTAGGGTTAGGGTTAGAGTTATGGTGAGGGTGAGGGTGAGGGTGAGGTTTAGGGTAAGTGTTAGGGTGAGGTATAGGGTTAGGGTTAAGATTACGGAGAGGGTGAGTGTGAGGGTTATATTTGGGGTTAGTTGGAGGGTTAGATCGATGGTTAGGGTTAGGGTTAGTTTTAGGGTTAAGGTTAGGTTGAGGGTTAGGTTGAGGTTTAGGGTTATGGTTATGGTTAGTGTTAGGATTAGGGTGAGGGTGAGGATCAGTGTGAGGGTTAGGCTTAGGCTTAGGTTTAGGCTGAGGGTGTGGGTGGGGGTGAAGATTAGGTTTAGGGTGATGGTTAGAGTTAGGGCTAGGGTGAGGGTAAAGATGAGGGTTAGGATTAGGATTAGGGTTAGGATGAGGGCTAGGGTGAGGGTGAGGGTTAGGGTAAGTGTTAGACTTAGGCTTAGGGTTAGGCTGAGCATGAGGTTGAGGGTGAGGTTGAGGGTTAGGATGATCGTTAGGTTTATGGTTAGGGTGAGGGTTAGGATGAGGTTTAGGGTTACGTTGAGGGTTAGGGTTAGGATGATGGTTAGAATTAGGGTTAGGGTGAGGGCTAGGGTGAGGGTGAGGGTTAGGGTTAGGGTTAGGGTTAGGGTGAGGTTTAGGATTAGGGTGAGTGTTAGGGTTAGTGTGATGGTTAGTGTTAGGGTTAGGGTTAGTGTTAGGGTGAAGTTATGTGTCAGGGTGAGTGTTATGCTTAGGGTGCGGGTTATCGGTAGTGTGACTTAGTTTTAGGGTTAGGATTATTGCTAGGTTTAGGGTTACGGTTACGGTTACGTTGAGTGTGAGGGTTAGGGTTAGGGTTAGGGGGAGTTTTAGGTTTAGGTTTAGGGTTAGGGTTAGGATGAGGGTGAGGTTTATGTTTAGAGTTAGGGTTAAGCTGAGGCTGAGGGTGAGGGTTAGGTTTAGGTTTAGGATTAGGATTAGGGTGAGGGTTAGGTTGAGTGGGAGTGTTAGGGTTAGGGTTAGGGTTAGGTTTAGAGTTACACTGAGGGTGAGGGTGAGGATGAGGGTTACGGTTAGGATTAGGGTTAGGGTGAGGGTGAGTGTGTGTGTTAGTGTTAGGTTTAGGGTTAGGCTTAGGGTTAGGCTGAGGGTGAGGTTGAGGGTGAGGGTTAGGGTTAGGGTGAGGGTGAGGGTAAGGGTAAGGGGGAGGGTTAGGATGAGGGTTAGTGTTAGCATTAGGGTTAGGGTGAGGGCTAGGTTGAGGGTGCGGTTTAGGTTTAGTGTGAGGGTGAGTTTTAGTGTTAGAGTTAGTGTTAGTTTGAGGCTGAGGGTGAGGGTTAGCGTTAGGATTAATGATAGGCTTAGGCTTAATTTGAGGGTTAGGTTGAGGGCGAGGGTTAGGATTAGGGTTAGGGGTAGGATTAGGTTTAGTGTGAGGGTGAGGGTGAGGGTTATGGTTAGGGTTAGGTATAGGCTTAAGTTTAGGATGAGGTTGAGGGTGAGGGTTAGGGTTAGGGTTAGGATGAGTGGGAGGGTTACTGTTAGGGTTAGGCTTAGGATTAGGCTGAGGGTGAGGGTGTGGGTTAGTGTTTGCGTTAGGGTTAGGGTTATGTGGAGGTTTAGGATGAGGGTTAGGGTTAGGGTGAGGTTTTGGGTGAGGGTGAGTGTGTGTGTTAGTGTTAGGTTTAGGGTAAGGCTTACGTTTAGGCTGAGGTTGAGGTTGAGACTGAGGGTTAGTGTTAGGGTGAGGGTTAGGGTAAGGGTTATGGGGAGGGTTAGGAAAAGGGATAGGGTTAGGATTAGGTTTCGGTGAGGCTGGGGTGAGGATGAGGTTTAGGGATATGGTTAGCTTGAGGGTTAGGATTAGCGTAAGGGTGAGAGTTAGTGTTCGGGTTAAATTTAGGGTTACATTGAGGGTTAGTATAAGGGTTACTGTGAGGGTGAGGGTTAGGTTTAGGTGTAGGGTGAGGGTTCAGTTTAGGGTTAGGGTGAGGGTGAGGGTTATGGTTAGTGTTAGGGTGAGGGTTAGGATGAGGGTTAGGGTTAGGTTTAGGGTTAGGGTTAGGGTGAGGTTTAGGGTTAAGGATAGGATTAGTGTTAGGGTGAGGCTGAGGTTTAGCGTTAGAGTTATGTGTAGGATGAGGCTGAGGATAAGGGTTAGAGTTAGGGTTAGTGTTAGTTTTAGGGTTAGGGTGAGGGTTAGTTTGAGGGTGAGGGTTAGGCTTAGGGTTAGGATTAGGTTTAGGGTGCGGGATAGGGTGAGTGTGAGCGTTAGGGCTATGGTTAGTGTTTGACTTAGGGTTAGGCTGAGGGTGAGGGTGAGGGTGAGGGTGAGGGTTAGGGTTAGTGTTAGGATAAGGTTTAGGGTTAGAGTTAGGGTTAGGTTGAGAGTTAGGGTTAGGTTATGTTTTGGGTTAGGGTGAAAGTTAGGGTTAGGGTTAAGGTGAGGGTGAGGTGTAGGGTTGCATTGAGGTTTAGGGTTAGGGTTAGGGCTAGGGTGAGGGTTAAGTTTAGATTTAGGGTGAGGGTAAGGATGAGGATTAGGGTTAGGATTAGGGTTAGAGTGAGGGCTAGGGTGAGGATGAGGGTTAGGATTAGTGTTACATTAAGGTTTAGGGTTAGGGTTAGGGTGAGGGTTAGGTTGAGGGTTAGGGTTAAGGTGAGGGTGATGATTAGGCTTAGGGTGAGTGTTTGGTTTAGGATTAGGGTTAGCGTTAGGGTGAGTGTTAGGATTAGGGTAAGGCTTAGGTTTAGGGTTAGGTTTCCGGTTAGGATTAGTGTTATTGGTAGGGTTAAGGTTAGAGTTATGGTGAGGGTGAGGGTGAGGGTTAGGGTTAGGGTGAGATTTAGGGATAGAATTAGTATTAGTGTGAGGTTGAGGTTGAGGGTGAGGGTTAGGGTTAGGGTTATGGTTAAGGTGAGAGTTAGGGTTCGATTATATTTACGTTTAGCATGAGGGTTCGGGTTACATTGAGGATTAGGCTTATGGTTAGGGCTAGGGTGAGGGTAGGTTGAGAGTAAGGATGAGGATTAGGGTTACAATTAGGGTTAGGGTGAGGGCTATGGTGAAGTTGAGGGTTAGGGTTAGGTTTAGATTAAGATTTATGTTTAGGGTTAGGGTGAGGTTGAGGGTTAGGTTGAGGGTTAGGGTTTCAGATTGGGTGATGAATAGGGTTAGGGTGAGGGTTAGGGTTAGGATTAGGGTTAGCATGTGGTTGCGTGTTAGGATTAGGGTTAGGGTTAGTGTTTGGATTACGTTTATTGTTAGGATTAGTGTTATTGTTAGGGTTAAGTTTAGAGTTATGGTGAGGGTCAGGGTGAGGGTGAGAGTTAATGTTAGGGTTAGGTTGAGGTTTAGGGTTAGGGTTAGGATTAGGGTTAGGGTGAGGGTGAGGTTTAGGGTTAGGTTTAGTGTTAGTTGGAGGGTTAGGTCGAGGGTTAGGGTTAGGTTTAGTTTTAGGGTTAAGGTTAGGGTGAGGGTTAGGTTGAGGTTTAGGTTCATGGTTAGGGTTAGGGTTAGGATTAGGGTGAGGGTGAGTGTGAGGGTTAGGGTTAGGGTTAGGCTTAGGCTTAGGTTTAGCCTGAGGGTAAAGGTGGGGTTTAGTGTTAGGTTTAGGGTTAGGCTTAGGGTTAGGCTGAGGGTGAGGTTGAGGCTAAGAGTTAGTGTTAGGATGAGGGTTAGGGTAAGGGTTAGGGTAAGGGTTAGGATAAGCTTTAGGCTTATGGTGAGGGTTAGTGTGAGGATGATGTTAAGGGTAAAGGTTTAGGTTGAGGGTGAGGGTGAGGGTTAAGATAAGGATGAGGGTTAGGGTTAGGGTTAGGGTTAGGGATAGGGTTAGGGTTAGGGTGAAGGTTAGATTGAGGATTAGGGTTAGGGTTAGTGTGAGGTTTAGGGTGAGGATGAAGTTTAATGTTAGGGTGAGGGTGATGGTTAGAATTAGGGATAGGCTGAGGGCTAGGGTGAGGGTGAGTTTTAGGTTTAGGGTTAGAGTTAGGGTGAGGTTTAGGATTAGGGTGAGGGTTAGGGTTAGTGTGAGGGTTAGTGTTAGGGTTAGTGTTAGTATTAGGGTGAGGGTATGTTTAGGGTTCGGGTTAGGGTTCAGGTGTGGGTTATGGTTTGTGTAAGGGTTAGGTTTAGGGTTAGGGTTATTGTTAGGTTTAGGGTTAGGGTTACGGTTACAGTGAGGGTGAGGGTTAGGGTTAGGGTGAGGTTTAGTGTTAGGTTTAGTGTTAGAGTTAGGGTTATGGTGAGGTTGAGGTTTAGGGCTACAGTTAGGGTTAGTGTTTGAGTAAGGGTTAGGGTGCGGGTTAGCGTGGGGGTGAAGGTAAGGGTATAGGTAAGGTTTAGGCTGAGGGTGAGGGTTACGGTAAGGGTGAGGGTTAGGGTTATGGTGACGGTTAGTGTTAGCTTTAGGGTGAGGTTGAGGGTTAGGGTTAGGGTTAGCTTGAGGGTTAGTGTGAAGTTTAGGGTGAGGATGAGGGTTAGGCTCAGGGTGAAGGCTAGGGTGAGGGTGAAGGTTGGGGTTAGTGTTAGGCTGAGGTTTAGGGTTAGGGTGATGTTTTGGGTTAGTGTGAGTGTTAGTGTTAGTGTTAGGGTTAGTGTTAGGGTGAGGCTAAGTTTTAGGGTGAGCTTTAGGGTTAGGGTGAGGGTTATGTTTATGGTGAGGGTTAGGATTAGGGTTAGCAGTAGGATTAGGGTTAGGGTGATGGTGAGGGTGAGGGTTAGGGTTAGGGTTAGGGATAGACTTAGGTTTAGGCTGAGGTTGAGGGTGAGGATTAGGGTTTGGGTGAGGTTTAGGGTTAGGGTTAATGTGAGTGTGAGGGTTAGGGTTAGGCTTAGCCTTAGGATTAGGCTGAGGATGAGGGTGTGGTTTAGTGTTAGTGTTAGGGTTAGGGTTATGGGGAGGGTTAGGATGAAGCTTAGGGTTAGGGTGAGTTTTAGGGTGAGGGTGAGTGTTTGTGTTAGGGTTAGGTTTAGGGTTAGGCTTAGGGTTAGGCTGAGGGTGAGGTTGAGGCTGAGGGTTAGTGTTAGGGTGAGGGTTACGGGTAAGGTTTGGAAAAGGGATGGGGTTAGGATAAGGGTTGGGTAAGGCTAGGGTGAGGATGAGGTTTAGGGTTAGGGGTAGTTTGAGGGTTAGGATTAGTGTAAGTGTGAGCGTTAGTGTTCGGGTGAAGTTTAGGATTAGGTTGAGGGTTACGGTAAGGGTTACGGTGAGGGTGACGGTTAGGGTTAGTTTGAGGGTGAGGGTTCGGATTAGGTTTAGGGTGAGGTAGAGGGTAATATTTAGTATTAGGGTGAGATTTAGGATGAGGGTTAGAGTTAGGATTAGTGTTAGGGTGAGGGCTAGGGTGAGGGTGAGTTTCAGGGTTAGGGTTAGGGTGAGGTTTAGGGTTAAGGGTAGGGTGAGTGTTAAGGTGAGGGTGACGTTTAGGGTTAGAGTTAGGGGTAGGATGAGGCTGAGGTTGAGGGTTAGGGTTAGGGTTAGTGTTAGATTTAGGGTTAGGGTGAGGGTTAGGTTGAGGGTGAGGGTTAGGCTTAGGGTTAGGATTATGTTTAGGGTAAGGGTTAGGGTGATTGTGAGCATTAGGGCTAGGGTTAGGGTTTGACTTAGGATTAGGCTGAGGTTGAGGGTGAGGGTTAGGGTTAGTGTTAGATTAAGGTTTAGGGTTAGGGTTAGGGTTAGGGTGAGAGTTAGGGTTCGGTTATGTTTAGGGTTAGGGTGAGGGTTGGGGTTAGGGTTAAGGTGAAGGAGAGGTATAGGATTACGTTGAGGATTAGTGTAAGTGTTAGGCCTAGGGTGAGGGTTAAGGTTAGGGTTAGGTTGAGGGTAAGGATGAGGATTAGGGTTAGGATTAGTGTTAGGGTGAGGTTTAGGGTGAGGGTGAGGGTTAGGATTAGTGTTAGATTAGGTTTAGCGTAACTGTTAGTGTTAGGGGAGGGTTAGGGTTACGGTAAGGGTGATGATTAAGGTTAGGGTGAGGGTTTGGTTTAGGATTAGGTTTAGGATGAGGGTGAGTGTTAGAATTAGGGTAAGGTTAAGGTGAGGGTGAGGTGTAGGGTTACATGGAGGATTAGGGTTAGGGTTAGAGTGAGAGTTAGGTTTGCATTATGTTTAGGGTTAGGGTGAGGGTTAGGGTTAGGGTTATGGTTCGCATGAGGTTTAGGATTACATTGAGGATTAGGCTTAAGTTTAGGGCTAGGGTGAGGAATAAGGTTAGAGTTAGGTTGAGGGTAAGGATGAGGATTAGGGATAGGGTTAGACTTATGGTGAGGATGATGGTGACGGTGAGGGTTAATGTTAGGGTTAGG
This sequence comes from Dipodomys merriami, assembly GCF_024711535.1. Lineage (NCBI taxonomy): Eukaryota > Metazoa > Chordata > Mammalia > Rodentia > Heteromyidae > Dipodomys > Dipodomys merriami. The sequence goes on from NW_027203348.1 coordinate 1,320,226, forward strand.
GTGAGGTTTAGGGTTAGGGTTAGGATTAGGGTGAGGGTGAGGGTGAGGTTTAGGGTTAGATTAGGGTTAGTTGGAGGGTTAGGTCGAGGGTTAGGGTTAGGTTTAATTTTAGGGTTAAGGTTAGGGTGAGGGTTAGGTTGAGGTTTAGGGTTATGGTTAGGGTTAGGTTTAGGATTAGGGTGAGGGTGAGGGTGAGTGTGAGGGTTAGGGTTAAGGTGAGGCTTAGGCTTAGGTTTAGGCTGAGGGTGAGGGTGGGGGTGAAGATTAGGTTTAGGGTGATGGTTAGGGTTAGGGCTAGGGTGAGGGTTATGATGAGGGTCAGGATTAAGATTAGGGTTAGGGTGAGGGCTAAGGTGAGGGTGAGGGTTAGGGTAAGGGTTAGGCTTAGGCTTAAGGTTACGCTGAGCATGAGGTTGAGGGTGAGGGTTAGGGTTAGGGGGATGGTTAGGTTTACGGTTAGGGTGAGGGTTAGCATGAGTTTTAGTGTTAGGGTGAGGGTTAGGGTGAGGATGATGTTAAGGGTAAAGGTGAGCTTTAGGTTGAGGGTGAGGGTTAAAGTAAGGGTAAGGGTTAGGGTTAAGTTTAGGGTTAGGGTAAGGGTTAGAGTTAGGGTTAGGTTGAGGGTTAGATTGAGCATTAGGGTTAGGGTTAGTGTGAGGTTTAGGGTGAGGATGAAGGTTAGGGTTAGGGTGAGGGTGATGGTTAGAGTAAGGGTTAGGGTGAGGGCTAGGGTGAGGGTGAGGTTTAGGGTTAGGATTAGGGTTAGGGTGAGGTTTAGGATTAGGGTGAGGGTTAGGGTTAGTGTGAGGGTTAGTGCTAGGTTTAGGGTTAGTGTTAGGGTGAAGTTATGTCTTAGGGTGAGGGTTAGGGTTAGGGTGCAGTTCATGGTTTGTGTGAGGGTTAGGGTTAGGGTTAGGGTGAGGTTAATGTTAGAGTTAGGGTTAGAGTTAGGGTTATGTTGAGGGTGAGGTTTAGGCCTACAGTTAGGGTTAGGGTGAGAGTTAGGGATCGGTTATGTTTAGGGTGAGGGTGAGGGGATCGTTGAGCATGAGGTTTAGGGTTACATTGAGGATTAGGCTTAGGGTTAGGGCTAGGGTGAGGGTTAAGGTTAGGGTTAGGGTGAGGGTAAGGATGAGGATTAGGGTTAGAATTAGGGTTAGGGTGAGGGCTAGGGTGAGGGTGAGGGTTACGGTTAGTGTTAGATTAAGGTTTAGGGTTAGGGTTAGGGTTAGGGTGACTGTTAGGTTGAGGGTCAGGGTTTCGGTGAAGTGATGATTAGGTTAGGGTGAGGGTTAGGGTTAGGATTAGGGTTAGCATGAGGGTGAGTGTTAGGGTTAGGGTTAGGGTTAGGGTTTGGGTTAGGTGTCGGGTTAGGATTAGTGTTATTGTTAGGGTTAGGGTTAGAGTTATGGTGAGGATGATGGTGAGGGTGAGGGTTAGGGTTAGGATTAGGTTGAGGTTTAAGGTTAGGGTTAGGATTAGGGTGAGTGTGAGGGTGAGGTTTAGGGTGAGAAAGAGGGATAGGGTTAGGGTGAGGGCTATGGAGAGGGTGAGGTTGAGGGTTATGGTGATGTTTAGGTTTAGTGTGAGGGTTAGTGTTAGGGTTAGTGTAAGGGTGAGGGTAAATGTTAGGGTGAGGTTTAGGGTTAGGGTGAGGGCAAGTCTTAGGTTGAGGGTTAGGCTTAGGGTGAGATTATGGTTAGGTTGAGGGTTAGAGTTAGGGTTAGGATTATTGTTAGCATTAGGGTTAGGGTTACGGTTATGGTGAGGGTGAGGGTGAAGGTTAGGGTTAGGGCTAGAATAAGGTTTAGGGACAGGGTTACGGTTAGGTTTAGGGTCAGGATGAGGTTTAGTGTTAGATTTAGGATTAGGGTGATGGTTAGGGGTAGGATTAATGTTAGAGTTAGGCTTAAAGTGAGGGTTAGGTTGAGGGTGAGGGTTAGATTTAGGGTTAGCAGTAGGATTAGTGTTAGGGTTAGAGTGAGTGTGAGGGTTAGGGTTAGGGTTAGGGATAGGCTTATTGATAGGCTGAGGTTGAGGGTGAGGGTTAGGGTTACGGTGAGGTTTAGGGTTAGGTTTAGGGTGAGTGTGAGTGTTAGGGTAAGGGTTAGGCTCAGGAATAGGCTGAGGGTGAGGGTGTGGGTTAGGGTCAGGGTGAGGTTTAGGGTTATGGGGAGGGTTCTGATGAGGGTTAGTGTTAGGGTTAGGATGAGGATTAGGGTTAGGATTAGGGTTAGGGTGAGGGCTAAGGTGAGTATGAGGGTTAGGGATAGTGTTAGATTAAGGTTTAGTGTTAGGGTTTGGGTTAGGGTGAGGGTTAGTTTGAGGGTTAGGGTTAAGTTGAGGGTGAGGATTAGGGTTAGGGTATAGGTTAGGGTTCGGATTAGGGCTAGCATGAGTGTGAGTGTTAGGATTAGCGTTAGGGTTAGGGTTAGGGTTAGGTTTAGGGTTAGGATTAGTGTTATTGTTAGGGTTGGGGTTAGAGTTATGGTGAGGGTGAGGGTGAGGGTGAGGTTTATGGTTAGGTTTAGGGTGAGGTTTAGGGTTAGGGTTAGGATTAGCGTTAGGGTGAGGGTGAGGTTTAGGGTTAGCTTTAGGGTTAGTTGGAGGCTTAGGTCGAGGGTTAGGGTTTGGGTTAGTTTTAGGGTTAAGGATAGGGTGAGGGTTAGGTTGAGGTTTAGGGTTATGGTTATGGTTAGGGTTAGGATTATGATGATTGTAAGGGTGAATGTGACGGTTAGTGTTAGGTTTAGGCTTAGGTTTAGACTGAGGGTGAGGGTGGGGGTGAGGATTAGGTTTAGGCTGATGGTTAGGGTTAGGGTTAGGGTGAGGGTTGGGCTTAGGCGTAGGGTTAGGCTGAGCATGAAGTTGAGGGTGAGGGTTAGGTTTATGGTTAGGTTTACCGTTAAGGTGAGGGTTAGGATGAGGTTTAGGGTTAGGGTGAAAGTTAGGGTGAGGGTGATGGTAAGGGTAAAAGGGAGGTTTAGGCTGAGGGTGAGGGTTAAGTTAAGGGTGAGAGTTAGGGTTAGGTTTAGGTTTAGGGCAAGGTTAGATTGAGGATTAGGGTTAGGGTTAGTGTGATGTTTAGGGTGAGGATGAGGGTTAGGGTTAGGGTGAGGGTGAGGGTTAGAATTAATGTTAGGGTGAGGGCTAAGGTGAGGGTGAGGGTTAGGTTTAGGGTTAGGGTTTCGGTGAGATTTAGGATTAGGGTGAGGGTTAGGGTTAGTGTGAGGGTTAGTGTTTGGGTTAGGGTTAGTGTTAGGTTGAGGCTTAGTGTTAGGGTGAGGGTTAGGCTTAGTGTGAGCTTTATGGTTACCGTGAGGGTTAGGGTGAGGTTTAGGGTTATTGTTACTTTTAGTATTAGGGTTACAGTTAAGGTGAGGGTGAGGGTTAGAGTTAGGGTTAGGGTGAGTTTTAGTGTTAGGGTTATGGTTAGAGTTAGGGTTAGGGTATGGGTGAGGTTTAGGGCTACAGTTAGGGTTAGGGTGAGGGTTAGTATTAGGTTGCGTCTTAGTGTGGGGGTCACGGTAAGGGTAATGGTGAGGGTTAGGCGGAGGGAGAGGGTTAAGACAAGGGTGAGGCTTAGGGTTAGGTTTAGGTTTAGGTTGAGGGTTAGATTGAGGATTAGAGTTAGGGTTAGTGTGAGGGTTATGGTGAGGATGAGGGTTAGGGTTAGGGTGAGGGTGAGGGTTAGAATTAGGGTTAGGGTGAGGGCTAGGGTGAGGGTGAGGGTTAAGATTAGGATTAGGATTAGGGTGAGGTTTAGGATTAGGGGGAGGGTTAGGTTTAGTGTGAGGGTTAATGTTAGGGTTAGGGTTAGTGTTAGGGTGAGAGTTAGTGTTAGGGTGAGCGTTAGGGTTAGTGTGAAGGTTATGGTTAGTGTGAGGGTAAAGGATAGGGTTAGGCTTATTGTTAGGTTTATGGTTAGGTTTACGGTGAATGTGAGGGTGAGGGTTAGGCTTAGGGTTAGGGTGAGGTTTAGTGTTAGGGTTAGGGATAAAGTTAGGTTTAGGGTGTGGGTGAGGTTTAGGGGTACATTTAGGGTTAGGGTGAGGTTTAGTGTTAGGGTGCGTGTTAGCGTGGGGGTGACAGTAAGGGTAAAGCTGAGGGTTAGGCTGAAGGTGAAGGTTACATTAAGGGTGAGGGTTAGGTCTAGGGTGAGTGTTAGTGTTAGCTTTAGGGTGAGTGTGAGGGTTAGGCTGAGGATTAGTGTTAGGGTTAGTGTGAAGTTTAGGGTGAGAATGAGGGTTAGGGTTAGGGTGAGGGCTAATGAGAGTGTGAGGTTTATGGTTAGGGTGATGTTTAGGGTTAGTGTGAAGGTTAGTGTTAGGGTTAGTGTTAGGGTGAGGGTAAGTGTTAGGGTGAGGGTTAGGGTTAGGGTGAGGGTAAGTCTTAGGTTGAGGGTTAGGGTTAGGGTGAGGGTTATGGTTTGGTTGAGGGTTAGGGTTAGGGTTAGGATTATTGTTAGCATTAGGGTTAGGGTTAGGGTAATGGTGAGCATGAGGGTGAGGGTTAGGGTTAGGGCTAGAATAAGGTTTAGGGATAGGGTTAGGGTTAAGGTTAGGGTCAGGGTGAGGTTTAGTGTTAGAGTTAGGGTTAGGGTGATGGTTAGGGTTAGGATTAATGTTAGGGTTAGGCTTAAGGTGAGGGTTAGGTTGAGGGTGAGGGTTAGAGTTAGGGTTAGGAGTAGGATTAGGGTTAGGGTTAGAGTGAGTGTGAGGGTTAGGGTTAGGGTTACGCATAGGCTTAGGGATAGGCTGAGGTTGAGGCTGAGTGTTAGGGTTAGGGTGAGGTTTAGGGTTAGGTTTAGGGTGAGTGTGAGTGTTAGGGTTAGGGCTAGGCTCAGGAATAGGCTGAGGATGAGGGTGTGGGTTAGGGGCAGGTTGAGGTTTAGGGTTATGGGGAGGGTTAGGGTTAGGATTAGGGTTAGGGTGAGGGTGAGTTTGTGTGTTAGGGTTAGGTTTAGGGTTAGGCTTAGGGTTAGGCTGAGGGTGAGGTTGAGGGTGAGGGTTAGGGTTAGGGTGAAGGTTAGGGTAAGGGTTAGGGGGAGGGTTAGGAAGAGTGTTAGGGTTAGGATTAGGGTTGGGTGAGGGCTAGGGTGAGGGTGTGGTTTAGGGTTATGTTTAGGTTGAGGGTTAGGGTTAGGGTAAGTGTGAGAGTTAGGGTTTGGGTTATGTTTAGGGATAGGTTGAGGGTTAGGGTAAGGGTTAGTGTGCGGGTGAGGGTTAGGGTTAGGTTGAGGGTTAGGGTTCAGATTAGGGTTATGGTGAGGGTGAAGGTGAGGTTTTTGTTTAGTGTTAGGGTGAGGGTTAGTATGAGGGTTAGGGTTAGGTTTAGGGTGAGGGTTAGGGTTAGGGTTATGGTGAGCCTGAAGTTTCGGGTTAGGTTGAGAGTTAGGGTTATGTTTAGGGTTAGGGTGAGGGTTAAGGTTAGGGTTAGGGTTAGGGTAAGGATGAGGATTAGAGTTAGGATTAGGGTTAGGGTGAGGGCTAGGGTGAGTATGAGGGTTAGGGTTAGTGTTAGATTAAGGGTTAGGTTTAGGGTTAGGGTTAGGGTGAGGGTGAGTTTGAGGGTTAGGGTTACGGTGAGGGTGAGGATTAGGGTTTGGGTGAGGGTTAGGATTCGGATTAGGGTTAGCATGAAGGTGAGTGTTAGGATTAGGGTTAGGGTTAGGTTTAGGGTTAGGATTAGTGTTATTGTTAGGGTTAGGGTTAGAGTTATGGTGAGGGTGAGGCTGAGGTTGAGGGTTAGGGTTAGGGTTAGGGTGAGGTTTAGGGTTAGGGTTAGGATTAGGTTTAGGGTGAGGTTGAGGTTTATTGTTAGATTTAGGGGTAGTTGGAGGGTTAGGTCCAGGGTTAGTGTTAGGGTTAGTTTTAGGGTTAAGGCTAGAGTGAGGGTTAGGTTGAGGTTTAGGGTTATGGTTAGGGTTAGGTTTAGCATTAGGGTGAGGGTAAGAGTGAGTGTGAGGCTTAGGGTTAGCCTTAGGCTTTGGGTTAGGTTTAGGCTGAGGGTGAGGTTGGGGGTTAGGATTAGGTTTAGGCTGATGGTTAGGATTCGGGTTAGGGTGAGGGTTAGGATGAGGGATAGGATTAGGATTAGGTTTAGGGTGAGGGCTAGGGTGAGTTTGAGGGTTAGGGTAACGTTTGGGCTTAGTCTTAGGGTTAGGCTGAGCATGACGTTGAGGGTGAGGGTTAGGGTTAGGGTGATGGTTAGGTTTACCGTTAGGGTGAGGGTTAGGATAAGGTTTAGGGTTAGGGTGAAATTTAGGGTGAGGATGATGGTAAGGGTAAAGGGGAGGTTTAGGCTGAGGGTGACGGTTAAGATAAGGTGAGATTTAGGGTTAGGTTTAGGTTTAGGGCAAGGGTTAGATTGAGGATTAGGGTTAGGTTTAGTGTGAGGTTTAGGGTGAGGATGAGGGCTAGGGTTAGGGTGAGGGTGAGGGTTAGAATTAGGGTTAGGGTGAGGGCTAGGGTGAGGGTGACGGTTAGGATTAGGGGTAGGGTTAGGTTGAAGTTTAGGTTTAGGGTGAGTGTTAGGGTTAGTGTGAGGTTTAGTGTTTGGGTTAGGGTTAGTGTTAGGGTGAGGGTTAGTGTTAGGGTGATGGTTAGTGTTAGGGTGAGGGTTATGGTTACGGTGAGGGCTAGGGTGAGGTTTAGGGTTATTGTTACTTTTAGTATTAGGTTTACGGTTAAGGTGAGGGTTAGGATTAGGGTTAGGGTTAGGGTGAGTTTTATTGTTAGGGTTAGGGTTAGATTTAGGGTTAGGGTGAGGGTCAGGTTTAGGGCTACAGTTAGGGTTAGGGTGCGGGTTAGGATTAGGGTGCATCTTAGTGTAGGGTGATGGTAAGGGTAATGGTGAGTGTTAGGCTGAGGGTGAGGGTTAAGACAAGGGTGAGGCTTAGGGTTAGGTTTAGGTTTAGGGTGAGGGTTAGATTGAGGATTAGAGTTAGTGTTAGTGTGAGGGTTATGGTGAGGATGAGGGTTAGGGTTAGGGTGAGGGTGAGGGTGAGGGTTAGAATTAGGGTTAGGGTGAGGGTGAGGGTTAGGATTAGGGTTAGGATTAGGGTGAGGTTTAGGATTAGGGGGAGGGTTAGGTTTAGTGTGAGGGTTAATGTTAGGGTTAGGGTTAGTGTTAGGGTGAGAGTTAGTGTTAGGGTGAGGGTTAGGGTTAGTGTGAAGGTTATGGTTAGGGTGAGGGTTAGGGTTAGGTTGAGGGTTATTGTTAGGTTTATGGTTAGGTTTACGGTGAATGTGAGGATGAGGGTTAGGCTTAGGGTTAGGGTGAGGTTTAGTGTTAGGGTTATGGTTAGAGTTAGGGTTAGGGTGTGGGTGAGGTTAGGGGTACATTTAGGGTTAGGGTGAGGTTTAGTGTTAGGGTGCGTGTTAGCGTCGGGGTGACAGTAAGGGTAAAGCTGAGGGTTTCGCTGAAGGTGAAGGTTACATTAAGGGTGAGGGTTAGATCTAGGGTGAGTGTTAGTGTTAGCTTTAGGGTGAGGGTGAGGGTTAGATTGAGGATTAGTGTTAGGGTTAGTGTGAAGTTTAGGGTGAGAATGAGTGTTAGGGTTAGGGTGAGGGCTAAAGAGAGTGTGAGGTTTATGGTTAGGGTGATGGTTAGAGTTTGTTTCAGGTTTAGTGTTAGGGTTAGTGTTAGGGTGAGGGTAAGTGTTAGGGTGAGGGTTAGGGTTAGGGTGAGGGTAAGTCTTAGGTTGAGGGTTAGGGTTAGGGTGAGGGTTATGGTTAGGTTGAGGGTTAGGGTTAGGGTTAGGATTATTGTTAGCATTAAGGTTAGGGTTACGGTTATGGTGAGGGTGAGGGTGAGGGTTAGGGTTAGGGCTACAATAAGGTTTAGGGATAGGGTTATGGTTAGGTTTAGGGTCAGGGTGAGGTTTAGTGTTAGAGTTAGGGTTAGGGTGATGGTTAGGGTTAGGATTAATGTTAGGGTTAGGCTTAAGGTGAGGGTTAGGTTGAGGGTGAGGGTTAGAGTTAGGGTTAGGAATAGGATTAGGGTTAGGATTAGAGTGAGTGTTAGGGTAAGGGTCAGGGTTAGGGATAGGCTTATTGATAGGCTGAGGTTGAGGGTGAGGGTTAGGGTTAGGGTGAGGTTTAGGGTTAGGTTTAGGGTGAGTGTGAGTGTTAGTGTTAGGGTTAGGCTCAGGAATAGGCTGAGGGTGAGGGTGTGGGTTAGGGGCAGGGTTAGGTTTAGGGTTATGGGGAGGGTTAGGATGAAATTTAGGGTTAGGATTAGGGTTAGGGTGAGGGTGAGTTTGTGTGTTAGGGTTAGGTTTAGGCTTAGGTTTAGTGTTAGAATGAGGGTTAGTTTGAGGGTGAGGGTTAGGGTTAGGGTGAGGGTTAGGGTAAGGGTTAGGGGGAGTGTAAGGAATAGGGTTAGGTTTAGTATTAGGGTTGGGTGAGGGCTAGGGTGAGGGTGAGGTTTAGCGTTATGGTTAGGTTGAGTGTTAGGTTTAGGGTAAGGGTGAGAGTTAGGGTTTTGGTTATGTTTAGGGATAGGTTGAGGGTTAGGGTAAGGGTTAGGGTGATTGTGAGGGTCAGGGTTAGGTTGAGGGTTAGGGTTCAGATTAGGGTTAGAGTGAGGGTGAGGTTGAGATTTTGGTTTATTGTTAGGGTGAGGGTTAGTATGAGGGTTAGGGTGAGAGTTAGGGTTCGGTTATATTTAGGGTTATGGTGAGGGTTAGGGTGAGGGTTAGTTTGAGGGTTAGGTTTACGGTGAGGGTGAGGATTAGGGTTAGGGTGAGGGTTAGGGTTCGGATTAGGTTTAGCATGAGGGTGCATGTTAGGATTAGGGTTAGGGTTAGGGTTAGGGTTAGGTTTAGGGTTAGGATTAGTGTTATTGTTAGGGTTATGGTTAGAGTTATGGTGAGGGTGAGTCTGAGGGTGACGGTTAGGGTTAAGGTTAGGGTGAGGTTTAGGGTTAGGTTTAGAATTAGGGTTAGGGGGAGGGTGAGGTTTAGGGTTATGGTTAGGGTTAGGGTTAGGATTAGTGTGAGGGTAAGGGTGAGTGTGAGGGTTAGGGTTAGGCTTAGGCTTAGGTTTAGACTGAGGGTGAAGGTGGGGGGTGAGGATTAGGTTTAGGCTGATGGTTAGGGTTAGGCTTAGGGTAAGGGTTGGGCTTAGGCTTAGGGTTAGGCTGAGCATGAAGTTGAGTGTGAGGGTTAGGGTTAGGGTGATGGTTAGGTTTAAGGTTAGGGTGAGGGTTAGGATGAGGTTTATGGTTAGGGTGAAAGTTAGGGTGAGGATGATGGTTAGAGTAAAGGGGAGGTTTAGGCTGAGGGTGAGGGTTAAGATAAGGTGAGAGTTAGGGTTAGGTTTAGGTTTAAGGCGAGGTTTAGATTGTGGATTAGGGTTAGGGTTAGTGTGAGGTTTAGGGTGAGGATGAGAGTTACCGTTAGGGTTAGGGTGAGGGCTAGGGTGAGGGTGAGGTTTAGGATTAGGGTTAGGGTTAGGGTGAGGTTTAGGATTAGGGTGAGGGTTAGGGTTAGTGTGAAGGTTAGTGTTTGGGTTAGGGTTAGTGTTATGGTGAGGTTTGTTTTAGGGTGAGGGTTAGGGTTAGGGTGAGGGTTATGGTTTGGGTGAGGGTTAGGGTGAGGTTTAGGGTTATTGTTACATTTTGTATTAGGGTTACGGTTAAGGTGAGGGTTAGCGTTAGGTTTAGTGTTAGGTTGAGTTTTAACGTTAGGGTTAGGGTTAGAGTTAGTGTTAGGGTTAGGGTGAGGTTTAGGGCTACAGTTAGGGTTAGGATGAGGGTTAGGATTAGGATGCTTCTTAGCGTGGGGGTGACAGTAAGGGTAATGTTGAGAGTTAGGCTGAGGGTGAGGGTTAAGACAAGGTTGAGGCTTAGGGTTAGGTTTAGGTTTAGGGTGAGGGTTAGATTGAGGATTAGAGTTAGGGTTAGTGTGAGGGTTAGGGTGAGGATGAGGCTTAGGGTTAGGGTGCAGGCTAAAGAGAGTGTGAGGTTTATGGTTAGGGTGATGCTTAGGGTTAGTGTCAGGGTTAGTGTTAGGGTTAGTGTTAGGGTGAGGGTAAGTGCTAGGGTGAGGGTTAGGGTTAGGGTGAGGGTAAGTCTTAGGTTGATTGTTAGGGTTAGGGTGATGGATATGGTTAGGTTGAGGGTTAGGGTTATGGTGAGGGTGAGGATTAGGGTTAGAATGAGGGTTAGGGTTCGGATTAGGGTTAGCATGAGGGTGAGTGTTAGGATTAGGGTTAAGGTTAGGGTTAAGTTTAGGGTTAGGATTAGTGTTATTGTTAGGGTTAGGGTTGGAGTTATGGTGAAGGTTAGTATGAGGGTTAGGTTTAGGGTTAGTGTGAGGTTTAGGGTTAGGTTTAGGATTAGGGTTAGGTTGAGGGTGAGAGTTAGAGTTCGGTTATGTTTAGGGTTAGGGTGAGGGTTAGGGTTAGGTTTATGATGAGCCTGACGTTTAGGGTTAAGTTGAGAGTTAGGATTAGGTTTAGGGTTAGGGTGAGGGTTTAGCTTAGGGTTAGGGTTAGGGTAAGGTGAGGATTAGGGTTAGGGTGAGGGCTAGGGTGAGTATGAGGGTTAGGGTTAGTGTTAGATTAAGGTTTAGTGTTAGGGTTCGGGTGAGGGTGAGGGTTAGTTTGAGGGTTAGGGTTACGGTGAGGGTGAGGATTAGGTTTAGGGTGAGGGTTAGGGTTCGCATTAGGGTTATGGTTAGGGTTAGGGTTCAGATTTGGTTTAGCATGAGGGTGAGTGTTAGGATTAGAGTTAGGGTTAGGGTTAGGTTTAGGTTTAGGTTTATGATTAGTGTTATTGTTAGGGTTAGGGTTAGAGTTATGGTGAGGTTGAGGGTGAGGGTGAGGGTTAGGGTTAGGGTTAGTGTGAGGTTTAGGGTTAGGGTGAGGATTAGGGTTAGGGTGAGGGTGAGGTTTAGGTTTAGATTTAGGGTTAGTTGGAGGGTTAGGTCGAGGGTTAGGGGTAGGGTTAGTTTTAGGTTTATGGCTAGGGTGAGGTTTAGGTTGAGGTTTAGGGTTATGGTTAGGGTTAGGGTTAGGATTAGGTTGAGGGTAAGTGTAATTGTGAGGGTTAGGGTTAGGCTTAGGCTTAGGCTGAGGGTTAGGGTGGGCGTGAGGATTAGGTTTAGGCTGATGCTCAGGGTTAGGTTTATGGTGAGGTTTAGGATGAGGGTTAGTATTCGGATTAGGGTTAGGGTGAGGGTAGGGTGAGTTTGAGGGTTAGGGTTAGGGTTAGGCTTTGGCTTATGTTTAGGCTGAGCATGAGGTTGAGGGTGAGGTTTAGGGTTAGGGTGATGGTTAGTTATACCATTAGGGTGAGGCTTAGGATGAGGTTTAGGGTTAGGGTGAAGTTTAGGGTGAGGTTGATGGTAAGGGTAAATTGAGGGTTAAGCTGAGTGTGAGGGTTAAGATAAGGGTGAGAGTTAGGGTTAGGTTTAGGTTTAGGGTGAGGGTTAGATTGAGGATTAAGGTTAGGTTTAGTGTGAAGTTTAGGTTGAGGATGAGGGTTAGGGTTAGGGTGAGGGTGAGGTTAGAATTAAGGTTAGGGTGAGTGCCAGGTTGAGGGTGAGGGTTAGGATTAGGGTTAGGGTTAGGGTGAGTGTTAGGATTAGGGTTAGGGTTAGGGTTAGTGTTAGGGTTAGGATTAGTGTTATTGTTAGGGTTAGGGTTGGAGTTATGGTGAGGCTGAGGGTGAGGGTTAGGGTTAGGGTTAGTGTGAGGTTTAGGGTTAGGTTTAGGATTATGGTTAGGGTGAGGATGAGGATTAGGGTTAGATTTAGGGTTAGTTGGAGGGTTAGGTCGAGGGTTAGGGTTAGGGTTAGTTTTAGGGTCAAGGCTAGGGTGAGGGTTAGGTTGAGGTTTAGGGTTATGTTTAGGGTTAGGGTTAGTATTAGGGTGAAGGTAAGGGTGAGTGTGAGGTTTAGGGTGAGGCTTAGGCTTAGGCTTAGGTTTTGGCTGAGGGTGAGGGTGGTTGTGAGGATTAGGTTTATGGTGATGGTTAGGTTTAGGCTGAGCATGAGGTTGAGGGTGAGGGTTAGAGTTAGGGTGATGTTTAGATTTATGGTTAGGGTGAGGGTTAGGATGAGGTTTAGGGTTCGGGTGAGGGTTCGGGTCAGGATGATGGTAAGGGTAAAGGTGAGGTTTAGGCTGAGGCTGAGAGTTAAGATAAGCATGACGGTTAGGGTTAGGTTTAGGTTTAGGATAAGAGTTAGGTTTAGGGTTAGGGTGAGAGTTAGATTGAGGATTAGGTTTAGAGTTAGTGTGAGGTTTAGGGTGAGGGTGAGGTTTAGGGTTAGGATTAGGTTGAGGTTTATTGTTTGGGTTAGGTTTAGAGCTAGGTTTAGGGTGAGGGTGAGGATTAGGTTTAGAGTTAGGTTTAGGGTGAGGTTTAGGTTGAGGGTTAGGGTTAGGGTTAGTGTTATTGTTAGGGTTAGGGTGAGAGTTAATGTGAGGCTTAGTGTTAGGGTTATGATTAGGATTAGGTTTAGGTTTAGGGTGAGGGTGAGGTTGAGGGTGAGGTTTACGGTTAGGGTGAATGTTAGGTTTACTGTTAGGGTGAGGGTTAGGAAGAGGTTTAGGATTAGGGTGAGGGTGAGGTTAAGGATTACGGTGAGGGTTAGGATTAGGTTGACAGTTAGGGTTAGGATTAGGGTTAGGGTGAGGGCGAGGGTTAGGATTAGGGTTAGGGTGAGTGTTAGGATGATGGTTATGGTTAGGATTAGGGTTAGGGTGAAGGCTAGGGTGAGGGTTAGGGTTAGTGTAAGGTTTAAGCTTAGGCTGAGGGTTAGGCTGAGCATGAGGTTGAGGTTGACGGTTAGGGTTAGGGAGATGGTTAGGTTTATGGTTAGGGTGAGTGTTAGGATGAGGTTTAGGGTTAGGGGGAGGAATAGGGTGAGGATGATGGTAAGGGTAAAGGTGACTTTTAGGCTGAGGGTGAGGTTTAAGATAAGTGTGAGTGTAGGATTAGGGTAAGGGTTAGGATTAGAGTTAGGATGAGGGTTAAATTGAGGATTAGGGTTAGGGTTAGTGTAAGGTTTAGGGTGAGAATAAGGGTTAGGGTTAGGGGAAGGGTATGAGTTAAGGTTAGATTGAGGATTAGTGTAAGGGTTAGTGTGAGGTTTAGGATGGGGATGAGGATTAGGTTTAGGGTTAGGGCTAGGATGAGGGTGAGGGTTAGGTTTAGCTTTAGGGTGAGGTTTAGGGTTAGGGTGATGATTAGGGTTAGTGTGAGGGTTAGTGTTAGTGTTAGGGTTAGTGGTAGGATGAGGGTAAGTGTTAGGGTGAGTGTTAGGGTTAGGGTGAGGGTTATGGTTAGGTAGAGGGTTAGGGTTAGGGTTAGGGTTATTGTTAGGGTTGGGGTAATGGTTACGGTGAGGGAGAGGGTGAGGGTTAGGGTTAGGGTTAGGATGAGGTTTAGGTTTAGTGTTAGGGTTAGAGTTAGGGTTAGGGTGAGACTGAGGTTTATGGTTAGAGTTAGGGTTAGTATTAGGGTTAGGGTTAGGGTGAGGGTTTGGGTTAGAAATAGGCTTAGGCTTAGGTTTAGGCTTATGCCAAGCATGAGGTTGAGGGTTAGGGTCAGGGTTAGGGTGAGGGTTAGGATGAGGTTTAGTGTTAGGATTAGTGTTAGTGTGAGGACTAGGGTAAGGGTTAGGGTGAGGGTTAGGTTTAGGGATAGGGTAAGGTTTAGGATTAGGGTTAGGTTGTGGACGAGTGTGAGGGTCAGGGTTTGGGTTAGGCTTAGGGTTAGGGTGAGGGTTAGGGTTAGGATTTTTGTTAGGGTGAGGGTGAGGCTGAGGATTAGGTTTAGGGTGACGGTTTGGGTTAAGGTTAGTGTTATTGTTAGGGTTAGGGTTAGAGTTACAGTGAGGTTGAGGGTGAGAGTGAGGTTAGGGTTAGCGTGAGGTTTAGGGTTAGGGTTTTGGTTAGAGTTAGGGTGAGCTTGATATTTAGGGTTAGAGTTAGGGTTAGGGGGAAGTTTAGGGTGAGTTTAGGGTTAGTGTTAGGGTGAAGGTAAGGGTAAGGTTTATATTTAGGGATAGGGTTAGTTTTAGTATTAGGATTAGGGTGTGGGTGAGTGTGAGGTTTAGGGTGAGGCTTAGGCTTAGGTTTAGGTTAGGCTGAGGGTGAAGTTGGGGGTTAGGATTAGGGTTAGGGTGATGGTTCGGGTTAGGGTTAGGGGGAGTGTTAGGCTGAGGGTTAGGTTAGGTTTAGTGTTAGGGTTAGGGTAAGGTTAAGTGTTAGGGTTAGGGTAAGGCTGAGGTTTAGGGTTAGATTTACGGTGAGGGTGAGGGCGCGGATGAGTGTGAGCTTTAGGGTTAGGCTTACGTTTATGCTTAATGTTAGGCTAAGGGTGAGGGTGAGGTTTAGGGTTAGTGTGAGGGTTAGGGTTAGGGTAATAGGGAGGGTTAGGATGAGGGTTAGTGTTAGGATTAGGGTTAGGGTGATGGCTAGGGTGAGCGTGAGGTTTAGGGTTAGGGTAGTGTGAGGTTTAGGGTCAGGGTGAGGGTTAGGGTTAGGGTTAGGTTGAGGTTTTTAGTGTTAGGGTTAGGGTTAGAATTAGGTTTCGGCTGAGGTTAGGTTTAGGGTTAGTGTTTGGGTTAGAGTATGGGTTACGGTGAAGGTTGTTGTTAGGGTGAGGTTTAGGATGAGTGTTAGAGTTACAGTAAGGGTGAGGTTTAGGGTTAGGGTGAGGGTTAGGGTTAGGGTTAGGTTTACTGTTACGGTGAGGGTAAGGGTCAGGTTTGGGGTTTAGGGTTAAGGTGAGGTTTAGGGTTTGGGTAAGGGTTAGAGTTAGGGTTAAGGTGAGGGTAAGGTTAAGGGTTAGAGTTAGGGTTAGGGTGATGGTTAGGTTGAGGGTTAAGATTAGGGTTAGTGTTAGTGTTAGGGTTAGGTTTAGGGTGAGGGTTAAGTTGAGGGTGAGGGTTAGGGTTAGGGTTTTTGGCAGGGTTAGGGTTAGGATTAGGGTTAGGGTGAGGGCTAGGTTGAGGGTGAGGTTTAGAGTTAGGGTTAGTGTGAGGTTTAGGGTTAGGGTTAGGGTTAGTGTTAGGGTTAGTGTTACGGTTAGGGTTATGGTGAGGGTTAGCGATAGGGAAGGGTTAGGCTTAGGCTGTGGGGAGGGTGGGGTTGAGGATTAGGGTTTAGATTACAGTTAGGGTTATTGTTAGTTTTATGATTAGGGTTAAGTTTGCATTTAGGGTGAGGCTGAGGGTGAGGGTTATGTTTAGGTTTAGGGTTCGGTTTAGGGTTAGTGTTAGTGTTAGGGTTAAGGTTAGAGTTGCAGTGAGTTTGAAGGTGAGGGTGAGGGTTGGGGTTAGGGTGAGTTTTAGAGTTAGGGTTAGGGTTAGGTTTAGGGTGAAGGTGAGCTTTAGGGTTAGAGTTAGGGTTAGGGGTAGGGTTAGGGTGAGGTTTAGATTTAGGGTTAGGGTTAGGGTTAGGGTGAGCATGAGTGTGAGGGTTAGGGTAAAGGTTAGGATTAGACTTAGGGATAGGCGGAGGGTGAGGGTGGGGTGAGGATAAGGTTAGGGTGATGGTGAGGGTTAGGGGTAGTGTTATTGTAAGGGTTAGGGTTAGAGTTACGGTGAGGGTGAGGGTTAAGATTAGGGTTAGTGTGAGGGTAAGGATGAGGATTAGGGTTAGGATTAGGGTTAGGGTGAGGGTGAAGTTTAGGGTTAGATTTAGGGTTAGTTGGAGGGTTAAGTCGAGCGTTAATGTTAGGGTTAGTGTTAAGTTTAAGGTTAGGGTGAGGGTTAGGTTGAGGTTTAGGGTTAGGTTAGGGTTAGGATTAGGGTTAGGGTGAGGGGAGTGTGAGTGTTAGGGTTAGGGTTAGGCTTAGGCTGAGGTTTAGGCTGAGCATGAGGTTGAGGGTGAGGGTCAGGGTTAGGGATAGGTTGAGGTTTAGTGTTATGGTTAGGGTTAGAGTTAGGGTTAGGGTGAGGGTGAGGTTTAGGGGTAGGGTTAGCGTCAGTGTGAGGGTTAGGATTAGGGTGAGGGGTAGGGTGGGGTGACGGTAAGGGTAAAGGTGAGGGTTAGGCTGAGGGTGAGGGTTATGGTAAGGGTAAGGGTTAGGTTTAGGATGACGGTTAGGGTTAGGATTAGGGTGAGGGTGAGGGTTAGATTGAGGATTAGTGTTAGAGTTAGTGTGAGGTTTAGGGTGAGGATGAGGGTTAGGGTTAGGGTGAGGGCTAGGGTGAGGGTGAGGGTGATGGTTAGATTGAGGACTAGTGTTAGGGTTACGGTGCGGTTTAGGGTGAGGATGAGGTTTAGGGTTAGGGTTAGGATTAATGTTATGGTTAGGGTGAAGTAGAGGGTTAGGGTGAGGGTAAGTTTTAGGGTTAGTGTAAGGAATAGGATTAGGGTTAAATTTAGGGTGAGTGTGAGCGTTAGTGTTAGAGTTAGGGTTAGGCTTAGTGTTAGGATGAAGTTGAGGGTGAGGGTGAGGGTTAGGGTGAGGGTGTGGTTTAGGGTTAGGGTTAGGGTGAGAGTTAGGGTTAGGGATAGGTTGAGGGTTAGGGTTAGGGTTAGGGTTAGGGTGAAAGTGAGGGTGAGGATGAGGGTGAGTGTTAGGGTTTGGGTTAGGGTGAGGTTTAGGGTTAGGTTTAGGGTTAGGGTTAGGGTGAGGGTGAGGTTTAGGGTTAGAGTTTGGGTTAGGGTGAGGCTGAGGGTGAGGGTTAGTGTTAGAGTTAGGGATACAGTGAGGGTTAGTGTGAGGGTGAGTATTAGTCTTAGTGGTAGGATTACGATTAGTGTAAGGTTTGGTTGAGTGTGAGGGTTAGGGTTAAGTTTAGGCTTAGGCTTAGGTTTAGGGTGAGAGTGACGGTGAGGGTGAGAGTTAGGGTTAGGGTGAGGGTTAGGGTTAGGGTGAGAGTTAAGGTTCGGTTAAGTATAGGGTAAGGGTGAGTGATAGGGTTAGGATTAGTGTGAGTGTGAGGGCTAGGGTGATGTTTTGGGTTAGGGTTAGTGTTAGGGTAAGATTTTGGGTTAGGATTAGGGTTTTGGTTAGGGTTAGGATGAGGCTTAGGGTTAGGGTGAGGGTGAGGGTTAGGGTTCGGTTGAGAGTTAGGGTTAAGATTATGGTTAGGGTGAGAGTGAGTGTTAGGATTATGGTTAGGGTTAGGGTTAGGTTTAGGGTTAGGATTAGTGTTATTGTTAGGGTTAGAGGTATGGTGAGGGTGAGTGTGAGGGTTAGGGTTAGTGTTAGTGTGAGGTTTAGGCTTAGGGTTAGGGTTAGGGTGAGCGTGAGTGTGAGGTTTAGGGTTAGATTTAGGGTTAGTTGGAGGGTAAGGTCGAGCGTTAATGTTAGGGTTAGTGTTAGGGTCAGGGTTAGGTTGAGGTTTAGGTTTAGGGTTAGGGTTATGATTAGGGTTAGTGTGAGGGTGAGTGTGAGGGTTAGGGTTAGGGTTAGTCTTAGGCTTAGGGTTAGGCTGAGGGTGAGGGTGGGTTTGAGGATTAGGGTTAGGGTTATGGTTAGGGTGAGGGTTAGGGTGAGGGTTAGGATGAGGGTTATGGTTAGGCTTAGGGTTAGGGTGAGGGCTAGGGTCAGGGTGAAGGTTAGGGTAATGGTAAGGGTTAGGTTTAATGTTAGGGGGAGGGTTGGGTTGAGGGTGAGCTTTAGGGTTAGAGTTATTGGAAGGGTTAGGATGAGGGTTAGGGTTAGGCTGAGCATGAGGTTGAGTGTGAGGGTTAGGTTTAGGGATAATGTGAGGTTTAGTGTTAGGGTTAGGGTTAGATTTAGGGTTAGGGTGAGGGTGAGGTTTAGGGGTAGGGTTTGGTTCAGGGTGAGGGTTAGGGTTCGCGTGAGGGCTAGGGTGGGGGTGACAGGAAGGGTAAAGTTGAGGGTTAGGCTGAGGGTGAGAGTTTTGGTAAGGGAGAGGGTTAGATTTAAGATGAGGGTTAGGGTTACGGTTAGGGTGAGGGTGAGGGTTAGATTAAGGTTTAGTGTTAGGATTAGTGTGAGGTTTAGGTTGAGGATGAGGGTTAGGCTTAGGGTGAGGGCTAGGGTGAGGATGAGGGTGAGGGTTAGATTGAGGACTAGTGTATAGTTTAGTGTGAGGTTTATGGTGAGGATGAGGTTTAGGTTAGGGTTAGGTTTAGGATTAATTTTAGGATTAGGCTGAAGGTGAGGGTTAGGGTGGGGGTGAGGCTTAATTTAGTGGTAGGATTAAGATTAGGATTAGGGTTTAGGTTAGGTTTATGGTGAGGCTTAAGTTGATAGTTAGGGTTAGGGTTAGTGTTAGGGTTAGGGTTAAGGTTAGGGTGAGGGTTAGGTTGAGGGGGAGCTTTAGGGTTAGGGTTATGGGAAGGGTTAGGATGAGGTTTAGGGTTAGGATTAGTCTTAGGGTGAGGGCTAGTTTGAGGTTGAGGTTTAGGTTTAGAGGTAGGGTAAGGGTGAGGCTGAGGTTGAGGATTAGAGTTAGGGTTAGTGTTAGATTTACGGATAGGGTCAGGGTTAGGGTTAGGGTGAGGGTGAGGATGAGGGTGAGAATTAGGGTAAGGGTGAGGGTTAGGGTTAGGATTAGGATTAGGGGGAGGGCTAGGGTGAGGGTGAGTGTTAATGTTAGTGTTTGGGTAAGGTTTAAGTTTAGGGTTAGTGTTTGGGGTAGTGTTATGATGAGGTTTAGGATTACAGTGAGGGTGAGGGTTATGGTTAGTTTGAGGATTAGGGTTAAGATTATGGTTAGGGTGAGGGTGAGTTTTAGGATTAGGGTTAGGGTTACGGTTAGGATTAATGTTATTGTTAGGGTTAGGCTTAGAGTTATGGTGAAGGGGAGGGGGAAGGGGAGGGTGAGGGTTTGTTTTAGATTTAGGGTTAGTATTAGGGTTACGATGATGGGGAGCTTTAAGCTTAGATTTAGGGTTAGTTGTAGTGTTAGGTCGAGCATTAATGTTAGGGTTAGTGTTATGGTTAAGGTTAGGGTGAGGGTTAGGTTGAAGATTAGTGTGAGGGTTAATGTGAGGTTTAGGGTTTAGGATGAGGTTGAGGATTAATGTTAGGGTTAGGATTGATGTTAGAGTTAGGCTTAAGTTGAGGGTTAGGGTGAGGGTGAGGTTTAGGGTTAGGCTTAGGATTAGGATTAGGGTTAGGGTTAGGGTGAGGGATGCAATGAGGGTTAGGTTTAGGGATAGGGTTAGGCTTAGTGTTAGGCTGAGGGTGAGGGTGAGGGTGAGGGTTATGGTTACGGTGAGGGTTAGGTTTAGGGTTAGAGTGAGAGTTAGGGTTCGGGTTAAGTTTAGGGTTAAGTGAGGGTTAGAGTAACGGTTACAGTGAGGGTGAGGGTTAGGGTTAGGGTTAGTATGAGGGTTAGGGTTAGGATTAGGGTTAGGGTGAGAGCTAGGGTGAGGGTGAAGTTTAGGGTTAGGATTAGGGTGAGGTTTAGGGTTAGGTTTAGGGTTAGGGTTACGGTGAGGGTGAGGTTTATGGTTAGAGTTAGGGTTAGGGTTAGGCTGTGGGTGAGGGTTAGGGTTAGGGTTAGTATTAGAGTTAGGGTTACGATGAGGTTTAGGGTGAGTGTGAGGGTAAGAGTTATTGTTAGGAATAGGATTAGGGTAAGAGTTAGTGTGAGTGTGAGGCTTAGGTTTAGGTTTCAGCTTAGGGTTAGGATGAGGGTGAGGGTGAGGGTAAGGTTTAGGTTTAGGGTAAGAGTTACGGGTATGGTTAGGGTGAGTGTTAGGGTTCGGTTCAAATTTAGGGTTAGGGTGAGGGTTAGGTTTAGGGTTACAGTAAGCATGAGGGTTAGGGTTAGGTTGAGCGTTAGGGTAGGCTTAGGATTAGGGTGAGATTAGGGTTATTGTTAGGGTGAGGTTTAGGATGAGGATTAGGGTTAGGATTAGGGTTATGGTGAGGGATAGGGTGAGGGTGAGGGTAGGTGTTAGTGTTTGGGTGAGTTTTAGGGTTAGGTTTAAGGTTAGGGTGAGGGTTAGGATGAGGTTTAGGGTTACAGTGAGGGTGAGGGTTAGGGTAAGGGTGAGGAATAGGGTTAGGATTTGGGTTATGGTGAGGGTGAGTTTTAGGGTTAGATTTAGGGTTCGGGGGAAGGTTAGGTCGAGGGTTAGGGTTAGTGTTAGGGATAAGGTTAGGGTGAGGTTTAGGTTGAGGTTTAGGGTTAGGGTTAGGGTTAGGGTAAGGGTGAGGGTGAAGGTGAGGGTTAGAGTAAGGGTTAGGCTTAGGGTTAGGTTTAGGTTGAGCGTGAGTTTGAGGTTGAAGGTAGGGTTAGGGTGATGGTTAGGTTTACGGTTATGGTGAGGGTTAGGGTTAGTGCGAGGGTTAGTGTTAGGGTTAGGGTTAGTGTTAGGGTGAGGATATGTGTTAGAGTGAGGGTTAATGTTAGGGTGAGGTTTATGGTTAGAGTGAGGGTTAGGGTTAGGGTTAGGGTTATTGTATGGGTTAGCGTTAGTTTACGGTTACGTTAGCGTGAGGGTTAGGGTTAGTGTTAGGGTGAGGTTTAGGGTTAGGGTTAGGATTAGGGTATGGCTGAGTGTTTGGGTTAGTGTTAGGGTTATGGTGAGGGTGAGGGTTAGGGTTAGGGTTAGGGTTCGTGTTATTGTTAGGGTTAGTGTTAGAGTTACAGTGAGGGTGATGGTGAGGGTGAGGGTCAGGGTGAGGTTTAGGGTTATGGTTAGGGTTAGGGTGAGGGTGAGTGTGAGGTTTAGGGTTAGAGTAAGTGTTAGGGTGAGGGTTATGTTGAGGGTTAAGGTTAGGGTTAGTTTAAGGGTTAGGGTGAGGCTTAGGATGAGGGTTAAGTTTATAGTTTGGGTGAGGTTTAGGGTTCAGGTTACAGTGAGGGTGAGAGTTAGGGTTAGGGTTAGAGTGAGGGTTAGGATGAGGATTAGGGTTAGGATTAGGGTTAGGGTGAGGGCTATGGTGAGGTTGAGGGTTAGGGTTAGTGTTTGGGTGAAGTTTAGGTTTAGGCTTAGGTTAGGGTGAAGGTTAAGGTGAGGGTGAGGGTTTCAGTGAGGGTGAGGGTTAGGGTAAGGGTGAGGGTTATGGTTAGGATTTGGGTTCGGGGCAGGGTGAGTTTTAGGGTTAGATTTAGGGTTAGGGGGAGGGTTAGGTCGAGGGTTAGGTTTAGGATTAGTGTTAGGGTTAAAGTTTGATTGAGGGTTAGGTTTATGTTTAGGGTTAGGATTAGGGTTAGGGTTAGGGTATGTGAGGGTTAGGGTTATTGTTAGGTTTAAGGTTAGGGTTATGCTGAGGGTGAGGTTGGCGATGAGGATTAGGGTTAGGGTGATGGTTAGGGTTAGGGATAGTGTGAGGGGTAGGATTAGGGAGAGGGTTAGGATTAGGTTTCGGGTGAGGGCTAGGGTGAGGGTGAGGGTTAGAGTAAGGTTAGGCTTAGCCTTAGGGTTAGGCGGAGCATGAGGTTGAGGGTGAGAGTTCGCGTTAGGGTGATGGTTAGGTTTAAGGTTATGGTGAGTGTTAGGGTGAGGTTTAGGTTTAGGGTGATGGTTAGTGTAAGGAGGATTGTAAGGCTAAAGGTGAGGGTGATGGTGAAGGTTAGGTTTAGAGTCAGGGTTAGGGTAAGGATGAGGGTTAGTTTTACAGTGAGGGTGAGGGTTAGGGTTAGGATGAGGTTTAGCGTTAAGATTATGGTTAGGGTGAGTGTGAGTGTTAGGATTAGGGTTAGGGTTAGGGTTATGTTTAAGGTTAGGATTAGTGTTATTGTTAGGGTTAGGGTTAGAATTATGGTGAGAATGAGGGTGAGGATTAGGGTTAGGGTTAGGGTGAGGTTTAGGGTTAAGGGTAGGATTAGGGTTAGGGTGAAGTTGAGGTTTAGGGTTATATTTAGGGTTAGTTGGAGGGTTAGGTCGAGCAATAATATTAGGGTTAGTGTTAGGGTTAAGGTTAGGATGAGGGTTAAGTTGAGGTTTAGGGTTAGGTTTAGGGTTAGGATTAGGGATATGGTGAGGTGAATGTGAGTTTTAGGGTTAGGCTTAGTGTTAGGGTTAGGCTGAGGGTGAGGGTGAGGGTGAGGAATAGGATTAGGGTGATGGATAGGTTTCGGGTTAGGGTGAGGGTTAGGGTTAGGCATAGGGTTAGGGTGAGGGCTAGGGTTAGGGTGAGGGTTAGGTTAAGGGTGAGGCTTAGGCTCAGGATTAGGCTGTGCATGAGTTTGAGGGTGAGGGAGAGGGTTAGGGTGTGGTTGAGGTTTAGTGTTTGGGTTAGGGTCAGGGTCAGTGGTAGGTTTCGGGTGAGGGTTAGGTTGGGGTTGACAGTAAGGGTAAAGGTGAGGGTTAGGCTGAGGGTGAAGGTTTTATTAAGGGTGAGCGTTAGGTTTAGGATGAGGGTTAGTGTTAGGGTTAGGTTGAGGGTGAGGGTTAGGCTGAGGATTAGTATTAGGGTTAGTGTGAGGATTAGGTTGAGGAATAGGGTTAGGGTTAGGGTGAGGGCTAGGGTGAGGGTGAGGGTGAGGTTTAGATTGAGGACTAGAATTAGGGTTAGTGTGAGTTTTAGGGTGAGGTTGAGGTTTAGGATTAGGTTTAGGGTTAGGATTAATGTTAGGGTTAGTTTTAAGGTGAGGGTGAGGTTTACGGTTAGTGTTAGGATTAGGATTGGGGTTAGTGTTATGGTGAGTGTGACGGTTAGGGTTAGGGTTAGGGTTGGACTTAATGTTAGGCTGAAGGTGAGGGTGAGCGTGAGGGTTAAGGTTAGGGTGAGTGTTAGGGGTAGGGTTAGGGTGAGAGTTAGGGTTCCGGTTAAGTTTAGGGTTAGGGTGAGGGTTAGAGCTAGGGTTACGGTGAGCATGAGGGTTAGGGTTAGGTTGAGGGTTAGGATTAGGTTTAGGATTATTGTGAGGTTTAGGGTTAAGGTTATGGTGAGGGTTAGGATGAGGAATAGGGTTAGGATTAGGGTTAGTGTGAGGGCTAGGGTGAGGGCGAGGGTTAGGGTTAGTGTTTGGGTGAGGTGAAGCTTTAGGGTTACGTTTAGGGTGAGGGTATGTGACGGTAATGGTTAGGGTTAGTCTTTGGATTAGGGTTAGGCTTAGGTTGAGGGTGTGGGTGAGGATCAGGGTTAGGGTGATTGTTTGGGTTAGGGTTAGGGTGAGGTTTACGATGAAGGATAGGGTTAGGATTAGGGTTAGGTTGAGGGCTAGGGTGAGGGTGAGGGTTAGAGTAAGTTTTAGGCTTAGGCTTAGGGTTAGGCTGAGCATGAGGTTGAGGGTGAGGGTTAGAGTTAGGGTGATGGTTAGGTTTATGGTTAGGGTGAGGGTTAGGATGAGGTTTAGGTTTAGGGTGAGGATGATGGTAAGGGTAAAGATGAGGTTTAGGCTGAGGGTGAGGATTAAAATAAGGGTGAGGGTTAGGATTAGGTTTAGGTTCAGGGTTAGGGTGAGGGTGAGGGGTCGATTGAGTATTAGGGTTAGGGTTAGGGTTAGTGTGAGGTTTAGGGTGAGGATGAAGGTTAGGGTTTGGGTGAGGGTGAGGGTTAGAATTAGGGTTAAGATGTGGGCTAGGTTGAGGGTGAGGGTTAGAGTTAGGGTTAGGGTTAGTGTGAGGTTTAGAATTAGGGTGAGGTTTAGGGTTAGAGTAAGGGTTAGGATTAGGGTTAGTGTTAGTGTAAGGGTGAGGGTAAGTGTTAGGGTGAGGGTTAATGTTAGGGTGAGGGTTATGGTTAGCGTGAGGTTTAGGTTTAGGTTTATGGTTATTGTTACGTTTAGGGTTATGGTTACATTTACAGTGAGGGTGAGGGTTAGGGTTAGGGTTAGGGTGAGGTTTAATGTTAGGGTTAGGCTTAGAGTTAGGGTTAGGGTAAGGGTGAGGTTTAGGGGTAGAGTTATTGTTATGGTGAGGGTTAGGTTTAGGGTGAGGGTTAGGGTGGGGGTGACGGTAAGGGTAAAGTTGAGGGTTAGGTTGAGGGTGAGGGTTACGGTAAGGGTGAGAGTTAGGGTTAGGGTGAGGGTTATGTTTAGGGATAGAGTGAGGGTCAGGGTTAGATTGAGGATTAGTGTTAGGGTTAGTGTGAGGTTTAGGGTGAGACAGGATTAGGGTTAGGGTGAGGGCTAGGGTGCGGGTGAGGTTTAGGGTTAGTGTTAGGGTGAGGGTTAGAGTTAGGGTGAGGGTTAAGGTTAGTGTTAGAGTTAGGGCTACAGTGAGGGTTAGGGTGAGGGTGAGGGTTAGGCTCAGTGTTAGGATTAGGATTAGGGTAAGGGTTAGGGTGAGTGTAAGGGTTAGGGTTAGGGTTATGGGGAGGCTTATGATTTTGCTGAGGGTAAGGGTTAGGGGAGCCTCAGGGTTAGGGTGAGATTTAGGGGTAGGGTTACGGTGAGAGTTAGGGTTCAGGTTAAGTTTAGGGTTATGGTGATGGTTAGGGTTAGGGTTACGTTGAGTGTGAGAGTTAGTGTTAATTTGAGGGTAAGGGTTAGGCTTAGGATTAGGTTGAGGGTAAGGGTTAGGGTTAGGGTGAGGGTTAGGATGAGGATTAGGGTTACAATTAGGGTTTGGGCGAGGGCTAGGGTGAGGATGTGCATGAGATTTAGTGTTTGGGTGAGGTTTAAGGTTAGGGTTAGGTTTAGGAAGAGGGAGCGGG
Source organism: Dipodomys merriami (assembly GCF_024711535.1). Classification (NCBI taxonomy): domain Eukaryota; kingdom Metazoa; phylum Chordata; class Mammalia; order Rodentia; family Heteromyidae; genus Dipodomys; species Dipodomys merriami. Next base: position 1,344,730 of record NW_027203348.1, read on the forward strand.
TTACAGTGAGGTTGACGTTTAGGGTTAGGGTGAGGGTTAGGGTTAGGATTTGGGTTAGGGTGCGGGTGAGTTTTAGGGATAGATTTAGGGTTGGGGGAGGGTTAGGTCAAGATTTAAGCTGAGGGTTAGTGTTAGGGTTAAGGTTCGGGTGAGGGTTAGCTTGAGGTTTAGGGTTAGGGTCAGGGTTATGATTAGGCTTAGGCTGAGGGTATGTGAGGGTTAGGGTAGGGTTAGGCTTAGACTTAGGGTTAGGCTTAGGGTGTGGGTGTGGGTGCGGATTAGGGTTATGGTGATGGTTACATTTAGGGTTAGGGTGTGGGTTAGGATGAGGGATATGGTTAGGATTAGGGTTAGGGTGAGGGCTAAGGTGAGGGTAAGGGTTAGAGTAAGTGTTAGGTTTTGGCTTAGGTTTAGGCTGAGCCTGAGTTTGAGGGTGAGGGTTAGGGTTAGGGTGATGATTAGGTTTATGGTTAGGATGAGGGTTAAGATGACGTTTAGGGTTAGGGTGAGGATGATGGTAAGGGTAAAGGTGTGGTTCAGGCTGAGGGTAAGGGTTAAGATAAGGGTGAGGGTTAGGGTTAGGTTAAGGTTTAGGGTTAGCCTTAGGGTGAGGGTTCGATTGAGGATTAAGGTTCGGGTTAGGGTTAGCGTTAGGGTTAGGGTGAGGTTGAGGGTTAGGGTTAGGGTTAGGGTGAGGGTTAGAATTAGGGTTAGGGTAAGGGCTAGGGTGAGGGTGAGTGTTAGAATTAGCGTTAGGGTTAGGGTGAAGTTTAGGATTAGGGTGAGGGTTAGGGTTAGTGTGAGGGTTAGTGTTAGGGTTAGGGTTAGTGTTAAGATGAGTGTAAGTGTTAGGGTGATGGTTAATGATAGGGTGAGGGTTATGGTTAGTGTGAAGTTTAGGGTTAGGGATAGCGTTATTGTTAGGGTTAGGGTTAGGGTGAGGGTTAGATTGAGGATTAGTGTTAGGGTTAGTGTGAGGTTTAGGGTGAGGATGAGGATTAGGGTTAGGGTGAGGGCTAGGGTGAGGGTGAGGTTTAGGGTTAGTGTTAGGGTGAGATTTAGTGTTAGGGTGATAGTTAGAATTAGTGTGAGCATTAGTGTTAGCGTTAGGGTTTGTGTTAGGGTGAGGATAAATATTAGGGTTAGGGTGATGTTTAGGGTGAGTGTTATGGTTAGGGTGAGGGTTAGGGTAATTGTTAGGTTTAGGGTTAGGGTTACTGTTACGGTGAGGGGAGGGTTAGGGTTAGTGTTAGCGTTAGAATGAGGTTTAGGGTTAAGGTTAGGGTTCGAGTTAGGGCTAGGGTGAGGGTGAGGTTTAGGGTTAGTTAGGGATAGTGTTTGGGTTAGGGATAGGGTGAGTGTTAGGGTTAAGCTTAGGCTTATGCATAGGCTGAGGCTGAGCATAAGGGTGAGGGTTAGGGTGAGGGTTAGGGTGAGGTTTAGAATGAGGTTTAGGTTTAGGATTAGGTTTAGGATGAGTGCTAGAGTGAGGGTTAGTGTGAGGTTTAGAGATAGGTTTAGGTTTAGGATTTGGGTTAGGGTGACGGTGAGTGTGAGGGTTAGGGTTAGGGTTAGGGTGAGGCTTAGGGTTAGGTTGAGGGTTAGTGTTAGGGTTTGGGTTAGGGTGAGGGTGAGGCTGAGGACTAGGTTTAGGTTTAGGTTTAGGTTTAGGGTTTGGTTTAGGTTTAATGCTAGTTTTAGTGTTAGGTTTAACTTGAGGGTTAGGGTTATTGTTAGGGTTTGGGTTAGGCTGAGGGTGAGGATGGGTGTGAGGATTAGGGTTAGGGTTAGGGTTAGGGTTATTTTTAGTGTTGTGGTTAGGGTTAAGTTTGCAGTGAGGCTGAGGATGAGGGTTATGTTTAGGGTTAGGATTAGGGTTAAGGTTAGTGTTATTGTTAGGGTTAGGTTTAGAGTTACAGTGAGTTTGATTTTGAGGGTGAGAGTAAGGTTTAGGATGAGGTTTAGGGTTAGGTTTAGGGTTAGGGTTAGGGTGAGGGTGAGGTTTAGGGTTACAGTTAGGGTTAGGGGGAGGGTTAGGTTGAGGTTTAGCGTTAGGGTTAGTGTTAGGGTTAGGGTGAGGGTGAGGGTTAGGTTGAGTTTTGGGGATAGGGTTAGGGTTAGGATTAGGGTTAGGGTGAGCTTGAGTATGAGGGTTAGGGTGAGGCTTAGGATTCGCTTAGGGTTAGCCTGAAGGTGAGGTGGGGGTGAGGATTAGGTTTAGGGTGATGTTTAGGCTTTGGATTAGTGTTATTGTTTGGGTTAAGTTTCTAGTCACGGTGAAGTTGAGGGTGCGGGTGAGGGTTAGGTTTAGGTTTAGGGTGGGGTTTAGGGTTAGGGTTAGGGTTAGGGTTAGGGTCAGGATGAGGTTTAGGGTTAGATATAGGGTTAGGGGGAAGGTTAGGGTTCAGGTAGGTGTTATGGGTAGAGTTAGGGTGAGGTTTAGGGTTAGATATAGGATTAGGGTGAGGTTTAGGGTTAGGGTTAGGCTTAGGGTTCTTTTTACTGTGAGGGTTAGGGTTAGGGTTACAGTTAGGGTTAGGGTTAGGGTGAGGTTTAGGGTTAGGGTTAGGGTTATAGTTAGGGTTATGTTGAGGGTGAGGGTTAGGGGTAGGGTTAGGGTCAGTGTGAGGGTTAGGGTTAGGGTGAGGGTTATGGTGGGGGTGACGGTAAGGGTAAAGTTGAGAGTTAGGCTGAGGGTGAGGGTTATGGCAAGGGTGAGGATTAGGTTTAGGGTGAGGGTAAGATTTAGGGTTAGGGTGATGGTGAGGGTTAGATTGAGGATTAGTGTTAGGGTTAGTGTGAGCTTTAGGGTGAGGATGAGCGTTAGGGTTAGGGTAAGGGCTAGGGTGAGGGTGAGGGTGAGGGTTAGATTCAGGATTAATTTTAGGGTTAGTGTGAGATTTAGGGTGAGGATGAGGGTTAGGATTTTGGTTAGGGTTAGGATTAATGTTAGGGTTAGGCGTAAGGTGAAGCTTAGGGTGAGGGTGAGGTTTAGGGTTAGTGTTAGGATTAGGGTTAGGGTTAAGTTGAGTGTGAGGTTTAGGGTTAGGGATAGGGTTAGGCTTAGTGTTAGGCTGAAGGTGAGGGTTCGGGTTAAGTTTAGGGTTAGGGTGAGGCTTAGGGTAAGGGTTACAGTGAGGGTGAGGGTTAGTGTTAGGTTGAGGGTTAGGGTTAGGTTTAGTGTTAGGTTGCGGGTTATGATGTGGGTTAGGGTTAGTATTAGGTTTAGGGTGAGGGCTAGGGTGAGGGTGAGGTTTAGGGTTAGGATTAGGGTGAGGTTTAGCGTTAGGTTTAGAGTTAGGGTTAGGGTGAGTGTTTGGTTTAGGGTTAGAGTTAGGGTTAGGGTGAGGCTGAGGGTGAGGGTTAGGGTTTGGGTTAGTGTTAGAGTTAGGGTTTCAGTGAGGGTTCGGTGAGGATGAACATAAGGCTTGGTGTTAGGATTAGGATTTTGGTAAGGGTTAGGGTGAGTGTGAGGGTTATGGTTAGGGTTAAGTTTAGGTTTAGGGTTAGGCTTAGGGTGAGGGTGAGTGTGATGGTTAGGGTTAGTGTGAGAATTAGTGGTAGGGTTATGGTGAGAGTTAGGGTTCGGGTTAAGTTTAGCGTTAGGGTGAGGGTTAGGGTTAAGGTTACAGTGAGCGTGAGGGTTAGGGTTAGGCTTAGGATTAGGGTGAGTGTTAGGGTTAGGGTTAGGGTGAGGTTTAGGATGAGGATTAGGGTTAGGATTCGGCTTAGGGTGAGGGCTAGGGTGAGGGTGAGAGTTAGGGTTATGGTTAGGGTGAGGTTTAGAGTTAGAGTTAGGTGAGGGTGAGGGTTAGGATGAGGGTTAGGGTTAAGGTGCGGGTGAGAGTTAGGGTTAGGGTGAGGGTTAGGGTTAGGTTTATGGTTACGGTGAGGGTGAGGGTTATTGTTAAGTTTAGGGATAGGTTTATGGTTATGGTGAGGGTGAGGGCTAGGTTTAGGGTGAGTTTTAGTGTTAGGGTTAGGGTTAGGGTTAGGGTATGTGAGGTTTACGGTTAGGGTTAGGCTTAGGGTTAGGTTTATGCTGAGGGTGAAGTTGGGGGTGAGGTTTAGGGTTAGGGTGAGGATTAGGGTTACAGTTATGGGGTGGGTTAGTATGAGGGTTAGGTTTAAGATTAGGGTTAGGGTGAGGGCTAGGGTGAGGGGGAGGTTTAGGATTAGTGTTAGGGTGAGGTTTACTGTTAGGGTTAGGTTTAGGGTGAGGATAAATTTTTGGATTAGAGTTATGGTAAGGTTGCGGCCGAAGTTGAGGGTTAGTGTTAGGGTTAGTGTTAGAGTTAGGGTTAGGGTGAAGGTTAGGGTTAGGTTTATGGTTACGGTGAGGGTGAGGGTTATTGTTAAGTTTAGGGATAGGTTTATGGTTATGGTGAGGGTGAGGGCTAGGTTTAGGGTGAGGTTTAGTGTTAGTGTTAGGGTTAGGGTTAGGGTTAGGGTATGTGAGGTTTACGGTTAGGGTTAGGCTTAGGGTTAGGTTTATGCTGAGGGTGAAGTTGGGGGTGAGGGTTAGGGTTAGGGTGAGGGTTAGGGTTACGGTTATGAGGAGGGTTAGTATGAGGGTTAGGTTTAAGATTAGGGTTAGGGTGAGGGCTAGGGTGAGGGGGAGGTTTAGGAGTAGGGTTAGGGTGATGTTTACTGTTAGGGTTAGGTTTAGGGTGAGGATAAGATTTTGGATTAGAGTTATGGTAAGGTTGAGGCCGAAGTTGAGGGTTAGTGTTAGGGTTAGTGTTAGAGTTAGGGTTAGGGTGAGGGTTAGGGTGAAGGTGAGGGTTAGGCTTAGAGTTAGGATTAGGAATTGGGTAAGGTAAGGGTGACTGCTAACGTTAGGGTTAGGGTTAGGTTTAGGGTTAGGCTGAGGGTGATGGTTTTGGGAGAGGGTTAGGTTTAGGGTGAGGGTTATGGTTAGGTTTAGGGTGAGATTTAGGGTTCAGTTAAATTTAGGGTTAGGGTGAGGATTAGGTTTAGGGTGAGTGCTAGGGTGAGGGTGAGGGTTAGGGTTAGTGTTACAGTAAGGATTAAGTTTAGGGTTAGGGTTAGGGTGAGGGTTAGGATGGGGGTTAGGGTTACGGTTAGGGTTAGGGTTTGGATTTGGGTTACGGTGAGGGTGAGTGTTAGATTGAGCATTAGTGTTATGGTTAGTGTGAGGTTTAGGGTGAGGATGAGGATTAGGGTTAGTGTGAGGGCTAGAGTGAGGGTTAGTGTTAGGGTGAGGTTTAGGGTTAGGGTGATTGTTATAGTTAGTGTGACCATTAGTGTTAGCGTTAGGGTTAGTGTTACGGTGAGCGTAAATTTTAGGGTTAGTGTGAGGGTTAGGGTGAGAGTTATATTTAGGCTGAGGGTTAGGGTTAGGGTTAGGGTTATTGTTAGGGTTAGGTTTAGGGTTACTGTTACGGTGAAGGTGAGGGTTAGGGTTAGGGTTAGGATGAGGTTTAGGTTTAGGGTTAGGGTTAGAGTTAGTTTTATGGTGAGGGTGAGGTTTAGGGTTAGATTTAGGGATAGTGTTAAGGTTAGGGTTAGGGTGAGGGTTGGGGTTAAGCTTAGGCTTAGGCCGAGCATGAGGGTGAGGTTTAGGTTAGGGTTAGGGTGATCGTTAGGATTAGGGTTAGGGTGATGTTTAGGATGAGGTTTAGGGTTAGGATTAGGTTTAGGTTGAGGGCTAGGTTGAGGGTTGGGTGAGGTTTAGGGATAGGTTTAGGTTTAGGATTTGGGTTAGGGTGAGGGTGAGTGTGAGGGTTAAGTTTAGGGTTAGGGTTAGGCTTAGGGTTAGGGTGAGGTTTAGTGTTAGGATTTGGGTTAGGTTGAGGGTGAGGCTGAGGATTAGGGTTAGGTTTAGGGTTTGGTTTATGGTTAGGGTTAGTTTTAGGGTTAGGGTTAGGGTTAGGGTTAGGGTTAGCTTGAGGGTTAGGGTTAGGGTTAGGCTGAGGGTGAGGGTAGGTGTGAGGATTAGGGTTAGGATTAGGGTTATTAGTGTAAATTTTAGGGTTAAGTTTGTGGTGAGGGTGAGGCTGAGGGTTAGGGTTATGATTATGGTTAGGATTAGGGTTACGGTTAGTGTTATTGTTAGGGTTAGGGTTACAGTTTCAGAGAGGTTGAGATTGGGGGTGAGGGTTAGGTTTAGGGTGATGTTTAGGGTTAGAGTTTGGGTTAGGGTTAGGTTGAGGGTGAGGTTTAGGGTTAGCGTTAGGGTTTTTGGGAGGGTTATGGTGAGGTTTAGGTTTAGGGTTAGTGTTAGGGTTAGGGTGACGGTGAGGGTTTGGTTGAGGGTTAGGGATAGGGTTAGGGTTAGGATTAGGGTTAGGGTGAGCATGTGTATGAGGGTTAGGGTGAGGGTTAGGCTTAGGCTTAGGATTAGGCTGAGGGTGATTTTGGGGGTGAGGATAAGGGTTAGGTTGATAGTTAGGGTTAGGGTTAGTGTTATTGTTAGGTTTAGGGTTCGAGTTACGGTGAAGTTGAGAGTGAGGCTGAGGGTTAGGGTTAGGGTTAGGGTGGGGTTTAGGGTTAGGGTTAGTGTTAGGATTAGGGTGAGCATGAGATTTAGGGTTAGATATAGGTTTAGGGCTAGGGTTAGTGTGAGGGTGAGGGTTAGGTTTAGTGTTAGGGTTAGGGTTAGGGTGAGGTTTAGGGTTAGCGTTAGGGTTAGGGTGAGTCTGAGGGTGAGGGTTAGGGTTAGCGTTAGTGTTAGAGTTAGGGTTACGGTGATGGTTATGGTGAGGGTGAGTGTAAGGCTTAGTCTTAGCATTACATTAGGGTAAGGGTTAGGGTGAGTGTGAGGGTTAGGGTTAGGTTTAGGGTTAGGCTTATGGTTAGGCTTAGGGTGAGGTTGAGGGTGAGGATTAGGGTTAGGGTGAGAGTTAGGGGTAGGTTTATTGTGAGAGTTAGGGTTCGGGAAAACTTTAGGGTTAGGGTGAGGTTTAGGGTTAGGGTTACAGTGAGGGTGAGGGTTAGGGTTAGGATTAGGATTAGGGTTAATCTTAGGATTAGGGTGAGGGTTAGGGTTAGGTTTACTGTGAGGGTTACGATGAGGAATAGGGTTAGGATTAGGGTTCGGGTGAGGGCTAAGGTGAGGCTGAGTGTTACAGCTAGTGTTTGGGTGAGGTTTACCATTAGAGTTAGGGTTAGGGTTAGGGTTAGGGTAAGGTTGAGGGAGAGGGTGGGAGTGAGGATCAGGGTTAGGCTTTTGGTTATTGTTAGGGTGAGGGTGAGTTTTATGGTTAGAGTTAGGTTTAGGGGGAGGGTTATAATGAGGCTTAGGGTTAGGGTTACTGTTAGGGTTTGGGTGAGGGTGAGGGTGAGGTAGAGGTTTAGGGATAGGGTTAGGTTTAGGATTAGGGTAGGTTGAGCATGAGTGTGAGGGTTAGGGTGAGGGTTAGGCTTAGGCTTAGGGTTAGGCTGAGGGTGAGGCTGGGAATGAGGATTAGGGTGAGGGTGAGTGTTAGTGTTAGGGTTAGGGTTAGGATATGGGTTAGGGTCAAAGTGAGGGTGAAGGTTAGGGTTAGGATGAGGGCTAGGTTGAGAGTGAGGGTGAGGGTTAGATTCAGGATTAGTTTTAGTGTTAGTGTGAGGTTTAGGGTGAGGATGAGGTTTAGGGTTAGGGTTAGGGTTAGGATTAAGGTTAGGGTATATGCTTAAGCTGAGGGTTGGGTGAGGGTGAGGTTTAGAGTTAGTGTTAGGATTAGGATTAGGGATAGTGTTAGGGTGAGTGTGAGGGTTAGGGTTAGGGTTAGGCTTAGTGTTAGGCTGAAGGTGAGGGTGAGGGTGAGGGTTATGGTTAGGGTGAGTGTTAGGTTTAGGGTTAGGGTGAGAGTTAGGGTTCAGGTTAAGTTTAGGATTAGGGGGAGGGTTAGGGTAAGGGTTACAGTGAGGGTGAGGGTTAGGATTAGGTTGAGGGTTAGGGTTAGGTTTAGGGTTAGTGTTAGGCTCAGGGCAAGGGTAAGGGTTAGGGTTAGTGTTAGTGTGAGGTTTAGGATGAGGGTTATGTTTAGGATTAGGGTTAGGGTGAGGGGTAGGGAGAGGGTGAGGTTTAGGGTTAGGGTTAGGGTGAGGTTTAGGCTTAGGTTTACGGTTATGGTTAGGGTGAGGGTGAGGTTTAGGGTTAGAGTTAGGGTTAGGGTGAGGCTGAGGGTGAGGTTTAGGGTTAGGGTTAGTGTTGGGGTAAGGTTTAGGGTTAGATTTAGGGTTTGGTTTAGGGATAGGATGAGGTTTAGGGTTAAGATTATGGTTATGGTGAGGGTGAGTGTTTGTATTAGGGTTAGGGTTAGGGTTAGGTTTAGTGTTAGGATTAGTGTTATTGTTAGAGTTAGGATGAGAGTTATGGTTAGGGTGATGGTTAGGGATAGGATTAGGGTTATTAGGGTTAGGGTTACGTTACTGTTTCCGTGAGGCTGAGGGTTAGAATTAGGGTTAGGCTGAAGGCTAGGTTGAGGGTTAGGATGAGGGCGAGGGTGGGGGTGAGGTGTTAGGGTTAGGTTTAGGGTTATTGTTAGGGTGAGGTTGAATTTTAGGGTTAGAGTTAGGTTTTGGGGGAGGGTTTGGGAGAGGTTTAGGTTTAGGGTTAGTGTTAGGGTTAGGGTGATGGTGAAGGTTAGGTTGAGGTTTAGGGATAGGGTTAGGTTTAGAATTAGGGTTTAGGTGAGCATGAGTATGAGGGTTACGGTGAGGGTTAGGCTTAGGCTTAGTGTTAGGCTGAGGGTGGGTGTGGGGCTGAGGATTAGGGTTAGGGTGATGGTTAGGGTTAGGGTTAGGGTTAGGGGGAGGGTTAGTATGAGGGTTAGGCTTAGGATTATGTTTAAGGTAAGGACCAGGGTGATGGTGAGGTTGAGGGTTAGAGTTAGGGTTAGGGTGAGGCTGAGGGTGAGGTTAGGTTTAGGGTTAGGCTTAGGTTTAGGATTAGGGCTAGGGTGAGCATGAGTATGAGGGTTAGGGTGAGGGTTAGGCTTAGGCTTCGGGTTAGGCTGAGGGTGAGGCTGGGAATGAAGATTAGGGTGAGGGTGAGTGTTAGTGTTAGGCTGAGGGTTAGGATATGGGTTAGGGTCAAAGTGAGGGTCAGGGTTTGGGTTAGGGTGAGGGCTAGGGTGAGGGTGAGGGTGAGGGTTAGATTCAGGATTAGTTTTAGTGTTAGTGTGAGGTTTAGGGTGAGCATGAGGTTTAGGGTTAGGATTAATGTTAGGGTTTATGCTTAAGGTGAGGGTTAGGGTGAGGGTGAGTTTTAGCTTTAGTGTTAGGATTAGGATTAGGGTTAGTGTTAGGGTGAGTGTGAGGGTTAGTGTTAGGGTTAGGTTTAGTGTTAGGCTGAAGGTGAGGGTGAGGATGAGGGTTATGGTTAGGTGAGTGTTAGGTTTAGGGTTAGGGTGATAGTTAGTTTTCAGGTTAAGTTAAAGATTAGGCGGAGGGTTAGGGTAAGTGTTACAGTGAGGGTGAGTGTTAGGATTAGGTTGAGGGTTAGGGTTAGGTTTAGGGTTAGTGTTAGGCTCAGGGTAAGGGTAAGGGTTAGGGTTAGTGTTAGTGTGAGGTTTAGGATGAGGGTTAGGTTTAGGATGAGGGTTAGGGTGAGGGGTAGGGTGAGTGTGAGGTTTAGGGTTAGGGTTAGGGTGAGGTTTAGGCTTAGGATAAGGGTTAGGGTTAAGGTGTGGGTGAGTTTTAGGGTTACAGTTAGGGCTAGGGTGAGGCTGAGGGTGAGGATTAGGGTTAGGGTTAGGGTTAGGCCTAGGGTTAGGCTTAGGGTGAAGGTGAGGGTGAGTTTTAGGGTTACAGTTAGGGCTAGGGTGAGGCTGAGGGTGAGGGTTAGGGTTAGGGTTAGGGTTAGGCTTAGGGTTAGGCTTAGGGTGAGGGTGAGGGTGAGGTTTAGGGTTAGTGTTAGGGTAAGGTTTAGGGTTAGGGTTAGGGTTTGGTTTAGGGTTAGGATGAGGTTTAGGGTTAAGATTATGGTTAGGGTGAGGGTGAGTTTGGATTAGGGTTAGGGTTTGGGTTAGGTTTAGTGTTAGGATTAGTGTTATTGTTAGGGTTAGGGGTAGAGTTATGGTGAGGGTGAGGGTGAAGTTGAGGGTGAGGGTTAGGCTTAGGGTGAGCGTGAGGTTGAGGGTGAGGGTTAGGCTTACGTGAGGGTGACTGTGAGCCTTAGGTTTAGGGTGAGATTTAGGGGAAGGGTTAGGGTGAGAGTTATGGTTCACATTAAGTTTAGTGTTAGTGTGAGGGTTAGGCTTAGTGGTACGGTGAGGGTGAGGGTGAGGGTTAGGGTTAGTGTGAGAGTTAGGGTTAGGATTAGGTTTAGGGTGATGGCTAGGGTGACGGTTAGGCTGAGGGGTAGGGATAGGTTTAGCTTTAGGATTTGGGTTAGGTTGAGGGTGAGTGTGAGAGTTAGGGTTAGGGTTAGGGTTAGGCTTAGTGTTAGGGTGAGGTTTAGTGTTAGGGTTTGGGTTAGTGTGAGGTTGAGACTGAGGATTAGGGTTAGGTTTAGGGTGTGGTTTAGGGTTAGTGTTAGTGTTAGGTTTAGGGATAGGGTATGGGTTACCTTGAGGGTTAGGGTTAGGGTTAGGGTTACTGTTAGGATGAGGGTGAGGGTTGGGATGAGGTTTAGGGTTAGGGTTAGGGTTATTATTAGTGTTATGGTTAGGGTTAACTTTGCGGTGAGGGTGAGGTTATGGTTAGGTTAGGATTAGGGTTAGGGTTAGTGTTATTGTTAGGGTTAGGGTTAGAGTTACAGTGAGGTTGAGGTTGAGGGTGAGGGTTAGGTTTAAGGTGAGGTTTAGGGCTAGAGTTAGGGTTAGGGTTAGGGTGAGGGTGAGGTTTAGGGTTAGAGTTAGGGTTAGGGGGATGGTTAGGGTGAGGTTTAGGGTTAGGGATAGGTTTTGGGTTAGGATTAGGGTTATGGTGAGTATAAGTATGAGGGTTAGCATGAGGGTTAGGCTTAGGCTTAGGGTTAGGCTGAGGGTAAGAGTGAGGGTGAGGATTAGGGTTAGGGTGATGTGTAGGCTTAGAGTTAGTGTTATTGTTATGGTTAGGGTTCGAGTTACAGTGAAGGTGAGAGTGCGGGTGAGGGTTAGGTTTAGGCTTATGGTGGGGTTTAGAGTTAGGGTTAGGGTTAGTTTTAGGGTGAGGGTGAGGTTTAGTATTAGATATAGGGTTAGGGGGAAGGTTAGGGTTAGGGTTAGGGTAAGGATTAGGGTGAGGGTGAGGTTTAGGGTTAGATATAGGATTAGGGAGAGCGTTAGTGTTAGGGTTATTGTTAGAGTTAAGGTTAGTGTGAGTGTGAGGGTTAGGTTTAGGGTTAGTGTTAGGCTTAGGGTTAGGATGAGCATGAGGTTGAGTGTGAGGTTTAGGGTTAGGGATAGGGTGAGGATTAATGTTAGGGTTAGTGTTAGAGTTAGGGTTAGGTTGAGGGTGAGGTTTAGGCGTTGGGTTAGGGTCAGGGTGAGAGTTAGGGTTAGGTTGAGGTTCAGGGTGAGGGTTAGGCTTAGGGTGAGAGTTAGTGTTCAGGTTAAGTTTAGTTTTGGGGTGAGGGTTAGGGTAAGGGTTACAGTGATGGTGAGGTTAGTGTTAGGTTGAGGGTTATGGTTAGGGTATAGTGTTAGGTTGATGGTTAGGATGAGGGTTAGGGTTAGGATGAGGGTTAGGATTAGGGTTAGGGTGAGGGCTAGAGTGAGGGTGAGGTTTAGGGTTAGGATAAGGGTGAGTTTTATGGTTAGGTTTAGGTTTAGGGTTAGCGTTAGGGTGAGGGTTCGATTGAGGATTAGGGTTCGGGTTTGGTTAGTGTTAGGTTTAGGGTGAGGATGAGGGTTCAGGTTAGGGTGAGATGAGGGTTAGAATTAGTGTTCGGGTGAGGGCTAGGGTGAGTTTGGAGTTAGGGTTAGTGTTAGGGATAGGGTGAGGGTGAGTATTAGGTTGAGGTTTGAGGAGAGGGTTAGGGTTAGGATTAGGGTTAGGGTGAGGGTGAGAATGAGGGTTAGAGTGAGGGTTAGGCTTAGGCTTAGGTTTAGGCTGAGGGTGAGGGTGGGGGTGAGGATTAGGGTTAGGGTGATGTTTAGTTTTAGGGTTAGTCTTATTATTAGGGTTAGGGTTCGAGTTACAGTGAAGGTGAGAGTGCGGGTGAGGGTTAGGTTTAGGCTTAGGTTGGGGTTTAGAGTTAGGGTTAGGGTTAGTTTTAGGGTGAGGGTGAGGTTTAGGTTTAGATATAGGGATAGGGGGAGGGTTAGTTTGAGGGTTAAGATTAGAGTTAGTGTTAGGGTTAGGGTGAGGTTGAGGTTTAGGGTTAGAGTTAGAGTTAGGTTGAGGGTGAGGTTGCGGGTGAGTGTGAATTTTAGGGTTATTTTTATGCTTAAGCATAGGTTTATGCTTAGGGTTAGGTTAAGGGTGAGGGTTAGGGTTAGGGTTATGGGGAGGGTTAGGATGAGGGTTAGGGATAGGATTAGGGTTAGGGTGAGTGCTACGTTGAGGGTTATGTTTAGAGTTAGGGTTAGGGTGAGGTTTAGGCTTAGGGTTAGTGTGAGGGATAGAATGAGTATTAGGGTTAGGATTAGGGTTAAGATGAGGGCTAGGTTGAGGGTGAGGTTTAGGGTTAGTGTTAGGGTGAGGTTTAGGTTTAGGGTTACGGTTAGGGTGAGTGTTAGGATGAGGGTTACGTTTACATTAATGGTGAGAGATAGGGTTAGGGTGAGTGTTAGTGTTAGGATTAGTGTTATTGTGAGGGTGAGGAGTAGGATTAGGGTTAGGGTGAGCATGAGTATGAAGGTTAGGGTGAAGGTTAAACTTAGGCTTAGGGTTAGGCTGAGGGTGAGGTTGGGTGTGAGGATTAGGTTTAGGGTGATGTTTAGGTTTAGGGTTATTGTTATTGTTAGGGTTAGGGTTTGAGTTACGGTGAGGGTGAGGGTGTGGGTGAGGGTTAGGGTTAGGGTTAGGGTGTGGTTTAGGGTTAGGGTTAAGTTTAGGGTGAGGGTGAAGTTTAGGGTTACATATAGGGTTAGGGTGAGGGTTAGGGTTAGAGTTAGTGTTAGGGTTAGGGTGAGGGTGAGGGTTAGGTTTAGGGTTAGGGTTAGGGTGAGTGTTAGGATGAGGGTTAGGGTTACATTAAGTGTGACATGTACGGTTAGGGTCAGTGTTAGTATTAGGGTTAGGGTGAGGGTGAGGATTAGGATTAGGGTTTGGGCTAGGGTTATTGTTAGTGTTAGGGTTATGGTTAGGGTGAGGTTGAGGATTAGGGTGAGGGTTAGGTTGAGGTTTAGGTTTAGAGTTAGTATTAGGGTGAGGGTGAGGTTTAGTGTTAGAGTAAGTTTTAGAGTCAGGGTTAGGTTGAGGGTTAGAGTTATGTTTAATGTTAGGGTTAGGTTTAGAGTGAGAGTAAGGGGGAGTGTTTGGGTTAGGGTTAGGTTTAGGGATAGGATTATTGTTAGGGAGAGGTTGAGTGTGTGTTTTAGGGTTAGGTTTAGGGATAGGATTAGGGTTAGCCTGAGGGTGAGGTTGAGGGTGATTGTTAGGGTTAGGGTGAGGGTTAGGGTTAGAGTTAGGTTTAGGGGGAGGGTTAGGATAGGGTTAGGGTTAGGATTAGGTTTAAGGTAAGGACTAGGGTGAGGGTGAGGATTAGGGTTAGGTTTAGGGTGAGGTTTAGCTTTAGGGTTAGGGTTAGGGATAGGGTGAGGTTGAGGTTTAGGGTTAGAGTTAGGTTTAGGGTGAGGCTGAGGTTGAGGGTTAGGTTTAGGGTTACTGTTAGGGGTAGAGTTAGGTTTAGGGTGAGGGTTAGGTTGAGGGTGAGGGTTAGGTTTAGGGTTAGGATTCCGATTAGGGTTAGAGTTAGGGTGAGTGTGAGGGTTAGTGTTAGGTTTAGGGTTACGCTTAAGGTTAGGCTGAAAGTGAGGGTGAGGGTGAGGGTTAGGGTGAGGGTTAGGGTTAGGCTTAGGGTTAGGCTGAGGGTGAGGTTGAGGGTGAGAGTTAGGGTTAGGGTGAGGGTTAGGGTTAGAGTTAGGGTTAGGGGGAGTGTTAGGATGAGAGTTGGGGTTAAGATTAGGGTTAGGGTGAGGGCTAGGGTGAGGGCTAGGTTGAGGGTGAGGTTTAAGGTTAGTGTTAGGGTGAGGTTTAGGGTTAGAATTAGGGTTAGGGTGAGGGTGAGGGTTAGGGTTAGAATTATGATAAGGTTGAGGCTGAAGTTGAAGGTTCGTGTTACATTTAGTGTTAGAGTTAGTTTTACGGTGAGGGTGAGGGTTAGGCTTAGAGTTAGGATTAGGAATTGGGTAAGGTAAGGGTGAGTTTGAGGCTTAGGGTTAGGGTTAGAGTGAGAGTGACAGTGAGGGTGAGGTTTAGGGTTAGGGTGAGGTTTACGGTTAGGTGTTAGGGTGAGAGTTAGGATTCCATTAAATTTAGCGTTAGGGTGAGGATTAGGGTTAGGGTGAGGGCTAGGGTGAGGGTGAGGGTTAGGATTAGTGTTACTGTAAGGTTTAGGTTTAATGTTACTGTTAGGGTGAGGGTTAGGATGGGGGTTAGTGTTACTGTTAGGGTGAGGGTTAGGATGGGTTTAGGGTTACGGTGAGGGTGAGGGTTATGTTTAGGGTGAGGGTTAGGGTTAGGATTAGGTTTAAGGTGAGGGTGCAGGTTATTGTTAGGGTTAAGGTTAGGGTTGGCGTTACGGAGAGGGTGAGGGTTAAGGTTAGGGTAAGGGTGAGGTTTAGTGTTAGTGTTAGGGTTAAAGTTAGGTTTAGGGTGAGGGCGAGGTTTAGGTTTAGACTAGGGTAAGGGTGAGGCTGAGGTTTAGATTTAGGTTTAGGCTTAGGGTTAGGATTAGGATTAGGGTAAGGGTTAGGGTGAGTGTGAGGTTTAGGGTTAGGGTTAGGCTTAGGCTTAAGGTTAGGCTGAGGGTGAGGGTTGGGGTTAGGGTGAGAGTTAGCGGTATGTTTAGTGTGAGAGTTAGGGTTTGGGTTAAGTTTAGGGTTAGGGTGAAAGTTAGGGTTAGCGTAACAGTGAGGGTGAGGGTTAGGGTTAGGTTGAGGGTTAGGGTTTGGTTTAGGGTTAGGATTAGTGTTATTGTTAGGGTTATAATTAGAGTTATGGTGAGGGTGAGGGTTAGGGTTAGGGTGCTGGTGAGGGTGAGGGTTAGGTTTAGGGTGAGTGTGAGAGTTAGGTTTAGGATTAGGTTTAGGGTGAGGGCTAGGGTGAGGGATAGGGTGACGGTTAGGGATAGGTTTAGGTTTAGGATTTGGGTTAGGTTGACGGTGAGTGTGAGGTTTAGGGTTATGGTTAGGGTGAGGGTTAGTGTTAGGGTTTGGGTTAGTGTGAGCGTGAGGCTGAGGATTAGGGTTAGGTTTAGCATTTGGTTTAGGGTTAGGGTTAGTGTTAGGGTTAGGGATAGGGTTAGGGTTACCTTGAGGGTTAGGGTTAGTGTTAGATTTAGTGTTAGGATGAGGCTGAGTGTGGGGATGAGGATTAGGGATAGGGTTAGGGTTATTGTTAATGTTATGGTTAGGGTTAAGTTTGCGGTGAGGGTGAGGGTTATGGTTAGGTTTAGGATTAGGGTTAGGGTTAGTGTTATTGTTAGGGTTAGGGTTAGAGTTACAGTGAGATTGAGGTTGAGGGTGAGGGTTAGGTTTATGGTTAGAGTTAAGGTTAGGGTGAGGGCGAGGGTGAGGTTTAGGGTTAGAGTTAAGGTTAGGGGGAGGGTTAGCATGAGGTTTAGAGTTAGGGTTAGTGTTAGGGATAGGGTGAGGGTGAGGGTTAGGTTGAGGTTTAAGGAAAGGGTTAGGGTTAGGATTAGGATTAGGGTGAGGGTGAGAATGAGGGTTAGAGTGAGGGATAGGCTTAGGCTTAGGGTTAGGCTGAGGGTGAGTGTGGGGGTGAGGATTAGGGTTAGGGTGATGTTTAGGCTTAGGGTTAGTGTTATTGTTAGGGTTAGGGTTTGAGTTACGGTGAAGGTGAGAATGGGGGTGAGGGTTAGGGTTAGGGTTAGGGTGGGGTTTAGGGTTAGGGTTAGCATCAGGGTGAGGGTTCGATTGAGGATTAGGGTTCGGGTTTGGGTTAGTGTAAGGTTTAGGGTGAGTATGAGGGTTAGGGTTAGGGTTTGGATGAGGGTTAGAATTAGGGTTTGGGTGAGGGCTAGGGTGAGGGTTAGTATGAGGGTGAGGGTGGGGTTGAGGATTAGGGTTAGGGTTAGGGTTGATGTTAGGGTGAGGGTGAGTTTTAGGGTTGGAGTTAGGTTTGGGGGGATGGTTTGGGTGAGGTTTAGGGTTAGGGTTAGTGTTAGGGTTAAGGTGAGGGAGAGGGTTAGGTTTCTGTTTAGGGATAGGTTTTGGTTTAGGATCAGGGTTAGGGTGAGCATGAGTATGAGGGTTACGGTGAGGGTTAGGCTAAGGCTTAGGGTTGGGCTGAGGGTGAGGGTGGAGATGAGTATTAGGGTTAAGGTGATGGTTAGGGTTAGGGTTAGTGTTATTGTTAGGGTTAAGGTTTGAGTTACAGTGAGGGTGAGGGTGAGGTTGAGGTTTAGCGTTAGGGTTAGTGTGGGGTTTAGGATTAGGGATAGGTTTAGGGTGAGGGTGAGGTTTAGAGTTAGATATAGGGTTAGGGGGAGGGTTAGGGGGAGGGTTAGTGTTAGGGTTAGTGTTAGGGTGAGGGTGAGGGTTAGAGTTAGGTTAAGGTTAGAGTGAGATTTAGGGTTAGGATTAGGGTTAGGGTTAGAATATCGGTGAGGGTGAGGGTGCGGGTGAGTGTGAGGTTTAGGGTTAGGTTTATGGTTAGGCTTAGGTTATGCTTAGGGTTAGGCTGAGAGTGAGGGTGAGGGTTATGGTTAGGGTGAGGTTTAGGGTTAGGGTTATAGGGAGGGTTAGGATGAGGGTTAGGGTTTGGATTAGGGTTAGCGTGAGGGCTAGGGTTAGGTTTAGTTTTATGGTTAGGGTTAGGGTGAGGTTTAGGGTTAGGGTTAGTGTTATTGTTAGGGTTAGGGTTTGAGTTACGGTGAGGGTGAGGGTGCGGGTGAGGGTTAGTGTTCGGGTTAAGTTTAGGGTTAGGGTGAGGGTTAGGGTAAGGGTTACAGTGAGGGTGAGGGTTAGGGTTAGGTTGAGGGTTAGGGTTAGTTTAGTGTTAGGGTGAGGGTTAGGATGAGGGTTAGGGTTAGGATTAGTGTTAAGGTGAGGGCTAGCGTGAGGGTGAGGTTTAGGGTTAGGGTTAGGGTGAGGTTTATTGTTAGGTTTAGGATTAGGGTTAGCGTTAGGGTGAGGTTTCGATTGAGGATTAGTGTTCGGTTTAGGGTTAGTGTTAGGTATATGGTGAGGATGAGGGTTAGGGTTAGGGTGAGGATGAGTGTTAGAATTATGGTTAGGGTGAGTGCTAGTGTGAGTGTTAGGATGAGGGTGAGGCTAGGGGTGAGGATTTCGGTTAAGGTTAGTGTTATTGTTAGGTTGAGGGTGAGTTTTAGGGTTAGAGTTAGGTTTTGGGGGAGGGTTTGGGTGAGATCTAGTGTTAGATTTAGTGTTAGGGTTAGGGTGAGTGTGAGGGTTAGGTTGAGGTTTAGGGATAGGGTTAGGTTTAGTATTAGTGTTAGGGTGAGCATGTGTATAAGGGTTAGGGTGAGGTTTAGGCTTAGGCTTAGTGTTAGGCTGAGGGAGAGTGTGGGGGTGAGCATTAGGGTTAGGGTGATGGTTAGGGTTAGGGTTAGTGTTATTGTTAGGATTAGGGTTTGAGTTATGGTGAGGGTGAGGTTGCGGGTGCGGGTTAGGGTTAGGGTTAGGCTGGGGTTTAGGATTAGGTTTAGGGTTAGTGTGAGGTTTAAGTTTAGAGTTAGATATAGGGTTAGGGGGAGGGTTAGGGTGAGGGTTAGTGTTAGGGTTAGTGTTAGGGATAGAGTGAGGGTGACGATTAGGTTTAGGGTTAGTGTTTGGGTTAGAGTGAAGTTTAGGGTTAGGGTTAGGGATAGTTAGAATTTCGGTGAGGGTGAGGTTGCGGGTGAGAGTGAGGTTTAGGGTTAGGTTTAGGGTTAGGCTTAGATTTATTCTTAGGGTTAGGCTGAGAGTGAGGGTGAGGGTGAGGTTTAGGGTTAGGGTGAGGTTTAGAGTTAGGGTTATGGGGAGGGTTAGCATGAGGAATAGATTTAGGGTGAGGCCTAGGGTGAGGGTTATGTTTATGGTTAGGGTTAGGGTGAGGTTTAGTATTAGGGTTAGAGTTAGTGTTAGGGTTAGGTTGAGATTTAGGGTTAGAGTTAGTGTTAGGGTGAGGGTAAGGTTTAGGTTTAGAGTTAGGTTTAGGGTGAGGGTTAGGTTGAGTTTTAGGGTTAGGGTTAGTGTTAAGGTTAGGTTTAGAGTGAGTTGTAGGGAGAGGGTTTGGGTTAGGGTTAGGTTAGGGATAGGGTGATGGTGAGGGTTAGGTTGAGGTTTAGGGATAGGGTTAGGTTTAGGATTAGGGCTAGGGTGAGCATGGGAATGAGGGTTAGGGTGAGGGTTAGGCTTAGGCTTAGGGTTAGGCTGAG
This sequence comes from Dipodomys merriami, assembly GCF_024711535.1. Taxonomy (NCBI): domain Eukaryota; kingdom Metazoa; phylum Chordata; class Mammalia; order Rodentia; family Heteromyidae; genus Dipodomys; species Dipodomys merriami. Next base: position 1,363,175 of record NW_027203348.1, read on the forward strand.
GGTGAGGGTGGGGGTGAGGATTAGGGTGAGGGTGAGTGTTAGTGTTAGGGTGAGGGTTAGGATATGGGCTAGGGTCAAAGTGAGGGTGAGGGTTAGGGTTAGGAGGAGGGCTAGGTTGAGGGTGAGCATGAGGGTTAGATTCAGGATTAGTTTTAGTGTTAGTGTGAGGTTTAGGGTGAGGATGAGGTTTAGGGTTAGGGTTAGGGTTAGGATTAATGTTAGGGTATATGCTTAAGTTGAGGGTTAGGGTGAGGGTGAGGTTTAGGGTTAGTGTTAGGATTAGGATTAGGGTTAGTGTTAGGGTGAGTGTGAGGGTTAGGGTTAGGGTTAGGCTTAGTGTTAGGCTGAAGGTGAGGGTGAGGGTGAGGGTTATGGTTAGGGTGAGTGTTAGGTTTATTGTTAGGGTGAGAGCTAGGGTTCAGTTTAAGTTTAGGATTAGAGGGAGGGTTAGGGTAAGGGTTACAGTGAGGGTGAGGGTTAGGATTAGGTTGAGGGTTAGGGTTAGGGTTAGGATTAGTGTTAGGCTCAGGGTAAGGGTAAGGGTTAGGGTTAGTGTTAGTGTGAGGTTTAGAATGAGGGTTATGTTTAGGATTAGGGTTAGGGTGAGGGGTAGGGTGAGGGTGAGGTTTAGGGATAGGGTTAGTGTGAGGTTTAGGCTTAGGTTTAGGGTTAGGGTTAGGGTGAGGGTGAGGTTTAGGGTTAGATTTAGGATTAGTGTGAGGCTGAGTATGAGGGTTAGGGTTAGGGTTAGGCTTAGGCTTAGGGTTAGGCTTAGGGTGAGGGTGAGGGTGAGGTTTAGGGTTAGTGTTAGGGTAAGGTTTAGGGTTAGGTTTAAGGTTTGGTTTAGGGTTAGATTGAGGTTTAGGGTTAAGATTATGGTTAGGGTGAGGGTGAGTGTTTAGATTAGGGTTAGGGTTAGGGTTAGGTTTAGTGTTAGGATTAGTGTTATTGTTAAGGTTAGGGTGAGACTTATGGTTAGGGTGAGAGTTAGGGTTAGGGTTATTGTTAGGGTTAGGGTTAGGGTTAGGGTTACTGTTATGGTGATGTTGAGGGTTTGAATTAGGGGTAGGGTGAGGGCTAGGGTGAGGGTTAGGATGAGGGTGAGGGGGCAGGTGAGGATTAGGGTTAGGGTTAGGGTTATTGTTAGGGTGAGAGTGAGTTTTAGGGTTAGAGTTAGGTTTTGGGGGAGGATTTGGGAGAGGTTTAGGGTTAGGGTTAGTTTTAGGGTTAGGGTGAGGGTGAAGGTTAGGTTGAGGTTTAGGGATAGGTTTAGATTTAGAATTAGGGTTTAGGTGAGCATGAGTATGAGGGTTACGGTGAGGGTTAGGCTTAGGTTTAGTGTTAGGCTGAGGGTGGGTGTGGGGCTGAGGATTAGGGTTAGGGTGATGGTTAGGGTTAGAGTTAGGGTTATTGTTATGGTTAGTGTTTGAGTTATGGTGAGGGTGAGGGTGGGGATGAGTTTTAGGGTTAGGGTTAGGGTGGGGTTTAGGATAAGTGTTTGATTTAGGGTGAGGATGATGTTTAGGGTTAGATATAAGATTAGGGGGAGGTTTATGGTGAGGGTTAGTGTTAGGGTTAGTGTTAGGGTTAGGGTGAGTTTGAAGGTTAGCGTTAGTGTTAGGGTTAGGGTTAGAGTGAGGTTTAGGGTTAGGGTTACTGTTAGGGTTAGAATTTCGTTGAGGGTGAGGGTGCGGGTGAGTGTGAGGTTTAGGGTAAGCTTTATGGTTATGCTTAGGTTTATGCTTTGGGTCAGGCTGAGAGTGAGGGTGAGGGTGAGGCTTAGGGTTAGGGTGAGGGTTAGGTTTATTGTTATGGGGAGGGTTAGGATGAGGGTTAGGGTTAGGATTAGGGTTAGGTTGAGGGCTAGGGTGAGGGTTATGTTTATATTTAGGGTTAGGGTGAGGTTTAGGGTTAGGGTTAGGGTTACTGTTAGGGTTAGGTTGAGATTTAGGTTTAGAGTTAGTGTTAGGGTGAGGGTGAGGTTTAGGGTTAAAGTTAGGTTTAGGGTGAGGTTTAGGTTGAGGGTTAGGATTAACGTTAGTCTTACGGTTAGTTTTAGATTGAGTGTTAGAGAGAGGGTTTGGGTTAGGGTTAGGGTGAGGGAAAGGATTATTGTTAGGGTAAGGGTGAGTGTGTTTTTTAGGGTTAGGTTTAGGGATAGGCTTAGGTTTAGGCTGAGGGTGAGGTTGAAGGTGAGGTTTAGGGTTAGGGTGAGGGTTAGGTTAACGGATAGGAGGAGGGTTAGGATGAGGGTTAGGCTTAGGATTAGGTTTAAGGTAAGGACTAGAGTAATGGTGAGGTTTAGGTTTAGAGTTAGGGTTAGGGTGAGGCTGAGGGTTAGGTTTAGTGTTAGTTTGAGAGTTAGGTTTAGGATTAGGTTTAGGGTGAGGGCTAGGGTGAGGGTTAGGGATAGGTTTAGGTTTAGGATTTGGGTTAGGTTGACGGTGAGTGTGAGGATTAGGGTTATGCATAGGGTGAGTGTTAGTGTTAGGGTTTGGTTTAGTGTGAGGTTGAGGCTGAGGATTAGGGTTAGGTTTAGCGTTTGGTTTATGGTTAGGGTTAGTGTTAGGGTTAGGGATAGGGTTAGGGTTACCTTGAGGGTTAGGGTTAGTGTTAGATTTAGTGTTAGGATGAGGGTGAGGGTGGGGATGAGGATTAGGGATAGGGTTAGGGTTATTGTTAGTGTTATGGTTAGGGTTAAGTTTGCGGTGAGGGTGAGGGTTATGGTTAGGTTTAGGATTAGGTTAGGGTTAGTGTTATTGTTAGGGTTTAGGGTTAGAGTTACAGTGTGATTGAGGTTGAGGGGGAGGGTTAGGTTTAGGATTAGGGTTAAGGTTAGGTTGAGGGTGAGGGTGAGGTTTAGGGTTAGAGTTAGGGTTAGGGGGAGGGTTAGTGTGAGGTTTAGGGTTAGGGTTAGTGTTAGGGTTAGGGTGAGGGTGAGGGTTAGGTTGAGGTTTAAGGATAGGGTTAGGGTTAGGATTCGGGTTAGGGTGACGTTGAGAATGAGGGTTAGAGTGAGGGTTAGGCTTAGGCTTATGGTTAGGCTGAGGGTGAGTTTGGGGTGAGGATTAGGGTTAGGGTGAAGTTTAGGCTTAGGGTTAGTGTTATTGTTAGGGTTAGGGTTTGAGTTACAGTGAAGTTGAGAGTGGGGTGAGGGTTAGGGTTAGGGTTAGGGTGTGGTTTAGGGTTAGGGTTAGGTTTAGGGTGAGGGTGAGGGTGAGGTTTAGAGTTGGATATAGGGTTAGTGGTAAGGTTAGAATTAGGTTTAGTGTTAGGGTTAGGGTGAGGTTGAGATTTAGGGTTAGATATAGGATTAGGGAGAGGGTTAGTGTTAGCATTAGGGTTAGGGTTACGGTTAGGGTGAGGTTTAGGTTTAGGGTTAAGGTTAGGGTTAGAATTACAGTGAGGGTGAGGGTGCAGGTTAGTTTGAGGTTTAGGCTTAGAGATAGGGGCAGGGTTAGGCTGATTGTTAGGTTTAGGGTTAGTGTTAGAGTTAGTTTTATGGTGAGGGTTAGGGTAAGGGTGAGGGTAAGGCTTAGTGTTAGGATTAGGATTAGGGTAAGTATTACTGTGAGTGTGGGGGTTAGGGTTAGGGTTAATGTTATGCTTAGGGTTTGGCTGAGCATGAGGTTGAGTGTGAGGATTAGGGTTAGGGATAGGGTGAGGATTAATGTTAGGGTTAGAGTTAGGGTTAGGTTGAGGATGAGGTTAAGGGGTAGGGTTAGGGTCAGGGTGAGGGTTAGTGTTAGGGTGAAGTTTAGGGTGAGGGTCAGGGTGATGGTTAGGGTTAGGGTGAGAGTTAGGGTTCGGGTTAAGTTTAGGGTTAGGGTGAGGGTTAGGGTAAGGGTTACAGTGAGGGTGATTGTTAGGGTTATGTTGAGGGTTAGGATTAGGGTTAGGGTGAGGGCTAGAGTGAGGGTGAGGTTTAGGGTTAGGGTTAGGGTGAGGTTTATTGTTAGGTTTAGGGTTAGGGTTAGCGTTAGGGTGAGGTTTCGATTGAGGATTAGGGTTCGGTTTAGGGTTAGTGCTAGGTATATGGTGAGGATGAGGGTTAGGGTTAGGGTGAGGATTTCGATTACGGTTAGGGTTAGGGTGAGTGTTCGTGTTAGGGTTAGGTTTAGGGTTAGGCTTAAGGTTAGGCTGAGGGTGAGGGTGAGGGTGAGTGTTAGGGTTATAGTTATGGTAAGGTTGAGGCTGAAGTTGAGGGTTAGTGTTAGGGTTAGTGTTAGATTTAGGGTTAGGGTGAGGGTTAGGGTGAAGGTGAGGTTTATGCTTAGATTTAGGATTAGGAATTGGGTAAGGTAAGAGTTAGTGTGAGGGTTAGGGTTAGGGTTCGTGTTAAGGTTAGGGTTAGGGTGAGAGTTAGGGTTCGGTTCAATTTAGGGTTAGGGTTAGGATTAGGGTTATGGTGAGGGCTAGAGTGAGGGTGAGGATTAGGGTTAGTGTTACGGTATGGTTTAGGTTTAGGTTTAGGGTTAGGGGGAGAGTTAGGATGGGGTTTAGGGTTATGGTGAGGGTGAGCTTTAGGGTTAAGGTGAGGATTAGGTTTAGGATTAGTGTTACGGTGAGGGTGAGTGTTATTGTTATGGTTGTGGTTAGGGTTGGGGTATTGGTGAGGGTGAGGGTTAGGGTTAGGGTAAGTGTGACGTTTAGTGTTAGGGTTAGGGTTAGAGTTAAGTTTAGGGTGAGGGCAAGGTTTAGGGTTAGAGTTACGGTAAGGATGAGGCTGAGGTTGAGGGTTAGGTTTAGGCTTAGGGTTAGTATTAAGATTAGGGTAAGTGTTAGAGTGAGTCTGAGTTTTAGGGTTTGGTTTAGGCTTAGGCTTAGGGTTAGGTTGAGAGTGAGGGTGAGGGTGAGGGTTAGGGTTAGGGTGAGGGTTAGGTTTAGGGTTCAGGTGAGAGTTAGGGTTCGGTTAAGTTTAGGGTTAGGGTGAGGGTTAGGGTTAGGATTAGGGTTAGAGTGAGGGCTAGGGAGAGGGTGAGGTTTAGGGTTAGTGTTAGGGTAAGGTTTATGGTTAGGGGTAGGGTTTGCATTAGGGTTAGGATTAGGCTTAGGGTTAAGATTATGGTTAGGGTGAGGGTGAGTGTAAGAATTAGGGTTAGGTTTAGGGTTAGGTTTAGGGATAGGATTAGTGTTATTGTTAGGGTTAGGGTTAAAGTTATAGTCAGGGTGAGGCTGAGGCTGAGGGTGAGGATTAGGGATACGATTAGGGTGAAGTTTAGGGTTAGGTTTAGGATTAGAGTTAGGGTGAAGGTGAGGTTTAGTGATAGATTTAGGGTTAGTTGGAGGGTTAGGTGGAGGGTTAATGTTAGGGTTAGTGTTAGGGTTAAGGTTAGGGTGAGGGTTAGGTTGACGTTTAGGGATAGGGTTAGGGTTAGGGTTAGGATTAGGGTTAGGGTGAGGGTGAGTGTGAGGGTTAGGTTTAGGGTTAGGCTTAGGCTTTGTTTAGGCTGATGGTGAGTGTGGGTTGAGGATTAGGGTTAGGTTGATGGTTAGGGTTAGGGTTAGGGTGAGGGTTAGGATGAGGGATAGGGTTAGGATTATTGTTAGGGTGATGGCTAGGGTGAGGGTGAGGGTAAGGGTAAGGGTTAGGCTTAGGCTTAGGTTTAGGCAGAGCATGATTTTGAGGGGGAGGATTAGGGTTAGGGGGAGTTTTAGTGTTAGGGTTAGGGTTCGAGTTAGGATTAGGGTGAGGGTGAGGTTTTGGGGTAGAGTTAGGGTTAGGGTGAGGGTTAAAGTGGGGGTGACGGTAAGGGTAAAGGTGAGGGTTAGGCTGAGGTTGAGGGTTACGGTAAGGATGAGGGTTAGGGTTAGGGTTAGGGTGAGGCTTAGGTTTGGGGTTAGGGTGAGGGTGAGGGTTAGATTGAGGATTAGTGTTAGGGTTAGTGTGAGGATGAGGATTAGGTTTAGTGTGAGGGCTAGGGTGAGGGTGAGTGTTAGGGTTAGTGTTAGCTTGAGGATTAGGGTTAGGGTGATTTTTAGCGGTATTGTGAGCATTAGTGTTAGCATTAGGGTTAGTGTTAGGGTGAGGGTAAATGTTAGGGTTAGGGTGAGGGTTATGGTTAGGGTGAGGGTTAGGGTTCGGGTTAGGTTTATTGTTAGGTTTAGGGTTAGGGTTACTGTTAAGGTGAGGGTGAGCATTAGGGTTAGGGTTAGTATTAGGTTTAGGTTTAGGGTTAGGGTTAGAGTTAGGTTTAGGGTGAGGGTGAGGATTAGGGTTAGAGTTAGGGATAGTGTTAGGATTAGGGTTTGGGTGATGTTTAGGCTTAGAGTTAGTGTTATTGTTAGGGTTAGGGTTCGAGTTGGTGAGAAGTGAAGGTGAGAATGTGGGTGAGGATTAGGTTTAAGGTTAGGTTGGGGTTTAGAGTTAGGGTTAGGGTTAGGGTTGGGGTGAGGGTGAGGTTTAGGGTTAGATATAGGGTTAGGGTGAGGGTGAGTTTTTGGGATAGGGTTAGGGTCAGGGTGAGGTTTAGCTTTCCGGTAAGGGTGAGGGTTAGATTGAGAATTAGTGTTAGGTTTAGTGTGAGGTTTAGGGTGAGGAAGAGGGTTAGGGTTAGGGTTAGGATTAATATTAGGGTTAGGCTTAAGGTGAGGGTTAGGGTGAGGGTGAGGTTTAGGGTTAGTGTTAGGATTAGGATTAGGGTTAGGATTTTGGTGAGTGTGAGTGTTAATGTTAGGGTTAGGCTTAGTGTTAGGCTGAAGGTGAGGGTGAGTGTGAGGGTTAGGGTTAGGGTGCGTGTTAGGATTAGGGTTAGGGTGAGAGTTAGTGTTTGGGTTAAGTTTAGGGTTAGAGTGAGTGTTAGTGTAAGGGTTACAGTGAGGGTGGGGATTAGGGTTAGGTTGAGGGTTAGGTTTAGGGTTTGTGTTAGGGTGAGGGTTAGGATGAGGGTTAGGGTTAGGATTAGGGTTAGGGTGAGGTTTAGGATTAGGTTTAGGGTTAGGGTTAGGGTGAGGGTGAGGTTTAGGGTTAGAGTTAGGGTTAGGGTGAGTCTGAGGGTAAGGGTTAGGGTTAGGGTTAGTGTTAGAGTTTGGGTTACAGTGAGGTTTAGGGTGAGGGTGAGGGTAAGGCTTAGTGTTAGGATTGGAATTAGGGTAAGGGTTAGGGTGAGTGTGATTGTTAGGGTTAGGGTTAAAGTTAGGCTTAGGGTCAGGATTTGGGTGAGGGTGAGGGTGAGGGTTAAGGTTAGGGTCACAGTTAGGTTTAGTGTTAGGTTGAGATTTAGGGTTCGGGATAATTTTAGGATTAGGGTGAGTGTTACAGTTAGGGTTACAGTGAGAGTCAGGTTTAGGGTTAGATTGAGGGTTAGGGTTAGGCTTAGGATTAGGGTGAGGGTTAGGGTTAAGTTTAAGGTGAGGGTTAGGATGAGGATTAGGGTTAGGATTAAGTTTCAGGTGAGGGCTAAGGTGAGGGTGAGGGTTAGGGTTAGTGTTTGGGTGAGGTTTAGGTTTAGGATTAGTGTTAGGGTGAGGGTTTGGATATGGATTAGGCTCAAATGAGGGTGAGGTTTAGGGTTAGGGTGAAGGCTAGGGTATGGGTGAGGGTGAGGGTTAGATTCAGGATTAGTATTAGGGTTAGTGTGAGGTTTACGGTGAGGATGAGGTTGAGGGTTAGGGTTAGGGTTAGGATTAAGTTAGGGTTAGGCTTAATGTGAGTGTTAGGGTGAGGGTCAGGTTTAGGTTTAGTGTTAGGATTAGGATTAGGGTTAGGGTTAGGGTGAGTGTGAGGGTTAGGGTTAGGGTTAGTCTTAGTTTTAGGCTGAAGGTGAGGGTGAAGGTGAGGGTTATGTTTAGGGTGAGTGTTAGTGTTAGGGTTAGGGTTAGAGTTAGGGTTCAGGTTAAGTTTAGGGTTAGGGTGAGTGTTCAGGTAAGGGTTACAGAGAGGGTGAGGGTTACGATTAGGTTGAGGGTTAGGGTTATGGTTAGTGTTAGGTTGAGGGTGAGGGTGAGGGTTAGGGTTAGTGTTAGGGTGAGGGTTACGATGAGGGTTAGGGTTAGGATTAGTGTTAAGTTGAGGTCTAGGGTGAGTGTGAGGTTTAGGGTTAGGGTTATGGTGAGGTTTAGGGTTAGGGTTAGGGTGAGGATTAGGTTTAGGGTTAGAGTTAGGGTTAGGGTGAGGCTGAGAGTGAGGGATACCATTAGGGTTAGTGTTAGAGTTAGGGTTATGGTGAGGGTTGGGGTGAGGGTGAGGGTAGGGCTTAGTGTTATTTTTAGGATTAGGGTAAGTATTAGGATGAGTATGAGCATTAGGGTTAGGGTTAGGGTTAGCCTTATGCTTAGGCTTAGGGTGAGGGTGAATGTGAGCTTTAGCGTTAGGGTGAGAGTTAGGGGAAGGTTTAGGGTGAGAGTTACGGTTCGGGTTAAGTTTAGTGTTAGTGTGAGGGTTGGGGTTAGCGTTAGGGTTAGGGTGAGGGTGAGGGTGAGGGTTAGGTTTAGGGTTAATGTGAGAGTTATGGTAAGTATTAGGTTTAGGTTGAGGGCTAGGGTGAGTATTAGGGTGAGGCTTAGGGATAGGTTTAGGTTTAGGATTTGGGTAAGGGTGAGGGGGAGTGTGAGGTTTAGGGTTAGGGTTAGGCTTAGGCTTAGGGTTAGGGTGATGGTTAGTGTTAGGGTTTGGTTTAGTGTGAGGTTGAGGCTGAGGATTAAGGTTTGGTTTAGCGTTTGGTTTAGGGTTAGGGTTAGTGTTAGGTGTATGGATAGGGTTAGGGTTACCTTGAGGGTTAGGGTTAGGGTTAGATTAATGTTAGGATGAGGGTGAGGGTCCGGATGAGGATTAGGGTTAGGGTTAGGATTAGGTTATTGTTAGTGTTATGGTTAGGGTTATGTTTGCAGTGAGGGTGAGGCTGAGGGTGAGGGCTATGTTTAGGGTTAGGATTAGGGTTATGGATAGTGTTATTGTTAGGGTTAGGGTTAGAGTTACACTGAGGTTGAGGATGAGGGTGAGGGTTATGTTTAGGGTGAGGTTTAGGTTAGAGTTAGGGTTAGGGTTAGGGTGAGGGTGAGGTTTAGGGTTAGAGTTAGGGTTAGGGGAGGGTTAGGGTGAGGTTTAGGGTTAGAGTTAGTGTTAGGGTTAGGGTGAGGGTGAGGGTTAGGTTGAGGTTTAGGGATAGGTTTAGGATTAGGTTTAGGGTGAGCGTGAGTATGAGGGTTAGCATGAGGGTTAGGTTTAGTATAAGGGTTTGGTTGAGGGTAAGGGTGGGGGTGAGGATTAGGGTTAGGGTGATGTTTAGGCTTAGGGTTAGTGTTATTGTTAGGGTTAGGTTTCCAGTTACAGTGAAGGTGAGAGTGCGGGTGATGGTTAGGGTTAGGGTTAGGGTGGGGTTTAGGGTTAGGCTTAGGGTTAGTGTTAGGGTGAGAGTGAGGTTTAGGGTTAGATATAGGGTTAGGGGGAAGGTTAGGTTTAGGGTTAGTGTTAGGGTTAGCGTGAGCCTGAGGTTTAGGGTTAGATATAGGATTAGGGGGAGGTTTAGGGTTAGCATTAGGGTTAGGGTTATGGTTAGGGTGAGGTTTAGGGTTAGGGTTAAGGTTAGGGTTAGAATTACAATGAGGGTGAGGGTGCAGGTTAGTGTGAGGTTTAGGGTTAGATTTAGGATTAGGGTTAGGCTGAGTGTTAGGGTTAGTTTTAGTGTTAGAGTTAGGGTTATGGTGAGAGTTAGGGTAAGGGTGAATGTAAGGCTTAGTGTTAGGATTAGGATTAGGGTAAGTGTTAGTTTGAGTGTTAGGGTTAGGATTAGTGTTAGTGTTAGGCTTAGGGTTAGGCTGAGCATGAGGTTGAGTGTGAGGGTTAGGGTTAGGGATAGGGTGAGGATAAATGTTAGAGTTCGTGTTAGAGTTAGGGTTAGGTTGAGGGTGAGGTTTAGGGGTAGGTTTAGGTTCAGGGTGTTGGTTAGGGTTAGGATGAGGGTTAGGGTGAGGTTCAGGTTTAGGGTGAGAGTTAGTGTTCGGGTTAAGTTTAGGGTTAGGGTGAGGTTTAGGGTAAGGGTTACAGTGAGGGTGAGGGTTATGGTTAGGTTGAGGGTTAGGGTTAGGGTTAGTGTTAGGGTGAGGTTTAGGATGAGGGTTAGGGTTAGGATTAGGGTTAGGGTGAGGGCTAGAGTGAGGGTGAGGTTTAAGGTTAGGGTTAGGGTGAGGTTTATTGTTAGGTTTAGGCTTAGGGTTAGCGTTAGGGTGAGGTTTCGATTGAGGATTAGGGTTCGGGTTAGGTTTAGTGTTAGGTTTAGGGTGAGGATGAGGGTTAGGGTTAGGGTGAGTGTTAGGTTTAGGGTTAGGGTGAGAGTAAGGGATCGGTTAAGTTCAGGGTTAGGGTGAGTGTTAGGGTTAGGATTAGGTTTAGGGTGAGGGCTAGGGAGAGGGTGAGGTTTAGGGTTAGTTTTAGGGTCAGGTTTATGGTTTGGGGTAGGGTTTGAATTAGGGTTAGGATTATGGTTAGGGTTAGTGTTATTATTAGGGTTTGGAATCGAGCTTCGGTGAAGGTGAGAGTGCAGGTGAGGGTTAGGTTTAGGGTTAGGTTGGGGTTTAGAGTTAGGTTTACTGTAAGGTTTAGGGTGAGGGTGAGGTTTAGGTTTAGATATAGGGTTAGGGGGAGGGTTAAGGTGAGGGTTAGTGTTAGGGTTAGGGTGAGGATGAGGTTTAGGGTTAGATATAGGGTTAAGGGGAAGGTTAGGGTTAGGGTTAGGGTTACGGTTAGGGGGAGGTTTAGGTTTAGGGTTAAGTTTAGTGTTAGAGTTACGCTGAGGGTGAGGGTTAGGGTTAGGGTTAGGGTTAGAGTTAGGGTGAGGGTGAGGTTAGGGTTAGAATTACAGTGAAGGTGAGGGTTCATGTGAGTGTGAGTTTTAGGGTTAGAGTTAGGGTTAGGGTTATGCTCAGTTTTAGGGTTAGGTTTAGGGTTAGAAGTAGGGTTATGTTGAGGGTTAGGGTGAGGGTGAGGGTAAGGCTTAGTATTAGGATTAGGATTAGGGTAAGGGTTAGTGTGAGTGTGAGGGTTGGGGTTAGGGTTAGAGTTAGGCTTAGGTTTAGGATGAGCATGAGGTTGAGTGTGAGGGTTAGGGTTAGGGATAGGGTGAGGTTTAGAGTTCGGGTTAGGGTTAGAGTTAGGGTTAGGTTGAAGGTGAGGTTCAGGGGTAGGGTTAGGGTCAGGGTGAGGGTTAGGGTTAGGGTTAGGGTGAGGGCTTGGGTGAGCGTAAGGGTGAGGGTTAGATTCAGGATTAGTGTTAGGGTTAGTGTGAGGTTTAGGGTGAGGATGAGGTTTAGGGTTAGGTTAGGTTTTGGATTAATGTTAGGGTTAGGCTTAAGGTGAGGGTTAGGGTGAGGGTGAGGTTTAGGGTTAGTGTTAGGATTAGAATTAGGGTTAGGGTTAGGGTGAGTGTGAGTGTTAGGGTTAAGGAGAGGCTTAGTTTTAGGCTGAAGGTGAGGGTGATGGTGAGGGTTATGTTTAGGGTGAGTGTTAGTGTTAGGGTTAGGGTGAGAGTTAGGGTTCAGTTTAAGTTTATTGTTAGGGTGAGGGTTAGTGTAAGGGTTACAGTGAGGGTTAGGATTAGGATTAGGTTGAGGGTTAGGGTTAGGGTTAGGGTTAGTGTTAGGGTGAGCGTGAGGGTGAGGGTTAGGTTTACTGTTAGGGTGAGGGTTAGGATGAGGGTTAGGGTTAGGATTAGGGTTTGGTTTAGTGTTAGGGTTAGGGATAGGGTGAGGGTTAGTGTTAGGCTTAGGCTTAGGCCGAGTATGAGGGTGAGGGTTAGGGTTAGGTTTAGGGTGAGGTTTAGTGTTAGGATTTTGGTGAGGTTTTGGTTGAGGTTTAGGGTTAGGATTAGGTTTAAGGTGAGGGCTAAGGTGAGGGTTAGGGTGAGGGTTAGGGATAGGTTTAGGTTCAGGATTTGGGTTAGGGTGATGGTGAGTGTGAGGGTTAGGTTTAGGGTTAAGTTTAGGCTTAGGGTGAGGGTGAGGGTGTGGGTTACGTTTAGGATGAGAGTTAGGGGTAGGTTTAGTGTTAGAGTTATGGTTCGGGTTAACTTTAGGGTTAGGGTTCGTTTTAGGGTTAGGGTTTCAGTGAGGGTGAGGTTTAGGATTAGGTTGAGGGTTAGGGTTAGGCTTAGGATTAGGGTGAGGGTTGGGATTAGGTTTAGGGTGAGCTTTAGGATGAGGATTAGGGTTAGGATTAAGGTTCGGGTGAGGGCTAGGTTGAGGGTGAGGGTTAGGGTTAGTGATTGCATGAGGTTTAGGATTAGGGTTAGGTTAGGGTGTTGTGTAGGATATTTGTTAGGGTCAAAATGATGGTGAGGGTTAGGGTTAGCATGAGGGCTAGGATGAGAGTGAGGGTGAGTGTTATATTCAGGATTATTGTTAGGGTTAGTGTGAGGTTTAGGGTGAGGATTAGGTTTAGGGTTAGGGTTAGGGTTAGGATTAATGTTAGGGTTAGGCTTAAGGTGATGGTAAGGTTGAGGGTGAGGTTTACGGTTAGTGTTAGGATTAGGATTAGGGTTAGGCTTAGGGTGAGTGTGATGGTTAGGGTTAGGGTTAGGATTACGATTAGGGTTAGGGTTAGGATGAGTGTGAGGGTTAGTGTTAGGTTTAGGGTTAGGCTTAAGTTTAGGCTCAGGGTTAGGGTGAGGGTGAGGGTTAGGATTAGGGTGAGGGTTAGGTTTAGGGTCATGGGGAGGGTTAGGATGAGGGTTAGGGTTAGGATTAGGGTTAGGGCGAGGGCTAGGTTGAGGATGAGGTTTCGGCTTAGGTTTAGGGTGAGGTTTAGGGTTAGGGTTAGGGTTAGGATGAGGGTGAGGTTTAGGGTTAGAGTTATGGTGAGGTTAAGGCTGATGCTTTGGTTTAGTCTTAGGTTTAGTGTCAGTTTTAGGGTTAGGGTGAGGCTGAGAGTTAGGCTTAGAGTTAGGATTAGTATTTGGGAAGGTAAGGGTGAGTGTTGGGGTGAGGGTTAGGGTTAGGCTTAGGCTTATGTTTAGCCTTAGGGTGAAGGTGAGGGTGAGGGTTAGGGTTAGGTTGAGGCTTAGGGTTAGGGTTAGGGTGAGAGTTAGGGTTCGGTTAAATTTAGGGTTAGGGTGAAGATTAGGGTTAGGGTGAGAGCTAGGTTGAGGGTGAGGGTTAGGTTTAGTGTTATGGTAAGGTTTAGGATTAGTGTTAGAGTTAGGGTGAGGTTTAGAATGGGGGTTAGGTTTACGGTGAGGGTGAGGGTTAGGGTTAGGGTGAGGGTTCGGTTTAGGATTAGGGTTAAAGTGAGGGTGAAGGTTATTGTTATGGTTAGGTTTAGGGTTGCCGTTACGGTGAGGGTGAGGTTAGGGTTAGGGTAAGGGTGAGGTTTAGTGTTAGGGTTAGGGTTAGAGTTAGGTTTAGGGTGAGGGCGAGGTTTAGGTTTAGAGTAGGGTAAGGGTGAGGCTGAGGTTGATGTTTAGGATTAGGCTTAGGGTTAGGATTAGGATTAGGGTAATGGTTAGGGTGAGTGTGAGGTTTAGGGTTAGAGTTAGGCTTAGGCTTAGGGTTAGGCTGAGAGTGAGGGTGAGGGTGAGGGTGAGGCTTAGGGTTAAGGTGAGTGTTAGGGGTAGGTTAGGGTGAGAGTTAGGGTTCGGGTTAAGTTTAGGGTTCGGGTGAGGGTTAGGGTTACTGTAACAGTAGGGGTGAGGGTTAGGTTAGGTTGAGGGTTAGGCTTATGCTTAGGATTAGACTGAGGGTTAGGGTTAGGGAGAGGATTTGATTAAGAATTAGTGTTAGGGTACTGTGTGGTTTAGGGTGAGGAAGAGGGTTAGGGTTAGGTTTAGGGTTAGGATTAATATTATGTTTAGGCTTAAGGTGAGGGTTAGGGTGAGGATGAGGTTTAGGGCTAGTGTTAGGATTAGGATTAGGGTTAGGGTTAGGTTGAGTGTGAGGGTTAGGCTTAGGTTTAGGCTTAGGCTTAATGTTAGGCTGATGGTGAGGGTGAGGGTGAGGGTTAGGGTTAGGGTGATTTTTAGGGTTAGGGTTAAGGTGAGATTTAGGGTTCGGGTTAAATTTAGGGTTAGAGTGAGTGTAAGTGTAAGGGTTACAGTGAGGTTGAGGTTTAGGGTGATGTTTAGTGTTAGGGTGAGGGTTAGGATGAGGGTTAGAGTTAGGATTATGGGTAGGGTGAGGGTGAGATTTAGGGTTAGGTTAAGGGTGAGGTTTAGGGTTAGGTTTAGGGTAAGGGTTAGGGTGAGGGTGAGGTTTAGGGTTAGTGTTAGGGTTAGGGTGAGTCTGAGGGTGAGGGTTTGGGTTAGGGTTAGTGTTAGAGTTAGGGTTACAGTGAGCATTTGCGTGAGGGTGAGGGTAAGGCTTAGTGTTAGGATTAGAATTTGGGTAATGGTTAGGGTTAGTGTGAGGGTTAGGGTTACTTTTAGGGTTAGGCTTAGGGTGAGGGTGAGGGTGAAGGTTATGGTTAGGGTGAGAGTTAGGTGTAGGTTTAGGGTGAGATTTAGGGTTCGGGATAATTTTAGGGATCGGGTGAGGTTTAGGGTTAGGGTTACAGTGAGGTTGAGGTTTAGGGTTAGGTTGAGTGTTAGGGTTAGACTTAGGATAATGGTGAGGGTTAGAGTTAAGGTACAGTGAGGGTTAGGATGAGGATTAGGGTTAGGATTAAGTTTGGGGTGAGGTCTAGGTTTAGGGTGATTGTTAGGGTTATTGTTTGCGTGAGGTTTAGGTTTAGGGTTAGGGTTAGGGTGAGGGTTAGGATTTGGGTTAGGTTCACAGTGAGGGTGAGGGTTAGGGTTATGGTGAGGGTTAGGGTTAGGATTTGGGTTACTTTGAAGGTGAGTTTTAGGATTAAATTTAGGGTTAGGGGGAGGTTTAGACTTTGGATTATGCTGAGGGTGAGAGTGGGGGTAAGGATTAGGGTTAGGGTGATGGTTAGGGTCAAGGTTAGGATGAGGGTTAGGATGAGGGTTAGGGATAGAATTAGGGTTAGGGTAAGGGCTAGGGTGAGTGTGAGGGATAGGGTAAGTGTTAGGCTTAGGCTTAGGTTTAAGCTGAGCATGAGGTTGAGGGTTAGGGTTAGGGTTAGGGTGAGGTTTAGTGTTAGGGTTAGGTTTAGAGGTAGGGTGATGGGGAGGGTAAGGTTTAGGGGTAGTGTTAGGGTCAGGGTGAAGGATAGGGTTAGGGTGAAGTTAGGATACGGGTGACAGTAAGGGTAAAGATGAGGGTTTGGCTGAAAGTGAGGGTTATGGTAAGGGTGAGGGTTAGGTTTAGGTTGAGGGTTTGGGTTAATGTTAGGGTGAGGGTGAGGGTTAGTTTGAGGATTTGTGTTAGGGTTAGTGTGAGGTTTAGGGTGAGGATGAGGGTTAGGGTTAGGGTGAGGGTTAGATTGAGGATTAGTATTAGGGTTAGTGTTAGGTTTTGGGTGAGGATTAGGTTTAGAGTAAGGGTTAGGGTTAGAATTAATGTTAGGGTTAGGCTTAAGGTGAGGGTTAGGATGAGGGTGAGGTTTAGGGTTAGTTTTAGGATTAGGATTAGGGTTAGGGTGAGGGTGAGTGTGAGGGTTAGGGTTAGGGTTAGGGTTAGGCTTAGTGTTAGGCTGAAAGTGAGGGTGCAGGAGGAGGGTTAGGGTGAGGGTTAGGGTTAGGGTTAGGGTGAGAGTTCGGGTACGGGTTAAATTTAGGGTTAGGGTGAGTTTTAGGGTTAGGATTACAGTGAGGGTGAGGGTTAGGGTTAGGTTGAGGGTTAGGATTAGGGTTAGGGTGAGTGCTAGGATGAAGGTGAGGTTTTTGTTAGGGTTAGGGTGAGGATTAGGGTTAGGTTTAGGTTTTGGGTTAGGGTGAGGGTGAGGTTTACTGTTAGAGTTAGGGTTAGGGTTACTGTTAAGTTGAGTGTGAGGGTTAGGGTTATGGTTAGGGTGAGGTTTAGTGTTAGGTTTAGGGTTAGAGTTAGGGTTATGGTGAGGATGAGGTTTAGGGTTAGAGTTAGGGTAAGGGTGAGGCTGACGTTGAGGGTTAGGTTTAGTGTTAGTGTTAGATTTAGGGTTAGGAGAGGGTTATGGTAAGGGTGAGGGTTATGGTGAGGCTTAGGCTTAGGGTTAGGATTAGGATTAGGGTATGGGTTAGGGTATGGGTTAGGGTTAGGGTTAGAGTTAGGGTGAGGGTAAGGGTTAGGATGAGTATTAGGGTTAGGTTTATGGTGAGTGTGAGGGTTAGATTTAGTGTTAGGGTTAGGCTTAATGTTAATCTCAAGGAGAGGGTGAGGGTGAGGTTTAGGGTTAGGGTGAGGGTTAGGTTTAGGGTTATGCCTAGTTTTAGGATGAAACTTAATTTTAGGATTAGGGTTAGGGTGAGGGCTAGGGTGAGGGTGATGTTTAGGGTTAGGATTAAGGTGAGGTTTAGGATTAGGTTAGGGTTAGGCTTGGGGTGAGGTTTAGGGTTAGAGTGAGGCTGAGCATGAGGGTTAGTGTTAGTGTTAGATTTAGGGTTAGGGTGAGGGTGAGAGTTAGTGTTAGTGTTGGGTTAGGCTTAGGTTTAAGCTGAGGGTGAGGGTGAGGATTAGTGTTAGGGTGAGAGTTAGGTTAGGATTAGGGTTAGGGTGAGGGTTAGGGTTAGGGTGAGGGTTAGGATGAGGATTAGGGTTAGGATTAGGGTTAGGGTGAGGGCTAGGGTGAGGGAGAGGGAAAGGGTTAGTGTTAGGGTGAGTTTTAGGGTTATGGTTAGGGTTAGGGTGAGAGTTAGGATGAGGGATAGGGTTAAAGTAATGGTGAGGGTTAGGGTTAGGGTGATGGTTAGGATTAGGATTAGGGTAAGGGTGAGGGTTAGTGTGAGGGTGAGGTTTAGGTTTAGGTTTAGGATTAGGATTAGGGTAAGGTAAGGGTGAGAGTGAGGGTTAGAATTAGGGTGAGGTTTAGTGTTAGGGTTATGGGGCGGGTTAGGATGAGGGTTAGGGTTAGGATTAGGGTTAGGGTGAAGTCTAGGGTGAGGGTGATGTTTAGGGTTAGGGTTAGGGTGAGGTTTACAGGTTGGGTTAGGGTTAGGGTTAGGGTGATTGTGAGGTTTAGGGTTAAACTTAGGCTTAAGATGAGGCTGAGCGTGAAGGATAGGATTAGGTTTAGGATTAGGATTTGGTTAAGGGTTTGGGTGAGTGTGAGAATTAAGGTTACGGTTAGGCATTATGCTAAGCATTACACTGAGGGTGAGGGAGAGGGTGAGGTTTAGGGTTAGGGTGAGGGTTAGGGTTAGGGTTAGGGTGAGAGTTAGGATTCAGGTTAAGTTTAGGGTTAGGGTGAGTGTTAGGGTTAGGGTTACATTGAGGGTGAGGGTTAGGGTTAGGTTGTGGCTTAGAGTTAGGTTAGGTTTAGGGGGAGGTTTAGGGTTAGAGTTACGGTGAGGGTTAGGATGAGGATTAGGGTTATGATTAGGGTTAGGGTGAGGGCTAGGGTGAGGGTGAGGTTTAGGGTTAGTGTTAGGGTGAGGTTTAGGGTTAGGGTTAAGTTTAGGGTGATGGTTAGGGTGATGGTTAGGGTTAGGTTGAGGGTTAGGGTTAGCGTTAGGGTTAGGTTTAGGGTTAGGCTGAGGGTGAGTGTGGGGGTGGGGTGAGGATTAGGTTTAGGTTTAGCATTTGGGTTATTGTTAGTGTTATGGTTAGTGTAAAATTTGCGGTGAGGTTGAGGCTGAGGTTGAGGGTTATGGTTAGGGTTCGGGTTACGGTTAGGGTTAGTGTTATTGTTAGGTTTAGGGTTAGAGTTATGGTGAGGTTGAGTGTGAGGGTGAGGGTTAGGGTTAGGGTGAAGTTTAGGGTTAGGTTTAGTGTTAGGGTTAGTGTGAGGGTGAGGTTTAGTTTTAGAATTAGGGTTAGGGTGAGTCTGAGGGTGAGGGTTAGGGTTAGTGTTAGTTTTAGAGTTAGGGTTACAGTGAGGGTTAGGATGAGGGTGAGGGTAAGGCTTAGTGTTAGGATTAAGATGAGGGTAAGGGTTAGGGTGAGTGTGATGGTTAGTGTTAGGTTTAGGGTTAGGCTTAGGTTGAGGGTGACGGTGAGGATTAGGGTTCGGGTGAGAGTTAGGTGTAGGGTTAGGGTGAGAGTTAGGGTTCGGGATAAGTTTAGGGTTGGGGTGAGGGTAGGGTTCGGTTTACAGTGAGGGTGATGTTTAGGGTTAGGTTGAGGGTCAGGGTTAGGATTAGGGTGAGGGTTAGTGTTAGGTTTAAGTTCAGGGTTAAGTTGAGGATTAGGTTTAGGATTAAGGTTCGGGTGATGTCTAGGGTGAGGGTGAGGCTTAGGGTTAGTGTTTGGGTGAGGTTTAGGATTAGGATTAGGGTTAGGGTGAGGGTTAGGATATGGGTTAGGGTCACATTGTGGGTGAGGGTTAGGGTTAGGGTGAGGGTTTGGGTGTAGGATTTGGGTTAAGGTGAAGGTGAGTTTTAGGATTAAATTTAGGGTTAGGGGGAGGCTTAGGCTTAGGGTTAGGCTGAGTGTGAGGGTGGGGGTGAGGATTAGGGTTAGGATGATGGTTAGGTTTAGGGTTAGGGTGTGGGTTAGGATGAGTGTTATTGTTAGGATTAGGGTTAGGGTGAGGGCTAGGATGAGGGTGAGGGTTAGAGTAAGGGTTAGGCTTAGGCTTAGTTTTACAGTTGAGGGTGAGGGTTAGGGATAGGGTGATGGTTAGGTTTAAGGTTAAGGTTAGGGTTAGGATGAGGTTTATGGTTAGGGTGAGGATGATGGTAAGGGTAAAGGGGAGGTTTAGGCTGAGGGTGAGGATTAAGGTAAGTGTGAGGGTTAGGGTTAGGATTAGGGTTTGGGTGAGGGTTTGATGGATCATTAGGGTTAGGGTTAGGATTAGTGTGAGGTTTAGGGTGAAGATGAGGGTTAGGTTTAGGGTTAAGGTGAGGGTTAGAATTAGGGTTAGGGTGAGGGCTAGGGTGAGGGTGAGGTTAAAGTTAGGGTTAGGGTTAGGGTGAGTTTTAGGATTAGGGTGAGGGTTAGGGTTAGTGTGAAGGTTAGTGTTAGGGTTAGGGTTAGTGTTAAGGGAGGGTAAGTGTTACGGTGAGGGTTAATGTTAGGTTGATGTTTAGGTTTAGGGTGAGGTTTAGCGTTAGGTTTAGGGTTATTGTTAGGTTTGGATTAGGCTTACGGTTACGGTGAGGGTGAGGGTGCAGGTTAGGGTTAAGATTAGGATGAGGTTTAGGGTTAGGGTTTGGGTTAGTTTGAGGGATAGGGTGAGGGTTAGGGTTACTGTACGGGTGAGGGTTAGCATTAGGTTGAGGGTTATGGTTAGGATTCAGGTTAGGGTGAGGGTGAGGGTTAGGATTAGGGTAGGGTTAGGGTTAGGGTTAGGTTTAGACCTAGGATTAGTGTTATTGTTAGGGTTAGGTTTACAGTATCGGTGAGGGTGAGGGTGAGGGTGAGTGTTAGGCTTACGCTTATGCTTAAGGATAGGCTGAGCTTGAGGATGAGGGTGAGGGTTAGAGAGGGGGATGGTTAGGTTGATGGTTAGGGTGAGGGTTAGGATGAGGTTTAGGGTTATGGTGAGGATTAGGGTGAGGAAGATTGTAAGAGGAAGGTATGGTTTAGGCTGTGGGTGAGGGTTAAGATAAGGGTGAGGGTTAGGGTTAAGTTTAGGGTTAGAGTAAGGGTTAGGGTTTGGGTTAGGGTGATGGTTAGATTGAGGATGAGGGTTAGGGTTAGAGTAAGGGTTAGGCTTAGGCTTAGTTTTAAGTTGAGGGTGAGGGTTAGGGATAGGGTGATGGTTACGTTTAAGGTTAGGGTAGGGTTAGGATGAGGTTTATGGTTAGGGTGAGGATGATGGTAAGGGTAAAGGTGTGGTTTAGGCTGAGGGTGAGGATTAAGGTATGTGTGAGGGTTAGGATTAGGTTTAGGGTTAGGATTAGGGTTAGGGTGAGGTTTAGGTTTAGGATTAGGCTAAGGGTGAGGGTCTGTGTGGGGTTGAGGATTAGGGTTAGGTTTAGGGTTAGGGTTATTTTTAGTGTCATGGTTAGGGTTAGTGTGAGGATGAGGGTTAGGGTTAGGATGAGGATTAGGGTTAGAAGTAGTGTTAGCTTGAGGGCTTGGTTGAGGGTGAATGTTAGTGTTAGGGTTAGGGTGAGGTTTATGATTAAGGTGAGGATTAGGGTTAGTTTAAGGGTTAGGGTTAGGGTTAGGTTTAGAGTTTGGGTTAAGGTTAGGGTTAGGGTTAGATTGAGTGTTAGGGTTAGGATTAGGTTAGGGTTAGTTTTAGGGTTAGGGTTAGGGTTAGTGTTATTGTTAGTTTTAGAGTTAGGATGAGGTTTAGGTTTAGGGTTAGGGTTAAATTTAGGGAAAGGGTGAGGGTGAGGTTTAGGTTTAGAGTTAGGGTTAGTCTTAGGGTGAGGCTTAGGTTAAGGGTTAGGCTTAGGCTTTATCTTAGGCTTAGGCCCAGCATGTGGGTGAGGGTTAGGATTAGGTTTAGGGTGAGGGTTAAGATTAGGGTTAGTGTGAGGGTTAGGATGAGTTTTAGGGTTAGGGTTAGGGTTAGGGTGAGGGCTAGGGGGATGTTCAGGGTGGGGGTTAGGGTTAGGGATAGGTTTAGGTTTAGTATTAGAGTTAGAGTGAGGGTGAGAAGTTTAGGGTTAGGGTTAGGCTTAGGCTTAGGGTTAGGGTGGGGTTTAGGGTTAGGGTTTGGTTAGGGTGAGTGTGAGGCTTAGGGTTAGGCTGAGGGTTAGGGTGGAAGTGAGGATTAGGGTTATGGTTAGTGTTAGGGTTATTGTTAGTGTTATGGTTAGGGTTAAGTTTGCGGTGAGGGTGAGGCTGAGGGTGAGGGTTATGGTTATGGTTATGTTTAGGGTTAGGGTTAGTGTTATTGTTAGGGTTAGGGTTAGAGTTACGGTGAGGTTGAGGGTGAGGGTGAGGGTTAAGTTTAGGGTGAGGTTTAGGGTTAGGGTTAGGGTTAGGGTTAGGGTGAGGGTGAGGTTTAGGGTTAGAATTAGGGTTAGGGTGAGGGTTAGGGTGAGGTTTAGGTTTAGCGTTAGTGTTAGGGTTAGGTTTAGGATTAGGCTGAGGGTGAGGGTCTGTGTGGGGTTGAGGATTAGGGTTAGGTTTAGGGTTAGGATTATTTTTAGTTTCATGGTTAGGGTTTAATTTGCGGTGATGGTGAGGCTGAGGGTGAGAGTTATGGTTATGGTTATGGTTAGGGTTAGGCGTATAGTTACGGTGAGGTTGAGGGTGAGGGTGAGGGTTAGGTTTAGGTTTTGGGTTATGGTTAGTGTTAGTGTTTGTGTGAGGGTGAGGTTTAGGGTTAGAGTTAGGGTTAGGGTGAGGGTTAGGTTGAGGGTTAGGATTAGGGTTAGTGTTAGGGTTAGGTTTAGATTGAGAATTAGGGGTCGGGTTTGGGTTATGGTTAGGGTTAGGGTTAGGATTAGGGTGAGGGTGAGTGTGTGTGTTTTGGTTAGGTTTAGGGTTAGGTTTAGGGTTAGGCTGAGGGTAAGGTTGAGGGTGAGGGTTAGGGTTAGGATGAGAGATAGGGTTAGGGTTAGGGGGAGGATTAGGATGAGGGTTAGGGCTACGATTATTGTTAAGTTATGGGCAAGGTTGAGGGTTGGTGGTAGAGTTAGGGTTAGGGTGAGGGTGAGGTTTACGGGTAGAGTTAGGGTTAGGGTGAGGGTTAGGGTTAGGGTGAGGGTTAGGGTGGGGGTGATGGTAAGGGTAAAGGTGAGGGTTAGCCTGAGGGTGATGGTTACGGTAAGGGTGAGGGTTAGGTTTATGGTTAGGGTGAGGGTGAGGGTTAGTTTGACGATTAGTGTAAGGTTTATTGTGAGGTTTAGGATGAGGAGTAGGATTAGCGTTATGGTGAGGGCTAGGGTGAGGTTGAGGGTTAGGGTTATTGTTAGAGTGAGGTTTAGTGTTAGGGTGATAGTTTTAGTGTGAGCGTTAGTGTTAGTGTTAGGGTTAGTGTTAGGGTGAGGGTAAATGTTAGGTTGAGGGTAAGGGTTAGAGTGAGGGTTATAGTTAGGGTGAGGGTTAGGGTTAGGGTTATTGTTAGGGTTGGGGTTACTGTTACAGTGAGGGTTAGGTTGAGGGTGAGGTTTAGGGTTATGTTTAGGATGAGGTATAGGTTTAGTGTTAGGGTTAGAGTTAGGGTTAGGTTGAGGGTGAGGTTTAGGTTTAGAGTTAGGGATAGTGTTAGGGTTAGGGATAGGGTGAGCATTAGTGTTAGGGTTAGGCTTAGGCTTAGGCTTAGGCTGAGCTTGAGGGTGAGGGTTAGGGTTAGGGTTAAGGTGAGGGTTAGGATGAGGTTTAGGGTTAGGATTAGGTTTAGGGTGAGGGCTAGGGTGAGGGTTAGGTTTAGGGATAGGGTTAGATTTAGGATTTGGGTTAGGGTGAGCGTGAGTGTGAGGGTTAGGGTTAGGGTTAGGGTTAGGCTTAGGGTTAGGGTGAGGGTTAATGTTAGGGTTTGGTTAGGGTGAGGGTCAGGCTGAGGATTAGGGTTAGGTTTAGGGTTCGGTTTAGTGTTTGGTTTTGGGTTAGGGTTAGTGTTAGGGTTAGGGTTAGGGTTACTGTAAGGGTTAGGGTTAGGGTTAGGGTTAAGTTTAGGCGGAGGGTGAGGGTGGGTGTGAGGATTAGAGAGGGTTTGGTTTATATTTAGGGTGAAGGTGAGGTTTAGGGTTAGAGTTAGGTTTAATGCGAGGATTAGGGTGAGGTTTAGGGTTAGGGTTAGTGATAGGTTTAGGTTGAGGGTGACGGTTAGGTTGAGATTTAGGGATAGGGTTAGTTTTAGGATTAGGGTTAGGGTGCCATGAGTATGAGGATTAGTGTGAGGGTTAGGCTTAGGCTTAGGGTTAGGCAGAGGGTGAGGTTGGTTGTGAAGATTACGGTTAGGGTGATGGTTACAGTTAGGGTTAGTGTTATTGTTAGGGTTAGGGATCGAGTTACGGTGAGGGTTAGGGTTAGGGTTAGGGTTAGGGTAGGGTTTATGTTTAGGGTTATGTTTAGGGTGAGGGACAGGTTTACGGTTAGATATAGGTTTAGGGGGATTGTTAGGGTGAGGGTTAGTGTTAGGGATAGTGTTAGGGTTAGGGTGAGTGTGAGGGTTAGTGTTAGGGTTAGGTTTAGGGTGATGTTTAGGGTTAGGATTAGGGTTAGGGTTAGAATAATGGTGAGGGTGATGGTGAGGGTGCCGGTGAGTGTGAGGTTTAGGGTTAGGTTTAGGGTAAGGCTTAGGGTAAGCCTTAGATTTAGACTGACAGTGAGGGTGAGGGTGAGGTTAGGTTTAGGGTGAGGGTTAGGGTTAGGGTTATGTTGAGGGTTAGGATGAGGGTTAGGGTTAGGATTAGGGTTAGGGTGATGGTTAGGGTGCGGGTGAAGTTTTGGGTTAGGGTTAGGGTGAGGTTTAGGGTTAGGGTTAGGTTTAGGGTTAGGGTGAGGGTGAGGTTTAGGGTTGGACTTATGGTTAAGGTGAGGCTTAGGGTGAGATTTAGGATTAGTGTTAGGATTAGGATTAGGGTAAGATTTAGGGTTAGTGTTAGTGTTAAGGTTAAGGTGAGGGTTAGGTTGAGGTTAAGGGTTGAGGTTAGGGTTGGGATTAGGTTTAGGGTGAGGGTGAGTGTGAGGGTTAGGGTTAGGCTTAGGCTTAGGGTTAGGCTGAGGGTGAGTGTGGGGGTGAGGATTAGGGTTAGGGTGATGGTTAAGTTCAAGGTTAGGGTGAGGGTTAGGATGAGGTTTAGGGATAGGATTAGGGTTAGAGTAAGGGCTAGGGTGAGGGTGAGGGTTAGGGTAAGGATTAGGCTTAGGCTTAGGGTTAGGCTGAGCATGAGGTTGAGGGTGAGGGTTAGGGTTAGGGATAGGGTGAGGTTTAGTGTTAGGGTTAGGTTTAGAGGTAGGGTGAGGGTGAGGGGGAGGTTTAGGGGTAGTGTTAGGGTCAGGGTGAAGGGTAGGGTTAGGGTGAGGTATAGGGTGCGGGTGACAGTAAGGGTAAAGATGAGGGTTAGGCTGAAAGTGTGGGTTATGGTAAGGGGGAGGGTTAGGTTTAGGGTGAGGGTTAAGGTTAATGTTAGGGTGAGGGTGAGGTTTAATTTGAGGATTAGTGTTAGGGTTAGTGTGAGGTTTATGGTGAGGATGAGGGTTATGGTTAGCGTGAGGGCTAGGGTGAGGGTTAGATTGAGGATTAGTGTTAGCGTTAGTGTTAGGTTTTGGGTGAGTATTAGGTTTAGGGTAAGGGTTAGGGTTAGAATTAATGTTAGGGTTAGGCTTAAGGTGACGGTTAGGGTGAGGGTGAGTTTTAGGGTTAGTTTTGGATTAGGATTAGGGTTAGGGTGAGGGTGAGTGTGAGGGTTAGGGTTAGGGTTAGGTTTAGGATTAGTGTTAGGCTGAAGGTGAGCGTGAGGGAGGAGGGTTAGGGTTAGGGTGAGGGTTAGGGTTAGGGTTAGGGTGAGAGTTCAGGTTCGGGTTAAGTTTAGGTTTAGGGTGTGGCTTAGGTGAAGGTTTACTGTGAGGGTGAGGGTTAGGGTTTGGTTGAGGGTTAGGATTATTATTAGGGTGAGGGCTAGGATGAGGGTGAGGTTTAGAGTTAGGTTTATGGTGAGGATTAGGGTTAGGTTTAGGTTTAGGGTTAGGGTGAGGGTGATGTTTACTGTTAGATTTAGGGTTAGAGTTACAGTTAAGGTGAGGGTGAGGGTTAGGGTTATGGTTAGGTTCAGGTTTAGTTTTAGGGTTAGTGTTAGAGTTAGGGTTAGGTTGAGCATGAGGTTTAGGGTTAGAGTTAGGGTAAGGGTGAGGCTGAGAATGAGGGTTAGGTTTAGTGTTAGTGTTAGATTTAGGGTTAGGGTGAGGGTTATGGTGAGTGTGAGGGCTATGGTGAGGCTTAGGCTTAGGGTTAGGATTAGGATTAGGGTATGGGTTAGGGTATGGGTTAGGGTTAGGGTTAGGGTGAGGGTGAGGGTAAGGGTTAGGATGAGTATTAGGGTTCGGTTTAGGGTTAGTGTGAGGGTTAGGTTTAGTGTTAGGGTTCGGCTTAATGTCAATCTCAGGGAGAGGGTAAGGGTGAGGTTTAGGGTTAGGGTCAGTGTTAAGGTTAGGGTTATGCCTAGTTTTAGGATGAAACTTAATTTTAGGATTAGGGTTAGGGTGAGGGCTAGGGTGAGGGTGATGTTTAGGGTTAGGATTAGGGTGAGGTTTAGGATTAGGTTAGGGTTAGGTTTAGGGTGATGTTTAGGGTTAGAGTGAGGCTGAGTGTGAGGGTTAGGATTTGTGTTACAGTTAGGGTTAGGGTGATGGTTAGGGTGAGGGTGAGGGTTAGTGTTAGTGTTGGGTTACGCTTAGGTTTAAGCTGAGGGTGAGGTTGAGGATTAGTGTTAGTGTGATAGGGTTAGAATTAGGTTTAGGGTGAGGGTTAGGGTTAGGGTGAGGGTTAGGATGAGGATTAGGGTTAGGATTAGGGTCAGGGTGAGGGCTAGGGTGAGGGTGAGGATTAGGGTTAGTGTTAGGGTGAGTTTTAGGGTTATGGTTAGGGTTAGGGTGAGGGTTAGGATGAGAGATAGGGTTACAGTAATGGTTAGGGTTAGGGTTAGGGTGACAGTTAGGATTAGGTTTAGGCTTAGGGTGTGGGTTAGTGTGAGTGTGAGGTTTAGGCTTAGGTTTAGGATTAGGATTAGGGTAAGATAAGGGTGAGTGTGAGGGTTAGGATTAACGTGAGGTTTAGTGTTAGGGTTATGGGGAGCGTTAGGATGAGGGTTAGTTTTAGGAGTAGGGTTAGGGTGAGGCCCAGGCTGAGGGTGATGTTTAGGGTTAGGGTTAGGGTGAGGTTTATAGTTAGGGTTAGGTTTAGGGTTAGGGTGAGTGTGAGGTTTAGGGTTAGACTTAGGGTTAAGGTGAGGCTGAGGGTGAAGTTTAGGATTAGAGTTAGGATTAGGACTTTGTTAAGTGTTTGGTGAGTGTGAGTGTTAAGGTTAGCTTTAGAGTTATGCTAAGCATTACACTGAGGGTGAGGGAGAGGGTGAGGTTTAGGGTTAGGGTGAGGGCTAGCGTTGGTGTTAGGGTGAAATTAGGGTTCAGGTTAAGTTTAGGCTTTGGGTGAGGGTTTGGGTTAGGGTTATGTTGAGTGTGAGGGTTAGGTTTAGGTTGTGGCTTAGGGTTAGGTTTAGGGTTAGGGTGAGTTTTAGGGTTAGGGTTAGGGTGAGGCTTAGGATTAGGTTTAGGGTGAGGGCAAGAGTGAGGGTGAGGTTTAGGGTTAGTGTAATGGTGAGGTTTAGGGTTAGGGTGATGGTTAGGTTGAGGGTTGGGGTTAGGGTGAGGGTTAGGGTTAGCGTTAGGGTTAGGGTTAGGGTTAGGCTGAGGGTGAGGGTGGGGGTGGGGGTGAGGATTAGGGTTAGGTTTAGGGTTAAGTTTATTGTTAGTGTTATTGTTAGGGTTAAGTTTGCGGTGAGGGTGAGGATGAGCGTGAGGGTTATGGTTATGGTTATGGTTAAGGTTAGTGTTATTGTTATGGTTAGGGTTAGAGTTATGGTGAGGTTGAGTGTGAGGGTGAGGGTTAGTTTTAGGGTGAAGTTTAGGGTTTCAGTTATGATTATAGTTAGTGTTAATGTGAGGGTGAGGTTTAGGGTTAGAGTTAGGGTTGATTGAGGGTTTGATTGAGGGTGAGGTTTAGGGTTAGATTTTGAGTGAGAGTTAGGGGGAGGGTTTTGGTTAGGGTTAGGGTTAGGGATAGGATTAGGGTTAGGGTGAGGGTGAGTGTGTGTGTTAGGGTTAGGGTTAGGGTTAGGTTTAGGGTTAGGCTGAGGGTGAGGTTGAGGGTGAGGGTGAGGGTGAGGGTGAGGGTTAGGTTTAGGGCTAGGGTTAGGGTTAGGATTAGGGTTAGGTTGAGAGTGAGGTTTAGGTTTAGAGTTAGGGTTAGGGTGAGGCTGAGAGTGAGGGTTAGGTTTAGGGTTAGTGTTAGGGTTAGGTGAAGGTTAGGGTGAGGGTGAGCATTAGGGTTAGTGTTAGAATTATGATTAAGGTTAGGGTTGGGGTGAGTCTGAGTGTTAGGGTTAGGTTTAGGGTTAGGCTTAAGTTTAGGCTGAGGGTGAGGGTGAAGGTTAGGGTGAGAGTTAACGTTAGGGTCATGGGGAGGGTTAGGATGAGCGTTAGGTTTAGGATTAGGGTTAGGGTGAGGGCTAGGGTGAGTGTGAGATTTAGGGTTAGGGTTAGGGTGAGGTTTAGGTTTAGGGTTAGTTTTAAGTTTAGGGTGAGGTAGGGTGAGGGTGAGGTTTAGGGTTAGAGTTAGGGTAAGGTTGAGGCTGAAGTTGAGGGTTAGTGTTAGAGTTGGGTTTAGGGTGAGGGTTAGTGTGAGGGTGAGGGTTAGGCTTAGGGTTAGGATTAGGATTAGGGTAAGGTTATGGTGAGTGTGAGGGTTTGGCTTAGGGTTAGGCTTAGGCTTAGGGTTAGGCTGAGGGTGAGGTTGAGGGTGAGGGTTAGGGTTACGGTGAAGGTGAGGTTTAGGGTTAGGGTGAGGGTTAGGGATAGTTTTAGGGTTAAGGTGAGGGTGAGCGTTAGGGATAGGGTTAGGGTTAGGGTGAGGTTTAGTGGTAGGTTTAGGGTTAGAGTTAGGGTTAGGGTGAAGATGAGGTTTAGGGTTAGTGTTAGGTTATGTTTAGGCTGAGGTTGAGGGTTAGGTTTAGTGATAGTGTTAGTGTTAGTGTTTGGATGAGGGTTAGGGTGGGGTTGAGGTTGAGAGTGAAGGTTTGGCTTAGGGTTAGTATTAGGATTAGGGTAAGGGTTAGAGTGAGTTTGAGCGTTAGGGTTAGGGTTAGGCTTAGGTTTAGGCTGAGATTGAAGGTGAGTGTGAGGGTAAGGGTTAGGGTGAGGGTTAGGGTTAGGTTTAGGGTGAGAGTTAGGGTTCAGTTCATTTTAGGGTTAAGGTGAGGGTTAGGGTTAGGATTAGATTTCGGGTGAGGGCTAGGGTGAAGTTGATGGTTAGGGTTAGTGTTAGGGTAAGGTTTAGAGTTAGGGTTAGGGTTTGGGGGTTTGGGTTAGGGTTAGGATGAGGGTTAGGGTTACGGTGAGGGTGAGATTTAGGGTTAGGTTGAGGGTTAGGGTCTTAAGATTACGGTTAGTGTGAGGGTGAGTGTTAGGAATAGGGTTAGTGTGAGGTCTAAGTTGAGATTGAGTGTTAGAGTTAGGGTTAGGGTTAGGGTGAGGTTTAGGATTAGGGTGAGGGTTAGGGTTAATGTGAGTGTTAGTGTTAGGGTTAGGGTTACTGTTAGGATGAGAGTAAGTGTTAGGGTGAGGGTTAGTATTAGGATGAAGGTTATGGTTAGGGTGAGGGTTGGGTTAGGGTTAGGGTTATTGTTAGGATTATGGTTAGAGTTACGGTTACAGTGAGTGTGAGGGTGAGGTTTAGGGTTAGGGTTAGGATGAGGTTTAGTGTTAGGCTTAGGGGTAGAGTTAGGGTTAGGGTGAAGGTGAGGTTTACGTGTAGAGTTAGGGTTAGGGTTAGGGTTAGGGTTAGGGTGAGGGTAAGGGTGGGGGTGATGGTAAGGGTAAAGGTGAGGGTTAGCCTGAGGGTGACGGTTATGGTAAGGGTGAGGGTTAGGGTTAGGGTGAGTGTTAGGTTTATGGTTAGGGTGAGGGTGAGGGTTTGTTAGACGATTAGTGTAAGGTGTATTGTGAGGTTTAGGATGAGGAGGAGGATTAGCGTTATGGTGAGTGCTAGGGTGAGGTTGAGGGTTAGGGTTATTGTTAGGGTGAGGTTTAGGGTTAGGGTGATAGTTAGGGTTAGTGTTAGTGTTAGGGTTAGTGTTAGGGTAAGGGTAAATGTTAGGTTGAGGGTGAAGGTTAGAGTGAGGGTTATGGTTAGGGTGAGGGTTAGGGTGAGGGCTATTGTTAGAGTTTGGGTGACTGTTACAGTGAGGGTGAGGGTGAGGGTGAGGTTTAGGGTTATGTTTAGGATGAGGTATAGGTTTAGGGTTAGGGTTAGAGTTAGAGTTAGGGTGAGGTTGAAGTTTAGGGTTAGAGTTAGGGATGGTTTTAGGGTTAGGGATAGGGTGAGTGTGAGGGTTTGTTTTAGGGTTAGGCTTAGGCTTAGGGTTAGGCTGAGGGTGAGGGTGAGGGTGAGGGTTAGGGTTACGGCGAGGGTGAGGTTTAGGGTTAAGGTGAGGGTTAGGGATAGTTTTAGGGTTAAGGTGAGGGTGAGGGTTAGGGTTAGGGTTAGGGTGAGGTTTAGTGGTAGGTTTAGGGTTAGAGTTAAGGTTAGGGTGAAGATGAGGTTTAGGGTTAGAGTTAGGGTATGTTGAGGCTGAGGTTGAGGGTTAGGTTTAGTGATAGTGTTAGAGTTAGTGTTTGGGTGAGGGTTAGGGTGGGGTTGAGGTTCAGGGTGAGGGTTAGACTTAGCGTTAGGATTAGGATTAGGGTAAGTATTAGGGTGAGTTTGAGGGTTAGGGTTAGGGTTAGGCTTAGGCTTAGTTTTAGGCTGAGATTCAGGGTGAGTGTGAGAGTAAGGGTTAGGGTGAGGGTTAGGGTTAGGTTTAGGTTGAGAGTTAGGGTTCGGTTAATTTTAGGGTTAAGGTGAGGGTTAGGGTTAGGATTAGGGTTCGGGTGAGGGCTAGGGTGAAGTTGAGGGTTAGGGTTAGTGTTAGGGTAAGGTTTAGAGTTAGGGTTAGGGTTTGGGTTAGGGTTAGAATGAGGGTTAGGGTTACGGTGAGGGTGAGATTTAGGGTTAGGTTGAGGGTTAGGGTCTTAAGATTACGGTTAGGGTGAGGGTGAGTGTTAGGATTAGGGTTAGGGTGAGGTCTAATGTGAGGTTGAGTGTTAGAGTTAGGGTTAGGGTTAGGGTGAGGTTTAGGATTAGAGTGAGGGTTAGGGTTAGTGTAAGTGTTAGTGTTAGGGTTAGGGGTAGTGTTAGGATGAGGATAAGTTTTAGGGTGAGGGTTAATATGAGGTTTAAGGTTATGGTTAGGGTGAGGGTTGGGTAAGGGTTAAGGTTATTGTTAGCATTAGGGTTAGGGTTACGGTTACAGTGAGTGTGAGTGTGAGGTTTAGGGTTAGGGTTAGGATGAGGTTTAGTGTTAGGCTTAGGGGTAGAGTTAGGGTTAGGGTGAGGGTGAGGTTTATGGGTAGAGTTAGGGTTAGGGTGAGGGTTAGGGTTAGGGTGAGTGTTAGGGTGGGGGTGATGGTAAGGGTAAAGGTGAGGGTTAGCCTGAGGGTGAGGGTTACGGTAAGGGTGAGGGTTAGGGTTTGGGTGAGTGTTAGGTTTATGGTTAGGTTGAGGGTGAGGGTTAGTTTGACGATTAGTGTAAAGTTTATTGTGAGGTTTAGGATGAGGAGGAGGATTAGCGTTATGGTGAGGGCTAGGGTGAGGTTGAGGGTTAGGGTTATTGTTAGAGTGAGGTTTAGGGTTAGGGTGATAGGGTTAGTGTTAGTTTTAGGGTTAGTGTTAGGGTGAGGGTAAATGTTAGGTAGAGTGTGAGGGTTAGAGTGAGGGTTATGGTTAGGGTGAGGGTTAGGGTTAGGGTTATTGTTATGGTTTGGGTTACTGTTACAGTGAGGGTGAGGGTGAGGTTTAGGGTTATGTTTAGGATGAGGTTTATGTTTAGGGTTAGGGTTAGAGTTAGGGTTAGGGTGAGGTTCAGGTTTAGGGTTAGAGTTAGGGATAGTGTTAGGGTTAGGGATAGGGTAAGGGTTAGTGTTAGGATTAGGATTAGGATTAGGCTTAGGTTGAGGGCTAGGGTGAGGGTTAGGGTGAGGGTTAGTGTTAGGGACAGGTTTAGATTTAGGATTTGGGTTAGGGCGAGGGTGAGTCTGAGGGTTAGGGTTAGGGTTACGGTTAGGCTTAAGTTTAGGTTGAGGGTTAGTGTTAGGGTTTGGTTAGGGTGAGGGTCAGGCAGAGGATTAGGGTTAGGTTTAAAGTTTGGTTTAGGTTTAGGGTTAGTGTTAGGGTTAGGGTTAGGGTTAGGGTTACAGTGAGGGTTAGGGTTAGGGTTAATGTTAGGTTTAGGCTGAGGGTGAGTGTGGCTGTGAGGATTAGGGTTAGGTTTATTGTTAGGGTGAGGGTGAGGTTTAGCGTTAGAGTTAGTATTACGGTAAGGGTTAGGGTGAGTGTGAGGGTTAGGGTAAGGGTTAGGGTTAGGTATAGGGTGAGGGTGAGGGTGAGGGTTAGGGTGAGTTTAGGGATAGGGTTAGGATTAGGATTTGGGCTAGGGTGAGAGTGAGTGTGAGTGTTAGGGTTAGGGTTAGGGTTAGGCTTAGGGTTAGAATACGGGTTAGTGTTAGGGTTTGGTTAGGGTGAGGGTGAGGCTGAGAATTAGGGTTAGGTTTTGGGTTTGTTTTACAGTTAGGGTTAGTTTTAGGGTTAGGGTTAGGGTTATGGTGAGGGTTAGGGTTAGGGTTAGGGTTAGGCTGAGGGTGAGGGTTGGTGTGAGGATTAGGGTTAGGATTAGGTTTATTGTTAGGGTGCGGATGAGGTTTAGGTTTAGAGTTAGATTTAGGGGTAGGGTTCGGTTGAGGTTTAGGATTAGTGTTATGTTAGTGTTTGGGTGAGGGTGAGGGTTAGGTTGAGATTTAGGGATAGGGTTAGGTTTAGGATTAGGGTTAGGGTGCCATGAGTATGAGGATTAGGATGACGGTTAGGCTTAGGCTTAGGGTTAGGCTGAGGGTGAGGGTGGCGGTGAGGACTAGGGTTAGGGTGATGGTTGTGGTTAGGGTAAGTGTTATTGTTAGGGTTAGGGTTCGAGTTACAGTGAGGGTGAGTGTGCGGGTGAGGTTTAGGTTTAGGGTTAGGGTCGGGTTTAGGTTTAGGGTTAGGTTTAGAGTTAGGGTTAGGGTGAGGGTGAGGTTTAGGGGTAGAGTTAGGGTTAGGGTGAGGGTTAGGTTTAGGGTGAGGGTTAGGGTGGGGGTGACGGTAAGGGTAAAGTTTAGGATTAGGCTGAGGGTGAGTGTTACATTAAGGGTTAGGGTTAGGGTGAGGATGAGGATTAGGGTTAGGGTGAGGGCTAGGGTGAGGGTTAGGGTTAGGGTGAGCGTTAGGTTAGGGTGAGGTTTAGTGTTAGGGTGGTGTTTAGGGTCAGTGTTAAGGTGAGGTTTAGGGGTAGGGTTAGGATTAATGTTAGGATGAGGCTTAAGGTGAGGGTTAGGGTGAGGGTGAAGGTTAGGGTTAGGGTGTGGATTAGGATTAGTATTAGGGTTAGGTTGAGTGTTAGGGTTAGCCTTAGGGATCGGGTTAGGCTTAGGTTTAGGCTGAGGGTGAGGGTGAGGGTTAGGATTAGTGTGAGGGTTAGGGTTAGGTTTAGGGTGAGAGTTAGGTTTCGGTTTAAGTTTAGGGTTAGGGAGAGTGTTATGGTAAGGGTTACAGTGAGGGTGAGGTTTAGGGTTAGGTTGAGGGTTAGGGTTAGGGTTAGGGTTAGGATGAGGGTGAGGGTGCGGGTGAGGGTTAGGGTTAATGTTAGGGTGCGGGTTAGGATGGGTGTTAGGGTTAGGATTAGGTTTGGGTAAGGGCTAGGGTGAGGGTGAGGTTTAGGGTTAGGGTTAGGGTTAGGGTAAGGGTCAGGTTTAGGTTTAGGGTTAGTGTTAGAGAGGGTTGCAGTGAGGGTTAGGGTGAGGGTGAGGGTTAGGCTTAGTGTTAGGTTTAGGATTAGTGTAAGGGTTAGGGTGAGTGTGAGGGTTAGGATTAGGTTTAGGCTTAGGATTAGGGTGAGGGTTAGTATTAGGGTTAAGTTGAGAGTTAGGGTTCAGGTTAAGTGTAGGGTTATGGATAGGGTTAGGGTTAGTATTATTGTTAGGGTTAGGGTTAGTGTTAGGGTTAGGGTGAGGGTGAGGGTTAGGTTGAGGGTCATTGTTAGGGTGAGGTTAACTGTTAGGGTGAGAGTTTGGTTTAGGGTGAGGGTTATGGTTAGGGTGAGGTTTAGGATTAGGGTTAGGGTTATTGTTAGGGTTAGGTTTATGGTTAAGGTTATGGTGAGGTTGAGGGTTAGGGTAAGGGTTAGGGTGAGGTTTAGGTTTTAGGTTAGGTTTACAATTATGTTTACAGTAAGGGTGAGGTTTAGGGTAAGAGTTATTGTTAGCGTGAGGGTTAGATTGAGGGTTAGCGTTAGTGTTAGGGTTAGGGTTAGGGGAAGATTTATGGTGAGGGTTATGGTTAGGGTTAGGGAAAGGTTTAGCTTTAGGGTGACAGTGAGTGTGTGTTATGGTTAGGTTTAGGGTTAGCCTTAGGGTTAGGCTGAGGGTGAGGTTGAGGGTGAGGTTTAGGGTTAGGTTGAGGGTTATCTTTAGGATTAGGGGGAGGGTTAGTATGAGGATTAGAGTTAGGATTAGGGTTAGGGTAAGGGCTAGGGTGAGGGTGAGGTTTAGGGTTAGGTTTAGGGTTTGGGTTAGGGTGAGGGTGAGGGTGAGGTATAGGGTTAGGATGAGGGTTATGGTCACAGTGAGTGTGAGGATTAGTGTGAGGGTGAGGGCTAGGGTTAAGATTTGGGTTAGGGTGAGCCTGAATTTTAGGATTAAATTTACGGTTAGGGTGAGGGTTCGATCATGTGTTAGATTTAGTGTTAGTGTTAGGGTTAAGTTAAGTGTGAGAGTTAGGTTGAGGTTTAGGGTTAGGGTTAGGATTAGGATTAGTGTGAGGGTATGTGAGGGTTAGGGTTAGGCTTAAACTTAGGCTTAGGGTTAGGCTGAGGGTGAGGGTGCGGGTGAAGATTTGGGTTAGGGTGAGGGTTAGGATGAGGGATAGGGTTAGGATTAGTGTTAGGGTGGGGGCTAGGGTGAGGGTGAGGGTTAGAGTAAAGGTTAGGCTTAGGCTTAGGTTTAGGCTGAGCGTGAGGTTGAGGGTGAGCGTTAGGGTTAGGGTGATGGTTAGGTTTATGGTTAGAGTGAGGGTTAGGATGAGGTTTAGGGTTAGGGTGAGGATGATGTTAAGGGTATAGGTGAGGTTTAGGCTGAGTGTGAGGATTAATATAAGGGTGAAATTTAGGATTAGGTTTAGGGTTAGTATTAGGGTTAGGGTGAGGGTTTGATTGAGCATTAGGGTTAGGGTTAGGGTTAGTGTGAGGTTTAGGGTGAGGATGAGGGTTAGGGTTGGGATGTGGGTGAGGGTTAGAATTAGGAATAGGTTGAGGGCTAGGGTGATTGTGAGGGTTAGAGTTAGGGTTAGGGTTAGAGTGAGTTTTAGGATTAGGTTGAGGGTTAGGGTTAATGTGAGGGTTATGGTTAGGGTGAGGTTTAGGGTTAGAGTTAGGGATATTGTTAGGTTTAGGGTTAGGGTTATGGTTACGGTGAGGTTGAGTGTGAGGTTTAGGGTTAGGGTTAGTGTGAGGGCTAGGGTGAAGGTGATGTTTAGGGTTAGGGTTAGGGTGAGGTTTAGGATTAGGTTAGGGTTAGGGTTAGGGTGAGGGTGAGGTTTAGGGGTAGAGTTAGCTTTAGAGTGAGACTGAGTGTGAGGGTTAGGGTTAGAGTTAGTGTTAGAGTTAGTGTTAAGGTGAGGGTTAGTGTTAGTGTTGGGTTAGGCTTATGTTTAGGCTGAGGGTGAGGGTGAGGGTTAGTGTTAGGGTGAGGGTTAGGGTTAGGATTAGGATTAGGGTGAGGGTTAGGGTGAGTGTTAGGGTGAGGTTTAGGATGAGGATTAGGGTTAGCATTTGGGTTAGGTTGAGGGCTAAAGTGAGGATGAGGGTTAGGGTTAGTGTTAGGGTGAGGTTTAGGGTTATGGTTAGGGTGAGGGTTAGGATGAGGGTTAGGGTTACAGTAATGGTGAGGGTTAGGGTTAGGGTGAGGGTTATGATTAGGATTACGGTTAGGGTGAGGGTGAGGGTAAGGATTAAGGTTAGGTTTAGGGTTAGGTTTATGGTTCGGATTAGTGTTATTGTTAGGGTTAGATTTAGAGTTATGGTGAGGGTGAAGGTTAAGGTTAGGGTTAGGGTGAGGTTTAGAGTTAGGTTTAGGATTATGGTTAGGGTGAGGGTGAGGTTTAGGGTAGAGTTAGGGTTTGGGGGAGGGTTAGTTCGAGGGTTAGGCTTAGGGTTAGTGTTAGGGTAAGGGTTCCTGTGAGGGTTCGGTTGAGGTTTAGCATTAAGGTTAGGGTGAGGTTTAGGGTTAGGTTTAGGATTAGGGTTAGGGTGAGGGTGGGGTTTATGGTTAGAGTTAGGGTTACGGTGAGGCTGAGGGTGAGGGCTCGGGTTAGGTCTAGTTTTAGATTTAGGGATATGGTGAGGGTTAGGGTGAGGGTGAGGGTTAGGGTTAGGATTTCGCTGAGGGTGAGCGTCAGCCTGAGGGATAGGGTAAGGGTGAGGGTTAGTGTTAGGGTTAGGGTTAGGGTGTGGGTTAGTGTTAGGGTTAGGGTGAGGGTTAGGATGAGGATTAGGGTTAGAATTAGGGTTAGGGTTAGGGCTAGGGAGAGGGTGAGGGTTAGGGTTAGTGTTAGGGTGAGGTTTAGGTTTAGGGTTTAGTGTTAGGTTCAGGGATAGGATGAGAGTTAAGGTTACTGTAAGGGTGAGGGTTAGCATTAGGGTGAGGGTTAGGGTTAGGATTAGGCTTAGAGTGAGGGTGAGTTTTAGGATTAGGTTAGGGTTAGGGTTAGGGTTATATTTAGGCTTAGGATTAGTTTTATTGTTTGGGTTAGGGTTAGAGTTACAGTGAGGTTGAGCTTGAGGGTGAGGGATAGGCTTAGGCTTATGCTTAGGAATAGGCTGAGCTTGAGGTTGAGGGTGAGTGTTAGGGTTAGGGTGATGGTTAGGTTTATGGTTAGTGTGAGGGTTAGGTTGAGGGTTAAGGTTAGGGTTAGGCTTAGGGTTAGGGTGAGGGTTAGGTTTAGGTTTTGGGTTAGGGTGAGGGTGATGCTGAGGATTACTGTTAGTTTTAGGGTTAGGATTAGGTTTAGGTTTAGGGTTAGGTTTAGGGTGAGGGCTAGGGTGAGGCTTAGGGTGAGGTTTAGGGTTAGGGATAGGGTTAGTTTGAGGGTTAGTTTGAGGCTTATGGTTAGGGTTAGTGTTAGGGTTAGGGTTAGGGTGAGAGTTAGGCAGAGGGTTGGGGTTAGGGATAGGGTTCGGATTAGGGTTAGGGTGAATATGAATGTTTGTGTTTAGGTTAGGTTTAGGGTTAGGCTTAGGTTTAGGCTGAGGGTGATGTTGAGTTTGAGGGTTAGGGTTAGGGTGAGGGTTAGGGTTAGGGTTATTGGAGGGTTAGGGTGAAGGGTAGGTTTAGGATTAGGTTTAGGGAGAGGGCTAGGTTTTGGGTAAGGTTTAGGGTTAGTGTTAGGGTGAGGTTTAGGATTAGGTTTAGGGTTAGGGTGAGGGTGAGGATTAGGCATAGAATTAGTGTTTTGGTGAGGCTGAGGGTGAGGGTTAGGTTTAGGGTTAGTGTTAGATTTAGGTTGAGTGTAATGGTTAGTGTTAGTGTTAGATTTAGGCTTAGGGTTAGGCTGAGGGTTAGGGTGAGGGTTAGGGTTAGGTTGAGGGTTAGGGTTAAGTTTAGGGTGAGGGTGAGTGTTAGGGTTAGGGTTAGGCTTAGGGTTAGGCTGAGGGTTAGGGTGAGTGTTAGGTTTAGGGTTAGGTTGAGGGTTAGGGTTAGTGTTATTTTTAGGGTTAGGGTTAGAGTTAAGGTGAGGTTAAGTGCGGGTGAGGGTTAGGGTTAGGTTTAGGGTGCGGTTAACGGTTAGGGTTAGGGTGAGCTTGTGGTTTAGATTTTCATATAGTGTTAGTAGGAAGCTTAGGGTGAGGGTTAGGTTTAGTGTTAGTGTTAGTGTTACTGTTCCAGTTATGTTTAGGATGAAGTTTAGGGTTAGGGCCAGGCTTAGGCTTAAGCTTAAGCTTAGGCCGAGCATGAGGGTGAGGCTTAAGGTTAGGTTTAGGGTGAGAGTTAGAGTGAGGTTTAGGGTTAGGGTTAGGTTTAGGGTGAGGGCTAGGGTGAGGCTTAGGGTGAGGTTTAGGGTTAGGGATAGGGTTTGGTTTAGGTTTAGGGATAGGGTAAGAGTGAGTGTGAGGGTTAGGGTTAAGGTTAGGGTTAGGCTTAGGGTTAGGATAGGCTTTAGGGTTAGTGTTTGGGTTAGGGAGAGGGTGAGCCTGAGGATTAGGTTTAGGTTTAGGGTTAGAATTAAGGTTAGGTTTAAGGTTAGGGTTAGGGCTAGTTTTAGGGTTATGGTGAGGGTTAGGGTTAGGGTCAGGGTTTGCCTTAGGGTTAGGCTGATGGTGAGGGTGGGGGTGAGGATTAGGGTTAGGCTTAGGGTTAGGTTGAGGGTTAGGGTTAGGGTGGAGTTTAGGATTAGGTTTAGGGTTATGGTTAGGGTGAGGGTTAGGGTTAGGGTTATGTTTACGCTGAGAGTGAGGGTTAGGGTTAAGTTGAGGGTTAGGTTTAGGGTGAGCATGAGGTTTAGGTTAGCTTTAGGGATAGGGTTAGGTTTAGGATTAGGGTTAGTGTTAGGGTGAGTGTGAGGGTTAGGGGGAAGGTTAGGGTTAGGCTGAAGGTGAGGTTGAGATTTAGGGTTTGGTTTAGGGTGAGGACTAGTGTTAGGGTTATGAGGAGGGTTTGGATGAGCTTTAGGTTTAGGATTATGTTTAGGGTGAGGGTTAGGGTGAGGGTGAGGTTTAGGGTTAGGGTTAGGGTGAGGTTGAGGGTTAAGTTTAGGGTTAGGGTTAGGTTGAAGGTGAGGTTTAGGGTTAGAGTTAGGGTTAGGGTGAGGCTGAAGGTGAGGGTTAGGGATACGGGTAGTGTTAGAGTTAGGGTTAGGGTGAGGGTTAGGATGATGGTGAGGGTTAGGTTTACGGTTAGGATTAGAATTAGGATAAGGGTTAGGGTTAGGCTTAGGGTTAGGTTTAGGGTTAGGGTTATTGTTAGGGTTAGGGTTAGAGTTATGGTGAGGGTGAGGTTGCGGGTGAGGTTGAGTGTTAGGGTTAGGGTGGGGTTAAGTGTTAGGGTTAGGGTTAGTGTGAGGGTGAGGTTTAGGGTTAGATATAGGGTATGGGGGATGGTTAGGGTGAGGGTTATTTTTAGTGTTAGTGTAAGGGTTAGGGTGAGGGTGAGGGTTAGGTTGAGGTTTAGGGTTACGGTTAGGTTTAGGGTTATTGTGAGGTTTAGTGTTAGGGTTAGGGTTAGTGTTAAGGTAAGGGTAAGTGTTAAGGTGTGGGTTTTGGTTAGGGTGAGGGTTACGGTTAGGGTTGTTGTTAATGTTATGGTTATGTTATGTTTGCGGTGAAGGTGAGGCTGAGGGTGAGGGTTATGGTTATACTAAGGGTTAGGGTTAGGGTTAGTGTTATTCTTAGGGTTAGGGTTAGAGTTACGGTGAGGTTGAGGGTGACGGTGAGGGTGAGGGTTAGGGTGAGGTTTAGGGTTAGAGTTAGGGTTAGGAGGTGGGTTAGGGTGAGGTTTAGGGTTATGGTTAGTGTTAGACTTAGGATGAGGGTGAGGGTTAGGATGAGGTTTAGGGATAGGTTTAGGGTTAGTATTAGGGTTAGGGTGAGGGTGAGTGTAAGGGTTAGTGTGAGGGTTAGGATTAGGCTTATGTTTAGGCTGAGGGTGATGGTGGGGGTGAGGATTAGGGTTAGGGTGATAGTTCGGGTTAGGGTTAGTGTTATTGTTAGGGTTCGGTTTAGAGTTATGGTGAGGGTGAGGGAGCGGTTGAGGGTTAGAGTTATTGTGAGGTTTAGGGTTTGGGTTAGGGTTAGAGTTAGGTTTATAGTGAGGGTGAGGTTTAGGGTTAGAATTAGTGTTCTGGTGAGGGTTAGGGTTAGTGTTAATGTTCGGGTTAGGTTTACGGTGAGAGTTAGGGGGAGGGTTAGAGTTAGGGTTAGGGTTAGGATTAGAGTTAGGGTGAGGGTGAGTGTGATTATTAGGGTCAGGTTTAGGGTTAGGCTTAGGGTTAGGCTGAGGGGGAGGTCGAGGGTGAGGGTAAGGGTTAGGGTGAGGGTTAGGGTTCAGGTTATATTTAGGGTTAGGTTGAGGGTTAGGTTTAAGGTTAGGGTGAGGTTGAGTGTGAGGGTTAGACTTATGATGAGGGTTAGGATGAGGATTTGTTTTAGGATTAGGTTTAGGGTGAGGGCTATTGTGAGGGTGAGGTTTAGGGTTAGGTTTATGGTGAGGTTATGGTTAGGTTTAGGGTTAGGGTTAGGGTGAGTATGAGGTTTAGGATTAGAGTTAGGGTTAGGGTGAGGCTGAATGGGAGGGTTAGGGTTAGGGTGAGTGTTAGATTTAAGGTTAGGGTGAGGGTTAGGGTGAGGGTAAGGGTTACGGTTAGGGTTAGGGTTAGGCTTAGGGTTAGGCTGAGGGTAAGGATGAGGGTGAGGGTGAGGGTTAGGGTTAGGTTGTGGGTTAGGGGGAGAGTTAGGGTTCGCATTAAGTTTAGGGTTAAGGTGAGGGTTACGGTTAGGCTTACAGTGAGCATGAGATTAAGGGTTAGGTTGAGGGTTAGGATTAGGGTTAAGGTTAATGTGACAGTTAGTGTTAAGGTTAGTGTGAGGTTTAGGATGAGGGTTAGGGTTAGGATTATGGTTAGGTTGAGGGCTAGTGTGAGGGTGAGGGTTAGGGTTAGTGTTAGGTTGAGGTTTAGGTTAGGGTTAGGGTTAGGGTGCGGGTTCGGATGAGGGTTAGGGTTATGGTGACATGAATGTTAGGGTTAGGGTTGGGGTTAGGGTTAGAATTAGTGTTAGGGTGAAGGTGAGTATTAGGATTAGGGTTAAGGTTAAGGTTAGGTTTAGGAGTAGGATTAGTGTTATTGTTAGTGTTAGTGTTAGAGTTAAGGTGGGGGTGAGGGTGAGGGTGAGGTTGAGGTTCAGGGTTAGGCTGAGGTTTAAGGCTAGGGTTAGGATTAGGGTTAGGGTGATGGTGAGGTCTAGGGTTATATTTAGGGTTAGGTTGAGGGCCAGGGTGAAGCATAGGGTGAGGGTTAGGGCTAGGGCTAGGATTAGGTTTAGGATTAGGGTTAGGGTGAGGGAGAGTGTGAGGGTTAGGTTTAGGGTTAGGGTGAGGGTTAGGGTTAGGTATTGGGTTTTGGTTGAGTGTGAGGCTGAGAATTAGGTTTAGGCTTATGGTTAGGGTTAGGGATAGGTTTAGGGTTAGGGTTAGAGTTAGGTTGAGGATTAGGGTTAGTTTAGGGTTAGGGTTATTGTTAGTTTTTTGGTTAGTGTTAAGTTTGGTGTGAGGTTGAGGCTGAGGGTGAGGGTTATGGGTAGGGTTAGGGTTATGGTTAGGGTTAGTGTAATTGTTAGGTTTAGAGTTAGAGTTACTTTGAGGTTGAGGTTGAGGGTGAGGGTTAGGGTTAGGGTGAAATTTTGGGTGAGGTTTAGGGTTAGTGTTAGGGTTATGGTTAGTATTAGGGTTAGGGTGAGGGTGAGTGTGAGGGTTACAGTTAGGGTTAGCCTTCGGCTTAGGGTTAGGGTAATGGTGAGGGTGGGGGTGAGGATTAGGTTTTGGGGTGATGGTGAGGATTAGGGTTAGGGTGTTGGATAGGGTGAGGGTGAGGGTTAAGGTAAGGCTTAGGCTTAGGCTTAGGGTTAGACTGAGTGTGAGGTTGAAGGTGAGGTTTAGGGTTAGGGTGAGGGATAGGCTTAGTCTTAGTCCGAGCATGAGGGTGAGGTTTAGGGTTAGGGTTAGGTTGAGGGTTAGGCTTAGGGTTCAGGTGAGGGATAGGATGAGGTTTAGGGTTATGAATAGGGTAGGGTTAGGGCTAGGGTGAGGGTTAGGGTGAGGGTTAGGGTTAGGGATAGGGTTAGGTTTACGATTAGGTTTAGGGTGAGGGTGAATGGGACGGTTAGGGTTAGGGTTAGGATTAGGCTTAGGGTTAGGGTGAGGGTTAGGGTTAGGGTGAGGGTTAGGGTTAGGGTGAGGCTGAGCCTGAGGATTAGGGTTAGGTTTAGGGTTATGGTTAGGGTTAGGTTTAGGGTTAGTGTTAGGGTTATGTTTAAGTTTAGGGTTACTGTGAGGGTTAGGGTTAGGGTTAGGTTTAGGGTTAGGGTTACTGTTAGTGTTATGGTTAGGGTTAAATTTGCGGTGAGGGTGAGGCTGAGTGTGAGGGTTATGATTAGGGTTAGGGTTAGGGATAAGGTTAGTGTTATTGTTAGGGCTAGAGTTAGGGTTACAATGAGTTTGAGGGTGAGGGTGAGGGTTTTGGTTAGGTTAAGTTTGGGTTTAGGGTTAGGGTTAGGGTTAGGGTTTGGGTGAGGGTGACGTTTAGTGTTAGATATGGGGTTAGGGGGAGAGTTAGGGGGAGGGTTAAGGTTAGGGTTAGTGTTAGGGTTAGGGTGAGGGTGAGGGTTAGGTTGAGGTTTACGGATAGGGTTAGGATTTGCGTTAGTGTGAGAGTTAGTGTTAGGGTAGGGTTAGTGTTAGGGTGAGGGTAAGTGTTAGGGTGAGGGTTTGGGTTAAGGTGAGGGTTAGGGTTAGGTTAGGGTTAGAGTAATGGTTAGGGTTAGGGTCAGGTTGAGGGTTAGATTGAGGATTAGGGTTAGGTTAAGTGTGAGGTTAGGGTGAGGAGGAGGGTTGGGGTTAGGGTGAGGGTTAGAATTAGGATTAGGTTGAGGGCTAGGGTGAAGGTGAGGGTTAGGGTTAGGGTTAGCATTACGGTGAGGTTTAGGATTAGGGTTAGTGTTAGGGTGAGGGTTAGGGTAAGGGTTAGTGTGGGGGTGATGTTAAGGTTAAACGTGAGGTTTAGGCTGAGGATGAGGGTTACAGTGGTGTGAGGGTTAGGGTTAGGGTTCGGGGAAGGTTGTGGGTGAGGGTTAGGGTTAGGGTGATGTTTAGGTTTAGTGTGAAGGTTAGTGTTTAGGTTAATGTTTGTATTAGGGTGAGGGTAAGTGTTATGGTGAGGGTTAGGGTGTGGGTGAGGGTTATGTTTAGTTTGAGGGTTAGGGTTTGGGTTTGGGTTATTGTTAGATTTAGGGTTAGGTTTAGGGTTACGGTGAGTTTGAGGGTGAGGGTTAGGTTTAGGGATAGGATGAGGTTTAGATTTAGGGTTAGGGTTAGAGTTAGAGTTAGGGTGAGAGTGAGGTTTACGGTTAGAGGTAGGGTTAGTGTTAGGGTTAGGGAGAGGGTGAGGGTTGGGGTTATTTTTAGGCTTTGGCTTAGGCTTAGGCCGAGCATGAATGTGACGGTTAGGGTTAGGGTTAGGGTGAGGGTTAGGGTTAGGATTAGGGTGAAGTTTAGGATGAGGTTTAGGGTTAGGATTAGGGTTAGAGTGAGGGTAGTGAGGGTTTAGGGATAGGGATAGTTTTAGGATTAGGGTTAGAGTGAGGGTGAGTGTGAGGGTTAGGGTTAGGCTGAGGTTTAGGCTGAGGTTTAGGGTTAGGGTTTGGGTTAGGGTGGGCATGAGGCTGAGGATTAGCGTTAGGTTTAGGGTTAGGATTAGGTTTAGGTTTAGTTTTAGGGTTAGGGTTAGGGTTAAGGTGAGGGTTAGTGTTAGGGTTAGGATTAGGCTTAGGGTTAGGCTGAAGATGAGGGTGGGGGTGAGGATTAGGGTTAGGGTTAGGGTTAGGGTTATTGTTAGTGTTAGGTTTGTGGTCAGGGTGTGGCTGAGGATGAGGGTTATGTTTAGGGTTAGGGTTAGTGTTATTGTTAGGGTTAGGGTTAGATCTATGGTGAGATTGAGGGTGAGGGTGAGGGTGAGGGTTAGGGTTAGGGTGAGGTTTAGGGTTAGGGTTATTGTTCGTGTTAGGGTTAGGGTGAGGGTGAGGTTTAGGGTTACAGTTACGTTCAGGGGGAGGGTTAGGTTGAGGTTTAGGGTTAGGGTTAGTGTTATGGTTAGTGTGAGGGTGAGGGTTAGGTTCAGGTTTAGGGATAGGGTTAGGTTTAGGATTAGGGTTAGGTTGAGGGTAAGTGTGAGGGTTAGCGTGAGAGTTAGGCTTAGGTTTAGGGTTAGGCTGAGGGTGAGAATGGGGGTGAGTATTAGGGTTAG
This sequence comes from Dipodomys merriami, assembly GCF_024711535.1. Lineage (NCBI taxonomy): Eukaryota > Metazoa > Chordata > Mammalia > Rodentia > Heteromyidae > Dipodomys > Dipodomys merriami. The sequence continues at coordinate 1,405,893 of NW_027203348.1, forward strand.
GGTGATGGTTCGGTTTAGGTTTAGTGTTATTGTTAGGGTTAGGGTTAGAGTTACCGTGAAGGTGAGGTTGGGGGTGAGTGTTAGGTTTAGGGTTAGGGAGGGGAATAGGGTAAGTATTAGGGTTACGTTGAGGGTGAATTTTAGGGTTAGATATAGGGTTAGGGGGATGGTTAGGGTGAGGGTTAGAGTTAGGGTAAGTGTTAGGGTTAGGGTTAGGGTGAGGATTAGATTGAGGATTAGGTTTAGGGTTAGTGTGAGGTTTAGGGGGAGGATGAGGGTTAGGGTTAGGATGAGGGTGAGGGTTAGAATTAGGGTTAGGGTGAGGGCTAGGGTGAGGATGAGGGTTAGGTTTTGGGTTAGGGTTAGGGTGAGGTTTAGGATTAGGGTGAGGGTTAGTGTTAGTGTGCGGGTTTGTGTTAGTGTTAGGATTAGTGTTAGGTTGGGGGTAAGTGTTAGGGTGAAGGTTAGTGTTAGGGTGAGGGTTAGGGTTAGGGTGAGGGTTAGGGTTAGGTTTAGGGTTAGGGTGGGGGTTGGGTTTATTTTTAGGCTTTGGCTTAGGCTTAGGCTTAGGCTAAGCGTGAGGGTGAGGTTTAGGGGTAGGGTTAGGGTTAGGGTGAGGGTTAGGATGAGTTTTAGGGTTGGGATTAGGGTTAGTGTGAGGGCTAGGATAAGTGTTAGTGTGAGGGGTAGAGTTAGGGCTAAGGTTAGGTTTAGGATTAGGGTAAGGGTGAGGATGAGTGTGAGGTTTAGGGTTAGGGTTAGGGTTAGGCTTAGATTTAGGATGAGGGTTAGGGCTAGGGTTTGGGTTAGGGTGACGGAGAGGCTGAGGATTAGGGTTAGGTTTAGGGTTAGGTTTAGAGTTAGGGTTAGTTTTAGGGTTAGGGTTAGTGTAAGGGTTAAGGTGAGGGTTAGAGTTAGGGTTAGGGTTAGGCTTAGGCTTAGGCTTAGGCTGAGGGTGAGTTTGGGGGTGAGGATTAGGGTTATGGTCAGGGTTAGGCATAGGGTTAGGTTTATTTTTAGTCTTATGGTTAGGGTTACGTTTGAGGTGAGCGTGAGGCTGAGGGTGAGGGTTATGGTTAGGGTTAGGGTTAGGTTAGGATTAGTGTTATTGTTAGGGTTAGGGTGAGAGTTACAGTGAGGTTTAGGATGAGGGTGAAGGTTAGGTTTAGGGTGGGGTTTAGAGTTAGGGTTAGGTTAGGGTGAGGGTGAGGTTTAGGTTTAGAATTAGGGTTACAGGGTGGGTTAGGGTGAGGTTTAGGTTTAGGGTTAGGACTAAGGTTAGGGTTAGGTTTAGGTTTAGGTTAAAGGTTAGGGTTGGGTTAGTGTGAGGGTTAATGTTAGGGTTAGGGTTAGTCTTAGGGTGAGGTTAAGTGTTAGGGTGAGGGTATGGATTTGGGTGAGGGTTATGGTTAGGGGGAGGGTTAGGATTAGGGTTAGGGTTATCGTTAGGGTTAGGGTTAGGGTTATGGTTGCGGTGAGGTTGAGGGTGAGGGTGAAGTTTAGGGTTAGATATAGGGTTAGGGTGAGGGTTAGGGTGAGGGTTAGGGTTAGGGTTAGTGTTAGGGTTAGTTTGAGGGTGAGGGTTAGGTTGAGGTTTAGGGTTAGAGTTAGTGTGAGGGTTAGTGTTAGGGTTAGGGTTAGTCTTAGGGTGAGGGTAAGTGTTAGGGTGAGGTTATGGGTTAGGGTGAGGGTAAATGTTTGTGTGAGGGAATGGGTTAGGGTGAGGGTTATGGTTAGGATGAGGATTATGATTAGATTTAGGGTTATTGTTAGGGTTAGATTTAGGGGTATGTTTGTAGTGAGGGTTAGGGTGAGTGTTATGGTTAGGGTTAGGGTGAGGGTTAGGGTTAGGGTTAGGGTTAGGGTTAGGATTAGGATTAGTGTAAGGGTTAGGGTGAGCATGAGGGTTAGGGTTAGGGTGAGGTTTAGGGTTAGGTTTAGTGAGAGGTTTAGGTTTAGGGTTAGAGTTAGGGTTAAGGTGATGCTGAGGGTGAGGGTGAGGGTTAGGGTTAGGGTTAGGATTAGGATTAGGGTAAGGGTTAGGGTGAGCATGAGGGTTAGTGTTAGGGTTAGGGTTATTCTTAGGATTACACTGATGGTGAGGGTGATGGTGAGGGTTAGGTTTAGGATTAGGGTTAGGCAGAAGGTGAGCATGTGTGTTAGGGTTAGGTTTAGGGTTAGGCTTAGGGTTAGGCTGAGGGTGAGGTTGAGTGTGAAGGTTAGGGTTAGGGTGAGGGTTAGGGTAAGGGTTAGAGGGAGGGTTAGGATGAGGGTTAGGGTTAGGATTAGGGTGAGGGTGAGGTCTAGGGTGAGGGTGAGGTTTAAGATTAGGGATAGGGTGAGTGTTGGGGTTAGGGTTAGGTTAAGTGTTTTGCTTCTGGATAAGTATAGGGTTAGGGTAAGGGTTACAGTCAGGGTGAGGCTTAGTGATAGGGTTAGGGTTAGGCTAGGTTTAGGCTGAGGGTGAGGGTGAGGGTGAGGATTATGGTTTGGGTGAGTGTTAGGGTTTGGGTTAGGGTGAGGGTGAGGGTCAGGATGAGGATTTGGGTACGTATTAGAGTTAGGGTGAGGGCTAGGTTGAGGGTGAGGTTTAGGGTTAGTGTTAGGTTGAGGTTTTGGTTTAGGTTTAGGGTTAGCGTGAGGGTTTGGATGAGAGTTAGGGTTAAGGTGATTTGAGGGTTAGGGTTAGGTTGAGGTTTAGGGTTAGAATTAGGGTTAGGGTGAGGGTGAGTATTAGGATTAGGGTTAGGCTTAGGGTTAGGGTTAGGTTTAGGGTTAGGATTAGTGTTATTGTTAGGGTTAGGTTTAGGGTGACAGTGAGGGTGAAGTTGAGGGTTAGGGTTAGGTTTAGGGTGAGGTTTAGGGTTAGGCTTAGTCTTAGGTTTTGGGTTAGCGTGAGGTTTAGGGTTAGACATAGGGTTAGGGGGAGGGTTAGGACAAGGTTTAGGAATATGGTTAGTGTTAGGGTTAGGGTGAGGGTGAGGGTTAGGTTGAGGTTTAGGCTAAGGGTTATGGTTATGGTTAGTGTGAGGGTTAGTGTTAGGGTTAGGGTTAGTGTTAGCGTGAGGTTAAGTGTTAGGGTGAGGGTTTGGGTTAGGTTGAGGGTTAGGATTAGCTTTAGGGTTATTGTAAGGGTTAGGTTTAGCGTTACGGTTACGGTGAGGGTGAGTGTGAGGGTTAGGTTTAGGGTTAGGGTGAGGTTTATTGTTTGGCTTAGGGTTAGAGTGAGGGTTAGGTTGAGGGTGAGGTTTAGGGATAGAGTTAGGTTTAGGGTGAGGGTTATGTTGAGGTTTGTGTTTAGGGTTAGTGTTTGGGTTAGGGTTAGCGTTAGCGTTAGGATTATGGTGTGGGTGAGGTTTAGTGTTAGAATTAGTGTTAGGGTGAGGCTGAGTGTAAGGGTTAGTTTCAGGGTTAGTTTTAGGGTTAGGGTGAGGTTTGGAGTGAGGGTGAGGTTTAGGGCTAGGGTTAGGATTAGGATTAGGGTTAGGGTTAGGGTGAGTGTGAGGGTTAGGTTTAGGGTTAGGGTTATCCTTAGGTTTAGGCTGAGGGTGAGGGTGAGGGTTAGGTTTAGGGTGCGGTTAGGGTTAGGGTTAGGGTGAGGTTTAGTGTTAGGTTTAGGGTTAGGGTGATGGTGAGGTTTAGGGGTAGAGTTAGGTTTAGGGTGAGGGTGAGTGTGAGGGTTAGGTTTAGGGTTAATGTTAAGCATAGGTTTAGGCTGAGGGTGAGGGTGAGTCTTAGGGTTAAGGTTAGGAATAGATTTAGGTTTAGGGTTAGGGTTAGAATTAGTGTTAGGGTGAGAGTGAGATTTTGGGTTAGAGTTAGGGTTAGGGTTAGGGATAGGGTTAGGTTGAGAGTTAGGTTTATTGTTAGGCTTAGGGATAGGCTTAGTCCGAGCATGAGGGTGAGGGTTAGGGTTAGGTTTAGGGTGATGGTTCAGGTTAGGTTTAGTGTTATTGATAGGGTTAGGGTTAGAGTTACGGTGAGGGTGAGGGTGCGGGTGAGGGTTAGGTTTAGAGTTAAGTTGGGGTTTATGGGTAAGGTTAGGGTTAGGGTTAGGGTGAGGGTTAGGGTTAGGATTATGGTTAAGGTGAGGGCTAGGGTGAGGTTGAGCATTAGGGTTAGGTTTAGGCTTAGGAGTAGGGTTAGTCTGAGGGTGAGGTTGAGGGTGAAGAATAGGGTTAGAGTGATGTTTAGGGTTATGGTTAGGGTGAGGGTAAGGATTAGGGTTAGGATTAGGGTGAGGGTTAGGGTGAGGGTGATGGAAAGCATAAAGGTGAGGATTAGGCTGAGGCTTAGGGTGAAGATAAGGGTGAGGGTAAGTGTTAGGATGAGGGTGAGGTTTAGGTTGATTTTTATGGTTAGGGTGAGGGTTAGAGTTAGGGTTCTCGTTATTGTTAGGGTTAGGATTAGGGTTACCCTTACAGTGAGGGTGAGGGTAAGGGTTAGGTTTAGGGTGAGGTTTAGGGTTAGGGTTATGATTAGAGTATGAGTTAGGGTTAGGATTAGGTTTAGGGTGAAGGCTAGGGAGAGGGTGAGGGTTAGGGTTAGGGTTAGGATTAGCGTTAGGGTGAGGGTGAGTGTGTGTGTTAGGTTTAGGTTTAGGGTTAGGCTTAGGGTTAGGCTAAGGGTGGGGTTGAGGATGAGGGTTAGAGTTAGGTTTAGGGGGAGGGTTAGGGTGAGCCTTAAGGTTAGGGTTAGTGTTAGGGTTAGGGTTAGGGTGAGTGTTAGACTGAGGTTTAATGTTAGGGTTAGGGTTAGGTTTAGGATTAGGTTTACGGTGAGGGTGAGTGTGAGGGTTACGGTTAGGGTTCGGCTTAGGGTTAGGGTTAGGCTGAAGGTATGGGTGGGGATGAGGATTAGGTTTAGAAAGATGGTTAGGTTTATGGTTAAGTTAAGGGTTAGGATGAGGGTTAGGGTTAGGGTGAGGGTGAGGGTTAGGGTTAGGCCAAGGCTTAGGCTTTGGTTTAGGCTGAGGCTGAGGGTTAGGGTGAGGGTCAGGATTAGGGTGATGGTTGGGTTTACCGTTAGGGTGAGGGTTAGGATGTGGATCAGTTTTAGATTGAGGGTTAGTGTGAGGGTGACGGTAATGGTAAAGGTGAGTGTTAGGCTGAGGGTGAGGGTTATGTTAAGGGTGAGTGTTAGGGTTAGGGTGAGGGTGAGGGTTAGATTGAGGATTACTGTTAGGGTCAATGTGAGGTTTAGGGTGAGGATGAGGGTTAGGGTTAGGTTGAGGGCTAGGTTGAGGTTGAGGGTTAGGGTTAGGGTGAGGTTTAGGGTTAGGGTGATGGTTAGGGTTAGTGTGAGGGTTAGTGTTAGGGTGAGTGTTAGTGTTAGGGTGAGGGTAATTGTTAGGGTGAGGGTTAAGGTTACGGTGAAGGTTATGCTTAGGATGAGGGTTAGGGTTAGGGTTAGGGTTAGGGTTATTGTTAGGGTTAGGGTTAGATTTACGGTGAGGGTGAGGGTGAGGGTGAGGGTGAGGTTGAGGGTTACGGTTAGGATGAGTTTTAGGTTTAAGGTTAGGGTTAGAATTAGGGTAAGGTTGAAGTTGAGTTTTACGGTTAGAGTTAGGTTTAGTGTTATTGTTGGGTTTAGAGTGATGTTTAGGGTTAGTGTTAGGCTTAGGCTTGGGCGTAGGCTTAGGCCGAGCATAAGGGTGATGATTAGGGTTAGGGTTAATGTGTGGTTTAGGGTTAGGTTTAGGGTGAGTGTGAAGTTGAGGGTTACATATAGGGTTAGAGAGAGGGTTAGGGTGAGGTTTAGGGTTACTGTTAGGGTGAGGGTAAGTGTTAGGGTGAGGGTTAGGAATAGGGTTAAGGTTATTCTTATTGTTAGATTTAGGGTTGGGGTTACGGTGAAGTTGAGGATGAGGGATAGGGTTAGGGTTAGAGTGAGGTTTAGGGTTTGGGTTAATATTAGAGTTGGGTTTAGGGTCAGGGTGAGGTTTAGGTTAGAGTGAGGATTAGGTTGAGGGTTAGGTTGAGGGTTAGGGTTAGTGTTCCTGTTAAGGTTAGCGTTACGGTGAGAGTTAAGGGGAGGGTTAGAGTTAGGTTTCGGGTAAGGATAAAAGGGTGAGGGTGAGAGTTATGGTTAAGGTGAGTGTTGGGGTTAGGGTTAGAGTGAGGGTTAGGGTGAGGGTTAGGCTTAGGCTTAGGTTTTGGTTATGGGCTATGGTGAGGGTGAGTGTTAGGGTTAAGGTTAGGGTGAGGGTTAGGGTGAGGGTTACTCTTATTGTTAGGGTTAGGGTTAGGTTTAGGTTTAATATTAGGCAGAGGGTGAGGGTGAGTGTGAGGGTTAGGTTTAGGGTGAGGGTAAGGTTTAGGTTTAGAATTAGTGTTAGGGTGAGGGTTAGTGTGAGGGTTAGGGTTAGGGTTAGTGTTACGGTTAGGGTTAGAGTGAGGATGAGGGTCAGGTCAGGGTTAATCTTTGGCTTAGGCTTAGGCCGAGTGTGAGGGTGAGGGTGAGTTTTAGGGTTAGCATTAGGGTTAGGATGAGGGTTAGAGAGAGGGTGAGGGTTAGGGATAGCATTAGCGTGAGGTTTAGGGTTAGGTTTAGGGTTAGCGTTATGGTGAGTGTGAGAGTTAGGGTTAGGGTTAGGGTGAGGGTGAGGGTTAGTGTTAGGGATAGGGTTAGAGTTACAGTGAGGGTGAGGGTGACTGTGAGGGTTAGGATCAGGGTTAGGGTGAGGTTTAGGGTTAGGGTTATGGTTAGGATGAGGGTGTGGTTTAGGGTTAGAGTTACGGTTAGGGGGAGGGTTAGGGTGAGGGGTAGGTTTAGGGTTAATGTTAGGGTTAGGTTTAAGGTGAGGGTTAGGTTGAGGTATAATGCTAGGATTAGGGTTAGTTTTAGGATAAGGTTTACAGTGAGGGTGAGTGTGAGGGATAGGGTTAGGGTTCGGCTTAGTCTTAGGGTTAGGCTGAGGGTATGGGTGGGAATGAGGATTATGTTTAGAAAGATGGTTAGGGTTATGGTTAGGTTAAGGTTTAGGATGAGGGTTAGGGTTCGGATTAGGGTTAGGGTGAGGGTGAGGTTGAGGGTGTCAGTAAGGGTAAAGGTGAGGGTTAGGCTGAGCGTACGGGTTAGGGTAACAGTGAAGTTTAGGGTTAGGGTGAGGTTGAGGGTTAGATTGAGGATTAGTGTTATGGTTAGTGTGAGTTTTAGGGTGAGGATGAGGGTTAGGGTTAGGTTGAGGGCTAGGTTCAGGGTGAGGTTTAGGGTTAGGGTGAGGTTTTGGGTTAGGCTGAGGGTTAGGTTTAGTGTGAGGGTTAGTGTTAGGGTTAGGGTTAGTGTTAGGATGAGGGTAAATGTGAGGGTGAGGGTTAGGGTTAGGGTGAAGGTTGTGGTTAGGATGAGGTTTAGAGTTAGTGTTAGGGTTATTGTTAGGTTTAGGGTTAGGGTTACTGTTACGGTGAGGATGAGGGTGAGGGTGAGGTTTAGGGTTAGGATGAGGCTTAGGTTTAGGGTTAGGGTTAGTGTTAGGGTTAGGGTGAGGGTGAGGTTTAGGGTTAGATTTAGGGTTTGTGTTAGTGTTGGGGTTATGGTGAGGGTTATGGTTAGGGTTGAGCTTAGGGTTAGGCTTCGGCTGAGCATGAGGGTGAGGGTTAGGGTTAGGGTTAGGGTTGGTTTTAGGGTTAGGGTTAGGGTGAGTATGAGTGTGAGGTTGAGTGTTAGATATAACTTTAAAGGGAGGGTTAGGGTGAGGGTTATGTTCAGGGTTATTTTTAGTGTTAGGGTGAGGGTCTGGGTTAGGTTGAGGTTTAGGGTTAGGGTTAGGGTTTGGGTTAGTGTGAGGGTTAGTGTTAGGGTTAGGGTTAGTGTTAAGGTGAGGGTAAGTAATAGGGTGATGGTTTGGGTTAGGGTGAGGGTTATGGTTAGGGTAAGGGTTCGGAATAGGTTTAGGGTTATTGTTAGGTTTAGGTTTAGGGTTATGGTTACGGTGAGGGTGAGGATGAGGGTTAGGGTTAGGCTTAGGGTGAGGTTTAGTGTTTGGGTTAGGGTTAGAGTTAAGGTTAGCATGATGGTGAGGTTTAGGTTTAGAGTTAGGTTTAGGGTGACGGTTAAGTTGAGGGTTAGGGTTACTGTTCATGTTAAGGTTAGGGTTAGGGTGAGAGTTACGGGGAGGGTTAGGGTTAGTGTGAGTGTTAGGGTTAGGGTTAGGCTTAGGATTAGTGTGAATATAAGAATTAGGGTGACAGTTAGTGTCAGGGTGAGTTTTAGGGTTACGGTTAGGGTGAGGGCTAGGGTGAGGGTTAGGGTTAGGGTGAGGTTTAGGTTTAGGGAGAGGGTGAGGTTTAAGGTGAGGGTTAGAGTGAGTGTGAGGTTTAGGGTTAGGGTTAGTGTAAGGGTGAGGTTGAGGGTTAGGGTTAGGTTTAGGTTTATGGTGAGGGTGACGGTTAGGGGTAGGGTGAGGGTTAGGGTTAGGGTAAGGGTTAGGCTAAGGGTGAGGTTTAGGATAAAGGTTAGGGTTAGGGTTATTTTTAGGTTTATGTTTAGGTTTATGGTTACAATGAAGGTGAGGGTTAGGGTTAGGGTGAGGTTTAGGATTAGGGTTAGTTTTAGCTTTAGGGTTAGGATGAGGTTTAGGGTGAGTGGTAGGTTTAAGGTTAGTGTGAGGTTTAGGGTTAGTTTGAGGGTTAGAATTAGGGATAGGGTGAGGGTTAGGATGATTGTTAGGGTTAGGGTAAGGTTTAGGGTGAGGGTTAGAGTGATTGTGAGGTTTAGGGTTAGGGTTTGTGTTAGGGTGAGGGTAAGTGTTAGGTTTAGGTTTAGGTTTACGGTGAGGTTGAGGGTTAGGTTTAGGGTGAGTGTTAGGGTTAGGGTTAGTGTTAGGGTGAGGGTGAGGGTTAGGATAAAGTTTAACGTTAGGGATATTTGTAGGGTTATGTTTAGGTTTATGGTTTTGTTGAGGGTGAGGGTTAGGGTGAGGTTTAGGATTAGGGTTAGGTTTAGGTTTAGGGTTAGGATGAGGATTAGGGTGAGTGGTAAGGTTATGGTTAGGTTCACCCTCACGGTTAGGGTTAGAGTGAAGGTTAAGGTTACCGTTAGGGTTAGGGTGAGGGTTAGGATTAGTGTTAGAGTTAGGGTTAGGGTTACGATGAGGGTTTCAGGTTAGGCTTAGGGTTAGGTTTAGTTTGAGGGTTACGGTGAGGGTTATGCTTAGGGTTAGGGTAAGGGTTAGCATTAGGGTGAGGGTTAGGGTTAGGATTAGTGTTAGAGTTAGGGTTAGGGTTAGGGTGAGGGTTTCGGGTTAGGGTTAGTGTTATGCTTAGGTTGAGGGTTAAGGTGAGGGTGAGGGTTAGGGTTAGGTCTGGGTTTATCATGTGGGTGAGTGATAGCGTGAGGGTTAGGGTGAGTGTTCGAGATAGCATTAGGGTTAGGGTGAAGGTTAGGGTGAGGGTTAGGTTTAGTGTGAGTGTTAGGGTTAGGGTTAGGCTTAGGATTAATGTGAAGGTAAGAATTAGGGTGATGGTTAGTGTGAGGGTGAGGTTTAGGGTAAGGATTTGGGTTATGGTTAGTATTACGCTGCGGGTGATGTTGAGGGTGAGGATGAGTGTGAGATTTAGGGTTAGGGTTAGGGTGAGGGCTAGAGTGAGGGTTAGGGTTAGGGTGAGGTTTAGGGTTAGGGTGAGGGTAAGGTTTAGGGTGAGGGTTACAGTGAGTGTGAGGTTTAGGGTTATGGTTAGTGTAAGGGTGAGGGTGAGGGTTAGGGCTAGGTTTAGGTTTACGGTGAGGGTGAGGGTTAGGGGTAGGGTAAGGGTTAGGTTTAAGGTTAGTGTTAGGGTGAGTGTGAGGGTTAGGATAAAATTTAGGTTTAGGGTTATTTGTAGGGTTATGTTTAGGTTTATGGTTACGTTGAGGGTGAGGGTTAGGGTTAGGGTGAGGTTTAGGATTAGGGTTAGGTTTAGGGTTAGGGTTAGAATGAGGATTAGGGTTAGTGGTAGTGTTAAGGTTAGGGTGAGGGTTAGGGTTAGAGTGAAGGTTAAGGTTAGGGTTAGGGTTAGGTTGAGGGTTACGGTGAGGGTTATGGTTAGGGTTAGGTTTAGATTTATCATGTGGGTCAGTGATAGCGTGAGGGTTAGGGTAAGTGTTAGAGTTAGCATTAGGGTTAGGGTGAAGGTTAGGATGAGGGTTAGGTTTAGTGTGAGTGTTAGGGTTATGGTTAGGTTTAGGATTAGTGTGAATGTAAGAATTAGGGTGACGGTTAGTGTGAGGGTGAGGTTTAGGTTTAGGATTTGGGTTATGGTTAGTGTTACACTGAGGGTGATGGTGAGGGTGAGAGTGATTGTGAGTTTTAAGGTTAGGGTTAGGTGAGGGCTAGGGTGAGGTTTAGGGTTAGGGTGAGGGTTAGGGTTAGGCTTAGTTTGAGGGTGGTATGATGGTGAAGTTTAGGGTGAGGGTGAGTGTTAGGGTTATGGTTTAACTTGGGGTGAGGGTTAGGGTTAGGGGTAGGGTTTGGGTTATGGTGAGTATTAGGGTTAATGTGACGGTTAGCTTTAGGGTGAAGATAAATTAAGGGTGAGTGTTAGGGTGAGGGTGAGGTTTATGGTTACTGTTAGAGTGAGGGTTAGGTTTAGTGTTAAGTTAAGGGTGAGGGTGAGGGTTAGGGTTAGGCTTAGGGTTAAGGAGAGGGTGAGGGTGAGCGTGAGGGTTAGTGTTAGTGTTAGGGTTCGGGTGAAGTTTAGGGTTAGGGTGGAGGTTAGGATTAAGGTTAGGGTGAGGGTTAGGGTGAGGATGAGGGTTAGGTTTAGAGTGAGGGTTAGGGTTAGGATTAGGTTTAGAGTCAGGGTTAGGGTGACTGTGAGGTTTAAGGTGAGGTTTAGGGTGAGGGTTAGGTTTAGGGTTAAGGTGAGGCTTAGGGTAAGGGGTAGGGTTACGGTTAGGGTGAGGGTTAGGTTTAGTGTGAGAGTTAAGTTTAGGGTTAAGTTTAGGATTAGTGTGAGGGAAAGAATTAGGGTGATGATTAGGGTGAGGGTGAAGTTTAGGTTTAGGAATAGGGATAGGGTTAGTGTTACGCTATGGGTGAGGATGAGGGTGAGGGTGAGGGTTAGGTTTAGGGTTAGGGTGAGGGCTAGGGTGAAGGTTAGGGTTAGGGTAAGGGCTAGGGTTTGGGTGAGGTTTAGGATTAGGTTTAGTTTCAGGGTGGTGTGAGGGTGAGGTTTAGGGTGAGGCTTTGGGTTAGGGTGAGGGCCAGGTTGAGGTTGAACTTTAGGATTATGATGAGGGGTAGGGTTAAGTTTAGGGTGAGGGTTAGATTTAGTGTGAGGTTTACGGTTAAGGTTAGGGTGAGGGTGAGAGTAAGGGTTATGGTGAGGGTTCAGGTGAGGGTGAGGTTTAGGGTTATGATTAGAGATAGGGTTAGGTTTAGGCTGAGGTTGAGAGTGAGGATGTGGGTGAGGTTTAAGGTTAGGGTTAGGGTGAAGGTGAGGGCTAGGGTGAGCGTGAGGGTGAGGGAGAATGTGAGGTTGAGGGTGAGCCTGAGGGTTAGGGTGAGGGTGAGGGTTTGGGTTAGCTTTAGGGTGAGGGTGAGGGTGAGGGTTAAGATTAGGGTTAGGGTTATTTTTAGGGTTAGAGTGAGGGTTACAGTTCAGTTTAGGGTGAGGGTTATGGTTAGGGTTAGGGTGAGGTTTAGGTTACGGTTAGTGTTAAGATGAAGTTTAGGGTGAGGGGTAGGGCTAGGGTTAGGGTGAGGGTTAGGGTTAGTGTGAGGGTTAGGGTTAGGGTTAGGGTGAGGATTAGGTTGAGGGTTAGGGTTTGTTTAGGGTTAAGGTGAGGGTGAGGGTTAGTTTGAGGTTTAGGGTTAGGGTTAGGGTTAGGTTTAGGGTGAGGGTTAGGGTTAGGGTTAGGGTGGAGTTTAGGATTAGGGTTACGGTTATGGTTAGGTTGAGGGTTAGGTTTAGGGTTAGGTTTAGCTTCACGCTGAGGGTGAGTGTTAGGGTTAGGTTGAGGGTTAGTGTTAGGGTAAGAGTTAAGGTGAGGGTGAGGTTTAGGATTAGGATTAGGGTAGGGTTAGGGTGAGGATGAGGGTTAGGATTAGGGTTAGGGTTACAGTGAGGGTGAGGGTTAGGTTTAGGGTGAGGTTTAGGGTTAGGGTTAGGGTTAGGGTGTGGGTTTTGGTTAGGATTAGAGTTAGGGTTAGGGTTATTGTTAGGGTTAGGTTTAGGGTTACTTTTAGGGGTAGGGGGAGGGTTATGGTTAGGGTCAGGGTTAGGATTAGCGTGAGGGTGAGGGTGTGGATTAGGGTTATGTTTAGTGTTAGGGTGAGGGTTAATGTGAGGGTCAGGGTTAGGGTGAGGGTGAGGGTGAGGTTGAGGGTGAGTGTTAGGGTTAGTGTTATTTTTAGGGTTAGTGTTAGAGTTATGGTGAGGGTGACGGTAAGGGTGAGGGTTAGGGTTAGGGTTAGGGTGAGGTTTAGGGTTAGGATTAGGATTAGATTTAGGGTGCGGATGAGGTTTAAGGTTATATTTAGGGTTAGTTATAGGGTTAGGTCGAGTGTTGAGGTTAGGATTAATGCTAGGGTTAGGCTTAAGTTGAGGGTTAGTTTGAGGGTGAAGGTTAGGGTTAGGATTAGGATTAGGTTTAGGGTTAGGGTGAGTGTGAGGGTGAGGGTGAGGGTGAGGGTTAGGATTAGGGTTAGGGTTAATGTTATTATTAGGTTTAGGGTTAGGGTTACAGTTGAGAGTGAGGGTTAGGGTTAGGGTTAGGGTGAGGTTTTTAGTGTTAGGGTTAGTGTTAGAATTAGGTTTAGGGCGAGCGGTAGGGTTAGGGTTATGGGGAGGGTTAGGACGAGGATTAGGGTTAAGAATGGGGTTAGGGTAAGGGCTAGGGTGAGGGTGAGGTTTAGGGTTCGTTTTAGGGTGCGTTTTAGGGTTCGGGTTAGGGTTTAGGTTAGGTGAGGGTAAGGTTTAGTGTTAGAGTTAAGTTTAGGGTGAGGCTCAGGGTGAGGGTTAGGGTTAGGGTTAGTGTTAGGGTTAGGGTGAGGGTGATGTTGACGGTGAGGATTCGGGTGATGGTGAGGATTAGGCTTAGGTTTAGGATTAGAATTACGGTAAGGGTTAGGATGACTGTGAGGGTTAGGGTTAGGGTTAGGGTTAGGCTTAGGCTTAGGATTAGGCTGAGCATGAAGATTAGGGTGAAGTTTAGGGTTAGGGTGAGGGTTAGGGTTAGGCTTAGGTTTAGGATTAGGTTTAGGGTAAGGGTTAGGGTGAGGGTGAGGTTTAGTTTTAGATTTATGGTAAGGGTGAGGCTGAGGTTGAAAGTGAGGGTTAGGGTTAGTGTTAGGGTAAGGTTTCAGGTTAGGCTTAGGGTTAAGCTGAGGGTTAGGGATAGTTTGATGGTTAGGGTGGGGTGAGGGTTAGGGTGAGGGTGAGGGTGAGGGCGAGTGTTAGTGTGAGGGTGAGGTTTAGGGTTAGGTTTAGGTTTAGGGTTAGTGTTAGGGTTAGGGTTAGGATGATGGTTAGGTTGAGGGGTAGGGTTAGTGTGAGGGTGAGGTTCAGGGTTATTTTGCGAGTTACCGTTAGGGTGAGGTTTGGGGTGAGGTTTCAGATGAGTTTTAGGGTTAGTTTTAGGATTAAGGTGAGGGTTAGGATGAGTGTAAGTTTTAGGGTGAGAGTTAGGGTGAGTGTGAATGTTAGGTTTAGGGTGAGGGTTAGGGTTATGGAGAGGGTTAGGGTTAGATTTAGGGTGAATGTGTGAGTGAGTGTGTGGGTTAGGGTAAGATTTCGTTTAAGGTTATGGTTAGGGTTAGGGTTATTTTTAGGGTTAGGTTTAGTGTTACGGTTACGGTGAGGTTGCAGGTGAGGTTAAGCGTTACGTTTAGCGTTACGGTGAGGGTTAGGGTGAGGGTAAGTTTTGGGTTGCGGGTTAGGGTTAGGGTGAGGTTTAAGGTGAGGCTGAGGGTTAGTGTTAGGGTGAGGGTTAGGTTGAGGGTAAGTGTTAGGGTGAGGGTAAGTGTAAGTGTGAGGGTTAGATTTAGGGTGAGGTTTAGGGTGAGGTAGAGGGTTAGTGTTAGGGTTAGGGTTAGGGAGAGTGTGAAGGTTAGGGTATGATGGATGAGGGTTCGTGTTAGGGTTAGAGTTAGGGTGAGGGTTAGGGTGAGAGGTAAGGTTAGGGGTAGGTTTAGGGTTAGGGTTAGTGTGAGTGTTAAGGTTAGGGTGACAATAAGGTAAGGGTGATGGTTAGGGTGAGAGTGAGGTTTAGGGTTACCTGTAGGATGAGGGTTAGGGTTACAGTTATGGTGAGGGTTAGGGTTAGGTTTATGTTAAGGGTGAGGTTGAGTGCTAGCGTGAGAGTGAGGGTTTGGGATAGTGTGAGGGTTAGGGTTTGAGTGAGGGTTAGTGTTAGGGTGAGTGTTTGAGTTAGGGTGAGGGTTAAGTTTAGATTGAGGGTTAGCGTTAGGGTTGGGGTGAGTGTTAGTGTTCGGTTGGATGTTAGGGTTAGGGAGAGGGTTAGGTTGAGTGTGAGGGTTAGGGTGAGTGATAGGGTTAGGGTTAGCCTGAGTTTTAGGTTTAAGGTGATGTGTAGGATGAGGGTGAGCGTTAGGGTGAGGGTGAGGGTGAGGGTTAGTGTATGGGTGACATTTAGGGTTATGGTGAGGATTAAGGTAACGGTGAGGTTGAGGGTGAGGGTGAGGGTAAGGATTAGGATTTGGGTGAGGGTGAGGGTTAGGGTTAGGGTTAGAGTTTGGATGAGGGTTAGGTTGAGGGGTAGTGTTAGGGTTAGATTTAGTGTGAGTGTTAGGTTTAGGGTGAGGATAAAGTAAGGGTGAGGGTTAGGGTGAGAGTGAGGGTTAGTGTTACTGTTAGGGTGAGGGTTAGGGTTACGGTTATGGTGAGGGTTAGGGTTACGGTTATGTTTAGGGTGAGGGTGAGTGTTAGAGTGAGGATGAGGGTTCAGGAGAGCGTGAGGGTTAGGGTTTGGGTGAGGGTTACGGTTAGGGTGAGTGTTTGGGTGACGGTGAGGGTGAGGGTTAGGGTTGGGTTTAGGGTTAGAGTGAGCGTTAGGGTGAGGGGTATGGTTAGGGTTAAGGTGAGGTTACTGTGAGGGTTAATATTAGGTTTAGTTTTAGGGTTAGTTTGAGGGTAAGGGTTAGTTTGAGGGTTAGGTTTAGGGTTAGGTTTAGGTTTAGTGTGAGGGTTAGGGCTGGGGTGAGGGTAAGGATGAGGTTTAGGGTTAGGGTGATGTTTAGGGTGAGGGTGAGGGTTAGGGTGAGTGTGAGGGTGAGGGTTCATTTGAGGGTTTGGGTTATGTTTAGGGTGAGGGTGAAACTTAGGGTAAAGTTTAGGGTGAGGGTGAGTGTGAGTGTTAGGGATAGGGTTAGGCTTAGGTTTAGGGTTAGGTTTAGGGTGACTGTGAGCGTGAGGGTTAGGGTTAGGGTGAGGGTTAGGATTAGGGTGAGGGTAAGGGTTGGGGTGTTAGGTTTAGGGTCAGTGTTAGCATTAGGGTTAGGGTGAGGGTTAGGGTTAGGTTGGAGGTTAGGGTTAGGTTGAGGGTTTGGGTTAGGGTTAAGTTTAGAATGAGGATTAGGTTGAGGGCTACGGTTATGGTTAGGGTGAGCATTAGGGTTAGCGTTAGGGTCAGGTATAGGGTTAGGTTTAGGGTGAAGGTTAGGGTGAGGGTAACCTTTAGGGTGAGGGTGAGGGTTAGGGTTAGGGTTAGGGTGAGGGTGAGGGTTAGGGTGAAGGATAGGGTTAGGGTTACGGTTAGGGTTAGGGTGAGGGTGAGGGTTAGGGTGAGGGTGAGGGTTAGCGTTAGGGTGAGGGTTAGGGTTAGGATTAGGGTTAGGTTGACAGTGATGATTAGGTTTAGGATTACGCTGAGTGTTTCGGTGATGGTTAGGGCTAGGAGTACTGTTAGGTGTAGAGTTAGGCTGAGTGTGAGGGTGTGTGTGAGGGTGACTGATAGGGTTAGGGTTAGGGTGAGGGTTAGGGTGAGGATGAGGGTGAGTGTTAGAGTGAGGATGAGGGTTCAGGAGAGTGTGAGGGTTAGGGTTTGGGTGAGAGTTAGGGTTGGGTGAGTGTTAGGGTGCTGGTGAGGGTGAGGGTTAAGGGTTTAGGGTTAGAGTGAGGATTAGTGTTAGGGGTATGGTTAGGGTTAGGGTTACTGTGAGGGTTTATGTTAGGTTTAGGCTTAGCCTTAGGTTGAGGGTAAGGGTTAGGTTGAGGGTTAGGTTTAGGGTGAGGCTTAGGGTTAGTGTGAGGGTTAGGGCTAGGGTTAGGGTAAGGGTGAGGTTTAGGGTTAGGGTGATGTTTAGGGTGAAGGTGAGGGTTAGGGTGAGGGTGAGGATGAGGGTGAGGGTTCAGTTGAGGGTTTGGGTTAGGGTAGGGTGAGGTGTAGGGTGAGGGTGAAACTTAGGGATAGGTTAAGGGTGAAGGTGAGTGTGAGGGTTAGGGACAGGGTTAGGCTTAGGTTTAGGGTTATGCTTAGGGTGACTGTGAGCGTGAGGGTTAGGGTTAGGTTGAAGGTTAGGGTTAGGGTGAGGGTAAGGATTGGGGTGAGTGTTAGGGTTAGGGTCATTATAAGCGTTAGGGTTAGGGTGAGGGTTAGGGTTACGTTGGATGTTAGGTTTCGGGTGAGGGTTAGCGTTAGGATAGGGTTAGGTTGAGGGTGAGGGTGAGGGTTAGGATTAGGTTTAGTGTTAGCCTGATGGTGAGGGTGATGGTGAGGGTTGGGGTTAGGGTGAGGGTTAGGCTAAGTGTTAGGGTGAGGTTTAGGTTTAGGTGATGTTTAGGTTGATGGTGAGAGTTAGGGTGAGGGTGAGGGTGAGGGTTTGGTTGAGGGTTTGGGTTAGGGTTAGGGTGAGGGTGAGGGTGAGGTTGAGGGGGAGGCCTAGGTTTAGGGTTAGGATTAGGTTTAGGGTGTGGGTGAGTGTGAGAGCTAGGTTTAGGGTTATTGTTACGCTTAGGTTTAAGCTGAGGTTGAGGGTGAGTGTGAGGGTTAGGGTTACAGTTAGGTTGAGTGTGAGCTTTAGGGTTAGGTTTAGAGTAAGGGTTAGGTTGAGCGTGAGGTTTAGGGTTAGAGTTTGGGTTAGGGTGAGGGTTAGGGTGAGGAATAGGGTTAGGGTTAGTGTTATTGTTCAGGTTAGGATGAGAGTTAGGGGGAGGGTTAGGGTTAGGTTTAGGGTTAATGTTAGGGTTAGGATTAGGGTGAGAGTTAGGGTCAGGATTAGGGTTATTGTTAGGGTTATTGTTATGCTGAGGGTAAGGGTGAGGGTTAGGGTTAGTGTTAGTGTAAGGTTTAGTGTTAGGGTTAGGGTAAGAGGTAGGGTTAGGGTTAGGGTGAGGTTTTGGGGTCGAGTTAGGGTTAGGGTGAGGATTAGGGTGAGGGTTAGGGTTAAGGTGCGGGTTAGGGTGTGGGTGACGTTAAGGTTAACGGTGAGGGTGAGGCTGAGGGTGAGGGTTATGGTAAGGGTGAGAGTTAGGGTTAGATTGAGGGTTAGTGTTTGGGTTAGGGTGAGGGTGAAGTTTAGATTGAGGATTAATGTTAGGGTTAGTGTGAGGTTTATGTTGAGGATGAGGCTTAGGGTTAGGGTGAGGGCTAGGGTGAGGTAGAGGGTTTAGGTTCGTGTTAGGGTGAGGTTTAGGGTTAGGGTGGTGGTTAGGGTTAGTGTGAGGTTTAGTGTTAGCATTAGGATTAGTTTTAGGGTGAGTTTAAGTGTTATTGTGAGGGTTAGGGTTAGGGTGAGTGTTTTGTTTGGGTTAGGTTTAGGGTTATCGTTAGCTTTGGGGTTAGGGTTTGAGTTAGGGTGAGGATGAGGGTGAGATTTAGGGTTAGAGTTAGGGTTAGTGTTAGGGTTAGGGTTAGAGTGAGGTTTAGGGTTAATGTTAGGGTTAGGGTTAGGCTTAGGCTTAGGCTGAGTGTGAGGGAGGGTGTGAGGATTACAGTTAGAGATAGGGTTAAGCTTAGGTTTAGGGTTATTGTTAGTGATATGGCTAGGGTTAAGATTGCGGTGAGGGTGAGCCTGAGGGTGAGGGTTATTTTTAGGGTTATGGTTATGGTTAGGGTTAGTATTATTGTTAGGGTTAGTGTTAGATTTACGGTGAGGTTGAGGGTGAGGGTGAAGGTTAGGGTTAGATTGAGGTTTCGGGTTAGGGTTAGGGTTAGGATGAGGGTGAGGTTTAGGCTTAGGGTTAATGTTAGGGGTATGGTGAGGGTGAGGATTAGGTTGAGGTTTAGGGATAGGGTTAGGTTTAGGGTTAGGTTTAGGGTGAGGGTGAGTGTGAGGGTTAGGGTGAGGGTTAGGCTTAGGCTTAGTGGTAGGCTTAGGGTGAGGGTGGGTGTGAGGATTATGGTTAGTGTGATGGTTCAGGTTAGTGTTAATGTTATTGTTAGGGTTAGGGTTAGAGTTACGGTGAGGGGGAGGGTGCGGGTGAGGGTTAGGTTTAGGGTTAGGTTGGGGTTTAGTGTTAGGGTCAGGGTTAGGGTTAGGGTGAGGGTGAGGTTTAGGGTTAGATATAGGGTTAGGGGGAGCGTTCAGGTTAGGGTTAGTGTTAGGGTTAGGTTGAGGGTGAAGGTTAGGTTGAGTTTTAGGGTTAGGGTTAGGGTTAGTGTGAGGGTTAGTGTTAGGGTTAGGGTTAGTGTTAGAGTGAGGGTAAGTGTTAGGGTGAGGGAATGGTTTAGGTTGAGGGTTATGGTTAGGGTTTGGGTTAGGATTAGGGTTAGGGTTATTGTTACGGTTAGGTTCAGGGTTAAGGTTACTGTGAGGGTGAGGGTGAGGGTTAGGGTTAGGGTTAGGTTGCGGTTTAAGGTTTGGGTTAGGGTTATTGTTAGGGTGAGGTTTAGAGTTAGACTTAGGGTTAGGGTGTGGGTTAGGTTGAGGGTTAGATTTAGGGTTAGTGTTAGGGTTAGGGTGAGAGTTAGGGGTAGGGTTAGGTTTAGGGTTAGGGTTAGGGATAGGATTAGTGTTTGGGTGAGGGTGAGTGTGTGTGTTAGGGTTAGGTTTAGGGTTAGGCTGAGGGTTAGGCTGAGGGTGAGGTCGAGGGTGAGGGTTAGGTTTAGAGGTAGGGTTAGGATGAGGCTTAGTTTTAGGATTAGGGTTAGGGTAAGGGCTAGGGTGAGGGTGAGGTTTAGGGTTAGGGTTAGGGTGAGGTTAAGGGTTAGGTTTAGGGTGAGTGTGAGGGTGAGGGTGAGGTTTAGGGTTAGATTTAGGGTTAGAGTGAGGCTTAATTTGAGGTTTAGTGTTAGGGTTAGTGTTAGGTTTAGGATTAGTGTTAGGGTGAAGGTTACGGTGATTGTCAGGGTTAGGGTTAGTGTGAGGATTAGGATTAGGTTTAGTGTTAGGGTGAGTGTGTTGTTTAGGGTTAGGTTTAGGTTTAGGCTTAGGGTTAGGCTGAGGATGAGGGTGAGGGTGAGGGAGAGGTTACGGTTAGGATGAGGGTTAGGGTTATAGGAAGAGTTAGGATGAGGTTTAGGGTTAGGATTAGGGTAAGGGTTAGGGTGAGTGTGAGGGTTAGGGTTAGGCTTAGGTTTAGGCTGAGGATGAGTTTAGGGTTAGGGTGAGGGTAAGGGTTAGGGTTCGGGTGATAATTAGGGTTCAGTTAAGTTTAGGGTTATCGTGAGATTTAGGGTTAGGGTTACTGTGAACGTGAGGGTTAGGGTTAGGTTGAGGGTTAGCATTAGGGTTAGGTTTAGGGTTAGGCTTAGGGTTAAGCTGAGGGTGAGGTTCAGGGTGAAGGTTAGGATTAGGTTGAGGGTTAGGGTTAGGGTTAGGGTAAGAGTTAGTGTTCGGGTTAAGTGTAGGGTGAGGGTGAGGATTAGGGTTAGTGTTAGGGTGAGGGTTAGGATGAGGGTGAGGATTAGGGTTAGGGTGACGTCTAGGGTGAGTTTGAGGTTTAGGATTAGGGTTAGGGTGAGGTTTAGGGTTAGGGTTAGGGTGTGGGTGAGATTTAGGGTTAAAGTTACTGTAAGGGTGAGGCTGAGGTTGAGGGTTAGGGTTATGGTTAGTGTTAGAGTTAGGGTTAGGGTGAAGTTTAGGGTGAGGGTGAGGGTTAGGCTTAGGGTTAGGATTAATATTAGAATAAGAGTTAGGATGAGTGTGAGGGTTAAGTTTAGGGTTAGGGTTAGGCTTAGAGTTACTCTGAGGGTGAGGTTTAGGGTTAGGGTGAGGGTAAGTGTTAGGGTTAGGGTGAGAGTTAGGGTTGGTTAACTTTAGGGTCAGGGTGAGAGTTAGGGTTAGGGTTACGATGAGCATGAGTGTTAGGGTTAGGTTGAGGGTTAGCATTAGGGTTAGGGTGAGGTTTATGGTTAGGGTTAGGGTTAGGGTTAGGATGAGGATTAGGGTTACGATTAGGGTTAGGGTGAGGGCTAGGGTGAGGATTAAGTTTAGTGTTAGGGTAAGGTTTAGGGTTAGGTTTAGGATTAGGGCGAGGGTTAGGATGAGGGTTAGGGTTATAGTGAGGGTGAGGATTACATTAGGGTGAGGGTTAGTGTTAGGATTAGGGTTAGGGTGAGGGTGAGCATTAGCATTAGGGTTAGGGTTAGGGTGAGGGTTAGGTTTAGGGTTAGGGTTAGGGTTAGGTTTAGGGTTAGGTTTCTGGTTAGGGTTAGGGTTAGTGTTAGGGTTAGGGTTAAGGTGAGGTCTAGGTTGAGGGTTAGGGTTAGGCTTAGGGTTAGGCTGAGGGTGAGGGTGGGGGTGAGCATTTGGTTTAGGGTTAGTTTTAGGGTTATTGTTAGTGCTATGTTTAGGGTTAAGTTTGCCATGAGGGTGAGGCTGAGGGTGAGGGTTATGGTTATGGTTAGTGTTAGTATTATAGTTAGGGTTAGGTTTAGAGTTACGTTTAGGTTGAGGGTGAGGGTGCGGATTAGAATTAGGGTGAGGTTTAGGGTTAGGTTTAGGGTTAGGGTTCGGGTCAGTTTGAGGGTGAGGTTGAGGGTTAGGCTTAAACGTAGGGTTAGCCTGATGGTAAGGTTTGGGGTGAGGATTGGGGTTAGGTTGATGGTTAGGGTTAGGGTTAGTGTTATTGTTAGGGTTTGGTTTAGTGTTACAGTGAGGGTGATGGTGCGGGTGAGGTTTAGGGTTAAGGTTAGGGTGGGGTTTAGGGTTAGGGTTAGGGTGAGGTTGAGGTTTAGGGTTAGATATAGGGTTAGGGTGAGGTTTAGGGTGAGGGTTAAGGTTAGGTTTATTGTTAAGCTTAGGTTTAAGCTGAGGGTGAGGGTCAGTGTGAGGGTTAGGGTTATGTTGAGTGTGAGCATTATGGTTAGGTTTAGGGTGAGGGTGTTGTTGAGGGTTAGGGTGAGGATTAGTGTTTGGGTTAGGGTGAGGGTTAGTTGAGGGTGAGGTTTAGGGTTAGGGTGAGGGTTAGGGTTAGGGTGAGGGTGAGGGTTAGCGTTAGGGTGAGGGTTAGGGTTATGGCGCGGATTAGGGTGAGGGTTAGTGTTACGGTAATGTTTATGGTGAGGGTTAGCATTGGTTTGAGGGTTTGCGTTAGGTTTAGTGTGAGGTTGAGGGTGAGGTTGAGGCTTAGGGTTAGGGTTAGTGTGAGGGTGACTCTGAGGGTTAGGGTTAGGTTTAGGCTTTAGGCTGAGGGTTAGGCTGAGGGTGAGGGTGAGGGTTAGGGTTAGGGTGAGGGTTAGGGTTAGGGTTAACGATAGGGTGATATTTAGCGTGAGGGTTAGTGTGAGAGTTAGTGTTAGGCTGAGGATTACTGTTAGAGTGAGTGTAAGGGGTAGGTTGAGGTTTAGGGTTAGGGATAGGTTGAGGGTTGGGATGAGGTTTAGGGTGAGGGTAAGGTTTAGGATGAGGGTTATGGTGAGTGTGTGGGTTAGGCTTAAGTTTAGGGTTAGTATGAGGGTTATGGAGAGGGTTAGGATGAGGGTTAGGGTGAGGGTGAGGGTTAGCGTTAAGGTGAGTTTCGGTGTGAGGTTGAGAGTGAAGGTTAGGGTTAGAGTTAGGATGAGGGTGAGGATTAGGGTTAGGATAAGGTTTAGGCTGGGGATCAGGCTGAGGGTGTGGGTGAGAATTAGGGTTAGGTTGAGTGTAAGGGTTAGGGTTAGGGTGAGGGTTTTAGTTAGGGTTAAGATTAGGATGAGAGTTAGTTTGAGGGCTACGGTTACGTTTAGGATGAACGTTAGGGTTAGTGTTAGGGTTAGGGATAGGTTTAGGGTTAGGGTGAGGTTTAGGATGAGGGTTAGGGTTAGTGGTAGGTTGAGGGTTAGGGTGAAGGTTATGGTTAGGTTGAGGGTTAGGGTGAGGGTTAGGGTCAGGGTGAGGTTTAGGGTTAGGGTTAGATTTACGGTGAGAGTAAGGGTTAGCGATAGGTTTAGGGTGAGTGTGAGGGTTAGAATTAGCATTAGGGTTAGGGTGAGGTTTAGAGTGAGGGTTAGGGTTAGGCTTAGTGTAAGGGTGAGTGTTAGTGTGAGGGTGAAGGTTAGGGTTAGGGTTGAGGGTGAGGGTGATTGTGAGTTTTATGGTTAGGGTGAGGATGAGTGTGAGTGTTAGAGTGAGGGTTAGGGTTCGGGAGAGAGTGAGGGTGAGGGTTTGGGAGAGGGTTAATGTTGGGTGAGTGTTAGGGTGATGGTGACGGTGAGGGTTAGTGTTGGGTTTAGGGTTAGAGTGAGAGTTAGGATGAGGGGTAGGGTTAGGGTGATGTTTAGGGTGAGGTTGAGGGTTAGGGTGAGGGTGTGAGTTCAGTTGAGTGTTTGGGTTAGGGTTAGGGTGAGGTTGAGGGTGAGGGTGAGACTTAGGGTTAGGTTTACTGTGAGGGTGAGTGTGAGTGTTTGGGATAGGTTTCAGATTAGGTTTAGGGTTAGGCTGAGGTGACTGTGAGCGTGAGGCTTAGAGTGAGGGTGAGGGTTAGGTTTCGGGTGAAGGTAAGGGTTGGGGTGAGTAGTAGGGTTAGGGTGAGGGTTAGCGTTAGGGTTAGGGTGAGCATTAGGGTTAGGTTGGAGGTTAGGGTTAGGGTGAGGTTAGCGTTAGGGTTAGGGTTAGGGTTAGTTTAGAGGTTAGGTTTAGGATGTGGGTTAGCGTTAGGGGTAGGGGTAGGTTGAG
This sequence comes from Dipodomys merriami, assembly GCF_024711535.1. Taxonomy (NCBI): domain Eukaryota; kingdom Metazoa; phylum Chordata; class Mammalia; order Rodentia; family Heteromyidae; genus Dipodomys; species Dipodomys merriami. Next base: position 1,428,871 of record NW_027203348.1, read on the forward strand.
GGTGAGGGTGAGGGTTAGGGTTAGGATTAGGTTTAGGGTGAGGCTGAGGGTGAGGGTGAGCGTGAGGGTTAGTGTTAGGGTGAGGGTTAGACTAACTGATAAGATGAGTGTTAGGTTTAGTGTGATGTTTAGGTGGAGGGTGAGAGTTAGGTTGAGGGTGAGGGTGAGGGTTCGGTTGAGGGTTTGGTTTAGGGTTAGGGTGAGGGTGAGGGTTAGTGAGAGTGTTAGGTTTATGGTTAGGATTAGGTTTAGGGTGAGGGTGAGGATGAAGTTTAGGGTTAGGGTTATTGTTAGGCTTAGGTTTAAGCTGAGGGTTATGGTTATGTTGAGTGTGAGAATTAGGGTTAAGTTTACTGTGAGGGTGAGTTTGGGGGTTAGGGTGAGGGTTAGTGTTAGTGTTAGGGTTTGGGTTAGGAATAGGCTTAATGTTAGGCGGAGGTTGAGGGTGAGGGTGAGGGTTAAGTTTAGGGTGAGGATGAGGTTTAGGGTTAGAGATAGCATTAGGGTGAGGCTTATTGTTAGGGTTAGGGTTAGTGTTACAGTTAGGGTTAGGATGAGGGTGAGTGTGAGGGTTAGGGTTAGGATTAGACTTAGGGTGAGGTTGAGGGGGGTTAGGGTGAGGGTTATGCTTAGGCTTAGGGTGAGAGTATGGGCTAGGGTGAGGGTGAGGGTTAGTGTTAGGGTTAGGGTTAGGGTGAGGGTTTGGGTGAGTGTGAGGCCTACGGTTAGTCTTAGGCTTAGGCTTAGGCTTCGGATGAGCATGAGTGTGAGGCAGAGGGTTATGTTTAGAATGAGGGTTAGGGTTTTAGGGCTAGGGTGAGGGTTAGAGTTAGGGTTAGGGTGAGGTTTAGGTTTAGGGTTAGCGTTAAAGTTAGGGTTAGGTTAAGGGTGATGTTTAGGGTTAGAATTAGGGTTATTGTTAGGGTTAGGGTTAGGGTGAGGGTTATGGTGACGGTTAGGTTTAGGGTTAGGCTTAAAGCTTGGGTTTAGGCTTAGGCTTAGCCCGACCATGAGGGTGAAGGTTAGGGTTAGGGTTAATGTGAGGGTTAGGGTTAGGGTTAGGGTGAGGGACAGGATGAGGTTTAGGGTTAGGGTTAGGCGTATGTTTAGGGTTAGGTTTAGGTTTAGGGTTAGGGTTAGGGTTAGGTTTAGGATTAGGGTTAGGGTTATGGTGAGGGTTAGCTATAGGATTTGGGTTAGGGTGAGGGTGAGGATGAGAATTAGGGTTAGGGTTAGGGTTTGGGATAGGGTAAGGTTTAGGGTTAGGTTTAGGGTTAGGGTTAAGTTTAGGTTTCCAGTGAGGGTTAGGTTTAGTGTTTGGGTTATGGTTATTGTTAGTGTTATGTTTAGGGTTAAGTTTGCGGTGAGGTTGAGGCTGAGGGTGAGGTTTATTGTTAGGTTTAGGGTTAGGGTTAGTGTTAGGGTTAGGGTGAGGGTGAGGTTTAAGGTGAGATTAGGTTTAGGGTTAGGATTAGAGTTATGGTGAGGGTGAGGGTGAGGGGTAGGGTTATGGTGAGGGTTGGGGTTAGGGTTAGAGTGACAGTTAGGATTAGGCTTAGGGTTAGGGTATGGGCTAGGGTGAGGGTGAGGGTTAGGGTGAGGGTTAGGGTGAGGGATAGTTTTAGGGTTAGTGTTAGTGTTAGTGTTGGGGTTAGGGATAGGCTTAGTGTTAGGCGGAGGGTGAGGTTGAGGGTTAGGTTTAGGGTTCGGGTGAGGTTTAGGCTTAGTGTTAGCGTTGGGGAGAGGGTTAGTGTGAGGGTTAGGGTTAGGGTGAGTGTTACTGTTAGGGATAGGGTGAGAGTGAGTGTGAGGGTAAGGGTTAGTCTTAGGCTTAGGCTTAGGTTTAGGCCGAGCCTAAGGGTGAGGGTGAGGGTTAGGGTTAGGGTGAGTGTTAGGCTTAGGGTGAGGGTTATGGACAGGGTTACGGTTAGGCTTAGGGTTAGGGTTATTGTTAAGATTAGGGTTAGTTTTAAAGTTACTGTTAGGGTGACGGTTAGGGTTAGGTTTAGGGTGAGGTTTAGGTTTAGTGTTAGGGTTAGAGTTAGGGTTAGGGTAAGGGTGAGGTTTAGGGTTAGAGTTAGGGTTAGTGTTAGGGTTAGGGTTAGGGTGAGGATTAGGGTTAGGGTTAGGCTTAGGCTTAGGCCGAACATAAGGGTGACGGTTAGGGTTAGGGTTAGTTTTAGGGTTAGGGTTAGGGTTAGGGTGAGGTTTAGGATGAGGTTTAAGGTTAGGGTTAGTTTTAGGTTTATGGTTAGGTTTAGGGTTAGTTTTAGGGTTAGGGTTAGAGTTAGGGTGAGGGTGAGGGTTAGGGTTTGGCTTGGGGTGAGGCTGAGGGTGATGATTAGGTTTAGATTTAGGGTTAGGGATAGGTTTAGGTTTAGGGTTAGGGTTATTGTTAGTGTTATGTTTAGGGTTATGTTTGCGGTGAGGGTTAGACTGAGGGTGAGGTTTATGGTTAAGTTTAGTGTTAGGGTTAGTGTTAGGGTTAGGGTTAGTGTGAGGTTTAGGGTGAGGGTTAGGGTTAGGGTAAGGATTAGAATCAGGGTTAACCTGAGGGTGAGTTTCAGGATTAGGGTTAGTGTTAATCTTAGGATTCGAGTTGGGTTGAGGGTGAGGGTGAGGGTTAGTGTTAGGGTGTGGTTTTGCGTTAGGGTTAGAGTGAGGGTTAGGCTTAGGCTTAGGGTTCGGGTATGGGCTAGGGTGAGGGTGAGGGTTAGGGTTAGGGTTAGGGTGAGGCTTAGGGTGTTAGGACTATGGTGAGGGTTAGGATGAGGTTTAGGTTTAGGATTAGGGTTAGGGTGAGGGCTAGAGAGAGGTTGAGTGTTAGGGTTAGCATTAGGGTGAGGATAGGATTAGGGTTAGGGTTACATTGAGGATGAGGTTTAGGGTTAGGGTGAGGGTTAGGGTTAGGATTAGAGTGAGGGTTAGGATGAGGATTAGGGTTAGGGTTAGGGTTAGGGTGAGGGGGACAGTAAGGGTAAATCTGAGGGTTAGGCTGAGAGTGACTGTTATGGTGAAGGATAGGGGTAGGGTGAATGTTAGGGTGAGGGTTAGGGTTAGGGTTAGGGTTAGGGTGAGGGTTAGATTGAGGATTAGTGATAGGGTTAGTGTGAGGTTTAAGGTGAGGATGAGGATTAGGGTTAGGGTGTGGGCTAGGGTGAGGGTGAGGTTTAGGGTTAGGGTTAGGGTGAGGTTTAGGGTTAGTTTGTTGTTTAGGGTCAGTTTGAGGGTTAGTTTTAGGGTTAGGGTTAGTGTTAGGTTGAGGGTTAGTGGTAGGGTGAGGGTTAAGGTTAGGGTGAGGGTTATGGTTAGGGTTAGGGTTACGGTTAGAGTTAGGGTTATTGTTAGGATTAGGGTTAGGGTTAAGTTTTCGGTGAGTGTGAGGGTGAGGGTTAGGGTTAGGGTTAGGGTGTGGTTTAGGTTTAGGGTTAGGGTTAGAGTTAGAGTTAGGGTGAGGGAGAAGTTTAGGGTTAGAGTTAGGTTTAGTGTTAGGTTTATGGTTAGGGTGAGGGTTAGGGTTAGGGTTATGGTTAGGCTTAGGCTTAGCCTTAGGATGAGCATGAGGGTGAGGGTTAGGATTAGGGTTAGGGTGAGGGTTAGGGTTAGGGATAGGGTGAGGGGTAGGATGAGATTTACGGTTAGGGTTACGGTTAGGGTTAGGGTGAGGGTTAGGGTTAGGGTTTGGCTTAGGGTGAGGGTGAGAGTAAGGATTAGGGTTCGGGTTAGGGTTAGGTTTAGGGTTAGGTTTAGGTTTAAGTTTTGGGTTATGGTTAGGGTTAGTGTTAGGGTTAGGTTTGGGGTTATGGTGAGTGTTAGTGTTAGGGTTAGGGTTATTGATAATATTATCGTTAGGGTTAAGTTTGCGGTGAGGGTGAGGCTGAGGGAGAGGTTTAGGGTTAGGGTTAGGGTTAGGGTTAGGGTTAGTGTTAGCATTAGGGTGAGGTTTAGTGTGAGGGTTAGATTTAGGGTTACGTTTACGGTTAGGGTTAGGGTTATGGTGAGTGTGATGGTTAGGGTTAGTGTTAGGCTTATGCTTAGGCTTAGGCCCAGCTTGAGGGTGAGGGTGAGGGTTAGTGTTAGGGTGAGGGTTAGGGTTAGGATAATGGTTAGGGTTAGGGCGAGGTTGAGGGTTAGGATTAGGGTTAGGGTGAGTTTTAAGTTTAGGGTGATGTTTAGGGTTAGTGTGAAGGTTAGTGTTCTGGTTAAGGTTAGTTTTATGGTGAAGATAAATGTTAGGGTGAGGTTTAGGGTTAGAGTTAGGGTTAGGGTGAGGATTAGGGTTAGGGTTAATGTTAGGATTAGTGTTAAGGTGAGGTTTAGGTTGTGGGTGAGTGTTAGGGTTAGGGTTATGATTAGCATTAGGTTTAAGGTGAGGGTGAGTTTGAGGGTTAGTGTTAGTGTTACGGTTAGGATTAGAGTTATGGTGAGGGTGAGGGTTAGGGTTAGGGTGAGGGTTGGGGTTATGGTTAGAGTGAGGGTTGTGGTGAGTGTTAGGATGAGGGTTAGCGTTAGGGCTAGGGTGAGGTTAAGGGTGAGGGTTAGGGTTAGGGTGAGGGTTAGGGTTCAGCTGAGGGTTTGGGTTAGGGTTAGGATGAGGTTGAGGGTGAGGGTGAGACTTAGGGTTAGGTTTAGTGTGAGGGTGTGTGTGAGGGTTTGAGATAGGATTAGGCTTAGTTTTAGGGTTAGGCTGAGGGGGACTGTGAGCGAGAGGGTTAGGGTTATGGTGAGGTTTAGGGTTAGGGTGAAGGTAAGGGTTCGGGTGAGTATTAGGGTTAGGGTAAGGGTTAGCGTTAGGGTGAGGGTGAGGGTTAGGTTTAGGTTGGAGGTTAGGGTTAGGGTGAGGTTTAGCGTTTGGTTTAGGGTTAAGGTTAGGTTGTAGGTTAGGGTTAGAATGTGGGTTAACGTTAGGGGTAGGGGTAGGTTGAGGGTGAGGGTGAGGGTTAGGGTTAGGATTAGGTTTAGGGTGAGGCTGAGGGTGAGGGTGAGGGTGAGGGTTAGTGTTAGGGTGAGGGTTTGGCTAACTGTTAGGGTGACGGTTAGGTTTAAGGTGATGTTTAGGTGGAGGGTGAGAGTTAGGTTGAGGGTGAGGGTGAGGGTTCGGTTGAGGGATTGAGTTAGGGTTGGGGTGAGGGTGAGGGTGAGTGAGAAGGTTAGGTTTATGTTTAGGATTAGGTTTAGGGTGAGGGTGAGGATGAGGGTTAGGGTTAGGGTTATTGTTAGGCTTAGGTTTAAGCTGAGGGTGAGGGTGAGTGTGAGGGTTATGGTTATTTTGAGTGTGAGAATTAGGGTAGGTTTAGGGTGAGGGTGAGGTTGAGGGTTATGGTGAGGGTTAGGGTTAGGGTTAGTGTGAGGGTTAGGTTTAGGGTTAGTCTTAGGGTTAGGGTTGGGGTTAGGGATAGGCTTAGTGTTAGGCAGAGGGTGAGGGTGAGAGTGAGCTTTAGGGTTAAGGTGAGGATGAGGTTTAGGATTAGAGTTAGCATTAGGGTGAGGGTTAGTTTTAGGGTTAGTGTTACATTTAGGGTTAGGGTGAGGGTGAGTGTGACAGTTAGGGTTAGGATTAGAGTTAGGGTGAGGGTGAGGGTGTGGGTTAGGGTGAGGGTTAGGCTTTGGCTTAGGGTTAGAGTATGGGCTAGGGTGAGGGTCATGGTTAGTGTTAGGTTTAGGGTGAGGGTTAGGGTGAGTGTGAGGGTTACTGTTAGTCTTAGGCTTAGGTTAGGCTTAGGCCGAGCATGAGTGTGAGGGAGAGGGTTAGGGTTAGAATGAGGGTTAGGGTGAAGGTTAGGTTGAGATTTAGCATTAGGATTAGGGTTAGGGTGAGGTCTAGAGTGAGGGTGAGGGTTAGGGTTAGCATTAGGGTGAGGGAGAGGGTTAGGGTTACGTTGAGGTTTAGGGTTAGGGTTAGGGTTAGGGTGAGGGTTAGAGTTAGGTTTAGGGTGATGGTGAGGGTTAGGATTAGGTTTAGGGTTAGGGTTATTGTTAGTTTTATGTTTAGGGTTAAGTTTACAGTGAGGGTGAGGCTGAGGGTGAGGGTTAGGGTTAGGGTTAGGGTGAGGTTTAGGTTTAGGGTTAGGGTTAGGGTTAGGGTGAGGGTTTGGATTAGGTTTAGGGTCACGGTGAGGGTGATTGTTAGTGTTAGGGTTAGGCTGAGGTTTAGGGTTAGGGTTAAGGTTAGGGTTAGGGTGAGGGTGAGGTTTAGGGTTAGAGTTAGGGTTAGAGGAAGGGTTAGGGTGAGGTTTAGGGTTAGGATTAGGGTTATGGTGAGGGTTAGTTTGAGTTTTAGGGTTAGGGTTAGGTTTAGGATTAGGGTTACAGTGCCGGTGAGTGTGTGGATTAGGGGTAGTGTTAGGTTTAGGCTTAGGATTAGCCTGAGGGTGATAGTGGGAATGAGGATTAGCTTTTTAGTGATGGTTAGTGTTATGGTTAGGTTGAGGGTTAGGATGAGGGTTAGAGTTAGGATTAGGGTTAGGTCGAGGGCTAGGATGAGGGTGATGTTTAGGGTTAGGGTTAGGCTTAGGCTTAGGTTTAGGCTGAGGCTGAAGGTGAGAGTGATTGTTAGTGTTAGGGTTAGTGTGATGATTAGGGTTATATTTAGGGTGAGGTTTTGTATCAGGATTAGGGTTAAGGTGAGGTTTAGGGTGAAGGGGACAGTAAGGGTAAAGGTGAGTTTTAGGCTGAGGGTGAGTTTTATGGTAATGGTGAAGGTTAGGGTTAGGTTGAGGGTTAGGCTTAGGCTTAGGGTTAGAGTATGGGCTAGCGTGAGGGTGAAAGTAAGTGTTAGGGTGAGGGTTCGGGTTCGGTTGAGGGTTTGGGTTAGGGTTAGTTTGAGGGTGAGGGTGAGTGAGAGGGTTAGGTTTAGGGTTAGGAATAGGTTTAGGGTGAGAGTGAGTGTGAGTGTTAGGGTTACGTTTATTGTTAGTCTTAGGTTTAAGCTGAGGGTGAGGGTGAGTGTGAGGGTTAGGGTTATGTTGAGTGTGAGCATTAAGGTTAGCTTTAGGGTGAGGGTGTGGTTGAGGTTTAGGGTGAGGGTTACGGTTTGGGTTAGGATGAGGGTTAGATGAGGGTGAGGGTTAGGGTTAGTGTGAGTCTTATGGTTAGGCTGAGGTTGAGGGTTAGCGTTAGGGTGAGGGTTAGGGTTAGGGTGAGGGTGAGGGTTAGCGTTAGGGTGAGGGTTAGGGTTTTGGTGCGGATTAGGGTGAGGGTTAGGGATATGGTGATGTTTAGGGTTAGGGTGAGGGTTGGTTTGAGGGTTTACGTTAGGTTTAGGGTGATGTTGAGGGTGAGGGTGTGGCTTAGGTTTAGGGTTAGTGTGAGGGTGACTGTGAGGGTTAGGGTTAGGTTTAGGTTTTAGGCTGAGGGTTAGGCTGAGGGTGAGGGTGAGGGTGATGGTTAGGGTGAGGGTTAGGGTTATGGTTAGGGTGAGGGTTAGGGATAGAGTGAGGGTTACGGTTAGGGTGAGGTTTAGGGTTATTGTGAGGGTTCATGTTAGGTTTAGGCTTAGTGTTAGGGTGAGGGTAAGGGTTAGGTTGAGGGTTAGGTTTAGGGTTAGGTTTAGGGTTAGTATGAGGGTTAGGGCTCGGGTGAGGGTAAGGGTGAGGGTTATGGTTAGGGTGATGTTTAGGGTGAGGGTGAGGGTTTGGGTGAGGGTGAGGGTTCATTTGAGGGTTAGGGTGAGGTGTAGGGTGAGGGTGAAACTTAGGGTTAGGTTTAGGGTGAGGGTGAGTTTGAGGTTTAGTGATAGGGTTAGGCTTAGGTTTAGGGTTAGACTGAGGGTTACTGTGAGCTTGAGGGTTAGGGTTATGGTGAGCATTATGGTTAGGGTTAGGGTGAGGGTAAGGGTTGTGGTGAGTGTTAGGGTTTGGGTGAGCATTAGCGTTAGGTTTAGGGTTATGGTTAGGTTGTAGGTTAGGATTAGGGTGAGGGTTAGCGGTAGGGGTAGGGTTAGGTTGAGGGTGAGGGTGAGGGTTAGGGTTAGGATTAGGTTTAAGGTGAGCCTGAGGGTGAGTGTTAGTGTGAGGGTTAGGGTTAGGGTGAGGGTTAGGCTAAGGGTTAGGGTGAGGGTTAGGTTTAGGATGATGTTTAGGTTGAGGGTGAGGGTTATGGTTAGGGTGAGGGTGCGGGTTCTGTTGAGGGTTTGGGTTAGGGTTAGGTTGAGGGTGAGGGTGAGTGATAGGGTTAGGTTTAGGGTTAAGATTAGGTTTAGGGTGAGGGTGAGGGTGAGGGTTAGGGTTAGGTTTATTGTTAGGCTTAGGTTTAAGCTGAGGGTGAGGCTGAGTGTGAGGGTTAGGGTTATGTTGAGTGTGAGCATTAGGGTTAGGTTTAGAGTGAGGGTGTGGTTGAGGGTTAGGGTGAGGGTTAGGGTTTGGGTTAGGGTGAGGGTTAGTTGAGGGTGAGGTTAGGGTTAGGATGAGGGTTAGGGTTATGGTGAGGGTGAGGTTTAGCGTTAGGGTGAGGGTTAGGGTTATGGTGCGGATTAGGGTGAGTGTTAGTTTTACGGTCATGTTTATGCTGAGGGTTGGTTTGAGGGTTTGCATTAGGTTTAGGGTGAGGTTGAGGGGGAGGGTGAGGCTTAGGGTTAGGGTTAGGGTGAGGGTGACTCTGAGGGTTAGGCTTAGGGTTAGGCTTTACGCTGAGGGTTAGGCTGAGGGTGAGGGTTAAGGTTAGGGTGAGGATTTGGGTTAGGGTTAATGATAGGGTGATATTTAGGGTGAGGGTTAGTTTGAGAGTTAGGGTTAGGGTGAGGCTTAGTGTTAGAGTGAGTGCAAGAGTTAGGTTGAGGTTTAGGGTTAGGGATAGGTTGAGGGTTGGGATGAGGGTTAGGGTGAGGGTAAGTTTTAGGGTGAGTGTTATGGTGAGTATGAGGGTAGGGTTAGGGTTAGGATGAGGGTTAGGGAGAGGGTTAGGATGAGGGTTAGGTGAGGGCTGGAGTTAGGGTTAGGGTGAGGGTGGGGGTGAGGGTGAGAGTGAAGGTTAGGGTTAGAGTTAGGATGAGGGTGAGGATTAGGAGTAGGATTATGGTTAGGGTTAGCTTTAGGCTGAGGATGAGGCTGAGGGTGTGGGTGAGGATTAGAGTTAGGTTGAGTGTTAGGTTTAGGGTTAGGGTTAAGTTTAGGATGAGAGTTAGTGTGAGGGGTACGGTTACGGTTAGGATGAGCGTTAGGGTTAGTGTTAGGGTTAGTTATAGGGTTAGGGTTAGGGTGAGGTTTAGGATGAGGGTTAGGGTTAGGTTTAGGGTGAGGGTTAGGGTGAAGGTTATGGTTAGGGTTAGGGTTAGGGTTAGGGTGAGTGTTAGATTTACGGTGCGAGTAAGGGTTAGCGTGAGATTTAGGTTAGGGTGAGAGATAGGTTTGCGTGAGGGTTAGGGTGAGGGTGAGCGTGAGGGTGACAGTGAGGCTTAGGGTGTGGGTGAGGGTGAGTGTGTGGGTTAGGCTTAGGGTTAGGGTTAGTGTGAGGGTGAAGTTGAGGGTTAGTGTTAGGAGTAGCATTAGGTTTAATGTTAGGCTGAGGGTGAGCGTGAGGGTGAGGGTAACGGTTAGGGTTAGGGTTAGGTTGAGGGTTAGCGTTACTGTGAGGGTTAGGGCAAGGGTAAGGGTAAAGGTTAGGGAGAGGGTGAGGGTTAGGTTTAGGGTTAGGGTGGGGGTTAGGGTGAGGTTTAGGTTTAGGGTTATGCTTAGGGTTAAGGTGAGGGTGAGGGTTAGTGTGAGGGTGAGGGTTAGTGTGAGGGTTAGGGTTAGGGAGAGCCTTATTGTTAGGTTTAGGGTTACGGTTACGGTTAAGGTGAGGTTGTGGGTGAGGTGAGGTTTAGCGGTAGGGTTAGCTTTAGGATGAGCGTTAGGGTGAGGGTAAGTGTTGGGGTGAGTTTTAGGGTTAGGGTGAGGTTTAGGGTGAGGTTGACGGTTAGTGTTAGCGTTAGGACTAGGGTGAGTTTAAGGGTTAGGTTGAGGGTTAGTGTGAGGGTGAGGTATAGGGTTGGCATTAGGGTTAGTGTGAGGGTTAGGGTAAGTGTTAGGGTTAGGTTAGGGTGAGGGTTAGGGTTAGGGTGAGGGTTAGGGTTAGGGTTAAGGTTGGGTTAGGGTGAGGGTTAGATGAGGGTGAGGGTTAGGGTTAGGTTGAGGTTTAGGTTTAGGGTGAGGGTTATGGTTAGTATTAGGGTTAGGGTGAGAGCTAGGGTGAGGGTGAGGATTAGGGTTAGTTTTAGGGTGAGGGTTAGGGTTAGGGTGAGGATTAGGCTTAGTGTGAGGGTTAGGTTGAGGGTAAGATTAAAGGTTAGGTTGAGGTTAAGTGTTAGGGTTAGGGTTAGGGTGAGGTTAAGGATCAGGTTTATGGTTAGGGTTATGGTTGGGGTTAGGGTGAGGTTGAGCATGAGGGTGACAGTGAGGCTTAGGGTGAGGGTGAGGGTGAGGGTGAGGGTGAGTGTTAGGCTTAGGTTTAGGTTTAGGGTTAGGGTAAGTGTGAGGGTGAAGCTGAATGTTAGTGTTAGGAATAGGTTTAGGTTTACAGGTAGGCTGAGGGTGAGCGTGAGGGTGAGGGTGACGGTTAGCGTTAATTTTAGGTTGAGGTTTAGGGTTAGTGTAAGGGTTAGGGTAAGGGTAAGGTTAAAGCTTAGGGTGAGGGTGAGGGTTAGGCTTAGGGTTTGGGTGAGGGTTAGGGTGAGGTTTATGGTTAGGGTTACGGTTAAGGTTAGGGTGAGGGTGAGGGTTAGGGTGAGGGTAAGGGTGAGTGTTAGGGTGAGGGTTAGGGTTAAGGTGAGTGTTAGGCTGAGGATGAGTGTGAGTGTTAGAGTGAGGTTTAGGGTTCGGGAGAGTATGAGGGTTAGGATTTGGGTGAGGCTTAGGGTTGCGTGAGTGTTAGGGTGACGGTAATGGTGAGGTTTAAGGTTGGGTTTAGGGTTAGAGTGAGGGTTAGGGTGAGGGGTAGGGTTAGGGTGATGTTTAGGGTGAGGGTGAGGGTTAGGGTCAGGGTGAGGGTTCAGTGGAGGGTTTGGGTTAGGTTTAGGGTGAGGTTGAGGGTGAGGGTGAGACTTACGTTTAGGTTTAGTGTGAGGTTGATTGCGAGGGTTTGGGATAAGTTTAGGCTTAGGTTTAGGGTTAGGCTGAGGGTGACTGTGAGCGGGAGTGTTAGGGTGAGGGTGAGGGTTAGAGTTAGGGTGAGGGATAGGGTTAGGTTGGAGGTTAGGGTTAGGGTGAGGGTTAGCGTTAGGTTTAGGGTTAGGGTTAGGTTAAAGGTTAGGTTTAGGATGTGGGTTAGCGTTAGGGGTAGGGGTAGGTTGAGGTTGAGGGTGAGGGTTAGGGTTAGGATTAGGTTTAGGGTGAGGCTGAGGGTGAGGGTTAGTGTTAGGGTGAGGGTTAGGCTAACTGTTAGGGTGAGGGAGGTTTAGTGTGATGTTTAGGTGGAGGGTGAGAGTTAGGTTGAGGGTGAGGGTGAGGGTTCGGTTGAGGGTTTGGTTTAGGGTTAGGGTGAGGGTGAGGGTGAGTGAGAGGGTTAGGTTTATGGTTAGGATTAGGTTTAGGGTGAGGGTGAGGGTGAGGATTCTGGTTAGGGTTATTGTTAGGTTTAGCTTTATGCTGAGGATGAGGGTGAGTGTGAGGGTTATGGTTATGTTGAGTGTGAGAATTAGGGTTATGTTTAGGGTGAGGGTGAGGTTGAGGGTTAGGGTGAGTGTTAGTGTGAGGGTTAGGTTTAGGGTTAGTTTTAGGGTTAGGGTTGGGGTTAGGGTTAGGCCTAGTGTTATGCGGAGGGTGAGGGTGAAGGTGCGGTTTAGGGTTAGGGTGAGGATGAGGTTTATGGTTAGAGTTAGCATTAGGGTGAAGGTTAGTGTTAGTGTTACATTTAGGGTTAGGTTGAGGGTGAGTGTGACGGTTAGGGTTAGGATTAGAGTTAGTGTGAGGGTGAGGGTGAGTTTTAGGGTGAGGGTTAGGCTTATGCTTAGGGTTAGAATATGGGCTAGGTTGAGGGTGAGGGTTAGTGTTAGGGTTAGGGTGAGGGTTAGGGTGAGTGTGAGGGTTACGGTTAGCCTTAGGCTTAGGCTTAGATTTAGGCCGAGCATGAGTGTGAGGGAGAGAGTTAGGGTTAGTATGAGGGTTAGGGTTTTAGGGTTAGGGTGAGGGTTAGGATGAGGTTTAGGGTTAGGATTAGGGTTAGGGTGAGGGCTAGAGTGAGGGTGAGGGTTAGGGTTAGCGTTAGGGTGAGGTTTAGGGTTAGGGTAACGTTGAGGGTGAGGGTTAGGGTTAGGGTGAGTGTTAGGGTTAGGGTTAGGGTGAGGGTGAGGGTTAGGATTAGGCTTAGGGTTAGGGTTATTGTTAGTTTTATGGGTAGGGTTAAGTTTACAGTCAAGGCAGGCTGAGGGTGAGGGTTAGGTTTAGGGTTAGGATGAGGTTTAGGATTAGGGTTAGGGTTAGGGTGAGGGTTTGGATTAGGGTTAGGGTTACTGTGAGGGTGAGGATTAGGGTTAGGTTGAGGCTGAGGTTTAGGGTTAGGGTTTGGTTTAGGGTGAGTGTGAGGTTTGGGTTAGTGAAAGGGTTAGGGTGAGGTTTAGGGTTAGGGTTAGTGTTAGGGTTAGGGTTATGGTGAAGTTTAGGTTGAGGTTTAGGGTTAGGGTTAGGGTTAGGATTAGGGTTACAGTGAGGGTGAGTGTGTGGATTAGGGTTAGGGTTAGTCTTAGCCTTAGGATTAGGCTTAGGGAAATAGTGGGGATGAGGATTAGCTTTTTAGTGATGGTTAGGGTATGGTTAGGTTGAGAGTTATGATGAGGGTTAGGGTTAGGATTAGTGTTAGGGTGAGGGCAAGGATGAGGGTGATGTTTTGGGTTAGGGTAAGGGTTAGTCTTAGGTTTAGGCTGATGCTGAAGGGGAGGTGAGTGTTAGGGTTAGGGTGATGGTTAGGTTTACAGTTTGGGTGAGGGTTAGAATGAGGATTAGGGTTAGGGCGAGGGTTAGGGTGATGGGGACAGTAAGGGTAAAGGAGAGGGTTAGGCTGAAGGTGAGTGTTATGGTAATGGTGAAGGTTAGGGTTAGATTGAGGGTTAGGGTTATGGTTAGGCTGAGGGTGAGGGTTAGATTGAGGATTAGTGTTAGGGTTAGTGTGAGGTTTCGGGTGAGGATGAAGGTTAGGGTTAGGGTGAGGGCCAGGGTGAGGTTGAGGTTTAGGGTTAGGGTTAGGGTGAGGTTTATGTTTAGTTTGATGTTTAGGGTCAGTGTGAGGGTTAGTTTTAGGGTTAGGGTTAGTGTTAGGTTGAGGGTTAGTTGTAGGGTGAGGGTTAAGGTTAGGGTGAGGTTTATGGTTAGGGTGAGGGAGAGGGTAAGGGTTAGGGTTATTGTTAGGATAAGGGTTAGGGTTATGTTTTCGGTGACTGTGAGTGTGAGTGTTAGGGTTAGGGTTAGGGTGAGGTTTAGGTTTAAGGTTAGGTTAGGATTAGAGTTAGAGCTAGGGTGAGGCTAAGGTTTAGGGTTAGAATTAGGGTTATTGTTAGGTTTATGTTTAAGGTGAGGTTTAGGGTTAGGGTTATTTTTAGGCTTAGGCTTAGGCTTAGGCTGAGCATGAGGGTGAGGGTAGGGTTAGGGTGAGGGTTAGGGTTAGAGTAATCTTTAGAGTTAGGGCAAGGTTGATGGTTAGGGTTAGGGTTAAGGTGAGTTTTACTTTTAGGGTGATGGTTAGGGTTAGTGTGAGGATTAGTGTTAGGGTTAAGGTTAGTTTTAGGGTGAACGTAAGTGTTAGGGTGAGGTTTAGGTTTAGGTGAGGTTTAGGGTTAGAGTTAGGGTTACGGTGAGGGTGAGGGTTAGGGTTAGTATTTGGGTTAGGGTTAGGGTGAGGTTTAGGGTGGGAGTGAGTTTTAGGGTTAGGGTTAGGATTAGGATTAGGGTTAAGGTGAGGGTGAGTGTGAGGGTTAGGTTTAGAGTGAGGGTTAGGGTGAGGGTTATTTTTAGGGTTAGTGTTAGGGTTAGGGTTGGTGTTAGGGAGAGGCTTAGTGTTAGGCGGAAGGTGAGGGTGAGGGTGAGGTTTAGGGTTAGGTTGCGGGTGAGGTTTAGGTTTAGTGTTAGTGTTAGGGTGAGGGTTAGTGTGAGGGTTAGGGTTAGGGTGAGTGTTACTTTTAGGGTTAGGGTGAGGGTGAGTGTGAGGGTAAGGGTTAGTCTTAGGCTTAGTCTTAGGCTTAGTCCAAGCATAAAGGTGAGGGTGAGGGTTAGGGTTAGGGTTAGGGTTATTGTTAGGATTAGGGTTAGGTTTAAAGTTACTGTGAGGGTGAGGGTGAGGGTTAGGGTTAGGGTGAGTTTTAGTGTTTGAGTTAGGGTTATTGTTAAGGTTAGGGTTAGGATGGGGGTTAGGGTGAGGGTTAGGGTTAGGCTTCGGCTTTTGCTTATGCTTAGGCTGACCATTAGGGTGAGGGTTAGGGTGAGGGTTAGTGTGAGGGTTAAGGTTATGGTTAGGGTGAGGGTTAGGATGAGGTTTAGGGTTAGGGTTAGGCGTAGGGTTAGGGTTAGGTTTAGGGTTAGGGTTAGGGTTAGATTTAGGGTTAGGCTTAGTGTTATGGTGAGGGTTAGGGTTAGGGTTTGGGTTAGGGTGAGGGTGAGAGTGAGAATTAGTGTTAGGGTTAGGGTAAGGTTTGGGGTTATGGTTAGGGTTAGGCTTAATGTTAGGGTTCCAGTGAGGGTTAGGGTTAGGGTTAATGTTAGTGTTATTGTTAATGTTATGGTTAGTGTTAAGTTTGCATTGAGGGTCAGGCTGAGGGTGAGGTTCATGGTTAGGTTTAGGGTTAGGGTTAGGGTTAGGCGTAGGTTTAAGGTGAGGGTTCGGGTTAGGATTAGAGTTATGGTGATGGTGATGGTGAGGGTTAGGGTTAGGGTGAGGGTTGGGGTTAGGGTTAGAGTGAGGGTTAGGTTGAGGGTTAGGATTAGGCTTAGGGTTAGAGTATTGGCTAGGGTGAGGGTGAGGGTTAGGGTGAGGGTTAGGGTGAGGGATAGATTTAGGGTTAGTGTAAGGGTGAGTGTTGGGGTTAGAGATAGTCTTAGTGTTAGGCGAAGGGTGAGGGTGAGGGTTAGGGTTAGGGTGCGGGTGATTTTTAGGCTCAGTGTTAGCATTAGGGTGTTCGTTAGTGTGAGGGTTAGGGATAGGGTGTGTGTTACTGTTAGGGTTAGGGTGAGGGTGAGTGTGAGGGTAAGGGTTAGTCTTAGGCTTAGGCTTAGGTTTAGGCCGAGCCTAAGGGTGAGGGTGAGGGTTAGGGTTAGGGTGAGGGTTAGGCTTAGGGTGAGGGTTATGTACAGGGTGAGGGTTAGGGTTAAGGTTATTGTTAGGATTAGGGTTAGGTTTAAATTTACTGTGAGGGTGAGGGTTAGGGTTAGTTTTAGTGCGAGGTTTAAGTTTAGGGAAAGGGTTAGAGTTAGGGTTACGGTAAGGGTGAGGTTTAGGGTTAGTCTTAGGCTTAGGCTTAGGCGGAGCTTGAAGGTAAGGTTTAGGGTTAGGGTTAGTGTGAGGGTTAGGGTTAGGGTTAGGGTGACGGTTAGGATGAGGTTTAGGGTTAGGTTTAGGTTTAAGTTTAAGGTTATGATTAGGTTTAGGGTTAGGGTTAGAGTTAGGGTGAGGTTTAGGGTTAGTGTTAGGGTTAGGGTAAGGTTTAGAGTTAAAGGAAGGGTCAGGGTTACATTGAGTGTTAGAGTTAGGGTTAGGTTTAGGTTTAGGGTTAGGGTTATTGTTAGTGTTATGGTTAGGGTTACGTTTGCGGTGAGGGTAAGGCTGAGGGTGAGGTTCATGGTTAGGTTTAGGTTTAGGGGTAATATTAGGGTTAGGGTGAGGGTTAGGGTTAGGGTTAGAGTTAGAGTTAGGGTGAGGGTGAGGGTGAGGTTTAGGGTTAGAGTTAGGGTTAGTGTTAGGTTTATGGTTAGGGTGAAGGTTAGTGTTAGGGTTATGGTTAGGCTTAGGCTTAGGCTTAGGCGGAGGATGAGGGTGAGGGTTAACTTTAGGGTTAGGGTGAGGGGTAGGATGAGATTTAGGGTTAAGGTTGAGGTTAGGGTTTGGTTTAGGGTTAGGATTAGGGTTAGGGTTAGGTTTAGGGTTAAGGTTAGGGTTAGGGTGAGGGTTAGGATTAGGGATTGGGTTAGGGTGAGGGTGAGGGTAAGGATTAGGTTTAGGGTTACGGTTAGTTTTAGGATTAGAATTAGGGTTAAGGTGAGGTTGAGTTTGAGGATTAGGGTTAGGGTTAGGCTTAGGATTAGAGTTAGGGTGAGGGTGAGGGTTAGGGTTAGGGTGTAGGTTTGGGTTAGGTTTAGAGTGAGGGTTATTGTGAGGGTTAGACTTTGGCTTAAGGTTAGGTTATGGACGGGTGAGGGTGAGGGTTAGTGTGTTATGATTAGGGAGATGGTTAGGATGAGGTTTAGGTTTAGGATTAGGGTTAGGGTGAGGGCTAGAGTGAGGGTGATTGTTAGGGTTAGCATTAGGGTGAGTTTAGGGTTAGGGTTAGGGTTACATTGAGGGTGAGGGTTAGGGATAGGGTTAGGGTGAGGGTTAGGATGCGGATGAGGGTTAGGGTGAGGGTAAGGGTGAGGGGGACAGTAAGGGTAAAGGTGAGGGTTAGGCTGAGGGTGAGTTTTATGGTAATGGTGAAGGTTAGGGTTAGGGTGAGGGTTAGGGTGCGGGTTAGGTTTAGGGTTAGGGTGAGGGGGAGGGTTAGATTGAGGATTAGTGTTAGGTTTAGTGTGAGGTTTAGGGTGAGGATGAGGATTAGGGTTAGGGTGAGGGCTAGGGTGAGGGTGAGGTTTAGGGTTAGGTTTAGGGTGAGGTTTAGGGATAGTTTGATGTTTAGGGTCAGTGTGAGGATTAGTTTTAGGGTTAGGGTTAGTGTTAGGTTGAGGGTTAGTGGTAGGGTGAGGGTTATGGATAGGGTGAGGGTTAGGTTAAGGGTTACGGTTATTGTTAGGATTAGAATGAGGGTTACATTTTCGATGACTGTGAGAGTGAGGGTTAGGGTTAGGGTGAGGTTTAGGTTTAGGTTTAGGCTTAGAGTTAGAGTTAGGGTGAGGGTGAGGTTTAGGGTTAGAGTTAGGGTTAGTGTTAGGTTTATGGTTACGATGAAGGTTAGGATTAGGGTAATGGTTAGGCTTAGGCTTAGGCTTCGGCCGAGCATGAGGGTGAGGGTTAGGGTTAGGTTTAGTGTGAGGGTTAGGGTTATTGTTAGGCTGAGGGTTAGGATGAGATTCAGTGTTAAGGTTACGGTTAGGGTTAGGTTTAGGGTTAGGATTAGGGTTAGGGTTTGGTTTAGTGTTAAGGTTAGAGTTAGCGTGAGGGTTAAGGTTACGGTTGGGGTTAGGGATAGGCTTAGTGTTAGGCGGAGGGTGAGGGTCAGGGTGAGGTTAAGGGTTAGGGTGACGATGAGGTTTAGGATTAGAGTTATCATTAGGGTGAGGGTTAGTTTTAGGGTTAGGGTTAGTGTCACAGTTAGGGTTATGCTGAGGGTGAATGTGAGGGTTAGGGTTAGGATTAGACTTAGGGTGAGGGTGAGGGTTAGCATGAGTGTTAGACTTAGGCTTAGGCTTAGAATATGGGCTAGGGTGAGGATGAGGGTTAGTGTTAGGGTTAGGTTGAGGGTTAGGGTGAGTGTGAGGGTTATGTTTAGTCTTAGGTTTAGGCTTAGGGTTAGGCCGAGCATGAGTGTGAGGGAGAGGGTTAGGGTTAGGATGAGAGTTAGTGTTTTAGGGTTAGGGTGAGTTTTAGGATGAGGTTTAGGTTTAGGATTAGGGTTAGGGTGAGGGCTAGAGTGAGGGTGAGGGTTAGGGTTAATGTTAGGGTGAGGTTTAGGGTTAGGGTTAGGGTTACGTTGAGGTTGAGAGTTAGGGTTAGGGTGAGGGTTAGTGTTAGGGTTAGGGTGAGGGTTAGGATTAGGTTTAGGGTTCGGGTTATTGTTAGTTTTATGGTTAGTTTTAAGTTTACATTGAGGCTGATAATGAGTGTGAGGGTTAGGTTTAGGGTTAGGGTGAGGTTTAGTGTAGGGTTAGGGTTAGGGTTAGGGTGAAGGTTTGGTTTAGGGTTAGGGTCACGGTGAGGGTGAGGGTTAGCGTTAGGGTTAGGCTGAGGTTTAGAGCTAGGCTGAGGGATAGGGTGAGGGTTAGAATGAGGTTTAGGGTTACAGTGAGGTTGAGGGTTAGGGTTAGGGTGAGGGTTAGGGTTAGGATTAGTGTTAGGGTGAGGGTGATGGTTAGGTTTAGGTTTAGGGTTAGGGTTAGGGTTAGCGTTAGGATTAGGGTTAGGATGAGGGTGAGTGTGAGGGTTAGGTTTAGGCCTAGGTTTAGGCTTAGGGTTATGCTGAGATGATGGTGGGGGTGAGGATTAGCTTTAGCGTGATGGTTAGGGTTACGGTTAGGGTGAGGTTTAGGATGAGGTTTAGGGTTAGGGTGAGGTTGATGGTAATTTTAAAGGTGAGGTTTAGGCTGAGGGTAAGGGTTAAGATAAGGTTGAGGGTTAGGTTGACGTTTAGGGTTAGGGTTAGGGTTAGGGTGAGGGTTATTGTGAGGGTTAGGTTTAGGGGTAGGGTAGGAGTAAGGGTTAGGGTGAGGGGTAGAGTTAGGGTTAGGGTTAGGTTTAGGGTCGTGGTTAAAGTTAGGGATAGGGTTAGGGTTAGATTTATGGTTAGATTGAGGGTTAGTGTGAGGGTGAGGATTAGGTTTAGGTTTAGGTTTAGGGTGAGCTTAAGGGTTAGTGTGAGGTTGAGGGTTAGGGTTAGCGTTATGGTATGGATAGGGTAGGGTGAGGGTTATGGTGAGAGTTAGTGATAGCGTTAGGCTAGGGGTTAGGGTTCGGGTTAGGGCTAGGGTGAGGATTAGGGTGAGGTTTAGGATGAGAGTTAGGGTTAGGGTAATCGTGAGTGTTAGTGTGATGGTTAGAGTGAGGGTGAGTTTTAGGGTTAGGGTTAGGGTGAAGTTGAGGTTTAGGTTTTGGGTGAGGGTGAGGGTTAGTGTTATGGTTAGGGTTCGCCTTAGGGTGAGGGTGAGGGTTACGGTTAGGGTTAGGGTTAGGTTTAGGTTTAGGGTTATGGTTATTGTTAGGGTTAGGGTTAGGGTGAGGGTGAGGGTGAGGGTGAGGGTGAGGGTTATGTTTAGGGTTAGGATGCGAGCTAGGTTGAGGGTTACGTTTAGAATTAGAGTTAGGATGAGGGTGAGGTTTAGGGTTAGATTTAGGGTTAGTGTTAGGTTTATGGTTAGGGTGAGGGTTAGGATTAGGGTTATGGTGAGGCTTAGGCTTAGGCTGGACATGAGGGTGAGGGTTAGGGATAGGGTTATTGTGAGGGTTAGGTTTAGGGTTAGGGTGAGGGGTAGGATGAGATTTAGGGTTAGGGTTACGGTTAGGGTTAGGTTTATGGTTAGGATTAGGGTTAGGGTTAGGTTTAGGGTTATGGTTAGGTTTAGCGTGAAGGTTAGCCTTAGGGTTTGGGTTAGGGTGAGGTTGAGGGTAAGGATTAGGGTTAGGGTTACGGTTAGGGTTAGGTTTAGGCTTAGGGTTATGGTTAGGGTTAGTATAAGGGTTAGGTTTATGGTTATGGTGAGGTTAGGGTTAGGGTTAGGGTTATTGTTAGTGCTATGTTTAGGGTTAAGTTTGCGGTGTGGGTGAGGCTGAGGGTGTGGTTTATGGGTAGGGATAGGGTTAGGGTTAGGGTTAGCGTTAGGGTGAGGGTTAGTGTGAAGGTTAGGGTTAGGTTTAGGGTTACGTTTAGGGTTAGGGTGAGGGTGAGTGTGAGGTTTAGGGTTAGTCTTAGGCTTATGCTTAGGCTTAGGCCCAGCTTGAGGGTGAGGGTGAGGATTAGGGTTAGGGTGAGGTTTAGGGTTAGAGTTAAGGTTAGGGTGAGGGTTAGGTTTAGGGTTAGTGTTAGGGTTAGGGTTAAGGTGAAGTTTAGGGTGAGTGTGAGTTTTAGGGTTAGGGTTACTGTTAGGCTTAGGTTTAGGCTGAGGGTGAGGGTGAGGGTTAGGGTTAGGGTGAGGTTTGGGGTGAGGGTTAGGGTGAGCGTTAGGATTAGGCTTAGTGTTAGGGTATGGGCTAGGGTGAGGGTGAGGGTTAGGGTCAGGTTTAGGGTCAGTGTTAGTATGAGGGTTAGGTTTAGGGTTAGTGTTAGTGTTAGGGTTTGGATTAGGGATAGGCTTAGTGTTAGGCAGAGGGTGAGGGTTAGGGTTAGTGTGAAGATGAGGTTTAGGGTTAGAGTTATCATTAGGGTGAGGTTTAGTCTTAGAATTAGGGTTAGTGTTACAGTTAGGGTTAGTGTGAGGGTGAGTGTGAGGGTTAGGTTTAGAATTAGACTTAGGGTGAGGGTGAGGGTTTGTGTGAGGGTTAGGCTTAGTCCTAGGGTTAGAATATGGTCTATGTTGAGGATGAGGTTTAGTGTTAGGGATAGGGTGAGTGTTAGGGTGAGTGTGAGGGTGAGTGTGAGGGTTAAGGTTAGCCTTAGGTTTAGGCTTAGGCTTAGGCCGAGCATGTGTGTGAGGGATAGGGTTAGGGTTAGGATGTGGGTTAGGGTTTTAGGGTTAGGGTGAGTGTTAGGATGAGGTTTAGGGTTAGGATTAGGGTTAGGGTGAGGGATAGAGTGAGGATGAGGATTAGGGTTACCGTTAAGGGTGAGGTTTAGTGTTAGGTTTATGGTTACGTTGAGGGTGAGCTTTAGGGTTAGGGTGTGGGTTAGGGTTACGGTTAGGATGAGGGTGAGGGTTAGGATTAGTTTTAGGGTTAGGGTTATTTTTAGTTTTATGGTTAGTGTTAAGTTTACAGTGAGGGTGAGGCTGGGGGTGATGGTTAGGGTTAGGGTTAGGTTTAGGCTGAGGTTTAGGGTTAGGGTGAGGGATAGGGTGAGGGTTAGGATGAGGGTTAGGGTTATGGTGAGGGTGAGGGTTAGGGTTAGGGTGAGGGTTAGTGTTTGTTTTAGGTTTAGGGTGAGGTGAGGGTTAGGTTTAGGTTTAGTTTTACGGTTAGGGTTAGCGTTAGGATTAGGGTTAGGATGAGGGTGAGTGTGAGGGTTAGGGTTAGGCTTAGGCTTAGTCTTAGGTTTAGGCTTAGGGTGAGGGTGGGGGTGAGGATTAGGGTTAGGGTGATGGTTAGGGTTACGGTTAGGGTGAGGTGTTGGATGAGGTTTAGATTTAGGGTGAGGATGATGGTAATTGTAAAGGTGAATTTTAGGCTGAGAGTTAGGGTTAAGATAAGGCTGATTGTTAGGGTTAGGTTTACGGTTAGGGTAAGGGTTAGGGTTTGGGTTTGGGTGAGGTAGAGGGTGAGCGTGAGGTTGACGTTTAGGGTTAGGGATAGGGTTAGGGTGAGAGTTATTGTGAGGGTTAGGTTTAGGGGTTTGGTAGGCAGCGTAAGGGTTAGGGTGAGGGGTAGGGTTAAGTTTAGGGTTAGGGTTAGGGATAACGTTCAGGTGAGGGTTAATGTGAGGGTTAGGGTTAGGATTGGGGTTACATTTAGGGTTAGAGTGAGGGTGACTGTGAGGGTTAGGGTTAGTCTTAGGCTTATGCTTAGGCTTAGACCCTGCTTGAGGGTCAGTGTGAGGGTTAGTGTTAGGGTGAGGGTTAGGTTTAGGGTAATGTTTAGGGTTAGGGCGATGTTGAGGGTTAGGTTTAGGGTTAGGGTGAGTATTAAGTTTAGGGTGATGGTTTGGGTTAGTGTGTAGGTTAAGGTTAGTCTTGGTTAGGGTCAGGTTTAGGGAGAATGTGATGTTTAGGGTTAGGGTTACTGTTAGGCTTAGATTTAGGCTGAGGGTGAGGGTGAGGGTGAGGGTTAGGGTTAGGGTGAGGTTTGGGGTTAGGGTTAGATTGAGGGTAGGGTGAGGATTAGGATTAGGCTTAGGGTTAGGTTATGGGCTAGGGTGAGGTTGAGGGTTAGGGTCAGGGTTAGGGTGAAGGTTAGTGTGAGGGTTATGTTTAGGGTTAATATCAGGGTTAGGGTTGGGGTTAGGGATAGGCTTAGTGTTAGGCAGAGGGTGAGGTTGAGGGTTAGGGTTAGGGTGAGGATTAGGTTTAGGTTTAGAGTTAGCATTAGGGTGAGGGTGAGTGTGAGGTTTAGGGTTAGGTTTAGACTTAGGGTGAGGGTGAGGGTTAGGGTGAGGGTTAGGCTTAGTCTTAGGGTTAGAGTATGGGCTAGGGTGAGGTTGAGGGTTAGGGTTAGGGTTAGGGTGAGTGTTATGGTGAGTGTGAGGGTTACGGTTAGTCTTACGTTTAGGCTTAGGCTTAGCCCGAGCATGAGTGTGAGGGAGTGTGTTAGGGTTAGGATGAGGGTTAGGGTTTTAGGGTTAGGGTGAGGGTTAGGATGAGGTTTAGGGTTAGGATTAGGGTTAGGGTGAGGGCTAGAGTGAGGGTGAGGGTTAGGGTTAGCGTTAGGGTGAGCTTTAGCTTTAGGGTTAGGGTTACGTTGATGGTGAGGGTTAGGGTTAGGGTGAGGGTTAGGGTTGGGTTAGAGTGAGGGTGAGGGTTAGGATTAGGTTTAGGGTTAGGGTTATTGTTAGATTTATGGTTAGGGTTAAGTTTACAGTGAGGGTGAGGCTGTGGGTGAGGGTTAGGGTTAGTGTTAGGGTGAGGTTTAGGGTTTAGTGTTAGGGTTAGGGTGAGGGTTTGGATTAGGGTTAGGTCACAGTGAGGGTGAGGGTTAGGGTTAGGTTTAGGCTGAGGTTTAGGGTTAGGGTGAGGGATAGGGTGAGGATTTTGATGAGGGTTAGGCTTATGGTGATGGGGAGGGTTAGTGTTAGTTGAGGGTTAGGGTTAGGATTAGGGTTAGGGTGAGTGTGAGGTTCAGGTTTAGGTTTAGGTTTAGGGTTAGGGTTAGCGTTAGGATTAGGGTTAGGATGAGGGTGAGTGTGAGGTTTAGGGTTAGGGTTAGGCTTAGGCTTAGGGTTAGGGTGAGGGTGAGGGTGGGGATGAGGTATTAGGGTTAGTGTGATGGTTAGGGTTACAGTTAGGGTGAGGTTTAGGATGAGGTTCAGGGTTAGGGTGAGAATGATGGTAATGTTAAAGGTGAGGTTTAGGCTGAGGGTGAGGGTTAAGATAAGGTTGAGTGTTAGGGTTAGGTTTAGGTTTAGGGTAAGGATTAGGGTTTGGGTTTGGGTGAGGTTACGGGTGAGGCTGAGGTCGACCTTTAGGGTTAGGTTTAGGGTTAGGGTGAGGGTTATTGTAAGGGTTAGGTTTAGGGGAAGGGTAGCAGTATGGTTTAGGGTGAGGGGTAGGGTTAGGGTTAGGGTTAGGGTGGAGGTTAGAGTTAGGGATAGGGTTAGGGTTACAGTTACGGTTAGAGTGATTTTTAGTTTGAGGGTTAGGATTAGTGTTAGGTTTAGCTTAAAGTTGAGGTTTAGGGTTTGGGTGAGGGTGAGGGTTAGTGTTATGTTTAGGGTTAGCCTTAGATTGAGGGTGAGGTTTAGGATTAGGTTTAGGTTTAGGGTTAGGGTGAGTTTTAAGTTTAGGGTGATGGTTTGGTTTAGTGTGAGGGTTAGTTTTCGCGATAAGGTTAGTTTTAGGGTAAATGTAAGTGTTAGGGTGAGGTTTAGGGTAAGGGTGAGGTTTAGGGTTAGAGTTAGGGTTAGGGTGAGGGTTAGGGTTAGGGTGTTAGGTTAGGGTTAGCGTGACGTTTAGGGTGGGGGTGAGTGTTAAGGTTAGGGTTAGGATTATGATTAGGTTTAATGTAAGTGTGAGTGTGAGGGTTAGGGTTAGGTTTAGGGTTTGGATTAGAGTTATGGTGAGGGTGAGGTTGAGGTTTAGGGTTAGGGTGAGGGTTGGGGTTAGGGTTAGAGTGAGGGTCAGGGTAAGTGTTAGGATTAGGCTTAGGGTTAGGGTATGGGCTAGGGTGAGGGTGAGGGTTAGGGTCAGGTTTAGAGTGAGGGTTAAGATGAGGATTAGGTTTAGGGTTAATGTTAGGGTTAGGGTTGGGGTTAGGTATAGGCTTAATGTTAGGCAGAGGGTGAGGGTGAGGGTGAGGGTTAGGGTTAGGGTTAGGGTGAGGTTTAGGTTTAGTGTTAGTGTTAGAGTGAGGGCTAGTGTGAGCATTATATTTAGGTTGAGTGTTAGTTATAGGGTTAGGGTGAGGGTGAATGTGAGGGTAAGCGTTAGTCTTAGGCTT
This sequence comes from Dipodomys merriami, assembly GCF_024711535.1. NCBI lineage: Eukaryota > Metazoa > Chordata > Mammalia > Rodentia > Heteromyidae > Dipodomys > Dipodomys merriami. Next base: position 1,452,928 of record NW_027203348.1, read on the forward strand.
AGGCTTAGGCTTAGTCCAAGCCAAAGGGTGAGGGTGAGGGTTAGGGTTAGGGTGAGGGTTAGGGTTAGGGTGAGGGTTATGGACAGGGTGAGGGTTAGGGTTAGGGTTAGGGTTATTGTTAGGATTAGGGTTAGTTTTAAAGTTACTGTGAGGGTTAGGGTTAGGGTTAGGGTGAGGATTAGGGTTAGAGTTAGGTTTAGGGTGAGGGTTAGGGTTAGGGTTAGGGTTAGGGTTAGGGTTAGGCTTTGGCTTAGGTTTAGGGTGAGTGTGAGTTTTAGGGTTAGGGTTAATATTAGGCTTAGGTTTGGGCTGAGGGTGAGGGTGAGGGTGAGGGTTAGCATTAGGGTGCGGGTTGGGTTTAGGGTTAGAGTGAGTGTTTGGGTGAGGTTTAGGATTAGGCTTAGGGTTAAGCTATGGGCTAGGGTTAGGGTGAGGGTTAGGGTCAGGGTTAGGGTGAAGGTTAGTGTGAGTGATAGATTTTGGGTTAGTGTTAGGGTTACGGTTGGGGTTAGGGATAGGTTTAGTGTTAGGCGGAGGGTGAGGTTCAGCGTGAGGTTTAGGGTTAGGGTGACGATGAGGTTTAGGGTTAGAGTTATCATTAGGGTGAGTTTTAGTGTTAGGGTTAGGGTTAGTGTTACAGTTAGGGTTAGGGTGAGGGTGAGTGTGAGGGTTAGGTTAGTCTTAGGCTTATGCTTAGGCTTTGGCCTAGCTTGAGGGTGAGTGTGAGGATTAGGGTTAGGATGAGTGTTAGGGTTAGGGTAATGGTTAGGGTTAGGGCTATGTTGAGAGTTAGGGTTAGGGTTAAAGTGAGTTTTAAGTTTAGGGTGATGGTTAGGGATAGTGTGAGGGTTAGTGTTCGGGTTAAGGTTAGTTTTAGGGTGAAGGTAAGTGTTAGGGTGAGGTTTAGGTTTAGGGTGAAGTTTAGGGTTAGAATTAGGGTTAGGGTGAGGGTTAGGGTTTGTGTCAGGGTTAGGTTTAGGGTGAGGTTTAGTGTGGGGGTGAGTGTTGGGGATAGGATTAGGATTATGGTTAAGGTGAGGGTCAGTGTGAGGGTTAGGTTAGGGTTAGGGTTAGGATTAGATTTATGGTGAGGGTGAGGGTGTAGGTTAGGGTTAGGGTGAGGGTTGGGGTTAGGGTTAGAGTGAGGGTTAGGGTGAAGTTTAGGATTAGGTTTAGGATTAGGGTATGGTCTAGGGTGAGGGTGAGGTTTAGGGTCAGGGTTCGAGTGAGGGTTAGGGTGAGGATTAGGATTGGGGTTAGTGTTAGGGTTAGGGTTGGGGTTAGGGATAGGCTTAGTGTTAGGCAGAGGGTGAGGGTGAGGGTTAGGGTTAGGGTTTGGGTGAGGTTTAGGGTTAGTGTTAGTGTTACGGTGAGGGTTCGTGTGAGGGTTAGGGTTAGGGTGAATGTTACTTTTAGGGTTAGGGTGAGGGTGAGTGTGAGGGTAAGGATTAGTCTTAGTCTTAGGCTTAGGCTTATTCCGAGCCTAAGGGTGAGGGTGAGGGTTAGGGTTAGGGTGAAGGTTAGGGTAAAGGTGAGGGTTATAGACAGGGTGAGGGTTAGGGTTATTTTTAGGATTAGAGTTAGGGTGAAGGTTAGGGTGAGCCTTAGGGTTAGTGTTATGTTTAGGGTGAGGATGAGGCTGAGGGTGAGGGTTCGGGTTCTCGTGAGGGTTAGGTTTTGGATGAGGTTAGGGTTAGGGTGAGGGTTATGGTGAGGTTGAAGGTTAGGTTGAGCATGAAGGTTAGGTGTAGGGTTAGGGTGAGGTTTAGTTTTACGGTTAGTGTTAGGTGGGGGATACAGGGAGGAATAGGGTTAGGGTTAGGGTGAGAGTTAAGATTACTGTGTGGGTTAGGGTTATGTTTAGGGTGAGGGTACGGATGAGGTTTAGGTTTAGTGTGAGGGTGTTATAGGGTTAGGGTTAGGGTTATGGGGAGGGTTAGGGTGAGGGTTAGGGTTAGGTTTAGGGTGAAGTTTAGGGTGAGGGTTGCGGTGAGAGCTACGGTTAGGGCTAGGGTGAGGGTAAAGTTTAGAGTGAGGGTTAGAGTGAGGGTGAGGTTTAGAGTTAGGGTTAGGGTGAAGGGTAGGATGAGATTTAGGGTTAGGGTTACAGTTAGGGTTAGGGTTAGGTTTAGAGTTAGGGTTAGGGTTAGGTTTAGGGTTACTGTTAGGGTTAAGGTGAGGGTTAGGGTTACGGTTTGGTTTAGGGTGAGGGTGAGGGTAAGGATTAATGTTAGGGTTAGGGTTAGGGTTAGGGTTAGGTTTAGGGTTAGGGTTATGGTTAGGGTTAATGTTAGGTTTAGGTTTAGGGTTATGGTGAGGGTTAGGGTTAGGGTTAGGTTTATTCTTAGTGTTATGGTTAGGGTTAATTTTGCGGTGAAGGCGAGGCTGAGGGTGAGGTTTATGGTTAGGTTTAGGATTCGTGTTCGGGTGAGGATTAGTGTGAGGGTTAGGGTTAGGGTTAAGGTTACGTTTAGGTTTAGAGTGAGGGTGAGTGTGAGGGTTAGGGTTAGTCTTAGGATTATGCTTTTAGGCTTCTGCCCAGCTTGAGGATTAGTGTGAGGGTTAGGTTTAGGATGAATGTTAGGGTTAGGGTAATGGTTAGGGTTAGGGCTATGTTGACGTTTAGGGTTAGGGTTAGGGTGAGTTTAAAGTTTAGGGTGATGGTTAGGGTTAGTGTGAGGGTTAGTGTTCGGGTTAAGGTTAGTTTTAGGGTGAAGGTAAGTATTAGGGTGAGGTTTAGTGTTAGGGTGAGGTTTAGGGTTAGAGTTAGGCTTAGGGTGAGGGTTAGGGTTAGGGTTAGTGTTAGGGGTAGGTTTAGGGTGAGGTTTAGGGTGGGGGTGAGTGTTAGGGTTAGGATTAGGATTAGGGTTAAGGTGAGGGTGAGTGTGAGGTTTAGGGTTAAGGTTAGGTTTATGATTAGAGTTATGTTGAGGGTGAGGGTGAGGGTTAGGGTTAGCGTGAGGTTTGTGGTTAGGGTTAGAGTGAGGGTTAGGGTGAAGTTTAGGATTAGGTTGAGGGTTAGGGTATGGTCTAGGGTGAGGGTGAGGTTTAGGGTCAGGGTTCGAGTGAGGGTTAGGGTGAGGTTTAGGATTGGGGTTAGTGTTATGGTTAGGGTTGGGTTTAGGGATAGGCTTAGTGTTAGGCGGAGGGTGAGGGTGAGGGTTAGGGTTAGGGTTTGGGTGAGGTTTAGGGTTAGTGTTAGTGTTACGGTGAGGGTTCGTGTGAGGGTAAGGGTTAGGGTGAATGTTACTTTTAGGGTTAGGGTGAGGATGAGTGTGCGTGTAAGGGTTAGTCTTAGTCTTAGGCTTAGGCTTAGTCTGAGCCTGAGGGTGAGGGTGAGGGTTAGGGTTAGGGTGAGGGTTAGGGTGAGGGTGAGGGTTATGGACAGGGTTAGGGTGAGGGTTATGGACAGCGTGAGGGGTAGGGTTATTTTTAGGGTTAGGGTTAGGGTGAGGTTTAGGGTGAGGGTTAGGGTTAGGCTTAGGCTTAGGCTTAGGCTTAGGCATATGCTTTGGCCGAGCATGAGGGTGAGGGTTAGGGTTAGGTTTTGTTTGAGGGTTTGGGTTAGGGTGAGGGTTCCGATGAGGTTAAGGGTTAGGGTTAGGTGTAGGGTTAGGGTAAGGTTTAGGTTTACGTTTAGGGTTAGGGTTAGGTTTAGGGTTTGGGTTAGGGTTATGGTGAGGGTTAGGGTTAGGGTTTCATTTAGGGTGAGGTTGAGGGTGAGAATTAGGGTTAGGGTTAGGGTAAGGTTTAGAGTTACGGTTAAGATTAGGGTTAAGGGTAGGGTTACAGTGATGGTTAGGGTTATGATTAGGGTTAGTGTTAGGTTTATTGTTAGTGTTATGGTTAGGGTTAAGTTTGCAGTGAGGGTGAGGCTGAGAGTGAGGTTTATGGTTAGGTTTAGGGTTAGGGTTAGTGTTGGGGATAGGATTAGAGTTATGCTGAGGGTGAGGGTGAGGGTTAGGGTTAGGGTGAGGGTTGGGATTAGGGTTAGAGTGAGGTTTAGGGTGAGGGTTAGGATTAGGCTTAGGGTTAGGGTATGGGCTAGGGTGAGGGTGAGGGTTAGGGTGAGGTTTAGTGTGAGGGTTAGGTTTCGGGTTAGTATTAGGGTTAGGGTTGGGGTTAGTGATAGTTTTAGTGTTAGGGGGAGGGTGAGTGATAGGGTGAGGGTTAGGGTTAAGGTGAGTATTACTGTTAGCGTTATGGTGAGGTGAGTGGGAGGGTAAGGGTTAGTCTTAGGCTTATGCTTAGGTTTAGGCCGAGCCTAAGGGTGAGAGTGAGGGTTCGGGTTAGGGTGAGGCTTAGGGTTAGGGTGAGGGTTATGGACAGGTTGAGTGTTAGGGTTAGGGTTAAGGTTATTGGTAAGATTAGGATTAGGTTTAAAGTTACTGTGAGGGTGAGAGTTAGGGTTAGGGTTAAGGTGAGGTTTAGGTTTAGGGATAGGTTTAGAGTTAGGGTTAGGGTAAGGGTGAGGTTGAGGGTTAGAGTTAGGGTTATTGTTAGGTTTAGGGTTAGGGTGTGGGTTATGGTGAGGGTTAGGGTTAGGGTTAGGGTTAGCCTTAGTCCGAGCATGAGGGTGAGGGTTAGGGTTAGGGTTAGTGTGAGGGTTAGGGTTAGGGGTAGAGTGAGGTTTAGGATGAGGTTTAGGGTTAGGGTTAGGTTTAGGTTTATGGTTAGGTTTAGGGTAGGTTTAGGGTTATGGTTAGGGTTAGGGTGAGGGTTAGGGTTAGGGTTTGGGTTAGGGTGAGGGTGAGGGTGATGATTAGGCTTAGGGTTAGGGTTACGGTTAGGGTAAGGTTTAGGGTTATGGTTAGTGTTAGGGTTAGGTTTACAGTGAGGGTTAGGGTTAGGGTTAGGTTTAGGGTTATTGTTATTTTTATGGTTAGGGTTAAGTTTGTGTTGAGGGTGAGGCTGAGGTTGAGGTTTATGGTTAGGTTTATGGTTAGGGTTAGTGGTAGAGTTAGTGTTAGGGTGATGTTTACGGTGAGGGTTAGGGTTAGGGTTAGGATTAGGATTAGGATTAGGGTTAAGGTGAGGGTGAGTTTGAGGATTAGGGTTAGGATTAGGCTTAGGATTAGAGTTAGGGTGAGGGTGAAGGTGAGGGTTAGGGTTAGGTTGTGGGTTTGGGTTAGGGTTAGAGTTAGGGTTAGGTTGAGTGTTAGGCTTAGGCTTGGGTTAGGGTATGGTCTAGGTTGAGGATGAGGGTTAGGGTTAGGGTGAGGGTTAGGGTGAGAGTTAGGGTTAGGGTTAGTTTTAGGGTTCTGGTTGGGGTTAGGGTTAGGCATAGTGTTAGGCGGAGGGTTAGGGTGAAGGTGAGGGTTAGGGTTAGGGTGATGTAGAAGTTACAGTTAGCGTTAGGATGAGGGTTAGTGTGAGGTTTAGGGAAAGGGTTAGCGTTATGGTTAGGGGTAGGGTGAAGGTGAATGTGAGGCTTAGGGTTAGTCTTAGGCTTAGGCTTAGGCTTAGGCCGAGCATAAGTGTGAGGGTGAGTATTAGGGTGTTAGGATTAGGGTGAGACTGAGGGTGAGGTTTACAGTTAAGATTAGGGTTAGGTTGAGGGCTGGAGTGAGGGTGAGGGTTAGTGTTAGCATTAGGATGAGGTTAGGGTTAGGGTTAGGTTTAGGATTAGGTTGAAGTATAGGATGAGGGTTAGGGTTAATATTACGATTACGGTTAGGTTAAGGGTTATTGTGAGTATTCGGGTTAGGTTGAGGGTTAGGGTGAGGGTGAGGGTTAGGGTTAGGGTTAGGCTGAAGGTGAGGGTGAGGTTTAGGGTTAGTGTTTGGGTTAGAGTGAGAATGATGGTTAGGGTGAGGAGTACGTTTAGGGCTAGAGTGAGGGTGAGGGTTAGGTTTAGCTTTAGGGTTAGGGTTAGGGTTAGGCTGAGGATGAGGGTGAGGTTTAGGGTTAGGGTTAGGGTGAGGGTGAGGGTGAGGTTTACGGTTTGCATGTTTGTTAGGCTGAGGTTGAGGGTGAGAGTGAGTGGTAGGGTTGGGGTTAGGGTGAGGATTAGGGTTAGTGTGATTTTTAAGATGTGGTGACTGTAACGGTTAGGGTGATGATTAGGGTGAAGTTAGGGTTATGGTTAGTGTTAGGGTTATGTTTAGGGTTAGGGTTAGGGTTAGGGATAGGTTTAGGGTTAGGGTTAGGTTGTGGGTAAGTGTTAGAGTGAGGGTTAGGGTCATGGTTAGGGTTAGTTTGAGGGTTAGAGTCAGGGTTATGGTTATGTTCAGGGTAAGGATTAGGGTGAGGTTTAGGGTGAGGGTAAAGGTTAGGGTTAGGATGAGGGTTAGGGTTAGTGTGAGGGTTAGAGTTAGGGTTAGGTTTAGGTTGAGGGTAAGGCTTAGGGTTATTTTTAGGGTTACGGTGAGGGTTAGTGTGAGGGTTATTGTTTGGTTTAGCGTAAGTTTTATGGTGAGGTCTAATGTGAGGTTGAGGGTTTTGTTGAGGGTGACGGTGAGGGTGAGCGTTTCGGTTAGGTAAGGGTTAAGATTAGGGTTAGGGTGAGGATTAGGGGGAGGGTCAGGGATAGGATGAAGTTTAGGGTTAGAGTGATGGTTAGGGTTAGTGTGAGGTTTAGGGTTAGGGTTAGGATTACGGTGAGGTTTAGGGTTCGGGTTTGCATTAGGGTTACGGTGAGGGATAGGGTGTTTTTGACGGTTAGGTGTAGGTTTAGAGTTAGTTTTAGGGTGAGGGTTAGGGTTAGGGTTAGGGTTAGGATGATGGTTAGGGTAAGGGGTAGGATTAGGGTTAGGGTGAATGTTAGGATTAGGGTGACGGTTAGAGTAAGGGTAAGGGTTAGGGTTAGGGTGAGGTTAAGGATTAGGGTGAGGGTGAGTGTTAGTGTTAGGTTTAGGATGATGGTAAGGGTGAGAATTAGGGTTAGGGTAATGGTTAGCTTTAGGGTTAGTTTGAGGTTTAGGTTGAGGTTTTGGTTTAGGGTGACCGTTCGGTTTAGGCTGAGTGTTAGGTTTAGTGTTAGGGTGAGGGTTAGGGTTAGTGTGATGTTTAGGGTGAGGGTGAGGCTGAGGGTGAGGGTGAGGGTTTTCGTGAGGGTTAGGGTTTGGGTGAGGGTTAGGGTTAAGGTGAGGGTGATGGTGAGGTTGAAGTTTAGGTTGAGCATGAGGGGTAGGGTTAGGGTTAGGGTGAGATTTAGGTTTAGGGTTAGTGTTAGGTGAGTGTTACAGGGAGGGATAGGGTTAGGGTGAGAGTTAGGATTACTGTGTGGGTTAGGGTTATGGTTATGGTGAGGGTAAGGATTAGGGTTAGATTTAGTGTGAGGGTGAGGATTAGGGTTAGGGTTAGGGTTATGGTGAGGGTTAGGGTGACGGTTAGGGTTAGGTTTAGGGTTAAGTTTAGGGTGAGTGTTTCGGTGAGGGTTAGGTTTAGGGCAAGGGTGAGGGGAAGGTTGAAAGTGAGGGTTAGAATGAGGGTGAGGGATAGGGTTAGGATTATTGTGAGGGATAGGGTGAGGGTTAGTGTTAGGGTGAAGGTGAGGGTTAGGATGAGGGTTTTGGTTAGTGTTAGGGTTAGTGTGAGGGTTAGGGTGGGGGTGATGGTTAGGGTTTTAAGGTTAGTGGTGAGGGTGAGGGTTAGGGTTAGGTTTAGGATTAGGGATAGGGAGAAGATTAGTGTTATGATTTGGGTGAGTGTTAGGCTGAGGGATAGGGTTAGGGTTAGATTTAGTGTGAGGATTCGGGTTAGGGTTAGGGTTAGGGTTAAGGTGAGGTTAAGGGTTAGGTTGAGGGTTAGGGTGAGGGTGAAATTTAGGGTTAGTATTAGTGATAGGATGAGGGTTAGGGTGTGGGTAAGGGTTTGGGTAAGGGTTAGGGTGAGGGTGAGAGTGAGGTTTAGGGTTAGGGTTTTTGTTAGGCTGAGGTTGAGGGTGAGGGTGAGTGTTAGGTTTGGGGTGAGGGTGAGGGTTAGGGTTAGTGTGATTGTTAGGGTGAGGGTGACTGAAACGGTTAGGGTGATGATTAGGGTGAAGTGAGGGTTAGGGTTAGGGATAGGGTTAGGGTGAGGCTGAGGGTTAGGTTTCACGTGAGGGTTAGGGTTACGTTTAGGTTTAGGATGAGGGTTAGGGTTGGTGAGAAGGTTAGGGTGAGGGTGAGGGTTAAGATTAGCGTCAGGGTTAGAATGAGGGTTAGGGTTAGGCTTAGGTTAGGCTGAGGGTGAGTGTGAGGGTGAGGGTTAGGGTTGGTGTTAGTGTTAGGGTGAGGGTTAGGTTGAGGGTTAGGCTGAGGGTTAGGTTGTGGGTAAGTGTTAGAGTGAGGGTTAGAATGAGGGTGAGGTTAGGGTTAGGTTTAGGGTGAGGTTTAGGGTGAGGGTAAGTGTTTGGGTGAGGGTTAGGGTGAGGATGAGTGTTAGGGTTAGGTTTAGGATTAGGGGTAGGATGAGGGTTAGAGTTAGGGTGAGGGTTACTGTGAGGGTTTTGGTTAGTGTTAGGGTTAGGTCTAGGGTGAGGTTTAGGGTGAGCATGAGGGTTAGTATTAGGTTAAGTGTTACAGTTTGGGTGAGGGTTAAGGTGAGGGTTAAGGTTAGGGTTAGAGTAAATATTAGGGTGAGGGTTAGGATGAGAGATAGTGTGACGGTTAGGGTCAGGGTAAGAGTTCGGGTGATGCTTAGGGTTAGGTTGAGGGTTAGTGTTAGGGTTAAGATGCGGTTTAGTGTGATGGTGAGGATTAGGGTTTGGGTTAGGGTTAGGATGAGGTTAGGGTGAGGGTTTTGGTTAGTGTTAGGGTTAGGGTTAGGGTTAGGGTGTGGGTTAGGTTGAGGGTGAGGGTTAGTGTTAGGGTAGAGGTTAGGGTAACGGTGAGGGATATGGTTAGATGGAGGGTTAGAGTGAGGGCTAGGGTGAGGGTGAGGATGAGGGTTAGGGTTAGGGTGAGAATTGGGGTTAGGGATAGTGTTAGAGTTAGGGTAAAATTTACAGTGAGGGTTAGGGTGATGGTGAGGGTTAGGTTTAGTGTGATTGTTAGGGTGAGGGTGACTGTAACGGTTAGGGTGATGATTAGGGTGAAGTGAGGATTAGGGTTAGGGATAGGGTTAGGGTGAGGGTTTGGGTTAGGCTGAGGGTTAGGTTTCACGTGAGGGTTAGTGTTAGGTTTAGGTTTAGGATGAGGGTTAGGGTTGGTGAGAGGGTTAGGGTGAAGGTGAGGGTTAGGATTAGCGTTACGGTTAGGATGAGGGTGAGGGTTAGGGTTAGGTTAGGCTGAGGGTGAGGGTGAGGGTGAGGGTTAGAGTTGGTGTTAGTGTTAGTGTTAGTGTTAGTGTTAGGGTGAGGGTTACGCTGAGGGTTAGATTGTGGGTAAGTGTTAGAATGAGGGTTAGAATGAGGGTGAGGTTAGGGTGAGGGTGAGGGTAAGGCTTAGTGTGAGGGTTAGGGTGAGGGTGAGGGTTAGGGTGAGGCTGAGGGTGAGGTTGAGGATTAGGATTAGGGTTAGGGTGAGGGTGAGGGTGTGGGTGAGGGTTAGGGTTAGGATTAGTGTTAGCGTTAGGGTTAGGCTGAGGGTGAGTTTGAGGGTGAAGATGAGGGTTAGGTTTAGGTTTAAGGTGAGGGTTAGGGTTAGTGTGAGGGTTAGGGTGAGCGGGAGGGTTAGAGTTATGGTTTGGGTGAGGGTTAGTGTGAGGGTTAGTGTTAGGGTTAGGGTTAGGGTTAGAGTTAGGTTTAGGGTTAGGTTTAGGTTTAGGGTTAGGGTTAGGGTTAGGTTGTGGGTAAGTGTTAGAGTGAGGGTTAGGATGAGGTTTAGGGTTAGTTTGAGGGTTAGATTTAGGGTTAGGGTTAGGGTGAGGGTAAGGTTTAGGGTGAGGTTTAGGGTGAGGGTGAGGGTTAGGGTTAGGATGAGGGTTAGCTTTAGTGTGAGGGTTAGAGTTAGGGTTAGGGTTAAGGTGAGGGTAAGGCTTAGCGTTAGGTTTAGGGTGACGGTGAGGGTTAGTGTGAGGGTTATTGTTAGGTTTAAGGTAAGGTTTATGGTGAGGTCTAATGTGAGATTGAGAGTTAGGGTGAGGGTGAGGTTGAGGGTGAGGGTTTCGGTTAGGTAAGGGTTAAGATTAGGGTTAGGGTGAGAATTAGGGGGAGGGTCAGGTATAGGATGAAGTTTAGGGTTAGAGTGATGGTTAGGGTTAGTGTGAGGTTTAGGGTTAGGGTTAGGGTTAGGGTGAGGTTTAGGATTCGGGTTTGCATTAGGGTTAGGGTGAGGGTTAGGGTGCTTTTGAGGGTTAGGGGTAGGGTTAGGGTTTTTGTTAAGGTGAGGGTTAGGGTTATGGTTGGGTTAGGATGAGGGTTAGGGTAAGGGGTAGCATTAGGATTAGGGTGAATGTTAGGATTAGGGTGATGGTTAGAGTAAGGGTAAGGGTTAGGGTTAGGGTGAGGTTAAGGATTAGGGTTAGGGTGAGGATTAGTGTTAAGTCTAGGGTGATGGTGAGGGTGAGGTTTAGGGTTAGGGTCAGGGTGAGGCTGAGGGTGAAGGTTAGGGTTAGGGTAATGGTTAGCGCTAGGTTTAGTTTGAGGATTAGGGTGAGGTTTTGGTTTAGGGTGACCGTTCGTTTTAGGCTGAGTATTAGGTTTAGGGTTAGGGTGAGGGTTAGGATGAGGGTTAGTGTTAGGATTAGGGTTAGGGTGAGTGCTAGGTTGAGGGTGAGGTTTAGTGTTAGGGTTAGGGTCAAGTTTAGGGTTAGGGTTAGAGTTAGGGTGAGGGTGAGGTTTAGGTTTAGAGTTAGGGTAAGGGTGGGGCTGAGTTTGAGGGTTAGGGTTAGGATTAGTGTTTGAGTTAAAGTTAGGGTGAGGGTTAGGATTAGGGTGAGTTTGAGCATGAAAGTTAGGCTTAGGCTTAGTGTTAGGATTCGGATTAGGGTAAGGGTTAGGGTGAGTGTGATGTTTATGGTTAGGGTTAGGCTTAGGCTTAGGTTTAGACTGAGAGTGAGGGTGAGGGTGAGGGTTAGGGTTACGGTGAAGGTTAGGGTTAGTGTTAGGGTGAGAGTTAAGGTTTTATTATGTTTAGGGTTAGGGTGAGGGTTAGGGTTTGGATTAGTGTTAGAGTGAGGGCTAGGGTGAGGGTGAGGGTTAGGGTTAGTGGTAGGGTAAGGTTTATCGTTAGTGTTAGGGTTTGGGTTAGGGTTAGGATGAGGGTTAGGGTTATGGTGAGAGTGAGGTTTAGGGTTAGGTTTAGGGTTAAGATTATGGTTAGGGTGAGGGTGAGTGTTAGGATTAGGGTTAGGGTAAGGGTCAGGTTTAGGGTTAGGATTTGTGTTATTGTTAGGGTTAGGGTTAGAGTTATGGTGAGGGTGAGGGTGAGGGTGAGGTTTAGAGTTAGGGTGAGGTTTAGTGTTAAGTTTAGGATTAGGGTTAGTGTGAGTGGGAGGTTTAGGGTTACATTTAGGGTTAGTTGTAGGTTTAGGTCGAGCGTTAATGTTAGGGTTAGTGTTAGGGTTAATGTTAGGTTGAGGGTAAGGTTGAGGATTAGTGTGAGGGTTAGTGTGATTTTTAGGGTTTAGGCTGAGGTTTAGGGTTAGGGTTAGGGTTAGGATTAATGTTAGGATTAGGCTTAAGTTGAGGGTTAGGTGAGGGTGAGGTTTAGGGTTAGGGTTAGCATTAGGATTAGGGTTAGGGTTAGGGTGAGCGATACCATGAGGGTTAGGGTTAGGGATTGAGTTAGGCTTAGTGTTAGGCTGAGGGTGAGGGTGAGGGTTAGGGTGAGGATTAGGTTCAGGGTTAGGGTGAGAGTTAGGTTTCGGGTTAAGTTTTGGGTTAGGGTTAGCGTTAGGGTAACGGTTATAGTGAGAGTGAGGGTTAGGGTTAGGTTGAGGTTTAGTGTTAGGTTTAGGGTTAGTGTGAGGGTGAGGGTGAGTGTTAGGGTTAGGGTTAGTGTTAGGGTGAGGGTTAGGATAAGGGTTAGGTTTAGGATTAGGGTTAGGGTGAGGGCTAGGGTGAGGATGAGGTTTAGGGTTAGGGTTAGGGTGAGGTTTAGGGTTAGGTTTTGGGTTAGGGTAAGGCTTAGGGTGAGGGTTAGATTGATGATTAGGTTTAGGGTTAGGGTTTGTGTGCGGTATAGGGTGAGGATGAGGGTTTGGGTTAGGGTGAGACTGAGGGTTAGAATTAGGTTTAGGGTGAAGGCTAGGGTCAGGGTGAGGTTTAGAGTTAGGTTTAGCATTAGGGTGAGGTTTAGGATTAGGGTGAGGGTTAAGGTTAGTGGGAGATTTAGTGTTAGGGTTAGGGTTAGTGTTAGGTTGAGGGTAAGTGTTAGGGTGAGGGTTAATGTTAGGGTGAGGGCTATGGTTAGGGTGAGGGTTAGTATTAGGGTTAGGGTTACTGTTATGGTTAGGGTTAGGGTTACCGTTACTGTGAGGTTGAGGGTTAGGGTTAGGTTTAGGGTGAGGTTTAGTGTTAGGGTTAGGGTTAGAGTTAGTGTTAGGGTGAGGGTAAGGTTTAGGGTTAGATTTAGGGTAAGGGTGAGGCTGAGGTTGAGGGTTAAGTTTAGGGTTAGTGTTAGAGTTAGGGTTTGGGTGAGGGTTGGGGTGAGGGTGAGAGTGAGGGTGAGGGTTAGGCTTAGGGTTAGGATTAGGATTAGTGTAATGGTTCGGGTGAGTGTGAGTGTTAGGGTTAGGGTTACCCTTAGGCTTAGGGTTAGTCTGAGCGTGAGGGTGAGTGTGAGGGTTAGGGTTAAGGTGAGGGTTAGTTTTAGGGTTAGGTTGAGATTTAGGGTTCGGTTAGGTTTATGGTTAGGGTGAGGTTTAAGGTTAGGATTAGGGTTAGGGTGAGGGCTAGGGTGATGGTGAGGATTAGAGTTAGTGTTAGGGTAAGGTTTAGGGTTAGGGTTAGGGTTTCGGTTAGGGTTAGGTTGCGGGTTAGTGTAACAGTGAGGCTGAGGTTTAGGGTTAGGTTTAGGATTTGGGTTAGGGTGAGGGTGAGTTTTAGGTTTAGGTTTAGGGTTAGGGGGAGGGTTAGGTCGAGGGTTAGTGTTAGGTTCAGTGTTAGGTTAGGGTTAGGGTGTGGGTTAGGGTGAGGGTGAGCGTTAATGTTAGGGTAAGGTTTAGGGTTAAGTGAGGTTTGGGGTTAGATTGAGGATTAGAGTGAGGGCTAGGGTGAGGGTGAGGGTGAGGTTAGGGTTAGGGTGAGAATTGGGGTTAGGGATAGGGTTAGGATTAGGATAAAATTTACAGTGAAGGTTAGGGTGAGGGTTAGGGTGAATGTTAGGGTTAGGGGTAAGGTGAGGGATAGGTTAAGTGTGATGTTTAGGGTTAGGTTTAGTGTTAGGGTTAACGTGAGGGTAAGGGTTAGTGTGAGGGTTAGGGTGAGGGTGAGGGTTAAGATAAGTGTGAGGTTTATGGTGAGGGTTAGTGTTAGGGGTAGGTTTAGGGTTAGGTTGAGGTTTAGTGTGAGGGTTAGGGTTAATGTTAGGGTTAGGGCTAGGTTGAGGGTTAGGGTTAGGATTAGGGTGAGGATTAGAGTGAGGGTGAGGGTTAGGATAAGGGTTAGGCTTAGGGTGAGTGTGACGGTTAGGGTTAGGCTTAGGGATATTGTGAGGTTTAGGGTTAGGTTTAGGTTTAGGTTTAGGGAAAAGTTTATGGTGAGGATTAGGGTTAGGTTTAGGGTTAGGGTTAGGGTGAATGTTAAGGTTAGGGGTAGGCTGAGGGATAGGTTTTTTGTGAGGTTTAGGGTCAGGATTAGAGTTAGGATAAAGGTCAGGGTAAGTGTTAGGATGAGGCCTAGGGTGAGGGTGAGGGTTAGGGTTAGCATTAGTGTTAGGGTGAGGGTTATGCTGAGGGTTAGGGTTAGGTTTAGGCTTAGGGGTTGGGATAGGTTGATGGTGAGGGTTAGAGTTAATTTTAGGGTTAGGTTGAGAGTTAGGGTGAAGTTTAGGGTTAATGTTAGGGATGGGGTTAGGGTGAGGGTTAGGGTGAGGGTTAGTGTGAGGGTTAGAGTTAGAGTTAGGGTTAGGTTTAGGGTGAGGGTAAGTATTAAGGTGAGTGTTATTGTGAGGGTGATGAATAGGGTTAGCATAAGGTTTAGGGTGAGGATGAGGTTTAGGATTAGCATTAGGGTTAGGGGAAGGTTTAGGGTGAGGATTAGGGTCAGTGTTAAGGTGAGGGTGAGTGTGAGGGTTAGGGTGAGAGTGAGAGATAGCGTTAGGGTTAGGGATAGAGTGAGGGTTAGGGTGAGGGCTAGGGTGAGGGTGAGGGTTAGGGTGTGGGTGAGGTTGAGGGTGAGGTTTTCGCTTACGTAATTTTTAGGGTTAGGATTAGAGTTACGGTTAGGTTTAGGGTTAGGGTGAGGGTCAATATTAGGGTTAGGGATAGGATGAGTATTAGCGTGAGGGTTTGGTTAGGGTTTGGGTGAGGGTTAGGATTAGTGTGTGGGTTAGGGTAAGGGTTAGACTTAGGGTTGGGGTGAGGGTAGGTGTTAGGGTGAGTTTTAGGGTGAGGGTGAGGATTAGGGTTAGTGTTAGGGTTAGGGTGTGAGTTAGGGTGAGGGTTGGGGTTAGGGATAGGGTGAATGTTAGGGTTAGGGTTAGGGTTAGGGTGTGGGTGAGTGTGAGTGTGAGTGTTAGGGTTAGGGTTAGAGTTAGAGTGAGGGTTAGGGTTAGGATTATGGTTAAGGTAGGGTTAGGTTGAGGATGAGGGTGAGGTTGAGAATGAGGATTTGGGTGAGGGTTAGGTTTAGAGTTAGGGATAGGATGAGGATTAAGGTAAGGGGTAGGGTTAGGTTTAGGGTGAGGGTTAGGGATAGTGTGAGGTTTAGGTTAAGGGTTAGGTTTAGAGTTAGGAGGAGGTTAAGGGTTAGGGTGAGAGTTAGGGTGAGGGTAAGGGTTACGTTTAGGGTTAGGGTTGGAGTTAGGGTTAGTGTGAGGGTTATAGGGTTAGGGTTAGGGTGACGGTTAGGGTGAGGTTAGGGTTAGGGATGGGGTGAGGGTTAGGGTGAGTGTAAGAGTTCAGGTGAGGGATAGGGTGAGGGTGAGGGTTAGGGTTAGGGTTAGGGTGAGGGGTAGGGTGAGGGGTAGGATTAGCGTTAGGGTTAGGGTGAGGTTTAGGCTGAGGGTTTTCTTTAGTGGTATGGTTAGGTTTAGGGTGAGGGTTAGGTTGAGGGTGTGGGTTTGGGTTAGGGTAAGTGTTAGGGTTAGGTTGAGGGTTGGGGTTAGGTTGAGGGTTATGGTGAGGGCTAGGGTGAGTGTGAGGGTTAGGTTTAGTGTTAGGGATAAGGTTTAGGGTTAGGGTAAGGGTTAAGCTGAGGGTTAGGGTGAGGGTTAGGGTTAGGGTAGGGAGAATGATAGGTTTAGTGTTAGAGTGAGATGTAGGTTTAGTGTGAGTGGTAGGGTCAGGTTTAGGGTTTGAGTTAAGGTGAGGGTAAATGTTAGGGTGAGGGTTAGGGTGAGGGTGAGGGTTAGTGTGAGCATTAGGGTTAGAGTCAGAGTTAGGTTTAGCTTTAGGTTTTGGGTGAGTGTTAGGGTTAGTGTGAGAGTTAGAGTGAGGTTGAGGGTAAGGGTTAAGGTGAGGGTTAGGTTGAGGTTGAGAGATAGGGTATGGGTGAGCTTTAGGGTGAGGGTTATGGTTAGGGTTAGGGTTAGGATTAGGTTGAGGGATAGGGTGAGGTTTAGCGTTAATATTAGGGTTAAGGTCAGTGTTAGGGTGAGGGTTAGGGTTAGGTTTAGGTTTAGGATGAGGGTTAGGGTAAGGGGTGGGGTTAGGGTTAGGGTGAATGTTAGGATTAGGGTGACGGTTAGTGTAAGGGTAAGGGTTAGGGTTAGGGTGAGGATAAGGATTAGGGTGAGGGTGAGCATTAGTGTTAGGTTTAGGGTGATGGTGAGGGTGAGGGTTAATGTTAGGGTGAGGGTGAGGCTGATTTTGAGGGTTAGGGTTAGTGTAATGGTTAGCGTTAGGGTTAATTTGATGTTTAGGGTGAGTTTTTGGGTTAGGGTGACCTTTAGGTTTAGGCTGAGTGTTAGGTTTAGGGTTAGGGTGAGGGTTAGGGTTAGTGTGATGTTTAGGGTGAGGGTGAGGCTGAGGGTGAGGGTTTGCTTTCACGTGAGGGTTAGGGTTAAGGTGAGGGTTAGGGTTAGGGTGAGGGTGATGGTGAGGTTGAAGGTTAGGTTGAGCATGAGGGTTAGGGTTAGGGTTAGGGTGAGGTTTAGTTTTAGGGTTAGTGTTAGGTGAGTGTTACAGCGAGGGATAGGGTTAGGGTTAGGGTGAAAGTTAGAATTACTGTGTGGGTTAGGGTTATGGTTAGGGTGAGGTTAAGGATTAAGGTTAGGTTTAGGTTGAGGGTGAGGATTAGGGTTAGGGTTAGGGTTATGGGGAGGGTTAGGGTGAGGGTTAGGTTTAGGTTTAGGCTAAAGTTTAGGGTGAGGGTTAGGGTGAGGGTTATTGTGACGGTTAGGGTTATGGCTAGGGTGAGGGTAAGGTTTAGCGTGAGGGTTAGAGTGAGGGTGAGGGTTAGGGTTAGGGTTAGGATGAGGGATAGTGTAGGGTTAGGGTTAGGTTTAGGGTGAGGGTTAGGGTGAGGTTAAGTGTTCTGATGAGGGTTACGGTGAGAATGAGTGTTAGGGTTAGGTTTAGGGTTAGGGGTCGGGTGAGGGTTAGAGTTAGTGTGAGGGTTAATGTCAGGGTTTTGGTAAGTGTTAGGTTTAGGTCTAGGGTGAGGTTTAGGGTGAGGGTGAGGGTTAGTGTTAGGGTAAGTGTTACGGTTTGGGTGAGGGTTAGGGTGAGGGTTAGGGTTAGGGTGAGGTTTAGGATAAGGATTAGTGTGAAGGTTAGGAGGAGAGATAGGTTGAGGGTTAAGGTTAGTGTGAGGGTTAGGATTAGAGTTAGGGTGAGGGTAAAGTTTAGGGTGAGGTTTAGGGTGAGGGTGATTGTTACGGATAGCTTTAGGTTTAGGGTGAGGGTGAGGTTTCGGTTTTGCATTAGGTTTAGTTTGAGGGTTATGGTGAGGGTTAGGTTTACGTTTAGGGTAAGGGTGAGTGTGAGGGTTAGCGTTATGATGAGTGTAAGTGTTAGGGTGAGGTTTAGGGTTAGGTTTAGGTTCAGGGTTAGGGTGAAGGTTAGGGTTATGGTTAAGGTTATGGTGAGGGTGAAGGTGAGGGTTTGGGTTAGGGTGAGGGTGAGGGTGAGGGTTAGGGTTAGCCTTAGGTTGAGGGTGAGGGTTGGAGCTAATGTGAGGTATAGGTGTGGGTGCGGGTAAGGGTTAATGTGAGGGTGAGTGTGAAGATTAGGTTTGGTGTTAGGGGTAGATGTGGGGTTAGTGTGAGGTTTAGGGTTAGTATTAGGGTTAGCGTTAGGATTAGGCTGAGGGTGAGGGTGAGGTTGAGGGTGAAAGTGAGTTTAGGGTTAGGGTTAGGGTTAGAGTTATGGTTAGGTTGAGCGCTGGGATAATGGTGAGGGTTAAGTTTAGCGTTACGTTTAGGGCGAGGGTTGAGTGTTAGGGTTAGGGTTAATGTGAGGGTGAGGGTTAAGGTTAGGTTGAGGGTTAGGGTTAGGGTTATGTTTAGGGTGAGGGTGAAGGTGAGTGTGAGGGTTCGGGTGAGGGTTAGGGTTAGGGTGAGGGTTATTGTTAGGTTTAAGGATAGGGTGAGGGTAAGGGTTACGAAGACATTTACGGTGAGGGTGAGGGTTAGGGTTAGGGTTAGGGTTAGGGTAAGGGTTAGGGTAAGGGTTAGGGTTAGGTTAGGGTGAGGGTTAGGGTGAAGGTTAGGGTTAGTTTTAGGGTTTGGGTTAGGGTGAGGGTTAGGGTGAGGGGAAGGTGTAGGGTGTAGGTTAGAGAGAGGGTAAGGGATAGGGTTATGGTGAGGTTAAGGGTTAGGCTGAGGCTTAGGTTGAGAGTGAGCATTTGTGTTAGCAACAGGGTGGGGTTGATGGTGAGGGTTAGCGTTAGGCTGAGGGGTAGTTTTAGGGTTAGGGTGAGGGTTAGGGTTAGGGTTTGGGTGAGGGTGAGGTTAAGGGTCAGACTGAGGTTGAGGGTCAGGGTTAGGGTTAGCCTTAGGGTGAGGGTGAGGGTTAGGCTTAGGGTTAGGGTGAGTGTGAGTCTGAGGGTTAGGTTTAGGATTAGGGTTTGGGTTAGGCTGAGGTTGAGGGTATTAGTTAGGGTGAGGGCTAGGGTTAGGGGTAGAGGTAGGGTTAGGGTTAGGTTTAGGGTTAGTATTAGGGTTAGGGTTAGGATTGGGCTGAGGGTTAGGGTGAGGGTGAGGGTGAAGTTGAGGTTTAGGGTTAGGGTTAGGGTTAGAGTTAGGGCTAGTTTGAGTGCTAGGATGTGGGTAAAGATTAGGGTTAGCATTAGGGTTATGATGAGGGTTAGGGTGAGGGTTGAGTGTTACATTTATGGTTTGGGTGAGGGTGAGGTGTAGGTTTACTGTGAGGGTGAGGGTTAGGGTTAGGATGGGGGTTAGAATTACAGTGAGCGTGAAGGTGAGGGTGAAGGTTAGGATTAAGGTTAGGGTTAGGGATAGGATGAGGGTGAGAGTGAGTGTTTGGGTGTTTTTGAGGGTTAGGGATATGGTTAGGGTGAGTGGTAGGGTGAGATTTAGGGTTAGGGTTAGGGTTAGGATGAGGGTTAGGGTAAGGTGTAGGGTTAGGGTTAGGCTGAATGTTAGGATTAGGGTGAAGGTTATGGTAAGGGTAATGTTTAGGGTTAGGGTGAGGTTAAGGATTAGAGTGAGGGTTAGGGTTAGGGTTAGTGTTAGGATTAGGGTGAGGGTTAGCGTGGGGCTTAGAATTATGGGTAGGGTTAGGGTTAGTGTTAGGTTTAGGGTTAGTGAGAGGGTTAGGTTGAGGGTGAGGGTTCGGGTTCAGGTGAGGTTTCGGGTGAGGGTGTGTTAGGGTGTGGGTTAGGGTTCGGTTTAGGGTGAGGGTTAGGGTGACTGTGAGTGTTAGGGTGAGGGTGAAGGTTAGGATAAGTTTTGGGGTGAGGTTTAGGCTTAGGCTGAGGGTTAAGCTGAGGTTTAGGGTTAGAGTTAGGGTTAGTGTAAGGGATAGAGTTAGGGTGAAGGTTAGGGTTAGGGTTAGAATTAGGGTTAGGGTGAGGGATAGGGTGAGGGTTAGGGTGAGGGATAGCGTTAGGGTTAGGGTGAGGGTTAGGGTTAGGTTTAGGGTGAGGTTTAGGTTTAGGGTGAGGTCTATGGTGATGGTTAGGGTTAGAATGAATGTGAGGGTGAGCTTGAGGGTTTCGGTTAGGTAAGGATTAGGGTTAGGCTTAGGGTGAGGATTAGGGTGAGGTTGAGGTTTAGGTTGAGGGTTAGTGTTAGGGTCAGGCTGAGGGTTAGGGTGAGGGTTAGGGTTAGGGTGAGGGTTAGGGTTAGGGTGATATTTAGGGTGATGGTGAGTGTTAGGGTGAGGGGGAGGTTGAGGGTGAGGGTTTGTGTGAGGTTGAGGGTGAGTGGGAGTGTGACGGTGAGGGTTAGGTTTATGGTTAGCTTTAGGGTGAGGATTAGGTGAGGGTGAGGGTTAGGGTTAGGTTGAGGGTTCGGGTTAAGGTTTGGGTTAGGGTTAGGGTGAAGGTAAGGGTGAGAGGTAGGGTTAGGGTTAGGATGAGGGTTAGGCTTACTGTGAGGTTTACGGTTAGTGTTTGGGTTAGTGTGAGGATAAGGATTAGGGTGAGGGTTAGGTTGAGACTGAGGTTTATGGTTAGCATTAGGGTTAGGGTCAAGGTTAGATTGGGGATTAGGGTGAGGGTTAGCATTAGGGTTAGGGTTAGGGTTACGTTGAGTGTTAGGGTTAGGGTGCATGTTAGGGTTAGGGTTAGAGTGAGGGTGAGGGTCAGGGTTAAGGTTAGGATTAGGTTTAGTGTTAGGGTGAGGCTGAGGGTGAGGGTGAGGGTGAGGGTTAATGTTATGGTTAGGTTTAGGATGAGGGCTAGGGTGAGGGTGATGTTTTTGTTTAGGAAAGTTCTGGGTTAGGTTTAGGGTGAGGATTAGGGTGGGGGTGAGGTTTAAGGTGAGGGTTAGGGTTAGGGTTAGGGTGATGTTTAGTGTGAGGGTGAAGGTGAGAGTGAGGATTTGGGTGAGGGTTAGGGTTAGGATGAGGATTAGGGTTAGGGTTACGGTTAGGGTTAGTGTGCGGGTAAGGGTTATGATGACAGTTAGGGTGAGGGTGAGTGTTAGGGTTAAATTTAGGCTTAGGGTGAGGGTTAGGGTGAGGGTTAGGGTTAGAGTTAGGGTTAGGGTGAGGGTTAGTGTGAAGTTTAGGGTTTGGGTTAGGTTTTGGGTTAGGGTGAGGGTTAGGGTGAGGAGAAGGGATAGGGTGAGGGTTAGGGAGAGGGTGAGGGATCGGGTTATGTTGAGGGTAAGGGTTAGGCTGAGGCTTAGGTTGAGAATGAGCATTTGTGTTAGCACAGGTTTGGGTTGAGGGTGAGGGTTAGGTTTAGGCTGAGGGGTAGTTTTAGGGTTAGGGTGAGGGTTAGGGTTAGGGTTAAGGTGAGGTTAAGGGTTAGGGTGTGGGTGAGGGTGAGGGTTATGTTTAGACAGGTTGAGGGTGAGTGTTTGGGTTAGGGTTAGTGTGAGTGTGAGTGTGAGGGTTAGGTTTAGGATTAGGGTTAGGGTTAGGGTTAGCTGAGGTTGAGGGTATGAGTGAGGGTGAAGGCTAGGGTTAGGGGTAGAGGTAGGGTTAATGTTAGGTTTAGGGTTAGTATTAGGTTTAGGGTTAGGATTAGACCCAGGATGTGGGTGAGGCTGAGGGTGAAGTTTAGGTTTAGGTTTAGGGTTAGGTTTAGAGTTAGGGTTAGGTTGAGCGCTAGGATGAGGGTGAGGGTTAGGATTAGCATTAGGGTTAGGTTGAGGCTTAGGGTGAGTGTTAAGTTTGCGGTTAGGGTGAGGGTGAGGGTTAGGTTTAGTGTGAGGGTGAGGGTCTGGGTTAGGATTAGGGTTAAGGTTAAATTTAGGGTGAGAGTGATGGTGAGGGTTAGAATTAGGATTAGGATTAGGGTTAGAGTTAGGTGAGAGTGAGGGTGAGGTTTAGGTTTTGGGTTAGAATTTGGGTGAGGATGAGGGTTAGGATTAGGATTAGGGTTAGGGATAGGGTGAGGGTGAGGGTCAGGCTTAGGGTTAGGATTAGTGTTAGGGTTAGTGTGAGGATCAGGGTTAGGGTGAGGGTTAGGGTGAGGGTGAGAAGGAGGGTGAGGATTAGGGTTAGCTTTAGAGTTAGGGTTAGGGTGAGGGTTAGGGTGAGGTTTAGGGTTAGGGTGAGGGTTAGGGTTAGGGTGAGGGTTAGGGTTAGGGTTAGGTCTAGGCTGAGGGTTAGGTATAGGGTAAGGGTTAGGGTTACGTTGAGGGTTAGGGTTATGGTTAGTGTTAGGGTGAGGGTGAGGGTGAGGGTTAGGTTTAGGATTCGATTTAGGGTTAGTGTAAGGGTTAGAGTTAGGGTGAAGAGTAGGGTTAGGGTTAGGATTAGGGTTAGGATAATGGTTAGGGTGAGGTTTAGGTTTAGGTTTAGGGTAAGTGTGAAGGTTAGGGTTATGTTTATTTTGAGGTTCAGGTTTAGGGTGAGCGCTACAGTGAGGATGAGGGTTAGGGTGAGTATGAGGGTGAGGTTGAGAGTTTCGGTTAGGTAAGGGTTACGGTTAGGGTTAGGGTGAGGATTAGGGTGATGGTGAGGTTTAGGTTGAGGGTTAGGGTTAGGGTGAGGGTTACGGTGAGGATAAGGGTTAAGGTGATTACTCGGGTTTGGGTTCGGGTGAGGGTACGGGTGAGGTTGAGGGTTCGTGTGTGGTTTAGGATTAGGTTTAGGGTGAGGGATAGGGTGACATTGAGGGTTAGGGACAGGGTGAGGGTTAGGATTAGCGTTAGGGTGAGGGTGAGGTTAAGGGTGAGGGGTAGGGTTAGGTTTAGGGAGAAGGTTAGGGTTAGGGTCAGGGTTTGGGTTAGTTTGAGGGTTAGGGTGACGGTGAGTTTGAGGTTGAGGGTAGGGTGAGGGTGATGGTGACGGTGAGGGTTAGTGTTAGGGTTAGGATTCGGATTAGGGTTAGGCTGAGGTTTAGGGTTATGTTTAGGGTTAGGCTGAGGGTGAGGCTTAGTGTTAGGTTTCAGGTGAGGTTTAGGTTTAGGGTGAAGGCTACGGTGAGGGTTAGAGTGTGTTTGAGGCTGAGATGGAGAGTTAGGGTTAGGGTGAATATTAGGGTTAGGGTTAGGGTGAGGGTTAGGGTTAGGGTGATGTTTAGGGTGAGGGTGAGAGTTAGGGTGAGGGTGAAGGTGAGAGTGAGGGTTCGGGTGAGGGTTAGTGTTATGGTGAGGCTTAGGGTTAGGGTTAGGTTTAGGGTGAGAGTGAGGGTAAGGTTGAGGCTGACAGTTAGGGTGAGGGTGAGGTTTAGGTTAGGTTAAGGTTTAGGGTTATGGTGAGGTTTAGGGTTAGGGTTAGGGTGAGGTATAGGGTGTAGGTGGTTAGCGTTAGGCTTTGGGGTAGGGGGAGGTTAGGGTGAGGGGAAGGGGTAGGGTGAGCTTTAGGGAGAGGGTGAGGAACAGGGTTATGCTGATGCTAAGGGTTAGGCTGAGACATAGGTTGAGAGTGAGCATTTGTGTTAACATCAATGTTGTGTTGAGGGTGAGGGTTAGGGTTAGGCTTAGGGGTAGTTTTAGGCTTAGGGTTTGGGTTAAGGTGAGGTTAACGGTTAGGGTGAGGGTGAGGGTGAGGGTTATGGTTAGCCTTAGGGTAAGGGTGAAGGTTAGGTTTAGATTTAGGGTGAGTGTGAGCATGAGGGTTAGGATTAGGATTAGGGTTAGGGTTAGGGTTAGTCTGAGGTTGAGGGTATGAGTGAACATGAGGGCTAGGGTTAGGGGTAGAGGTAGGGTTAGTGGTAGGTTTAGGGTTAGTATTAGGGTTAGGGTTAGGATTAGGCTGAGAGTGAGGGTGAGGGTGAAGTTGTGGTTTAGGTTTAGGGTTAGGGTTAGAGTTAGGGTTAGGTTGAGCGCTAGGATGAGGCTGAGGGTTAGGGTTAGCGTTAGGGTTAGGGTGAGGCTTAGGGTGAGGGTTGAGTGTTAGGGATAGCGTTAGGGTGAGGGTGAGGGTTAGGGTTAGGGTGAGGGTGAAGGTTAGGGTTAGGTTGGGGGTTAGAGTTACAGTGAGGGTGAGGGTGAGAGTGAAGGGTAGCATTAGTGTTATGGTTAGGGATAGGATCAGTGTGAGGGTGAGGGTGAGGGTGTTTTAGAGGGTTAGGGATAGGGTTAGGGTTAGTGTTAGTGTGAGGGTTAGGGTTATGGTTAGGATGAGGGTTAGGGTAAGGTGTAGGTTTAGGGTTAGGCTGTATGTTAGGATTAGGGTGAGGGTTATGGTAAGGGCAAGGGTTAGGTTTAGGGTGAGGTTAAGGATTAGGGTGAGGGTGAGGGTTAGGGTTAGTGTTAGGGTTAGGGTCGGGTTTAGAGTTATGGTTAGGTTTAGGGTGAGAATTAGGGTTAGGGTTAGTGTGAGGCTTAGGTTGAGGGTTCGGGTTAGGGTGTGGGTTCAGGTTAGGGTTCGGTTTAGGGTGAGGTTTAGGGTGACAGTGAGGTTTAGGGTGAGGGTGAGGGTTAGGATAAGGTTTTGGGTGAGTTTTAGGGTTAGGGTGAAGATTAGAGTGAGGGGTAGGCTTCAGGTTAGGGAGAGGGTTAGGGTTTGTTTGAGGGTTAGGATTAGGGTTAGAGTTAGGTTTAGTATGAGGATAAAGGTTAGGGTGAGGGTAAGGGTGACGGTTAGGGTTAGGCTTAGGGTTAAGGTTAGGGTTAGAGTTAGGTTTAGGGTAAGTGTTAGGGTTAGGGTGAGGGTTAGGTTTAAGGTTAGCGTTAGGGTTAGGGTTAGGGTTAGGGTTAGGTTTAGGGTGAGGGTCAGGGTTAGGGTTTGGGTGAGGGTGAGGTTTAGTGTGAGGGTTAGGTTTAGGGTTCGGTTAGGCTGAGGGTGAGGGTTAGGGTTAGGTTTAGGTTTAGGGTAAGGGTTAGGGTTAGGGTGAGGGTTATGTTTAGGGTTAGGGTTAGGTTGAGGCTGAGGCTGAGGGTTAGGGTTAGTGTGAGGATAAGGTTTAGGGTGAGGAATAAGTTGAGGTTGAGGTTTAGGGTTAGCATTAGGGTTAGGGTGAGGATTAGGGTTAGGGTTAGGGTAAGGGTTAGGGTTAGGGTTAGGGTAAGGGTTAGGTTTAGGCTTAGGGTTAGGTTTAGGGTTAGGATGAGTGTTAGGCTTAGGTATAGGGTTAGGGTGACGGTTAGGCTTAGGGTTAGGTTTAGGGTTAGGGTGAGTGTGAGGCTTAGGGATAGGGTTAGGGTGAGGGTTAGGTTTAGGGTTAGGGTTAGGGTTAGGTTGATTTTTGTGGTGTCAGTGAGGGTTAGGATGAGGGTGAGGATGAGCATGAGGTTTAGGGTAAGGCTGAGGGTTATTGTGAGGGTGACGGTTAGGGTTAGGTTTAGGGTGAGTTTAAGGGTTAGGGTTAGGATTAGGGTTAGTGTAAGCGTTAGGCTGAGGGTGAGGGTGAGGTTGAGTGTGAGTGTGAGGGTTAGTATGAGGGTTAGGGTTCGACTGAGAGTTAGGGTGAGGGTGAGGGTGAGTTTGAGGGTTAGGGTTAGGGTGAGGTTTAGGGTGAGTTTTAGGGTTAATGTTAGGGTTAGAGTTAGGGTGAAATTAAGGGTTATAGTGAGAGTTATTGTGAGGGTGAGTGTTAGGGTTAGGGTGAGGGTAAGGGTTAGGGTGAAGGTTAGGGTGAGGTTTTGGGTTCAGGTTAGCTTTATGGATAGGTTGATGGTGAGGGTTAGGGTCATGGTTAGGTTTAGGGTGAGGGATAGGGTTAGTGTATGGGTTAGGGTGTTTGGGTGAGGGTTAGGTTTAGGTTTAGGGTTAGGCTGAGGGTTAGGATGAGGGCAAGGTTTAGGGTGATATTTAGGGTGAGGTTGAGTCTTAGGGTTAGCATTAGTCTTAGTGTGATGGTTAGGGTTAGGTATAGCATTAGGGTTAGTGTTAGGATTAGGGTGAGGTTTAGGATTAGGGTTAAGGTGAGGGTGAGGTTTAGGGTTAGCATTAGGTTTACGGTTAGGATTAGAGTGAGGGTGAGGGTGATGGTTAGGTTTAGGATTAGGTTTAGGGTTAGGGTGAGGCTGAGGTTGAGGATGAGGTTGATGGTGAGGGTTAGGATTAGGGTTAGACTTAGGGTGAGTGCTAGGGTGAGGGCGAGGGTTAGGGTGAGGGTTAGGGTGAGGTTGGGGTTTTAGGTTAGGAAAGGGTTAGGGTTAGGTTTAGGGTGAGGATTAGGCTGAGGGTGAGGTTGAATTTGAGGGTTAGGTTAAGGTGAGGGTTAGGGTTATGCTGAGGGTTAGAGTTAGGATTAGGGTTAGGGTTAGACTGAGGGTGAGAGTGAGAGTGAGGGTGAGGGTTAGGGTGTAGGTGAGGATAGGGTTATGGTGAGGGTTAGGTTTACTGTGAGGGTTAGGTTTAGGGTTAGGGTGACGGTAAGGGTTAGGGTGAGGGTTAGGGTGACGGTGAAGTTTAGGGTTAGCATTAGGTTTAGCCTTAGTGTTAGGATGAGTGTTAGGGTTAGGGTTAGGGTTAGGGTGAAGGTGAGGGTGAAGGTTAGTGTTAGGGTGAGGTTTAGGGTTAGGGTTAGGGTGAGGGTGAGGTTTAGGGTGAGGTAAGTGTGAGGGTGAGGGTTAGGGTTAGGCTGAGGGTTAGGGTTAGCATTAGGGTGAGGGTGAGTTACGGTGAAGTTTTGGATTAAGGTTAAGGATATGGTGAGGATTAGGGTTAGGGTTAGGTTGAGGGTGAGGGTTAAGGTGAGGCGTAACATTAGAATTTGGGTGAGGGTTAGGTTTAGTGTGAGGGTTATCGTTACGTTTAGGGTGACGGTAAGGGTTAGGGTCACGGTTAAGATAGTGTGAGGTAAGGTGAGGGTTAGAGTTAGGGTGATGGTTAGGGATAGGTTTAGGGTTAGGGTGAGGGTTAGGGTTAGGGTTAGGATTAGAGTTAGGGTGAGGGTAAGGCTTAGGGTGAGGGTTAGGGTGAGGGTTCGAATGAGGTTTAGCGTTAGGGTGAGGGTTAGGTTTAGGGTTAGTGTGAGCGTTAGGGTTAGGGTGATGTTTTGGGTGAGGTTGAGGATTAATGTGAGGGTGAGCTTGAGGGTGAGGGTTACAGTGCGGGTGGGGGTGAGGGTGAGTGTGAGGGCTAGGGTTAGGTTTGGGTGATGGTGAGGGTTAGGGTTAGGATTAGGGTTAGTGTTAGGGTAAGGCTGAGGGGGAAGGGGCGGTTGAGTGTGAGGTTTAGGCATAGGGTTAGGGTTAGGGTGAGGGTTACTGTTAGGTTTAGGGTTAGTATAAGTGTTAGGCTGAGGGTAAGGGTTACGGTTAGTGTGAATGTTAGGTTTAGTGTTAGGGTTTGGGTTAGGTTGAGGGTAAAGGTTAGGGTGAAGGTTAGGGAGAGTGTGAGGGTTATTGTTATGGTGAGGGTTCAGGTGAGGGTTAGGGTTAGGGTTATGGTTAGTGTTAGCGTGAGGGTTAGAGTGAAGGTTAGGTTTAGGTTTAGGGTGAAGGTGAGGGTTAGGGTGAGGGTGAGGCTTAGGTTTAGAATGAGGGTTAGGGTTAGGGTTCAGGTTCGGGTTAGGTTTAGGGTGAGGGTTAGAGTTATGGTTAGGTTTAATGTGAGGGTCAGGGTGAGGGTTAAGGGGAGGGTTAGGGTTAAGGTTAGGGATAGGGTGAGGATTATGGTTAGGTATACAGTGAGGGTTAGGCTGAGGAGTAGGGTTAGGTTTAGGGTGAGGGTTAGTTTTAGTGTGAGGATGAGGGGTAGGGTTAGGGTGAGGGTAAGTGTTTGGTTGAGGGTTAGGGAGAGGTTTAGGGTGAGTTTTAGGGTTAGGGTTTGGGTTAGGTTTAGGGTTAGGGTAATTGTTAGAGTTAGATTTAGCGTTAGGGTGAGGGTGATGGTTAGGGTTAGCGTGAGGGTTACTGTTAGGGTGAGGGTGGGATTGAAGGTTAGGTTTAGGATTAGGGTTAGGGTTAGCGTAATGTTTAGGGGGATGGGGAGCTTGAAGTTGAGGGTTAGGGTTAGGTTTAGGGTTACGGTGAGGGCTAGGTTGAGGGTGAGTTTTAGGGTGAAGGTGAGGGTGAAGGTTTCGTTTAGGTAAGTTTTAGGGTTAGGGTGAGGATTAGGGTGAGGGTGAGGGTCAAGCTGAAGTTAGGTTTAGGGTGAGGGTTTGGGTTAGGGTTAGGGTGAGGGTTAGGGTTAGGGTGATGGTTTGGGTCAGGGTGAGGGTTAGAGTAACGGTGAGGGCTAGGGTGAGGGTGAGGGTGAGGTTGACGTTTAGTGTTAGGGTTAGGTTTAGGGTGAGTGTGAGTGTGAGAGTTAGGATTAGGAATAGGGTTAGGGTTAGGGTTAGGCTGAGGGTGAGGGTCAGGGTGAGGGTGAAGTTTAATTTTAGTGTTAGGATTAGGGTTAGGGTGAGGGTCAGTTTTAGTGTGAGTGTAAGGGTGAAAGTTAGGGTTAGTGTCAGGGTTAGGGGGACGGTTAGGGTTTGGGTGATGTTTAGGGTGAGGGTGAGGTTTAAGGTGAAGATGAGGGTTCGGTTGAGGGTGATGTTAGGGTGAGGGGTCGGGTTAGGGTGTGGGTGAGGATTAGGTTTAATGTGAAGATTAGCATTAGGTTTAGGGTTAGTGTGACGGTGAGGGTGAGGGTAGGGTAAGGGTTAGGTTGAGGGTTAAGTTTAGGGTTAGGGTTAGGGTGATGGTTAGGGGGAGTGGTAATGTTAGGGTTAGGGTGAAGTGTAGGTTGATTGTGAGGGTGAGGGTTAGGGGTAGGTTCAGGTTGAGGGTTAGGTTTAGGGTTAGCGTTAGGGTGAAGTTGAGGGTTAGGGTAAGAGTTTGGTTAGGGTGAGTTTGAGGGTGAAGGTTAGGTTTAGGATTAGGATTAGGGTTAGGGTTAGGGTGAGTGTTAGGGTGAGGGTGATGGTGAGGGTGAGGGTTAGTGAGGGTGAGGGTTAAGGTTAGGGTGAGGATTAATTTTAGGCTTAGTGTTAATGTTATGGAGAGGGTAAGGGTTAAGGTGAAGTTTAGTGTGAGGATGAGGGTTAGGGTTAGTGTTAGGGTTACTGTGAGGGTTAGGGTGAGGTTTAGGGTTATTGTTAGTGTTAGGGTGAGGATGAGGTATAGGATGAGGTGTAGGGTTTGGGTGAGGGTTAGGGATAGTGTTAGGTTAGGGTGAGGTTGAAGGTGAGTGTTAGGTATAGGTGTAGGTTTACAGTTTGGGTGAGTGTGAGGGTTAGGATTAGGGTTAGGGTTGTGGTTAGGATGAGGGTTAGGCTGAGGGTTAGAGTTAGGGTGAAGGTTAGGTTTAGGGTTAGGGTTAGGGTGAGGTATAGGGTGTGGGAAAGTGTTAGAGTGAGGGTTAGGGTGAGGGTGAGGGCTAGGGAGAGGGGGAGGGTTAGTGTTAGCATTAGGGTTAGGGTGAGCGTGTGGTTTAGGTTGAGGGTTAGGGTTAAGGTTAGGGATAGGGTGGGGATTAAGGTTAGGGTTAGGCATAGGGTGAGAGTTAGGCTGAGGAGCAGGCTTAGGTTTAGGATGAGGGTTAGGTTTCTTGTGAGGATTAGGGTTAGGGTTAGGGTGAGTTTTAGTTTTAATGTGAGGGTTAGGGTTAGGGTTAGTGTGATGGTAAGGGTTAGGGTGAGGTTTAGGGTGTGGTGAGGTTTAGGGTTAGCATTAGGTTTAGGTTTAAGATTAGGATGAGGGTTACAGTTAGGGTGAGGGTGGGGTGAGGCTTAGGTTTAGGATGAGGGTTATGGTTAGGGTGAAAGTTAGGGTGAGTTTAAGAGTTAGGGTGAGGGTTAGCTTTATGGTTAGGTTTGGTGTGAGGGTCAGTGTGAGGGTTAGGTTTAGGTTGAGGGTTAGGTTTAGGGTGAGGTTTAGGGTTAGGGTTAGGATGAGAGTTAGGGTTAGGTTTAGTGTTAGAGTGAGGTTGAGGGTTATGGTCAGGGATAGGTGGAGGATTAGGTTGAGGGTTAGGGTTAGGGTAAGTGTTATGGTTACGTTTAGGCTGAGGGTGAGGGAGAAAGTAAGGGTGAGGGTTAGGGTTAGGGTTAGGGTGAGGGGTAGTATGAGGGGTAGGGTTAGGGTTAGGGTGAGATTTAGTGTGAGGGTTAGGGTTAGGGTTAGGTTTAGGTTTAGTGTGAGGATAAGGGTTAGGTTGAGGTTTAGTTTGAGGGTGAGGGTTAGGGTTATCGTTAGGCTTAGGGTGAGGGTTAGGGTGAGGGTTAGGGTTAGGCTTAGGTTTAGGGTTAAGTTTGGGGTGAGGATTAGGGTTAGAGTGATGTTTAGGGTGAGGGTGAGCGTTAGGATCAGGGTGAGGGTGAGGATTAGGTTGAGGTTGAGGGTGAGGGCTTCAGTTAGGGTTAAGGTGAGGGTGAGGGTTAGAGTTAGGATTAGGATTAGGGTTAGGTTTAGGATTGGATTTAGGGTGAGGGTTAGGTTTCGTGTGAGGGTTAGGATTAGGGTTAGGGTTAGGGTGATTTTAAGTGTTTAGGTGAGGGTTAGTATGACGGTTAGGGTGAGTTTTAGGGTTATGGTTTGGGTTAGGTTTAGGCTTAGGATTAATTGTTAGGGTTAGGGTTAGGGTTAGCGTGATGGTGAGGGTTAGCGTTAGTGTTAGGGTTAGGGTGAGGGTGGGTTTGAAGTTAGGGTTAGCATTAGGGTTAGGGTTAGTGTAATGTTGATGGGGAAGTGGAGGTTGAGGGTGAGGGTTAGGGTTAGATTTGGGGGTAGGGTGAGGGCTAGGTTGAGGGTGAGTTTTAGGGTGATGTTGTGGGTGAGGGTTTCGGTTAGGTAAGTGTTAGGGTTAGGGTGAGGATTAGGGTGAGGGTGAGGGTTAAGCTGAGGTTAGGTTTAGGGTGAGGGTTTGGGTTAGGGTTAGGGTGAGGGTTAGGATGATGGTGAGGGTCTGGATGAGGGTGAGGGTTGGGTGAGGGTGATGGTGAGGGTGAGTTTTAGGGTTAGGGTTAGGTTTAGGGTGAGTGTGAGGGTGAGAGTTAGGATTAGGAATAGGGTTAGGGTTAGGGTTAGGCTGAGGGTGAGGGTCAGGGTGAAGGTAAAGTTTTGGGTTAGTGTTAGGTTTAGGGTTAGTGTGACGGTGAGTGTGAGGGGTAGGTTAGGTATAGGTTGAGGGTTACGGTTAGGTTTAGGTTTAGGGTGATGGTTAGGGAGAGTGGTAATGTTAGGGTTTTGGTGAGGTTTAGGGTGAGTGTGAGTGTTAGGGTTAGGGTTAGGTTTATGTTGAGGGTTAGGGTTAAGGTTAGGGTTAGGGTGAGAGGATGAGGGTTAGGGTGAGAGTTAGGGTTAGGTTGAGTTTGAGGGTGAGTGTTAGGTTTAGGAGTGGGATTACTGTTAGGTTTAGGGTGAGTGTTACAGTGAGGGTGAGGGTTTGCGTGAGGTTTCGGGTTAGTGTGTGGGTGAGGGTTAGGGTTACAGTGAGGATTAGTTTTAGGCTTAGGTTTAAGGTTATGGTGAGGATAAGGGTTAGGGTGATGTTTAGTGTGAGGATGAGGGTTAGGGTTAGTGTTAGGGTTAGGGTGAGGGTTAGGGTGAGAGTTAGGGTTAGGGTTAGGTTGAGGGTGAGGTATAGGGTGAGTTTTAGGGTTAGGGTGAGGGTTAGGGACAGTGTTAGGTTAGGGTGAGGGTGAGGGTGAGTGTTAAGATTAGGTTTAGGTTTAGAGTTAGGGTGAGGGTTAGGATTAGCGTTAGGGTTAGGGTTAGGATGAGGGTTAAGCTGAGGGTTAGGGATAGGGTTAGTGTGAGGCTTAGGGTTAGGGTTAGGTTTAGGGTTAGGGTAAGGGTGAGGGTTAGGGTTAGATTTAGGGTTAGCATAAATTTTAGGATGAGGGTTAGGTTTAGGGCTAGTGTGAGGGTTAGGTTTAGGGTTAGGGTAAGGGTTAGGGTGAAGGTAAAGTTTAGGGTGAGGGTTAGAGTGAGAGTGAGGGTTAGGGTTAGGGGGTGGGTGAGGGTTAGGCTTAGGTTTAGGGTTAAGGTTAGTTTTCGGATGAGGGCTAGAGTGAGGGTGAGGATTAGTGTGAGGGTGAGGTGAGGGTGAGGTTTTCCTTTAGGTAAGGGTTAGGGTAAGGGTTAGGGTTAGGGTTAGGGTGAGTATGTGGTTTGGGGTTAGGGTTAGGGTGAAGGTCAGGTTGACGGTTAGTGTTAGGATGAGGGTTAGACTTAGGGTTAGGGTGAGGGTGAGGGTGAGGTTTAGGGTTAGGTTTAGTGTAAGGGTTAGGTTTACGGTGAGGGTTAGGGTTAGGGTGAGGGTTAGGGTTAGGGTTACGGTGAGGGTTAGGGTTAGGGTGATGTTTAGTGTGATGGTGAGGGTTAGGGTGAGGGTGAGTGTTCTGTTGAGAATTAGGGTTAGGTTTAGGGTTAGGGATTGCATTAGTGTGAGGGTAAGTGTTGGGGTGAGAGTTAGAGTGAGGGTGAGGTTTAGGGTTAGGTTGAGTGTTAGGTTTAGGGTTAGGGTTATTGTGAGGCTGATGGTTAGGGTGAGCCCTAAGTTTAGGGTTAGGGTTTGTTTGTGGGTTAGGGTGAGGATAAGGGTTAGGGTGAGATTTAGGGTGAGGGTGAGGGTTAGGTTTAGGGTGAGGGTAAGAGTTAGTGTGAGGGTTAGGCTGAGGGTTCAGGTTAGGGTTAGGGATAGGGTGAGGATTAGGGTTAGTGTGAGGGTTAGGATTAGGGTAAGTGTGAGGATAAGGGTTAGGGTTAGGTTGAAGGTGATGGTGAGGGTTAGGTTTATGGTTAGGGTTAGGGTGAGGGTTAGGGTTAGTGTGAGGGTTAGTGTGATGGTGAGGATAAGGGTGAGGGTGAGGGTTAGAATGAGGGTGAGGGTGAGGCTTAGAGTTAGGATTAGGGTTAGGTTGAGTTTTAGGGCTAGAGTTAGGGTTAGGGTTATTGTTACTGTTAGGGGTTGGGTTAGGGTGAGGGTGAGGGTGCGGTTCTGCATTAGGGTTAGGATTCAGGTTAGGGTGATGGTGGGGTTGAGGGTTATGGTTAGGATTAGAGTTAGGGTTAGGGTAAGGCTGAGGGGGAAGGGGAGTTTGAGGGGGAGGGTTAGGGTTAGGATTAGGGTTAGGGTGAGGGCTAGCATGAGTGTGAGGGTTTTGGTGAGGGTGAGGCTGAGTGTTTAGGTTATGTAAGTGTTAGGGTTAGGGTGAGGATTAGGGTTATGGTGAGGATTAAGCTGAGGTTAGGTTTAGCATGATGGTTAGGGTTAGGGTTAGGGTGACGGTTAGGTTTAGGGTGATGTTAGGGTAAGGGTGAAGGCGAGAGTTAGAATTAGGAATAGGGTTAGTGTTAGGGTTAGGCTGAGGTGAGGGTCAGGGTGATGGTGAAGGTTAGGATTATGTTTAGGGTGAGGGTTGAGGGTAGTGTGAGGATTATGGTTATGGTTATGGTTATGGTTATGGTGAGGGTAAGGTTTAGGGTGAGGGTGAGGGTTAGGGTGAGGGTTAGGGTTAGGGTTAGGGGGAGGGTTCGGGTTAGTGTGATGTTTAAGGTGAGGGTGAGGTTTAGGGTGAGGATGAGAATTTGGGTGTGGGTGTGGGTTCAGGTGAGGTTTCGGGTTAGGGTGTTGGTGAAGATTAGGGTTAGATTGAGAGTTATCATTAGGTTTAGGTTTAGTGTGAGGGTGAGGGTGAGGGGTAGGTTTAGGGTTCGGTTGAGGGTTAGGGTTAGGTTAAGGTTTAGGGTGAGTGTTAGAGAGACGGGTAGGGTTAGGTTTAGTGTGAGGTTTAGGGTGAGTGTGAGGGTTAGGGTTAGGGTTAGGGTTAGGGTTAGGATGAGGGTTAGACTGCGGGTAAGGGTTATGGTTAGTGTGAGTGTTAGGGTTAGGGTTAGGTTTATGGTTAGGGTGAGAGTTATTGTTAGATTTAGGGTTAGCGTAAGGGTTAGGCTGAGGATTAGGGTTAGGGTTAGTCTGAGGGTTAGGTGTAGGGTTAGGGTAAGGTTTAGTGTTAGGGTAAAGTTTAGGTTGAGGGTTACGGTAAGTGTGAGGGTTAGGGTTAGGGTGAAGTTTAGGTTTAGTGTTAGGCTTAGGGTGAAGGTTAGGGTGTGGGTAAGTGTTAGGGTGAGGGTTAGGGTGAGGGTGAGGTGAGGGTTAGCATTAAAGTTAGGGTGAGGGTGAGGGTTAGGGTGACAGATTGGGTTAAGTTTAAAGATAGGGTGAGGATTAGGTTTAGGGTTAGGTTTAAGGTGAGTGTTAGGTGGAAGGGTAGGCTTAGGTTTAGGGTGAGGGTTAGGTTTAGTGTGAGGGTTAGGGTTAGGGTTAGGGTGACGGTAAGGGTTAGGGTGAGGGATTGGGTGAGGGTGAGGTTTAGGGTTAGCCTTAGGTTTAGCTTTAGGGTTAGGATGAGAGTTACGGTTAGGTTTAGGGTTAGGGTGAATGTGAGGGTGAAGGTTAGTGTTAGGATTAGGGTTAGGGTTAGGGTTAGTGTGTGGGTGACGGTGAGGTTTAGGGATAGGGTTAGTGTGAGGGTGAGAGTTAGGATTAGGAATAGTGTTAGGGTTAGGGTTAGGCTGCGGTGAGGGTCAGGGTGAGGGAAAAGTTTAGGGTTAGAGTTAGGGTGAGGGTAAGTGTTAGGGTGAGGGTAAGGGTGAGGGTTAGGGTTAGAGTAAGGATTAAGTTGAGGGTTATTGTTTGGGTGATGGTTCGGGTGAGGGTGAGGATTAGGGTGAGGATTAGGTTTCGAGTGAGGGTGAGGGTGAGGGTGTGTGTTAGTGTGTGGCTGAGGATTGGGGTTAGGGTGAGGGTTAGAATTAGGTTTAGGGTTAGTGTGACGGTGAGAGTGAGGGGTAGGGTTAGGGTTTGGTTGAGGGTTAGGGTTAGGGTTATGAGTAGGATAATTGTTAGGGAGAGGCATAATGTTAGGGTTAAGGTGAGGTTTAGGGTGAGGGTGAGGGTTAGGGTTAGGTTGAGGGTTAGGGTTAGGCTTAGGGTGAGGGTTAGGGTTAGGGTGAGTTTGAGGGTGAGGGTTAAGTTTAGGATTAGGATTAGGGTTAGGGTCAGGGTGAGTGTTAGTGTGAGGGTGAGCGTGAGGGTGAGAGTAAGGGTTAGTGTGTGGGTGAGGGTTAGGGTTAGGGTCAGGATTAGGTTTAAGCTTAGTGTCAAGATTATGGTGAGGGTAAGGGTTAGGGTGAGGTTTATTGTGAGGATGAGGATTAGGGTTAGTGTTAGTGTTAGGGTGAGGTTTAGGGTGAGGGTTATTGTTAGGGTCAGGGTTAGGGTGAGGGTGAGGTATATGGTGAGGTCAGGGTTAGGGTGAGGGTTAGGGATAGTGTGAGGTTCTGGTGAGGGTGAGGGTGAGTGTTAGTTTTACGATTAGAGTTAGGGTGAGGGTAAGGGTCAGGGTTAGGATTAGGGTTAGCATGAGGGTTAGGCTGAGGGTTAGATTTAGGGTTAGTGTGAGGGTTAGGGTTAGGGTTAGGTTTAGGGTTAGGTTTAGGTTTAGGGTGAGGGTTAGGTTTTGATTTAGGGTTAGCATAAGGTTTAGGCTGAGGGTTAGGGTTAGGGTTAGTGTGAAGGTTAGGTTTAGGGTTAGGGTAAGGTTTAGGGTGAGTGTAAATTTAGGGTGAGGGTTAGGGTGAGGGTGAGGGTTAGCGTTAGTGTGAGCGTTAGGGTGAAGTTTAGGTTTAGGGTTAGGGTTAGTGTGAGGTTGAGGGTGTGGGTAAGTGTTAGGGTGAGGGTTAGGGTGAGGGTGAGGTTTAGGTTTAGGGTGAGGGTAAGGGTTAGGGTGAGTGTTAGGGTGAGGGTGAGGGTTTCGGTTACCATTAGGGTTAGGGTTTGGGTGAGGTTTAGGGTGAGGTTTTGCGTTAAGGTTAAGGATAGGGTGAGGATTAGGTTTACGGTTCGGTTTACAGTGAGGGCTAGGGTGAGGGGAAGGATTAGGGTTAGGGTGGGGGTTGGATTTCTTGTGAGGGTTAGGGTTAGTGTTAGGGTAAGGTAAGGGTTAGGTTATAGTTTAGGGTGAGTGTGAGGTTTAGGGTTAGCATTAGTTTTAGAGTTAGGATTAGGATGAGTGTTAGGGTTTGGTTTAGGGTGAGGCTTAGGGTGAGGGTGAGAGTTAGGGTTAGGTTTAGGGTGAGGGTTAGTTTTAGGGTGAGGGCTAGGGTGAGTTTGAGGATTAGGGTGAGGGTGAGGGTGAGGGTGAGGTTTTCATTTAGGTAAGGGTTAGGGTTAGGGTTAGGGTGAGGTTTAGGGTGAGTTTGTGGGTTGGGTTTAAGGTTAGGATTAGGGTGAGGGTGAGGGTGAAGTTTAGTGTTAGGATGAGGGTTAGAGTTAGAGTTAGGATGAGATTGAGGGTGAGGGTGAGGGTTTGGAATAGGGTTAGTGTGAGGTTTAGGGTTACGGTGAGGGTTAGGGTTAGGCTGAGGGTTAGGGTTAGGCTTATGGTGAGGGTTAGGGTTAGTGTGATGTTTAGTGTGAGGGTGAGGGTTAGGGTGAGGATGAGTGTTCTGTTGAGAATTAGGGTTAGGGTTAGGGTTAGGGATCGGTTTAGTGTGAGGGAAAGGGTTAGGGTGAAGGTTAGGGTGAGGGTGAGGTTTAGGGTTAGGGTGAGGGTTAGATTTAGGGTTAGGGTTATGGTGAGGGTGAGGGACAGGGTGAGCCTTAGTTTTAGGGTTAGGATTAGTTTGCTGGTTAGGGTGAGGGTAAGGGTTAGGGTGAGGTTTAGGGTGAGGGTGAGTTTTTGGGTTAGGGTGAGGGTAAGGGTTAGGTTGAGGGTTAGGGTGAGGGTTAGGTTTAGAGTTAGTTATAGGGTGAGGATTAGTGTTAGTGTGAGGGTAAGGGTGAGGGTTAAGATTAGGGTTGGTGTGAGGATAAGGGTTAGGGTGAGTGTTAGGGTGAGGATGAGAGTTAGGGTTAGGTTTAGTGTGAGGGTAAGTTTTAGGGTGAGGGCTAGGGTGAGGGTTAGGTTTAGGGTGAGGGTTAGGGTTAGGATGAGTGTTAGGGTTAGGGTCAGGGTGAGGATTTGGGTTAGGTTGAGGATTATGGTTAGGGTGAGTTTTAGGGTTAGGGTTAGTGTGAGAGTAAGGGTTAGGGTGATGTTTATTGTGAAGTTGAGGGTTAGGGTGAGGGTGAGTGTTCGGGTGAGGATGAGGGTTCGGGTTCGGGTGAGGTGAGGGTGTGTTTGAGGGTTAGGGTTACGGTGAGAGTCAGGGTGAGGTGTCGGGATAGGGTTAGAGGTAGGGTTTGTGTGAGTGTAAGGGTTAGGGTGAGGGTTATGGTGAGGCTGAGGGTTAGGTTTAGCGTTACAGTTCGTTTGAGTGTTAGGGTTAGGGTGATGTTTAGGGTGAAGTTGAGGGTTAGTGTGAGGATTAGTGTGAGGGTGAGAGTTAGTGTGAGGGTGCCAGTGAGGGTGAGGTTGAGGGTTATCGTTAGGGTTATGGTGAGACTGAGGGTTAGTGTTAGGATTAGGGTAAGGTTTAGGCTGAGGATGAGGGTGAAATTGAGGGTGAGGGTTAGGGTTAGGGTTAGTATGAGGGTTCGGGTTAGTGTGAGGGTTAGTGTGATGCTAAGGGTCAGGGTGAGGGTGAGTGTTAGAATGAGGGTGAGGGTGAGGGTTAGGGTTTGAATTCGAGTTAGCCTGAGTTTTAGTGTTTGGGTTATGTTAGGGTTAGGGTTATTGCTAGGGTTAGGGTGAGGGTGAGGGTTAGGGTGAGGGTGAGGGTGGGGTTGAGGATTAGGGTTAGGATTAGGGTGAGGGTTAGGGTAAGGCTGAGGGGGGAGGGGAGGTATAGGGTGAGGTTTAGGATTAGGGCTAGGTTTACAGTGAGGGTTAGGGATAGGTTTAGGTTTAGTATAAGGGTTAGGCTGAGGGTAAGGGTTAGGGTTAGTGTGAGTGTTAGGTTTAGGGTTAGGGTTTGGGTTAGGTTGAGGGTAATGTTTAGGGTGAGGATTAGGGAGACGGTGAGGTTTAGGGTTAGGATGAGGCTTAGGGTGAGGTTTAGGGTTAGGGTGAGGTTTAGGTTTAGAGTGAGGGTTAGGGTGAAAGTTCGGTTTAGTTTTAGTGTTAGGGTGAGGGTTAGGTTGTGGGTAAGTGTTAGGATGAGGGTTAGAATGAGGGTGAGGGTTAGGGTTAGGTTGAGGGTAAGGGTTAGGGTGAGGGTTAGGGTGAGGGTGAGGGTT
Organism: Dipodomys merriami; assembly: GCF_024711535.1. Taxonomy (NCBI): domain Eukaryota; kingdom Metazoa; phylum Chordata; class Mammalia; order Rodentia; family Heteromyidae; genus Dipodomys; species Dipodomys merriami. The sequence goes on from NW_027203348.1 coordinate 1,489,987, forward strand.
AGGGTTAGCATTAGGTTTAGGGTGAGGGTAAGGGTGATGGTTATGGTTAAGGTTAGGTATACGGTGAGGATTAGGGTTAGGGTTAGGTTTATGGTAAGGGTTAGTCTGAGCTGTAGGGTTAGGGATAGGGTTAGGGTTAGGTTTAGTGTGCGGTTTAGGGTTAGGGTTAGGGTGAGTGTTAGGTTTACAGTGAGGGTTAGGGTTAAGTTTATGGTGAGGATAAGGGTTATAGTGAGGGTTAGGGTGAGGGTGAGTTTTAGGGTTAGCCTTAGATTTATGGTTAGGGTTAGGAGGAGGGTTAGGGTTAGGGTGAGGTTGAGGTTGAGGGTGAGGGTTAGTGTTAGGATGAGGGTTAGGGTTAGGGTGAGTGTTAGGGTTAGGTTTAGGGTGAGGGTTAGGGATAGGATGAGGATTAGGGTTAGGGTTAGGGTGAAGGTTAGGGTTAGGTTGAGATTTAGGGTTATTGTGAGTGTTAGGTTTAGGGTTAGGGTTTTGGTTAGGTTGAGGGTAAAGTTTAGGGTGAGGATTAGGGAGAGGGTGAGGTTTAGGGTTAGGATGAGGCTTAGGGTGAGGTTTAGGGTTAGGATGAGGTTTAGGTTTAGGGTGAGGGTTAGGGTGAAAGTTCGGTTTAGTTTTAGTGTTAGGGTGAGGGTTAGGTTTTGGGTAAGTGTTAGGATGAGGGTTAGAATGAGGGTGAGGGTTAGGGTTAGGTTGAGGGTAAGGGTTAGGGTGAGGGTTAGGGTGAGGGTGAGGGTTAGGGTTAGCATTAGGTTTAGGGTGAGGGTAAGGGTGTTGGTTATGGTTAAGGTCAAGGTTAGGTATACGGTGAGGATTAGGGTTAGGGTTAGGTTTATGGTGAGGGTTAGTCTGAGCTGTAGGGTTAGGGTTAGGGTTAGGGTTAGGTTTAGTGTGCGGTTTAGGGTTAGGGTTAGGGTGAGTGTTAGGTTTACAGTGAGGGTTAGGGTTAAGTTTATGGTGAGGATAAGGGTTATAGTGAGGGTTAGGGTGAGGGTGAGTTTTAGGGTTAGCCTTAGATTTATGGTTAGGGTTAGGAGGAGGGTTAGGGTTAGGGTGAGGTTGAGGTTGAGGGTGAGGTTTAGGGTTAGGTTGAGGGTTAGGGTTAGGATGAGTGTTAGGGTTAGGTTTAGGGTGAGGGTTAGGGATAGGATGAGGATTAGGGTTAGGGTTAGGGTGAAGGTTAGGGTTAGGTTGAGATTTAGGGTTAGGGTGAGGGTTAGGTTTAGGGTTAAGGTGATGTTTATTGTGAGCTTCAGGGTTAGGGTGAAGGTGAGTGTTCGAGTGAGAGTTAGGGTTCGGGGGAGGGTGAGGGTTAGGGTGTGTTTGAAGTTTAGGGTTAGGGTGAGAGTTAGGGTAAGGTTTCGGGATAGGGTTAAGTTTAGTGTTAGTGTGAGGATAAGGGTTAGGGTGATGGTTAGGTTGAGGGTGAGGGTTCGGGATAGGATTAGGGTGAGGGTGAGGTTTAGGTTTAGGGTGATGTTTAGGGTGAGATTGAGGGTTAGTGTGAGGGTGAGGGTGAGGGTGAAGGTTAGGTTGAGGATGGGGGTGAGTGTGAGGGTGAGGGTGAGGGTTATCTTTCGTGTTATGATGAGGATGTGGTTTAGGGTTAGCATTAGGGTTAGGGTTATGTTTAGGCTAAGGGTGAGGATGAAAGTGAGGGTGAGGATTAGGGTTAGGGTTAGGTTGAGGGTTAGGGTTAGGGTTAGAATGAGGGTGAGGTTGAGGGTTTGGGTTCGGTTTAAGATTAGGGTGAGATTTAGTGTTAGGGTTAGTGTTAGGTTTAGGGTTATTGTTAGGGTTAGGGTGAGGGTTAGGGTTAGGGTGAGGGTGAGGATTAGCTTTAGGATTAGGGTTAGGGTTAGGGTGAGGGTGGGTTTGAAGGTTAGGTTTAAGATTAGGGTTAGGTAAGGGTAAGGCTGAGGGGGAAGGGAGGTTGAGGGTGAGGGTGAGGGTTAGGGTTAGGGTTAGGGTGAGGGTTAGGATTAGGTTTAGTGTTAGTATAAGGGGTAGGCTGAGGGTAAGGGTTAGGTTTTGGATTAAGGTTAGGTTTAGGGTGAGGTTTAGGGTGAGGCTTAAATTTAGAGTTAGGTTTAGTATGAGGGTGAGGGTTAAATTTAGGTTAAGGCTGAGGTTTGGGGTTAGGGTGAGTATTAGGGTAGGGTTAGGTTGAGGGTTCGGGTGAGGGTGAGGGTGAGTTTTAGGGTGTGGGTAACAGTTAGGGTTAGGGTGAGGCTTAAGGTGACCATAGGGTTAGGGTGAGGGTGTGGGTTAGGGTTTCCCTGAGGATTATGGTTAGGGTTAGGGTTATGGTGAGGGTAAGTGTAAAGATGAGGTTTAGGGTGAGCTTGAGGTTTAGCGATAGCGTTAGAGTTAGGGTGAGGGTTAGGATGAAGGATAGGTTAGGTGAGGGTGAGGGTTAGAGTTAGGTTTAGGGCTAGTTTTTGGGTGAGGGTAAGATTTAGGGTGAGGTTTAAGGTGAGGGTGAGGGTTAGGGTTATTTTGAGGGATAGGGTGAGTGTTAGGGTGAGTGTTATGGTGAGGGTTAGGTTTAGGTTTTGGTTTAGGGTGAGGGTTAGGTTGAGGTTTAGTGTTAGTGTTAGGGTGAGGGTTAAGCTGAGAGTTAGGGTGAGGGTAAGGGTTAGAGTGAGGTTTAGGGTGAGGGTGAGGCTTGCGGATAGCATGAGTATTAAGGATAGGTTTAGGGTGAGGTTAAGGGTTAGGGTGAGTGTGAGGGTTAGGTGTAGGATTAGGGTTAGTGTTAGAGAGAGGATTAGGGATAGGGTTAGGATTAGGGTGAGGGTTTTGGTTAGGTTTAGAGTTAGGGTGAGGGTTAGGGTTAGTGTTTGGATTAGGTTTAGGGTTAATGTTAGGGTTAGGTGAGGGTTAGGGATAGAATTGGGGTTAGGGTGAGGGTCAGGGTTAGGTTTTGGCTTGGAGTTAGAGTGAGGGTGAGTGTGAGTGTTAGGGTTAGGTTTAGCGTTAGGGATAGGGTTAGGTTGAGGTTGAGGGTGAGGGTGACGGTGAGGTTTAGGGTTAGGGTGAGGTTTAGGGTTGTGGTTAGGGTTAGGGTTGGGTTGAGGGTTAGGGTTAGGGTTAGGAAGAGGGTTTGGCTGAGAGTTAGGGTTATGGTTAGGGTGAGGTTTAGTGTTAGTGTGAGTGTTAGGATGAGGGTTAGGCTGAGGTTTAGGGTTAAGGAGAGGGTAAGGGTGAGTTTTAGGGTGAAGGTTAGGTTTAGGTTTCAGGTTAGGGTGAGGGTTAGGATGTGGTTTAGTTTTAGTGTAAGGGTTAGGGTTAGGGTAAGGGTTAGGGTGAGGGTAAATGTTAGATTGAGTTTTAGGGAGAGGGTGAGGGTTAGGGATAGCATTAGGGTTAATTTTAGGTTTAGGGTGAGTCTTGCGGTTAGGGTTACTTTGAGGGTGAGGGTTAGGTTTAGCATTAGGGTTAGGGTTAGGGTGAGTGTTAGGGTGAAGTTGATGGTTAGGGTTAGGGTTAGGGTGAGGGTACGGGTTAGGTTGAGGGTGAGGGTTAGGGTGATGGTGAGGGTAAGGTTTAGGGTGACGTCTAGGGTTACAGTTACTGTTAGGGTAAGGTTTAGGTTTAGGGTGAAGGTGAGGGTGAGGGTTAGGTTTAGGGTTAGGCTTAGGTGTAGGGTTAGCCTTAGGGTGAGGGTGAGTCTGAGTGTCAGACTTAGGTTTACGGTGAGGTTTAGGATAATGGTTACGGTTAGGGTGAGGGTGAGGGTGAGGTTTTAGGTGAGGTTGAGAGTTAGGGTTTGGGTTAGGTTTAGGATTAAGGTTAGGGTGAGAGTTATTGTTAGGGTTAATGTTAGGATGAGGGTTAGGCTGCGGGTTAGGGTGAGAGTAAGGGTTAGGGTGAGGGTGAGGGTTAGGTTAAGGATTAGGGTTAGGTTTAGGGTGAGGGTTAGGGATAGGGTTAGGATTAGGGTGAGGGTTTTGGTTAGGGTTAGGTTTAGAGTTAGGGTGAGTGTAAGGGTTAGGGTTTGGATTAGTGTTAGGGTAAGGGTTAGGCTGAGGGTGAGGTTGAGGGTGCGGGTTAGGATTAATGTGAGTGTTAGGGTAGGGTTAGTGTGATATTTAGGGGGAGGTTTAGGGTGAGGGTTAGGATGAGGATTAGGTTGAGGGTTAGCGTTAGGCTTCCGGTGAGGGTAAGGGTTAGGGTGAGAGTTAGGCTTAGGGTTAGGCTTAGGGTTAGGGTGAAGGTTAGAGTGAGGGTTAGTGTTAGGGTTAGGGTTAGCGATAGGGTGAGGGTTAGGCTGTGGGTAAGGGTTAGAGTGAGGGTTAGGGTGATGGTGAGGTTTAGAGATAGCATTAGTTTTAAGATTAGGTTTAGGGAGAGGGTTAGGATTAGGATTAGGGTTACTGTGAGGGTTATGGAAAGCATTAGGGTTAGGGTTATGTTGAGGTTTAGGGTTAGGGTTAGGGTGAGGATTTGGGTTAGGGTTAGGGTTAGGGTGAGGGTTAGGCTTAGGGTGAGGGTGAGGGTTAGCTTTAGGGTGAGGTTTAGGTTTATGATTAGGGATAGGTTTAGGTTTAGAATTAGGGTGATGGTGAGGGTGAGGGTCAGAGTTAGGTTTGGGGTGAGAGTTATGGTTATGGTTAGGGATAAGGTGAGGATGAGGGAGAGGGTTAGGGTGAGAGTGATGGTGAGCGTGAGGGTGAGTGTTAGGTTTAGGGTGACTATTAGGGTTATGGTTAGGGTGAGAGTGCGGGTGAATTTGAGGGTTAAGTGTGAGCATGAGTGTTAGGTTGAGCGTGAGGGTGAGTGTTAGTGTTTAGGTGAGGGTCAGTTTTGGGTTAGGGTTAAGGTTAGGGTGAGGGTTAGGGTTAGAGTTAGTGCTATGATGAGGGTTAGGCTGAGGGTTAAGGTTAAGATTAGGGTGAGGGTAAGGGTTATGGTGAGGGTCAATGTTAGGTTTTGGATTAGGGTTAGAGTTAGGGTGAGGGTTAGGGATAGGGTTAGGATTAGGGTGAGGGTTTTGGTTAGGGTAAGGTTTTGACTTAGGGTGAGGTTTAGGGTTAGTTTTGGGATTAGGTTTAGGGTTAGGGTTAGGCTGAGGGTGAGGTTGAGGGTGAGGGTTAGAGTTAATATGAAGGTTAGGGTTTGGGTTATCGTTAGGATGAGGGTTAGGGTAAAGTTTCGGGTAAGGGTAAGTGTTAGGGTGAGGTTTACGTTGACGGTGAGGGTTAAGTTTAGGCTTAGGGATAGGGTGAGATTTATGGTTAGGGTGAGGGTGAGGGTTAGGTTTAGGGTTAGGGTGAGGGTTAGGTTTAGGTGAGGGTTAGGGATTGGGTTGGGGTTAGGGTGATTGTGAGGAGTAGTTTTAGGTTTAGGTTTAGGTTAGGCTGAGGGTGAGGGTGAGGTTTAGGGTTAGGGTTAGGGTTAGGGTTGGGTTGAATGTTAGGGTTAGGGTTAGGGTTAGGAAGAGGGTTTGGCTGAGGTGTAGGGTTATGGTTAGGGTGAGTTTTAGGGTTAGTGTGAGGGTTGGGATGAAGGTTAGGCTGAGGGTTAGGGTTAGGTTTAGGGTGAGGGTAAGGGTTAGGGTGAGGGTGAGGGTTAGGTTTAGGATTAGGGTTATTGTTACGGTGAGAGTTAAGGATAGGGTTAGGGTTAGTGTGAGGGTTAGGGTGAGGGTTAGGGTTAGGTTTAGGGTGAGGATTAGGGTGAGGGTGAGTTTTAAGGTGAAGGTTAGGTTTAAGGTGAGGATTAGGGTTAGGGTTAGGGTGAGGTTTAGGATTAGGGTGATGTTTAGGGTGAGGGTGAAGTTTTGGGTGAGGATGAGGGTGAGGGTGAGGGTTTAGTTGAGGGTTACGGTTAGGGTTAGGGTGATTGTTAGGGTGATGGTGACAGTGATTGTTAGGGTGATGTTGAGGGTTAGGGATAGGGTTAGGGAGAGGGTTAGTGTTAGTGTTAGTGTGATGGGTAGGGTGATGGTTTGGGTTCCGGTGAGGGTGAGGGTTAGTTTTAGGGTGTTGGTGACAGTTAGGTTTAGGGTGAGGGTTAAGGTGACAGTGAGGATTAGGGTTAGGGTTAGGGTTAGTGTTATGGTGAGGGTAAGGGTTAGTATGAGGTTTAGGGTGAGGGTGAGTTTTAGGGATAGCGTTAGAGTTAGGGTGAGGGTTAAGGTGATGGTTAGGATCCACGTTAGTTTAGGTGAGGATTGAGGGTTAGAGTTAGGTTTAGGGTTAGGTTTAGGGAAAGGGTAAGGTTTAGGGTGAGGGTTAGGTGAGGGTGAGGGTTAGGGTTAGGTTGAACGTTAGCGTGAGCATTAGGGTGAGGGTTAGGTTTAGTTTTAAAGTTAGGGTGAGGGTTAGGGTAATGTTTCGTGTTAGTGTTAGGGTTAGGGTGAGGGTTAGGGTGATGGTAAGGATTAGGTTTATTGTTAGGGTGAGGGTTAGGGTGAGGTTTAGTGTTAGTGTTAGGTTTAGGGTTAGGTATTGTGTTAGGGTGAGGGTTAAGGGTTAGAGTGAGGGTTAGGGTTAGGGTTAGGGTGTTAGGGTTAGGGTGAGGGTGAGAGTAAGGATTAAGGTGAGGACTAGGGTTAGGGTTAGGGTTAGGGTAAGGTGTAGGTTTAGGGTGAGGGTAAGTGTGAGAGTTAGTTTTAGGATTAGGATTAGGTTTAAGGTTAGGCTTAGGGTGAGTGTCAGAATTAGGTATAGGGTGAGGGTTAGGGTGAGGGTTAGGGTGAGGGTGAGTGTGAAGTTGAAGGTGATGTTGAGTGTTAGGTTTTGGTTGAGGGTTAGGGTTAGGGTTAAGGTTAGGGTGAGGGTTAGGGTTAGGTTTAGGGTTAGGGAGAGGGTTAGGGAGAGGGTAAGGTTTAGAATGAGGGTGAATGTTAGGTTTAGGATTAGGTTTAGGGTTAGGGTGAGGGTTAGGGATAGGGTTAGTTTTAGGGTGAAGGTTTTGGTTTGGGTTAGGTTTAGAGTTAGGGTGAGGGTGAGGGTTAGCGTTTGGATTAGGGTTAGGGTTAGGATTAGGCTTAGGGTGATGTTGAGGGTGAGGGGTGGGGGATAGGGTTAATGTGAGGGTTGGTTTAGGGGTAGCGATAAGGTTACTGTGAGGGTTAGGTTTAGTGTTAGGGTTAGGATGAGGTTTAGACTGAGAGTTAGGGTTAGGTTTGGGTGAGGGTAAGGGTTAGTGTGAGGGTTAGGGTGAGGTGACGTTTAGGTTTAGGCTTGGGATAGGGTGAGGGTTAATGTGAGGGTTAGTGTTAGGGTTAGGATTGGGGTTAGGTTGAGGTTTAGGGTGTGGGTAAGGGTGAGGGTGTGGGTAAGGTTTAGAGTGAGGGTTAGGGTGAGGGTGAGTTTTAGGGATAGCATTCGGGTTAAGGTTAGGTTTAGGGTGAGGGTTAGGGATAGGGTTACGGTGAGAGTGAGGGTTAGGGTTTGCATTAGGGTTAGGTTTAGGATAAGGGTGAGGTTTAGGGTTAGGGTTAGGGTGAGGGTGAGGGTGAGGATTAGGGTTAGGGTTAGGGTGAGGGATAGGTGCAGGGTGAGGGTAATGGTTAGCTTTAGGGTGAGGGTTAGGTTTAGGATTAGGCTTAGGTGTTGCGTTAGGCTTACGGTGATGGTGAGGCTGAGGGTCAGAGTTAATTTTAGGGTTAGGGTTAAGATTATGGTTAGGGATACGTTGAGGATGAGGGTGAGGGTTAGGGTTAGGGTGATGTTGAGGGTGAGGGAGAGGGTAAGGGTTAGGTTCTGGGTGAGAATTTGGGTTATGGTTAGGTTTAGAGTGAGGGTGAGTGTGAAGGTTAGTGTGAGCATGAGTGTGAGGTTGAGGGTGAGAGTGAATGTTAGGGTTTAGGTGAGGGTCAGTTTTAGGATTAGGGTTAAGGTTAGGGTGAGGGTTAGGGTTAGGGTTCGGGTTAGGATGAGGGTTAGGCTGAGGGTTAAGGTTAGGGTTAGGGTGAGGGTAAGGGTTAGGGTGAGGGTGAGGGTTAGGTTTTGGATTAGGGTTAGAGTTAGTGTGAGGGTTAGGTTTAGGGTTAGGGTTAGGATTATGGTTAGGGATAGGTTGAGGATGAGGGTGAGGGTTAGGGTTAGGGTGATGTTGAGGGTGAGGGAGAGGGTAAGGGTTAGGTTCAGGGTGAGGATTTGGGTTATGGTTAGGTTTAGAGTGAGGGTGAGTGTGAGGGTTAGTGTGAGCATGATTGTGAGGTTGAGGGTGAGAGTGAATGTTAGGGTTTAGGTGAGGGTCAGTTTCAGGGTTAGGGTTAAGGTTAGGGTGAGGGTTAGGGTTAGGGTTCGGGTTAGGATGAGGGTTAGGCTGAGGGTTAAGGTTAGCGTTAGGGTGAGGGTAAGGGTTAGGGTGAGGGTGAGGGTTAGGTTTAGGATTAGGGTTAGGGTTAGTGTGAGGGTTAGGTTTAGGGTTAGGTTTAGGATTATGGTTAGGGATAGGTTGAGGATGAGGGTGAGGGTTAGGGTTAGGGTGATGTTGAGGGTGAGGGAGAGGGTAAGGGTTAAGTTCAGGGTGAGGATTTGCGTTATGGTTAGGTTTAGAGTGAGGGTGAGTGTGAGGGTTAGTGTGACCGTGAGTGTGAGGTTGAGGGTGAGAGTGAATTTTAGGGTTTAGGTGAGGGTCAGTTTTAGGGTTAGGGTTAAGGTTAGGGTGAGGGTTAGGGTTAGGGTTCAGGTTAGGATGAGGGTTAGGCTGAGGGTTAAGGTTAGGGTTAGGGTGAGGGTAAGGGTTAGGGTGCGGGTGAGGGTTAGGTTTTGGATTAGGGTTAGGGTGAGTGTGAGGGTTAGGTATAGGGTTAGGATTACGTTGAGGGTTTTGGTTAGGGTTAGGTTTAGAGTTAGGGTGAGGGTTAGGGTTAGTGTTTGGTTTAGGGTTAGATTTAGGCTGAGGGTGATGTTGAGGGTGAGGGTGAGGGTTAGGGTTAATGTGAGGGTTAGGGTTATGGTTAGCGTTAAGGTTAGGGTGAGGGTTAGGTTTAGGATTAGGCTTAGGATGAGGGTTAGGCTGAGGGTTGGGGTTAGGGTGAGGGTGAGGGTAAGGGTTAGGGTGAGGTTTAGGGTGAGGGTGAGGGTTAGGTTTAGGCATAGTTTTAGGGTGTGGGTTATGGTTATTGTGAGGGTGAGGGTTAGGGTTAGGGTGAGGGTGAGTGTTAGGGTTAGGTGAGGGTTAGGGATAGGGTGGGGGTTAGGTTGAGGGTCAGGATTAGGGTTAGTGTTAGAGTTAGTGTGAGGGCTAGTGTTAGGTTTCGGGTTAGGATGAGATTTAGGTTTAGTGTGAGGGTGAGGGTGAGTGTTAGGTTTAGGATTAGGCTTAGGTGTATGGTTAGGCTTAGGATGAGGGTCAGAGTTAGGTTTAGGGTGAGGGTTAGGTTTATGTATAGGGTTAGGGTGAGGTTGAGGCTTAGAGTGAAGGTGATGGTGAGTTTGATGGTGAGTGTTAGGTTTAGGGTGAGTGATATGCTTATGGTTAGGGTTAGGTGAGGGTGAGGATGTGGGTTACGGTGAAGGTGATTGTGAGGTTGAGGGTGAGGGTGAGGGTTAGGGTTTGGGTGAAGGTTAAGTTTAGGGTTTGGGTTAAACTTAGGTTCAGGGTTAGGGTTAGGGTTAGGATGAGGGTTAGGCTGAGGGTTACGTTTAGGTTTAGGGTGAGGGTAAGGTTTAGGGTGAGGGTGAGCGTTAGGAATAGGATTAGGGTTAGTTTTAGGCATGAGGGTAAGGCATAGGGTTAGGGTGAGAGTAAGGGTTTTGGTTAGGGTTAGGATTAGAGTTAGGGTGAGGGTGAGGTTTAGGGTTAGGTGTTGGATTAGGGTTAGGTTTAGGCTAAGTGTGAAGTTGAGGGTGAGGGTGACAGTTAGGGTGAGGATTAGGGTTGGGGTTAGCGTTGGGATGAGGGTTAGGCTGAGTGTTCAGGTAAGGTTAAGGGTTTGGGTGAGAGTGAGGGTTATGGTTAGGCTTAGGGTTAGGGTGATGATTAGGGTGAGGTTTAGTGTTAGGGTTAGTGTTAGGGTTAGGTTTAGATTGAGCGTTAGGGTGTGGGTAATGGTTAGGGTGAGTTTAGGATGATGGTGAGGGATAGGGTTAAGTTGAGGGTAAGGGTTAAGGCGAGGCTTAGGATGAGGCTGAGGGTTAATGTAGTATTAGCAGTACCATGAGGGTGAGAGTGAGGGTGAAGTTTAGGGTTAGAGTTAGGGATAGGGTGAGAATTAGGGGTCGGGTTAGGTTTAGACTGACGGATAGGCTGAGGGGTAGGGCTAGGGTTAGTGTTAGGGTGAGGGTTAGGGTGTGGGTTAATGTTAGGGTTAGGGTTAGGGTGAGGTTGAGGGTGAGTGTAAGGGTTAGGGTGAGGATTATGGTGAGGTTGAGGTTTAGTGTTAGCATTAGGGTTAGGCTTAGGGTTAGGGTTATGTTTAGGATTAGGGTTAGGGTGAGGGTGAGGTTTAGGGTGAGGGTGAGGGAGAAGGTGAAGGTTTAGGTGAGGATTAGGGTTAGGGTTAATGTTAGGATGAGGGTGAGGGTTAGAGTTAGGGTTAGGGACATGATTAGGGTTAGGGTGAGGTTTAGGTTTAGGGTAAGTGTGAGGGTGAGGGTGAGGGTTACTGTTACGGTGAGTTTTAGGGTGAGGTTTAGGCTGTGTTTTTGTGTGAGGATTAGTGTTAGGGTTAGGGTTATGTTGAGGGTAAGGGTTAGGGTGAGGTTTAGGGTGAGAGTGAGGGTGAGGCTTAGCGTTAGGGTTATGGTGAGGTTTAGGGTTAGCGTGAGGTTTAGGATTAGGGTTAGGGTGAGGGTTCGGGTTCGGGTGAGCTTGAGTGTTAGGGAGTGGTTGATGGTTAGGTTTAGGGTAAGGGCTAAGGTGACGGTTAGGGTTAGGGTGAGGTGAGGGTTACAGTTAAGGTGAGCATTAGGGTGAGGATTAGTGTTAGGGTATGTGTGAGGATTAGGGTTAGGGTTAGGGTTATGGTGATGGTAAGGGTTAGGGTGAGGTTTAGGGTGAGAGTGAGGGTGAGGGTGAGGGTTAATGTTACAGTTAGGGTGATGTTAGGGTGAGGCTTAAGGTTATCGTGAGGGTGAGGATTAGGCTTAGGGTTAGGGTGAGGGTTGGGGTTAGTGTCAGTGTTCGTTATAGGGTTGGGTTTAGGGTGAGGGTAAGGGTTAGGGTGAGGGTTAGAGATAAGGTGAGGGTGAGGGTTAGGTTTAGGGCTAGGATTAGTGTGAGGGTTAGATTTAGGCTGAAGGTGAGTGTAAGGTTGAGGGTTAGGAATAGGTTGAGGGTTAGGCTTAGGGTTAGGGTTAGGTTGAGGGTTAGCATTAGGGTTAGGGTGAGGGTTAGGGTTAGTGTCAGGGTTAGGGTGAGGGTTAGGGTGAGAGGTAGGTTTAGGGATAGGGTTAGGGTGAGGTTTAGGTTTAGGGTGAGGGTTAAGGTTAGGGTTAGAGTGAGGGTTAGGTTGAGCATTAGGGTGAGGGTTAGGGTGAGGTTTAGTGTTAGTGTTAGGGTTAAGGTTAGGGTGAGGGTTAGGGTGAGGGTCCGGGTTAGAATGAGGATTAGGGTGAGGGTGAGGATTAGGGATAGCATAAGGGTTAGGGTTAGGTTTAGGATTAGGTTGAGGGTAAGGTTTATTGTTATCCTTAGGGTTAGGGTTAGGTTTAGGGTGTGGGTTAGGGTTAGGGTTAGGATGAGGGTGAGTGTGAGGGTTAGGGTTAGGGTTAGGGTGACGGTTAGGTTTAGGGTGAGGGTTAGGGTTAGGTGACGGTGAGGGTAAGGGTTAGGGTGAGGGCTAGGTTTAGGGGTTAGATTGAGATTTAGGTTTAGGGTGAGTGTGAGGTTGAGGGTTTGGTTTATAATGAGGCTTAGGTGTAGGGTTAGGCTTTGGGTGAGGGTGAGGTTGAGGGTAAGATTTAGGTTTAGGGTGAGGGTTAGGGTTATGTTTAGGGTTAGGGTGAGGGTGAGGGTTAAGGGTGATGGTTTGGGTGAGGGTGAGGTTGAGGGTTAGGTTTAGGGTGAGAGTTAGGGTGAGGGTGCGGGTGAGGTTTAGGGTGAGGTTGAGGTTTAGGGTTTGCATTAGGGTAAGGATTAGGGTTAGGCTGAGTTTTAGGGTTAGGATTAGGGTGAGGGTGAGGTTGAGGGAGAGTGTGAAGTTTAGGCTGAGGTGTATGGTTAGGGTTAGGGATAGGTTGAGGTTTAGGTTTAGGGTTATGTTTAGGGTGAATGTTATGCTGAAGGGTAGGTTTAGGTTTAGGGTGAGGGTTAGGGTTAGTGTACGGGTTAGGGTTAGCTTTAGGATGAGGTTGAGGGTGAGGGTAAGGTTTAGGGTGATGGTTAGGTTGAGGTTGAGGTTTACGGTTAGCATTAGGTTTAGAGTTAGCCTTAGGCTGAGGTCTAGGGTTAGGATTAGGGTTAGGGTGAGGGTGAGGTCTAGTGTTAGCATTAGGGTTAGGTTTAGGGTTAGGATTAGTGTTAGTGTGAGGGTTAGGGATAGGCTTAGGGTAAGGATGATGGTAAGGGTTAGAATTAGTTTGAGGGTGAGGGTGAGATTGAGGGTGAGGTTTAGGGTTAGGGATAGTTTTAGGGTGAGAGCTAGAGTGAGGGTCAGGGTTTGGGTGAGTGTTAGGGTTTGGGAATGGGTTTCAGTTAGGAAATTCTTAGGGTTAGGTTTAGCGTGAGGATTAAGGTTAGGGTTAGGATGAGGGTGAGGATTAGGGTTAGGGTGAGGATTAGGGTTAGGGTTACGTTGAGGGTGAGGATTAGGGTGATGTTTAGGGTGAGGGTTCGGGTTCGGGTGAGGGTGAGGGTTAGGGTGTAGTTGAGGGTTAGGGTTAGGGTGAGGGCTAGGGTTAGGGTTAGGAAAAGGGTGATGTTTAGGTTTAGTGTAAGGGTGAGGATGAGGGTTAAGTATAGGATTAGGCTTAGGTGTAGGGTTAGGCTTAGGGTGAGGGTCAGAGTTAGGGTTTAGGGTGAGGGTTAGGGTTATGGTTATGGTTAGGGTGATGGTGAGGTTTAGGGAGATGGTGATGGTGAGGGGGAGGGGGAGGTTTGGGTTTAGGGTGAGGGATAGGGTTATGGTTAGTGTTAGGGTGAGGCTGATGGTGTGGGTTACGGTGAGGGTCATGGTGAGTTTGAGGGTTAGGGTGAGGGTTAAGGTTTGGGTGAAGATTAAGTTTAGGGTTTGGGTTAAGTTTAGGTTGAGGGTTAGGTTTAGGATTAGGATGAGGGTTAGGCTGAGGGTTATGTTTAGGGTTAGGGTGAGGGTAAGGGTTAGGTTGAGGGTGAGGGTTAGGATTAGGATTAGGGTTAGTTTTAGGGTGAGGGTAAGGGATAATGTTAGGGTTAGGGTGAGGGTTTTGGTTAGGGTTAGGTTTAGAGTTAGGGTAAGGGTGAGGGTTAGGGTTAGGTTTTTAATTAGGTTTAGGGTTAGTGTTAGGCTGAGGGTGAGGTTGAGGTTGAGTGTGACAGTTAGGGTGAGGGTGAGGGTTAGAGTTAGGGTTAGGATGAGGGTTAGGGTTAGGGTTAGGTTTAGGATGAGGGTTAAGGTGAGGTTTAGTGTTCGTATGAGGGTGAGGGTTAGAGTTAGGTTTAGTGTAAGTTTTAGGGTTAGAGTGAGGGTGATTGTGAGGGTTAGTGTGAGCGTGAGGGTGAGATTGAGGCTGAGGGTGAGGGTTAGGGTTTAGGTGAGGGTCAGGTTTACGGTTAGGGTTAAGGTTAGGGTGACGGTTAGGTTTAGGGTTAGGTTTAGGATGAGGGTTAGGCTGAGGGTTAAGTTTAGGGTTAGGGTGAGGGTACGGTTTAGAGTGAAGGTAAGGGTTACAGTGAGGGTGAGGGTTAGGTTTTGGATTAGAGTTAGGGTTAGGGTGAGGGTTAGGGATAGGGTTACGATTAGTGTGAGGGTTTTGGTTAGGTTTAGGTTTAGAGTTAGGGTGAGGTTTAGGGTTAGTGTTTGGATTAGGGTTAGGTTTATGGTTAGGCTGAGGGTGAGGTTGAAGGTGAGTGTGAGGGTTAGGGTTAATGTGAGGATTAGGATTTGGATTAGCGTTAAGATTAGGGAGAAGGTTAGGTTTATGGTTAGGGTTAGGATGAGGGTTAGGCTGAGGGTTAGGTTTAGTGTTCGGGTGAGGGTAAGGGTTGGTTTGAGGTTTAGGGTGAGGGTGAGGGCTAGGTTAAGGCTAACGGTTAGGGTGAGGGTTAGGGTTAGGGTTAGGGTGAGGGTGAGGTTTAGGGTTAGCGTGAGTGTGAGGGTTAGCGTAACGTGAGGGTTAGGGATAGGATTGGGTTTAGGGTGAGGGTCAGGGTTAGGGTTAGGGTTAAGGTGAGGGTGAGTGTCAGCATTAGGGTTAGGTTTAGGGTTAGTGTTAGTGTTTGGCTGAGGGTGAGGATGAGGGTGAGGGTGAGGTTGAGGGTTAGGTTGAGGGTTAGAGTCAGGATTAGGGTTAGTGTTTGGTTGAGGGTTAGGGTTAGGCTTAGGAAATGGGTTTGGCTGAGCATTAGGGTTATGGTTAGGGTGAGGTTTAGGGTTAGTGTGAGGGTTACAATGAGGGTTAGACTGATTGTTAGCATTAGGTTTAGGCTTAGCGTTAGGCTAAGGCTTAGGCCTAGCATGAGGGTGAGGGTTAGTGTTAGGGTTAGGGTGAGTGTGAGGTTAAGATTGATGATTAGTTTTAGGGTTAGTGTAAGGTTTAGAGTGAAGATGAGGGTTAGAGTTAGGGTTAGGGTGAGGGCTAGGATGAGTGTGAGGGTTACGGTTAGGGTGAGGATTATGTTTAGGATGATGGTTAGGGTTAGTGTGAGGGTTAGTGTTAGGGTTAGGGTTAGTGTTAGGTTGAGGGTAAGTGTTAGTTTGAGGGTTAGGTTTAGGGTGAGGGTTATGTTAGAATGAGGGTTAGGGTTATGGTTACTGTTTCAGTGAGGTTGAGGTTTAGAGGTAGGGTTAGGGTGTGGTTTATGTTTAGGGTTATTGTTAGAATTAGGTTTAGGGTGAGGGTGACGTTTAGGGTTAGAGTTTGTATTAGTGATAATGTTAGGGTTAGGGTGAGGGTCTGTGTGAGGGTTAGGGTTAGGCTTAAGCTTAGGGTTAGGCTTAGGCTTAGACCGAGCGTGAGTGTGAGGGTTAGGGTTAGGGTTAGGGTGAGGGTTAGGTTTAGGGTTAGGGTTAGGGTTAGTGATAGTGTTAGGTGTAGGGTTAGGGTGAGGGTGACAATAAGGGTAAAGGTGAGGGTTAGGGTTAGGATCAGGTTTCTATTGAAAGTGAGTGTGAGGGTTACAGTTAGGGCTACGGTTACGCTTAGGGTTAGGGTGAGAGTTAGGATTAGGGTTAGGGTTAGTGTTAGTGTTAGGGGTAGGGTTACGGTGAGATTTAGGGTGAGGGTGATGGTTAGGGTTAGGCTTAGGCTTAGGCTTAGAGTTAGGATGAGGGTGATGGTGGGGGTGAGGGTTAGTGTTATGGTCAGGGTGAGGATTAAGGTTAGGGTGCTGGTTTGGGTTAGGGTTAGGTTTAGGATGTTGGGGGTGAGAGTTAGTGTTATGGTAAGGGTGAGGATTAGGGTTAGGGTGAGGGTTAGGATGAGGATAAGGGTTACGGTGAGTGTGAGGGTTAGGGTTAGGGTGAGGGTTAGGGTTAGGAATAGGGTTAGGGTGAGGGTGAGGTTTAGGATTAGGGTTAGGATTAGGGTTATTGTTAGTGTTATGGTTAAGCTTACCTATGCAGTGAGGGTGAGGCTGAGGGTAAGGGTTAGGGTTACGATTAGGGTTAGGGTAAGGATTAGGGTTAGGGTGAGGGTGAGTGTTATGTTGAGGGTTAGGGTTACGATTAGTGTTAGGCTGTGGGCTAGGTTGAGGGTGAGGTTTAGGGTTAGGGTTAGGGTGAGGTTTAGGGTTAGGGTTAGGTTGAGGGTGAGGTTTAATTTTAGAGTTAGGGTTAGGGTGAATGTTAGGGTTAGGTTTAGTGTTAGGGTGAGGGTGAGGGTTAGGGTTACGGTTAGGATTAGGATTAGGGTTAGGGTGAGGGTGCGTGTGAGGGTTAGGGTGAGGGTTAGGGTTAGGCTTAGAGTTAGGGTTAGGCTGAAGGTGAGGGTGAGGGTTAGGTTTAGGGTGAGGCTGAGGTTTAGGGTTAGAGTTAGTGTTAGTGTGAGGGTTAGTGTGAGGGTGAGTGTTAGGGTTAGGTTGTGGTTGAGAGTTAGGATTAGGGTGATGCTTAAGTTTTGGTCAGGTTGAGGATTAGGATGAGGGTTAGGGTTAGGGTGGGGGTTAGGTTGAGGCTGACAGTAAGGGTTAAAGGGAGGGTTAGTCTGAGAGTGAGGATTACTGTAAGGGTGAGTGTTAGGGTTAGGGTGAGTGTTAGGTTTAGGGTTAGCGTGAGAGTGTGGTTTAGATTGAGGGTTAGTTTTAGGGTTAATGTGAGGTTTAGGGTGAGGATGAGGGTTAGGGTTAGGTTGGCTAGAATGAGGGTGAGGGTTAGGATTAGAGTTAAGGTGAGTGTTAGGGTTAGGGTGATGGCTAGGGTTAGTGTGAGCCTTAGTGTTAGGGTTAGGGTTAGTGTTAGGGTAAGGGTAAGTGTTAGAGTGAGGGTTAGGGTTAGTGTGAGGGTTATGGTTAGAATGAGGGTTAGTTTTAGGTTTAGCGTTATTGTTAGGTTAAGGGTTAGGTTTAACATGGGGGTTAGGGTTAGGATTAGGGTTAAGGTGAGGGCTAGGGTGAGGTTGAGGTTTAAGCTTAGTATTAGGCTTAGGCTTAGGTTTAAGCTGAGGCTGAGGGTGAGTTTGAGGGTTAGGCTTAACATGATAGTTAGGGTTATGGTTAGGGTGAGGGTTAGGATGAGGGTTAGAGTTAGGGTGAGGTTTAGGCTGAGGGTGACAAGAAGACTAAAGGTGAGGGTTAGGGTGAGGATTAGTGTTAGGGTTAGGGTGAGGTTTAGGTTGAGGATGAGGGTTAGGATTAGGGTGAGGGCTAGGGTGAGGGTGAGGGTTAGGGATAGGGTTAGGTTGAGGTTTAGGGTTAAGGTGGTGTTTAGGGTTAGTGGGAGGGTTAGTGTTAGGATTAGGGTTAGTTTTAGTGTGAGGGTAAGTGTTAGGGTGAGGGTGAGGGTTAGGGTTAGTGTTAGGGTTATGGTTAGGGTGAGGGTTATGTTGAGGTTTAGGATTAGGTTTAGGATTAGGTTTATGGTGAGAGTGAGTGTGAGGGTTAGGGTTAGGCTTAGGCTTAGGGTTAGGCTGTTGGTGAGGGTGAGGGTTAGCGTTAGGGTTAGGGTGGGGTTTATGTTTAAGGTTAGGGTTAGAGTTAGGTTTAGGGTGAGGGTGAGGTTTAGGGTTAGAGTTAGTATTAGTGTTACGGTTAGGGTTAGGGTGAGGGTTAGTGTGAGGTTTAGGGTTAGGCTTAAGCTTAGGCTTAGGCTTAGGGTGAGCATGACGGTGAATGTTAGGGTTAGATTTAGGGTGAGGGTTAGGGTTAGGGTTAGGCTGAGGTTTAGGGTGAGGGTGAGGTTTAGGATTAAAGATAGGGTGAAGTTTAGTGTTATGGTTAGGGTTAGAGTTAGGGCGAGTGTGAGGTTTAAGGTTAGAGTTAGGGTTAGTGTGAGGGTTAGCGTGAAGTTTAGGGTTAGTGCGAAGGTTAGGGTTAGGGTTAGGTTGAGGGTTAGGGTTAGGGTGAGTGTTCGGGTTAGGGTTATGATTAGGTTTAGAGTGAGGTTTAGGGTGAGGGTTAGGGTTAGGATTAGGGTAAGGGTATGTTCTAGGGTGAGTGTTAGGGTTAGGGTTAGGGTGAGGTTGAGCGTTAGGGTTAGGGTTAGTGTTAGGTTTAGGGTTGGGGTTAGGGTTAGGATTAGCGTTATGGTGAGGGTGAGTGTGAGGGTTAGGGTAAGGGTTAGTGTTAGGCTTAGGGTTAGGGTGTGTGCTAGGGTGAGGGTTAGGTTTAGGGTTAGTGTGACTGGTAGGGTTATGATGAGTGTTATGTTTAGGATGAGGATTGGGTTTAGGATTAGAGTTAGTGTGACAGCTAGGTTGAGGGTGAGGTTTAGGGTTAGGGTTAGGGTGAGGTTTAGGGTGAGGGTGAGGTTTAGGGTTAGGGTTAGTTTTAGGATTAGGATTAGGGTTAAGGTTGTGGTGAGTGTGAGGGTTAGGGTTAGTGTTAGTGTTAGATTTAGGGTTAGGCTGATGCTGAGGGTGAGCTTGAGGTTTAGTTTTAGGGTGTGGGTTAGGTTTAGGGATAGAGTGAGGGTTAGGTTTAGGGTTAGGGTTAGGATTAGGGTTAGGGTATGTGCTATGGTGAGGGTTAGGGTTAGGGTTATGGTTAGGGTGAGGTTTAGCTTTAGGGTTAGGTCAGGGTTAGGGTTAGGGTAAGGGTTTGGGTTAGGGTTGAGGGTGAGGTTTAGTGTTAGTTTTAGGGTTAGGGTTATTCGTAGGGTTAGGGTTTGAGTTAAGGTTAAGGAAAGGGTGAGAGTGAGCATGATGTTGAGGGTTAGGGTTAGGGTTAGGATGAGGTTTAGAGTTAGGGTTAGGGTTAGGGTTAGGGTGAGGGTGAGGTTTAGGGTTAGATTTAGGGTTAGGGTTAAGTTTAGTGTGAGGGTTAGGTTTAGGTTTAGTGTTACGGTTAGGTTATGGTGAGGGCTAGTGTTAGGGTGAGGGTTAGGCTTAGGCTTAGGCTTAGGGTTAGGCTGAGGGTTAGGGTGAGGGTGAGGGTTAGGTTTAGGCTTAGGCTTAGGCTTAGGGTTAGGCTGAGGTTGAGTGTTAGGGTTAGTGTTAGGGTTAGGCTTAGGCTTAGTTTTAGGCGGAGGGTGAGAGTGAGGGTTAGGGTTAGAGATAGCGATAGGGTGAGGGTTAGTGTGAGGGTCAGGGTTAGGGTTAGTGTTATGGTTACGGTGAGGGTGAGGGTGAGTTTGAGGGTTAGGGTTAGGCTTAGGCTTAGTCTTAGGCTTAGGCCGAGCGTGAGTGTGAGGGTGAGGTTTAGGGTTAGTATGATTGTTAGGGTTTTTGGGTTAGGGTGAGTGTTAGGGTGACGTTTAGGTTTAGGTTTAGGGCTAGAGTGAGGGCTAGGCTGAGGGTGCGGGTTAGGGTTAGCATTAGGGTGAGGTTTAGGTTTAGGGTTAGGTTTAGGGTTAGGGTGAGAGTTAGGGTTAAGGTTACGGTGAGGGTTCAGGTTAGGGTTCGGGTGAGGGATAGGGTTAGAGTTATGGTGAGGGTGAGGTTTGGATTTGGGTTAGGGTTAGGGTTATTGTTAGTGTTATGGTTAGCGTTAAGTTTACGGTGAGGGTGAGGCTGAGAGTGAGGATTAGGGTTAGGGTTAGGGTGAGGTTTGGGGTTAGGGTTAGGGTTAGGGTTAGGGTGAGGGTTTGGTTTAGGGTTAGTTTTAGGGTTAGGCTGATGGTGAGGGTGAGGTTTAGGTTTAGGGTGAAGTTTAGGGTTAGGGTTAGGGTTAGGGTTAGTGTGAGGGTGAGGGTGAGGTTTAGGGTTAGAGTTAGGGTTAGGCTGACGGTGAGGGTGAGGGTTAGTGTTAGGGTTAGAGTGAGGGTAAGGATGAGGGTGAGGTTTAGGGTTAGGGTTAGGATTAGGATTAGGTTTAGTGTTAGGATGAGTGTTTGTGTTAGGCTTAGGGTTAGGATCAGGCTAAGGGTTAAACTGAGGGTGAGGGTAAGGTTGAGGTTTAGTGTTAGGTTTAGGGTTAGGGTGAGGTTTAGGGTTAGTTTGAGGGTTAGGGTTAGGATTAGGTTTAGTTTGAGGGTTAGGGTTAGGATTAGGGTTAGAGTGAGTGTTAGGATGAGGATTAGGGTTAGGATTAGGGTTAAGGTGAGGGCTAGGGTGAGGGTGAGGGTTAGGGTTATTGTTAAGTTGAGGTTTAGGGTTAGGGTTAGGGTTAGGTTGAGGGTTAAGATGAGGGTTAGGGTTATGGTGAGGGTTAGGGTGAGGGTGAGGGTTAAGGTGAGGGTGAGGGTTAGGATTAGTGTTAGGGTTAGGATTATTGTTAGTGTTATGTTTCTGGTTATGTTTGCAGTGATGGTAAGCTTGAGGGTGAGGTTGAGAGATATGATTAGGTTAAGGTTTAGGTTTAGAGTTAGGATTAGTGTTATTGCTAGGGTTAGGGTTAGAGTTACAGTGAGGATGAGGGTGAGGGTAAGGGTGAGGTTTAGGGTTACGGTGAGATTTAGGGTCAGGGTTAGGATTAGGTTTAGGGTGAGTGTGAGGTTTAGGGTTAGAGTTAGGATTAGGCAGAGGGTTAGGGTAAGGGTTTGGGTTAGGCTTAGTGTTAGGGTTAGGGTTAGGATGAGGATTAGGTTGAGGTTTAGGGTTAGGGTTAAGGTTAGTGTAAGGATTAGGGTTAGGGTGAGGGTGAGTGTAATGGTTAGGGTTAGGGTTAGCTTTAGGCTTAGATTTAGGCTGAGGGTGAGTTTGAGTGTGAGTGTTTTGGTTAGGTTGAGGTTAAGGGTAAGGGTTAAGGTGAGGGTCAGGGTTAGGGTTAGGCTGAGGTTTACAATTAGGTTTAGGGTTATTTTGAGGGTTAAGGTTAGGGTTAGGGTGAGGGTTAGGATGAGGTTTAGGGTTACAGTTAGGGTTAGGGTGAGGGCTAAGGTGAGGGTGAGGGTTAGTGTTAGGTTTAGGGTGAGGTTTAGGGTTAGAGGTAGGGTTAGGGTGAGGGTTAAGGTTCGAGTTACATTGATGGTGAGGGTTAGGTTTGAGGTGAGGGTTATGTTGATCACTAAATTGAGGGTGAGGGTTAGGGTTAGGGTTAGGGTTAGAGTGAGGGTTAGTTTGAGTTTTAGGTTTAGGGTTAGGGTTAGTGTTAGGATTAGGTTTAGGCTGAGGGTGAGTTTGAGGGTTAGGGTTAGGGTTAAGCTTAGGCTTAGGGTTAGGCTGAGATTGATGGTGGGGATGAAGATTAGGTTTAGAGTGATGGTTCCGGTTATGGTTAGTTTGAGGGTTAGGATGAGGGTTAGGGTTAGCATAAGGTTAGGGTTAGGGCTAGGTTGAGTGTGAGGTTTAGGGTTAGGTTTAGGCTTAGGTTAGGGTTAGGCTGAGGCTGAAGTTGAGGGTGAGGGTTAGGGTTAGGGTGATGTTTAGGGTTATGGTTAGGATGAGGGTTAGGTTTGGGGTGAGGGTTTGGATGAGGGTGACAGTAAGCATAAAGTTGAGGGTTAGGGTGAGGGTGAGGGTTATTGTAAGGGTGAGGGTTCAGGTTAGGGTTAGGTTGAGGGTGAGGGTTAGATTGAGGATTAGTGTTAGGGTTAGTGTGAGGTTTAGGGTGAGGATGAGTGTTAGGGTTAGGGTGAGGCTAGTGTGAAGTTGAGGGTTAGGGTTAGGGTTAGGGTGAGGTTTAGGTTTAGGGTGATGGTTAGCGCTAGTGTGAGTGTTAGTGTTAGTGTTAGTGTTAGTGTTAGTGTTAGGGTGAGGGTAAGTGTTAGGGTAAGGTCTAGGTTTAGGGTGAGGTTTAGGATTAGGGTAAGGGTTAGGGTTAGGGTGAGGGTGAAGTTTAGGTTTAGAGTTAGGGTTAGGATTATGGTGAGGTTTAGTGTGGGTGTGAGGGCTAGTGTTATTTTTAGGAATTTGGTTAGGTTTATGGTGAGGGTGAGTGTGAGGCTTAGGGTTAGGTTTAGGCATAGGACTTGAGTTAGGGTGAGGGTTAGGGTTTGGGTGACGGTTAGGGTGACTTTTGGGGTTAGGGTTAGAGTGAAGGTTAGGGTGAGGGTTAGGCATAGGCTTAGGGTTTGGGTATTGGCTAGGTTGTTAGGGTTAGTGTTAGGGTTAGGGTTGGGGTTAGGTTCAGGCTTAATGTTAGGCAGAGGATGAGGGTGAGTGTTAGGGTTAGGGTGAGGGTGATGTTTAGAGTTTGAGTTAGCGTTAGGGTGAGGGTTAGTGTGAGGGTTAGGGTTAGGGTTAATGTTAGGGTTAGGGTTAGTTTTACAGTTAGGGTTAGGGTGAGGGTGATTGTGAGGGTCCGGGTTAGTCTTAGGATGAGGCGGAGGCTTAGGCGGAGCGTGAGGGTGAGGGTGAGGGTTAGGGTTAGGGTTTTTGGGTTAGGGTGAGTGTTAGGATGACGTTTAGGGTTAGCATTAGGGTTAGGTTAAGGGCTAGAGTTAGGATGAGGGTTAGGGTTAGCGTTAGGTCGAGGTTTAGGGTTAGGGTTAGGGTTAGGGTTACGGTGAGGGTGAGGGTTAGCGTTAGGGTTAGGGTTAGGGTTAGGCTGAGTCTGAGGGTTAGGATTAGGATTAGGGTGAGGGTTTGTGTTAGGGTTAGAGTTACGGTGAGGGTCAGGGTTTGGGTTAGGTTTAGGGTTAGTGTTATAGTTAAGGTTAGGGTTAGAGTTACAGCAAGTTTGAGGGTGAGGGTGAGGGTTTGGATCAGGGTTAGGGTGAGGTTTTGGTTTAGGATTATGGTTAGGGTGAGGGTGAGGTTTAGGGTTAGGATGATGGTTAGGGTTAGTTTGAGGGCTAGTGTTAGGGTTAGGTTTAGTGTTAGGGTGAGGGTTAGTGTTAGGGTGAAGGTTATGGTTAGGATGAGGTTTAGGGTTAGGTTTAGGGTTATTGTTAGGTTTAGGGTTAGGGTTATGTTGAGGGTGAGGGTGAGGGTGAGAGTTAGGTTTAGGATTAGGTTTAGGTTTTGGGTTACGGTTAGAGTTAGGGTTAGGGTGAGGGTGAGGATTAGGTTTAGAGTTAGGTTTAGTGTTAGTGTTAGGGTGAGGGTGAGGGTGAGGGTTAAGGTTAGTCTTAATCTTAGGCTTAGACTTAGGCCGAGCATGAGGGTGAGGGTTAGGGATAGAGTTATGGTGGGGTTTCGGGTTAGGGTGAGGGTGAGGGTGAAGGTGAGGTCCAGGGTTAAATATAGGCTTAGGGTGAGGGTGAGTGTTCGGTTGAGGCTTAGGGTTAGTGTTAGGGATACGGTGAGGGTGAGGGTTCGGTTGAGGTTTAGGTTTAGGGTTTGGGTTAATGTGAAGGTTAGTGTTTGTTTTAGGGTTCGTGTTAGGCTGACGGTAAGTGTTAGGGTGAGGGTTTGGGTTTGGGTGAGGGTTAGGGTTAGGATTAGGGTGAGGGTTAGGATTAGGGTTGGGGTTAGGGTTATTGGTAGTGTTATGGTTAAGGTTAAGTTTACGGTTAGGGTGAGGCTGAGGGTGAGGTTTACGGTTAGGGTTAGGTTGAGGTTTAGGGTTAGGGTTAGGGTTAGGTTTAGGATTAGGGTTTTGATGAGGGTGAGTGTGAGGGTTAGGGTTAGGTTTAAGTTTTGGCTTAGGTTTAGGCTGATGGTGAGTGTGGGGATGAGGATTAGGTTTAGGTGATGGTTAGTTTTAGGGTTAGTTTTAGGGTTAGAAT
Organism: Dipodomys merriami; assembly: GCF_024711535.1. Lineage (NCBI taxonomy): Eukaryota > Metazoa > Chordata > Mammalia > Rodentia > Heteromyidae > Dipodomys > Dipodomys merriami. The sequence continues at coordinate 1,513,253 of NW_027203348.1, forward strand.
TAGGGTTAGGTTTAGGATTAGGGTTATGGTGAGGGTTACAGTGAGGGTTAGGGTTAGGTTTAGGGTTAGGTTTAGAGCTAGGGTTAGGGTGAGGGTGAGGTTTATTCTTAGAGTTAGGGTTAGTGTTAGGGTTAGGGTTAGGATTAGGGTTAGGTTGAGGTTGAGGTTTAGGGTTAGGGTTAGGTTTAGAGTGAGGGTTAGGGTGAGGGTTAGGGTGAGGATTAGGGTTAGAATATGTGCTAGGGTGAATGGTAGGGTTAGGGTTAGGTTCAGGGTGAGGGTTAGGGTGAGGGTTAGGGTTAGGGATAGTGTTAGGGTTAGGGTTGGAGTAAGGGTTAGGATTATGGTTATGGTTCACTGTGAGTGTGAGGGTTATGGTTAGGGTTAGTTTTAGGGTTAGGTTTGCGGTTAGTGTTAGGATTAGGGTTAAGGTGACTGTGAGTGTGAGGGTTAGGGTTAGTGTTAATGTTAGGCTGAGGCTGAGGGTGAAGGTGAGGGTTTGATTTAGGGTTAGGTTTTGCTTTATGGTTAGAATGAGGGTGAGAGTGAGCGTTAGGGTGAAGATTAGGGTTAGGGTATGTGCTAGGGTGAGGGTTAGGGTTAGGGTTAGGGTTAGGGTGTGGTTTAGTGTTAGGTTTAGTGTAAGAATTAGGGTTAGGGTGAGGGTTTGGGTTATGGTTAGAGTTACAGTGAGGTTGAGGTTTAGGGTTAGGTTTAGTGTTAGGGTTATTCTTAGGGTTAGGGTTAAGGTTAAGGTAAGGGTGAGGGTGAGGGTGATGTTGAGGGTTAGGGTTAGGGTTAGGATGAGGTTTAGAGTTAGTGTTAGGGTTAGGGTTCGGTTCAGAGTGAGGTTTAGCGTTAGAGTTAGGGTTAGGTTTAGGGTTAGGGTTAGTATGAGTGTTAGGGTTAGGGAAAGTGTTACATTTAGGGTTATGGTGAGGGCTAGTATGAAGGTGAGGGTTAGGGTTAGGGTTAGGCTTTGGCTTTGGGTTAAGCTGAGGTTGAGTGTGAGGGTGAGGGTTAGGGTGAGGGTGAGGGTGAGATTTAGCGTTAGAGTTAGGGTTAGGGTGAGGGATAGGTTGAGGGTAAGGGTTAGGTTTAGTGTTAGTGTTAGTGTTAGGGTTAGGGTTAGGGTTAGGGTGAGGGTAGGATGAGGGTGAGCGTTAGGGTTAGGGTTAGAATTAGGATTAGGGTTAGTGTTAGGGTGAGTTCTTGGTTTAGGCTTAGGGTTAGGGTTAGGCTTAGCATTAAGCTGAGGGTGACGTTGAGGGTTAGGTTTAGGGTTCCTTTTAGGGTTAGCTTTTGGGTGAGAGTTAGGGTTCTTGTTAAGTTTAGGGTTAGGGTGAGGGTTAGGGTTAGGGTTAAGGTGAGGGTGAGAGGAAGGGTTAGGTTGAGGGTTAGGGTTACGATTAGGGTTAGGGTGAGGGTTAGGATTAGGGTTAAGGTGAGAGTTAGGATGAGGATTAGGTTTAGGATTGTGGTTAGGGTGAGGGCTAGGGTGAGAGTAAGGGTTAGTGTTAGTGTTAGGGTGAGGTTTAGGTTAGGGTGAGGGTTAGGTGAGGGTTAGGGTTACGGTGAGGGTTAGGGTTAGGGTTAGAGTGAGGGTTACTTTTAGGATTAGGGATAGGGTGAGGGTGATTGCTTTGATTAGGGTTAGGGTTAGGATTATTATTAGTGTTTTGGTCATGCTTACATTTGCAGTGAGGGTGAGTCTGAGGGTGAGGCTTAGTGATAGGATTAGGGTTAGCGTGAAGTTTAGGGTTAGGATTAGTGTTATTGTTAGGGTTAGGGTTAGAGTTATGGTGAGGGTGAGGGTGAGGGTAAGGGTGAGTGTTATGGTTAGGTTTAGGTTGAGGTTTAGGGTTAGGTTTAGGATTAGGTTTAGGGTGAGTGTGAGGTTTAGGGTTAGAGTTAGGGTTTGGGGGAGTTTTAGGGTGAGTGTTAAGGTTAGGATAAGTGTTAGGATTAGGGTGAGGCTGAGGGTGAGTTTGAGGGTTAGAGTTAGGGTTAGGCTTACGCTTAGGGTTAGTTTTAGGTGGAGGGTGAGGGTTAGAGTTAGGGTGAGGGTGAGGTTTAGGGTTAGAGTTAGCTTTAGGGTGAGGCTTAGTGTGAGGGTTAGAGTTAGGGTTAGTGTTACAGTTACGGTGAGGGTGAGGGTGAGGGTGAGTGTGAGGGTTAGGGTTAGTCTTAGTCTTAGGCTTAGGATTAGGCCGAGAGTAAGTGTGAGGGTGAGGGTTAGGGTTAGGGTGAGGGTTAGGGTGTTAGGATTAGGGTGATGGTTAGGGTGTTAGGATTTGGGTGAGGGTTAGGATGAGGTTTAGGGTTAGGATTAGGGTTAGGGTGAGGGCTAGGCTGAGGGTGAGTGTTAGGGTTAACATTAGGGTGAGGTTTAGGGTTAGGGTTAGTTTGAGAGTTAGGGTTAGGGTTATATTTAGGGTGAGGTTTAGGGTTTTGGTGAGGGTTAGGTTTAGGGTTAGTGTGACGGTGAGGGTTTGATTAGGGTTAGGGTTATTGTTAGTGTTATGGTTATGGTTAAGTTTATGGTGAAGGTGAATCTGAGGGTGAGGATTAGGTTAGGTTTAGGGTGAGGTTGAGGGTTAGGGTTAGGCTTAGGTTTAGGGTGAGTGTTTGGGTTAGTTTTAGGCTTACTGTGAAGGTGAGGGTTAGGGATATGGTTAGGGTGAATGTTATTTTTAGTGTTAGGTTTACAGTTACAGTGAGGGTGAGGGTGAGGGTTAGGGTTAGCGTGAGGTTTAGGGTTAGGGTTAGGGTGAGGGTTAGGGTGAGGTGAGGTTTAGGTTTAAAGTTAGGGTTAGGGTGAGGGTTAGGGTGAGGGTGAGGTTTAGGTATAGAGTTAGGGTGAGGGTGAGGGTTAGGGTGAGGGTTAGGGTTAGTTTTAGTGTTAGGGTTAGGGTGAGTGTTACGATGAGGGTGAGGGTTACAGTTAGGGTTAGGATTAGGATTAGGGTACTGTTAGGGTGAGAGTTTGGGTTAGGCTTAGGGTTAGAGTTAGGCTAAGGGTTAAGCTGAGGGTGAGGTTAAGGTTGAGGATTATGTTTAGGGTTTGGCTTAGGGTTAGCATTAGGGTGAGAGTTGGGGTTCGGGTTGAGTTTAGAGTTTGGGTGAGGTTTATGGTTTGGGTTACAGTGAGGGTTAGGGTTAGGGTTAGGTTGAGGGTTAGGTTTAGGATTAGGGTTAGGGTGAATGTTAGGGTTAGGGTTAGTGTGAGTGTTAAGATGAGGATTAGGGTTAGGATTAGGGTTAGGGTGAAAGCTAGGCTGAGTGTGAGGGTTAGGGTTTGTGTTAGGGTGAGGTTTATGGTTAGGGTTAGGGTTATGGTGAGGGTTAGGATGAGGGTTAGGGTTACGGTGAGGGTGAGGGTGAGGGTTAGGGTGAGGGTTAGGGTTAGGATGAGGGTTAGGGTGAGGTTGAGGGTTAGGATTAAATTTAGGGTTCGGATTATAGTTAGTGTTATGTTTCTGGTTACCTTTGTAGTGAGGGTGAGGCTGAGGGTGTGGGTTAGGGATAGGATTAGGGTTATGGTTAGGTTTAGGGTTAGGATTAGTGTTATTGTTAGGGTTATGGTTAGAGCTAGGGTGAGGGTGAGGGTGAGGGTAAGGGTGAAACTTAGGGTGAGGTTTAGGGTGAGGGTTAGGATTAGGGTTAGGGTGAGGGCTAGGTGAGGGTGAGGGTTAGGGTTAGTGTTAGGGTGAGGTTTAAGTTTATGGTTTGGGTGAGGTTTAGGTTTCGGGTAGCATTGAGGGTGAAGATTAGGTTTATGTTGAGGGTTAGGTTTAGGATTAGGGTTAGGGTGAGGGTTCGGGTTAGGGTTAGGGTGTGTGTTAGGATGAGGATTAGGGTTAGGATATGGGTTAGGGTGAGGGCTATGGTGAGGGTGAGGGTTAGGGTTAGTTTTAGGGTGAGGTTTAGGTTTAGGGTTTGGGTTAGGGTGAGGGTTAGGATGAGGGTTAAGTTTATGGTGAGGGTGAGGCTTAGGTTTAGGGTGAGGGTTAGGGTTAGGATGAGGGTTAGGGTGAGGGTGAGGGTTAGGATTAGGGTTAGGGTTATGATTATTGTTAGTGTTATGGTTCTGGCTACCTTTGCAGTGAGGGTGAGGCTGAGGGAGGGTTAGGGATCTGATTAGGGTTAGGGTTAGGGTTAGAGTTAGGATTAGTGTTATTGTTATGGTTAGGGTTAGAGTTACTGTGAGGGTGCGGGTGAGGGTAAGGGTCTTCGTTAGAGTTAGGGTTAGGGTGAGGTTTAGGTTCAGTGTTAGCATTAGTGTTAGGGTGAGTGTGAGGCTTAGGCTTAGAGTTAGGTTCAGGGGGAAGGTTAGGTGAGGGTTAGGGTTAGTGTTAGTGTTAGGGTTAAGGTGAGGGTTAGGGTCAATGTGAGTTTGAGGTTGAGGGTTAGGGTGAGGGTGATGGTGACGGTGAGGGTTAGGGTTAGGATACGGTTAATGGTTAGGGTTAGGGTTAGGGTTTGGGTTAGGCTCAGTGTTAGGCTGAGGGTGAGGTTTAGGATGAGGTTTAGGGTTAAATTTAGGGTTAGGGTGAGGGCTAGGGTGAAGGTGAGGGTTAATGTTAGGGTTTGGGTAAGGTTTAGGTTTAGGGTTAAGGGTAGTGTTAGGGTGAGGGTTAGGGTTCGGGTTACGGTGAAGGTGTGGGTTAGTTTTGAGGTGAGGGTTAGGGTGAGGACTAAAGTGAGTGTGATGGTTAGGGTTAGATTTAGTGTTAGGGTGAGGGTTAGTTTGAAGTTTAGGTTTAGGGTTAGGGTTAGGGTTAGGATTAAGGTTAGGCTGAGGGTGACTGTGAGGGTTAGGGTTAGGGTTAGGCTTAGGCTTAGGGTTTGGCTGAAGGTGAGGGTGGGGATGAGGATTAGGTTTAGAGTGATGGTTCTGGTTATGGTTAGGTTGAGGGTTATGATGAGGGTTAGGGTTAGGATTAGGGTTAGGGTGAGGGCTAGGGTGAGTGTGAGGTTTAGGGTTAGGTTTAGGCTTAGGGTTAGGGTTAGGCTGAGGCTGAAGGTGAGGGTGAGTGTTAGGCTTTGGGTGATGTTTAGGGTTACGTTTAGGGTTAGGGTTAGGATGAGTGTTAGGTTTAGGGTGAGGGTTAGGATGACGGTGACAGTAATAGTAAAGGTGAGGGTTAGGCTGAGGGTGAGGGTTATTGTAAGTGTGAGGGTTCGGGTTAGGGTTAGGGTGAGGGTGGGGATTAGATTAAGGATTAGTGTAAGCATTAGTGTGAGGTTTAGTGTGAGGATGAGTGTTAGGGTTACGTTGAGGTCTAGGGTGAATTTGAGGGTTAGAGTTAGGGTTAGGGTGAGGTTTAGGTTTAGGGTGATGGTTAGCGTTAGTTTGAGGGTTAGTGTTAGGGTTAGTGTAAGTGTTAGGGTGAGGGTAAGTGTTCGGGTAAGGTTTAGGTTTAGGGTGATGTTTAGGATTAGGTTTAGGGTGAGGGCTAGAGTGAGGGTGATATTATTGGTTAGGAAAATTTAGGGTTTGGTTTAGGGTGAGGATTAGGGTGAGGGTGAGGTTTAAGGTGAGGGTTAGAGTTAGGTTTAGTGTTAGTGTTAGGGTTAGGGTGAGGTTTAGTGTAGGGGTGAGGGTTAGTGTTAGGGTTAGGATTAGGGTTAGGGTTAAGGTGAGGGTGAGGGTGAGGGTTACATTTAGGGTTAGGGTTAGGATTAGAGTTAGGGTGAGTGTGAGGGTGAGGGTGTGGGTTACGGTTAGGTTGAGTGTTTGGGTTAGGGTTAGAGTGAGATTTAATTTGAAGGTTAGGCTTAGGCTTAGGGTTTGGCTATGGGCTAGGGTGAGGGTGAGCGTTAGGTTTTGGGGTAGGGTGAGGGGTAGGTTAGTGTTAGGATTAGGGTTGTTTTTAGGGTAAGGCTTAATGTTAGGCGGAGGGTGAGGCTGAGGGTGAGGGTTAGGGTTAGGGTGAGAGTGAGGTTTAGGGTTAGATTTAGCATTAGGATGAGGGTTAGTCTGAGGGTTAGGGTTAGGGTTAGTGTTATGGTTAGGGTTAAGTTGAGGGTGAGTGTGAGTGTCAGGCTTAGTCTTAGGCTTCGGCTTAGGCTTAGGCCGAGTGTGAGGTTGTGGTTGGGGGTTAAGGTTAGGGTTTTAGGGTTAGGGTGAGTTTTAGGATAAGGTTTAGGTTTAGCATTAGGGTGAGAGTGAGGGCTAGAGTTAGGGTGAGGTTTAGGGTTATGTTTAGGGTTAGGGTTACAGTGAGGGTGAGGGTTAGGGTTAGGATGAGGGTTAGGGTTAGGGTTAGGGTTAGCATGAGGGTGAGGGTTAGGAATAGGGTTAGGGTGAGGGTTTGGGTTAGGGTTAGAGTTACGGTGAGGGTCAGGGTTTGGGTTAGGGTTAGGGTTAGTGTTATAGTTAGGGTTAGGGTTAGAGTTACAGTGAGGGTGAGGGTGAGTGTTAGGGTTAGGATCAGGGTTAGGGTGAGGTTTAGGGTTAGGTTTATGGTTAGGGTGAGGGTGAGGTTTAGGCTTAGAGTTAGGGTTAGCGGGAGGGTTAGGGGGAGGGTTAAGGTCAGTGTTAGTGTTAGAGTTAGGGTGAGGGTTAGGTTGAGGTTTAATGTTAGGGTTAGGGTTAGGTTTAGGATTAGGTTTACAGTGAGGGGGAGTGTGAGGGTTAGGGTTAGGTTTTGGCTTTGGCTTAGGGATAGGCTGAGGGTATGGGTGGGAATGAGGATTAGGTTTAGAATGATGGTTAGGTTTGGGGTTAGGTTGAGGGCTAGGTTCAGGATGAGGGTTAGGGTTAGGGTGAGGTTTAGGGTTAGGGTGATGTTAAGGGTTAGTGTGAGGGTGAGTGTTAGGGTGAGGGTTAGTGTTAGGATGAGGTTTAGGTTTTGGGTTATGGTTAGAGTTAGGGTTAGGTGAGGGTGAGGTTTAGGGTTAGATTTAGGGTTAGTGTTATTGTTAGGGTTAGGGTTAGGCTTAGGCTTAGGCTTAGGCTTAGGCTTAGGCCGAGCATGAGGGTGAGGTTTAGGGTTACGGTTAGGGTGGGGTTTAGGGTTGGGGTTAGTGTGAGGGTGAGGGTCAGATTTAGGGTTAGATATAGGGTTAGGGGGAGGTTTAGGGTGAGAGTTAGGGTAAGGGTTAGTGTTAGGGTTAGGGTGAGGGTGAGGGTTAGGTTGAGGTTCAATGTTAGGGTTAGGGTTTGGGTTAGTGTGAGGGTTAGTGTTCGGGTTTGGTTTATTGTTAGGGCGAGGGTAAGTGTTATGGTGAGTGTTTGGGTTTGGGTGAGGCTTATGGTTAGGGTGAGGATTAGGAATAGGATTAGGGTTATTGTTAGGGTTAGGTTTAGTGTTACAGTTAGGGTGAGGGTGAGGTTGCGGGTTAGGGTTAGCTAAGGGTGAGGTTTATGGTTTGGGTTAGGGTTAGGGTTAGGGTTAGGGTGAGTGTGAGATTTAGGGTTAGAGTAGGGTTAGGGTGAGTGTTAGGTTGAGGGTTAGGGTTAGGGTTAGTGATAGGGTTAGGGTTAGGGTGAGAGTTAGTGGGAGGGTTAGGGTTAGGGTTAGGCTTAGGATTAGGGTTAGGGTGAGGATGAGTGTGTGTATTAGGGTTAGGTTTAGGGTACGGCTTAGGGTTCGGCTGAGGGTGTGGTTAAAGTTGAGGGTTAGGGTTAGTGTTAAGTTTAGGGTTAGTGTGAAGGTTAGGGTTAGGTTTAGGGTAAGGCTGAGGGTGAGAGTGAGGGTGAGAGTTAGGGTTAGTGTGAGGGTTAGGGTTAGGGTTAGTGTGACGTTTAGTGTTAGGGTTAGGGATAGAGTTAGGGTTAGTGTGAGGGTGATGTTTATGGGTAGAGTTAGAATTAGGGTGAGGGTTAGGGTGAGGTTTAGGGTTAGGGTGAGTTTTAGGTTGGGGGTGATGGTAAGGCTAAATGTGAGGGTTAGGCTGAGGGTGAGGGTTACGGTAAGGGTGAGGGTTAGGGTTAGGGTTCTGGGTAGGGTGACGGTTAGATTGAGGATTAGTTTTAGGGTTAGGGTGAGGTTTAGGGTGAGGATGAGAGTTAGGGTTTATGGTGAGTGCGTGGGTGAGGGTGAGGGTTAGTGTTAGGGTTAGAGTGAGTTTTAGGGTTAGGGTGATGGTTAGGGTTAGTGTGAGGGTTAGCGTTAGTGTTAGGGTTAGTGTTAGGGTTAGGTGTGTTATTAGGGTTAGGGTTAGGGTTACGGTTACAGTTAGTTTGAGGGAGAGGGTTAGGGTTAGAATTAGGGTTAGTGTGAGAGTGAGGTTTAAGGTTAGAGTTAGGGTTAGAGTTTGGCTTAGGGTGAGGGTTACGGTTATGGTTAGGCTTAGGCTTAGGCTTAGGCCGAGCATGAGTGTGAGTGTGAGGGTTAGGGTTAGGGTTAAGATGAGGTTTAGGGTTAGCTTTAGGGTTAGGGTGAGGGCTAGGGTGAGGGTTACGGTGAGGGTTAGGTTTAGGGATAAGTTTAGGTTTAAGTTTAGGGTTAGGGTAGAGTTTGTTTGAAGGTTAGGGTTAGGGTTAGGGTTAGGCTTAGGGTTAGGATGAGGGTTCGGATTACGGTTTGCTTTAGGGTGGAGGTGAAGCTGAGGATTAGGGTTAGGTTTAGGGTCAGGGTTAGGTTTAGCGTTAGGGTTAGGTATAGGGTTAGGGTTACGGTTAGTGTTAGGTTGATGGTGAGGGTTAAGTTTAGGCTTAGGGTTAGGCTTAGGGTTAGGCTGAGGATGAGGCTGAGGGTGAGGTTTATGGTTACCCTTAGGCTTAGTGTTACCGTAAGGGTTAGTGTTACTGTTAGGTTTAGTGTTTTTTTTTTTTTTTTTTTTTTTTTTTTTTTTTGTCGGTTGTGGGGCTTGAACTCTGGGCCTGGGCGCTGTCCCTCAGCTCTTCAGCTCAAGGCGAGCGCTCTACCGCTTGAGCTACAGCGCCACTTCCGGTTTTCTGGTGGTTTTATTGGAGATAGGAGTCTCACGGTCTTTCCTGCCCGGGCTGGCTTTGAACCTCGATCCTCAGATCTCAGCCTCCTGAGTAGCTAGGATTACAGGCGTGAGCCACCAGCGCCCGGCTAGGTTTAGTGTTTAGTGTTTAGTAATGGTGAGGTGGAGGGTGAGGGTTAGGGTTAGGGTGAGGATTAGGGTTAGGGTGAGGATTAGGGTTAGGGTGAGGGTGAGGATTAGGGTTAGAGTTAGGGTTAGGTTGAGGGTTAGGGTGAGGTTTAGGGTTTTGGGTTAGTGTTAGGGTTAGGGTGATGGTTAGGTTTAGGTTGAGGTTTAGGGATAGGGTTAGGTTTAGGATTAAGGTTAGGGTGAGGTTGAGTGTGAGGGTTAGGTTGAGGGTTAAGCTTAGGCTTATGGTTAGGCTGAGGGTGAGTTTTGGGGTGAGGATTTGGGTTAGGATGATGGTTAGGGTTAGGGTTAATGTTATTGTTACGGTTAGGGTTAGAGTTACAGTGAGCGTGAGCATGCGGGTAATTGTTAGGGTTAGGGTTAGGGTTGGGTTTAGGATTACTGTTAGGGTGAATGTGAGGGTGAGGTTTAAGGTTAGATAAAGTGTTAGGGGGAGGGTGAGGGTGATGATTAGGGATAGGGTTAGTGTTAGGTTTAGGGTGAGGGTGAGGGTTAGGTTGAAGTTTAGGGTTTGGTTAGGCTGAGGGTTAGGATTAGGGTTAGGGTTATTGTTAGGGTTAGGTTTAGGGTTAACTTTATGTGAGGGTGTGGGTGAGGGTTAGGGTTAAGGTTAGGGTGACGTTTAGGTTTTGGGTTATGGTTAGAGTTACGTTTAGGGTGAGGGTGAAGTTTAGGGTTGGACGTAGCGTTAGGGTGAGGGTCAGGGTTAGGGTTAGTGTTACGGTTAGGGTTAGTGTTAGGGTGAAAGTTAGGGGGAGGGTTAGGGTTAGGGTTAGGTTTAGGGTTATGATTATGGTAAGGGTGAGTGTGAGTGGGTGTTTGGGTTAGGTTTAAGGTTAGGCATAGGTTTATGCTGAGGGTGAGGTTGAGGGTAAGGGTTAGGGTTAGGGTGAGGGTTAGGGTTAGGGTTACGGGGAGGGTTAGAATGAGTGTTAGGTTTAGGATAAGTGTTAGGGTGAGGGCTAGGGTGAGGGTGAGGTTTAGGGTTAGGGTTAGGGTTAGGATGAGGTTTAGGTTTCGGGTTAGGGTTAGGGTTAGGGTGAGGGTGAGGGTGAGGGTGATTGTGAGGGTTAGGGTTAGGGTGAGGGTTAGGGTTAGGGTTAGGGTTAGGTTTAGAGTTGGGGTTAGGGTGAGAGTTTGTGTTCGGGTTAAGTTTAGGGTTAGGGTGAGGGTTAGGGTACTGGTTATGGTGAGGGTGAAGGTTAGGGTTAGGTTGAGGGTAAAGGTTAGGGTTAGGGTGAGGGTGAGGGTGAGGGTGAGTGTTAGGGTTAGGGTTCGGCTGAGGGTTAGGTTTAGGATTAGGGTTAGGATGAGGGCTAGAGTGAGGGTGAGTTTTAGGGTTAGGGTTAGGGTGAGGTTTAGGGTTAGGGTTAAGGTTAGGGTGAGGGTGAGGTTTAGGGTTAGAATTAGGTTTAGAGTGAGGCTGAGGTTGAGGGTTAGGGTTAGGGTTAGTGTTAGAGGTAGGGTTAGGGTGAGGGTTAGTGTGAGGGTGATGGTTAAGCTTAGGGTTAGGATTAGGATTAGGGTAAGGGTTAGGGTGAGTGTGAGGGTTAGGGTTAGGTTTAGGGTGACAGTATGTATTAGTGTGAGGTTTAGGGTTACGGTGAAAGATATGGTTAGGTTGAGGGTTAGGGTTAGGTTTAAGGTTATTCTTAGGGTTAGGGTTAGGTTATGGTTATGGTGAGGGTGAGGGTGAGGATTAGGATTAGGGTTAGTTTGAGGTTTAGGTTTAGGGTTAGGGTTAGAGTTAGGGTTATAGTTAGGGTTAGGGTTAGTGTTAGGTTTAGGGTTAGGGTGAGGTTTAGGGTTAGGTTGAGGGTTAGGTTTAAGGTTAGGATTAGCACTTGTGTTAATGTGAGGGTGAGTGTGAGGGTTAGGGTTAGGGTTAGGGTTAGGGTTAGGATTAGAGTTAGGGTGAGGGTTAGGTTTAGGGTGAGGTTTGGGGTTAGGGTTAGAGTGAGGGTTAAGATGAGGGTTAGGCTTAGGCTTAGGTTTAAGTTGTGGGCTAAGGTGAGGTTGAGGGTTAGGGTGAGGGTTAGGGTTAGGGTTGGTGTTAGGGTTAGGGTTGCGGTTAGGATTAGGCTTAGTGTTAGACGGAGGTTGAGGGAGAGGGTGAGGGTTAGGATTAAGTAAGGGTGAGGTTTAGGGTTAGATTTAGCATTAAATTGAAGGCTAGCGTGAGGGTTAGTGTTAGGGTTTATGTTACAGTTAGGTTTAGGGTGAGGGTGAGTGTGAGGTTTAGGGTTAGTCTTAGGCTTAGGCTTAGGCTTAGGCCAAGCATGAAGGTTAGGGTTAGTGTGAGGGTTAGGGTTTTAGGGTTAGGTTGAGGGTTAGGGTGAGGTTTAGGTTTAGGATTAGGGCTATGGTGAGTGCTAGAGTGAGGGTGAGGCTTATGGTTAGCGTTAGGGTGAGGTTTAGGGTTAGGGTTAGGGTTAGAGTTAAGGTGAGTGCGAAGTTTAGGGTTAGGTTTAGGGTTGTGGTTATTGTTAGCATTAGGGTTAGAGTTAAATTGAGGGTAAGGGTGAGGGTGAGGATTAGGTTTAGGGTTAGGGTGAGGTTTAGGGTTAGGATTAGGCTTGGTGTAAGGGTTAGGGTTAGGGTTAGGGTGAGGTTTAGGATGAGGTTTAGGGTTAGGATTAGGGTTAGGGTGAGGGCTAGGTTGAGGGTTAGGGTGAGGGTTAGGGTTAGGGATAGGTTTAGGTTTAGGATTAAGCTTAGTGTGAGGGTAAGTGTAAGGGTTAATGTTAGGGTTAGGGTTAGACTTACGGTTAGGGTGAGGGCTAGGATTATTGTTTGGGTTAGGGTTATTGTGATGGTGAAGATTAGGGTTAGGGTTAGGGTTAGGTTTAGGATTAGGTTTGGGGTTAGGTTTAGGCTTTCAGTTACGGTTAAGGTTACGGTTAGGGTTTGGGTTATGATGAGGGTTAGGGTTAGCCTTAGGTTTAGGGTTAGGCTGAGGTTGAGTGTGGGGGTGAGGATTAGGTAAGGGTTAGGGTTAGGGTTAAGTTTAGAGTTACGATTAGGGTTATTGTTAGTGTTATGTTTAGGGGTAAGTTTGCGGTGAGGGTGAGGCTGAGGTTGAGGGTTAGGGTTAGGTTTAGGATTAGTGTTAGTCTTATTGTTAGGGTTAGGGTTAGAGTTACAGTGAGGTTGAGGGTGAGGGTGATGTTGAGGTTTAGGGTGAGGTTTATGGTGAGGTTTAGGGTTACTGTTAGGGTTAGGGTTAGGGTGAGGTTAAGCTTTAGTGTTAGAGTTAGGGTTAGGGGGAGGGTTAGGGTGAGGCTTAGGGTTAGGTTTAGTGTTAGGGTTAGGGTGAGGGTGAGGGATAGGTTGACGTTTAGGGATAGGGTTAGGGTTAGGATTAGGGTTAGGGTGAGGCTGAGTGTGAGGGTTAGGGTTAGGCTTAGGCTTAGGCTTAGGGTAAGGCTGAGGGTGAGTGTGGGGGTTAGGATTACGATTAGGGTGATGGTTAGGGTTAGTGGTATTGTTAGGGTTAGGGTTAGAGTTACTGTGAGGGTGAGGGTGCGGGTGAGGTTTAGGTTTAGGGTGAGGTTTAGTGTTAGGTTTAGGGTTAGTGTTAGGGTGAGTGTGAGGGTGAGGTTTAGGGTTAGATTTAGGGTTAGGGTGAGGCTTAGGATTAGGGTTAGGGTTCTTGTTAGGGTAAGGTTTATGTTTACGATATGGTGAGGGTGAGGTTTAGAGTTAGGGTTAAGCTGAGGTTTAGGGTTTGGTTTAGGGTTAGAGTTAGGGTCAGGGTGAGGGTGAGGTTTAGGTTTAGAGTCAGGGTTTGGGTGAGGGTTAGGTTGAGGGGTAGGGTTAGGGTGAGTGTTAGGGTTTTGATTTTGGTGAGAGTTAGGGGGAGGGATGGGGTTAGGGTTAGGGTTAGGATTAGGATTAGGGTAAGGGTTAGGGTGAGTCTGAGGGTTAGGGTTAGGGTTAGGATTAGGGTTAGGCTGAGGGTGAGGGTGAGGGTGAGGGTTAGGGTTATGGTGAGGGTTAGGGTTAGGTTTAGGGTGAGATTTAGGGTTTGGGTTAAGTTTAGTTTTAGGATAAGGTTTAGGTTTAGGGTTATGGTGAGCATGAGGCTTAGGGTTAGGTTGGGGGTTAAGGTTAGGGTTAGGGTTAGGTCGAGGGTTAGGTTTAGGGTGAGGGTGAGGGTTAGGATGAGGATTAGGGTTAGGATTAGTGTTAGGGTGACGGCTAAGGTTAGGGTGAGTGTTAGGGTTAGTGTTAGCGTGAGGTTTAGGGTTAGGGTTAGGGTGAGGGTGAGGGTTAGGATGAGGTTTAGGGTTACGGTGAGGGTGAGGTTTAGCGTTAGTGTGAGTGTTAGGTTTAGGATGAGGGTGAGTGTTTGGATTAGGGTTTGTGTTACAATTAGGACTAGGATTAATGTTATTGTTAGGGTTAGGGTTAGAGTTACTATGAGTCTGAGGGTGAGGGTGAGGGTGAGGGTTAGGGTTTTCTTTAAGGTAAGGTTTAGGTTTATGTTTAGGATTAGGGTTATGTTGAGGGTGAGGTTTAGGGTTAGATTTAGGGGTAGGGGGAGGGTTATGTCGAGGGTTAGTGTTATGGTTAGTGTTAGTGTTAAGGTTAGGGTGAGGTTTCGGTTGAGGTTTAGGTTAGAGTTAAGGTAACGGTTAGGATTAGAGTGAGGGTGAGGGTGAGTGTGAGGGTTAGGGTTAGGCTTAGTCTTAGGCTTAGGGTTAGGCTGATGGTGAGGGTGGGGGTGAGGATTAGGGCTAGAGTGATGGTTAGGGTTAGGGTTAGATTGAGGGTTAGTTTGAGGGTTAGGGTTAGGATTAGGGTTAGTGTGAGGGCTAGGGTGAGGTTGAGGGTTATGGTAAGGCTTCGGCTTAGGCTTAGGCTTTGGCTGAGTGTGAGGTTTAGGTTGAGGTTTAAGGGTGAGGGTTAGGGTGAGGATGATGGTAAGGGTAAAGGTGAGGTTTAGGCTGAAGGTGAGGGTTAAGATAAGTGTGAGGTTTAGGGTTAGGTTTCGGTTTAGGCTAAGGGTTAGGTTTAGGGTTAGCGTTAGTATGAGGGTTAGTGTTAGGGTTAGGGTTATGGTTAGGGTGAGGTTTAGGGTTAGGGTGAGGATGAGGATTAGATTTAGGGTTAGGGTGAGGGCTAGGGTGAGATTGAGGGTTTGGGTTTGCGTTAGGGTGAGGTTTAGGATTAGGGTGAGGGTTAGGGTTAGGGTGAGGGATATGGTTAGGGTGAGGGTTAGGTTTTGGGTTACGGTTATTGTAACGGTTATGGTTACGGTTATGGTTACTGTGACGTTGAGGATGAGGGTAAGAGTTAGGATTAGGGTGAGGGTTAGGGTTAGGGTTAGGGTTAGTTTTAGGGTGAGGGTTAGGATGATGGTTAGGGTTAGGATTAGGGTTAGGGTGAGGGCTAGTTTGAGGGTGAGGTTTACTGTTAGGGATAGGGTTAGGATGAGGTTTAGGTTTATGGTTAGGGTTAGGGTTAGTGTGAGAGTGAGGTTTAGCCGTAGTATTAGGGTTAGGATGAGGCTGATGGGGAGGGTTAGGATTAGGTTTAGTGCTAGGGTTAGGGTTAAGGTGAGGGTTAGTGTGAGTGTTAGGGTTAGGGTTAGGATTAGGTTTAGGATTAGGCTTAGGTTTAGCGTGAGTTTTAGGGTTAGGTTTAGGTTTAGGGTGAGGGTTAGAGTGAGGGTAATGTTTAGGGGTAGGGTGAGGGTTAGGCTTAGAGTTAGGCTGAGGGTGAGGGTGAGTGTGAGTCTTAGGGGTAGGGTGAGGGTTAGGGTTAAGGTTAGGGTGAGAGTTAGGGTTCGGGTTAAGTTTAGGGTTAGGGTTACGGTTAGGGTTAGAGTTAGGCTTAGGGTGAGAGTTAGGGTTCGGGTTATCTTTAGTATTAGTGTGATGGTTTGGGTAAATGTTATGATGAGGGTGAAAGTTAAGGTTAGGTTGAGGGTTAGGGTTAGGGTTAGGGTGAGTGTGAGGGTGAGGGTGAGGGTTAGGGTTAGGGTTAGGCTGAGGGTTAGGATGAGGGTTAGGGTTAGGATTCGGGTTAGTGTGAGGGCTAGTGTGAGGGTGAGGCTTAGGGTTAGGTTTAGGGTGAAGTATAGGTTTAGGGTTAGTGTTAGTTTGAGGGTTACGTTTAGGGTTAGAATTAGGGTTAGGGTGAGGCTGAGGTTGAGGGTTAGGTTTAGGGTTAGTGTTCGAGTTAGGGTTAGGGTGAGGGTTAGGGTGAGGGTGAGGATTAACCTTAGGGTTAGGATTAGGATTAAGGTAAGAGTTAGGGTGAGTGTGAGTGTTAATGTTAAGTTTAGGGTGGCAGTATGTATTAGGGTGAGGGTTAGGTTTAGGGTGAAGGATATGGTTAGGATGAGGGTTAGGGTTATTGTTAGGTTTACGGTTAGGTTTATGGTTACGGTGAGGGTGAAGGTGAGGGTTAGGATTAGGGTTAGGTTGAGGTTTAGGTTTAGGGTTAGGGATAGAGTTAGGGTTAGGGTTAGGGTTAGGGTTAGTATTATGTTTAGGTTTAGGGTGAGGTTTAGGGTGAAGTTGAGGGTTAGTGTTAACGTTAGGATTATGACTAGGGTTAAGGTGAGGGTGAGTGTGAGGTTTAGGGTTAGGGTTAGGGTTAGGATTAGAGTTAGGGTGAGGGTGAGGGTGAGGGTTAGGCTTAAGTTGAGGGTTGGAGTTAGTGTTAGAGTAAGGGTTAGGGTGAGGGTTAGGCTTAGGCTTAGGTTTAGGTTGTGGGCTAGGGTGTGGTTGAGGGTTAGGGTGAGGGTTAGGTTTAGGGTTAGTGTTAGGGCTAGGTTTAGTCTGAGGGCTAGTGTTAGGGTTAGGGTTAATGTTAGGGTGAGGGTAAATGTTAGGGTGAGGGTTAGGGTTAGGGTGAGGGTTATGGTTTGGGTGAGGGGTAGGTTTTGGGTTAGGGTTATTGTTAGGGTTAGGTTAGGGTTAGGGTTACGTTTACGGTGACTGTGAGGGTGAGGGTTAGGTTTAGGGTTAGAGTTAGTGTTAGGGTGAGGGTTAGGTTGAGGGTTAGGGTTAGGGTTAATGTTAGGGTTAGGGTTAGGTTGAGAGTTATGGGGCGGTTTCGGGTTAGGGTTAGGGTGAGGATTAGGGTTAGGGTGAGTGTGAGTGTGTGTGTTATGGTTAGGTTTAGAGTTAGGCTTTGGGTTAGGCTTAGGGTGAGGTTGAGCGTTAGGGTTACGGTTAAGGTGAGTGTTAGGTTTAGGGTTAGGGTGAGGGTTTGGATGAGGGTTATGGTTACAGTGAGGGTGAGATTTAGGTTTAGTGTGAGGGTTAGGGTTAGGATTAGGTTTAGGGTGAGGGTGAGTGTTAAGATTAGAGTTAGGGTTAGGGTTAGGTTAAGGGTTAGGAATAGGGTTAGGGTGAGGGTTCGATTTATGGTTATACTTAGGGTTAAGGGGATGGTTAGGTTTAGGGTTAGTGTTAGGGTTAGGGTGAGGGTTAGGTTGAGTTTTAGGATTACTGTTAGGGTGAGGTTTATGGTTAGGGTTAGGGTAAGGGTTATGGTGAGTGTCGGGTTTAGCTTTAGAGTTAGGGTTAGGGTGAGGCTGAGGGTGAGGTTAGGGTTAGGACTAGGGTTATGATAAGGTTTACGGTGAGTGTGAGGGTTAGGGTTAGGGTTAGGCTTAGGGTTAGGGATAGGTTGAGAGTCAGGGTTCGGGTTAAGTTTAGGGTTAGCGTGAGGGTTAGGGTTATTGTTAAGTTGAGTGTGAGGGTTAGGGTTAGGTTGAGGGTTAGTGTTAGGGTTAGGTTGAAGGTTAGCGTAAGGTTTAGGGTGAGGGTTAGGATGAGGATTAGGGTTAGGGTTAAGGATAGGGTGAGGGCTAGGTTGTGGAAAAGGGTTAGGGTAAGTGTTAGAGTGAAGTTTAGGGTTAGGGTGAGGGTTAGGGTAAGGGTTAGGTTGAGGGTTAGGGTTACGGTAAGGGTGAGGGTTAGGATTAGGGTGAGGGTTAGGCTTACAATTAGGGTTAGTGTGAGGGTGAGGGTTAGGGTTAGTGTGAGATTTAAGTTAGTATGAGGGTTAGGGTGAGGGTTAGGGTTAGGGTTATGTTTATGGTTAGGGCGAGCGTTAGGGTTAGTGTAAGGTTTATTGTTAGGTTTAGGGTTAAGGTTACAGTTACGTTGAGGGTGTGTGGGATGGTTAGGTTTAGGGTTCGGTTGAGGTTTAGTGTTAGGTTTAGGGTTAGAGTTAGGGAGAGAGTGAGAGTGAGGTTTAGGGGTAGAGTTAGGGTTAGGGTGAGTGTTAGGGCGAGGGTTAGGTTTAGGGTAAGGATTAGGATGGGGGTGATGGTAAGGCTAAACTAGAGGGTTAGGCTGAGTGTGAGGGTTATGATGGGGGGAGGGTTAGGGTAATGGTTAGGTTTAGGATTAGTGTTAGGATGGGGGTGAGTGTGAGGGTTAGGGTTAGGGTTAGGCTTAGGGTTAGGGTGAGGGTTAGAGTTAGGGTTTGGTTTAGGGTGAGGGTGAGGCTGAGGATTAGGGTTAGGTTATGGTTAGGGTTAGGTTTAAGTTAAGGGTTAGGGTTAGAGTTAGGGTTACGGTGATGTTTAGGGTTAGGGTTAGGGTTAGACATAGTGTTAGGCTGAAGGTGAGGGTGGGGGTGAGTATTAGGGTTATAGTTAGGTTTATTGTTAGGGTTATGGTTATGGTTTGTGGTGAGGGTGAGGCTGAGGGTTAGAGATATGGTTATAGTTAGGGTAAGGGTTAGGGTTACTGTTAGTGTTATTGTTAGGGTTAGGGTTAGAGTTACGATGAGGTTGAGGGTTAGGGTTAGGTTTAGAGTTAGGTTGAGGTTTAGGGTTAGAGTTAGGGTTAGGGGGAGGGGTAGGGTGAGGTTTAGGGTTAGTGTTAGTGTTAGTCTTAGGGTGAGGGTGAGGGTTAGGTTGAGGTTTAGGGTTATGGTTAGGGTTAGTGTGAGGGTTAGTGTTAGGGTATGGGTAAGTGTTAGGGTGAGGGTTTTTGTTAGGGTGAGGGTTATGGTTAGGTTGAGGTTTAGGATTAGGGTTAGGGTTATTTTTAGGGTTATGTTTAGATTTTCGGTTACGGTTAGGGTGATGGTGAGGGTTAGGGTTAGGGTTAAAGTTAGGGTTAGTGTTAGGCTTAGGTTTTGGTTGAGAGTTAGGGGGAGGGTTAGGGGTAGGGTTGTGGTTAGGGTTAGTGTTAGGGTTAGGTTGAGCGTGAGGTTTAGGGTTGGTTTCCCATGCTAAGCAGACTCTACTGGAGTCGGCGTGGCAAATTAAGATAGGGGCTTCAGAGACCTACCTCTGTGTATTGGGACTTTACCGAAGTCTACCTCAGTTAATAGGGCTTCTAAGAGGCCTACTCCTGAAAGGCTGGCCAAACCCCTGGGCAAAGATGTGTTTCTGCCTTTCTTTCCCTCATAAGAGTGCCTGTTAATCTTTTACTGCTTCTACTGCTTTATGTACTTGCTCATTGTCAACGTTCCCTTATTCAAAGCTCTTTCTTAAGAGTGTTGACGACTCCACTATCTGATGAGTGTCTTAAAAAATATGACGGACTCACCAGAGTTAAGTGCTAACCTGAAACCCCTCTTATGGAGGCTAGGAGACAAGTTATAAGTAAATATAAAAGTATTGGTGGTTTCACAAAGTCACTTCAGCAGAAGGAATTGTTTGTAAGGGACTTACAAGAAGCAGTAGGCTCAGCTAAAACAGAAAGAATGTATGGCAATTGCTGAGATAATTATTTAGGAGAGAGAATTTCCTGCTATTTACTAAGAGAATTGCTAGGTCTCCTTAAAGTTTACTATTAAAGAAGAGACAGGAAAGATCTTATGGGAAAGTTAAGGCCTCTATAAAAATAGGTAATGGTTAATTGGTGACAAACATCGAAACCCAAACCCATTGTATTCCTTAGAGATAAACCAGAGACAAATGCCAATCAGGTGCCCAGCTGGTGACCACCCAAGAAAGAAGACATGCAGCAAGATTGTGTAACCTTTTGCCCTTTCTCCTGAGACTTCTGTTATAAAAGTTTGCTATCCCCTGCATTAAATCGCACTCAGCATCCACTCCTAATGTGTGTGAGTTGTCTGTTTGCCATCTCCCCATCCTATTCCAGGTTCCTCCCCTAGGTATCCTCCGTTGTCCCGACAGAACGCGGTCCGCGGCAAGAATTAGGGTTAGGGTGAGGTAGAGGCTTAGGGATAGAGTTAGGGTTAGGGTGAGTGTTAGGTTTAGGGTGAGGGTTAGGGTGGGGGTGATGATAATGGTAAATGTGAGGATTAAACTGAGGGTGAGGGTTACGGTAAGGGTGAGGGTAAGGGTTCAGGTGAGAGTTTGGGTTAGGGTTAGTGTGAGAGTTAGGGTTTGGGTTAAGTTTAGGGTTAGGGTGAGGGTTAGGGTAAGGGTTACGGTGAGGATGAGGGTTAGGATTAGGTTGAGGGTTAGGGTTAGGATTAGGGTTAGAGTGAGGGCAAGGGTGAGGGTGAGGTTTAGTGTTAGGGTGTGGTTTAGGGTTAGGGTTAGGGTTAGGTTGAGGGTGAGGTTTGGGGTCTGAGTTAGGGTTAGGGTGAGGCTGAGGTTGAGGCTTAGGCTTAGGGTTAGTAGTAGAGTTAGGGTTAGGGTGAGGGTTAGGTTGAGGGTGAGGGTTAGGCTTAGGGTTAGGATTAGCATTAGGGTAAGGATTAAGGTGAGTGTGAGGGTTAGGGTTAGGTTTAGGGTTAGGGTTATTCTGAGGGTGAGGGTGAGGGTTAGGGTTAGGGTGAGGTTTAGGTTTAGGGTTAGGGTGAGAGTTAGGGTTCAGTTAAGTTTAGGGTTAGGGTGAGGTTTAGGATTAGGGTTACGGTGAGCGTGAGGGTTAGGGTTAGGTTGAGGGTAGGGTTAGCATTAGGGTTAGGGTTTTAGGTTTAAGGTTAGGATGAGGGTAAGGATGAGGATTAGGTTTAGGGTGAGGGCTAGGGTGAGGGTGAGGGTTAGGGTTAGTTTTAGATTAAGGTTTCGGGATAGGGTTAGTGTGAGGGTTAGGTTGAGGGTTTTGGTTATGGTGAGGGTGAGGGTTCGGGTTAAGATTAGGGTTAGGGTGAGGGTGAGTGTTAAGATTAGGGTTAGTGTGAGGGTGAGTGTTAGGATTAGGGTTAGGGTTAGTGTTATGGTTAGGTTTAGGGTTAGGGTTAGGATTAGTGTTATTGTTAGGGTTAGGGTTAGAGTTATGGTGAGGGTGATGGTGAGGTTTAGGGTTGGGGTTAGGTTAATGTTTAGGGTTAGTGTTAGGATTAGGGTTAGGGTGAGTGTGAGGTTTAGGGTTAAATTTATGGTTAGTTGGAGGGTTAGGTCGAGGGTTAGGGTTAGGGTTACTGTTAGGGTTAAGGTTAGGGTGAGGGTTAGGTTGAGTTTTAGGGTTAGTGTTAGAGTTAGGGTTAGGATTAGGGTTAGGGTGAGGGTGATTGTGAGATTTAGGGTTACGGTTAGGCTTAGACTTAGGCTTAGGTTTAGGCTGAGGGTGAGGGTGGGGGTGAGGATTAGGGTTAGGGTGCTGTTTATCCTTAGGGTTAGGGTGAGGGTTAGGATTAGGGTTAGGAATAGGATTAGGGTTAGGGTGAGGGGTATGGTGATGGTGAGGGTTAGGGTAAGGATTAGGCTTAGGCTTAAATTTAGGCTGAGCATGAGGTTGAGGGTGAGGTTTAGGGTTAGGGTGAGGGTTAGGGTGAGGATGATGGTAAGGGTAAATGTGAGGTTTAGGCTAAGAGTGAGGATTAAGATAAGGGTGATGTTTAAGGTTAGGTTTAGGCCTAGGGTAAGGGTTATGGTTAGGGTTCGGGTGAGGGTTAGATTGAGGATTAGGGTTAAGGTTAGTGTGAGGTTTAGGGTGAGGATTAGGGTTAGGGTTAGGGTGAAGGTGAGCTTTCGAATTACTGTTAGCGTGAGGGCTAGGGTGAGGGTGAGGATTAGGGTTAGGTTTAGGATTAGGGTGATGTTTAGGATTAGATTGAGGGTTAGGGTTAGTTTGAGGGTGAGTGTTAGGGTTAGGGTGAGGTTTAGTGTTAGGTTTTGGGTTAGAGTTAGGGTTAGGGTGAGGGTGAGGTTTAGGGGTAGAGTTAGGGTTAGGGTTTGGGTTAGGGTGAAGGTTAGGGTTAGGGTGCGGGTTAGGTTTGGTGTGAAGCTAAGTAAGGTTAAAAGTGAGGGTTAGGCTGAGGGTGAGGTTTACAATAAGGGTTAGGGTTAGGGTTAGGATGAGGGTTAGTGTTACTTTTAGGGTGAGGCTGAGGGTTAGATTTATAATTAGTGTTAGGGTTAGTGTGAGGTTTTGGGTGAGGATGAGTCTTAGGTTTAGGGTGAGGGCTAGGGTGAGGGTGAGGGTTAGGGTTAGTGTTAGGGTGATGTTTAGGTTTAGGGTGAAGGTTAGGGTTAGGGTGAAAGTTATGGTTAGGGTGAGGGTTAAGGTTAGGGTTAGGGTTAGGAAAAGGTTTAGGTTAAGGGTTAGGGTTCGATTTAGGGTTAGGGTGAGGGTTAGATTTAGGGTTTGGGTTAGGTTTAGTTTTAGGTTTAGGGTTAGGGTGAGGGTTAGTGTTAGGGTTAGGCTTAGTCTTAAGCTTAGGATTAGGCCGAGCATTAGAGTGAGGGTTAGGTTTCGGGTTAGGGTTCGGGTTCAGGTTCGGGTTAGGGTTAGGGTTGGGATGTGGTTTAGGGTCAGGATTAGGGTAAGGGTGAGGGCTAGGGTGAGGGTTAGGATGAGGGTTAGGGTTAAGGATAGGGTTAGGTTTAGGATTAGGGTTAGGGTGAGGGTGAGTGTGAGGGTTAGGGTTAGGTTCAGGGTTAGGCTTAGAGTTAGGTTGAGGGTTATGGTTAGGGTTTCGGTTAGTGAGAGGGTGAGGCTGAGGATTAGGTTTAGTTTTAGGGTTAGGTTGAGGGTAAGTGTTAGTGTTAGGGTTAGGTTTAGTGTTACAGTAAGGGTTAGAGTTAGGGTTGGGGTTAGGATTAGGGTTAGGCTGAGGGTGAGTGTGTGGGTGAGGATTAGAGTTAGGATTAGGGTTATGGGGAGGTTGAGGGTGAGGGTGAGGGTTAGGGTTTGGGTGAGGTTTGGGGTTAGGGTTAGGGTTAGCATTAGAGTTAGGGTAAGGGTGAGGGTGAGATTTAGGTTTAGAGTTAGGGTTAGGGTTAGGGTTCGTTTAGGGAGGCTTAGGGTTAGGCTTAGGCTTACGCTTAGGCTTAGGCGGACCATGAGGGTGAGGATTAGGTTTCGGGTTCGGCTTAGGGTTAGGGTTAGGGTGAGTGTTAGGATAAGGTTTAGGGTTAGGATTAGGGTTAGGGTGAGGGCTAGGTTGAGGGTTAAGGTGAGGGTTAGGGTTAGGGATAATAGGTTTAGGATTAGGGTTAGGTTGAGGGTGAGTGTGAGGGTTAGGGTTAGACTGAGAGTTAGGGTGAGGGTTAGGGTTAGGGTTAGGGTGAGTGTGAGGCTGAGTATTAGGTATAGGTTTAGGGTTAGATTTAGGGCTAGGTTTAGGGTTAGGTTTTGTGTTAGGGTTAGGGTTAGGGTTACGGTTAGGGTTAGGGTTAGGGTTAGGCTTAGGCTTAGGCTTAGGCTTAGGCTGAGGGTGAGGGTGGGGGTTAGGATTAGGATTAGGGTTAGGGTTAGGCTTACGCTTAGGGTTAGGGTTATTTTTAGTGTTATGGTTATGGTTAAGTTTTCCGTGATGGTGAGGGTTAGGGTTAGGGTTAGGGCTAGTGTTATTGTTAGGGTTAGGGTTAGAGTTACGGTGAGGTTGAGGATTAGGGTGAAGTTTAGGGTTAGGGTGAGGTTTAGGGTTAGGGTTATTGTTAGGGAGAGGGTGAGGTTTTGGGTCAGAGTTAGGTTTAGGGGGAGGGTTAGAGTGAAGTTTAGGGTTAGGCTTAGGTTTAGGCTGAGGGTGAGAGTGTGGGTGAGGATTCGGGTTGGGTGATGGTTCGGGTTAGGTTTAGGGTGAGTGTTACATTGAGCGTGAGTGTTAGGTTTAGGTTGAGGGTTAGGGTTAGGGTTAGGCTGAGGTTATGTTTAGTGTTAGTATGAGGGTTAGTGTTAGGGTTAGGGTTAGTGGTAGCGTGAGGGTAATTTTTAGGGTGAGGTTTAAGTTTAGGGTGAGGATTATGGTTAGGGTGAGGGTTAGGGTTATTGTTAGGGTTAGGGTTAGAGTTAGGGTTAGGTTGTGGGTGAGATTTAGGGTTAGGGTTAGGGTTAATATTATGGTTAGGGTGAGGGTTAGGGTTAGGCTTAGGCTTAGGCTTAGGCTGAGCATGAGGTTGAGGGTTAGGGTTCGGGATAAGGTGAGGGTTACGGTTATGGTTAGTGTGAGGTTTAGGATGAGGTTTAGGGTTAGGGTTAGGGTTAGGGTGAATTCTAGGGTGAGGGTTAGGGTGAGCATTAGGGTTAGGGATAGGGTTAGTTTTAGGATTAGTGTTAGGGTGAGGGTAAGTGTGAGGCGTAGGGTTAGGGTTAGGATTAAGCGTTGAGTTAGGGTGAGGGTTAGGGTTAGAGTTTGGGTTAAGGTGCAGGTGAGGCTGAGGATTAGGGTTAGGTTTAGGTTTAGATTTAGGGTTAGGTTTAGGGTTAGGGATAGTGTTAGGTTTAGGGTTAGGTTTAGGGTTAGGCTGAGGGTGACTGTGGGGGTGAGGATTAGAATTAGGGTTATAGTTAGGCTTAGGATTAGGGTTATTGTTAGTGTTATGATTAGGGATAAGTTTGTTGTGAGGATAAGGCTGAGGGTGAGGGTTAGCATTAGGGTTAGGTTTAGGGTTAGTATTATTGTTAGGGTTAGGGTTAGATTTACGGTGAGTTTGAGGGTGAGGGTGAAGGTTAGGTTTAGGGTGAGTTTTAGGGTTAGAGTTAGGGTTAGGGTGAGGGTGAGTATTAAGGTTAGAGTTAGGGTTGGTTGAGGGTTAGGGTGAGGTTTTGGGTTAGGGTTAGTGTTAGGGTTAGGGTGAGGGTGAGGCTTAGGTTGAGGTTAAGGAAAGTGTTAAGTTTAGGATTAGGGTTAGGGTGAGGGTGAGTGTGAGGGTTAGGTTGAGGGTTAGGCTTAGGCTTAGTGTTAGGCTGAAGGTGATGGTGCTGGTGAGGATTAGGGTTAGGGTAATAGTTCAGCTTAGGGTTAGTGTAATTGTTAGGGTTAGGTTTAGAGTTACAGTGAGGATGATGTTGCAGGTGAGGGTTAGGTTTAGGGTTAGGGTGTGGTTTAGGATTAGGGTTAGGGTTTGTGTTAGGGTGAGGGTGAGGGTGAGGGTTAGATATAGGATTAGGGGGAGTGTTAGGGTGAGAGTTAGCGTTAGTGTTAGTGTTAGGGTTAGGTTGAGAGTGAGGGTTAGGTTGAGGTTTAGAGTTAGGGTTAGGGCTAGGGTTAGTGTGAGGGTTAGTGTTAGGGTTAGGGTTAGTGTTAGGGTGAGGGTACATGTTAGCGTGAGTGTATGGTTAAGAGGAGGGTTATGGTTAGGGTGAGGTTTAGGATTAGGGTTAGGGTGAGGGTGAGGGTTAGGGTTAGGGTGAGGGTTAGGGTTAGGGTTATGGTGATGGTGAGAGTGAGGGTGAGGGTTAGAGTTAAGGTTAGGGTGAGAGTTATGAGGTGGATTAGGGTTAGGGTTAGGGTTAGGGATAGGATTAGGTTTAGGATGAGGGTGAGTGTGTGTATTAGGGTTAGGTTTAGGGTTAGGCTTAGGGTTATGCTGAGGGTGAGGTTGAGGGTGAGGGTTATGGTTAGGGGAAGGGTTAGGATGAGTTTTAAGGTAAGGATTTGGGTTAGGGTAAGGGCTAGGGTGAGTGTGAGGTTTATGTTTAGTGTTAGGGTGAAGTTTAAGGGCAGGGTTAGGGTGAGGGTGAGGTTTAGGGTTAGAGTTAGGGTTAGGGTGAGGCTGAGGGTGAGGGTTAGTGTTAGGGTTAGTGTTAGGTTTAGGGTTAGGTTTAGGGTGAGGGTTAGGCTGAGGGTGAGGGTTAGGTTTAGAGTTAGAATTAGGATTAGCGTTAGGGTTAGGGTGAGTGTGAGGGTTAGGGTTAGCGCTAGGGTTAGGGTTAGGCTTAGGGTTAGGCTGAGGGTTAGGGTGAGGGTGATTGTTAGCTTTAGGGTGAGGGTTAGGTTTAGGGTTATGGGGAGTGTCAGGTTGAAGGTTAGGGTTAGGATTAGGTTTAGGGTGAGCGCTAAGGTGAGGGTGATGTTTAGGGTTAGGGTTTGGGTGAGGTTTAGGGTTAGGTTTAGGTTTAGGGTTCGGGTGAGGGTGAGGTTTAGGGTTAGAGTTAGGGTTAAGTTGAGGCTGAGGGTGAGGGTTAGGGTTAGGGTTAGGATTGGGATTAGGGTAAGGTTTAGGGTGATTGTGAGTGTTAGGTTTAGGGTGTGTTTTGGCTTATTGTTACACTAAGGGTGAGGGTGAGGGTGAGGGTGAGGTTTAGCGTGAGTGTGAGTGTGACTGTGTGTTAGAGTTAGGTTTAGGGTTAGGCTTAGGGTTAGTCTGATGGTGAGGTTGAGGGTGAGGTTTAGGGTTAGTGTGAGTGTTAGGTTAAGGGTTAGGGGGAGGGTTAGGATGTGGGTTAGGTTTAGGATTAGGATTAGGTTGAGTGCTAGGTTGAAGGTGAGTTTTAATGTTTGGGTTACTGTCAGAGTTAGGGTTAGGGTTAGGATGAGAGTAGGATTCTGGTTAAGTTTACGGTTACGGTGAGGGTTAGGTTAAGGGTTACGGTGAGGTTGAGGGGTAGGGTTAGGTTGAGGTTTAGGGTTAAGATTAGGGTTAGGGTGCAGGTGAGGGTTATGGTTAGGGTAAGGTTTTCGGTGAGGGTGAGGGTGAGGGTTAAGTTTAGGGTTAGTGTTAGGTTTAGTGTAAGGGTTAGGGTTAGAGTTAGGATTAGGGTGAGGGTGAGGTTTATGGGTAGAGTTAGTGTTAGGGTGAAGGTTAGGCTTAGGGTGAGGGTTAGGGTGGGGGTGAAAGTAAGGGTAAGGTAAGGTTTAGGCTGAGGGTGAGGGTTATGGTAATGGTGAGAGTTAGGGTTAGGGAGAGGGTTAGGGTTAGGGTTAGGGTGAGTGTGAGGGTTAGATTGAGGATTAGTGTTCGGTTTAGTGTTCGGTTTACTGTGAGGATGAGTAATAGGGTTAGGGCTAGGGTTGTGTTGAGGTTTAGGATTAGTGTTAGGGTGAGGTTTAGGGTCAGGGTGATGGTTAGGGTTAGTTTGAGGCTTAGTGTTCGGGTTACAGTTAGTGTTAAGTTGAGGGTAAGTGTTAGGGTGAGGGTTAGGTTAAGGATGAGGGTAATGGTTAGGGTGAAGGTTAGGGTTAGGGTTAGGGTTTTTGTTAGGGTTGGGGTTAGGATTATGGTTACAGTGAGGGTGAGGGTTAGGGTTAGGATTAGGGTTAGTGTTAGGGTGAGGGTAAGTGTTAGGGTGAGGGTCAGGGTTAGGGTTAAGGTTACGTTGAGCGTGAGGGTTTAGGTTAGGTTGAGCGTTAGGGTTAGGGTGAGGCTAGGGTTAGGGTTATTTTGAGGGTTAATTTTAGCGTTCAGGTTAGTGTTAGGGTGAGGCTAAGTGTTAGGGTGAGGTTTAGTGTTAGGGTGAGGATTATGGTTAGGGTGAGGGTTAACGTTATTGTTAGGGTAGGGTTAGGGTGAGGGTGAGGTTTAGGGTTAGAGTTAGGGTTAGTGTTAGGGTTATTGTTAGTGTGAGGGTTAGGGTTAGGCTTAGGCTTAAGCTTAGGCTTAGGCCCAGCATGAGGGTGAGGTTTATTGTTCGGGTTATGGTGAGGTTTACGGTTAGGGTTAGTTTCAGGTTTACGATTAGGTTTAGGGTTAGGGTTAGGGTTAGGTTGAGGGCTAGGGTTAGGGTTAGGGTGAAGGTTAGGGTTAGGGATAGGGTTAGGTTTAGGATCAGGTTTACGCTGAAGGTGAGTGTGAGGCTTAGGGTTAGGGTTAGGTTTAGGCTTAGAGTTAAGGTGAGGGTTAGGTTTAGGGTTTGGTTTAGGGTGCAGGTGAGGTTGAGGATTAGGGTTAGGTTCAGGGTTAGATTTAGGGTTAGGTTTAGGGTTAGGGTTAGTGTTAGTGTTAGGGTTAGGGTTAAGGTGAGGGTTAGGGTTAGGGTTAGGCTTAGGCTTAGGGTTAGGCTGTAGGTGACTTTGGAGTTGAGAATTAGAGTTAGGGTTAGGGTTAGGGTTAGGGTTAGGGTTATTGTTAGGGTTAGGGCTAGAGTTACGGTGAGGTTGAGGGTTAGGTGAAGTTTAGGTTTAGGGTGAGTTTTAGGGTTATGGTTAGGGTTAGGGTGAGGGTGAGGTTTAGGGTGAGGGTGAGGTTTAATGTTAGGGTGAGGGTGACAGTTAGGGTTAGGTTTAGGGTGAGAATAGGATTCGGGTTAAGTTTAGGGTTAGGGTGAGGGTTAGGGTAAGGGTTATGGTGAGGTTGAGGGTTAGGGTTAGGTTGAGGTTTAGGGTTAAGATTAGGTTTAGGGTGAAGGTGAGGGTAAGGGTTAAGGTAAGGGTTACGGTAAGGGTGAGGGTTAGGGTTAGGGTTAGCATTTGTGTTAGGGTGAGGGCTAGGGTGAGGTTGAGGGTTAGGGTAACGGTTTGGCTTGGGCTTAGGGTTATGCTGAGCGTGAGGTTGAGGGTGAGGGTTAGGGTTAGGGTTAGTTTGAGGTTTAGTGTTTGGGTTAGGGTTAGAGTTAGGATTATGGTGAGGGTGAGTTTTAGGTGTAGAGTTAGTGTTAGGGTGAGTGTTAGGCTTAGGGTGAGGTTTAGGCTGGGGGTGACAGTAAGGTTAAGGTGAGGGTTAGGCTGAGGGTGAGGGTTACGGTAAGGGTGAGGGTTAGGGTTATGGTAAAGGTTAGGGTGAAGGTTAGGGTGAGGGTGAGGGTTAGATTGAGGATTATTGTTAGGGTTAGTGTGAGGTTTACCGTGAGGATGAGTGTTAGGTTTAGGGTTAGGGCAAGGGTTAGGTTGAGGTTTAGGGTTAGTGTTAGCGTGAGGTTTAGGGTGATGGTTGGGGTTATTGTGAGACTTAGTGTTCGGGTTATGGTTAGTATTAAGCTGAGGGTAAGTGTTAGGGTGAAGGTTAGATTTAGGGTGAGGGTAATGGTTAGGGTGAGGGTTAGCGTTAGGGTTTTTGTTAGGTTTAGGGTTAGGGTTTGAGTTAGGATTAGGGTTAGTGTTAGGGTGAGGGTAAATGTTAGGGTGAGGGTTAGGGTTAGGGTGAGGGTTATGGTTAGGGTGAGCGTCAGGGTTAGGTTTAGGGTTACATTGAGCATGAGGTTTAGAGTTAGGTTGAGGGTTATGGTAATAGTTAGGTTTAGGGTGAGGTTAGGGTTATGTTTGTGTGAGCGTTAGTGTTAGGGTTAAGGTTAGTGGAAGGTTGAGGGTAAGTGTTAGGGTGAGGTTTAGGGTTAGGGTGAGGATTACTGTTAGGGTGAGGATTAGGGTTATTGTTAGGATTAGGGTTAGGGTTTGAGTTAGGATTAGTGTGAAGGTGAGATTTAGGATTAGAGTTAGGTTTATTGTTAGGGTGAGGGTTAGGGTTAGGGTTAGGCTTAGGCTTATGCTTAGGCCGAGCATGAGGGTTCGGGTTAGGGTTCGGGTTAGTGTTCGGGTTAGTTTTATGGTTATTGTCAGGTATAGGATGAGGTTTAGGGTTAGGGTTGGGGTTACTGCTGTTGTAAGGGTTAGGGTTACGGTGAGGGTGAGGTTAGGGTTAGGGTTAAGCTTAAGGTTAGGCTGAGGATGACTGTGGGGGTGAGAATTAGAGTTAGGGTTAAGGTTAGGCTTAGGGTTAGGTTTATTGTTAGAGTTATGGTTAGGGTTAAGTTTGCAGTGAGGGTGAGGCTGAGGGTGAGGGTTAGGGTTAGGTTTAGGTTTAGAGTTATTGTTAAGTTTAGGACTAGAGTTACAGTGAGGATGAGGGTGAGGTGGAAGGTTAGGGTTAGGGTGAGTTTTAGGGTTAGGGTTAGGGATAGGGTGAGCGTGAGGTTTAGGGTAAGAGTTAGGGTTAGGGTTAGGTTTAGGGTGAGGTTTGGGTTAGGGTTAGGTTTGGGGTTATGGTGAGGGTGAGGTTTAGGGTTAGAGTTCGGGTTAGGTTGGGGTTGAGGTCGATGGTTACGGTTAGGGTTAGTGTTAGGTTTAGGGTTAGGGTTAGGGTGACCCTTAGTGTGAGGGTGAGGGTTAGGGTTAAGTTTAGGATTAGGATTAGGGTTAGGATTAGGGTGAGTGTGAGGGTTAGGGTTATGGTGAGGCTTAGGGTTAATATTTTGGGGAGGGTTAGGATGAGGGTAAGGGATATGATTAGGTTTAGGGTGAGGGCTAGGGTGAGGGTGAAGTTTAGGGTTAGGGTTATGGTTAGGGTTAGGGTGAGGTTAAGTTTTAGCATTAGAGTTAAGCTTTAGGTGAGGCTGAGGGTGAGCCTGAGGGTTAGGGTTATGATTAGGATTAGGGTAAGTGATACGTGAGTGTGAGGGTTAGGGTTAGGGTTAGGGTGTGGTTACGATTATGGTAAGGGTTTCGGTTAGTGTTATAATTACTGTGAGGGTGAGGGTGCGGGTGAGGGTGAGGGTGAGGGTGAGGGTTAGGGTGAGGGTTAGGGTTAGGGTTAGTGTGAGAATTAGTGTTCAGGTTAAGTTTAGGGTTAGGGTGAGCGTTAGGATTAAGGTGAGGTTTAGGGTTAGGGTTAGGGTGAGTGTTAGGTTGAGAATTAGGGTTAGGGTTAGGGTTAGGGTGAGGGCTAGGTTGAGGGTGAGAGTTAGGGTTAGTGTTAGGGTGAGGTTTAGGGTTAGGGTTAGAGTTAGGGTGAGGGTTACTATGAGGGTTAGGTTTACAGTAAGGGTGAGGGTTAGGGCTAGGGTGAGGGTGAAGGTTAGGATTAGGGTTAGTGTGAGGGTGAAGGTTAGGATTAGGATTAGGGTTAGGGTTAGGGTCTGGGATAGGATTAGGGTTAGGGTGAGGTTGAGTGTATGTGTTAAGGTTAGGTTTAGGCTTAGGCTTAGGCTTAGGCTGAGGGTGAGGTTGAGAGTGAGGGTTAGGGTTAGGGTAAGGATTAGGGTTAAGTTTAAGAGGAGTGTTAGGATGAGGGTTAGGTTTAGAATTAGGGTTAGGGTAAGGGCTAGGGTGAGAGTGAGGTATAGGGTTAGGTTTAGGGTGAGGTTTAGGGTTACGTTTTGGGTTAGGCTTAGGGTGAGGGTGAGATTTATTGTTAGAGTTAAGGTTAGGGTGAGTCTGAATTTGAGGGTTAGGGTTCCCGTTAGTGTTATGGTTAGGGTGAGGGTGAGGGTGAGGGTTAGGGTGAGGGTGAGGGTGAGAGTTAGGGTGAGGGTGAGTTTTAGGATTAGGGTTACTGTGAGAGTTAGGGTTCGGTTAAGTTTAGGGTCAGAGTAAGGATTAGGGTTAGGATTAGTTTTAGGGTGATGGCTAGGATGAGCATGAGGGTTAGGGTTAGTGTTAGGGTAAGGTTTAGGGTTAGGGTGAGGGTACAGGTGAGGGTTAGGATGAGGGTTAGGGTTAATGTGTGGATGAGGGTTAGGGTTAGGTTTAGGGTTAGGGTTAGGATTAGGGTTAGGGTGAGGATGAGTATTAGGATTAGGGTTAGGGTTAGGTTTAGAGTTAGGATTAGTGTTATTGTTAAGGTAAGGGTTAGAGTTATGTTGAGGTTGAGGGTGAGGGTGAGGGTGAGGATTAGTGTTAGGGTTAGGGTCAGGTTTAGGGTTAGGGCTAGGATTAGGGTTAGGGTGAGGGTGAGGTCAAATTTCGGGTTAGTTGGAGGGTTATGTCGAGGGATCTTGTTATGTTTAGTGTAGGGTTAATGTTAGGGTGAGGGTTAGGTTGAGGCTTAGGGTTAGGGTTAGGGTTAGGGTTAGGATTAAGGTTAGGGTGAGGGTGAGTGTGAGGGTTAGGGTTAGGGTTAGGCTTAGGCTTAGGGTTAGGCTGAGGGTGAGGTTAGGGGTGAGGATTAGGGTTAGGGTGATGGTTAGGGTTAGGGTTAGGGTGAGGGTTAGGATGAGAGTTAGGTTTAGGATTAGGGTTAGGGTGAGGGCTAGGGTGAGGGTGAGGGTTAGGGAAAGCACTAGGCTTAGGCTTAGTTTTAGGCTGAGAATGAGTTTGAGGGTGAGGGTTAGGGTTAGGGTGAGATTTAGTGTTAGGGTTAGGGTTAGAGTTAGGATTAGGGTGAGGGTGAGGTTTAGGGGTAGAGTTAGGTTTAGGGGGTGTGTTAGGCTTAGGGTGAGTGTTAGGGTGGGGGTGATTGTAAGTGTAAAGGTGAGGGTTAGTCTGAGAGTGAGGGTTACAGTAAGGGTTAGGTTTAGCATTAGGGTGAGATTTCTTGTTCGGATTAAGTTTAGGGTTAGGGTGAGTTTTAGGGTTAGGATTATGGTGAGGGTGAGTGTTAGGGTTCGGTTGAGTGTTATTGTTAGGCTTAGGATTAAGGTGAGGGTTAGGGTTAGGGTTAGGGTGAGGTTTAGGGTGAGGTTTTGGTTTGGGGTTAGGGTTAGTATTACGCTGAGGGTGAGGTTTAGGGTTAGAGTTAGGGTTAGGGGGAGTGTTAGTGTGAGGTTTAGGGTTATGGTGAGGGTGAGGTTTAGGCTTAGAGTTAGGGTTAGGGGGAGGGTTTGGGTGAAGTTTAGGTTTAGGGTTAGTGTTAGGTTTAGGGCGAGGGTGAGGGTTAGGATGTGGTTTAGGGATAGGTTTAGGATTAGGGTTCGGGTTAGGCTGAGGGTGAGATTTAGGTTTAGATTTAGGGTTAGGGAGAGGGTTAGGGTGAGGTTTAGTTTTAGGGTCAGTGTTAGGGTTATGGTGAAGTTGAGGTTGAGTGTGAGGGTTAGGGTTAGGGTTAGGCTTAGGCTTAGGGTTAGGCTGAGGTTGAGGGTGGCGATGAGGTTTAGGTTTAGGATGATGGTAAGGGTTAGGGTTAGTGTTATTGTTAGTGTTATGGTCAGAGTTATGGTGAGGGTGAGGGTGTGGGTGAGGGTTAGTGTTAAGGTTATGGTAGGTTTTAGGGTTAGGGTTAAGGTTAGGTTTAAGGTGAGGATGAGGCTTAGCGTTAGATATAGGGTTAGGGGGAGTGTTAGGGTTATGGTTAGTGTTAGTGTGAGGGTGAGGGTGAGGGTTAGGTTGAGTTTTAGGGTTAGGGGTAGGATTGGCTTTAGTGTGAGGGTTAGTGTTAGGGTGAAGGTAAGTGTTAAGGTGAGTTTTTGGGTTAGGGTGAGGGTTATGGTTAGGGTGGGGGTTAGGATTAGGTTTAGGGTTATTGTTAAGTTTAGGTTTAGGGTTATGGTTATGGCGAGGGTGAGGCTGAGGGTAAGGGTTAGGGTTAGGGTGAGGTTTATGGTTTGGGTTAGGCTTAGAGTTAGGTTTAGGGTGAGGGTTATGCTTAGGGTTATGGGGAGGGTTAGGATGAGTGTTAGGGTTATGATGAGGTTTAGGGTGAGGGCTATTGTCACGGTGAGGTTTAGGGTGAGGTTTAGGGTTAGGGTGAGGGTTAGGTTTAGGGTTAGTGTTAGATTTAGGGTTAGGGTGAGGGTTAGGGTGAGGTTGAGGGTTAGAGTTAGAGTTAGGTTTAGGATTAGGGTAAGGGTTAGGGTGAGTGTGAGGGTTAGGGTTAGGGTTATTGTTAGGGTTAGGTTTACGATTATGGTGAGGGAGAGGGTGAGGGTTAGGGTTAGGGTTCGGATGAGGTTTAGATTTAGGGTTAGGGTTAGATTTAGGGTTAGGGTAAGAGTGAGGTTTAGGGTTAGAGTTAGCATTAGTGTTAGTGTTTGGGTTAGGGTGAAGGTTAGGATTGGGGTTAGGCTTAGGTTTAGGTGGAGCATGAGGGTGATGGTTAGGGTTAGGGTGAGGTTTAGGATGAGGTTTAGTGTTAGGATTAGAGTTAGTGTTAGGGCGAGGGTGAGGGTTAGGATTAGGGTTAGGGTTAGGGATAGGATTAGGTTTAGGATTAGTGTTAGGGTGAGGGTGAGTGTGAGCGTTATGGTTAGGCTTAGGATTAGGCTTAGGGTTAGGGTTCGGGTTAGGGTTTGGGATAGGGTGCAGGTGAGGCTGAGGATTAGGGTTAGGAAAAGTGTTAGGGTTATTGTTAGTGTTATTGTTAGGGTTATGTTTGTGGTGAGGGTTAGGCTGAGGGTGAGGCTTAGGGTTAGGGTTAGGGTTAGTTCTATTGTTAGGGTTAGGTTTAGAGTTACGGTGAGGTTGAGGGTGAGGGTGAGAGTTAGTCTTAGGGCGAAGTTTAGGGTGAGGTTTAGGGTTAGGTTTAGTGTTAGCGTTAGGGCGGTGGTGAAGTTTAGGATTAGAGTTAGCGTTAGGGGGAGGGTTAGGGTGAAGTTTAGGGTTAGGGTTTGTATTCGGGTTAGGGTGAGGGTGAGGGTGAGGATGAGGTTTAGGGATAGGTTTTGGGTTAGTTTTAGTTTTAGGGGGAGGGTGAGTGGAAGGATTAGGGTAAGGTTTAGGCTTAGGCTTAGGGTTAGACTGAGGGTGAGGGTGGGTGTGAGGAATAGGATTAGGGTGACGGTTCGGGTTAGGATTAGTGTTATTATTAGGGTTAGGGTTAGAGTTATAGTGAGGATGAGGGTGCGGGTGAGGATTAAGATTAGGGTTAGTGTGGGGTTTAGGGTTAGGGTTAGGGTTAGGGTGAGGGTGTGGATTAGGGTTAGATATAGGATTAAGGGGAGGGTTAGGGGGAGGGTTAGGGTTAGGGTTAGTGTTAGGGTTATGGTGAGGGTGAGGGTTAGGTTGAGGTTTAGGGTTAGGGGTAGGGTTAGGTTTAGTGTGAGGGTTAGTGTTAGGGTGAAGGTAAGTGTTGAGGTGAGTGTTTGGGTTAGGATGAGGGTTATGGTTAGGGTGGGGGTTAGGATTAGTGTTAGAGTTATTGTTAGGGTTAGGTTTAGTGTTTTGGTTATGGCCAGGGTGAGGATGAGGGTAAGGGTTAGGGTTAGGCTGAGGTTTATGGTTTGGGTTAGGGCTAGACTGAGGATTAGGGTCAGGGTGAGGTTTAGTGTTAGATTTAGGGTTAGGGTGAAGGTTAAGTTGAGGGTTAGGCTTAGGGTTAGTGTTAGGCTTAGGGTTACGGTGAGTATTTGCGGGAGTGTTAGGGTTAGCGTTAGGGTTACTCTTAAGGTTAGGCTGAGGGTGAGTGTGTGTGTTAGGGTTAGGTTTAGGATTAGGCTTAGGATTAGGCTGAGGGTGAGGTTAAGGGTGAGGGTTAGGGTTAGGGTGATGGTTAGGGTTCGGGTTAAGTTTAGGGTTACTTTGAGGGTTAGGTTAAGGGTTATGTTGAGGGTGAAGAATAGGGTTAAGTTGAGGGTTAGGGTTAGGGTGAGGGTGAGGGTGAGGGTTAGGGTTAAGGGTAGGGTTAGTGTTAGATTTAGAGTTAGGGTGAAGGTTAGGGTGAGGTTGAGGGTTAGGCTTAGAGTTATAATTAGGATTAGGATAAGGGTTAGGGTGAGTGTTAGGTTTAGGGTTAGGGTTATTGTTAGGGTTAGGTTTACAGTTACGGTGAGGGTGCGGGTTAGGATTAGGGTGAGGTTTAGGGTTAGGGTTACGGTGGGTGAGAGTAAGGTTTCGGGTTAAGTTTAGGGTTAGGGTGAGGGTTAGGGATAGGGTTAGGGTGAGGGTTAGCATGAGAGTTAGGTTACAGTGATGTGAGTGTTAGGGTTAGGGTGAGGGTTAGGGTTAGAATAAGGGTTAGGGTGAATGTGAGTGTTAGGGTTAGGGTTATGGTTAGGGTTAAGGTTAGGTTTAGGGTTAGGATTAGTGTTATTGTTAGGGTTAGGGTTAGAGTTACAGTGAGGGTGAGGGTGAGTGTGAGGTTTAGGGTGAGGTTTAGGGTTAGCGTATGGATTAGGGTTTGGGTGAGTGTGAGGGTTAGGGTTAGATTTAGGGTTAGGGGGAGGGTTGAGTCGCGGGTTAGGGTTAGGGTTAGTGTTCGGTTTAAGGTTAGGGTGAGGGTTAGGTTGAGGTTTAGCGTTAGGGTTAAGGTTAGGATTAGGGTTAGGGTGAGGTAATTGTGAGGGTTATGGTTAGGCTTAGGCTTAGTGTTAGGCTGAGGGTGAGGGTTAAGATAATGGTGAGGGTTAGGGTTAGGTTTAGGGTTAAGGTAAGGTTTAGGGTTAGGGTTAGGGTAAGGGTTAGATTGAGGATTAGAGTTAGGGTTAGTGTGAGGTTTATGGTGAGGATGAGGGTCAGGGTTAGATTGAGGGTCAGGGTTAGAATTAGGTTTAGAATGAGGGCTAGGGAGAGGGTGAGGGTTAGTATGAGGGTTAGGGTTAGGATGAGGTTTAGGATTAGGGTGAGGGTTAGGGTTAGTGTGAGGGTTAGTCTTAGTGTAAGGGTTATTGTTAGGGTGAGGGTAAGTGGTAGGGTGAGGGTTAGGGTTAGGGTGACAGTTAGTCTTAGTGTAAGGGTTAGTGTTAGGGTGAGGGTAAGTGGTAGGGTTAGGGTGAGGGTGAGGGTTAGTGTTAGGGTTAGGTTTAGGGTGAGGGTTAGTTTTACTTTTAGGTTTAGTGTGAGGGTGATGCTGAGGGATAGGTTTAGGGTTAGTGTAAGGTTAAGGGTTCGGGTGAGGATTAGGATGAAGGTGAGTGTTAGGTTTAACATCAGGTTTAGGGTGAGGGTTAGGGTTAATGTAAGGGTTAGGGTTAGGGTAATGGTTATAGGGTTAGGCTTAGTGTTAGGGTTAGGTTTAGGGTTAGGGTGAGTGTTAGGCTTAGGGTTACGGTTATGGTGAATGTTAGTGTTAGGCTTTGGGTAAGGTTTAGGGTTAGCATGAGTGTTAGGGTTAAGGTGATGTTTAGGGTGAGGGTGAGGGTGAGTGGGAGAGTGACGGTGAGGATTAGGGTTAGGATTAGGTTTAGGTTGAGGGTAAGTGTTAGGGTTAGTATTAGGGTTAGGGTAAGGGTTAGGCTGAGGGTGAGGGAAAGGGTGAGGTTGAGGGTGAGGGCTTTGGTTAGGGCAGGGTTAGGGTTAGGTTTAGTGTGAGGATTAGGTTGAGGGTGAGGGTTAGGGTTAGGTTGAGCGTTAGGGTTAGGGTTAGGGTTAGGGTGAGGGTGAGGGTTAGGGTGAGAAGTAGGTTTAGGGTTAGGATGAGGGTTAGGCTTAGTATGAGGGTTACGGTTAGGGTTAGGGTTAGTGTGAGGATAAGGGTTTTGGTGATGTTTAGGTTGAGTCTTAGGGTTAGGGTTAGCGTTAAGGTTAGGGTGAATGTTCGGGTGGGGGTTAGGTTGAGGGTTAAGGGTTAGGGTGAGGGTTACGTGAGGGTGAGGGATAGGGTTATGGTGAGGTAAAGGGTTAGTGTTAGGGTGAGAGTGAGGGTGAGGGTAAGGATAAGAGTTAGGGTGAGGGTTAGGGTGAGGGTTAGGGTTAGCATTAGGGTTAGGGTTGGGATTACGGTAAGGTTGAGTGTTAGGGTTAGGGTTAGGGTTAGGTTTAGGTTGCAGTTTAGGGTTAAGGTTACAGTGAGGGTGAGGGTCAGGGTTATGTTTAGGATTAGGTTTAGGGTTAGGGTGAGGCTTAGGGTGAGGGTGAGTCTGAGGGTGAGGGTGAGAGTTAAGGTTAGGTTTAGGTTTAGGATGAGGGCTAGGGTGAGGGTGATATTTTTGTTTAGGAAAGGTTTAAGGTTAGGTTTGGGGTGAGGATTAGGGTGTGAGTGAGGTTTAAGTTGAGGGTTAGGGTTAGGGTGAAGGTTAAGGTTAGGGTAGGGTGAGGGTTAGGGTTAGGGTGATATTTAGGGTGAGGGTGAAGGTGAGAGTGAGGGTGAGGGTGAGGGTTAGGGGTAGGATGAGGGTTAGGGTTCGGGTTAGGTTTAGGGTGAGGGTAAGGGTTAGGATGACAGGGTGAGGGTGAGTGTTAGGGTTAGGTTTAGGGTTAGGTTGAGGGTTAGGGTGAGGGTTCGGGTTAGGGTTAGGATGAGTGTTAGGGTGAAGTTTAAGATTAGGGTTAGGGTTTGGGTTAGGGTGAGGATTAAGGTGAGGGGAAGGGGTAGGGTGAGGTTTAGGGACAGGGTGAGGTTTAGGGTTATGGTGAGGGTAAGGGTTAGGCCTAGGCTTATGTTGAGAGTGAGCATTTGTGTTAGCATCAGTGTTGGGTTGAATATGAGGGTTAGGGTTAGGCTGAGGGTTAGGGTTAGAGCTAAGGTTAGGGTTTGGGTGAGGTTAAGGGTTAGGGTGAGGGTGAAGGTGAGGGTGAGGGTTTGTGTTAGCCTTAGGGTGAGGGTGAGGGTTAGGGTTAGGGTTAGGGTGAGTGTGAGTGTGAGGGTTAGGTTTAGGATTAGGTTTAGGTTTAGGGTTAGGCTGAGTTTGAGGTTATGAGTGAGGCTTACCCTAGCCCTCAGGGCTAGGGTTAGGGTGAGGGGTAGTTTTCGGGTTAGAGTTAGGGTGAGGTTTAGGTTTAATGTGATGGTTAGGGTTAGTTTTAGTGTGAAGGTAAGTGTTAGAGTGAGGGTTAGTGTGAGAGTGAGGGTTAGGGTGATGTTTACGGTGAAAGTGAAAGTTAGAGAGTGTGACAGGTTTGGGGTGAGAGTGAGGGTTAGGGTGTGGGTGAGGGTGTGGGTTAGGGTGAGGGTGTTAGGTTGATGTTTAGGGTGAGGGTGAGGTTTAGGGTGAGAGTTAGTGTTCAGGGAAGGGGAAGGGTTAGGGTGTAGGTGAGGGTTAGGGTAAGGGTGAGGCTTAGGGTGAGTGTTAGGGTGAGAGGTAGGGTTAGGTTTAGGATGAGGGCTAGGCTTAGAGTGAGGGTTAAGGTTAGGGTTAGTGTGAGGATAAGGGTTAGGGTGAGGGTTAGGTTGAGAAAGAGGGTTAAGTTTAGCCTTAGGGTTAGGGTGAAGGTTAGGGTGGGGGTTAGGGTGAGGGTTAGGGATAGGGTTAGGGTTGGGTGAGGGTTAGGGTGAGCGTAAGGGTTAGGGTGATGGTTAGGTTGAGGTTGAGGGATAGGCTTAAGGTGAGGGTAAGGGTTAGGACGACGGTTAGAGTGATGTTGAGGGTTAGGGTTCGGGTTAGGATTAGGGTTAGGGTTAGGGTGAGGGTTATGGTTAGGGTTAAGTTGAGGTTTAGGGTGAGAGTGAGGGTTAGGGTTAGATTAAGGGTTAGGTTGAAGATTAGGGTAAGGGTTAGGGTTACGGTTAGGGTGAGTGTGAGGGTTAAAGTTAGGGTTAGGGTGAGGGTTAGGGTTGGGGTGAGGTTTAGGGTTAGGGTTAGTGTGAGGGTTCAGGTTCGGGTTCTAGTGAGTTTGAGTGTTAGGGTGTGGGTTAGGGTTACGGTGAGGGTTCAGGTGACAGTGAGGGTCAGAGTGAGGATGAGAGTTAGTGTTAGGGTGAGCGATAGGGTGAGGGTTAGGGTTAGGGTGAGTGTGAGGATTAGGGTTAGGGTTACCCTTAGGTTTATGGTGAGGTTATGGGTTAGGGTGAGGTTTAGGGTGAGGGTGAAGGTTAGGGTTAGTTTTAGGGTTAAGGTGAGAGTTAGGGTGAGGGTGAGGGTTAGCGTTAGGGTTAAAGTGACGTTTAGATTTAGGGTGTGGTGTAGGGATAAGTTTATGGTTGGGGCGAGGGTTAGGTTTACGGTTAGGGTTCAAGTTAGTGAGTGTGAGGGTGAGCGTTAAGGTTAGGATTAGGGTTAGGGTTAGTGTTAGGCTGAGGGTGCGGGTGAGGTTGAAGGTGAGGGTTAGGGTTAGGGTAATGTTTAGGATTAGGGTTAGGTTGAGGCTTAGGGTTAGGGTTAGGATGAGGGTTAGGGTGAGGATTATGGTTAGGGTTAGCGTGAGGGTTAGGTTTAGTGTGATAGTTAGGGTTAGTGTGAGGGTAAGCGTTAGGGTGAGGGTTAGGGTGAGGGTGAGGGATAGGTTTAGTGTTAGGGTTAGTGTGAGCGTTTGGGTGAGGGTTTGGTTTAGGGTATTTGAGTGTTATGATTAGGGTTGAGTTTAGGGTTAGGGTTTGGGTGAGATGTAGGGTTAGGTTTAGGGTGAAGGTTAGGGTTAGTGTGTGGTTAAGGGTTAGGGTTATGGTTATTGTTAGGATAAGGGTTAGGGTGAGGGTTAGGGTGAGGGTGAGAGATAGGGTTAGTGTAAGGGTTAGGGTGAGTGTTTGGTGAGGGTTAGGTTTAGGTTTAAGGTTAGGGTGAGGGGTAGGCTGAGGGTATGTTTTAGGGTGAGGATTAGGGGGAGGTTGCGTATTATTCTTAGCATTAGTCTTAGGGTGAGAGTTAGGGTTATGTACAGCATTAGGGTTAGGGTTAGGTTTAGGGTGAAGGTTATGATTAGGGTTAAGGTGAGGGTGAGGTTTAGGGTTAGCATTAGGTTTCGGGTTAGGGTTATAGTGAGGGTGAGGGTGAGGGTTAGGATTAGGTTTAGCGTTAGGGTGAGGCTGAAGTTGAGGATGAGGTTGAGGGTGAGGTTTAGGGTTAGGGTTAGGTTTAGGGTGAGGGCTACGGTGAGGGTGAGGTTTAGGGTGAGGGTGAGGGTGACGTTGAAGGTGAGGTTTAGGGTTAAGGTGAGGGTTAGGGTTAGGGTTAGACGGAGGGTTAGGGTTAGGGTGATGTTTAAGGTGAGGGTGAGGGTGAGGGTGAGGGTAAGGGTATAGGTGAGGGTTAGGTTCAAAGTGAGCGCTTGGGTGACGGTGAGGGTTAGGGTGAGGGTGTGGAAAAGGGTTAGGGTTAAGTTCAGTGTGAGGGTGAGGGTTAGTGTTAGCATAAGTTTTAGGGTGAGGGTTAGGGTTAGGGTTAGGGTTAGGGTAAGGGTTAGGTTTAGGGTTAGGGTTGAGTTCAGGGTTAGGGTAAGGTTTACGGTTAGCGTGAGGGTTAGGGTTAGGGTGATGTTTAGGGTGATGGTGAGGGTTAGGGTGAGGGTGAGGTTGAGCCTAACCCTCACAGTTAGGGTGAGGGTGAGCGTGAGTGGGAGGGTAACAGTGAGGGTTAGGGTTAGGGTTAGGTTTAGGGTGAGGGTAAGAGTTAGGGTTAATATTAGGGTGAGGGTAAGGTTTAGGCTGAGGGTGAGGGTGAGGGTGAGGTTCAGGGTGAGCGTTTCGGTTAGGTAAGGGTTAGGATTATATTTAGGGTGACGATTAGGGTGAGGGTGAGGATTAGGGTTAGGTTGAGGGTTTGGATTAGTGTGAGTGTTAAGGTTAGGGTTAGGGTTAGTGTGAGGATAAGGCTTAGGGTGAGGGTTAGGTTGAGACTGAGGGTTAGGGTTAGCGTTAGGGTTAGGCTGAAGGTTAGGTTGGGGGTGAGAGTGAGGGTTCGGGTTCGGATTAGGGTTGGGTGAGGGTTAGGTTGAGTGTTAGGGTTAGGGTTAGGGTTAAGGTTAGGGTGCATGTTAGGGTTAGGGTTACAGTGAGGGTGAGGGTCAGGGTTAGTGTTAGGATTAGGTTTAGGTTTAGGGTGAAGCTGAGGGTGAGGCTGAGGGTGAGGGTGAGGGTTAAGATTAGGGTTAGTTTTAGGGTGAGGGCTAGTGTGAGGGTGAGGTTTAAGGTGAGGTTAGGGTTAGGGTGAGTGTTAGGGTTAGGGTTAGGGTGAGGGTTAGAGTTAGGGTGATGTTTAGGGTGACGGTGAAGGTTATAGTGAGGGTTCGGGTTCGGGTTCGGGTTTGGGTTAGGGTTTAGGGTTAGGGTTAGGGTGAGGGTAAGCGCTAGGATGACAATTACGGTGAGGGTGAGGGTTAGGGTTAGGTTTAGGGTTAGGGTGATGGTTAGGGTGAGGCTTAGTTTGAAGGTTAGGTTTAGGGTGAGGTTTAGGGTGAGGGGAAGGGGTAGGGTGAGTTTTAGGGAGAGGGTGAGGGATAGGGTTATGGTGAGGGTAAGTGTTAGGCTGAGGCTTAGGTTCACAGTGAGCATTTGTGTTAGCATCAGGTTTGGGTTGATGGTGAGGGTTAGGGTTAGGCTGAGGGGTAGTTTTAGTGTTAGGGTGAGGGTTAGCGTTAGGGTGAGGGTTAGGGTGAGTTTAAGGGTTAGGGTGAAGGTGAGGGTGAGAGTTAGGGTTAGTATTTGGGTGAGGGTGAGGGATAGGGTTAGGGTTAGGGTGAGTGTGAGTGTGAGGGTTAGGTTTAGGATTAGGGGTAGGGTTAAGGTTAGGCTGAGGTTGAGGGTATGAATGAGGGTGAGGCCTAGGGTTAGTGGTAGATGTAGGGTTAGGGTTAGGTCTAGGGTTAGTATTAGGGTTAGGGTTAGGATTAGGCTGAGGGTGAGGGTGAGGGTGAGGGTGAAGTTGTGGTTTAGGGTTAGGTTTAGGATTAGAGTTAGGGTTATGTTGAGAGCTAGGATGAGGGTGAGGGTTAGGGTGAGCATTAGGTTTAGGGTGAGGCTTAGGGTGAGTGTTGAGTGTTAGGGTCAGTGTTAGTTTAAGGGTGAGGTTTAGGATTAGGGTGAGGTTGAGGGTTAGGGTTAGGGTCGGCTTTAGAGTTACAGTGAGGGTGAGGATGAAAGTTAGGATTAGAGTTAGGTTTAGGGATAGGATCACTGTGAGGGTTAGGGTTAGGGTATTTTTGAGGGTTAGGGTTAGGTTGAGGGTGAAGGTTGGGGTAGGTTAGGTGAGGTTTAGGTTTAGTGTGAGGGCTACAGTGAGGGTGAGGGTTAGGGTGAGTGTGAGCGTGAGGGTGAGGGTTTCGGTTAGGTAAGGGTTAGGGTTAGGGTTAGGGTGAGGATTAGGGTGAAGGTGAGGTTTAGGTTGAGGGTTAGGGTTAGAGTGAGGGTTAGGCTGAGGCTGAGGTTTAGGGTGGGCATGAGGATTCAGGTGAGGGTGAGGGTGAGGGTGAGGGTGAATGTTAGGGTGTGGGTTAGGGTTATGTTTAGGGTGAGGTTTAGGGTAACGTTGAGGGTTAGGATGAGGGTGAGGGTTAGGATTAGGGTTAGGGTGAGAGTTAGGTTTAGGGTGAGGGTTAGGTTGAGGGGTAGGGTTAGGGTTAGGGTGAGGGTTAGGTTTCGGGTGACTGTTAGGGTTAGTTTGAGGGTTAGTGTGAAAGTGAGTTTGAGGTTGAGGGTTAAGGTGAGGGTGATGGTGATGGTGAGGGTTAGGGTTACGATTCGGGTTAGGGTTATGGTGAGAGTTAGGGTTAGGGTTAGGGTGAGGGTGAGGGTGAGGGTGAGGGTTAGGGTTAGGTTTAGGATTCGGGTTAGATTTAGGGAAAGGGTTAGGGTTAGGGTGACGTTTAGATTTAGGTTTCGGGTGAGGGTTAGGGTTTGGGTTAGGTTTAGGGTGAGGGTTAGGGTTAGGATTAGGGTGAGGGTGAGGGTTA
This sequence comes from Dipodomys merriami, assembly GCF_024711535.1. Lineage (NCBI taxonomy): Eukaryota > Metazoa > Chordata > Mammalia > Rodentia > Heteromyidae > Dipodomys > Dipodomys merriami. The sequence continues at coordinate 1,555,472 of NW_027203348.1, forward strand.
GGTTGAGGGGTAGGGTTAGGGATAGGGTAAGGGTTAGGGTTAGTTTGAGGGTTAGGGTTAAGGTTAGGGTGAGAGTGAGGATGAGGTTTTTTGTTAGGGTTAGGTTTAGTGTGAGGTTTAGTTTTAGTTTTAGGTTTAGGTTGAGGGTTAGTGTTAGCATAAGGTTTAGCGTGAGTGTTAGGGTTAGGGTAAGGGTTAGGGTTAGGGTAAGGGTTAGCGTTAAGCTTAGTGTTATGGTTAGGGTTACGGTTAGGTTGAGGGTTAGGCTTAGGGTTACGGTTAGGGTGAGGGTTAGAGTTAGGGTTAGGGTTAGGGTAAGGGTTAGGGTTAGCGTGAGGGTTAGGGTTAGTGTGATGTTTGAGGTGACGGTGAGGGTTAGGGTGAAGGTGAGGGTAAGTGGGAGGGTTAGGGTTAGGGTTAGGTTTAGGTTTAGGGTGAGGTTAAGTATTAGGGTTAGGATTAGGGTTAGGGTCAGGGTGAGGTTGAGTGTTAGGGTTAGGTTTAGGGTTAGATTAAATGTGAGGGTGAAGTTGAGATTTACGATTAGCTTAGGATTAGGGTTCTGCTGAGAGTGTTGGGGAGGGTGAGAGTGAGGGTTAAGGTTAGGGTGGTGTTTAGGTTTACGGTTAGGGTTAGGGTGAGGGTTAGGATTAGGGATAGGGTTAGGATGAGGGTTAGGCTGAGGGTTAAGATTAAGGTTAGGGTGAGGTTTAGGGCTAGGTTTATGGTTAGGATAAGGGTTAGGCTGAAGGTTAGGGTTAGGGTTAGTGTGAGGGTTAGGTTTAGGGTTAGGGTAAGAGTTAGGGTGAGTGTAAAGGTTAGGGAGAGTGTTAGGGTGAGGGTGAGGTTTAGGGTTAGGGTGAGGGATATGGTCAACTTTAGGTTTATGGTTAGTGTTATGGTGAGGGTAAGGATGTGGGGAAGTGTTAGGGTAAATTTTAGGGTGAAGGTCAGGGTTAGCATAAAGTTTAGGTTTAGGGTGAGGGTTAGGGTGAGGGTAAGTGTTAGGGTGAGGTTTAGGGTGAGTCTGAGGGTTAGGGTTAGCATTAGGGTGAGGGTGAGGTTGAAGGTTAGGGTTAGGATTAGAGTTAGGGTGTGGGTAAGGCTTAGGGTGAGGGTTAGGGTGAGGTTGAGGGTTAGGGTTAGGGTGAGGGTGAGGGTCAGTGTTAGGGTGAGGACTACAGTTAGGGTTAGGATTAGGGTGAGTGTGGGGAAGTGTTAGGGTGAGGGTTAGGGCGAGGTTGAGGGTTAGGGTTAGGGTGAGGGTAAGGGTTAGGTTGAGGGTCAGGGTTAGGTTGAGGGATAGGGTGAGGGTGAGGGTTAGGGGTAGCATTAGGGTTAGGGTGAGGGTGAGGTGTAGGGTGAGGGTTAGGTTTATGTTTAGGGATATGGTAGAATTAGGGTTAGGGTTAGCTTTTGGGTGAGGGTTAGGCTGAGGGGTAGGGTGAGGGATAGTGTGACTGTTAGGTTTAGTTTGAGTATTAGGGTTAGGCTGTGGTTTAGGTTTAGTGTGAGGTTTAGGTTTAGGGTTAGGGTTAGGATGAATGTTAGGGTTAGGTTTAGGGTGAGGTTGAGGGTGAGGGCTAGGGTTAGGGTTAGTTTGAGTGTAGTGTTAGGGTGAGCATTAGGTTTAAGGTGAGTGTTAGCGTTAAAGTAAGGGTTAAGGTGAGGGTTAGACTTAGGGTTAGGTTTAGGGTGAGAGTCAGGCTGAGGGTTAGGTTTAGGTTGAGGGTTAGGGTTAGGGTGAGGGTTAGGATGATGGTGAGGGTTAAGCTTAGGGAGAGGGTTAGAGTTTGTGTGAGGGTTAGGGTTAGGGTTAGGGATAGGTTTAGTATGAGGATAAAGGTTAGGGTGAGGGTTAGGGTGAGGGTTAGGCTTAGTGTGAGTGTTAGGGTTAAGGTGAGGGTTAGGGTTAGGTTTAGGGTTAGGGTGATGGTGAGTGTGAGGGTGAGGGTTAGGGTTAGGGTGAGGGTTAGTGTTAGGGGGAGGGCTAGGTTGAGGGTTAGGGTTTGGGTGAGGTTGAGTTTTTCTGTTAGCTAAGGTTTAGGGTTAGGGTTAGGTTGAGGGTTACGGTGAGGTTGTGGGTTAGGGTGAGGGTGAGCGTTAGTGTTAGGATGAGGGTTAGGGTGAGGGTGAGGGTGAGCGTGAGGGTGAGGGTCAGCGTGTGGGTTAAGGTTCGGTTTAAGGTGAGGGTTAGGGTGATGTTGAAGTTTACGGTGAGGGTGAAGTTTAGGATAAGGGTTAGGGTCAGGTTTAGTGTTAGGGTGTGGGTTAGGGTGAGGGGTAGGTTTAAGGTTAGGGAGAGGGTTAGGGTTGGTGTGAGGGTTAGGGTTAGGGTTAGAGTTAGGGTTAGTATGAGGATAAAGGTTAAGGTGAGGGTTAGGGTGAGGGTTAGTGTCAGGGTTAGGGTTAAGGGTAGAATTTCGGTTAGGGTTAGGTTTAGGGTAAGTGTTAAGGTTAGGGTGAGGGTTAGGTTTAGGGATAGCGTTAAGGTTAGGGTTAGGGTTAGGTTTAGGGTGAGGGTGAGGGTTAGGGTTTAGGTGACGGTGAGGTTTAGGGTGAGGGGTAGATTTAGGGTTAGTGTAAGGGATAGGGTGAGGGTGAGTGTTATGTTTAGGGTTAGGTTTAGTGTTAGGTTTAGGGTGAGTGTGCGGGTTTGGGTTACGGTTACGGTTAGGGTGATGGTTAAGGTTAAGTTCAAGCTTAGGGTAAGGGTTAGGTTTAGATTGAGGGTTATGTTTAGGGTTAGGGTTAGGGTGAGTGTGAGGCTGAGGGTTAGGGTTAGGTTTAGTGTGAGGATAAGGGCTAGGGTGAGGTTTAGGCTGAGGTTGAGGGTTAGGGTTAGCATTAAGGTTAGGGTGAGGGTTAGGGTTAGGGTAAGTGTTAGAGTTAGGGTTAGGGTAAGGGTTAAAGTTAGGGTGAGGGTTAGGGTTAGGGTGATATTTAGGGTGAAGGTGAGGGTTAGAGTGAGGGTGAGATTGAGCATGAGGGTTAGGGTGAGGGTGAGGGTGAGTGTGAGGGTGACGGTTAGAGTTAGGTTTAGGGTGAGCATAAGGGTTAGGGTTAGGATTAGGGTTAGTGTAAGGGTTAAGTTGAGGGTGAGGGTGAGGGTTAGGGTGAGGGTTAGGTTTAGGGTGAGGGCTATGGTGAGAGTGAGGTTTAGGGAGAGTGTGAGGGTGAGGTTGAGGGTTTTGGTTAGGTAAGAGTTAAGGTTAGGATTACGGTAAGGATTAGTGTGAGGGTGAGGTTTAGGCTGAGGGTAAGGGTTAGGGTGAGGGTTAGGGTGACGCTGAGGTTTAGGGTGAGGGTTAGGGTTACAGTGAGGGTTAGGGTTAGGGTTAAGTTGAGGATGAGGGTTAGGTATAGGATAAGGGTTAGGATTACGGTGAGGGTTAGTGCTAGGGCAAGGGTTAGGGTGAGGATGAGGGTTAGGGTTAGGGTTAGCGTGAGTTTATGGATAGGCTTAGGGTTTGTGTAAGGGTTAGAGTTAGGGTGAAGGTTAGGGTTAGGGTTAGGATTAGGGTTAGGGTGTGGGTTTGGGTGAGGGTTAGGCTTAGGGTGAGGTTTAGGTTTAGGGTGAGGGCTACAGTGAGTGTGAGGATAGGGTGGGTGTGAGGGTGAGGGTGAGGTTTTCGTTTAGTTAAGGGTTAGGTTAGGGTTAGGGTGAGGATTATGGTGAGTGTGAGGTTTAGGTTGAGGGTTAGGGTTAGGGTGAGAGTTAGGGTGAGGCTGAGGATTAGGGTGAGCGTGAAGGTTCGGGTGAGGTTGAGGGTGAGGGTGAGGATGAGGGTGAAGTTTAGGGTGTGGGTTAGGTTTAGGTTTAGGGGGAGTTTTAGTGTGACGGTGAGGGTTAGCGTGAGGATGAGGGTTAGGATTAGGGTTAGAGTGAGGGTTAGGTTAGGGTGAGGGTTCGGGTGATGGGTAGGGTTAAGGCTTAGGGAGAGGGTTATGGTTAGGGTGAGGGTTAGGGTTAGTTTGAGGGTTAGGGTGACGGTGAGTTTGAGGTTGAGGGTTAGGGTGCAGGTGATGGTGACGGTGAGGGTTAGGGTTAGGATTCGGGTTAGGGTTAGTTTGAGGGTTAGGGTTAGGGTGAGGGTGAGTGTGAGGGTGAGGGTGAGGGTTAGGGTTAGGTTTAGGGATAGCATTAGGGTTAGGTTTAGGGTATGGTTTAGGGTTAGGTTGAGGGTTAGGTTTCGGGTGAGGGTGAAGGTCAGGTTTTGGGTTAGGTTTAGGGTGAGGGTTAGGGTTAGATTAGGGTGAGGGTGAGGGTTAGTTTGAGGGTTAGGTTTAAGGATATGGTAAGGTTTAGAGTTAGGGTGAGGGTTTGGTTTAGGGTTAGGGTTAGGGTGAGGGTGAGGGTGAGGATTAGGGTTAGGGTAAGGGTGAGGTGTAGTGTGAAGGTTAGGTTTAGGATTAGGGTAAGGGTTAGGTTTATGGTGAGGGATAGTTTTAGGTTTAGGGTTATTGTGAGGTTGATGCTGAGGGATAGGGTTAGGGTTAGTGTGAGGATAAGGAATAGGGTGAGGATTAGGGTGAGGGTGAGTGTTAGGTTTAGCATAAGATTTAGGGAGAGGGTTAGGGTTAGAGTTAGGTTTAGCCTAAGGTTTAGGGTTAGGGTAAGGGTTAGGGTTAGGCTTATGGTTAGGGTTAGTGTTAGGGTTAGGGTGAGGGTTAGGCTTAAGGTTAGGGTTAGGGTGAGGTTTAGATTTAGGGTTAGGGTTAGGGTGAGGGTTAGGGTTTGCATGAGGATTAGGGTTAGAGTGATGTTTAGGGTGATGGTGAGGGTTACAGTGAGGGTGAGGTTGAGCGTGCTGGTTAGGGTGAGGGTGAGGGTTTGTGGGAGGGTGACTGTGAGGGTTAAGGGTTAGGGTTAGGGTTAGTGTAGAGTTAGGGTTAGGATTAGTGTTAGTATAAGGTTTAGCCTGAGGGTGAGGGAGAGCGTGAGTTTGAGGGTGAGTGTTTCGGTTAGGTAAGGGTTAGGGTTAGGTTTAGGGTGAGGATTAGGGTGAGGGTGAGGGTTAGTGTTAGATTGAGCTTTAGTGTTAGGTTTAGGATTAGGGTGAGGGTTAGGGTGAGAGGTAGGTTCAGGGTTAGGATGAGGGTTAGGTTTAGTGTGAGGGTTACGGTTAGGGTTAGGGTTAGTGTGAGGATAAGGGTTAGGGTGAGGTTTAGGTTGAGAATTTGGGTTAGGGTTAGCGATAGGATTAGGGTGAAAGTTAGGGTGGGGGTTAGGGTGAGGGTCAGGGTTTGGGTTAGGTTTGGGTGAGGGTTAAGATGAGTGTGTCAGGATGAAGGTGAATGATAGGGTTATGGAAAGGGTAAGGGTTAGGGTTAGGTTTAGGGTGAGGGTGAGGGTTAGGGTTAGCATTAGGGTTAGGGTTAGGGTGAGGGTGAGGATTAGGGTTAGCATTAGGGTTAGGGTTAGGGTAAGGTTGAGTGTTAGGGTTAGGATTAGGGTTTGGGTTAGGGTGAGGTTAGGGTTAGGGTGACAGTGAGTGTGAGGGTCAGGGTAAGGGTTAGCATTAGGTTTAGGGTTAGGGTGAGGCTGAGGGCTGAGTCTGAGTGTGAGGGTGATGGTGAGGGTTAAGGTTACGATTAGGTTTAGGGTAAGGGCTAGAGTGAGGTTGATATTTTTGGTTAAGAAAGGTTTAGTTTCTTATTCTTGCTCCTGGTGATGTGATGAGTAATATTAATTGATTTGCGTATATTGAACCAGCTTTGCATCCCTGAAATGAATCCTGTTTGATCATGGCAAAACCTCCCATGCTTCTGGATTGGCAAGATTAACATCGTGAAAATGGCAATACTTCCCAAGGCTATCTACAAATTCAACGCGATACCTATCAAAATTCCACCCTCATTCTTCAAGGAAATAGAAGAGGCAATCCAAAAATTCATATGGAACAATAAAAGACCCCGAATAGCAAAAACGCTCCTCAACGGAAAGAACACTGCTGGAGGAATATCAATACCAAATTTCAAACTCTCCTATAAAGCCATAGTAATCAAAACAGCTTGGTATTGGCATAAGAACAGACCTCAGGACCAATGGAATAGAATTGAAAACCCAGAAATGAACCTACAGACCTATAGCCATCTAATCTTCGATAAGGAAGCTAAAACAATAGAATGGAAGAAAGACAGCCTCTTCAGTAAATGGTGCTGTCAATATTGGTTAACTACATGTAGAAAACTTAAGCTAGATCCTTATATATCACCCTGCACCAGAATCAACTCCAAATGGATCAAAGACCTTGAACTCAAAGCAGACACTCTGAAAACATTACAGGATGGAATAGGAGAAACCCAGGTCTCCTTGGCTCAGGCCGAAATTTTCTGAATAGAGACCCGGAAACACAACAAATCAAAGAAATGTTGGACAAATGGGATTGCATAAGGTTGCAGAGCTTCTGCAGGGCAAATGACATAGCTAGCAAGATCAATAGAAAGCCCACCGATTGGGAGAAGATCTTTACTAGCCATACAACGGACAAGGGTCTCATATCTAAAATATACTTGGAACTCAAAAAATTAAACCACCCAACAACAAATCCTCAAAGAAACAACTGCCCAATAAATAAGTGGGCGAAAGACTTAAAGAGAAGCTTCTCTGAAGAAGAAAGAAGGATGGCCAATAGACACATGAAGAAATGTTCAACATCCCTAGCCATAAAAGAAATGCAAATCAAAACAACATTGAGATATCACCTCACTCCAGTTAAAACAGCAAAAATCAGGAACTCTAACAACAACAGATGCTGCAGGGGATGTGGACAGAAAGGAACCTTACTACATTGTTGGTGGGAATGTAAACTTGTTCAACCACTTTGGAAAGCAGTATGGAGGTTCCTCAAAAGACTTCACATAGATCTCCCCTATGATCCAGCAATCCCACTTTTGGGCATTTACCCAAATGTTTACAAACAAGACCACACTAAAGCTACCAGCACAACTATGTTTATTGCAGCATTATTTACCATAGCTAAGATATGGAACCAACCCAGATGCCCCTCAGTAGATGAATGGATCAAGAAAATGTGGTATATATACACAATGGAATTCTATGCCTCTATCAGAAAGAATGACATTTCCCCATTTGTTAGGAAATGGAAAGGTTTGGAAAAAATTATATTAAGTGAAGTAAGCCAGGCCCAAAGAAGCATAGGTCCCATGGTTTCCCTTATTTGCAATATCTAGTATAGGTATGAGTCAAGCGGAAAAGGTCAGATAATGTGATGTTAGGAAAATGAACCCTTAAATACGTATTTTAATGTTCTCTTTTCTTTCATGGATGTGTTTCTAACGCATTTATAAGATTATTTCTTTGTTGCTTTGTATGTCCCTCCCCCACAGTGTAACCCCCGCTTTCACTATATTTGATGTCAGTATAACATGTGGAGGAGATGGGGACAAACAAGTCGTTTAAGGATTCAGGTGGACCTGTTGCAACAATGAGAAGTACAAAATGTCATGTCAAAACCAACTTTACAATGTCGGTGTGTGGGGGGGAGGGGGATATAATTGGGTGCGGGGAGGCGGGAGGCTGGGAAGGGAGTTGAAGGGTAAACAAAGGAGGAGGCTGCAATGCTTGGTAAGAAATGTATGCATTATCCTGCCCATGTAATTGTAGCCCCTCTCTACAGTATGTTCAAAATAAAATAAAATAAAATTTAAAAAAAAAGAAAGGTTTAGGGTTAGGTTTAGGGTGAGGATTAGGATGAGGGTGACATTTAAGGTGAGGGTTAGGGTTAGGGTGAGGGTTAGGGTAAGGGTGAGGGTGAGTGTTAGGACTAGGTTTATGGTTAGATTTAGGGTGAGGGTGAGGGTGAGGGTTAGGTTTAGGATTAGGATGAGGGTTAGGGTTAGGTTGAGAGTTAGGGATAGTGTTAGGGTTAGGGTAAGGGTGAGGGTGAATGTTAGGATTAGGTTTAGGGTTAGAGTTAGGGTGAGGGTTAGGGTGAGGGTTATGATTAGGTTAGGATTAGGGTTAGGCTGAGGGTGATGGGGAGGGTGAGGGTGAGTGTTAGGGTTAGGGTGAGTTTTAGGTTTACGGTTAGGGTTAGGGTGAGGGTTAGGATTAGGGTTAGGCTGAGGGTTAGGGTTAGGGTGAGGTTTAGGGCTAAGATTAGGGTTAGGATAAGTGTTAGGCTGACTGTTAGGGTTAGGGTTAGTGTGCGGGTTAGGTTTAGGGTAAGTGTAAGAGTTAGGGTTAGGGTAAACGTTAGGGTGAGAGTTAGGTTGAGGGTGAGGTTTAGGGTTAGGGTGAGGGTTAGGGTCAAGTTTAGGTTTAGGGTTAGGGTTCGGGTGAAGGTAAGGGTGTGGGTAAGTGTTAGGGTGAGGTTTTGGGTTAGGGTGAGGTTAGCTTCAATGTTAAGTTTAGGGTTAGGGTTAGGGTGAGCATAGGTGTTAGGGTGAGGGTTAAGGTGAGTCTGAGGGTTAGGGTTAGCATTAGGGTGTGGGTGAGGGTGAAGCTTAGGGTTAGGATTAGAGTTAGGGTAAGGGTAAGGCTTACAGTGAGGGTTAGGGTGAGGTTGAGGGTTAGGGTTAGGGTGAGTGTGCGGGTAAGTGTTATGGTGAGGACTACGATTATGGTTAGGATTAGGGTGAGTGTTAAGGTTATGGTGAGGGTTAGGGTGAGGGTTAGAGGTAGGGTTAAGGTGAGGGTTAGTCTGAGAGGTAGGTTTAGGGTTAGGGTGAGGGTGAGGCTTAGTTTGAGGGTTAGGGTTAAGGTGAGGGTTAGTGTTAAGTTTAGGGTTAGGGTGAGGGTGAGTGTGAGGGTTAAGGTTAGGGTGAGGGTTAGTGTTAGGGGGAGGGCTAGGTTGAGGGTTAGGGTTAGGGTGATGGTTACTGTTAGGTTTAGGTTTAGTATATGGTTTAGGCTGAGGTTAAGGATTAGGGTTAGTATGAGTGTTAGGTTTAGGGTTAGGGTTTGGGTTAGGTTGAGGGTAAAGGTTAGGGTGAGGGTTAAGGAGAGTGTGAGGATTAGAGTTATGTTGAGGGTTCGGATTAAGGTTAGGATTAGGGTTATTGTTAAGGTTTGCGTGAGGATAAGGGGAAGGTAAGGTTTAGGTTTATTGTTAGGGTGACGGTTAGCGTGTGGGTAAGTGTTAAGAGTGAGGGTTAGGGTGAGTTTAGTGTTAGGGGGAGGGGGAGGGTTAGTGTTAGCATTAGGGTTAGGGTGAGGGTGAGGGTTAGGATGAGGATTAGTGTTAAGTTTAGGGATAGGGTGAGGATTAGGGTTAGGGTTAGGTATAGGGTGAGGGTTAGGCTGAGGGGTAGGCTTAGGGTTAGGGTGAGGGTTAGGTTTACTGTGAGGGTTAGGGTTAGGGTTATGGTGAAGGTAAGAGTTAGGGTGAGTTTTACGGTGCGCATGAGGTTTAGGGTTAGCATTAGGTTTATGTTTAAGTTTAGGATGAGGGTTAGGGTTAGGGTGAGGCTGGGTATTAGAGTTACAGTGAGGGTGAGGGTGAGGGTGAAGGTTAGGATTAGGGTTAGTGTTATGGATAGGATCAGGGTGAGGGTGAGGGTTAGGGTATTTTTGAGGGTTATGGTTAGGGTGAGGGTGAGGGTTAGGGTGATGGTTAGGATGAGTGTTTGGGAGAGGGGTAGGGTTAGGGTTAGGCTGAATGTTAGGATTAGGGTGAGGGTTAGGGTAAAGGTAAGGGTTAGGGTTAGGGTGAGGTTAAGGATTAGGGTGAGGGTGAGGGTTAGGGTTAGGGTTAGGGTTAGGGTGAGGGTTATGGTGGGGCTTAGGGTTATGGTTAGCGTTAGGTTGAGGGTTAAGGTTAGGGTTAATGTGACGGTTAGGTTGAGGGTGAGGTTTCGTGTGAGGGTTCGGGTTCAGGTGAGGGTGAGGGTTAGGGTTCAGTTTAGGGTGAGGGTTAGGGTGACCCTGAGGTTTACGGTGAGTGTGAGGGTTAGGATAAGGGTTAGGGTGAGGGTTAGGATTAGGGTGAGGGTTATGGTGAGAGGGAGGGTTAAGGTTAGGGAGAGAGTTAGGGTTTGTGTGAGGGTTAGGTTTAGGGTTAGAGTTAGGCTGACTATGAGGATAAAGTTTAGGGTGAGGGTTAGGGTGAGGTTTAGGTTTAGAGGTAAGGTTTGGGTTAGGTTTAGGTTTAGGTTTAGGGTAAGGGTTAGGGTTAGGGTTAACATTAGGGTTAGGGTTAGGTTTAGGATGAGGGTCAGGTTTAAGGTTTGGGTGAGGGTGATGTTTAGGGTGAGGGTTAGGGTTAGGGTTAGGGTAAGGGTAAATGGTTAGGGTGAGGGTTATGTTTAGGCTTAGGTTTCGGGTGAGGGTGAGGGTGAGGGTTAATGTTAGTGTTACGGTTAGGGTGAGGGTTAGGGTTAGGTTTGGGTTAGGGTTAGGATAAAGGTTAGGGTTAGAGTGAGTGTTAGGTTTAGGGTTAGGGTTAGGGTGAGGGTGAGGTTGAGCGTGAACGTTAGGGTGAGGGTGATAGTGAGTGTGAGGGTGACGGTTAGGGTTAGGTTTAGGGTGAGGTTAAGGATTAGTGTTAGGTTTAGGGTTAGTGTTAGGGTTAGGGTTAAGGTGAGGGTGAGGGTGTTCGTTAGGGTTAGGCTTAGTTTTATTGTTAATGTTAGTTTTAGGGTGAGAGGGAGGGTGAGGGTTAACATGAGGGTTAGGGTTAGGGTTATGTTTAGGGTGAAGGTGAGGGTGAGTGTAAGGGTTAGTGTTAGGATTAGTGTTAGGGTTAGGTTTAGGTTGAGGGTTGGGCTGAGGGTTAGAGTTAGGGTTAGTGTGAGGCTTAGGGTTAGGGTTATGGTTAGGGTGAGGGCAAGGGTTAGGGTAAGATTTAGGGTGGGTTTGAGGGTTTGGGTGAGGGTGAGGGTTATGGTGAGGGTTTGGGTGAGGGTTAGGGTTAGGGTGAGGGTTAGGTTTAGCGTTAGGGTTAAGGTGAGAGTTAGGTTGAGTGTTAGGGTTAGGGTGAGGGTGAGGGTTAGAGTTAGGGTTAGGGTGATGTTAAGGGTTAGGGTGTGGGTTAGGTATAGGTTTATGGTTAGGGTGACGGTTAGGTTTACGGTTAGTGTTCGAGTTAGGGTGAGTTTGAGGGTGAGTGTTAGGTTTAGGATTAGGGTTAGGTTTAGGGTTAGGCTGAGGTTGAGGGTGAAGGTTAGTGTGAGGGTTAGGGTTAGGGTAATGTTTAGGGTTAGGTTTAGGTTGAGGGTTAGGTTTAAGGTTAGGATGAGGGATAGGGTGAGGATTATTGTTATGGTTACGGTGAGTGTTAGGTTTAGTGTGACGGTTAGGGTTAGGGTGAGTGTAAGCTTTAGTGTTAGGGTTAGGTTGAGCATTTGGATGAGTGTTAGGGTTAGGATAAGTGTTCTTGTGAGGGTAGGTTTAGGGTAAGGGTTAGGGTGAAGGTTAGGATGAGAATGAGGGTTAGGTTTAGCGTGAGTGTGAGGGTGAGGGTTAGGGTGAGGGTTCGTTTTAAGAGTTAGGATTAGGGTTGGGGTGAAGGTGAGGGTTATGTTTAGGGTTAGGGTGCTTGTTAGGGTTAGGGTTATTTTTAGGGTGAGGTGAGTGTTAAAGTGACTGTGAGGGTTCGTTTGAGGGTTCGGATTAGGGTGTGGATGAGGGTTAGGGTGAGGGTGAGGGTTAGGGTTAGGTTTAGGGTGTGGGTTAGGGTTAGGATTAGGATTAGGGTGAGGTTTAGGGTGAGGGGTAGGGTTAGGGTTAGGGTGAGGTTTAGGGGTAATGTGAGGTTCAGGGTTAGGTTTAGGGTAAGTGTGAGGATAAGTGTTAGGGTGAGGGACAGGGTTATTGTTAGGGTTAGGGTGAGGGTGAGGGTGAGGGTGAGGGTTATGGTTAGGGTTAGGGTGAAGGTTAGGATTAGGGTAAGGCTTAGGGTTGGGGTTAGAGTAAGGGTGAGTGTGAGGGTGATGGTTAGTAGGTTATGGTGAAGGTGAGAGTTCGGTTTAGGATTAGGTTTTGGTTTAGGTTTATGGTGAGGGTGAGGGTTAGGATTAGGATTAGGTTTAGGGTTAGGCTTTGGGTGGGGGTGAGGGTGAGGGTGTGGGTGAGGGAGAGGATTAGGTTTAGGTTTAGGGTTAGGGTGAGAGTGAGGGTTAGGTTGAGGTGAGGTTTCGGGTTTGGGTGAGGGTTAGGGTGACAGTGAGGGTTAGGGTGAGGGTGAGGTTTAGGTTTAGTGTTTGCTTTAGGGTGATGGTTAGATCAGGTTTAGGATTAGGGGGAGGGTTAAGGTGAGGGTTAGGGTGAGGGTGAGGGATAGGGTTAGGGTTAGGTTTAGGGTGAGGTTGAGGGTGAGGGTTAGGTTTATGGTTTGGGTTAGTGTAAGTGTTAGGATTACGGTAAGGGTGAGGGCTAGGGTGAAGGTGAGGGTTAGGGTTAGGGTTAGGGTGAGGGTGAGGGTGAGGGTTAGGTTTATGTTTGGGGTTAGGGTAAGTGTTAGGATTAGGGTAAGGGTTAGGTTTAGTGTGAGGGTTATGTTTAGTGTTAGGGTTAGGTTAAGGTTAAGGGTTAGGGTGAGGTTTAGTTTAAGAGTGAGGTTTAGGGTTAACATGAGTTTGAGGGTGAGGGTTAGGGTGAGGGTTAGGGTTTGGGTGAGTGTGAGGGCTATGTTTAGGGTTAGGGTGAGAGTTAGGGTTAGGGAGATATTTAGGGTGAGGGCGGGAGTTAGGTTGAGGGTGAGGTTTCTTGTTAGGGTGAAGGTTAGGGTGAGCGTGAGGTTTAGGGTTTGGGTTAGGTTTAGGGTGTGGGTTAGGGTTAGGGTTAGGTTTAGGGTGAGGTTTAGGGTGAAGGTTAGGGTTATCATTAGGGTTAGGGTGAGGGGGAGTGTGAGGGTTAGGGTGAGGGTTAGGGTTAGGCTGAGGGTTCGGTTTGGGTTTAGGGTAAGGGTGAGGGTGAGGGTGAGGTTTAGGGTGTGGGTGAGGGTTAGGTTTAGGGTGAGGGTTACGGTGACAGTGAGGGTTAGGTGAGGGTGAGGTTTAGGTTTAGTGTTAGAGTTAGGGTGACGGTTAGGTTCAGGGTTAGGATTAAGGTGAGGGTTAAGTTGAGGGTTAGGGTTATGGTTAGGTATAGGATTAGTGTGAGGATTAGGTTTAGTGTGAGGGTAAGCGTTAGTGTGAGGGTTAGACTGAGGGTGAGGGATAGGTTTAGTGTTAGGGTTAGGTTGAGCATTTGGGTGACGGTTAGGATCACGGTTAGGGTTAGGGTGAGGGTTAGGGTGAGGGCAAGTGTTAGGGTCAGGTGTAGGTTGATGGTGAGGGATAGGGTTATGGTGAGGTGAGGGTGAGGGTGAGGGTGAGGGTTAGGGTTAGGTTTAGAGTTAGGTTGAGGGTGAGGTATAGGGTGAGGGATAGGACTAGGGTTAGGCTAAGTTTGAGGGTGAGGTTGAGGGTGAGGTTTAGGGTTAGGGTGAGGGTTATGGTGAGTGGGAGGCAGAGGGTGAGTGTTAGGTTTAGTGTTAGAGTAAGGGTGAGGGTGAGGGTTAGGATTAGGGTTAAGACTAGGTTTAGGCTGAGGTTGAGGTTGAGGTTGAGGGTGAGGGTTAGGGTTAGGGTTAGGGTTTGTTTAGGGTGAAGGTTAGTTTTAGGTTTAGGGTTAGGATAAGGTTTAGGCTGAGGGATAAGTTTAGGGTTAGTGTGAGGGTTATGTTTAGCGTTAGGGTTAGTGTGTGGGCTAAGGTTAGGGTGAGGGTTAGGTTGAGGGTTTAGTTTAGGTAAGGGTTAAGGTTTGGTTACAGTGAGGATTAGGGTGAGGTTGAGCGTTAAGGTGAGGGTTAGGAATAGGGTGAGCTTTAGCTTTACGATTAGGTTTAGGTTAATGTTAGGGTGATGTTTAGGGTGAGGGTGAGGGTGAAGGTTCGGGTGAGAGGGAGCATTAGGGTTAGGGTTAGCGTGAAGGTTAGGGGTAGGGTTAGGTATAGTGTTAGAGTTAGGGTGAGGGTGAGGGTTAGGTTTAGTGTTTGGATTAGGTTTAGGGTTAGGGTGAGGGTGAGGGTTAGTATGAGGATTAGGGTTAGGGTAAGCATGAGGGTGAGGATGAGGGTGATGTTTAGTGTTAGGTTTAGGGTGAGGTTGCGGTTTAGGTTTAGGTTGAGGGTTGGGGTGAGGGTGAGGGTGAGGGTTACGGTTAGGATTAGGTTTAGGGTGAGGGTGAGGGTTAGCTTTAGCATTAGGGTTAGGGTTAGGCTTAGGCTTACAGTGAGGGTGAGGGTGAGGGTTAGGATTTGGGTGAGGGTTAGGGTTATGGTTAGGGTTAGGATGAGGATTAGGGTTATGGTTAGGGTTAGGGTATGGATTAGGTTTAGGGTTAGGGTTAGGATGAGCATTAGGCTGAGGGTTAGGGTTTCGGTTAGTGTGAGGGTTAGGTTTAGGGTTAGGGTTAGGGTGAGGGAGAGGATTTAGTTTAAGTAAGGTTTAGGGTAAGATTAGGGTGAGGATTAGGATGAGGTTGAATGTTAAGTTGAGGGTTATGGTTAGTGTGAGCGTTAGGGTTAGGATTAGGGTGAGGGTTATTGTTAGGGTGATGTTTAGGGTGAGGGTGAGTGTTAAGGTTCGAGTGAGGGGAGGGTTAGGGTTAGGATTAGCGTGAGGGTTATGGTTATGGTTAGGGTTAGGGTTAGGGTGATGGTGAGGGTTAGGGTTAGTGTGAGTTTGAGGGTGAGGGTTAGGGTTAGGGTTAGGGTGAAGGTTAGTGTTAGGGTTAAGTTGAGGCAGAGCATTAGGGTGAGAGTGAGGCTTCAGTTGAGGGTGAGCGTGAGGGGGAGGGTTATGGTTTTGGGTCGGGTTAGAGTTAGGGTGAGGGTGTGGTTGAGGTTTAGGTTTAGGATTAGTGTTAGGGGTAGGGTTAGGCTGAGGGTGAGTGTGAGGGTGATGTTTAGGGTTAGGGTGAGTGTTATGGTTAATGTCAGGGTTAGGGTTAGGTTGAGGGATAGGGTTAGGGTGAGGGCTAGGTTGAGTGTGAGAGTGAGGGTTCGGTTTATGGATAGGTTGAGGATTAGGGTTAGCTTTAGGGTTAGGGTGAGGTTTAGGCTGATTGGTAGTGATACAGTTGGGGTGAGGGTTAGGTTTAGTGGGAGTGTAAGGGTTAGGTTTAGGGTTAGTGTTAGGGTGAGGGTTCGGGTGAGAGTTCGGGTTAAGTTGTGGGTGAGGGTTAGGGTTAGTGTGAGGACTAGGTTTAGGGTTAGGGTTACTGTTAGGGTTAGGGTGAAGGTGAGGGTAAGTCTTAGGGTTAGGGTGATTGCGAGGGTAAGGGTTAGGGTTAGTGTTACGGTTAGGGTGAGGTTTCGTGTTAGTGTGAAGGTTAGGTGAAGGTGAGTGTAAAGGTTAGGGTAAGGGTTAGGGTGAGGGTGAGGGTTAGGATTAGAGTTAGGGTTAAGATTAGGGTTAGGGTGAGGTTGAGGTTTAGTTTTAGGGTGAGGGTTAGGGTTATTGTTAGGGTTAGGGTGCGGGTGAGGGTGCGGGTGAGGGTGAGGGTTAGGGTTAGGGTAGAGTTAAGTTTCGGCTGAGGGTGAGGTTGAGGGTGAGGTTGATGTTTACTGTAAGGGTGAGGGTGAGGGCTAGGGTGAGGGTGAGGTTTAGTGTGAGGGTGAGGGTTTCGTTTATGTCAGGATTAGGGTTAGGGTGAGGATTAGGGTGAGGTTGAGAGTGAGGGTTTCCTTTACATCAGGTTAGGGTTAAGCTGAAGTTACGGTTACGGTGAGGGTTAGGGTTAGGTTTAGGGTGTGGGTTAAGGTTAGGGTGATGTTTAATGTGAGGGTGAGGGTGATGGTGAGAATTAATGTGAGGTTTAGGGTTAGTGTTAGGATTAGGGTTAGGGTGAGGTTGAGGTTTAGGGTTGAGTTAGGGTTATGGGTAGGGTTAAATTGAGGGTCAGGGTTAGGGTTAGTGTTAGGGTTAGGCTTAGGATGAGGGTTAGGTTGAAGTTTAGGGTTAGGGATGTGGTTAGGATGAGCATTAGGCTGAGGGTTAGGGTTAGGGTTAGTGTGAGGGTTGGGGTTAGGGTTAGGGTTTGGTTAGGGTGAAGGATAGTTTTAGGTTTAGGGTTCGGATGAGCATTAGGCTGAGGGTTAGGGTTAGGTTAGTGTGAGGGTTAGGTTTAGGGTTAGGGTTAGGGTGTGGACTATGGTGAGGGTGAGGGTTAGGGTTAGTGTTAGGGTTAGGGTTAGGGTCAGGGGTAGGTTAAGGGTTAGGATTAGGTTAAGGTCTATGGTTAGGCTGAGGTTGAGGGTGAGGTTGAGGGTGAGGATTAGGGTTAGAGTGAGGATTAGATTAAGGTTGAGAGGGAGCGGGAGAGTTTGGTTTAGGGTTAGAGTTAGGTTGAGGGTGAGGGTTAGGAATAGGGTTAGTACTAGGTTTAGGCGGAGGGTGAGGGTGAGGTTGAGGGTGAGGTTTAGGGTTAGGGTGATTGTTACGGTTAGTGTTAGTTTTAGGGTGAGGATTAATGTTAGGTTTAGGGTTAGGATCAGCGTTAGGCTGAGGGTTAGGGTTAGGGTTAGTGTGAGGTTTAGGGTTAAGGTTAGGTATAGGATTTGGTTAGAGTGAAGGTTAGTTTTAGATTTAGGGTTAGGATAAGTTTTAGGCTGAGGGTTAGTGTTAGTGTTAGTGTGAGGGTTAGGTTTAGGGTTAGGTTTAGGGTGTGGGTTAAGGTTAGGGTGATGTTTAAGGTGAGGGTGAGGGTGATGGTGAGAATTAATGTGAGGTTTAGGGTTAGTGTTAGGATTAGGGTTAGGGTGAGGTTGAGGTTTAGGGTTGAGTTAGGGTTATGGGTAGGGTTAAATTGAGGGTCAGGGTTAGGGTTAGTGTTAGGGTTAGGCTTAGGATGAGGGTTAGGTTGAAGTTTAGGGTTAGGGATGTGGTTAGGATGAGCATTAGGCTGAGGGTTAGGGTTAGGGTTAGTGTGAGGGTTGGGGTTAGGGTTAGGGTTTGGTTAGGGTGAAGGATAGTTTTAGGTTTAGGGTTCGGATGAGCATTAGGCTGAGGGTTAGGGTTAGGTTAGTGTGAGGGTTAGGTTTAGGGTTAGGGTTAGGGTGTGGACTATGGTGAGGGTGAGGGTTAGGGTTAGTGTTAGGGTTAGGGTTAGGGTCAGGGGTAGGTTAAGGGTTAGGATTAGGTTAAGGTCTATGGTTAGGCTGAGGTTGAGGGTGAGGTTGAGGGTGAGGATTAGGGTTAGAGTGAGGATTAGATTAAGGTTGAGAGGGAGCGGGAGAGTTTGGTTTAGGGTTAGAGTTAGGTTGAGGGTGAGGGTTAGGAATAGGGTTAGTACTAGGTTTAGGCGGAGGGTGAGGGTGAGGTTGAGGGTGAGGTTTAGGGTTAGGGTGATTGTTACGGTTAGTGTTAGTTTTAGGGTGAGGATTAATGTTAGGTTTAGGGTTAGGATCAGCGTTAGGCTGAGGGTTAGGGTTAGGGTTAGTGTGAGGTTTAGGGTTAAGGTTAGGTATAGGATTTGGTTAGAGTGAAGGTTAGTTTTAGATTTAGGGTTAGGATAAGTTTTAGGCTGAGGGTTAGTGTTAGTGTTAGTGTGAGGGTTAGGTTTAGGGTTAGGTTTAGGGTGTGGGCTTGGCTGAGGGTGAGGGTTAGGGTGAGGGTGAGAGTGAGGTGTTAGTTTAGGTAAGTGTTAAGGTTAGGTTAGGGTGAGGATTAGGGTGAGGTTGAGGGTTAAGGTGAGGGTTAGGGTTAGGGTGAGGGTTAGGGTTCCTGTGAGGGTTAGGATTAGGGTTAGCGTGAGGGTGAGTGTGAGGGTTAGTGTGAATGTTAGGGTGAGGGTGAGGTTTAGGATTAGAGTTACGGTTAGTATTAGGGTGAGGATGAGGATGAGGGTTAGTGTTCGGGTGAGGGTTAGGGTTGGGGTGAAGGTTAAGATTAGGGTTAGGGTGAGGATGAAGGTGAGGGTGAAGTTTTCATTTACGTCAAGGATAGGGTTAATCTGAGGTTAGGGTTAGGGTGACGGTTAGGTTTAGGGTTAGGGTGAGGTTTAGTGTTAGGCGATGTTTAGGGGGAGGGGGAGGGTTAGGGTGAGGCTGAGGGTTAGGATTGGGAATAGGGTTAGGGTTAGGGTTAGGCTGAAGTTGAGGGTGAGGGTGAGGGTTTGATTTAAGGTTAGTTTTAGGGTTAGGGTGAGGATTACGGTTACTGTGAGGGTTATGGTTATGGTTAGGGTTAGGGTGAGGGGAACGGTTCGAATGAGGTTTAGGGTGAGGGTGAGTTTTAGGGTTAGGGTTAGGATTAGGGTGAGGGTGAGGGTAAGTGTGAGGGTAAGGGTGAGGGGTTCTTTTAGCCAGGCTTCAGTGTTATGGTGAGGATTAGGTTGAGGGTGAGGGTTAGGGTTAGGGTGAGGGTTAGGGCAAGGGTTAGAGTGAGGGTTATGGTTTAGGTGATTTTTAGCATGAGGGTGAGTGTTAGGGTGAGGATGAGGTTTCCGGTGAGAGTGAGGGTTCGAGTGAGGGTGTGGGTGAGGATTAGTGTTAGGTTGAATGTTAGCATTAGGTTTAGGGTTAGTGTGAGGGTGAGGGTTAGCGCTAGGGTTAGGGTTAGGTTGATGGTTAGGATTTGGGTTAGGCTTAGTATGATTGTTTGGGTGAAGGGTAGGGTAAGGTTTAGGGTTAGGAAGAGTGTTAGGGTGTTGGTTAGTGTTGGGGTGAGGGTCAGGGTAAGTGTATGGGTGAGGGTTAGGTTTAGGTTGAGGTTTAGCGTTAGAGTCAGGTTTATGGTGAGGGTAAGGATTAGGGTGAGGTTTAGTGTGAGGCTTAGGGTTAGGGTTGGGGTTAGGGTGAGGGTGAGGGTGAGGTATAGGGTTTGGTTTAGGGTTAGCGTGAGGGTTAGGGATAGGTTTAGGGTTAGGGTGAGGGTGAGGGTGAGTGTTAGGGTTAGGTTTAAGGTTAGAGTTAGGGTGACGGTGAGGGTTAGTATTAGGGTTAATATTAGAGTTAGCCTGAGGTTGAGGGTGAGGGTTAGGTTTAGCGTGAGTGTTAGGGTTAGGGTTAGGTTTAGGGTGAGGGTTGGGGTTAGGGTTAGGTTTAGGATGAGCGTTAGGCTGAGGGTTAGGGTTAGGGTTAGTGTGAGGGTTAGGCTTAGGATTAGGGTTAAGGTTAGGGTGAGGGTTGGGGTTAGGTTTAGGATTAGGATAAGGGTTACATTGAGGGTTAGGTTTAGTGTTAGTGTGAGGGTTAGGTTTAGGGTCAGGGTAAAGTTTCGGTGAGGGTTAGGGTTAGGGTGAGGGTAAAGGTAAGGATGAGGGTTAGGGTTAGGGTGAGGGTTAGGGTGTGGGTGAGGGGGAGTGTGAGGGTGAGGGTGAGGGTTCCGTTTATGTCAGGGTTAGGGTTAGGGTGAGGATTAAAGTGAGGTTGAGGGTGAGGGTTTCCTTTCCAGCAGGTTAGGGTTAAGCTGAGGTTAGGGTTATGGCGAGGGTTAGGGTTAGGGTTAGGGTGTGGGTTAAGGTTAGTGTTAGGATTAGGGTTAGGTTGAGGTTGAGGTTTAGGGTTAGAGTTAGGGTTATGGGTAAGGTTAAATTGAGGGTCAGGGTTAGGGTTAGTGTTAGGTTTAGGTTTGAAGTGAGGGTAATGGTTACTGTGAGGGTTATGGTTATATTTAGGGTTAGGGTTAGTGTAAGGGTAAGGGTTAGAGTGAGGTTTAGGGTGAGGGTGAGGTTTAGGGTTAGGGTTAGGATTAGGGTGAGTGCTAGGGTGAGGGTGAGTGTTAGTGTGAGTTTTAGTTTGAGGGTTTCTTTTAGCCAAGGTTTTGGGTTATGGTGAGAAATAGGGTGAGGTTGAGGATTAGGTTTTGGGTTAGGGTTAGGATGAGGTTTAGGGCTAGGGTTAGGGTGAGTGTTAGGGTTTGGGTGATGTTTAATGTGAGGGTGAGTGTTAAGGTGAGGGTGAAGGACAGGGTGTGGGTGAGGATTAGAGTTAGGTTGAGTGTTAGTGTTAGCTTTAGGGTTAGTGTGAGGGTGAGGGTTATGGGTAGCATTAGGGTTACTTGAGGGTTTTGATTAGGACTATGGTTGGTCTGAGGGTTAGGGTGAAGGGTAGGGTTAGTGTTAGGGTGAGGTTTAGGGTGAGGGTGATGGTTAGGGTGAGGGTTTGGGTGAGGGTTAGTGTTAGGTGTAGGGTAAAGGTGAGTTTATGGTGAGGCATAGGTTTAGGAATAGGGTTAGGGTTAGGGTTAGTGTGAGTGTTAGGGTGTGGGTGAGGGTTGCGGTGAGGGTCAGGGATAGGGTGCGGGTGAGTGTTAGGATTAGAGTGAAGATTAGGGTTATCGTTAAGTTTATGTTGAGGGTAAGGGTTAGGGTGAGGTTTAGTGTGAGGATTAGGGTTAGGGTTACGTTGACGGTGAGGTATAGGGTTTGGGTTAGGGTTAGGGTGAGGGTTAGTGATAGGTTTAGGGATAGGTTGAGGGTGAGGGTGAGGGTTAGGGTCAGAGTTAGTTTGAGGGTTAGGGTTAGGGTTAGTAAAAGAGTTAGCCTGAGGGTGAGGGTGAGGGTTAGGGTTAGGGTGAGTTTTATGAGTAGGGTTATGGTTAGGGTGAGGGATAGGTTTAGGGTTAGTGTGAGGTTTAGAGTTAGGGTTCGGGCGACGGTTAGGTTTAGTTTTAGGGTCAGGATCAGGGTTAGGTTGAGGGTTAGGTTTAGGGTTACTGTGAGGGTTTAATTTTAAAGTTAGGGTAGGGTTAATGTCAGTGTAAAGGTAAGGATGAGGTTTAGGGTGAGGGTGAGGTAAAGGTTAGTGTGAGTGTTAGGGCGAGGGTGAGGGTTAGGGTGAGGGTTAGGATGAGGGTTAGGGTGAGGGTAAGGGTTAGGGTGAGGTAAGGGTGAGAGTGAGGGATAGGATTAGGTTGTGGGTAAGGGTTTGGGTGAGGGTTAGCATGAGGTTTAGGGTTAGTGTGGGGGTTAGGGTTAGGGTTAGGTTGAGGGTTAGGGATAGGGTGATGTTCATTGTGAGAGTATGGTTTAGGGTGAGGATGAGTGTTCGGGTGAGCATAAGGGTTAGGATGAGGGTGAGGTTTAGGTTTACAGTTAGGATTAGGGAGAGGGTTAGGGTGAGAATTAGGGTTAGGATTATGGTAAGGATTAGGGTTAGAGTGAGGATGAGGGTGAGGTTTAGGGTGTGGGTAAGTGTTATGGTTAGGGTTAGGGTTAGGGTGATGGTTAAGCTGAGGTTAAGGTTAGGGTGATGGTTAGGGTTAGGGTAATGTTTAGGGTGAGGGTGAGTGTTCGGTGAGGATGAGGGTTAGTGTTAGGGTTAGGTTTAGGTTTGATGGTGATTGTGAGGGTTAGGATTAGGAATAGGGTTAGGGTTAAGGTGAGGGTGAGGGTCAGTGTGAGGGTGAAGCTTAGGGTTAGGGTTAGCATTATGGATTGGGTGAGGTTTATGGTTAGTGTGAGGGTTATGATTAGGGTTAGGGTTAGGGTTAGGATGACGGTAAGGGTTAGGGTGAGGGTTAGGGTGAAGGTGAGGGTTAGGGTTTGGGTTAGGTTTAGGGTGAGGGCTAGGGTGAGGGTGAGGGTTAGTGTGAGGGTTGGGGTGAGAGTTTCTTTTTGGTCAGGGTTAGGGTTAAGTTGAGGATTAGCATGAGGGTAAGGGTTAGGGTTAGGCTGAGGGTTAGGGTTAGGGTTAGGTTGAGGGTTAGGGTTTGGGTGTTGTTTAGGGAAAGTTTGAGGGTTGGGTTAATTATGAGGGTGAGGGTGAGGGTGACGGTTCGGGTGAGGGTGAAGGTGAGGTTGAGGTTGAGGATTATGGTTAGGGTTAGTGTTAGGGAGAGGGTAAGGTATAGGGTGAGGTTTATTGTGAGGATGAGGGTTAGGGTTAGTGTTAGGGTTAGGGTGAGTTTTAGTCTTTGGTTTAGGTTTAGGGTGAGGGTGAGGTATAAGGTGAATGTTAGTGTTAGGGTGATGGTTAGGGATATGGTTAGGGTGATGGTGAGGATTCGAGTTAGGGTGAGGGTTAGGGTAACAGTTACAGTGAGGGTAAGCGTTAGGGTTAGGTTGAGGGTTAGGGTTAGGTTTAGGGTTAGTGTGAGGGTGAGGGTGAGGGTAAGAATTAGTGTTAGGGTGAGGGTTAGGATGCGGGTTAGGGTTAGGATTAGGGTTAGGGTGAGGGCTAGTGTGAGGGTGAGGTTTAGGTTTAGGGTTAGGGTGAGGTTTAGGGTTAGGGTGAGGGTGAGATTTAGGGATAGACTTAGGGTCAGTGTTAGGGTTAGGGTTAGGGTGAGCGTTAGGGGTACGGGTAGGATTAGGCTTAGGCCGAGAATGAGGGAGAGGGTTAGGTTTCGGTTTAGGGTGAGCGTTAGGGTTAGGGTTAGGGTGAGGGTAAGGATGAGTTTTAGTGTTAAGATTAGGATAAGGGTAAGGTACAGGATGAGGGTTAGGGTGAGGGTGAGGGTTAGGCTTAGTGTTAGGAATATGATTAGGGTAAGTGTTAGGGTGAGAGTGAAGGTTAGGTTGAGGGTTAGGGTTAGGGTTAGGCTTAGGGTTAGGCTGAGGGTGAGGGTGAGGGTGAGGGTTAGGGTTAGGGTGAGATTTAGGGGTAGGGTTAGGGTGAGAGTTAGGGTTGGGTTAAAATTTAGGGTTAGGGTGATGGTTAGGGTTAGGGTTACGGTGAGCATGAAGGGTAGGATTAGGTTGAGGGTTAGGGTTAGGCTTAGGGTGAGGGTTAGGATGAGGATTAGGGTTAGGATTAGGTTAGGGTGAGGGCTAGGGTGTGGGTGATTGTTAGGGTTAGTGTTTGGGTGAGGTTTAGGGTTAGGGTTAGGGTTACAGTGAGGGTTAGGATGAGGGATACGGTTAGGATTAGGGTTAGGTTGAGGGCTAGGTTGAGGGTGACGGTTAGAGTAAGGGTTAGGCTTAGGCTTAGGGATAGGCTGAGAATGAGGTTGAGGGTGAGGATTAGGGTTAGGGTGATGGTTAGGTTTCAGGTTAGGGTGAGGGTTAGGATGTGGTTTAGGGTTAGGGTGAGGGTTAGGGTGAGGATGATGGTAAGGGAAAAGTTTAGGCTGAGGTTGAGGGTTAAGATAAGGTTGAGGGTTATGGTTAGGTTTATGATTAGGGTTAAGGTTAGGGTGATGGTTAAATTGAGTATTAGGGTTAGGGTTAGGGTTAGTGTGAGGTATAGGGTGAGGATGAGGGTTAGGGTTATGGTGAGAGTGAGGGTTAGAATTAGGGTTAGGGTGAGGGCTAGGGAGAGGGTGAGGGTTAGAGTTAGGGTTAGGGTTAGGATGAGGTTTAGGACTAGGGTGAGCGATAGGGTTAGTGTGAAATTTAGTCTTAGGGTTAGGGTTAATTTTAGGGTGAGGTTTATGTTTAGGGTGAGGGTTAGTGTTAGTGTTAGGGTTAGGGTTATTGTTAGGGTTAGGGTTAGGGTTACGTTTACTGTGAGGGTGAGGGTTACGTTTAAGGTTAATGTGAGGTTTAGTGTTAGGGTTATGGTTAGAGTTTGGGTTAGGGTGAGGGTGAGGTTTAGGGTTAGAGTTAGGGTAAGGGTGAGGCAGAGGTGGAGGGTCAGGTTTAGTGTTAGTGTTAGAGTTAGGGTTAGGGTGAGGGTTAGGGTCAGGGTGAGGGTGAGGGTGAGGGTTAGGCTTAGGGTTAGGATTAGGTTTAGGGTGAGGGTTAAGTTTAGGGTTAGATTTAGGGTTAGTTGGAGGGTTATGTTGAACGTTAATATTAGGGTTCGTGTTAGGGTTAAGGTTAGGGTGAGGGTTAGGTTGAGGTTTAGGGTTAGGGTTAGGGTTTGGATTAGGGTTAGGGTGAGGTGAGTGTGAGGGTTAGGGTTAGGCTTAGGGTTTGGCTGAGGGTAAGGCTGAGGGTGAGGGTGTGAGTGAGGATTAGGGTTAGGGTGATGGTTAGGGTTAGGGTTTTTGTGAGGGTTAGGATGAGGGTTAGGGTCAGGCTTCGGGTTAGGGTGAGGGCTAGGGTGAGGGTGAGGGTTAGGGTAAGTGTTAGGCGTAGGCTTAATGTTAGGCTGAGCATGAGGTTGAGGGTGAGGGTTAAGGTTAGGGATAGGGTGAGGTTTAGTTTTAGGGTTACAGTTAGAGTTAGGGTTAGGATGAGGGTGAGGTTTAGGGGTAGGGTTAGGGTCAGCGTGAGGGTTAGGGTTCAGGTGAGGGTTAGGGTGGGGGTGACAGTAAGGGTAAAGGTGAGGATTAGGCTGAGGTTGAGGGTTATGGTAAGGGTGAGGGTTCGGTTTAGAATGAGGGTTAGGATTAGTGTTAGGGTGAGGGTGAGGGTTAGATTGAGGATTAGTGTTAGGGTTAGTGTGACGTTTAGGGTAAGGATGAGGGTTAGGGTTAGGGTGAGGGCAAGGGTGAGGGTGAGGGTGAGGTTAGATTGAGGACTAGTGTTAGGGTTAGTGTGAGGTTTAGGGTGACGATGAGGTTTAGGGTTAGGGTTAGGGTTAGGGTTAGGGTTAGGATTAATTTTAGATTTAGGCTTAAGGTGAGGGTTAGGCTGAGGGTGATGTTTAGGGTTAGTGTTAGGATTAGGATTAAGCTTAGGGTTAGGGTGAGTGTGAGGCTTATGGTCAGGGTTAGGGTGAGGCTTAGTGTTAGGCTGAAGGTGAGGGTGAGGGTGAGGGTTAGGTTGAGGGTGAGGGTTAGGGTTAGGGTTAGGGTGAGTGTTAGGGTTAGGGTAAAGTTGAGGGTTAGGGTTAGGGTTAGGGTGAAGGTGAGGGTGAAGGTTAGTGTTAGGGTGAGGGTTAGGATGAGGGTTAGGTTTAGGAGTAGGGTTAGGGTGAGTGCTAGGGTGAGGGTGAGCTTTAGGGTTAGGGTTAGGGTGAGTTTTAGGGTTAGGTTTAGGTTTAGGGATAGTGTGTGGGTGAGAGTTAGAATTAGGGTTAGGGTTAGGGTGAGGTTTAGGATTAGGGTGAGGGTTAGCGTTAGTGTGAGGGTTAGTGTTAGGATTAGGGTTAGTGTTAGGGTGAGGGTGAAGGTTAGGTTAAGGGTTAGGGTGAGGTTCAGTGTTAGGGTTATTGTTCGAGTTAGGGTTACGGTGAGGGTGAGGTTTAGGGTTAGAGTTAGTGTAAGGATGAGGCTGAGTTTAAGGGTTAGGTGTAGGGTTAGTGTTCGAGTTAGGGTTATGTTGAGGGTTTGGGTGAGGGTGAGGGTGAGGGTGAGGGTTAGGCTTAGGTTTAGGATTAGGATGAGTGTAAGGGTTAGGGTGAGTGTGAGGGTTAGGGTTAGGGTTAGCCTTAGGCTTAGGGTTAGGCTGAGAGTGAGGGTGAGATTGAGGTTTAGGTTTAGCGTGAGGGTTCGGGTTAGGGTTAGCGTCAGAGTTAGCGTTCGGTTAATTTTAGGGTTATGGTGAGGGTTGGGGTAAGGGTTACAGTGAGGGTGAGGGATAGGGTGAGGTTGAGCCTTAGGGTTAGGGTTACGGTGAGGATGAGGTTGAGGATTAGGGTTAGTTTTAGGGTGAGGCTTAGGATGAGGATTAGGGTTAGGATTAGGGTTAGGGTGATTGTGAGAGTTAGGGTTAGGGCTAGGCTTAGGCTTAGGGTTAGGCTGAGCGAGAGGCTGAGGGTGAGGGTTAGGGTTAGGGTGATGGTTAGGTTTACGGTTAGGGTGAGGGTTGGGTTGAGGTTTTGGGTTAGGGTGATGGTTAGGGTGAGGATGTTGGTAAGGGTAAAGTTGAAGTTTAGGCTGAGGGTGAGGGTTAAGAAAAGGGTGAGGGTTAGGGTTAGGTTTAGGGTTTGGGTTAGGTTTAGGGTGAGGGTTAGATTCAGGATTAGGGTTAGGGTTAGGGTTAGTGTGAGGTTTAGGGTGAGGATGAGGGTTAGGGTTAGGGTGAGAGTGACGGTTAGAATAAGGGTTAGGGTGAGGGCTAGGGTGAGGGTAAGGGTTAGAGTTAGGGTTAGGGTTAGGGTGAAGTTTAGGATTAGGGTGAGGGTTAGGGTTAGTGTGAGGGTTAGTGTTAGGGTTAGGGTTAGTGTAACAGATACGGTAAGTGTTAGGGTGAGGGTTAATGTTAGGGTGAGGGTTATGGTTAGGGTGAGGGTGAGGTTTAGAGTTAGGGTTATTGTTAGGGTTAAGGTTAGGGTTACGGTTATGATGAGGGTGAGGGTTAGGGTAAGGGTTAGGGTGAGGTTCAGTGTTAGGGATATTGTTAGATTTAGGGTTACGGTGAGGGTGAGGTTTAGGGTTAGATTTAGGGTAAGGGTGAGGCTGAGGTTGAGGGTTAGGTGTAGGGTTAGTGTTAGAGTTAGGGTTAGGTTGAGGTTTTGGCTGAGGGTGAGGGTGAGGGTTAGGCTTAGGTTTAGGATTAGGATTAGGGTAAGGGTTAGGGTGAGTGTGAGGGTTAGGTTTAGGGTTAGGCTTAGGCTTAGGGTTAGGCTGAGAGTGAGGGTGAGGTTTAGGGTTAGGGTTAGGGTGAGGGTTAGGGTTAGGGTTATGGTGAGCGATAGCGTTAGGGTTAGATTGAGGTTTAAGGTTAGGCTTAGGATTAGGGTGAGTGTTATGGAAAGACTTAGGGTGAGTGTTAGTATTAAGATTAGGGTTAGGGTTAGGGTTAGGGTGAGGGCTAGGGTCAGGGTGAGGGTTAGGGTTAGTGTTTGGGGGAGGTTTATGTTTAGGGTTAGGGTTAGGGTGAGGGTTAGGTTGAGGGTTAGGGTTACAGTGTGGGAGAGGGTTAGGGTAAGGGTGAGTGTTAGGGTTGGGTTTTGGGTTAGGGTGAGGGTGAGTTTTAGGGTTACATTTATGGTTAGGGTGATGGTTAGGTCGAGGATTAGAATTAGGGTTAGTGTTAGGGTTAAGTTTAGGGTGAGGGTTAGGTTGAGGTTTAAGGTTAGGTTTAGGGTTAGGGTGAGGGTATGTGAGGGTTAGGGTTAGGGTTAGGCTTTGGCTTATGGTTAGGCTAAGGGTGAGGTTGTGGGGAGGATTAGGATTAGGGTGATGGTTAGGGTTAAGGTTAGGTTGAGGGTTAGGATGAGGGATAGGGTTAGGATTATTGTTGGGGTGAGGGCTAGGGTGAGGGTGAGGGTTAGAGTAAGGGCTAGGCTTATGCTTAGAGTTAGGCTGAGGGTGATGTTGAGGGCGAGGGTTAGGGTTAGGGTGATAGTTAGTTTTACGTTTAGGGTGAGGGTTAGGATGAGTTTTAGGGTTAGGGTGAGGGTTAGGGTGAGGATGATGGTAAAGGTAAAGGTGAGGTGTAGGCTGAGGTTGAGGGTTAAGATAAGGGTGAGGGCTAGGGTTAGGTTTAGGGTTATGGTTAGGGTTAGGGTGAGGGTTAGATTGAGGATTAGGGTTAGGGTTAGGGTTAGTGTGAGGTTTAGTGTGAGGATGATGGTTAGGGTTAGGGTGAGGGTGAGGGTTATAATTAGGGTTAGGGTGAGGGCTAGGGTGAGGGTGAGGGTTAAGTTAGGGTTAGGGTTAGGGTGACATTTACGATTAGGAGGAGGGTTGGGGTTATTGTGAGGGTTAGTGTTAGCGTTAGAGTTATTGTTAGAGTGGGGCTAAGGCTTAGGGTTAGGGTGAGGTTTAGGGTAGGGTTATGGTGAGGGCTCGTTTGAGGGTGGTGATTAGGGTTAGTGTTTGGGTGAGGTTTAGTTTATGGTTTGGGTTAGGGTGAGGGTTAGGTTGAGGGTTAGGGTTACAGTGAGGGTGAGGGTTAGGGTTAGGGTTAGGGTTAGGGTTAGTATTTATGTTAGGGTGATGGTGAGTTTTTGGGTTAGATTTAGGGTTAGGGGGAGGGTTAGGTCGAGGGTTAGGGTTAGGATTAGTGTTTGGGTTAAATTTAGGATGAGGGTTAAGTTGAGGTATAGGGTTAGGGTTAGGGTTAGGCTTAGAGATAGGGTGAGGGATAGGGTGAGTGTGAGAGTTAGGTTAAGGGTTAGCCTTTGGCTTAGGGTTAGGCTGAGCGTGAAGTTGAGGGTGAGGGTTAGTGTTAGGGATAGGGTGAGGTTTAGTATTAGGGTTAGGGTTAGGGTGAGGTTTACTGTTAGGGTTAGGGTTAGAGTTAGGTTTAGGGTGATGGCGAGTTTTAGTGTTAGAGTTAGGGTAAGGGTGAGGCTGAGGTTGAGGGTTAGGTTTAGGATTAGGGTTAGGATTAGGATTAGGGTAAGGGTTAGGGTGAGTGTGAGGTTTAGGGTTAGGCTTAGGCTTAGGGTTAGGCTGAGAGTGAGGGTGAAGGTGAGGGTTAGTGTTAGGGTGAGGGTTAGGGTTAGGGTTAGGGTGAGAGTTAAGGTTCGGTTAAGTTTAGGGTTATGGTGAGGGTTAGGGTTAGGATTAGGGTTAGGGTGAGGGCTAGGGTGAGGGTGAGTATTAGGGTTAGTGTTAGGGTAAGGTTTAGGATTAGGGGTAGGTTTTGTATTAGGGTTAGGATGAGGGTTAGCGTTAAGATTATGGTTAGTGTGAGGGTGAGTGTTAGGTTTAGGTTTAGGGTTAGGGTTAGTTTTAGGGTTAGGATTAGTGTTATTGTTAGGGTAATGGTTAGAGTTATGGTGAGGGTGAGGCTTAGGGTGAGGGTGAGGTTTAGGGTTAGGGTTAGGCTGAGGGTGAGGTTGGGGGTGAGGATTAGGTTTAAGGTGATGGTTAGGGTTCAGGTTAGGGTGAGGGTTAGGATGAGGGTTAGGGTTAGGCTTACCTTTAGGGTAAGGGCTAGGGTGAGAGTGAGGGTTAGGGTAAGGGTTAGGCTTAGGATTAGGCTGAGCATGAAGTTGAGGGTGAGGGTTAGGGTTAGGGTTCAGGTGAGGTTTAGTGTTAGGGTTTGGGTTAGAGTTAGGGTGAGGGTGAGGGTGAGTTTTAGGGGTAGGGTTAGTGTCAGGGTGAGGGTTAGGGTTCGGGTGAGGGTTAGGGTATGGGTGACGTTAAGTTTAAGGGTGAGGGTTAGGCTGAGGGTGAGGGTTATGGAAAGGGTAGGGGTTAGGTTTAGGATGAGGGTTAGGGTTAAGGTTAGGGTGAGGGTGAGATTTAGATTAAGGATTAGTGTTAAGGTTAGTGTGAGGTTTAGGGTGAGATTGAGGGTTAGGGTTAGGGTGAGTGTGTGGGTGAGGGTAAGATTGAGGACTAGTGTTAGGTTTAGTGTGAGGTTTAGGGTGAGGATGAGGTTTAGGGTTAGGGTTAGGTTTAGGATTAATGTTAGGGTTAGGCTTAAGGTGAGGGTTAGGTTGAGGGTGAGGCTTAGAGTTAGTGTTAGGATTAGGAATAGGGTTAGGGTTTGGGTTAGGGTGAGGATTAGTTTGAGGGTTAGGGTTATGGTTAGTGTTAGGGTTAGGGTTAACGTTAGGGTGAGGGTTAGCTTGAGGGTGAGTTTGAGGTTTAGGGTTATGAGGAGGGTTAGGATGAGGGTTAGGGTTAGGAATAAGGTTAGGGAGAGCTAGGTTGAGGGTGAGGTTTAGGTTTATAGTAAGGGTGAGGGTTATGGTGAGGTTGAGGTTTAGGTTTACAGTTAGGGTAAGCGTGAGGCTGAGGTTGAGGGTTAGGGTTAGTGTGACAGTGAGGATGAGGTTTAGGCTTAGGCTTAGGGTTAGGATTAGGATTAAGGTAAGTTTAGGGTGAGTGTGATGTTTAAGGTTAGAGTTAGGCTTAAGCTTAGGGTTAGGCTGAGAGTGAGGTTGAGGGTGAGCTTAAGTGTTAGGGTGAGGGGTAGGGTTAAGATTAGGGTTAGGGTGAGGGCTAGGGTGAGGGTGAGTGTTAGGTTTAGTGTTAGGGTATGGTTTATGGATAGGGTTAGGGTTAGGTTTAGGGTTAGGATGAGTTTAGGGTTACAGTGAGGTTGAGGGATAGGGTTAGGTTGAGGATTAGGGATAAGATTATGGTTAGGGTGAGGGTGAGTTTTCGGTTTAGATTTAGTTTTAGGGGGAAGGTTAGGTCGAGGGTTAGGGTTAGGGTTAGTGTTAGTGATAAGGTTAGGGTGAGGGTTAGGTTGAGGTTTAGGGTTAGGTTTAGGGTTAGGGTTAGGGTATGGGTGAGGGTATGTAAGGGTTAGGGTTAGGGTTAGGCTTAGGGTTAGAGTTAGGCTGAGGGTGAGGGTGGGGGTGATTATTAGGGTTAGGGTGGTGGTTAGGGTTAGGGTTATGGTTAGGGTGAGGTTTAGGATGAGGGATAGGGTTAGGATTAGGGTTAGGGTGAGAGCTAGGGTGAGAGTGAGGGTTAGAGTAAGGGTTAGGGTTAGGCTTAGGGTTAGGCTGAGCGTGAGGCTGAGGGTGAGGGTTAGGGTTAGGGGGATGGCTAGGTTTACGGTTAGGATGAGGGTTAGGGTTAGTGTGAGGGTTAATGATAGGGTTAGGGTTAGTGTTAGGGTGAGGGTAAGTGTTAGGGTGAGGGTTAATGTTAGGGTGAGTGTTATGGTTAGGGTGAGGGTTAGGGTTATTGTTTGGGTTAGGGTTAGGTTACAGTTAGGGTGAGGTTGAGGGTTAGGGTTAGAGTTAGGTTTAGGGTGAGGATTAGGGTTAGGGTTAGGGTTAGGGTGAGTGTTAGGTTGAGTATTAGGGTTAGGATTAGGGTTAGGGTGAGGGTGAGGGTTAAGATTAGGGTTAGGTTTAGGATTATTGTTAGTGTTATCGTTATGGTTAAGTTTGCATTGAATTTGAGGCTGAGGGTGAGGGTTAGTGGTAGGATTAGTGTTAGTGTTAGGTTTAGGGTTCGGTTTAGTGTTATTGTTAGGGTAAGGGTTAGAGTTACGGTGAGGGTGAGGGTGAGGGTAAGGGTGAGGGTTACGGTTATGATTAAGGTGAGGTTTAGGGTGAGGGTGAGGGATAGGATGAGGGTTAGGCATAGGGTTAGGCTTAGCCGTAGGCTGAGGGTGAGGGTTAGGATGAGGGTTATGGTTAGGATGAGGGATAGGGTTAGCATTAGGGTGAGAGTAAGTGTTCGGGTTTTGTTTAGGGTTAGGGTGAGGGTAAGGGTAACGGTTACAGTGAGGGTGAGGTTTAGGGTTAGGTTGAGGGTTAGGGTTAGGGTTAGGGTGAGGGTGAGGGTGAGGGTTAGGGTTAGTGTTAGGGTGAGGTTTAGGATGAGGGTTAGTTTTAGGATTAGGGTTAGCGTGAGGGCTAGGGTGAGGGTAAGGTTTAGGGTTTGGGTTAGGGTGAGGTTTAGGGTTAGGTTTAGGGTTAGAGTTAGTGTTAGAGTTAGGGTTACTGTGAGAGTTAGGGTGAGGGTGAGTGTTAGGCTTAGTGTTAGGATTAGGATTTGGCTAAGGGTTAGTGTGAGGTTTAGGGAGAGTTTTAGCGTTAGGGTTAGGTTTAGAGTGAGGTTTAGGGTTAGAGTTAGGGTTCGGGTGAGTCTGAGGCTGAGGGTTAGGGTTAGGGTTAGTCTTAGAATTAGGGTTACAGTGAGGGTTAGGGTGAGGGTGAGTGTTAGTCTTAGTGTTAGGATTAGGATTCGGGTAAGGGTGAGGGTGAGGGTGAGGGTTAGTGTTAGGTTTAGGCTTAGGCTTAGGGTTAGGCTGAGGGTGAGGGTGAGTATGAGGGTTAGGGTTAGGGTGAGAATTAGGGGTAGGGTTTGGGTGAGGGTTAGGGTGAGAATTAGTGTTTGGGTTAAGTTTTGGGTTACGGTGAGGGTGAGGGTTAGGGTTACTGTGAGCGTGAGTGTTAGGGTTAGTTTAAGGGTTAGGGTTAAGTTTAGGGTGAAGGTTCGATTGAGGATTAGGGTTAGGGTGAGGGTTAGTGTGAGCGTTAGGGTGAGGATGAGGGTTAGGGTTAGGGTGAGGGTGAGGTTTATAATTAGGGTTAGGGTGAGGGCTAGGGTGAGGGTGAGGGTTATATTTAGGGTTAGGGTTAGGGTGAGGTTTAGGATTAGGGTGAGGTTTAGGATTAGTGTGAGGGTTAGTGTTAGGTTTAGGGTTAGTGTTAGAGTGAGGGTAAGTTTTAGGGTGAGGGGTAATGTTAGGGTGACTTTCATGGTGAGGGTGAGGGTTAGCGTTAGGTTTAGGGTTAGGGTTATTGTTTGGGTTAGGGTTAGGTTACGGTTAGGATGAGGGTTAAGGTTAGGGTTAGGGTGAGGTTCAGTGTTAGGGTTAGGTTTAGAGTTAGGGTTAGGCTGAGGGTGAGGATTAGGGTTAGAGTTAAGGAAAGCCTGAGGCGGAGGTTGAGGTTTAGGTGTAGGGTTAGTGTTAGAGTTCGGGTTAGGTTAAGGGTTTGGGTGAGGGTGAGGGTGAGGGTGAGGGTTAGGCTTAGGGTTAGGATTAGGATTAGGGTAAGGGTTAGGGTGAGTGTGAAGTTTAGGTTAAGGGTTAGGCTTAAGCTTATGGTTAGCCTGAGAGTAAGGGTGAGGTTGAGGTTTAGGGTTAGGGTGAGGGTTAGGTTTAGGGTTAGGGTGAGAGTTAGGGATAGGGTTAGTTTGAGGGTTAGGTTAGGGCTAGGGTGATGGTGAAGGTGACAGTTTGGGTTAGTGTTAGGGTGAGGCTTAGGATGAGAGTTACGGTTAGGATTAGGGTTAGTGTGAGGGCGAGGGTATGGGTGAGGTTTACGTTTAGGGTTAGGGTGAGGTTTAGGGTTAAGGTTTAGGGTTAGGGTTAGGGTGAGGGTGAGGTTGAAGGTTAGAGTTAAGTTTAGGGTGAGGCTGAGGTTGAGGGTTAGTGTTAGGGTCAGTGTTAGAGTTAGGGTTACCGTGAGGGATAGGGTGAGGGTAAGGGTTAGCCTTAGTGTTAGGATTGGGATTAGGGTAAGGGTTAGGGTGACTGTGAGGGTTAGGTTTAGGGTTAGGCTTAGGCTTAATGTTAGGCTGAGGGTGAGGGTGAGTGTGAGTGTTAGGGTTAGGGTGAGAGTTAGGGGTAGGTTAAGGGTGAGAGTTAGGGTTGGTGTTAAGTTTAGGGTTAGGGTGAGGGTTAGGGTTAGGGTTACAGTGAGTTTGAGGGTTAAGGTTAGATGAGGGTTAGGGTTAGGCTTAGGATTAAGGTGAGGTTTAGGGTTAGGGTTAGGGTGAGTTTTAGGATGAGGATTAGGTTTAGGATTAGGGTTAGGGTTGAGGGCTAGGGTGAGGGTGAGGGTTAGGTTTAGTGTTTGGGTGAGGTTTAGGGTTAGGGTTAGGGTTACGGTGAGGGTTAGGGGTAGGGTTAGTGTGAGAGTTAGGGATCGGGTTAAGTTTAGGCTTAGGGTGAGGGTTAGGGTTAGGGTTACAGTGAGGGTGAGGGTTAGGGTTAGGTTGAGGGTTAGGGTTAGGCTTAGGATTAGGGTGAAGGTTATGTTTAGTGTTAGGGTGAGGGTTAGGATGAGGTTTAGGGTTAGGAGGTGACGGTTAGGATGAGGGTTAGGGTTACAATGAGGGTGAGTGTTAGGGAAAGGGTGCGGATTTGGGTTAGGATTTGGGTTAGGGTGAGGGTGAGTTTTCGGGTTAGATTTAGTGTTCGGGGGAAGGTTAGGTCGAGGGTTAGGGTTAGGGTTAGTGTTAGTGATAAGGTTAGGGTGAGGATTAGGTTGAGGTTTAGGGTTAGGGTTAGGATTAGAATTAGGGTAAGGGTGAGGGTTTGTGAGGGTGAGGGTTAGAGTTAGGCTTAGGATTAGGGTTAGGCTGAGGGTGAGATTGGGGGTGAGGATTAGGGTTTGGTGATGGTTAGGATTAGGGTTAGGGTGAAGGCTAGGATGAGGGTGAAGGTTAGGGTTAGTGTTTGGGTGAGGTTTAGGGTTAGGCTTAGGCTTACGGTGATGGTTAGGATGAGAGTGAGCGATATATTGAGGGTGAGGGTTAGAGTTAGAATGAGGGTTAGGGTTAGGATTTGGGTTAGGGTGATCGTGAGTTTTAGGGTTAGATTTAGGGTTAGGGGGTGGGTTCAGTTGAGGGTTAGGATTAGGATTAGTGATAGGGTTAAGGTTAGGGTGAGGGTTAGGTTGATGTTTAGGGGTAGGGTTAGGATTAGCGTTAGGTTTAGGGTATGTGAGGGTTAGGGTTAGGCTTAGGCTTAGAGTTAGGGTTATGCTGAGCATGAGGGTGGGGTGAGGATTAGGGTTAGGGTGATGGTTAGGTTTAGGGTTAGGGTGAGGGTTAGGATGAGGGTTAGGGTTAGGATTAGGGTTAGGGTGAGGGCTAGGGTGAGGGTGATATTTAGAGTAAGGGTTAGGTTTAGGCTTATGGTTAGGCTGAGTATGAGGTTGAGGGTGAGGTTTCAGGTTAGGGCGATGGTTAGGTTTAAGGTTAGGGTGAGGGTTAGGATGAGGTTTAGGGTTAGGGTGAGGGCTAGGGTGAGGATGATGGTAAGGGTAAACGTGAGGTTTAGGCTGAGTTTGAGGGTTAAGATATGGATGAGGGTTAGGGTTAGGTTTATTGTTAGGGTTAGGTTTAGGGTGAGGGTTAGATTGAGGATTAGGGTTAGGGTTCGGGTTAGTGTGAGGTTTAGGGTGTGGATGAGGTTTAGGGTGAGTGTGAGGGTGTGGGTTAGAATTAGGGTTAGGGTGAGGGCTGGGGTGAGGGTGAGGGTTAGATTTAAGGTTAGGGTTAGGGTGAGATTTAGGATTAGGTTGAGGATTAGGGTAGTGTGAGATTTAGTGTTAGGGTTAGAGTTAGTGTTAGGGTGAAGGTAAGTGTTAAGGTGAGGGTTAATGTTAGGGTGAGGGTTATGTTTAGGGTGAGATTCAGGGTTAGGTTTAGGGTTATTGTTAGGGTTAGGGTTAGGGTTACAGTTACTGTGAGGGTGAGGGTTAGGTTTAGGGTGAGGTTTAGTGTTAGGGTTAGGGTTACGGTGAGGGTGAGGTTTAGGGTTAGAGTTAGGTTAAGGTTGAGGCTGACTTTGAGGGTTAGGTTTATGGTTAGTGTTACAGTTAGGGTTAGGGTGAGGGTTTGGGTGAG
Organism: Dipodomys merriami; assembly: GCF_024711535.1. NCBI lineage: Eukaryota > Metazoa > Chordata > Mammalia > Rodentia > Heteromyidae > Dipodomys > Dipodomys merriami. The sequence continues at coordinate 1,590,149 of NW_027203348.1, forward strand.
GGTGAGGGTGAGGGTGAGGGTTAGGCTTAGGGTTAGGATTAGCATTAGTGTAAGGGTTTGGGTGAGTGTGAGGGTTAGGGTTAGGGTTAGGCTTAGGCTTAGGATTAGGCTGAGAGTGAGGGTGAGAGTGAGGGGTAGGGTTAGGGTGAGTGTTAGTGTTAGGGTGAGAGCTAGGGTTCAGTTAAGTTTAGGGTTAGGGTGAGGGTTAGGGTTAGGTTTAAGGTGAGGGTGAAGGCTAGGTGAGGTGAGGGTTAGGGTTAGTGTTAGGGTAAGGTTTAGATTTAGGGTTAAGGTTTGGGTTAGGGTTAGGATGAGGGTTAGGGTTACGGTGAGGGGGAGGTTTAGGGTAACGTTGATGGTTAGGTTTAAGATTATGGTCAGGGTGAGGGTGAGAGTTAGGATTAGGGTTAGGGTTAGGGTTAGGTTTAGGGTTATTGTTAGGGTTAGGGTTAGGGTAACGGTTACTGTGAGGGTGAGGGTTAGGTTTAGGGTGAGGTTTAGTGTTAGGGTTAGGTTTAGAGTTAGGGTTACGGTGAGAGTGAGGTTTAGGGTTAGAGTTAGGTTAAGGTTGAGGCTGAGGTTGAGGGTTAGGTTTATGGTTAGTGTTAGAGTTAGGGTTAGGGTAAGGGTTAGGGTGAGGGTGAGGGTGAGGGTGAGGGTTAGGCTTAGGGTTAGGATTAGCATTAGTGTAAGGGTTTGGGTGAGTGTGAGTGTTAGGGTTAGGGTTAGGCTTAGGCTTAATGTTAGGCTGAGAGTGAGGGTGAGGGTGAGGGTTAGGGTTAGGGTGAGGGTTAGTGTTAGGGTGAGAGCTAGGGTTCAGTTAAGTTTAGGGTTAGGGTGAGGGTTAGAGTTAGGTTTAGGGTGAGGGTGAAGGCTAGGTGAGGTGAGGGTTAGGGTTAGTGTTAGAGTAAGGTTTAGATTTAGGGTTAGGGTTTGGGTTAGGGTTAGGATTAAGGTTAGGGTTACGGTGAGGGTGAGGTTTAGGGTTACCTTGATGGTTAGGTTTAAGACTATGGTTAGGGTGAGGGTGAGAGTTAGGATTAGGGTTAGGGTTAGGGTTAGGTTTAAGTTTAGGATTAGTGTTATTTTTAGGGTTAGGGTTAGAGTTATGGTGAGAGTGAGGGTGAGGATTAGGGTTAGGGTTAGGGTGAGGTTTAGGGTTAGGCTTAGGTTTAGGGTTAGGGTGAAGGTGAGGTTTAGTGGTAGATTTAGGTTTAGTTGGAGGGCTTGGTCGAGCGTTAATGTTAGGGTGAGGGTTAGGGTTAAGGTTAGGGTGAGGGTTAGGTTGAAGCTGAGTTTTAGGGTTAGGGTTATGGGGAGGGGTAGGATGAGGGTTAGGGTTAGGATTAAGGTTAGGGTGAAGGCTAGGTTGAGGGTGAGGTTTTTGGTTAGGGTTAGGGTGAGGTTTAGGTTTAGGGTTAGTTTTAGAGTTAGGATGAGGTTGAGGTTTATTTTTAGTGTTAGGGTAAGCTTGAGGTTGAGGTTGAGGTTTAGGGTTAGGGTTAGTGTTAGAGTTAGGGTTAGGGTGAGGGTTAGGGTTAGGGTGAGGGTGATGGTGAGGGTTAGGCTTTGGCTTAGGGTTAAGATTAGGATTAGGGTAAATTTAGGGTGAGTGTGATGGTTAGGGTTAGGGTTAGGCTTAGGTTTAGGGTTAGGCTGAGTGTGAGGGTGAGGGTGAGCGTTAAGCTTAGGGTGAGGGTTAGGGTTAGGATTAGGGTTTCGGTGAGGGCTAGGGTAAGGGTCAGTGTTAGAGTTAGTGTTAGGGTATGGTTTAGGGTTAGGGTTAGGGTTAGGGTTAAGGTTAGGATCAATGTTAGTTTTACAGTGTGGTTGAGGGTTAGGGTGAGGTTGAGGATTAGGTTTAAGATTATGTTTAGGGTGAGGGTGAGTGTTAGGATTAGGGTTAGGTTTAGGGTTAGATTTAGGGTTAGGATTAGTGCTATTGTTAGGCTTAGGGTTAGAGTTATGGTCAGGGTGAAGGTGAGGGTGAGGGTTAGGGTTAGGGTGAGGTTTAGGGTTAGGGTTAGGATTAGGGTTAGTATGAGGGGGAGATTTAAGGTTAGATTTAGGGTTAGTTGTAGGGTTAGTTCAAGTGTTTGAGTGAGGTTTAGGGTTAGGGTTCGGGTTAGGGTGACGGTTAGGATGAGGGTTAGGGTTACAATGAGGGTGAGGGTTAGGGTAAGGGTGAGGTTTAGGGTTAGGATTTGGGTTAGGGTGAGGGTGAGTTTTCGGGTTAGATTTAGTGTTGGGGGAAGGTTAGGTCGAGGGTTAGGGTTAGGGTTAGTGTTAGTGATAAGGTTAGGGTGAGGTTTAGGTTGAGGTTTAGGGTTAGGGTTAGGGTTAGAATTAGGGTAAGGGTGAGGGTTTGTGAGGGTGAGAGTTAGGGTTAGGCTTAGGATTAGGGTTAGGCTGAGGGTGAGGTTGGGGGTGAGGATTAGGGTTTTGTGATGGTTAGGGTTAGGGTTAGGTTGAGGGCTAGGGTGAGGGTGAGGTTTACAGTAAGGGTTAGGCTTAGGCTTAGGTTTAGGCTGAGCGTGAGGTTGAGGGTGAGGGTTAGGGTTAAGGTGATGTCTAGGTTTAGGGTTAGGGTTAGTGTGAGCGTTAGTGTTAGGGTTAGTGTTAGTGTTATGGTGAGGTTAAGTGTTAGGGTGAGGGTTAATTTTAGGGCGAGGGTTATGGTTTGGGTGAGGGTTAGGGTTAGTGTTAGGGTTATTGTTTGGTTTAGGGTTAGGCTACTGTTACGGTGAGGGTGAGGGTTAGGGTTAGGGTTAGGGTTAGGGTGAGGTTTAGGGTTAGGGTTAGGGTTAGGGTTAGGCTGAGGGTTTGGGTTAGGGTTAAGGTTATGGTGAGGGTGAGGGTTAGGGTTAGGTTTAGGGTTAGAGTTATTGTTAGGGTTATGGTTAGTGTTACGGTGAGGGTGAGTTTGAGGGTTAGGTTTAGGGTGAGGTTTAGGGTTATGGTTTGGGTAAGGATGAGGGTGAGGGTGTCGTTTAGGTTTAGAGTTAGGGTTAGGGTGCGGGTTAGTGTGAGGGTTACGGTTAGGGTTAGGGTGAGGTTTAGGATGAGGGTTAAGTTTAGGGTTTGGGTGAGGGTTAGGATGTGGCTTAGGGTTATGGTGAGGGTCAGGGTTAAGGTTAGGTTGAGGGTTAGGGAAAGGATGAGTGTTAGGGTGAGGGTGAGGGTTAGGATTAGGGTTAGGGTTAGGATTCTTGTTAGTGTTATGGTTATGATTAAGTTTGCAGTTAGGTTGAGGCTGAGTGTGAGGGTTAGGGGTAGGATTAGTGTTAGGGTTAGGTTTAGGGTTAGATTTAGTGTTATTGTTAGGTTTAGGGTTAGAGTTATGATGAGGGTGAGGGTGCGGTTTAGGTTTAGGGTTAGGATTAGGGTTAGGGTGAGTGTGAGGTATAGGGTTAGATTTAGGTTTAGGGGGAGGGTTAGGGTGAGGGTTAGTGTTAGGGTTAGGGTGAGGCTGTGGTTTAGGTTGAGGTTTAGGTTGAGTATTAGGCTTAGGGTTAGGTTTAGTGTTATAGTAAGGGTTAGGGTTAGAGTTACGGTGAGGGTGAGGGTGAGGGTAAGGGTGAGGGTTAGGTATAGGATGAGGGTTAGGTTAGGGTGAGGGATAGGATGAGGGTTAGGGTTAGGGATAGATTTAGGCTTAGGGTTAGGTTGAGGGTGAGGGTTAGGTTGAGGGTTAGGGTTAGGGTAAGGGTTAGGGTTAGGGTTAGGGTGAGAGTTAGGGTTCGGGTTAAGTTTAGGGTTAGCGTGAGGGTAAGGGTAACGGTTACAGTGAGGGTGAGGGTTGGGGTTAGGTTGAGGCTTAGGGTTAGGTTTAGGGTTAGGGTGAGGGTGAAGGTGAGGGTTAGGGTTAGTGTTAGGCTGAGGGTTAGGATGAGGGTTAGTTTTATGGTTAGGGTGAGGCCTAGGGTGAGGTTGAGGTTTAGGATTTGGGTTAGGGTGAGGTGTAGGGTTAGGTTTAGGGTTAGGGTTAGTGTGAGGGTGAGGTTTAGGGTTAGAGTTAGGGTTAGGGTGAGGCTGAGGGTGAGGGTTAGTGTTAGGGTTAGTGTTAGAGTTATGGTTACAGTGAGGGTTAGTATGAGAATGAGTGTTAGGCTTAGTGTTAGGATTAGGATTCGGGTAAGGGTGAGGGTAAGTGTGAGGGTTAGGGTTAGGATTAGGATTAATGTTAGGGTTAGGCTTAAGGTGAGTGTTAGGGGGAGCGTGAGGTTTAGGGTTAGTGTTAGGATTAGGATTAGGGTTGGTTTTTGGGTGAGTGTGAGGGTTAGGGTTAGGGTTAGTTTTAGGCTTAGTGTTAGGCTGAAGGTGAGGGTGAGTGTGAGGGTTAGGGTGAGGGTGAGGGTTAGGGTTAGGGTTAGGGTGAGAGTTAGGGTTAGGGTTAGGTTGAGGGTTAGGGTTAGGGTTAGGGTTAGGGTGAAAGTGAGGGTGAGGGTGAGGGTTAGGATGAGGGTTAGGTTTAGGATAAGGGTTAGGGTGAGAGCTAGGGTGAGGGTGAGGTTTAGGGTTATTGTTATGGTGAGGGTCAGGTTTAGGGTTAGAGTTAAGGTTAGGGTGAGGCTGAGGGTGAGGGTTAGGGTTAGGGTTAGTGTTAGATTTAGGGTTACAGTGAGGGTTAGTGTGAGGGTAAGGTTTAGGCTAGGTGTTAGGATTAGGATTAGGGTACAGGTTAGCGTGAGTGTGAGGGTTAGGGTTAGGGTTAGGGTTAGCTTATGGTTAGGCTAAGGGTGAGGGTGAGGGTGAGGGATAGGGTTAGGGTGAGATTTAGGGGTAGTGTTAGGGTGAAAGTTAGGGTTCGGGTTAAGTTTAGGGTTAGGATGAGGGTTACGGTTATGGTGAGCGTGAGGGTTAGGGTTAGGTTGAGGATTAGGGTTAGGCTTACGTTTAGGGTCAGGGTTAGTGTTAAGGTTAGGGTGTGGGTTAGGATGAGCATTAGGGTTAGGTTTAGGGTTAGGGTGAGGGCTAGGGGGAGGGGGATGGTTAGGGTTAGTGTTCAGGTGAGATTTAGGGTTAGGGTGAGGGTTAGGATCAGGGTGAGTGTTACAGTGAGGGTGATGGTTAGGTTAGGTTCAGGGTTAGGGTTAGAATTTGGTTTAGGGTGAGGGTGAGTTTTAGGGATAGATTTATGGTTAGGCGGAGGGTTAAGTCGAGGCTTATGGTTAGGGTCAGTGTTAGGGTTAAGGTTAGGTTGAGGGTTAGGTTGAGGTTTAGGTTTAGGGTTAGGGTTAGGATTAGGGTTAGGGTGAGGGTATGTGAGGGTTAGTGTTAGGGTTAAGCTTAGGATTAGGGTTATGTGGAGGATGAGGTTGGGAGTGAGGATTAGGGTTAGGGTGATTTTTAGGCTTAGGGTTAGGGTGAGGGTTAGGATGAGGGATAACCTTAAGATTAGGGTTATGGTGAGGGCTAGGTTGAGGGTGAGCGTCAGAGTAAGGGTTAGGCTTAGGGTTAAGCTAAGCATGAGGTTGAGGGTGAGGGTTAGGGTTAGGGTGATGGTTAGGTTTAAGGTTATGGTGAGGGTTAGGATGAGGTTTAGGGTTAGGTTGAGGATGATGGTAAGGGTAAAGTTGAGGTTTAGGCTGAGGGTGAGAGATAAGATAAGGGTGACTGTTAGGGTAAGGTTTAGATTGAGGTTTGGGGTTAGGGTTAGGGTTAGTGTGAGGTTTAGGGTGAGGATGAGCGTTAGGGTTAGGGTTAGGGTGAGGGTGAGGGTTAGAATTAGGGTTAGGGTGAGGGCTAGTTTGAGGGTGAGGGTTAGATTTAGGTTTAGGGTTAGGGTGAGGTTTAGGATTAGGATGAGGGTTAGGGTTATTTTGAGGGTTAGTGTTAGGGTTAGGGTTAGTGTTAGGGTGAGGGTAAGTGTTAGGGTGAGGGTTAATATTAGGGTGAGGATTATGGTTAGGGTTAGGGTTAGAGTTAGGGTTATTGTTAGGGTTAGGGTTAGATTTACAATGAGGGTGAGGGTTCGGGTTAGGTTTAGGGTGAGTTTTAGTGTTTGGGTTAGGGTTAGAGTTAGGGTTAGCGTGAGAGTGAGGTTTAGGGTTAGAGTTAGAGTTAGATTGAGGATGAGGTTGAGAGTTAGGTTTAGACTTAGTGTTAGAGTTAGGGTTAGGCTTAAGCTTAGGGTTAGGCTGAGAGTGAGGGTTCGGGTTAAGTTTAGGTTTAGGGTGAGGATTAGGGTAACGGTTACAGTGAGGGTGAGGGTTAGGTTTTGGTTGAGTGTTCGGGTTAGGTTTAGGATTAGGGTGAGCATGAGCGTTCGGGATCGGGTTAGTGTTAGGGTGATGGTTACGATGAGGGTTAGTTTTAGGATTAGGTTTAGGGTGAGGGCTAAGATGAGGGTAAGGTTTAGGGTTTGGGTTAGGCTGAGGTTTAGGGTTAGGTTTAGGGTTAGGGTTAGGATGAGGGTGAGTTTTAGGGTTAGAGTTAGTGTTAGGGTAAGTCTGAAGGTGAAGGCTAGGGTGAGTGTGAGGTTTAGGGTAAGGGTTAAGCTTAGGCGTGGGGTTAGGCTGAACATGAGGTTGAGGGTGAGGGTTAGGGTTAGGGATAGGGTGAGGTTTAATGTTAGGGTTAGGGTTAGAGTCAGGGTTAGGGTGAGGGTGAGGTTTAGGGGTAGGGTTAGGGTCAGGGTGAGGGGTAGGGTTAGGGTGAGGGTTAGGGTGTGGTGACGGTAAGGGTAAAGGTGAGAGTTAGGCTGAGGGTTAGATTGAGGATTAGTGTTAGGGTTAGTGTGAGGTTTAGGGTGAGGATGAGGGTTTAGTTTAGGGTGAGGGCTAGGGTGAGGGTGAGGATGAGGGTTACATTGAGGATTAGTGTTAGGGTTACCGTGAGGTTTATGGTGAGGATGAGGTTTAGGGTTAGGGTTAGGGTTAGGATTAATTTTAGGGTTAGGCTTAAGGTGAGGGTGAGGGTGAGGGTTAGGGTTAGTGTTAGGATTAGTATTAGGGTTAGGGTTAGGGTGAGTGTGAGGTTTAGGGTTAGGGTTAGGGTGAGAGTTAGGGTTCAGGTTAAGTTTAGGGTTAGGGTGAGTGTTAGGGTAAGGGTTACATTGAGGATGAGGTTTAGGGTTAGGTTGAGGGTTACGGTTAGGTTTTGGGTTAGGGTTAGGTTGAGTGTGAGCGTGAGGGTTAGGGTTAGTGTTAGGGTGAGAGTTCAGATGAGGGTTAGGGTTAGGATTAGGGTTAGGGTGAGGGCTAGGGTGAGGGTGAGGTTAAGGGTTAGGGTTAGGGTGAGGTTTAGGGTTAGGTTTAGCGTGAGGGTGAGGTTTAGGGTTAGAGTTAGGGTTAGGGTGATGCTGAGGGTGAGGGTTAGGTTTAGGGTTAGTGTTAGAGTAAGGGTTACGGTGAGGGTTAGGGTTAGGTTGAGGGTAAGGCTTAGTGTTAGGATTAGGATTAGGGTATGTGTTAGGGTTAGTGTGAGGTTTAGGGTTAGGGTTAGGGTTAGGCTTAGGGTTAAGCTTAGTGTGAGGGTGAGGGTGAGGGTTAGGGTTAGGATGAGAGTTATGGGTAGAGTTAGGGTGAGAGTTAGGTTTCAGCTTAAATTTAGGGTTAGGGTGACGGTTAGGGTTAGGGTTACAGTGATGTTGAGGGTTAGGGTTAGGTTGAGGGTTAGGGTTTGGCTTAGGATTAGGGTGAATGTTAATGTAAGTGTTAGGGTGAGGGTTAGGATGAGAATTAGGGTTAGGATTAGGGTTTGGGTGAGGGCTAGGGTGAGTGTGAGAGTTAGGATTAGTGTTTGGGTGAGGTTTTGGGTTAGGGTTAGGGTGACGGTTAGGACATGGGTTAGGGTCACAGTGAGGGTGAGGGTTAGGATTAGGGGGAGGGTTAGGGTTAGGATATAGATAAGGGTGAGTGTGAGTTTTAGGATTATATTTACGGTTAGGGGGAGGTTTAGGTCAAGGGTAAGGGTGAGGGTTTTTGTTAGGGTTAAGGTTATGGTGAAGGTTAGGGTGAGATTTAGGGTTACGGTTAGGGTTAGGATATGTGAGGGTTAGGTTTAGGGTTAGGCTTAGGGTTAGGGTTATGCTGAGGGTGAGGGTGGGGGTGAGGATTAGGGTTAGGGTAATGGTTAGGGTTAGTGTTATTGTTAGGGTTAGGGTTAGAGTTAGGGTGAGGTTGAGAGTGCGGTGAGGGTTATGGTTAGAGCGAGGTTTAGTGTGAGGTTTAGTGTTAGGGTTAGGGTTAGGGTGAGGGTGAGTGTGAGGTTTAGGGTTAGAGTTAGGGTTATGGGGAGGGTTAGGGTGAAGTTTTGGGTTAGTGTTAGGGTTAGGGTGAGGGTTAGGTTTAGGTTGAGGTTTAGGGATAGGGCTAGCTTTAGGATTAGGTTGAGGTTGAGGGTGAGTGTGAGGGTTAGGGTGAGTGTTAGGCTTAGGCTTAGGGTTAGGCTGAGGATGAGGGTGGGGTTGAGGATTAGGGTTAGGGTGATGGTTAGGGTTAGAGTTAGTGTTATTGTTAGGGTTAGGGTTAGAGTTACGGTGAGGGTGAGGGTGGGGTTGAGGGTTAAGTTTAGGGTTAGGGTGAGGGTTAGGTTAAGGGTTATGTTGAGGGTGAGGGTTAGGGTTAGGTTGAGCTTTAGTGTTTGGTTTAGGGTTAGGGTGAGAGTGAGGGTTAGGGTTAGTGTGAGGGTGAGGGATAGGATGAGGTTTAGGTTTAGGATTAGTGTTAGGGTGAGGGCTACTGTGAGGATGAGGTTTAGTGTTAAGTTTAGGGTGTGGTTTAGGGTTAGGGTCAGGGTGAAGGTGAGGTTTAGGGTTAGAATTAGGGTTAGTGTGAGGCTGAGGGTGAGGGTTAGTGTTAGGGTTAATGTTAGAGTTATGTTTAGGGTGAGGGTTAGTATGAGAGTGAGGGTTAGACTTAGGGTTAGGATTAGGATTAGGGTAAGGGTTAGAGTGAGTGTGAGGGTTAGGGTCAGGGTTAGGGTTAGGCTTAGGGTTAGTCTGAGGGTGAGGGTGAGGGTGAGTGTTAGGGTTAGGGTGAGGGTTGGGGTTAGTGTTATTGTTAGGGTTAGGGTTAGTGTTACGGTGAGGGTGAGGGTGCAGGTGAGGTTTAGGGATAGTTTTAAGATGGGGTTAAGGGTTAGGTTTAGGGTGAGGGTGAGGTTTAGGGTTCGATATAGTGTTAGGGGGAGGCTTAGTGTGAGGGTTAGGTTTAGGGTTAGCGTTAGTGTTACTGTTAGGGTTAGGGTTAGGGTGAGTGTTAGGGTGAGGGTGAGGGTTAAGTTGAGGTTTAGGGATAGGGTTAGGTTTAGGATTAGGGTTAGGGTGAGTGTGAGTGTGAGGGTTAGGTTGAGGGTTAGGCTTAGGCTTAGGGTTAGGCTGAGGGAGAGGGTGGGGGTAAGGACTAAGTTGAGGGTGATGATTCGAGTTAGGGTTAGTGTTATTTTTAGGGTTAAGGTTAGTGTTAGTGTTAGGGTGAGGGTGAGGGTTAAGTTGAGGTTTAGGGTTAGGGTAACGTTTAGGGTTAGTGTAAGGGTTAGTGTTAGGGTTAGGGTTAGTGTTAGGGTGAGGTTAAGTGTTAGGGTGAGAGTTTGGTTTAGGGTGAGGATTATGGTTAGGGTGAGGTTTAGGATTAGGTATAGGGTTATTGTTAGGTTTAGGTTTAGGGTTAAGGTTACGGTGAGGTTGAGGGTTAGGGTTAGGTTTAGGCTGAGGGTTAGTGTGAGGGTTAGGGTTGGGGTTTGGTTAGGGTGAGAGTGAGGCTGAGGATAAGGGTTAGGTTTAGGTTTAGGGTTAGGGTTAGGGTTACAGTGAGGGTTATGGTTAGGGTTAAGGTTACAGTTAGGTTTAGTGTTAGGCTGAGGGTGAGTTTGGGGGTGAGGATTAGGGTTAGGGTTATTTTTAACGTTATGGTTAGGGTTAAGTTATAGGTGAGGGTGAGGCTGAGGGTAAGGGTCATGGTTATTTTTATGGTTAGGGTTAGGGTTAGGTTTACTGTTAATTTTAGGGTTTGGGTTAGGGTCACGGTGAGGTTGAGGGTGCGAGTGAGGGCTACAGTTAAGGTGAGGTTTAGGGTGAGGTTTAGCATTAGGGTTAAGTTTAGGTTGAGGGTGAGTGTGAGGTTTAGTGTTAGAGTTAGGGTTAGGGGGAGGTTTAGGTTGAGGTTCAGGGTTAGGATTAATGTTAGGGTTATGGTGAGGTTGAGGTTTAGGTTGAGGTTTATGGATAGGGCTAGGTTTAGGATTAGTTTTAGGGTGAGGGTGAGTGTGAGGGTTAGGGTGAGGGTTAGTCTTAGGCTTAGGGTTAGGCTGAGGCTGAGGGTGCGGGTGAGGATTAGGGTTAGGGTGATGGTTAGGGTTAGGGTTAGTGTTATTGTTAGGGTTGGGTTAGAGTTACAGTGAGGGTGAGGGTGTGGGTGCGGTTTAGTGTTAGGGTTAGGGTGCGGTTTAGGGTTAGGTTTAGTGTTAGGGTGTGGCTGAGGTTTAGGGTTAGAGTTAGGGTTAGGGTGAGGTTTAGGGTTAGGGTTAGTGTTAGGTTTAGGGTGAGGGTGAGTTTTAGGGATAGGATATGGTTTAGGATTAGGGTTAGGGTGAGGGTGAGTGTGAGGGTAAGGGTGAGGGTTAGGTTTAGGCTTAGGGTTAGGCTGAGGGTGAGAGTGAGGTTGAGGGTTAGGGTTAGGTTGGGAGGCTAGGGTTAGGGTTATGGGGAGTGTTTGGATGAGCTTTAGGGTTAGGATTAGGGTTAGGGTGATGGCTAATGTGAGGGTGAGTTTTAGGGTTAGTGTTAGGGTGATGTTCAGCGTTAGGTTTAGGCTTAGGTTTTGGGTGAGGTTTCGGTTTAGGTTTAGAGTTAGGGTTAGGGTGAGGCTGAGGGTGAGGGTGAGGGTTAAAGTTAGTTTTAGAATTAGGGCTAGGTTGAGGGTTAGGGTGTGGGTGAGGGTTAGGCTTAGTGATAGGATTAGGATTAGGGTAATGGTTAGGGTGTGTGTGAGGGATAGGGTTAGGATGAGGTTTAGGTTTAGGGTTAGGGTAAGAGTTAGGGTTAGGGTGAGGGTGAGGTTTAGGGTTAGAGTAAGGGTTAGTGTTAGGGTTACGGTTAGGGTTTGGGTGAGGGTTAGGATGAGGTTTACTGTTAGGATTAGGGTTAGGGTGAGGGCTAGGTTGAGGCTGACTTTGAGGGTTAGGGTTAGGGATAGGGTTAAATTTACGATTAGGATTAGGGTGAGGGTTAGTGTGAGGGTTAGGGTTAGGGTTAGGCTTAAGCTTAGGGTTAGGGTGCAGGTTAGGTTTAGGGTTTGGGTTAGGCTGAGGGTGAGGCTGAGGATTAGGGTTAGGCTTAGGTTTAGGGTTAGCCTGAGGGTGAGGGTGGTGGTGAGGATCAGGGTTAGAGTTAGGGTTTTTGTTACTGTTATGCTTAGGGTTAAGTTAGTGGTGAGGGTGACGCTGAGGGTGAGGGTTATGGTTAGGGTTAGGGTTATTGTTAGGGTTAGTGTTATTGTTAGGATTAGGGTTAGAGTTTCAGTAAGGTTGAGGGTGCGAGTGAGTGCTACAGTTAGGGTGAGTTTTAGCGTGAGGTTTAGTGTTAGTGTTAGGGTTAGGGTGAGGGTGAGTGTGAGGTTTAGTGTTAGAGTTAGGGTAAGGGGAGGGTTAGGGTGAGGTTTAGGGTTAGGGTTAGGGTAAAATTGAGGTTTAATGTTAGAGTTAGGTTTAGGGTGAGTCTGAGGGTGCGGGTTAGCGTTAGGGTTAGTGTTAGAGTTAGGGTTAGGGTGAGGGTTAGGATGAGAATGATGTTTTGGCTTAGGGTTAGGATTAGGATTAGGGTAAGGGTTAGCATGAGTGTGAGGGTTAGGTTCAGGTTTAGGGTCAGGCTTAGGGTTAGTCTGAGGGGAGGGTGAGGGTGAGTGTTAGGGTTAGGGTGATGGTTAGGGTTAGTGTTATTGTTAGGGTTAGGGTTAGAGTTACGGTGAGGGTGAGGGTGCCGGTGAGGTTTAGGGTTATGTTAAGGGTGGGGTTAAGGGTTAGGATTAGGGTTAGGGTGAGGGTGAGGTATAGGGTCAGATATAGTGTTAGGGGGAGGCTTAGTGTGAGGGTTAGATTTAGGGTTAGTGTTAGTGTTACTATTAGGGTTAGGGTTAGGGTGAGGGTTAGGGTGAGGTTTAGAGTTAGGGTTAGTGTTAGGTTTAGGGTGAGGGTGAGGGTTAAGTTGAGGTTTAGGAATAGGGTTAGGTTTAGGATTAGAGTTAGGTTGAGGGTGAGTGTGAAGTTTAGGTTGAGGGTTAGGCTTAGGCTTAGAGTTAGGCTGAGGGAGAGGGTGTGGGTGAGGACTAAGGTGAGGGTGATGTTTCCGGTTAGGGTTAGTGTTATTGTTAGGATTAGGGTTAATGTTAGTGTTAGGGTGAGGGTGAGGGTTTAGTTGAGGTTTCTGGTTAGGGTTACGGTTAGTGTTATTGTGTGGGTTAGTGTTAGGGTTAGGGTTACTGTTGCGGTGAGGTTAAGTGTTAGGCTGAGAGTTTAGTTTAGGGTGAGGGTTATGGTTAGGTGAGGTTTAGGATTAGGGTTAGGGTTATTGTTAGGGTTAGGTTTAGAGTTAAGGTTACGGTGAGGTTGAGGGTTAGGATAGGGTTAGGGTGAGGGTTAGGGTTGGGGTTTGTTTAGGGGGAAGGTTAGGCTGAGGGATTAGGGTTAGGTTTAGGGTTAGGGTTACGGTTAGGGTTACAGTGAGGGTTAGGGTTATGGTTAGGGTTACATTTAGGTTTAGGGTTAGGCTGAGGGTGAGTTTGGGGGTGAGGATTAGGGTTAGGGTTTTGTTAAAGTTATGGTTAGGGTTAAGTAATTGGTGAGGGCGAGGGTTATGGTTATTGTTATGGTTATGGTTAGGGTTAGGGTTAGTGTTAATTTTATGGTGAGGATTAGGGTCACTGTGAGGTTGAGGGTGCGGTTGAGGGCTACAGTTTGGGTGAGGTTTAGGGTGAGCTTTAGCGTTAGGGTTAGGTTTAGGTTGAGGGTGAGTGTGAGGATTAGGGTTAGATTTAGAGTGAGGCGGAGGGTTAGGTTGCGGTTTAGGGTTAGGGTTAGTGTTAGGGTTAGGGTGAGGGTGAGGTTTAGGTTAAGGTTTATGGATAGAGCTAGGTTTAGGATTAGGTTTAGGGTGAGGGTGAGGGTGAGGGTTAGGGTGAGGGTTAGTCTTAGGCTTAGGGTTAGGCTGAGGCTGAGGGTGGGGGTGAGGATTAGGGTTAGGGTGATGGTTAGGGTTAGGGTTAGTGTTATTGTTAGGGTTAGGGTTAGAGGGTTAGGTATAGGGTTAGGTATAGGGTTAGCTATAGGGTGAGGGTTAGGTATAGGGTTAGGGTGCGGTTTAGGGTTAGGGTTAGGGTGTGGGTGAGGTTTAGGGTTAGAGTTATGGTTAGGGTGAGGTTTAGGGTTAAGGTTACTGTTATGTTTAGGGTGTGGGTTAGGTTTAGGGATAGGGTTAGGTTTAGGTTTAGGGTTAGGGTGAGGGTGACTGTGAGGGTTAGTGTGAGGGTTAGGTTTAGGCTTAGATTTAGGCTGAGGGTGAAGGTGAGGTTGAGGGTTAGGGTTAGGGTGATGGCTAGGTTTAGGGTTATGGGGAGGGTTTGGATGAGCATTAGGTTTAGGATTAGGGTTAGGGTGAGGTCTAATGTGAAGGTGAGTTTTAGGGTTAGGGTTAGGGTGACGTTGAGTTTTAGGGTTAGAGTTAGGGTTAGGGTGAGGCTGAGGGTGAAGGTGAGGGTTAGGGTTAGGGTTAGTGTTAGAGTTAGGGTTAGGGTGAGGTTTAGGGTGTGGGTGCGATTTAGGCTTAGTGATAGGATTAGGATTAGGGTAATGGTTAGGGTGTGTGTGAGGTTTAGGGTTAGGTTGAGGGTTAGGGTGAGGGTAAGCTTTAGAGTTATTGTGAGGGTTAGGGTTAGGGTTAGGCTTAGGGTTACACTGAGGGAGAGGGTGAGCGTGAGGGTTAGGGTTAGAGTGAGGCTTAGAGGTAGAGTTAGGGTTAAGGTGAGGGTTAGGGTGAGGGTTAGTGTTAGGGTGAGGATTAGGTTTAGGTGTAGGTTGAGGTTTAGGTTTAGGGTTTCGGGTTAGGGTGAGGTTAGGATGAGGGTTAAGGTTACTGTAAGGGTGAGGGTTAGCATTAGGGTAAGGGTTAGGGTTAAGATCAGGCCTAGGGTGAGGGTGAGTGTTAGGATTAGGGTAGGGTTACGGTTAGGGTTAGGGTTAGGCTTAGGATTAGTTTTTTGTTTGGTTTAGGGTTAGAGTTACTGTGAGGGTGAGTGTGAGTGTGAGGGATAGGCTTAGGCTTATGCTTAGGGATAGGCTGAGCGTGAGGTTGAGGGTGAGGGTTAGGGTTAGGGGTATGGTTAGGTTTATGGTTAAGGTGAGGGTTAGGATGAGGTTTAGGTTTAGGGTGAGGTTTAGGGTCAGGAATATGCTAAGGGTAAAGTTATGGTTTAGGCTGAGTGTGAGGGTTAAGATAAGGGTGAGCGTTAATGTTCGGTTTAGGGTTAGGGTAAGGGTTAGGGTTAGAGTTAGGGTGAGTGTTAGATTGAGGATTAGGGTTAGGGTCAGTGTGAGGTTTAGTGTGAGGATGAGGGTTAGGGTTAGGGTGAGGGTGAGGGTTAGAATTAGGGTTAGGGTGAGGGCTACGGTGAGGGTGAGGGTTTGGGTTAGGGTTAGGGTGAGGTTTAGTATTAGGGTGAGGGTTAGGTTTAGTGTGAGGGTTATTGTTAGGGTTAGGGTTAGTGTTAGAGTGAGGGTAAGTGTTATGGTGAGGTTTAGGGTTAGGGTGAGGTTTATGGTTAGGGTGAGGGTTAGGGATAGTGTTAGGGTTATTTTTAGGTTTAAGATTAGGGTTAAGGTGAGGGTGAGGGTGAGGGTTAGGGTTAGGCTTAGGGTGAGGTTCAGTCTTAGGGTTAGGGATAGATGTAGGGTTAGGGTGAGGTTGAGGGTGAGGGTTAGGGTTAGGGTTAATGTTAGAGTTAGGGATAGGGTGAGGGTTAGATTGAGGGTTTAGGTTAGGTTTAGGGTTAGGGTTAGGGTGAGGGTGAGTGTGAGTGTTATGGTTATGTTAGGGTTAGGCTTAGGGTTAGGGTGAGTGTTTTGTTTTGTTTTCTTTTTTTGTTTTTTTTTTAATTTTATTTTATTTTATTTGAGAACATACTGTACAGAGGGGCTACAATTACATGGGCAGGATAATCCATACATTTCTTACCAAGCATTGCAGCCTCCTCCTTTGTTTACCCTTCACCTCCCTTCCCCGCCTCCCCACTCCCCCCACCCAATTATACCCCCCTCCCCCCACCCAATTATACCCCCCTCCCCCCCCACACCGACATTGTAAAGCTGGTTTTGACATGACATTTTGTACTTCTCATTGTTGCAACAGGTCCACCTGAATCCTTAAACGACTTGTTTGTCCCCATCTCCTCCACATGTTATACTGAAATCAAATATAGTGAAAGCGGGGGTTACACTGTGGGGGAGGGACATACAAAGCAACAAAGAAATAATCTTATAAATGCGTTAGAAACACATGCATGAAAGAAACGAAAGCATTAAAATACATATTTAAGGGTTCATTTTCCTAACATCACATTATCTGACCTTTTCCGCTTGACTCATACCTATACTAGATATTGCAAATAAGGGAAACCATGGGACCTATGCTTCTTTGGGCCTGGCTTACTTCACTTAATATAATTTTTTCCAAACCTTTCCATTTCCTAACAAATGGGGAAATGTCATTCTTTCTGATAGAGGCATAGAATTCCATTGTGTATATATACCACATTTTCTTGATCCATTCATCTACTGAGGGGCATCTGGGTTGGTTCCATATCGTAGCTATGGTAAATAATGCTGCAATAAACATAGTTGGAGGTTTAGGGATAGGGTTAGGTTTAGAGTTAGGGTTAGGGTGAGGGTGAGTGTGAGGGTTAGGGTGAGGGTTAGGTTTAGGCTGAGGGTGAGGGAGAGATTGAGGGTAAGTGTTAGGGTGAGGGCTAGGGTTAGGGTTATGGCGAGGGTTTGGATGAGCATTAGGGTTAGGATTAGGGTTAGGATGAGGGCAAGGGTGAGGGTGAGTTTTGGGTTTAGGGTTAGGGGGAGGTTTAGCTTTAGGGTTAGGGTTAGGGTTAGGGTGAGTTTGAGGTGTAGGGTTAGAATTAGGGTTAGAATGAGGCTGAGGGTGAGGGTTAGGTTTAGGGTTAGTGTTAGAGTTAGGGTTAGGTTGAGGGTTAGGGTGTGGATGAGGGTTAGGCTTAGTGATAGGATTAGGATTAGGGTAAGGGTTAGGGTTTGTGTGAGGTTTAGGGTTAGGATGAGGTTTAGTTTTAGGGTTAGGGTTAGAATTAGGGTTAGGGTGAGGGTGAGATTTAGGCTTAGAGTGATGTTTAGGGGGAGGGTTAAGGTGAGGTTTAGGGTGAGGGTTAGTTTTAGGGTTAGGGTGAGGATGAGATTTAATTTGAGGTTTAAGGATAGGGCTAAGTTTAGGATTAGGGTTACGTTTAGGGTTAGGGTTACGGTGAGGGTTAGGGTTAGGGTTTGTCTTAGGGTTAGGCTGAGGGTGAGGGTGGGGGTGAGGATTAGGGTTAGTGTTAGGGTTAGAGTTATGCTTAGTGTTATGTTTAGGATTAAGTTTGTGGTGAGGGTGAGGCTGAGGGTGAAGGTTATGCTTAGGGTTAGAGGTAGTGATACGGTTAGTGTTATTGTTAGGTTTAGAGTTAGATTTACTTTGAGGTTTTGGTGAGGGTGAGGTTAGGGTTATGGTGAATTTCAGGGTGAGGTTTAGGGTTAGGTTTAGGGTTAGGGTGAGGGTGTGGGTTAGGGTTAGTGTGAGGGTGAGGGTTAGGGTTAGAGTTAGGGTTAGGGTGAGCCTGAGGGTGAGGGTTAGCGTTAGGGTTAAGGTGAGGTTGAGGTTGAGGGTTAGGATTAGGGTTTGGGTTAGGGTTATGCTGAGGGTGAGGTTGAGGGTGAGGGTGAGGTTAAGGGTTAGGGTGACATTTAGGGTTAATTGTGAGGGTTAGGTTTAGGTTTAGGGTTTGGTTTACGATCAGGCTGTGGGGTAGTTTTAGGGTTAGGGTGAAGGTCAGGTTTAGGGTTAGAGATAGGGTTAGATTGAGGCTGAGCGTGAGGGTTAGGGTTAGGGTTAGTGTTAGAGATAGTGTTAGGGTGAGGGTGAGGTTTAGGCTTAGGGTTAGGATTAGGATTAGGGTAAGTGTTAGCGTGAGTGTGAGGGTTAGGGTCAGGGTTAGGGTTAGGCTTAGGGTTAGGCTGAGGGTGAGCGTGAGGGTGAGTGTTAGGGTTAGGTTGAGGGTTAGGGTTAGTGTTATTGTTAGGCTTAGGTTTAGAGTTACGGTGAAGGTGCGGGTGAGGTTTAGGGTTAGGGTTAATGTGGGGTTAAGGTTCAGTATTAAGGTTAGTGTTACTGGGAGGTTTAGGGTTAGATATAGTCTTAGGGGGAGGGTTAGGGTGAGGGTTAGGTTTAGGGTTAGTGTTAGGGTTAGGGTGAGGGTGAGGGTTAGGTTGAGGTTTAGGGTTAGGGTTAGGGTTAGTGTGAGGGTTAGTGTTAGGGTTAGGGTCACTGTTAAGGTGAGGCTAAGTGTTAGTTTTTGGGTTTGGGTTAGGGTGACCGTTACTGTTAGGGTGAGGGTTAGGGTTAGGGTTAGGGTTATTTTTAGGGTTAGGGTTAGGGTTACGGTTACCGTGAGGGTGAGAGTGAGGTTTAGGTTTAGGGTTAGGATGAGGTTTAGGTTTAGGGATAGGGTTAGAGTTAGGGTTAGGGTGAGGGTGAGGTTTATTGTTAGAATAAGGGTTAGTGTTAGGGTTAGGGTTTGGGTTAGGGTGAGGGTTAGGGTGAGGTTTAGGTTTAGGATTATGGTTATGGTTAGGGCTAGGCTTAGGGTTAGTGTGAGGGTTAGGGTTAGGGATAGGGTTAGGGTTATGATTAGGGTTAGGGTGAAGGTGAGGTTTAGGGTTAGGGTGAGCATTAGGCTTAGGGTTAGGGTGAGGGTTAAGTTTAGGGATTGGGCTCGGGTGAGTGTGAGGATGAGGTTTAGGGTTAGGTTTATGGTTAGCCTTAGGTTTAGGTTTAGGGTTAGGGTTAGGGTTAGGGATAGGGTTATCGTGAGAGTTAGTGTTAGGATTAGGGTTAGGCTTAGGATTAAGCTCAGGGTGAGGGTGGGGGTGAGGATTAGGGATAGAGTTAGGGTTAGGTTTAGGGTTATTGTTAGTATTATATTTAGGGTTAAGTTTGCGATGAGGGTGAGGCTGAGTGTGAGGGTAAAGGTTATACTTAATGTTAGGGTTAGGGTTAGTGTTATTGTTAGGGTTAGGGTTAGAGTTACGGTGAGGTTGAGGGTTTGGTTTAGGGTGAGGGTGAGGGTGAGGTTTAGGGTTAATGTTAGGGTTAGGAGGAGGGTTAGGGTGAGGTTCAGGGTTAGGGTTAGTGTTAGGGTTAGGATGAGGGTGAGGTTTAGGATGAGTTTTAGGGATAGGTTTAGGTTTAGGATTAGGGTTAGGGTGCGGGTGAGTGTAAGGGTTATGGTGAGGGTTAGGCTTAAGCTTATGGTTAGGCTGAGGGTGAGGGTGGGGGTGAGGATTAGGGTTAGGGTGATGGTTCGGGTTAGGGTTAGTGTTATTGTTATGGTTAGGCTTAGAGTTACTGTGAGGGTGAGGGTGCAGGTGAAAGTTAGGGTTAGGGTGAGGTTTAGGTTTTGGTTTAGGGTTAGAGTTAGGTTTAGGGTGAGGGTGAGTTTTAGGGTTAGAATCAGGGTTCGCGTGAGGGTTAGGTTGAGGTTTAGTGTTAGTGTTAGTGTTAGGGTTAGGTTTTCCGTGAGAGTTAGGGGGAGGGTTAGGGTTTGTGTTAGGGTTAGGATTAGAGTTAGGGTGAGGGTGAGTGTGTGTGTTAGGGTTAGGCTTAGGCTTAGGTTGAGGGTGAGGTTGAGGTTGAGGGTTAGGGTTAGGGTGAGGGTTAGGGTTAGGATTAGGGGGAGGGTTAGTGTGAGGGTGAGGGTGAGGTTTAGGGTTAGATATAGGGTTAAGGGGATGGTTAGGTTGAGGGTTAGGGTTAGGGTTAGGGTTAGGGTGTTGGTGAGGGTTAGGTTGAGGTTTAGGTTTAGGGTTAGGGTTCGGGTTAGTGTGAGAGTTAAGGTCAGGGTTAGGGTTAGTGTTAGGGTGAGGGTAAGTGTTAGGGTGAGTGTTTGGGTTAGGGTAAGAGTTATGGTTATGGTAATGGTTAGGGTTACAGTTATTGTTATGGTTATGTTTATGTTTACGGTTACAGTGAGGGTGAGGGTGAGGGTTAGGATTAGGGTTAGGATGAGGTTTAGGTTTACGATTAAGGTTAGAGATAGGGTTATGGTGAGACTGAGGTTTAGGTTTAGAGTTAGGGTTAATGTTAGGGTTAGGTTTAGGGGGAGGGTTAGGGTTAGGATTAGGCTTAGGCTTAGGCTTAGGCTTAGCCCGGGCATGAGGGAGAAGGTTAGGGTTAGGGTTAGGGTGAGGGTTAGGGTTATTGTTATGGTGAGGGATAGGATGAGGTTTAGGGTTAGGATGAGGGTTACGGTTAGGGCGAGGGTGAGGGTTAGGGTGAGGGTTAGGGTTAGGGATATGGTTACGTTTAGGTTTAGGGTTAGGGTGAGGGTGAGTGGGACCGATAGGTTTAGGATTAAGCTTAGGGTTAGGGTGAGGGTTCGCTTTAGGGTTTGGTTTAGGGTGAAAGTGAGGCTGAGGATTAGGTTTAGGTTTAGGGTTAGGGTTAGGGTTAGGTTTAGGTTTATGGTTAGTGTTCGGGTTAGGTTTTTAGGTTAGGGTAGAGTGAGGGTTAGGCTTAGGGTTAGGGTTAGGGTAATTGTTAGTGTTATGGTTATGGTTAAATTTGCAGTGAGAGTGAGGCTGAGGGTGAGGGTTATGTTTAGGGTTAGGGTTAGCGTTAGCGTTAGTGTTATTGTTAGGGCTAGGGCTAGGGTTTCAGTGATGTTCAGGGTGAGGGTGAGGGTGATGGTTAGGTTTAGGGTTAGGGTTAGTGTTAGGGTTAGGGTTAGGGTGAATTTGAGGTTTATCGTTAGATATAGCGTTAGGGGGAGGGTTAGGGGGAGGGTTAGGGTTAGAGTTAGTGTTAGGGTTAGGGTGAGGTTGAGGGTTAGGTTCAGGTTTACAGTTAGGTTTAGGATTAGCGTTAGTGTGAGGGTTAATGTTAGGGTAGGGTTAGTGTTAGTGTGAAGGTAAGTGTTAGGGTGTGGGTTAGTGTTAGGGTGAGGGTTATGGTTAGGGTGAGTGTGCGTGTTCGGGTTAGGGTTATTGTTAGGGTTAGGGTTAGGGTTATGGTTACAGTGAGGATGAGGGTTAGGGTTAGGGTTAGGATTAGGTTTAGGTTTAGGGTTATGGATAGAGTTAGGGTTAGGGTGAGGGTGAGATTTAGGATTAGAGTTAGTGTTAGGGTTAGGGTTTGGGTTAGGGTGAGGGTGAGGCTGAGGATTAGGGTTAGTTTAGGGTTAGGTTTATGGTTAGAGTTAGTGTTAGGATTAGGGTTAGGCTTAGGGATACGGTGAGGTTTTGGGTTAGGGTTAGGGTTAGGGTTAAGCTTAGGGTTAGGCTGAGGTTGAGGGTGGGGGTGAGGATTAGAGTTATGATTAGGGTTAGGCTTAGGGTTAGGGTTATTGTTAGTGTTAGGTTTAGGGTTAAGTTTGCGGTGAGGGTGAGGCTGAGGGTGAGGGTTATGGTTATGTTTAGGGTTAGGGTTAATGTTATTGTTAGTGTTAGGGTTAGAGTTACGGTGAGGTTGAGGGTGAGGGTGAGGGTGAGGGTTAGGTTTATGGTGAGGTTTAGGGTTAGGTTTAGGGTTAGGGTTAGGGAGAGGATGATTTTTAGGGTTAGAGTTAGGGTTATGGGGAGGGTTAGTGTGAGGTTTAGGGTTAGGGTTAGTGTTATTGTTAGGGAGAGTGTGAGGGTTAGGAGACGTTTAGGGATAGGGTTAGGTTTAGGATTAGGGTTAGGGTGAGGGTGAGTGTGAGGGTTAGGGTGAAGGTTATGCTTATGCTTAGGATTAGGCTGAGGGTGAGGGTGGGGGTGAGGATTAGGGTTAGGGTGAGGGCTAGTGTGAGCGTGAGGTTTAGGGTTATGGTTAGGTTTAGGCTTAGGGTTAGGCTTAGGGTTAGGCTGAACATGAGTTGAGGGTGAGGGTTAGGATTAAGGTGATGGTTAGGTTTATTGTTAGGGTGAGGTTTAGGGTGAGGATGATGGTAAGGGTAAAGGTGAGGTTTAGGCTGAGGGTGAGGGTTAAGATAAGGGTGAGGTTTTGGGTTAGGTTCAGGGTTAGGGAAAAGGTTAGGGTTAAGGTTAGGGTGAGGGTTACATTAGGGAGTAGGGTTAGGATTAGTGTGAGGTTTAGGGTGAGGATGAGGGTTAGGGTGAGGATTAGGGTTAGTGTGAGGTTTATGATTAGGGTGAGGGTTAGGGTTATGTGACCTTCAGTGTTAGGTTTAGGTTTAGACTTAGGGTAAGGGTGAGGCTGAGGTTTAGAGGTAGAGTTAGGGTTAGGGTGAGTGTTAGGGTGAGGTTTAGGGTAAGGTTTAGGGTGGGGGTGATGTTAACGGTAAACTTGAGGTTTAGGCTGAGGGTGAGGGTTACAGTGGAGTGAGGGTTAGGGTTAGGGTGAGGGATAGGCTTAGGAGAATGATGTCGTTAAGGGTTAGATTGAGGATTAGATTTAGGGTTAGTGTGAGGTTTAGGGTGAGGATGAGGTTTAGGGTTAGGGTGAGGGTTAGGGTGAGGGTGAGGGTTAGGTTTAGCTTTAGGGTGAGGTTTAGGGTTAGGGTGATGGTTAGGGTTAGTGTGAGTGTTAGTGTTAGGGGTAGGGTTAGTGTTAGGGTGAGGGTAAGTGTTAAGGTGAGGGTTAGGGTGAGGGTGAGGGTTATGTTTAGGTTGAGCGTTAGGTTTAGTGTTAGGGTTACTTTTAGGTTTAGGGTTAGGTTTACGGTTACCGGGAGGTTGTGGGTGAGGTTTAGGGTTAGGTTTAGGGTGACATTTAGCTTTAGGGTTAGAGTTAGAGTTAGGTTGAGAGTGAGGTTTATGGTTAGAGTTAGGGTTAGTGTTAGGGTTAGGGTTAGGGTGAGGGGTGGGGTCAGGGTTAGGCTTAGACTTATGGTTAGGCCGAGCATGAAGGTGAGGGTTAGGGTTAGGGATAGGGTGAGGGTTAGGGTTATGGTTAGGGTGAGGGTTTGAATTAGGCTTAGGTAATGGTTAGGGTTTGATTTAGGTTTAAGGTTGCGGTGAGGGTGAGGGTGAGGGTTAGGGTGAGGGTTTGGGTTAGGGTTAGGGTTATTGTTAGTCTTAAGGTTAGGGTTACAGTTACGGTCAGGGTGAGGTTGAGGGTTAGGGTAAGGGTTAGGTTGAGGTTTAGTGTTAGGTTTAGGGTTAGGGTTTGGGTGAGGTTGAGGTTTAGGGGTAGATTTAGGTTTAGAGTGAGGATTAGGGTGAGGGTTAGGGTTAGAGTACGGTTTAGGGTGGGGGTGAGGTTTACTGTAAGGTTTAGGGTTAGGGTTATGCTGAAGGTTGAGGTTAAGGTTAGGCTTAGTCTTAGGCTTAGGCCCAGCATGAGGGTGAGGTTTAGGTTTCGGGTTAGGGTTCGGGTTAGTGTTAGGGTTTGGGTGAAGGTTAGGATGAGGTTTAGGGTTAAGATTAGGGTTAGGGTGAGAGCTAGGGTGAGGTTTAGTTTGAGGGTTAGGGTTAGGGATAGGGTTAGGCTTACGATTAGGTTTAGGCTAAGGGTGAGTGTGAGGGTTAGGGTTAGGGTTAGGCTTAGAGTTAGGGTGAGCATTAGGGTTAGGGTTTGGGTTAGCCTGATGGTGAGGGTGGGGTTGAGGATTAGAGTTAGGGTTAGGCTTAGGGTTAGGGTTATTGTTACTGTTATGATTAGGGTTAAGTTTGAGGTGAGTGTGAGGCTGAGGGTGAGGGTTAGGTTTAGGGTAAGGGTTAGGGTTAGGGTTAGGGTTAGTGCTATTGTTAGGGTTAGGGTTAGAGTTACGGTGAGGTTAAGGTGAGGGTGAGTGTTAGGCTTAGGGTGAGGTTTAGGGTTAGGGTTAGGGTTAGGGTTAGGGTGAGGCTGAGGTTTAGGTTTAGAGTTAGTGTTGGGGGAGGGTTAAGGTGAGGTTTAGGGTTAGGGTTTGCGTTTGGGTTAGGGTGAGGGTGAGGATTAGGTTGAGGTTAAGGATAGGGTTCGGTTTAGGATTAGGGTTAGTGTGAGGGTGAGTGTGAGGGTGAGGGTGAAGGTTAGGCTTAGGCTTAGGCTTTGGTTTAGGGTGAGGGTGAGTGTGGGGGTGAGGATTAGGTTTAGGTTGATGGTTCAGGTTAGGGTTAGTGTTCTTTTTAGTGTTAGGGTAAGAGTTACGGTGAGGGTAAGGGTACGGTTCAGGGTTAGGCTTTGGGTTAGGGTGAGGGTTAGTGTTAGGGTTAGGATTAGGGGGAGGGGGAGTTTTAGATATAGGATTAGCGAGAGGGTTAGTGTGAGGGTTAGGGTTAGGGTTAGTGTTAGGGTTAGGTTGAGGGGGAGGGTTATGTTGAGGTTTAAGGTTAGAGTTAGGGTTAGAGTTAGTGTGAGGGTTAGTATTAGGGTTAGGGTTAGAGTTAGGGTGAGGGTAAGTGTTAGGGTGAGCGTATGGATTAGGGTGAGGGTTATGGTTAGGGTGAGGGTTAGGTTTAGTGTTAGGGTTATTGTTAGGGTTAGGTTTAGGGTTATGGTCACGGTTTGGGTGAGGGTGAGGGTTAGGTTTAGGTTTAGGTTGAGGTTTAGGGTTTGGATTATGGTTAGAGTTAGGGTTAGGGTGAGGGTGAGGTTTAGGGTTAGAGTTAGGGTTAGGGTGAGTGTTAGGGTTCGGGATAGGGTGAGAGTTAGGGGGAGGTTTAGGGTTAGGGTTAGGGTTAGGGTGAGTGTTTGGGTTCGGGTTAGGGTGAGAGTTAGGGGGAGGGTTAGCTTTAGGGTTAGGGTTAGGGATAGGTTTAGGATTAGGATGAGGGTGAGTGTGTGTGTTTGGGTTAGGTCAAGGGTTAGGCTTATTGTTAGGCTGAGGGTGAGGTTGAGGGTGAGTGTTAGGTTTAGGGATATTGTTAGGTTTATGGTTAGGGTTTTGGTTGCGGTGAGGGTGAGGATGTTGGTTAGGGTTAGGGTTAGGATGAGGTTTAGGTTTAAGGTTAGGGTTAGAATTAGGGTTAGGGTGCGAATGAGGTTTAGTGTTAGAGTTAATGTTAGTGTTAGGGTTAGGGTTAGGGTGAGGGTTTGGTTTAGGCTTAGACTTAGGCTTCGGTCGTGCATGAGGGTGAGGTTTAGGGTTAGGGTTAGGGTGATGGTTCGGGTTAGGGTTAGTGTTATTGTTAGGGTTAGTTTTAGAGTTAGGGTGAGTGTGAGGTTGCGGTTGAGGCTTAGGGTTAGGGTTAGGGTTTGGGTGAGGGTGAAGTTTAGGTTTAGATTTAGGGTTAGTGTTAGTGTGAGGGTTAGTGTTAGGGTTAGTTTTTGTGTTAGGTTGAGGGTAAGTGTTAGGGTGAGGGTTTGGTTTAGGGTGAGGGTTATGGTTATGGTGAGGGTTAGGATTAGGGTTAGGGTTATTGTTAGGGTTCGGTTTAAGTTTATGGCTACGGTTAGGGTGAGGGTGAGTGTTAGGGTTAGGGTTAGGTTGAGGTTTAGGGAGAGGGTGAGGTTTAGGGCTAGATTTAGGGTTAGGGTGAGGGTTAGGTTGCGGGTTTGGGTTAGGGTTAGTGTTAGGTTTAGGGTTAGGGTGAGAGTTAGGGGGAGGTTTTGGGTTAGGGTGAGGGTGAGGGTGAGTGTGTTTTAGGGTTAGTTTAAGGGTTAGTCTTAGGTTAGGCTGAGGGTGAGGTTCAGGGTGAGCGTTAGGGTGAGTGTTAGGTTTAGGGTTTGGGGAGGTTTAGGATGAGGGTTAGTGTTAGGATTTGGGTTAGGGTGAGGGCTAGGGTGAAGGTGAGGTTTAGGGTTAGCTTTAGGGTGAGGGTCAGGTTTAGGTTTAGGGTGAGAGTTAGGTTTCGGGATAAGTTTAGGGTTAGGTTTATGGTTAGGGTAAGGTTGATGGTGAGGGTGAGGGTTAGGGTTAGGTTTAGAGTGAGGGTTAGGATGAGGGTTAGGGTTAGGATTAGGGTTAGGGTCAGGGATAGGGTGATGGTGAGGGTTAAGGTAAGTGTTAGGCTAAGGCTTAGGGTTAGGCCGAGCATGAGGTTTAGGGTGAGGGTTAGGGTTATCGTGATGGTTAGGTTTATGGTTAGGGTGAGGGTTAGGATGACGTTTAGGGTTAGGGGGAGGTTTAGGGTGAGGATGATAGTAAGGGTAGAGGTGAGGTTTATGCTGAGCAGAGGGTTAAGTGTGAGGGTTAGATTTAGGGTAAGGGTAAGGGTTAGGGTTAGTGTTAGGGTGAGGGTTAGATTGAGGATTAGGTTTAGGGTTAGTATGAGGTTTAGGTTGAGGATAATTGTTAGGTTGAGGGTTAGGGTTACGTTGAGGGTTATGGTTAAGGTGAGGGTTAGCATTAATCTTAGGGTTATTGTTAGAGTTAGGGTTAGGTTTAGGGTTAGGGATAAGGTGAGGGTGAGGTTTAGGGTTAGAGTTACGGTTTTTGTTAGATTTATAATTAGGGTGAGGGTTAGGGTTATGGTAAGTGTTAGGGTGGGGGTGATGGTAAGGGTAAACGTGAGGGTTAGGCTGAGGGTGAGGGTTACATTGGGGTGAGAGTTAGTGTTAGGGTGAGGGTTAGGGTAAGGGTGTGGATGAGGTTTAGATTGAGGATTAGTGTTAGGGTTTGTGTGAGGTTTAGGGTGAGGATGAGGGTTAGGGTTAGGGTGAGGGCTAGGGTGAGGGTGAGGTTTAGGCTTAGGTTTAGGGTGAGGTATATGGTTAGGGTTAGGGTTAGATTGAGGGTTAGGAGGAAGGTTAGGGTTAGTGTTAGGCTGAGGTAAGTGTTAGGCTGAGGGTTAAGGTTAGTGCGAGGGTTATGGTTAGGCAGAGGGTTAGGGTTAGTGTTAGGGTTATTGTTAGGGTTAGGGTTAGGGTTACGGTTTCGGTGAGGGTGAGGTTGAGTGTTAGCGTTAGGGTAAGGATGAGGTTTAGGTTTAGGGTTAGGGTTAAAGTTAGGGTTAGTGTGAGAGTCAGGTTTACGGTTAGAATTAGGGTTCACGTTAGTTTTAGGTTTAGGTTTAGGGTTAGGGTGAGGTTCAGGTTTAGGGTTTGGGTGAGGGTGAAGTTTAAAGTGAGGGGTAGGTTTAGGGTTAGGGTAATGGTTAGGGTTAGGGTGAGGGTTATGTTTCGGTTTAGGGTGAGGGTGATGGTGAGGGTTAGGTTTAGGGTTACAGCTAGGGTGAGGGTTAGGGTTAGGTTTAGGGTGAGAGTTAGGTATAGGATTAGGGTGAGTGTGAGGTTGAAAATGATTGTTAGGGTAAGGGATAGAATGAGGAAAAGTATTAGGGTGAGGATTAGGGTGAGGTTGAGGGTTAGGGTTAGCATTAAGTTTAGGGTGAGGGTTAGGGTTAGGGTAAGGGTTATGGTTAGTGTTAGGGTAAGTGTTAGGTTTAGGCTTAGAGTTAGGTTTAGGGATAGGGTTAGGGTGTGGGTGATTCTTAGGGATAGGGTTAGGGTGAGGGTTAGGTTTATTGTTTGCGTAAGGGTTAGGGTTAGGGTGAGGGTTAGGTTTAGAGTTATTTTAAGGATGAAGGTGAGAGTTAGAGTGAGGGTGAGGTTGAGCGTGAGGTTTAGGGTGAAGGTGAGGGTGAGCGTGAGGGTTCGGGTGAGTTTGAGGGTTCGTATGTGGGTTAGGGTTAGGTTTAGGGTGAGGGTAAGCGTGAAGGTGAGGGTTAGCATGAGTGTGTGGGTTAGGATTAGGGTTAAGGTAAGGGTTAGTTTTAGGGTGAGGGTTAGGGTGATGGGTATGGTTAGGGTGAGGGAGAGGGTTAGGGTTAGGGTGTAGGTTAGGGTTAGTTTGAGGGTTAGGGTGAAGGTGAGTTTCAGTTTGAGGGTTAGGGTGAGGGTGATGGTGATGGTTAGGGTTAGGGTTAGGATTCGGGTTAGGGTTAGGGTGAGGGTTAGGGTTAGGGTTAGGGTTAGGGTGAGAGTGAAGGTGAGGGTGAGGTTTAGGGTTAGGGTTAGATTTAGGATTAGGGTTAGGTTTAGGGTAAGGGTTAGGGTTAGGGTGATGGTTAGGTTAAGGGTTAGGGTGAGGGTTACCGTAGGGTTCGGTTTAGGGTGAGGATTAGCTTTAGGATTAGGGTGAGGGTGAGGGTTTGCTGGAGGGGTAGGGTTAGTTATATGGTAAGGGTTAGGGTTAGGGTTAGGGTTAGGGTTAGGGATAGGGTGAGGGTGAGGGTGACGGTTAGGTTTATGGTTTAGTTTAGTGTGAGGGTTAGGTTTAAGGTTAGGGTGAGGGTTAGGTTTAGGTTGAGGGTTAATTTTAGGTTTAAGGTTAGGGTGAGGGTGATGCTGAGGGATAGGATTAGGTTTAGTGTGAGCATAAGGGTTAGGTTGAGGATTAGGGTGAGGGTGAGTGTTAGGGTTAGTATAAGGTTTAGGTTGAGTGTTTGGGTTACAGTTAGGGTTAGGGTAATGCTTATGGCTAGGGTAAGGGTTAGGGTTAGGTCTAGGCTTAGGCTTAGGGTTAGGTTTTGGGTGAGGGTTAGGCTTAGGTTTAGGTTTAGGGTGAGGATTCCGGTTAGGTTTAGGGTTAGGGTAAGGGTTAGGGTTAGCGTGAGGGTTAGGGTTACGGTGATTTTTAGGGTGACATTGAGGGTTTGGGTGACGGTAAGATTGAGCTTGAGGGTTAGGGTGAGGGTGAGGGTGAGTGGGAAGGTGTCAGTGAGGGTTAGGGTTAGCGTTAGGTTTAGTTTGAGGGTAAGAATTAGGGTTAGTAATAGGATTAGTGTAAGGGTTAGGCTGAGTGTGAGGGAGAGCGTGAGGTTGAGGGTGAGGGTTTCTGTTAGGTAAGGGTTAGGGTAAGGTTTAGGGTGATAATTAGGGTGAGGGTGAGGGTTAGGGTTAGGTTGAGGGTTAGGATTAGGTTTAGGGTTAGGGTGAGGGTTAGGGTGAGAGATAGGGTTAAGGTTAGGATGAGGGTTAGTCTTAGTGTGAGGGTTACAGTTAGGGTTAGGGTTAGCGTGATTATAAGGGATAGGGTGAGGGTTAGGTTGAAACTGAGGGTTACGGTTAGCGTAAGGGTTAGGGTGAAGACTAGGGTGGGGGTTAGGGTGAGGGTTAGGGTTTGGGTTAGGGTTGGGTGAGGGTTAGGGTGAGCGTAAGGGTTAGGGTGAGGGTTAGGTTGAGGGTGAAGGATAGGGTTATTGAGAGAGTAAGGGTTAGGTTTCGGGTGAGAGTGAGGGTGAGGGTAAGGATAAGGGTAAGGCTTAGGGTCAGGGTTAGGTTTAGGGTGAGGGTTAGGGTTAGCATTAGGGTTAGGTTCAGGTCTAGGTTGAGTGTTAGGGTTAGGGTTAGGGTGCAGGTTAGGTTTAGGACTAGAGTGAGGGTGAGGGTCAGGGTTAGGGTTAGGATTAGGTTTAGGGTTAGGGTGAGGCTGAGGGTGAGTCTGAGGGTGAGGGTGTAGGTTAAGGTTAGGGTTAGTTTAAGGGTGAGGGTTTGGGGTAGGGTTAGGGTTAGGGTGAGTGGAAGGGGTAGGGTGAGGGTTAGGGTTCGTTTGAGGGTTAGGGTTATGGTGAGGGTAACAGTTAGGATGAGGCTTAGGTTAAGAATGAGCATTTGTGTTAGCATCAGGGTTGGGTTGAGGGTGAGGGTTAGGGTTAACCTGAGGGGTAGTTTTTGGGTTAGGGTGAGGGTTAGGGTTAGGGTTAGGGTGAGGTTAAGGTTTAGCGTGATGATGAGGGTGAGGGTTAGTGTTCAGGTGAGTGTGAGTGTGAGGATTAGGTTTAGGATTAGGGATAGGGTTAGGGTTAGGCTGAGGTTGAGGGTATGAGTGAGGGTGAGGGCTAGTGTTAGGTGTAGAGGTAGGTTTAGGGTTAGGTTTAGGGTTAGTGTTAGGTTTAGGGTTTGGATTAGGCTGAGGGTGAGTGTGAGGTTGAGGGTGAAGTTGAGGTTTAGGGTTAGGGTTAGGGTTAGGGTTAGGTTCAGCGCTTGTATGAGGGTGAGCGTTAGGGGTAGCGTTAGGATTAGGGTGAGGCTTAGGGTGAGGGTTGAGTGTTAGTTTTGGGGTTAGGGTGAGGGTGAGTGTTAGGTTTAGGGTGGGGGTTAGAGTTACAGTGAGCGTGAGGGTGTGGGTGAAGTTTAGGATTAGGGTTAGGGTTAGGGATAGGATGAGGGTGAGGGTGAGGGTTAGGGTGTTTTTGAGGGTTTTGGAAAGGGTTATGTTTAGTGTTAGGGTGAGGGTTAGGGTGAGGGTTAGGGTTAGGATGATAGTTAGGGTAAGAGGTAGGGTTAGGTTTAGGCTGAATGTTAGGATTAGGGTGAGTGTAAGGATTAGGTTTAGGGTGAGGTTAAGGATTAGGGTGAGGGTGAGGGTTAGGGTTAGGGTTAAGGTGAGGGTTAGGTTGAGGATGAGGGTTCGTGTGAGGTTGAGGGTTAGGGTGTGGGTTAGGGTTCGGTTTAGGGTGAGGTTTAGATTGGCGGTGAGTGATAGTGTGAGGGTGAGGCTTAGGGTGAGGGTTGTGGTTAGGGTGAGGGAGCGGGTTAGGGTTTGTGTGAGGGTTACATTTAGGGTCAGAGTTAGGTTTAGTATGAGGATAAAGTTAGGGTGAGGGTTAGGGTGAGGGTTAGGGTTAGGGTTAAATTTAGGTTTAGGGTTAGGGTTAGGTTTAGGGTAAGTATTAGGATTAGGGTGAGGGTTAGGTTTAGGGTTAGCATTAAGGATAGGGTCAGGGTTAGGTTTAGGGTGAGGGTCAGGTTTAGGTTTTTGTTCAGTGTGAGGTTTAGCATGAGGGGTAGTTATAGCGTTAGGGAAATGGTTAGGGTTAGGGTGAGGGTTAGGATGAGTTTGAGGGTTAATGTTAGGGTTAGGGTTAGGTGGAGTGTGAGGGTTAGGGTGAGGGTTAGGGTTAGGGTTAGGGATAGGGTTAGGATTAGGGATAGTGTGAGGGTGAGGGTATGAGTCACTGTTAGGATTAAATTTAGGGTGAGGGTGAGGGTTAGAATTAGGATTAGGGTTAGGGTTAGAGTTAGGTGAGATTGAGGGTGAGGGTTAGGGTTTGGGTTAGTATTAGGGTGAGGCTGAGTGTGAAGGTTAGGGTTAGGGTTATGGTTAGGTTTAGGATGAGGGTGCGGGTGAGGCTTAGGATTAGGGGTGGGGTGAGGTTTAGGTTTAGGGTGAAGTCTACAGTGAGGGTGAGTTTTAGGGTGAGTGTGAGGGTGAGGTTGAGGGTTTAAGTTAGGTAAGGGTTAGGGTTAGTGTTAGGGTGAGGATTAGGGTGAGGGTGAGGTTTAGGTTGAGGGTTAGGGTTAGGGTGTGGTTTTGGGTGAGGCTGAGGGTTAGGATGAGGGTTAGGGTTAAGGTGAGGGTTAGGGTTAAGTTTATGTTGAGGCTGAGGGTTAGGTATAGTGTAAGGGTTAGGGTTACGGTGAGGGTTAGGGTTAGGGTTAGGTTTAGGATGAGGTTTAGGGTTAGGTTGAGGATGAGGTTTAGGGTTAGGATTAGGGTTAGTATAAGGGTTAGAGTTAGGGTGAAGGTTAGGGTTAGGGTTAGGATTAGGGTTAGGGTGAGGGTTAGGGTTAGGGTTAGGGTTAGGGTGAGGGTGAGCGTTATGGTTAGGTTTAGGATGAGATTTAGGTTTAGTTTGAGAGCTACTGTGAGGGTTAGGGTTATGGTGAGTGTGAGGGTGAGGGTGATTGTTTCAGTGAGGTAAGGGTTAGGGTTAGGGTAAGGGTGAGGATTAGGGTGAGGGTGAGGTTTAGGTTGAGGGTTAGGTTTAGGGTGAGGCTGAGGGTTAGGGTGAGGTTGAGGGTTCGGGTTAAGTTTCGGTTTCGGTTGAGGGTGAAGTTTAGCGTCTGAGTTAGGGTTAGCTTTAAGCTGAGGTTTAGGTTGACGTTGAGTGTTAGTGTGAGGGTTTGGATTAGGGTTAGGTTGAGGGTTAGGTTTAGGGTGAGGTTTAGGGTGTGGGATAGGGTTAGTGTTAGTTAGAGGGTTAGGGTTAGGGTGAGGGTTAGGGTTAGTTTGAGGGTTAGGCTGAAGGTGAGTATGAGGTTGAGGGTTAGGTGAGGGTGATGGTGAAGGTGAGGGTTAGCGTTAGGATTCGGGTTAGGGTTAGGGTGAGGGTTAGGTTTAGGGTTAGGGTTAGGGTGAGGGTGAGGGTGAGGTTTAGGGTTAGGTTTAGGATTAGGCTTAGATTTAGGGTAAGGGTTAAGGATTGGGTGTGGGTTAGGTGTAGGTTTAGGGTGAGGGTTAGTTTTAGGTTTAGGGTTAGGGTGAGAGTGATGCTGAGGGATAGAGTTAGGGTTAGTGTGAGGAGAAGGTTTAGGGTGAGGATTAGGGTGAGGGTAAGGGTTAGGGTTAGCATAAGGTTTAGGGTGAGGGTTAGGGAAAGGGTGAGGGTTAAGGTAATGGTTAGGGTTAGGTTTAGTATTAGGTTTAGGGATAGGGTTAGGTTGAGGTTTAGGCTTAGGATTAGCGTTCGGGTGAGGTTCAGGGTTAGGGTTAGGGTAAGGGTTAGGGTTAGTGTGAGGGTTAGGGTTAGGTTGATGTTTAGGGAGATGGTGAGGGTTAGGGTGAAGGTTAGGCTGAACGTGAGGGTGAGGGTGAGTGGGAGGGTGACGGTGAGGGTTAGGGTTAGGGTAAGGTTTAGGGTGAGAGTAAGAGTTAGGGTTAGGATTAGGGTTAGGGTAAGGTTTAGTCTGAGGGTCAGAGTGAGGGTGAGGTTGAGGGTGAGGTTTTCGTTTAGGTTAGGGTTAGAGTGAGGATTACGGTGAGGGTGAGGTTTAGGGTTAGGTTGAGTGTTAGGGTTAGGGTTAGGGTGAGGGTGAGGGTTAGGGTGAGAGGTAAGGTCAGGATTAGGATGAGGGTTAGGCTTAGTGTGAGGGTTACGGTTAGGGTTATGGTTAGTGTGACCATAAGTGTTAGGGTGAGGTTTAGTTTGAGACTGAGGTTTAGGGTTAGCGTTAGGATTAGTGTGAAGGTTAGGGTGGGGGTTAGGGTGAGGGTTAGGGTTCGGGTTGGGGTTGGGTGAGGGTTAGGGTGAGGGTAAGGGTTAGGGTGAGTTTAAGATTGAGCTTAAGGGATAGGGTTATGGTGAGGATAAGGGTGAGGGTTAGGGTGAGAGTGAGGGTGAGGGTAAGAGTAAGGTTTAGGTTCAGGATTAGGGTAAGGGTGAGGGTTAGGGTTAGCATTAGGGTTAGGGTTAGGGTTAGGTTGCGTGTTAGGGTTAGGGTTAGAGTTGGGGTGAGGGTCAGGGTTATGGTTAGGATTAGGTTTAGTGTTAGGGTAAGGGTTAGGGTTAGGGTGGGGTAGGAGTTAAAGTGAGGGTGAGGTTGAGGGTGAAAGTTAGGATTAGGGTTAGGGATAGGATCAGAGTGAGAGTGAGGGTTAGGGTGTTTTTGATGGTTAGGGATAGGGTTAGCGTTAGTGTAGGGTGAAGGGTAGGCTAGGGTTAGGGTTAGGATGAGGGTTATGGTAAGGGATAGGGTTAGGTTTAGGCTGTATGTTAGGATTAGGGTGAGGGTTAGGGTATGGGTAAGGTTTAGGGTTAGGGTGAGGTTAAGGATTAGGGTGAGGGTGAGGGTTAGGGTTAGGGTTAGGGTGAGGGTTAGGTTGAGGCTTAGGGTCATGGTTAGGGTTAGTGTGATGGTTAGGGTCAGGGTTATGGTTCGCTTTATGGCAATGGTTAGGGTGACGGTGAGTGTTAGGGTAAGGGTAAGGTTTAGGGTTAGGGTGAGGTTAAGGATTAGGGTTAGTGTGAGTGTTAGGTTTAGGGTTAGGGTTAGGGCGAGGGTTAGGATAAGGGTTAGGGTGAGGGTTAGGGTTAGGGTGAGGGTTAGGGTGAGGGGTAGCATTAAGTTTAGGGAGAAAGATAGGGTTTGTGTGAGGTTTAGGGTTAGGGTTAAGTTTAGTTTGAGGATAAAAGTTAGGGTGAGGGTTAGGGTTAGGGTGAGGGTTAGGGTTAGGGTGATGTTTAGGGTGAGGGTGAGTGTGAGAGTGAGGGTTTGGGTGAGGTTTCGGGTTAGGGTGTTGGTGAGGTTTTGGGTTAGGATGAGGTTTAGGGTTAGGGTGAGGGTTAGTGTGAGGGTGAGGGTTAGGGATAGGGTGAGGGTTAGGATTAGGGTTAAGGTGAGGGTGAGGTTTAGGTTTAGCATTAGGTTTAGGGTTAGGGTTAGGGTGAGGGTGAGGGTGAGGGTTAGGGTTAGGATTACGTTTAGGGTTAGGTTGAGGCTGAGGGTGAGGATGAGTTTGAGGGTGAGTTTTAGGATTAGGGTTAGGTTTAGGGTGATGGCTAGCGTGAGGGTGAGGGTTAGGGTGAAGATTAGGGTGAGGTTGAGGTTTTCGGTTAGGAAAGTGTTAGGGTAAGGTTTAGGGTGAGGATTAGGCTGAGGGTGAGGTTGAGGGTTAGGGTTAGGGTTAGGCTGAGGGTTAGGGTTAGGGTGATGTTTAGGGTGAGGTTGAGGGTGAGGGTGAGGGTTAGGGTATAGGTTAGGGTTAGGGTGAGAGTGTGGAAAAGGGTTAGGTTTAGTTTCAGGGTGAGGGTTAGGATTAGGGTTAGGGTTATGGTGAGAGTTTGGGTTAGTGTGAGGGTTAGGGTTAGTGTGAGGAAAAGCGTTAGGGTGAGGATTAGGATGAGAGTAAGAGATAGGGTTAGGTTTAGCGTTAGGGTTAGGGTGAGGTTTAGGGTTAGGGTTCTTTTTAGGTTTAGGTTGAGGGTGAGGGTTAGAGTTAGGGTTAGGGTGAGGGTTATGTTTGGGGTGAGTGTTAGGGTTACAGTTAGGTGAGGGTGAGGGTTCATGTGAGGGTTAGGGTGTTGGTGACGATTAGTGTTAGGGTGAGATTAAAGGTGACGGTGAGGCTTAGGGTGAGGGTTATGGTTAGAGTTAGTGTGAGTATTAGGTTTAGGGTTATGGTTAAGGTTATGGTGAGGGTTAGGGTTAGAGTTAGGGTTATGGTGCGGGTGAGGGTTAGGGTTAGGGTTAGGGTGAGGCTGAGGTTTAGGTTTAGGGTTTGGATGAGTTTTAGGGTTAGGGTGAGAGTTAGGGATAGTGTTAGGTTTAGGGTTAAGGTTCGGGTTGGAGTTAGGGTGAGTATGAGGGCGAGGGTTAGGGTTGGGATTAGGGTTAGGGTTAGTGTTAGGCAGAGGGTGAGGTTGAGGGTGAGGGTTAGGTTTAGGGTGAGGTTTAGGGTTAGGGTTAGGGTGAGGGGTAGGGTTAGGGTTAGGGAGAGGTTTAGGGTTAGGGTTAGGGTTTTGGGTTAATTTGAGGGTTAGGGTGAAGGTGAGTTTGAGTTTGAGGTTTAGGGTGAGTGTGATGGTGACGGTGAGCGTTAGGGTTAGGATTCTGGTTAGGATTAGGGTGAGCGTGAGGTTTGGGGTTAGGGTTAGGTTGAGGGTGAGGGTGAGGATTAGGGTTAGGGTTAGGGTTAGGATTAGGGTTAGGTTTAGGGTAAGGGTTAGTGTTAGGGTGAGGGTTAGGTTTAGCTTTAGGGTGAGGGTTAGGGTTTGGGTTAGGTTTAGGG
Organism: Dipodomys merriami; assembly: GCF_024711535.1. Lineage (NCBI taxonomy): Eukaryota > Metazoa > Chordata > Mammalia > Rodentia > Heteromyidae > Dipodomys > Dipodomys merriami. The sequence continues at coordinate 1,624,735 of NW_027203348.1, forward strand.
TGAGGTTTAGGTTTAGGATTAGTGTGAGGGTGAGGTGTAGGTTGAGGGGTATGGTTAGGGATAGGGTAAGGGTTAGGGTTAGGACGATGGTTAGGGTGAGGGGGGAGGTAGAGGGGGAGGGTTAGGTTTAAGGTTAAAGTAATCATGAAGGTGAGGTTTAGGATTAGGGTTAGGAATAGGGTTAGGATGAGGGTGAGGTTGACGTTGAGGGTGAGTGTTAGGGTTAGGGCTAGGTTTAGGTTGAGGGTTAGGTTTAGGGTGAGGGTTAGGGTTAGGGTTAGGGTTAGGGTTTGGATGAGCGTTAAGCTGAGGGTTAGGGTGAGGGTTAGGTTTTGGTTAAGGTGAATGTTAGTTTTAGGTTTAGGTTTAGGATAAGGTTTAGCCTGAGGTTTAGGTTTTGGGTTTGTGTGAGGGTTATGTTTAGCGTCAGGGTTAGTGTGTGCGATAGGGTGAGGGTGGGGTTAGGTGGAGCGTTTAGTTGAGGTAAGGGTTAAGGTTAGGTTAGGGTGAGGATTAGGGTGAGGTTGAGGGTTTAGGTGAGGGTTAGGTTTAGGGTGTGCGTTAGGGTTATGATTAGGTTAAGAGTTAGTGTTAGGGTGATGTTTAGGGTGAGTGTCAGGGTGAAGGTTCGGGTGAGGCAGAGGTTTAGGATTAGGTTTAGAGTGAGGGTGAGGATTAGGGTTTAGGTTAGGGTTAGTGTTAGGGTGAGCGTGAGTGTTAGGGTGAGGCGTAGGGTTAGGGTTAGGGTGAGGGTGAGGGTTAGGTTTAGTGTGAGGGTTAGGGTTGGTGTTATGGTTAGTGTTAGGGTGAAGGTTAGGGTTAGGGTTAGGGTTAGGAAGAGCGTTAGGCTAAGGGTTACTGTTAGGGTTAGTGTGAGGGTTAGGTTTAGGGTTAGGGTTAGGTTGAGGGTGAGGGTTGAGTTTAGGTAAGGTTTAGGGTAAGATTAGGGTGAAGATTAGGGTTAAGTTGAGGGTTAGGTTTAGGGTGAGTGTTAGGGTTAGGATTAGGATGAGGGTTATTGTTAGGGTGATGTTTAGGTTGAGGGTGAGGTTGAAGGTTCGGAAGAGGGGGAGGGTTAGGTTTAGGGTTAGTGTGAGGGTTATGGTTATGGTTAGGGCTAGGTTTAGGGTGATGGTGAGGGTTAGGGTGAGTGTGAGGTTGAGGGTGAGGGTTAGGGTTAGGGTGAGGGTGAGAGTGAGCCATAGGGTGAGAGTAAGGGTTTGGTTGAAGGTAAGGGTTTGGTTGAGGCTGAGGGGGAGGGAGAGGGTTATGGTTAGGGTTCGGGTAAGAGTTATTGTGAGGGTGTGGGTGAGGGTTAGGTTTAGGATTAGGGTTACGGTTAGGGTTAGGCTGAGTGTGAGTGTGATTGTGAGGGTGAGGTTTAGGGTTAGGGTGAGGTTAGGGTGAGCGCTAGGGTGAGTGTGAGGGTTAGAATTAGGGTTAGGGATAGGGTGAGTATTAGGTTTAGGGTTAGGGTTAGGGTTATAGTGAGTCTTAGGCTGAGGGGTAGGGTTAGGGATAGGTTGAGGGTTAGGTTTAGTGTGAGGGTTAGGGTTTGTGGTAGGGTTAGGTTTTGCGGTAGGTTTAGGGTGAGGGCTAGGGTGAGTGTGAGAGTTAGGGTTACGTTTAGGGATAGGGTGAGGATTAGGGTTATGTTTAGGGTTAGGGTGTTGTTTAGGCTGATGTGTAGGGTTACAGTTAGCTTGAGGTTTAGGTTTAGCGGGAGTTTTAGGCTTAAGTTTATGGTTAGGGTGAGGGTGAGTGTTTGGATGAGGGTTTGGTTTAAGATGTGGGTGAGGGTTAGTGTTACTGTGAGGACTAGGTTTAGTGTTAGGGTTACTGTTAGGGTTAGGGTGAGGGTGAGGGTAAGGGTTAGGGTTAGTGTTATGGTTAGGGTGAGGGTTCAGGTTAGTGTGAGGGTTAGGGTTAAGATTAGGTGAAGGTGAGGGTAAGGGTTGGGGTGAGGGTTGGGGTGAGGGTGAGGGTCAGGACTAGAGTTAGGGTTAGGGTGAGGTTGAGGTTTAGTGTTAGGGTGAGGGTTAGGGTTATTGTTGGGGTTAGGTTGCGGTTGAGGGTGAGGGTTAGGGTTAGGGTAGGGTTAGGTTTAGGCTGAGGGTGAGGGTGAGGGTGAGGTCGATGGTTAGTGTTAGGGTTAGGGTGAGGGTTAGGGCTAGGGTGAGGGTGATGGTTAGTGTGAGGGTGAGGGTGAGGGTTTCATTTTTATCAGGTTTAGGGTGAGGAGTAAGGTGAGGGTGAGGGTTTCGTTTACATCAGCGTCAGGGTTAAGCTGAGGTTAGGGTTAGGGTGAGGGTTAGGGTTAGGGTTAGGCTGTGGGTTAAGTTTAGGGTGATGATTAGGGTGAGGGTGAGGGTTAGGGTGAGAGTTAGGGTGAGGTTTAGGGTTAGTAGTAGGATTAGGGTTAGGGTGAGGGTGAAGTTTAAGGTTAGAGTTAGGGTTATGGGGAGCGTTAAAATGAGGGTGAGGGTTAGCGTTAGTGTTAGGGTTAAGGTTAGGATGAGGGTTAGGTTGAGTTTTAGGGTTAGGGTTAGGATTAGGGTTAGGATGAGCTTTAGACTAAGGGTTAGGGTTAGGGTTAGTGTGAGGGTTAGTGTTAGTTAGGGTTACGGTTAGGGTTTGGTTAGGGTGAAGGTTAGTTTTAGGTTTAGGGTTAGGATAAGGTTTAGGCAGAGGATTAGGGTTAGGGTTAGTGTGAGGGTTAGGTATAGGGTTAGGGTTAGGGGGTGGACTATGGTGAGGGAGAGGGTTAGGGTGAGGTTGATGGTGAGGGTTAGGGTTCGAGTGAGGGTTAGTGTGAGGGTGAGGGGGAAGGGGAGAGTTTGATTTAAGGTTAGAGTTAGGTTGAGGGTGAGGGTTAGGATTAGGGTTAGCAGTAGGTTTAGGCTGAGTGTGAGGGTGAGGTTGAGGGTGAGGTTTAGGGTTAGGATGAGGTTTAGGGTTAGGGTTAGGTTTAGGGTGAGGCTTAGGTTAGTGTATTGTTCATTCTCCGTGTGTTACAAGACATTCTTTCGTGGCTTTTATTGTTAAATTCTAATTTTATTCCCTTGTGGTCTGAGAGAATGCAAAGTATAAGTTCAATATTTTTGAATTTGGAAAAGTTCGCTTTGTGGCCTAAAATGTGGTCTATTTTGGAAAATGTTCCATGTGCTGCTGAGAAAAACATGTATTCTGATGCTATTGAGTGAAATATTGGGTAGATGTCTGTTAAATCTAGTTGATCTATGCAGTTGTTTAGATCTGTGGTTTCTCTGCGGAGGGTTAGAGTTAGTGTTAGGATGAGCGTTCGGCTGAGGTTTAGGGTTAGGGTTAGTGTGATGATTAGGGTTAGACTTAGGGTTAGGGTTTGGTTAGGGTGAAGGTTAGTTTCAGGTTTAGGGTAGGATAAGGTTTAGGCTGAGGGTTAGGGTTAGGGTTAGTGTGAGGGTTATGTTTAGGGTTAGGGATTGAGTGTGGGATAGTGTGAGAGTGAGGGTTAGGGTGAGGGTGAGGGTGAGGGTTTAGTTTATGTAACATTAAGCAATGTTAGGTTAGGGTGAGGATTAGGGTGAGGTTGAGGGTTAAGGTGAGGGTTAGGGTGAGGGTGAGAATAAGGGTAAGGGTGAGGGTAAGGGTGAGAGTGAGGGTTAGGATTAGAGTTAGGGTTAGGATGAGGGTGAGGGTGAGGATGAGGGTTAGTGTTAGGGTGAGGGTTAGAGTTGGGCTGAGGGTTAGGGTTAGGGTTAGGCTGAGGGTGAGGGTGAAGGTTAGGGTTAGGGTTATGTTTATGCTGAGGGTGAGAGTGACGTTGAGGGTTATGGTTATGATAAGGGTCATGAAGAGGGTTAGGGTGAGGGTAGGGTTAGTGTGAGTGTGAGGGTGAGTGTTTCATTTACGTCAGGGTTAGGGTTAAGTTGAGATGAGGGTTATGTTGAGGGTTAGGGTTAGGGTTATGGTGAGGTTTAGGGTTAGGGTAATGTTTAGGTTGAGGTTGAGTTTTAGGGTGAGGGTGAGCGTTAGGGTAAGGGTGAGGTTGAGGGTTAGGAATGGGAATAGGGTTAGTGTTAGGGTTACGCTGAAGGTGAGGGTGAGGGTGAGGTTTTGGGTTAGGGTTAGGGTTAGGGTGAGGGTTACGGTTACTGTGAGGTTTATGTTTGTAGTTAGGGTGAGGAGAAGTGTTAGAGTGAGGTTTAGGGTGAGGGTTAGGATTAGGGTTAGGATTAGGGTGAAGGCTAGGGTGAGGGTGAGGATTAGTGTGAGTGTTAGGGTGAGGGTTTCCTTCAGCCAAGGTTTAGTGTTATGTTTAGGATTAGGGTGAGAGTGAGGGTACGGTTGAGGCTTAGGGTTAGGATGAGGGTTAGCGTAAGGGTTAGGGTGAGGTTTAGGGTTTGGATGATGTTTAGGGTTCAGGAGAGAGTAAGGGTTTGAGTGATGGTGATAGTTAGGGTGTGGGTGAGGATTAGTGTTAGGTTGAGTGTTAGCGTTAGGATGATGTTTAGGGTTCAGGAGAGAGTAAGGGTTTGAGTGATGGTGATAGTTAGGGTGTGGGTGAGGATTAGTGTTAGGTTGAGTGTTAGCATTAGGTTTAGGGTTAGTGTGAGGGTGAGGATTATGGCTAGGTTTATGGTTAGGATGACTGTTAGGTATAGGTTTAGGGTTAGTGTGAGGGTTAGAGTGAAGGGTAGGGTTAGTGTGAGGGTTAAGGTGAGGGTTAGGGTTAGGGTGAGGGTGTGTGTGAGGGTTAGGGTTAGGTGTAGGGTTAGGGGAGTTTAAGGGTGATACTTAGGTTTACCAATAGGTTAGGGTTTGGGTTAGGGTGAGTGTTAGGGTGTGAGTGAGGGTTCCGGTGAGGGTCAGGGTTAGGGTGTGGGTGAGGGTTAGGTTTAGGGTGAGGATTAGGTTTAGAGTTAGGTTTATGGTGAGCGTAAGGTTTAGGGTGAGGTTTAGGGTTAGGATTAGCATTGGGGTTAAGGTGAGAGTTAGGGTGAGGGTTTGGGTTAGGGTGAGGGTGAAGGTTGGAGTTAGGGTCATGTTTAGGGTTAGGGTGTCGGTTAGGGATAAGTTTGTGGTTAATGTGAGGGTTAGGTTTACATTTAGGGTTCGAGTTAGGGTGAGTGTGAGGGTACGTGTTAGGGTTATGTTTAGGGTTAGCGCTAGTGTTAGGCTGAGGGCTAGGTTTAGGGTTAGGATGAGGGTTAGGGTGAGGATTATGGTTAATTTTAGTGTTAGGGTTTGGGTTAGGATGAGGGTAAAGTTTAGGGTGAGGGATAGGGTGAGGCTGAAGGTTAGGGTTAGGGTGAGGTTTTGGTTGAGGGTTGGGATTAGGCATAAGGTTAGGGTAAGGCTGAGGGGGAAGGGGAGTTTGAGGGTGAGGGTTGGGGTTTAGGTTAGGGATAGGGTGAGGATTTGGGTTATGGTTAGATTTAGGGTGAGGGTTATGCTGAGGGTAGTGTTAGGGTTAGGTTGAGGGTTAGCTTTAGTGTGAGGTTTAGGGTTAGGGTTAGGGTGAGGGTTAGATTTAGTGTGTTGGTTAGGTTTAGGGTTAGGGTGAGGGTAAGGGTTAGGGTGAGGGTTAGGGTGAGGGTGAGGTTTAGGGTTAGCATTAGGTTTAAGGTTAGGGTTAGGATGAGTGTTAGGGTTAGGGAGAGGGTGAGGGTGAGGGTTAGGGTTAGAGTTACAGTTAGGGTGAGGGTGAGCGTGAGTGTTAGGGTTAGGGTTAGTGTTATTTTTAGGGATAGGGTTAGGTTTAGTTTTAGGTTGAGAGTAAGGGTGAGGTTTAGCATGAGGGTTAGGGTTAGGCTTACGGTTATGGTGAGGGTGAGGGTGAGAGTTAGGATTAGGTTTAGGTTTAGGGTTAGGGTTAGGATGAGGTTTAGGCTGAGGGTTAGAGTTACGGTTAGTGTGAGGGGTAGGGTTAGGGTTGCGGTTAGGGTGAGGGCAAGGGTTAGGGTGAGGGTTAGGGTGAGTTTGAGGGTTAGGGTTAGGGTGAGGGTTAGGGTGAGTTTTAGGGTTAATGTTAGGTTTAGGGTTAGGGTGAGTGTAATGGTTATAGTGAGAGTTATTGTGAGGGTGAGGGTTTGGTTTAGGGTGAGGGTTAGTGTGAGGGTTTGAGTTAGGGTTAGCATTAGGGTTAGGTTGAGGGTGAGGTTTAGGGTGAGGTTTAGGGTTAGGGTTAGTTATAGGGTGAGCATTAGGCTTAGTGTGAGGGTGAGGGTCTGGGTTAAGGTTAGGGTTAGATTTAGGGTGAGGGTGAGGGTGAGGGTTAGAATTAGGATTAGGGTTAAGGTTAGAGTTAGGTGAGATTGAGGGTGAGGGTTAGGGATTGGGTGAGGGTGATCATGAGGGTTAGGGTTAGGGTTAGGATTAGGGTTATGGTTATGGTTAGGGTTAGGGTGAGGGTGAGTGTTAGGGTGAGTGTCAGTGTGAGGTTGAGGTTTTCGGTTAGGTAATGGTTAGGGTTAGGGTTAGGGTTAGGATTAAGATCAGGGTGAGGTTAAGGTTGAGGGTTAGGGTTAGGGTGAGGGTTAGGGTGAGGCTGAGGGTTAGGGTGAGGCTGAGGGTTAGGGTGAGGGTTAGTGTTACGGTGAGGGTTAGGGTTAGGGTTAGGTTGAGCGTGAGGGTTACGTAAAGGGTAAGGGTTAGGGTTACGGTGAGGGTTAAGGTTAGGGTTAGGGTTAGGGTGAGGGTGAGGGTTAGGTTTAGGGTTTGGGTTAGGTTTAGGTTTAGGGTTAGGGTTAGTGTAAGGGTTAGCGTTAGGGTGAAGGTTAGGATTACCATTAGGGTGAGGTTTAGGGTGAGGGTTAGAGTTAGGGTTAGGGTGAGGGTGAGGTTTAGGTTTAGGGTGAGTTTTAAGTTTAGGGTGAGGGCTACAGTGAGGGTGAGGGTTAGGGTGAGTGTGAGGGTGAGGGTGAGGGTTTTGGTTAGGTAAGGTTTAGGGGTAAGGTTTGGGTGAGGATTTGGGTGCGGGCGAGGTTTAGGTTGAGGTTAGGGTTAGGGTGAGAGTTAGGGTGAGGCTGAGGGTTAGGGTGAGGTTGAGGGTGAGGGTGAGGGATCGGGTGACGGGGAAGGTTAGATTGTGGATTAGGTTTTGGTTTAGGGTGAGGGTTAGAGTGAGGTTCAGGATTAGGGTGAGGGTGAGGGTTAGGATTAGGGTTAGGGTGAGGGTTAGGTTTAGGGTGAGGTTTAGGGTGTGGGGTAGCGTTAGGGTTAGGGAGAGGTTTAGGGTTAGGGTGAGAGTTAGGGTTAGTTTGAGTGTTAGGTTAAAGGTGAGTTTGAAGTTGAGGTGAGGGTGAGGGTGAAGGTTACGGTGAGTTTAGAGTTAGGATTCGGGTTAGGTTTAGGGTAAGGGTTAGGGTTAGGGTTTGGGTTAGGGTGAGGGTAGGGTGAGGGTGAGGGTTAGGGTTAGGGTTAAGTTTATGATTAGGGTTAGATTTAGGGTAAGGGTTAGGGTTCGGGTGAGGGTTAGGTTTAGGGTTAGGGTGAGGGTTAGGGTTTGGGTTAAGTTTAGGGTCAGGGTTAGGATAAGGGTTAGGGTGAGGGTGAGGGTTAGGGTGAGGGTAGGGTTAGGGATAGGTTAGGGGTTAGGGTAAGGGTGAGGGTTAGTTTTAGGTTTAGGGTTAGGGTGAGGGTGATGCTGAGGGATAGGTTTAGGGTTAGTTTGGGGATTAGGATTAGGGTGAGGATTAGATTGAAGGTGAGGGTTAGGGTTAGCATAAAGTTTAGGGTGAAGGATAGGGTTAGGGTTAAGGTTAGGGTAAGGGTTAGGGTTAGGGTAAGGATTAGGGTTAGGCTTAGTGTTCGGGTTAGTTTTAGGGTTAGGGTGAGGGTTAGGCTTAGGGTTAGGGTTAGGGTGACGCTTAGGTTTAGGGTGATGTTTAGGGTGACAGTGATGGTTAGGGTGAGGGTGAGGGTGAGTGTGAGGGTTAGGGTGATGGTGAGGGTGAGTGGGAGCTTGACAGTGAGGGTTAGGGCTAGAGTTAGGTTTAGGGAGAGGGTAAGAGTTAGGGTTAGGATTAGGGTTAGTGTAAGGGTTAGGCTGAGGCTGATGGTGAGTGTGTGGTTGAGGGTGAGGGTTTCTGTTAGGTAAGTTTAGGCTTAGGTTTAGGGTGAGGGTTAAGGTGAGAGGTTGGTTTAGGGTTAGGATGAGGGTTTGGCTTAGTGTGAGGGTTACAGTTACGGTTAGGGTTAGTGTGAGGATAAGGTTTAGAGAGAGGGTTAGGTTGAGACTGAGGGTTTGGGTTAGCGTAAGGGTTAGGGTGAAGGTTGTGGTGGGGGTTAGGGTGAGGGTTAGGGTTCGGGTCAGGGTAGGGTGAGGGTTCGGATTATTGTTAGGTTCAGGTTGCACGTGAGGGTGAGGTTGAGGGTGAGAGTTATGGTTAGGGTAGTGTTAGGTTTAGTCTGAGTTTGAGGGTGTGGGTGAGGTTGATGGTTAGTGTTAGGGTGAGGGTGAGGGCTAGGGTGAGGGTGATGGTTAGTGTGAGGGTGAGGGTGATGGTTTCATTTAAGTCTGGGTTAAGGTGAGGGTTAGGGTGAGGGTGAGGGTGTGGGTTTCGTTTACATCAGGGTTAGGGTTAAGCTGATGTTAGGGTTCGGGTGAGGGTTAGGGTTAGGGTTAGGCTGTGGGTTAAGGTTAGGGTGATGTTTAGGGTGAGGGTGAGGGTTAGGGTGAGAGTTAGGGTGAGGTTTAGGGTTAGAGTTAGGGTTATGGGAAGGGTTAAATTGAGGGTCAGTGTTAGTGTTAGTGTTAGGGTTAGGGTTAGGATGAGGGTCAGGTTGAGTTTTAGGGTTAGGGTTAGGGTTAGGGTTAGGGTTAGGATGAGCTTTAGGCTGAGGGTTAGGGTTAGGGTTAGTGTGAGGGTTAGGGTTAGGTTAGGGTTAGGGTTAGGGTTTGGTTAGGGTGAAGGTTAGTTTTAGGTTTAGGGTTAGGATAAGGTTTAGGCAGAGGGATAGGGTTAGGGTTAGTGTGAGGGTTAGGTTTACGGTTAGGTTTAGGGTGTGGACTATGGTGAGGGAGAGAGTTAGGGTGTGGGTTAGGGTAGGGTTAGGGTTAGGGTCAGGGGTAGGTTGAGGGTTAGGATTTGGGTAAGGACTAGGGTTAGGCTGAGGGTGAGGGTGAGGTTGATGGTGAGGTTAGGGTTAGAGTGAGGGTTAGTGTGAGGGTGAGGGGGAAGGGGAGAGTTTGGTTTAGGGTTAGAGTTAGGTTGAGGGTGAGGGTTAGGATTATGGTTAGCAGTAGGTTTAGGCTGAGTGTGAGGGTGAGGTTGAGTGTGAGGTTTAGGGTTAGGGTGAGGTTTAGGGTTAGGGTTAGGTTTAGGGTGAGTCTTAGGGTTAGATTAAGAGTTAGGATGAGCGTTAGGCTGAGGGTTAGGGTTAGGGTTAGTGTGAGGATTAGGGATAGGGTTAGGGTTTGTTTAGGGTGAAGGTTAATTTTAGGTTTAGGTTTAGGATAAGGTTTAGGCTTAGGTTTAGGCTTAGGGTTAGTGTGAGGGTTGGCTTTAGGGTTAGGGTTAGAGTGTGGGCTACGGTGAGGGTTATGGATAGGTTGAGGGTGAGGGTGAGGGTTTAGTTTATGTAAGGGTTAATGTTAGGTTAGGGTGAGGATTAGGGTGAGGTTGAGGGTTAAGGTGAGGGTTAGGGTTAGGGTTAGGGTGAGGGTGAGGGTTAGGATTAGAGTTAGGGTTAGGATGAGGGTGAGGGTGAGGATGAGGGTTAGTGTTAGGGTGAGGGTTAGAATTCGGCTGAGGGTTAGGGTTAGGGTTAGGGTTGGGGTTAGGGTGAGGGTGAGGGTGAGGGTGAGGGTTAGGGTTAGGTTTAGGTTTACGCTGAGGGTGAGGGTGAGGGTGACTTTGAGTGTTAGGGTTATATTAAGGGTGATGGGGAGGGTTAGGGTGAGGGTAGGGTTAGTGTGAGGGTGAGGGTGAGTGTTTCATTTACGTCACAGTTAGGGTTAATCTGAAATGAGGGTTAGGGTGAGGGTCATGGTTAGGGTTAGGGTGAGGGTTAGGGTTAGGGTGATGTTCAGGTTGAGGGTGAGTTTTAGGGTGAGGGTGAGCATTAGGGTAAGGGTGAGGGTGAGAGTTAGGATTGGGAATAGGGTTAGTGTTAGGGTTACGCTGAAGGTGAGGGTGAGGGTGAGGGTGAGGTTGAGGGTTTGGGTTAGGGTTAGGGTGAGGGTTACGGTTACTGTGTGGGTTATGGTTATGGTTAGGGTTAGGGTTAAGGTGAGGGGACGTGTTAGAGTGAGGTTTAGAGTGAGGGTGAGGATTAGGGTTATGGTTAGGATTACGGTGAGAGCTAGGGTGAGGGTGAGGGCTAGTGTGAGGGTTAGGGTGAGGGTTTCCTTTAGCCAAGGTTTAGTGTTATGTTTAGGATTAGGGTGAGAGTGAGGGTTCGGTTGAGGCTTAAGGTTAGGATGAGGGTTAGGGCAAGGGTTAGAGTGAGGTTTAGGGTTTGGATGATGTTTAGGGTTTGGGCAAGGGTAAGGGTTCCAGTGAGTGTGAGAGTTAGGGTGTGGGTGAGGATTAGTGTTAGGTTGAGTGTTCGCCTTAGGTTTAGGGTTAGTGTGAGGGTTCGGCTTAGGGCTAGGGTTATGGTTACGTTGACTGTTAGGATTAGGGTTAGGGTTAGTGTGAGGGTTAGAGTGAAGGGTAGGGTTAGGGTTAGGGTGAGGGTGTGTGTGAGTGTTAGGGTTAGGTGTAGGGTTAGGGTGAGTTTAAGGGTGATGCTTTGGTTTACCAATAGGGTTAGGGTTAAGTTTAGGGTGAGTGTTAGGGTGTGAGTGAGGGTTCCGGTGAGGGTCAGGGTTAGGGTGTGGTTGAGGGTTAGGTTTAGGGTGAGGATTAGGTTTAGAGTTAGGTTTACGGTTAGGGTTAGGGTTAGCTTTAGGTTCAAGATGAGGGTTAGGGTGAGGGTTAGGGTTAGGGTGAGGGTGAAGGTTAGGGTTAGGGTGATGTTTAGGGTTAGGGTGTGGGTTAGGGTTAGGTTTGTGGTTAATGTGAGGGTTAGGTTTATATTTAGGGTTCGAGTTAGGGTGAGTGTGAGGATGAGTGTTAGGATTAGGATTAGGGTTAGGGTTAGTGTTAATCTGAGGATTAGATTTAGGGTTAGGATTAGGGTTAGGGTGAGGATTATGGTTAGGTTTGGGGTTAGGGTTTTGGTTAGGTTGAGGGTAAAGGTTAGGGTGAGGGATAGGGTGAGGCTGAAGGTTAGCGTTCGGGTGAGGGTTAGGTTGGGGGTTGGGATTAGGCTTATGGTTAGGGTAAGTCTGAGAGGGAAGGGGAGGTTGAGGGTGAGGGTTAGGCTGAGTGGTAGGGTTAGGTTTAGGTTGAGGGTTAGGTTTAGTGTGATGTTTAGTGTTAGGGTGAGGTTTAGGTTTAGTGTGTTGGTTAGGGTTAGGGTTAGGGTAAGGGTAAGGGTTTGGGTGATGTTTAGGGTGAGGGTGAGGTTTAGGGTTAGGATTAGGTTTAAGTTTAGGGTTAGGCTGAGGGTTAGGGTTAGGGAGAGGGTGAGGGTGAAGGTTAGGTTTAGGATGAGGGTTAGGGTTAGTGTGAGGGTGAGCATTTGGTTTAGGGTGAGGGTTAGGGTTAGGGTAAGGGTTATGGTGAGGGTTAGGGTTAGGGTTAGATTGAGGGTCAGGGTGAGGGATAGGGTTAGTTTGAGGGTTAGCGTTACGGTGAGGTTTTCGGTTAGGGTTAGGGTGAGAGTTAGGGTTAGGGTGATGTTTATTGTGAGTGTGAGTGTTAGGGTGAGGGTGAGTGTTTGGGTGAGGGTGATGGTTCAGGTGAGGGTGAGGATTAGGGTGTGTTTGAGGATTAGAGTTAGGATGAGATTCAGGGTGAGGTGTAGGGATAGTGTTTGGGTGATGGTTAGGGTTAGTGTGAAGGTTAGGGTTAGAGTTAGGGTTAGGGTTAGTGTGAGGATAAGAGTTAGGGTGTGTGTTAGTGTGAGGGTGAGTGTTAGGTTTAGCATTAGGGTTATGATGAGGGTGAGGATGAGATTTAGGGTTATGGTGAGGGTTAGGATTAGTGTCAGTGTGAGGGTTAGGCTTAGGGTAATGTTTAGGTTGAGGTTGAGGGTTAGTTTGAGGGTGAGGGTGAGGGTTAGGGTGAGGGTGCAGGTGCGGGTGAGGTTGAGGGTGAGGGTGAGGGTTAGAATGAGGGTGAGGGTGAGAGTCAGTGTTAAGATTAGGTTAGGGTGGGTTTTAGGGTTAGGGTTAGGTTTAGGGTTATTGTTATGTTTAGGGTTAGGGTTAGGTGAGGTTGAGTGTGAGGGTTAGCGTTAGGGTTAGGGTTAGGGTTAGTGTGAGGGTGGGGTTGAGGGTTAGGTTTAGCATTAGGGTTAGGGTTAGGGTAAGGCTGAGGTGGAAGGGGAGGTTGAGGTTGAGGTTTAGGGTTAGAGTTAGGGTTATGGTGAGCGATAGGTTTAGTATAAGAGTTAGGCTGAGGGTAAGGTTTAGGGTTAGTGTGAGTGTTAGGTTTATGGTTAGGGTTTGGTTTAGGTTGGGGGTAAAGGTTAGGGTGAGGGTTAGGGTGAGGGTGAGTTTTAGGGTTATGGTGAGGTTTCAGGTGAGGGTTAGGGTTAGGGTAATTGTTAGTGTTAGCGTGAGGGTTAGGGCGAAGGTTAGGGTTAGGTTTAGGGTTAGGGTGAGGGCTAGGGTGAGGGTGATATTTTTGGTTAGGAAAGGTTTAGGGTTAGGTTTAGGGTGAGGATTAGGGTGAGGGTGAGTTTTAAGGTGAGGGTTACAGTTATGGTGAGGGTTAGCGTTAGGGTTACGGTGAGGGTTAGGGTTATGGTGATGTTTAGGGTGAGGTTGAAAGTGAGAGTGAGGGTTCGGGTGAGGTTCAGGGTTAGGGTGAGGGTTAGGGTTAGGGTTAGGGTTACAGTGAGGGTGAGGGTAAGGGTTAGTATGACAGTTAGGTTGAGGGTGAGGGTTACGGTTAGGTTTAGGGTTATGGTGAGTGTTAGGGTGAGGGTTAGGGTTAGGCTTAGGGAGAAGTTTAGGGTTAGGGTTAGGGTTTGGGTTAGGTTGAGGGTTAGTGTGAGTGGAAGTTGTAGTGTGAGGGTTAGGGAGACGGTGAGGAATAGGGTTATGGTGAGGGTTAGGGATAGGCTGAGCCTTAGGTTGAGAGTGAGTATTTGTTTTAGCATCAGCATTGGTTTGAGGGTGAGGGTTTGGTTAAGGCTGATGGGTAGTTTTAGGGTTAGAGTGAGGGTTAGGGTTAGCGTTAGGGTGAGGTTAACGGTTTGGGTGTGGGTGAGGGTGAGAGTGAAGGTTAGGGTTAGGGTTAGTGTGAGTGTGAGTGTGAGGGTTAGTTTTAGGATTAGGGTTAGGGTTAGTCTGAGGTTGAGGGTATGAGTGAGGCTCAACCTAGCCCTCACGGTAGGGTTAGGGTGAGGGTTAGGGTGAGGGGTATATTTAGGGTTATAGTTAGTGTTAGGGTTAGGTTTAGTGTGAGGTTTAGGGTTAGGGTTTGGATAATGGTAAGTTTTAGAGTGACTGTTAGGGTGAGAGTGAAGGTTAGGATGATGTTTAAGGTGAAGGTGAAAGTTAGGGAGAGTGAGAGGTTTTGGGTGAGGTTGAGGGTTAGGGTGTGGGTGAGGGTGAGTTTTAGGGTGAAGGTAAAGTTAGGGTGAAGTTTAGGGTGAGGGTGAGGTTTAGGGTAGGAGTTAGGGTTCAGGGAAGGGGAATTGTTAGGGTGTAGATGAGGGTTAGGGTAAGGGTGAGGCTTAGGGTGACTGTGAGGGTTAGGGTTCAGGGAAGGATTAGGGTTAGGGTGAGGGTTCTGGTTCGGATTAGGGTTTGGATTAGGGTGAGTGTTAGGGTGAGAGGCAGGGTTAAGTTTAGGATGAGGGTTAGGCTTAGGGTGAGGGTTACGATTAGGTTTAGGGTTAGGGTTAGTGTGAGGTTAAGTGTTAGGGTGAGGGTTTGGATGATACTAAGGGTTAGAGTTAGCCTTAGGGTTAGGGTGAAGCTTAGGGTGGGGGTTAAGGTGAGGGTTAGTGTTAGGGTTAGGGTTGGGTGAGGGTTAGGATGAGAATAAGTGTTAGGTTGAGGGTTAGGTTGAGGTTGAGGGATAGGGTTATATTGAGGGTAAAGGTTAGGTTGAAGGTTAGGGTGAGGTTGAGGGTTAGGGTTAGCACTAGTTGTTAGGGTGAGGGTGAGGGTTAGAGTGAGGGTGAGGGGTAGGCTGAGGGGTAATGTTAGGGTTAGGGTGAGGGTGAGGGTTAGAGTTAGTGTTAGGGTGAGGGTAAGGTTTAGGGTAAGGGTTAGGGTCAGGGTTAGGCTTAGGGTGCAGGTTAGCGTTATGTTTAGAGTGAGGGTGAGCGTCAGGGTTAGGTTTAGGATTAGGTTTAGGGTTAGGGTGAGGCTGAGGGTGAGGGTGAGGGTGAGGGTGATTGTGAAGGTTAGTGTTAAGTTTAACGTTAGGATTAGGGTGAGGTCTAGGGTGAGGGTGAGGGCTAGCGTGAGGCTTAGGAAGAAGGTCAGGTTTTTGGTTAGGAAAGGGTTAGGATTAGGTTTAGGTTGAGGATTACGGTGAGGGTAAGGTTTAAGGTGAAGGTTAGGGTTAGGGTGAGGGTTAGGGATAGGGTTAGGTTGAGGGTTAGGTTTATGCTGATGTTTAGGGTGAGGGTGAGTGGGAGAGTGAGGGTTCGGGTGAGGGTGTGGGTTAGGGTGTTGGTGAGGGTTAGGGTGAAACTGAGGGTTCAGGTGAGGGTGAGGGTTAGGGTGTTGGTCAGGTTTCAGATTAGGGTGAGGTTTAGGGTTAGGGTGAGTGTTATCTTGAGGGTGAGGGTTAGGGTTAGGGTTAGGATTAGGTTGAGGGTTAGGGTTAGCGTTAGAGTGAGGGTTAGAGTGAGGGCTATGGTTAGGATTAGGGTGAGGGTTAGGTATAGTGTGAGGTTTAGGGTTAGGGTTACTGTAAGGATAAGGGTTAGGTTGAGGATTAGGGTGAGAGTGAGGGTTTGGGTTAGATTAAGGGTTAGGGTGATGGTTAGGGTTAGGGTTAGGGTTAGGGTAAGGTTTAGGGTTAGGTTAAGGGTTAGGGTTCGGCTTAGTGTTAGGGTGACGTTTAGGCTTAGGGTTAGAGTTAGGGTGAGGGTTAGGGTTAAGTTTAGGGTTAGGGTAAGGGTTAGGGTTAGCGTGAGGGTTAGGGTTAGGGTGATGTTTAGTGTGAAGTTGAGGGTTAGGGTGAGGGTGAGGTTTAGCGTGAGGGTTAGGGTGAGGGTGAGTGGGAGGGTTACGGCGAGGGTTAGGTTTAGGGTTGGGTTAGGGTGAGTGTGAGGGTTAAAGTTAGGGTTAAGTTGAGGGTTAGGGTTGGGGTGAGGGTTAGGGTTAGGTTTAGGGTGAGGGTGAGGGTTCGTGTGAGTGTGAGTGTTAGGTTGTGGGTGACGGTTAGGGTTAGGGTGAGGGTTAAGGTGATTGTGAGGGTTAGGGTTAGTGTTAGGGTTAAGGTGAGAGTTAGAGTGAGTTTTAGCGTTAGGGTGAGGGTGAGGGTTAGGGTTAGGGTTACGTTGATGTTTAGGGTGAGGGTTAGGTTTACGGTTAGGGTTCGAGTTCTGGTGAGTGTAAGGGTGAGCGTTAGGGTTAGGATTAGGGTTAGGTTTAGTGTTACGCTGAGGGTGTTAGGGTGAGGGTGAAGGTGAGGGTTAGGGTTAGGGTAATGTTTAGGGTTAGAGTTAGGGTTAGGATAAGGGTTAGGGTGAGGATTATGGTTAGGGTGAGGGTGAGGGTTAGGTTAATGTGACGGTTAGGGTTAGTGTGAGGGTAAACTTTAGGGTGAAGGTTATGGTGAGGGTGAGGGATAGGCTTAGTGTTAGGGTTAGGATGAACGTTTGGCCGAGGCTTAGATTTAGGGTTAGGGTGAGGGTTAAGGTTAGGGTTGAGTTCAGGGTTAGGGTTGGGTGAGGTGTAGGGATAGGTTTAGGGTGAGGGTTAGGGTTAATGTGAAGTTTAGGGTTAGGGTAAGGTTTAGTTTGAGGATGAGGGTTAGGTTAGGGTTAGGGTGAGGGTGAGGCATAGGGTTCGTGTAAGGGTTAATGTGAATGGGTGAGGGTTAGGTTTAGGTTTAGTGTTAGGGTGAGAGTTAGGCTGAGGGTAAGTGTTAGGGTGAGGTTTAGGGTGAGATTGAGTATTAGGCTTAGAATTAGTCTTAGGGTGAGGGTTAGGGTTAGTATCGCATTAGGTTTAGGGTTAGGGTTAGAGTGAGGGTTAAGGTTAGGATTAGATTTAGGGTTAGGGTGAGGCTGAGGTTGAGGATGAGGTTGAGGGTGATGTTTAGGGTTAGGGTTAGATTTAGGGTGAGGGTTAGGGTGAGGGTGAGGTTTTCGGTTAGGAAAGGGTTAGGGTTAGGTTTAGGTATAGGA
The DNA here is from genome assembly GCF_024711535.1 of Dipodomys merriami. Lineage (NCBI taxonomy): Eukaryota > Metazoa > Chordata > Mammalia > Rodentia > Heteromyidae > Dipodomys > Dipodomys merriami. Next base: position 1,641,091 of record NW_027203348.1, read on the forward strand.
TTAGGCTTAGGGTGAAGTTGAAGGTGAGGATTAGGGTTAAGGTGAGGGTTAGGGTTAGGCTGAGGGATAGGGTTAGGGTGATGTTTAGGGTAAGGGTGAGGGTGAGGGTGAGGTTTAGGGTATAGGTGAGGGTTAGGTTTAGCGTTAGGGTTAAGGTGAGCTTTATGGTTAGGGTTCGGGTTAGGGTTAGGTTGAAGGTGAGGGTTAGAGTTAGGGTTAGGGTGAGGATTAGGTTTGGGGTGAGTGTTAGGGTTACGGTTAGGGTGAGGGTGAGGGTGAGGGTGAGGGTGTTGGTTAGGGAGTGGGTGACGGTTAGTGTTAGGGTGAGGGTTACGGTGTGGGTGACAGTTAGTGTTAGGGTGAGGTTTATGGTTAGGGTGAGTGTGAGGTTGAGGGTGAGGGATAGGGTTAGGATTAGGTTTAGGATTAGGGTTAGGTTTAGGGTAAGGGTTAGTGTTAATATGAGGGTTAGGTTTAGGATTAGGGTGAGGGTTAGGGTTTCAGTTCGGTAATGGTTAGGGTTAGATTTAGGGTGAGGATTAGGGAGAGGATGAGTGTTAAGGTTAGGTTGAGGGTTAGGTTTAGTGTGAGGTTTACGGTTAGGATTAGGGTTAGTGTGAGGGTAAGGGTTAGGCTGAGGTTTAGGTCGAGACTGAGGGTTAGGGTTAGCGTTAAGGTTAGGGTGAAGGTTAGGGTGGGGGTTAGGGTTCGGGTTAGGGTTCGGGTTAGTGTTGGGTGAGGGTTAGGGTGAGCGTAATGTTTAGGGTGAGGGTTAGGTTAAGGGTAAGGTATAGGGATATGGTAAGTGTAAGGGTTAGGGTTAGGGTGAGAGTGAGGATGAGGGTAAGGGTAACGGTTAGGGTCAGGGTTATGGTGAGGGTTAAGGTTAGCATTAGGGTTAGGGTTAGGGTTAGGTTGAGTGTTAGGGTTAGCGTTTGGGTTAGGGTTAGGGTGCAGGACAGGGTTAGGGTTAGAGTGAGGTTGAGGATCACGGTTAGGGTTAGGATTAGGTTTAGGGTTAGGGTGAGTCTGAGGGTGAGGCTGAGCGTGAGGGTGAGGGTGAGGGTGAGGTTTAAGTTTAGGGTTAGGTTTAGGGTGAGGGTTAGTGTGAGGGTGATGTATTTGTTTAGGAAAGGTTTAGGGTTAGGTTTAGGGTGAGCATTAGAATGAGGGTTAGGGTTCGGGTTCGGGTTCGGGTTCGGGTTCGGGTTAGGGTTTGGGTTAGGGTAAAGGTTATGGTGAGGGTAAGTGTTAGGGTGAGGATTAGGGTGAGTGTTAGGGTTAGGGTGAGAGTTAGCGTGACGTTGAGGGTTAGTGTGACAGTGAGGGTTAGGGTGAGGGTGAGGTTTAGGTTTAGCGTTAGCTTTAGGGTGAGGGTTAGTGTCAGGGTTAGGATTATGGTAAGGATTAAAGTGAGGGTTAGGGTTAGGGTTAGTTTTAAGTTTAGTGTGAGGGTTAGGCTTAGTGTTAGGATTATAGTGAGGGTAACGATTAATGTGAGGGTTAGGCTGATGGGTAGGTTTATGGTAAGGGTGAGGGAGAGGGTGAGGGTAAGGGTTAGGGTGAGGTTTAGGGTGAGGGTTAGGTTTAGGTTATGGGTTAGTGTTAGGGTTAGGATAAGGGTGAGGTTTAGGGTGAGGGGTAGGGCCAGGGTTAGGGTGAGGTTTAGGGTTAGTGTGAGGTTTGGAGTAAGTGTGAGGATAAGGGTTAGGGTGAGGCATAGGGTTATTGTTAGGGTTAGGGTGAGGGTGAGGGTGAAGGTTGTGGTTAGAGTTAGGTTGAGGGTTAGGGTTAGTGTAAGGGTTAGGGTTGGGGTTAGGGTCAGGGTGAGTGTGAGGGTGATGGTTAGGGTTGGGTTTAGGGTGAAGGTGAGTGTTCAGTTTAGGATTAGGGTTAGGGTTAGGTTTAGGGTGAGGGTGAGAGAGAGGGTTAGGTTGAGGTGAGGGTTCGCGTTTTTGTGAGGGTTATGGTGACGTTGAGGGTTAGGGTGAGGGTGAGGTTTAGGTTTAGTGTTAGCTTTAGGGTGAGGTTTAGGATCAAGGTTAGGATTAGGGTGAGGGTTAAGGTGAGGGTTAGGGTTAGGGTTAGGGTGAGGGTGAGGGGTAGGGTTAGGTTTAGGTTTAGGGTGAGGATGATGGTGAGGGTGAGGGTTAAGTTTATGATTAGGCTTAGCGTAAAGGTTAAAATTAGGTTAAGTGTGAGGGCTAGGGTGAGGGTGAGGGTTAGGGTTAGGGTTAGGGTGAGGGTTAGAGTTAGGGTGAGGGTTAGGGTGCGTGGTAGGGTTAGGGTTAGGGTGAGGGTGAGGGTAGGTTTAATGTGAGGGTTAAGGTTAGTGTTAGGGTTAGGGTAAGGTTAAGGGTTAGGGTGAGGTTTAGGGTAAGTTTGAGGGTTAGAGTTAGCGTGAGTTTGAGGGTGAGGGTTAGGGTTAGGGTTTGGGTTAGGGTGAATGTGAGGGTTATGTTTAGGGTTAGGGTGAGGCTTAGGGTTAGGGTGATGTTTAGGTTGAGGGTGAGGGTTAGGGTGAGGGTGATTTTTCGTGTTAGGATGATGGTTAGGGTGAGGGTGAGGTTTAGGGTTAGGGTTAGGTTTAGGGTGTGGTTTAGGGTTAGGGTTAGGTTTAGGGTGAGGTTTAATGTGAGGGTTAGGGTTAACCTTAGGGTTAGGGTGAGATTGACGGTGAGGGTTAGAGTGAGAGTTAGGGTTAGGCTGAGGTTTAGGTTTGGGGTTAAGGTAAGGGTGAGGGCGAGTGTGAGGGTTACGGTTAGGTTTAGGGTGAGTGTGAGGGTTAGGTTTAGGATTATTGTTAGTTTGATGGTGAGGGTGAGATTTATGGTTAGTGCTAGGTTTCTGGTGAGGGTGAGGTTTAGGTTTAGGATTAAGGTTAGGGTTAGGCTTAGGGTGAGGGTGAGGGTGAGGTTTAGGGTGTTGGTGAGGGTTAGGTTTAGAGTGAGGTTTAGGGTGACGGTGAGGGTTAGGTGAGGGTGAGGTTTAGGTTTAGTGTTAGAGTTAGTGTGAGGGTTATGGTCAGGGTTAGGATTTAGGTGAGGGTTAAGTTGAGGGTTAGGGTTAGGGTTAGGTTTAGGGTTAGTGTGAGGATTAGGTTTAGGGTGAGGCTAAGCATTAGGATGAGTGTTAGACTGAGGGTGAGGTATAGGTTTATTGTTAGGGTAAAGGTGAGCATGTGGGTGAGGGTTAGGTTTAGGGTTAAGGTTAGGGTGAGGGTTAGGGTGAGGGCAAGTGTTAGGGTTAGCTTTAGGTTGAGGGTGAGGAATAGGGTTATGGTGAGGTGAGGGTGAGGGTGAGGTTGAGGGTTAGGGTTAGGGGTAGGGTTAGGTTGAAGGTAAGGTATAGGGTGAGGGTTAGGACTAGGGTTAGGCTGAGAATGAGGGTGAGGTTGAGGGTGAGATTTAGGGTTAGGGTGAGGGTTAAGGTGAGGGTTAGGTTTAGGGTGAGGGTTAGGGTTAGGGTTAGAGTAAGGGTGAGGGTGAGTGTTAGGATTAGGGTTAGGACTAGTTTTAGGCTGAGGGTGAGGGTGAGGTTGAGGTTGAGGGTTAGGGTTAGGGCTAGGTTTAGGGTGAGGGTTAGGTTTAGGGTGAGGGTTAGTGTTAGTGTTAGGGTTAGGGTTAGTATGAGCGTTAGGCTGAGGGTTAGGTTTAGGGTTAGTGTGAGGGTTAGGGATAAGTTTAGGTTTAGAGTTAGTGTTTGGTTAGGGTGAAGGTTAGTTTTAGGTTTAGGGTTAGGATAAGTTTTAGGCTGAGGGTTAGGGTTAGGGTTAGTGTGAGGGTTATGTTCAGTGTTAGGGTTAGGGTGTGGGCTAGGGTGAGGGTGAGGTTTAGTTTGAGGGTTTAGTTTAGGTAAGGGTTAACGTTAGGTTAGGGTGAGGATTAGGGTCAGGTTGAGGGTTAAGGTGAGGATTAGGGTTAGGGTGACCGTTAGGGTTATTATTAGGGTGAGGGTTAGTGTAAGTGTGATATTTAGGGTGAGGGTGAGGGTGAAGGTTCGGGTGAGGGGGAGGTTTAGGGTTAGGCTTAGCGTGAGGGTTAGGGTTAGCGTTGGGTTAGGGTTAGAGTTAGGGTGAGCGTGAATTTTAGGGTGAGGGTTAGGTTTAGAGTTAGGGTTGGTGTGAGGGTGAGGGTCAGGGTGAGGGTTAGGGTTAGGGTTAATGTTAGGGTTGGGTTTAGGCTGAGGTTGAGGGTGTGGGTGAGGGTGAGATTGAGAGTTAGAGTTACGGTTAGGGTGAGGGTAAGGACTAGGGTGAGGGTGAGGGTTAGTGTCAGGTTGAGGGTGAGGGTATCGTTTATGTCAGGATTAGGGTTAACATGAGGTTAGGATTAGGGTAAGGGTTAGGGTTACGATTAGGGTGAGGTTTATGGTTAGGGTGATCTTTAGGGTGAGGGTGAAGGTTAGGGTGAGGGTGAGGGGTAGCATAAGGGTGAGGGTGAGGGTTAGGATTGTGAATAGGGTTAGGGTTAGGGTTAGGCTGAATGTGAGGGTGAGGGTGAGGGTGAGGCTGAGGGTTAGGTTAAAGGTTAGTGTTAGGGTTAGGGTTAGGCTGAGGGTTATGGTTATTGTAAGAGTTATAGTTATGGTTAGGGTTAGAGTTAGGGTGAGGGTAAGAGTTAGTTCAGGTAAGAGGGTAAGAGTAAGTTTAGGGTGAGGCTGAAGATTAGGGTTAGGGTTAGGATTAGGGTTAGGGCTAGGGTGAGGGTGAGGGCTAGTGTGAGGGTGAGGGTTAAGTTTACATTTGGGTTAGGGTTAGGGTGAGGATTAGGTTGAGGGTGAGGTTTAAGCTGAGGTTAGGGTTAGGGTAAGGGTTTGTGTTCGGTGAGGGTGAGGTTGAGGGTGCAGGTGAGGGTTAGTGTGAGTTTAAGGTTGAGGGTTTCTTTTAGCCAAGGGTTAGGCTTATTATGGTGAGGAATAGGGTGAGGTTGAGGGTTAGGTTTTGGGTTAGGTTTAGGGTGAGTGTTAGGGCCAGGGTTAGGGTGAGGGTTAGGGTTTGGGTGATTTTGAGAGTGAGGGTGAGGGTTAAGGTGATGGTGAGGGTTAGGGTGTGGGTGAGGATTAGGTTTAGGTTGAATGTTAGTGTTAGGTTTAGGGTTATTGTGAGGGTGAGGGTTAGGGGTAGCGTTAGGGTTAGGTTGAGGGTTTGGATTAGGGTTAGGGTTAGTGTGAGGGGTAGAGTGAAGGGTAGGGTTAGGGTTAGGGTGAGGGTTAGGGTGAGGGTGATGGTTAGGGTGAGGGTGTGTGTGAGGGTTAGGGTTAGGTGTAGGGCTAGGGTGAGTTTAAGTGTGAGGCTTAGGTTTAGGAATAGGGTTAGGGTTAGTTTGAGTGTTAGGGTGTGGATGAGGGTTAGGTTTAGGGTTAGGATTAGGGTTAGTGTTAGGTTTATGGTGAGGGTAAGGATTAGGGTGAGGTTTAGTGTGAGGGTTAGGGTTAGGGTTAGGGTGAGGGTGAGGGTGAGGTATAGGGTTTGGGTTAGGATTAGGGTGAGGGTTAGGGATTGGTTTAGGGTTAAGGTGAGGGTGAGGGTGAGGGTTAGGATTAGGTTTAGGGTTAGCCTGAGGGTGAGGGTGAGGGTTAGGGTTAGGGTGAGTTTTATGGGTAGGGTTACGGTTAGGGTGAGCTTTAGGGTTACGGTTAGGGTTAGGATGAGCGTTAGGCTGAGGGTTAGGGTTAGGGTCAGTGTGAGGGTTAGTTTTAGGGTTAGGGTGAGGGTTAGGATTAGGTTTAGGGATAGGATAAGGGTTAGGTTGAGGGTTAGGTTTAGGTTTAGGTTTAGGGTAAGGGTAAAGGTTAGGGTGAGGGTTAGGGTGAGGGTGAGGGTAAAGGTTAGGGTGAGGGTCAGGGCGAGGCTGAGGGTCAGGTCGAGTGTTAGGTTGAGGGTTAGGGTGAGGATTAGTGTGAGGGTAAGGGTTAGGGTGATGGTAAATTTGTGGGTGAGGGATAGGATTATGTTGTGGGTAAGGGTTAGGGTGAGTGTTAGTGTTAGGGTGGGGGTTAGGTTAGGGTTAGGTTGAGGGTTAGGGTTAGGGTGATGTTTATTGTGAGAGTATGGTTTAGGTTGAGGGTGAGTATTCGGCTGAGCATTTGGGTTAGAATGAGGTTGAAGGTTAGGGTTACAGTTAGGGTTGGGCGAGAGGTAGTTTGAGCATTAGGGTTAGGATTAGGGTTAGGATTAGGGATAGAGTGAGGATGAGGTAAAGGGTTAGGGTGTGGGTAAGTGTTATGGTTAGGGTTGGGGTTAATGCTAGGGTGAGGGTGAGGGTTAGTGTGAGGGTGAGGATTACATTTACGTTTGGGTTTGGGTTAGAGTGAGGATTAGGATGAGGGTGAGGGTTAATCTGAGGTTAGGGTTAGGGTGAGGGTTTGTGTTCAGTGATGGTGAGGGTGAGGGTGAGGGTTAGTGTTACTGTTAGGTTTAGGTTGAGGGTGATTGTGAGGGTTAGGATTAGGAATAGGGTTAGGGTTACGGTGGGGTGAGGGTCAGTGTGAGGGTGAAGGTTAGGGTTAGGCTTAGGGTTATGCTTAGGGTGAGGGTTACGGTTAGTGTGAGGGTTATGATTAGGTTTAGGGTTATGGTTAGGGTGAGGGTAAGGGTCAGGGTGAGGGTTAGGGTGAAGGTGAGGGTTAGGGTTCGGGTTAGGGTTAGGTTTTGGGTGAGAACTAGGGTCAGGGTGAGGGTTACTGTGAAGGTTAGTGTATGAGTTTCTTTAATGTCAGGGTTAGGGTTACGGTGAGAATTAGCATGAGGGTGACTGTTAGGGTTAGGGTGAGGTTTAGAGTGCGGACAAGGGTGAGGGTGAGGGTGAAGGTTCAGGTGAGGGTGAAGGTTAGGTGTGGTTGACGATTAGGGTTAGGGTTAGGGTTATGGTGAGGGTAAGGTATAGGGTGAGGTTTATTGTGAGGATGAGGTTTATGGTTAGTGTTAGGGTTAAGGTTAGCGATAGGGTGAGGATTAGGGTTAGGGTTAGGTTTAGGGTGAGGGTTAGGCTGAGGGGTAGGTTTAGGGATATAATGACTCTTAGGTTTAGTGTGAGAATTAGGGTTAGGGTAAGGTTTAGGTTTAGTGTGAAGTTTAGTTTTAGGGTTAGGTTTAGAATTAGTGTGAGGGTTAGGTTGAGGGTTAGGGTTAGGGTTATTGTGAGGGTTAGTGTTACGGTGAGTGTTAGGTTTAGGGTTAGATTTAGGGTGACGGTCAGGGTGAGGGTTAGGTTTAGGTTGAGGGTTAGGTTGAGGGTGAGCATTAGGGTTAGGGTGAGCGTTAGCGTGATGGTGAGTGGTAGGGTGAGGGTGAGGGTGAGGTTTAGAGTTAGGGTTAGGGAGACTTTTAGGGTTAGGTTTAGGGTTAGGGTGAGATTTAGGTTGAGGTGTAGGGATATGGTTAGATGGAGGGTTAGGATTAGTGTGAAGGTTAGGGTTAGGGTTAGGGTTAGTGTGAGGATACTGTTTAGGGTGAGGGTTAGTTTGAGGGTGAGGGTAAGGGTGAGCGTTAGGGTTAGGTTCAGTATGAGGGTTAGGGTTAAGGTGATGCTTAGGGTGAGGTTGAGGGTTAGTGTGAGGGGGAGGGGGAGTTTGAGGGTGAGGGCTAGGGTGAGGGTGCGGGATAGTTTAGTATAGGATTAGGGTTAGAGTTAGGGTTAGGCTGAGGGTGAGGGGGGAATTGAGGGTGAGGTTTAGTGTTAAGAATAGGGTGAGGGTTAGGGTTCGTGTGAGGGTTAGTGTGATGGTGAGGTTCCGTGTGAGGGTGAGGGTTAGAATGAGGGTGAGGGTGAGGTTGAGGGTTAGGGTTAGGATTAGGGTTATGGTTAGGGTAAGGCTGAGAGAGAAGGGGAGGTTGAGGGTGAGGGTTAGGTTTAAAGTTAGGGTTAGAGTGAGGGCTTGGGTGAGGGTGAGGGTTAGGCTGAGGGTGAGGGTGAGATTTTCTGTTAGGTAAAGGTTAAGGTTAGGGTGAGGATTAGGGTTAGGGTGAGGATTAAGCTGAGGTTAGGTTCAGGGTGAGGGTGAGGGTTAGGGTTAGGGTAATGTATTCGGTGAGGGTGAGGGTTAGGGTGATGTAGAAGGTGATGGTGATGGTTAGGGTTAGGGTTAGGTTTAGGGTTTGGGTGAGTGTTAGGATTAAGAATAGGATTAGGGTTAGGTTTAAGCTGAAAGTGAGGGTCAGGGTGAGAGTGAAGGTTAGGCTCAGGGTTAGGGTTAGGGTTAGAGTGAGGGTTATGATAAGTGTGAGGGTTATTGTTAGGGTTAGGGTAAGGGTAAGGGTTAGGGTGAGGGTTAGGGTGAGTGTGAGGGTTTGGATTAGGGTTTGTGTTAGGGTTAGGGTGAAGGTTAGGGTTTGGGTGATGTTTAGAGTGAAGGTGAGGATGAGGGTTCGGGTGAGGGTTCGGGTTCGGTTGAGGGTGAGTGTGAGTGTGTGGGTGAGGATTAGTGTTAGGGTGAGTGTTAGCGTTAGGGGTATGTTTAGGGTTAGGTTGAGGGTTAGGGTTAGGATTAATATTAGGGTGAGGGGTAGGGAGAGGGGTAGGGTTAGGTTTAGGGTAAGGTTTAGGGTGAGGGTGAGGGTTAGATTGAGGATTAGTGTTAGGGTTAGTGTGAAGTTTAGGGTGAGGATGAGGGTTAAGCTTAGGGTTAGGGTTAGGGTTTGGTTTAGGGTGAGGGTGAGGGTGAGGATTAGGGTTAGGGTTAGGGTTAGGTTTAGGGTTAGGGTTACAGTGAGGATTAGGATTAGGTTTAGAATGATGGTTAGGGTTATGTTTTCGATCAGGTTTAGGATGAGAGTTAGGGTTAGGATTAGATTTATGTTGACGGCTAAGGTGAGGGTGATGGTTAGGATTTGGGTTAGGCTTAGGAGTAGGTTTAGGCTGAGGCGGAGGGTTAGGGTGAGGGTTAGGGTTAGGGTGATGTTTAGGGTTACGGTTAGGGTGAGGGTTAGGATGAGGGTTAGGGTTAGCGTAAGGGTTAGGTTGAGGGTGACGGTAAGGGTAAAGGTGAGGGTTAGGGTAAGGGTGAGGGTTACATTAAGTGTGAGGGTTAGGGTAAGGGTGAGGGTGAGGGTTAGGATAGGGAGAAGGTGAGGCTTAGATTAAGGGTTAAGGTTATGTTGAGGGTTATGGTTAGGGTGAGGCTTAAGTTTAGGTTTAGGGTTATTGTTAGGGTTAGGGTTAGGGTTAAGGTTACGGTGAGTGTGAGGGTTAGTGTTAGGGTTAGGGTGAGGTAAAGGTTTAGGGTTAGGGTTAGAGATAGGCTTAGGTTGAGGGTTAGGTTTAGGGTTAGACTTAGTGTTAGTTTTAGGGTTAGGGTTAGGGTTAAAGTTAGGGTTAGGGTTACGGTTAGTGTTATTGTTAGTGTTATGGGTAGGGTTAAGTTTGCGGTGAGGGTGAGGTTTATGGTTAGGGTTCAGGTTTGGGTTAGTATTATTGTTAGTGTTAGGGTTAGAGTTAAGTTGAGGGTGAGGGTGAGGGTTAGGGTTAGAGTGAGGTTTAGGATTAGGGTGAGGTTGAGGATGAGGTTTATGTTTAGAGTTAGTTTTAGCGGGAGGGTTAGGGTGAGGGTTAGGGTTAGGTTGAGGTTTAGGGATAGGCTTAGGGTTAGGATTAGGGTTAGGGTAAGGGTGAGGGTTAGTGTTAGGGTTAGGGTTAGTGTTAGGGTGAGGGTAAGTGTTAGGGTGATGGTTAGCGTTAGGGTGAGGATTATTGTTAGGGTGAGGATTAGGATGAGGGCTCTGGTTAGGATTAGGGTTAGGGTGAGGTCTAGGGTGAGGGTGAGGGTTAGGCTTAGGCTTAGGCTTAGGCTTAGGGTTAGGCTGAGCCTGAGGGTGAGGGTGAGGGTTTGGGTTATGGTAAGGGTAATTGTTGGGGTTACCGTTAGGGTGAGGGTTAGGATGAGGATTAGGGTTATGGTGAGGGTTAGGGTGTGGGTGACGGTAAGGTTAAAGTTGAGTTTTAGGCTGAGGGTGAGGGTTACGGTAAGGGTGAGGGTTAGGGTTAGGGTTATGGTGAGATTTAGTGTTAGTTTGATGGATAGGGTTAGTGTGAGGGTTAGTGTTATGGTTAGGGTTATTGTTAGTGTTAGGGTTAGGGTTACATTTACGGTGAGGTTGAGGGTGAGGATGAGGGTTAGGGTTAGGATGACGTTTAGGTTTAGTGTAAGGGTTAGAGTTAGGGTTAGGGTGAGGGTGAGGTTTAGGATTAGAGTTAGGGTTAGCGTTCGTGTTAGGGTTAGGGTTAGGGTTAGGCTGAAGCTTAGGCTTAGGCCAAGCATGAGTGTGAGGGTTAGAGTTAGGGTTACGGTGTGGTTTAGGGTTAGGGTTAATGTGAAGGTGAGGGTGAGGTTGAGGGTTAGATATAGGGTTAGGGGGAGGGTTAGGGTGAGGCTTAGGATTAGTGTTATGGTTAGGGTGAAGGTGAGGGTTAGGTTGAGGTTTAAGGTTAGGGTTAGAGTTTGGGTTAGTGTGATGTTTAGTGTTAGGGTTAGTGTTAGTGTTAGGGTGAGGGTAAGTGTTAGGGTAGGGTTTGGGTTAGGGTGAGGGTTATGCTTTGGGTGAGGTTTAGGAATAGGGTTAGGGTTATTGTTAGGGTTAGGTTTAAGGTTACAGTTACTGTGAGGGTGAGGATGAGGGTTAGGGTGAGGGTGAGGTATAGGGTTACTGTTAGTGTTAGGGTGAGTGTTAGGTTGAGGTTTAGGGTTAGGGTTAGGGTTAGCGTTAGGGTGAGAATTAGGGGGAGGGTTAGGGTTAGGTTTAGATTTAGGATTAGGTTAGCGTGAGGGTGAGTGTTTGTGTAAGTGTTAGGTTTAGGGTTAGGCTTAGGGTTAGGCTGAGGGTGAGGTTGATGTTGAGGGTTAGTGTTAGGGTTAGTGTTAGGGTTAGTGTTCGGGTGAGGGTTAGGGTGAGGGTGAGGGATAGGTTTAGGGTTAGGATTAGGATTAGGGTTAGGGATAGGGTGAGTGTGAGGGTTAGGGTTAGGTTTAGGCTGAGGGTGAGGGTGAGGATTAGGGTGAGGGTTAGGTTTAGGGTTAGGATTAGGATTACGGTTAGGATGAGTGGGAGGGTTAGGGGTAGGGTTAGGTTAGCCTTAGGTTTAGGCTGAGGGTGAGGGTGAGTGTGAGGGTTAGTGAAAGGGTGAGGGTTATTGTTAGGGTTAGGGTGAGGTTTAGTGTTAGGGTTAGAGTAAGGGTTAGGGTGAGGGTGAGGATTAGGGGTACAGTTAGGGTCAAGGTGAGGGTTAGGGTTAGGGTTAGGGTTAGGGTGAGGGTTAGGGTGGGGGTGACGGTAAGGGTAAACCTGAGGGTTAGACAGAGGGTGAGAGTTAAGGTAAGGGTGAGGGTTAGGTTTAGGGGTAGGGTGAGGGTGAGCGTTAGATTGAGGATTAGTGTTCGCTTAGGGTGAAGTTTGGGTGAGGATGAGGATTAGGGTTTGGGTGAGGGCTAGGGTGAAGTTGAGGTTTAGGGTTAGGGTGAGGTTTAGGGTTAGGGTGTTGATTAGGGTTGGTGTGATGTTTAGTGTTAGTGTTAGGGTTAGTGTTAGGTTGAGGGTAAATATTAGGGTGAGTGTTGGGTTTAGGGTGAGGGTTATGTTTAGGATGAGGTTTAGGGTTAGGGTTAGGGTTATGGTTATGGTTAGGGTTAGGGTTATGGTTATGCTGAGGGTGAATGTGAGGGTTTAGGGTTAGGGTTAGGCTTAGGGATAGGCTGAGTGTGAGGGTGAAATTGAGGGTTAGGGTTAGGGTGAGGGTAAGGTTTAGAATTAGAGTTAGTGTTAAGGTGAGGGTTTGTGTAAGGGTTAGTGTTAGGGTTAGTGTTATGGTTAGGGTTATGGTGAGTGTAAGGGTGAGGGTTAGGTTTAGGGATAGGGTTAGGTTTAGGATTAGGGTTAGGGTGAGTGTGAGTGTGAGGGTTAGGGTTAGGGTTAGGGTGAGGTTTAGGGTTAGGGTTAGGTTTAGGGAAAGGGTGAGTTTTAGGGTTAGGGTTATGTGAGGGTGAGGTTTAAGGTTAGGTTGAGGGTTTGGATTAGGTCTAGGGTTAGGGTGAGGTTGAGTGTGAGGGTTAGGATGAGGGTTAGGTTTAGGTTTAGGGTTAGGGTGAGGGCTAGCTTGAGGGTGAGGGTGAGAGTTGGGGTTAGGGTGAGAGTTAGTGTGAGGGTTTGGATGAGGGTTAAGGTTATGGTCAGGTTGAGGGTTACGGTTATGTTTAGGATTAGGCTTAGGGTGAGGGTGTGTGTTAGGATTAGGGTTATGGTTAGGGTTAGGGTTAAGTTTAGGGTTAGGATTAGTGTTATTGTTAGGGTTAGAGTTAGAGTTAAAATGAGAGTGAGGGTGAGGGTTAGGGTTAGGGTTAGTGTGAGGTTTAGGGATGGGGTAGGATTAGGGTTAGGGTGAGGGTGAGGTTTATGTTTAGATTTAGAGTTAGGGGGAGGGTTAGTTCGTGGGTTAGGGTTAGGGTTAGTGTTAGGGTTAAGGTTAGGTTTAGGGTTAGGTTGAGGTTAAGGGTTAGGGGTAGGGTTAGGATTATTGTTAGGGTGAGGGTGAGTGTGAAGGTTAGGGCTATCTTTAGGCTTAGGCTTAGGTTTAGGCTCAGAGTGAGAATGGGAGTGAGGAATAAGGTTAGGGTGATGGGTAGGGTTAGGGTTAGGGTGAGGGTTAGGGTTTGGGTTAGGGTTAGAGTTAGGTTTAGGGGGAGGGTGAGGTTTAGGGTTTTAGTTAGGGTGAGGGTGAGGGTTTGTTTGAGGGTTAGGTTAGGAATAGTGTTAGGGTTAGGGTTATGGAGAGAGTTTGGGGGAGGGTTAGGGTTAGTGATAGGGTTAGGATTAGGGTTAGTGTGAGTGTGAGTGTTACAGTTTAGGTTTAGGGTTAGGTTTAGGGTTAGGCTGAGGTTGAGGTTGAGGGTGAGGGTTAGGCTTAGGGTTAAGATTAGGATTAGAGTTAAGGTGAAGGTTAGTGTGAGTGTGAGGGTTTGGCTTAGGGTTAGGATTAGGATTAGGAAATGGCTTAGGGTGAGTGTGAGGGTTAGGGTTAGGGTTAGGATTAGGATTAGGCTTAGGCTTAGGGTGAGGGTGAGTTTGAGGGTTAGGTTTAGGGTGAGGGTTAACGTTAGGGTTAGGGTGAGAGTTAGGGTTCGGGTTAAATTTAGGATTAAGGTGAGGGTTAGGGTAAGGATTAAGGTGAGGGTGAGGGTTAGGTTTAGGTTGAGCGTTAGGGTTAGGTTTTGGCTTAGGGTGATGGTGAGTGTGAGGGTTAGGGTTACTGTTAGGGTGAGGGTTAGGATGAGGGTTAGGGTTAGGATTAGGGTTAGGGTGAGGGCTAGGGTGAGGGTGAGGTTTCGGGTTAGGGTTGTGGTGAAGTTTAGGGTTAGCGTTATGGTTAGGTTTAGGGTCAGGGTGAGCTTTAGGGTTTGAGTTAGTGTTAGGTTGAGGCTGATTGTGAGGGTTACGGTTAGGGTTCCTTTTAGAATTAGGGTTAGGTTGAGGGTTAGGGTGAGGGTGAGGGTTAGGGTTAGGGTGAGTGTTGTGGTTAGGGTTAGCGTGAGAGTTAGGGTGAGGGTTAGGCTTAGGCTTAGGTTTAGGGTGTGTGCTAGGGTGAGGTTGATGTTTAAGGTGAGGGTTAGGGTTAGGGTTAGGGTTAGGATTAGTGTTAGGGTTAGGGTTGGAGTTAAGATTAGGCTTAGTTTTAGGCAGAGGTTGAGGGTGAGGGTGAGGATTAGGGTTAGGTGAAGGGGAGGTTTAGTGTTAGATTTAGCATTAGGTGGAGGACTAGTGTGAGGGTTAGTGTTTTAGTGTTAGGGTGAGATTTAGGATGAAGTTTAGTATTAGGATTAGGGTTAGGGTGAGGGTGATGCTTATGTTTAGCCTTAGGGTGAGGTTTATTGTTAGGGTTAGGGTTAGAGCTACTGTGAGTGTGAGGGTTAGTGTTATTGTTAGGGTTAGGGTTAGAGTTCAGTTCAGGGTAATGGTGAGGGTGACGATTAGGTTGAGGGTTAGGGTGAGGTTTAGGTTTAGGGTTAGAATTAGTGTGAGGGTTAAGGTTAGGGTTAGGCTGAGATTTAAGATGAGGTTTAGGGTTAGGATTAGGGTTTGTTTTAGGGCTAGGATGAGGGTTGGGGTGAGGGTTAGGGTTAGGGATAGGGTTAGGTTTAGGATTAGGATTAGGGTGAGGTTTAGGGTTTGAGTTAGGTTTAGAGTTAGGGGTTGGCTGAGGGTGAGGTTTAGGGTTAGATTCAGGGTTAGGGTGAGGTTTAGGTTGAGGTTTAGGGTTAGCTTTAGTGTTAGGGTTAGGGTAAGGGTTATGGTGAGGGTGAGGTTTAGGGTTAGGTTGAGGGTTTGGATTAGGGCTAGGGTTAGGGTGAGGTTGAGGGTTAGGGTTACGGTGAGGGTTAGCATGAGGTTTTTGGTTAGGATTAGGGTTAGGATATGGTCTAGGGTGAGGGATAGGGTTACTGTTAGGTTTAGGGTGAGGTTTAGGGTTCAGGTGAGTTTTAGGGTTAGGGTCAGTGTTAAGGTTAGGGTTACGGTGAGGGTCAGGGTTAGGTTTAGGTTGAGGGGTAGAATTAGGTTTATGGTTAGGGTTTGGGTTAGGGTTTGGGTTAGGGTGAGGGTTAGGATGAGGGTTAGGGTTACAATTAGGGTTAGGGTGAAGGCTAGTGTGAGGGTGAGGTTTAGTGTTAGTGTTAGGGTGAGGTTTAGGATTAGGTTTAGGGGTAGGGTTAGGGTCAGGGTTAGGTTTAGGGTTACGGTGAGGGTGAGGGTTAGGTTTGGGGTGAGGGTGAGGGTGAGGAGGAAGGTGAGGGTGAGGGTTAGGGTTAGGGTTAGGGTTAGGGTGAGGGTCAGGTTGAGGTTTAGGTTTAGGGGTTAGGCTTAGGGTTAGAATTAGGTTTACCATGAGGGTGAGTGTCAGGCTTAGGGTTAGGTTAGGCTTAGGCTTAGGGTTAGACTGAGGGTGAATATGGGGATGAGAATTAGGTTTAAAGTGATGGTTCTGGTTATGGTTAGGTTGCAGGTTAGGATGAGGGTTAGGGTTAGGATTAGGTTTAGGGTGAGGGCAAGGCTGAGTGTGAGGTTTAGGGTTAGGTTTAGGCTTAGGCTTAGGGTTAGGCTGAGCCTTAAGGTGAGGTTGAGGTTTAGGGTTAGGGTGATGTTTAGGGTTACAGTTAGGGTGAGGGTTAGGATGAGGCTTAGGTTGAGGGTGAATGTTAGGATGAGGGTGACAGTAAGAGTAAAGGTGAGGGATAGGCTGAGGGTGAGGGTTATGGTAAGGGTGAGGGTTCGGGTTATTGTTAGGGTGAGAGTGAGGCTTAGATTGAGGTTTAGTGTTAGGGTTGGTGTGAGGTTTAGGGTGAGGATGAGGATTAGGGTTAGGGTGAGGGCTAGGGTGAAGTTGATGGTGGGGGTTAGATTTAGGGTCAGGTTTAAGGTTAGGGTGAGGGTTAGGGTTAGGGTTAGGTTTACAGTGAGGGTGAGGGTTAGTGTTAGGGTGAGTGTTAGGGTTAGGGTGAGGGTGAGGGTGAGGTTTAGATTAGGGTTAGGGATAGGGTTATTGTTAGTGTTATGGTTAGGGTTAAGTTTACGGTGACGGTGAGGGTGAGGCTGAGGGTTAGGGTTAGGGTTAGGGTGAGGTTTAGGGTTAGGGTTAGGGTGAGGGTTTGTTTTAGGGTTAGGTTTATGTTGAGGGTGAATGTTAGGGTTAGGGTTATGGTTAGGGTTAGTGCTATTGTTAGGGTTAGGATTAGAGTTATGGTGAGGGTGAGGGTGAGGGTGAGCATTAGGGTCAAGGTGAGGGCTAGGGTGAGGTTGAGGGTTAAGGTTAGTGTTAGGGTGAGTTTTAGGGTTAGGGTAAGGGTTTGGATGAGGGTTAGGGTGAGGATGAGGGTTAGGATTAGGTTTAGGTTTAGGATTATTGTTAGTGTTATCGTTATGGTTACATTTGCATTGAGGGTGAGGCTGAGGGTGGGGGTTTGATATAGGATTAGGGTTAAGGTTAGGTTTAAGGTTAGGATTAGTGTTATTGTTAGGGTTAGGGTTAGAGTTACGGTGAGGGTGAGGGTGAGTTTAAGGGTGAGGGTTAGTGTTAGGGTCAAGGTGAGGTTTAGGGTTAGGGTTAGGATTAGGGTTAGGGTGAGTGGGAGGTTTAGGGTTAGAGTTAGGGTTAAGGGGAGGGTTAGGGTGAGTGGGAGGTTTAGGCTTAGTGTTAGGGTTAGGGGGAGGGTTAATTGAGGTTTAGGTTTAGTGTGAGTGTTAGGGTTAGGGTTAGGGTGAGTTTTAGTGTTAGGGTTAGAGTTACGGTTAGGGTGAGGATGAAGGGAGGTTTAGGGTTAGAGTTAGGGTTAGGGGGAGGGTTACAATTCGGGTTAGTGTAAGGGTTAGGGTTAGGGTGAGGGTTAGGTTGAGGATTAATGTTAGGGTTAGGGTTAGGTTTAAGATTAAGTTTACTGTAAGGGTGAGTATGAGGGTTAGGTTAGGGTTCGGCTTAGGCTAAGGGTTAGGCTGAGGGTATGGGTGGTGATGAGGATTAGGTTTAGAATGAGGGTTAGGGTTATGGTTAGGTTAAGGGTTACGATGAGGGTTAGGTTTAGGATTAGGATTAGGTTGAGGGCTAGGGTGAGGGTGAGGGTTAAGGTTAGGGTTAGGCTTTTCTTAGGGTTAGGCTGAGGCTGAGGATGAGGGTGAGGGTTAAGGTTAGGGTGATGTTTGGGGTTACCCTTAGTGTGAGGATTAGGGTGAGGATTAGTGTTAGGGTGAGGGTTAGGATTAGGGTTAGGGTGAGGGCTAGGGTGAGGGTGAGGTTTAGGGTTAGGATGAGGTTTAGGTTTAGGGTGAGGGTTAGGATGAGGGTGAAGTTTAGGGTTACAGTTAGAGTTAGGATGAGACTGAGGTTAGGGATATGGTTATGGTTAGTGTTAGGGTTAGGGTTAAGGTGAGGGTTAGGGTGAGGGTGTGGGTTAAGGTTAGGGTTAGGATTAGGATTAAGGTTAGGGTTAGGCTGAGGTTTAGTGTTAGGATTAGGCATAGGGTTATGGTGATGGTTAGGGTGAGGGTAATGTTTAGGGTTAGGTTTAGGCTTAGGCTTAGGGTTAGGCTGAGGGTGAGGGTGAGGGTGAGGGTTCAGGTGAGGGTTAGGGTTAGGGTTAGGGTGAGAGTTAGTGTTTGGGTTAAATTTAGGGTTATAGTGATGGTTAGGGTAAGATTTTTGGTGATGTTGACGGTTAGGGTTAGGTTGAGGCTTAGGGTGAGGGTTAGGATAAGGGTTAGGGTTAGGATTAGGGTTAGGGTGAGGGCTAGGGTGAGGGTGAGGTCTAGGGTTAGGGTTAGGGTGAGGTTTAGGGTTAGGGTTAGTGTTAAGGTTAAGGGCAGGGGAGGTTTAGGGTTAGAGTTAGGGTTAGGGGGTGGCTGAGGCTGAGGGTTAGGGGGAGGGTTAGTGTTAGTGTTAGGGTTAGGGTAAGGGTTAGGGTGAGGTTTAGTGTTAGGTTGAGGATTAGGGTGAGGATGATGCTAAAGGTAAAGGAGAGGTTTAGGCTGAGGGTGAGTGTTTCCTTTAGGGTGAGGGTTAGGGTTAGGTTTAGGGTTAGGATAAGTGTTAGGGTTAGGTTTAGGGTAAGGGTTAGATTGAGGATTAGGTTTAGGGTTAGGGTTTGGGTTAGGGTTAGTGTTAGTTTTATGCTGAGGGTGAGGTTTCGTGTAAGAGTTAGGGTTAGAATGAGGGTTAGGTTGAGGGTTAGGGTTAGGGATAGTGTTAGGTTTAGGTTTAGGGTGAGATTTAGGGGGAGCGTTAGGGTTAGGGATAGGGTTAGGATTAGGGTTAGGGTGAGGGTGAGTGTGTGTGTTAGGGTTAAGTTTAAGGTTAGGTTTACGGTTAGGCTGAGGGTGAGGTTGAGGGTGATGGTTAGAGTTAGGATGAGGGTTAAGGTTAGGGTTAGGTGGAGGGTTAGGATGAGGTTTAGGATAAGGATTAGGGTTAGGGTGAAGGCTAGGATGAGGGTGAGGTTTAGGGTTAGGTTTAGGTTGAGGTTTAGGATTCGGGTTAGGGATAGAGTTAGGGTTAGGGTGAGATTTAGGGTTAGAATTAGGGTTAGAATGAGGCTGAGGGTGAGGGTTAGGGTTAGGGTTAGGGTTAAGGTTAGGGTTAGGATTAAGGTGAGGTTTCGAGTGGGGTGAGGGTTAGGGTTAGGTTCAGGGTTAGGCTTGAGTTTAAGGTTAGGCTGAGTGTAAGGGTTAGGGTGACAGTTAGGGTTAGGCTGAGGCTGAGGGTGAGGTTGAGGGTTATGGTTAGGGTGAGGGTTAGGGTTCGGGTTATGGTGAGAGTTAGGTTTCAGGTTAAGTTTAGGGTTAGTTTGAGTGTTAGGGTAAGGTTTATGGTGAGGGTGAGGTTTAGGCTTAGGTTTAGTGTTAAGGTTTGGGTTAGGATGAGTGTTAGGGTTAGGATTAGGTTTAGGTTGAGGGCTAGGGTGAGGGTGAGGTTTAGGTTTAGGGTTCGTGTTCGGGTGAGGTTTAGGGTTAGAGTTAGGTTTACGGTGAGGCGGAATGTGAGGGTTAGGGTTAGGGTTAGTGTTAGAGTTAGGGTTAGGCTGAGGGTTAGGGTGAGATTGAGGGTTAGGCTTAGGGTTAGGATTAGGATTAGGGTAAGGTTTAGTGTTAGTGTGAGTGTTAGGGTTATGTTTAGGCTTAGGGTTATGCTGAAGGTGAGGGTGACGGTTAGGCTTAGGATGAGTGTTAGGGTTAGGTTTAGTTTGAGTGTTAATGTTAAGGTGAAGTTTAGGCTTAGTGTGACGGTTAGGGTTAGATTTACGGTGAGCATGAGGGTTAGGGTTAGGTTGAGGGTTACAGTTTGGTTTAGGGTTAGGGTGAGGGTTAAGTTTAGGGTTAGGGTGAGTGTTAGGATGAGGATTAGGGTTAGGATTAGGGTTATGGTGAGGGCTAGGGTGAGGGTGAGGGTTAGGGTTAGTGTTAGGGTGAGGTTTAGGGTTTGGGTTAGGGTTCGGGTGAGGGTTAGGGTTAGGATTAGGTTTAGGGTTAGGGTTAGGTTTAGGTTTAGGGTTAGGATTAGTGTTATTGTTAGGTTATGGTTAGAGTCATGCTGAGGGTAAGGGTGAGGGTGAGAGTTAGGGTTAGGGTTAGGGTGAGGATTTGGGTTAGGGTAAGGATTAAGGATAGGTTGAGGGTGAGGTTTAGGGTTAGATTTAGGGTTAGGGGGAGGTTTACTTCGTGTTTTAGGGTTAGGGTTAGTGTTAGGGTTAAGGTTAGGGTGAGGGTTAGGTTGAGGTTAAGGGTTAGCGTTAGGGTTAGGATTAGGCTTAGGGTGAGGGTGAGTGTGAGGGTTAGAGTTAGGGTTAGCTTGAGGCTGATTGTGAGGGTTAGGTTTAGCGTTCTTGTTAGAGTTAGGGTTAGGATGAGGGTTAGGGTGAGTGTGAGGGTTAGGCTTAGGGTTAGGATTAGGATTAGGATAAGGGTTAGGGTGATTGTGAGGGTTAGGTTTAGGGTTAGGGTTAGGCTTAGGGTTAGGCTGAGGGTGAAGGTGAGGGTGAGGGTTAGGGTGTGGGTTAGGCTTAGGGTTAGGTTGAGAGTTAGGGTTCGGTTTAAGTTTAGGGTTAGCGTGAGGGTTAGGGTTAGAGTTACGGTGAGAATGAGGGTTAGGGTTAGGTTGAGGGTTACAGTTAGTTTTAGGGTTAGGGTTAGGGTTAGGGTTAGGGTGAGGGTTAGGATTAGGATTAGGGTTAGGATTTGTGGGGAACGCTTTCTCGACCAGCGAGGAAGAACGACCACCACACCAGGAGTCTTCTCAGATCACACTTTATTGGAGAGCGTGCACCCAAAACATGGCCGCTTATATAGGGAATAGGAACACGGGTCGTTCTATCATTGGTCGTCTGCCTTTCACCGTCACCAGGTGCCACGGGATTGGCTGGGGACTCTACGTGGCTCGCGCATGCGCAAAGCCCAGGACCCACCGTCCCGCCAAGCACTGCCTAATATGGAGTTGTTTACCTCAAAACTGCAAGGAAGTGGGCGGCGCCTTGTAATGGCGTTCGCCCCGGCTCCCTGCAGTTCCCCCTTTTTGTTTTTGGCAACAGGTAAGAGTAGAGGTTGGGCCTCTGTCTAAAACATTAATTAGAGGACCTTGCACTGGCCTTCGCCTGAGGGGCGCCTTCCCCAGTGATGACCAGGCCCGTCCGATGCCTTTTTTGCAGAGGTGGGATCTTGGGCATCAACCCACATGCAACCCAACATGCTCTTCTTGAGGAGATGGTCCTCCTCAAGTGCAGTGCACTTGCCTCGCACCCTGTCCCAAATTACAAGTTGCATACCTGTCCCGGTGCAATGGGATCCCCTGATCCCTCGGGGTGCTAAGGCTATGCAGAATGGTAAGGCTTAATTGCCTCTCAGGGCCGACAGCCAGATCTGGGGTGAGGATCCACTCTCCAAGGCGGCTAATGCTTGCGAGATAACAACCTTGTCCCTTCTGGTTTGGGCTCGAAGGCGACAGACCAACCATAGGCAGACCACGCATCCTCCCAGGCAGCAGGCTAAAAACATTCCGACTCCCACCCACTCTTTAAACCAGGAGACTGCAGAGGAGATCCAAGACTGGAGTCCCTCCACGAATCCAGGGTCCACTCGCGTTGAATTCACGGTCACAATGGCAATCCGCAGCTGATCCAGCATTTCATCAAACTCACCAGTCCAATTACCTAGAAGATAACTCGACAACTGTTTAGATAAGTTTGCAGCTCGGGTAAGGTTATCATACTGAATGCTTGTCACACATAACCCCTCATACTTCCACTGACAGCCAAGCTGAGCAATTTGCCAAAGGGTGTCCACTTGTTCCTGGACGAGATCAATCCTTTGGTTGACCACCATTAACCCTCCTCGCAACTGAGAATTAATGCCCCTCTGAACTGGACCCATAATTTGCATTTGTCCATTGATTGCACGCAAGTCATGTAGCAATCTCCACTTTCTGGATTTCCTTTTTATTACAAAAATAGGAGTATTCCAAGGAGAAACAGAAGGCTTAAGGTGCCCCAGTTCTACCTGTTCTTGTACTAGAGTTTGAGCAGCAGCAAGCTTTTCCGAGGGCAGTGGCCACTGAGGCACCCATACTGGATCCCCCGTCTTCCAAACTATGGGAATGCCCGCCCCAGTGGCCGCTATGAAAAACCCAGTCCCTGTTTGTCTAACTTTTGTTCGTGAGTCTATGAAACTTGAATCTTTCTACTATCTTACTATATCAATCAAGAAATTCAAAACACTTAAGATCCAATTAAAACTAATCAAAATTTGTGTTTGAGTTATAGGAAACTTACATTCAAAATCAACCTGAATCCAAGCATTTTTTCCTCAAGTTCCTGAGCAGGAACTTCGAAAATAAAGTCATTAGAAAGCTCACAGCAGAAGAGTCAATTTAAGAAAGGGAATTATAAACTATAACTGGCCTACTGAATTTAAAGAACTTCTAGCTTTTATTTCTAATTAGGTATGAAAGAAAATAGGCCTGCAGTTTGGTTATGTTTTGTCCAAATACAATGCTAATTTAATAGATCCTTTCAATATCTAAATGCTAGTTACAAGGTATGACAATGATGAGCAGTAAAATATAACTCTTTCAAATATGATTCTCAGCGGCCCCTATGAAAAACCCAGCCCATGTCTATCAAGTTTTCGGTGGGCATCAATAGGCTCTTTACAGCCTTGCAAGTTTTTTCCTAGTCCTTGCCCTGGGCAGTAGCCCATTTGTAACATCATTTCCTTTGAGGTAGGGCTCCCGGACACTATGAAACAAGGAGATACAATGTTGCATTCCTCAAGGAACCTCCATAAAGTATCCTTTTTTAACTTTAGTCCTTTTGAGCGAAGCAGCTCTTCCAGGGCCAGAAAAATTGGATGTGACGTGGCGGCGCCCATCTTAGTTGTTTTTTTTTTTTTGTTGTTGTTACTTTCACTTTAGGCCTGTATTTTATTTCTTCCCGGGTTTCCGCTCTCTCTTTTATCTACCGAGAGGAGCAAAAAATCCCTCCCGCTTTTATCGCGGATCCCCTCTTACCTGGGAACTTACCCCCGCTCTTGTCGCGGATTCCCCCTTTTCCTGGGAATTTACCGGTGCACCACACTCTCCTTGTGTTGAGTTCTGGCTCCTGTTCAGCCTCTCGCGTGGGTCCCGGGTTTCGGCACCACTTGTGGGGAACGCCTTCTCGACCAGCGAGGAAGAACGACCACCACACCAGGAGTCTTCTCAGATCACACTTTATTGGAGAGCCTTCTTAGTTGTAGAGAGCTTGGGCGCGAGAGAGCGTGCACCCAAAACATGGCCGCTTATTTAGGGAATAGGAACACGGGTCGTTCTATCATTGGTCGTCTGCCTTTCACCGTCACCAGGTGCCACGGGATTGGCTGGGGACTCTACGTGGCTCGCGCATGCGCAAAGCCCAGGACCCACCGTCCCGCCAAGCACTGCCTAATATGGAGTTGTTTACCTCAAAACTGCAAGGAAGTGGGCGGCGCCTTGTAATGGCGTTCGCCCCGGCTCCCTGCAAGGATTAGGGTTAGGGTGAGGGCTATGGTGAGGGTGAGGGTAAGGGCAAGGCTTATGCTTAGCCTAGGGTTAGGCTGAGTGTGAGGTTGAGGGTGAGGTTTATTGTTAGGGTGATGTTTAGTTTTAGGTTTAGGGTAAGGGTTAGGATGAGGTTTAGTGTTAGGTTGAGGGTTAGGGTGAATGTGATGGTAAAGGTAATAGTGAGGTTTATGCTGAGGGTGAGGGTTTTGTTAAGGGTGAGGGTTAGGGTTAGGTTTAGGGTTAGGATAAGGGTAGGGTTAGGGTTAGGGTAAGGGTTAGATTGAGGAGTAGGTTTAGTGTTAGGGTTTGGGTAAGGGTTAGTGTTAGGTTTAGGCTGAGAGTGAGGTTTCGGTTAGAGTTAGGGGTAGAGTGAGGGTTAGGTTTAGGGTTAGGTTTAGGGATAGTGTTAGGTTTAGGTTTAGGGTGAGATTTAAGGGGACCGTTAGGGTTAGGGATAGGGTTAGGATTAGGGTTAGTTTGAGGGTGAGTGTGTGTGTTAGGGTTAGGTTTAGGGTTAGGCTTAGGGTTAGGCTGAGGGTGAGGTTGAGTTTGAGGGTTAGGGTTAGGATGAGGTTTAAGGTTAGGGCTATGGGGAGGGTAAGGATTAGGGGTTAGGGTGAGGGCTAGGGTGAGAGTGAGTTTTAGGGTTATGGTTAGGGTGAGGTTTAGGGTTAGGGTTAGGGTTAGGGTGAGGGTGAGATTTAGGGTTAGAGTTAGGTTTCGGATGAGGCTGAGGGTGAGGGTTAGGGTTAGGGTTAGGGTTAGGGTTAAGGTGAGGGTTAGCATGAGGGTGAGGGTTAGGGTTAGGTTTGGGATTAGGAGTAAGGTTAAGGTTAGGCTGAGTGTAAGGGTTAGGGTTAGAGTTAGGGTTAGGCTTAGGCTTAGGCTGAGGGTGAGGTTGAGGTTGAGGGTTAGGGTTAGGGTGAGGGTTAGGGTTAGGGTTAAGGTGAGTGTTAGGGTTCAGGTTAAGTTTAAGATTAGGGTGAGGGTTAGGGTAAGTTTTATGGTGAGGGTGAAGGTTAGGCTTAGGTTTAGTGTTACGGTTTGTGTTAGGATGAGGGTTAGGGTTACGATTAGGTTTAGGGTGAGTGCTAGGGTGAGGGTGAGGTTTAGGTTTAGGGATTGGGTGAGGATGAGGTTTACAGTTCGAGTTATTTTTACGGTGAGGCTGAATGTGAGGGTTAGGGTTAGGTTTAGTGTTAGAGTTAGGGTTAGGTTGAGGGTTAGTGTGAGGGTGAGGGTTAGGCTTAGGGTTAGGATTAGGATTAGGGTAAGGTTTAGGGTGAGTGTGAGGGTTAGGGTTATGGTTAGGCTTAGGGTTATGCTGAGGGTGAGGGTAAGGGTTAGGGTTAGGGTGAGTGTTAGGTTTAGGTTTCGTTTGAGAGTTAGGGTTCAGGTTAAGTTTAGGGTTAGTGTGAGCGTTAGGGTTAGGTTGAGGGTTACAGTTAGGTTTAGGTTTAGGGTGAGGGTTAGGGTTAGGTTTAGGGTGAGGGTTAGGATGAGGATTAGGGTTAGGATTAGGGTTATGGTGAGGGCTAGCTTGAGGGTGAGGGTTAAGGTTAGTGTTAGGGTGAGGTTTAGGTTTAGGGTTAGGTTAAGGGTGAGGGTTTGGATGAGGGTTAGTGTTAAGGTTAGGGTTCGGGTTAGGGTTGGGGTGAGGGTTAGTGTTAGGATTAGGTTTAGGATGAGGGTGAGTGTTAGGATTAGGTTTAGGGTTAGGGTTAGGTTTAGGTTTAGGGATAGGATTAGTGTTATTGTTTGGGTCATGGTTAGGTCATGCTGAGGGTAAGGGTGAGGGTGAAGGTTAGGGTTAGGGTTAGGGTGAGGATTAGGGTTAGGGTTAGGATTAGGGTTAGGGTGAGGGTGTGATTTAGGGTTAGATTTAGGGTTAGGGGGAGGGTTAGTCTTGGGTTAGGTTTAGGGTTAGTGTTAGGGTTAAGGTTCGGGTGAGGGTTAGGTTGAGGTTAAGGGTTAGGATTAGGGTTAGGATTAGGGTTAGGGTGAGGGTGAGTGTGAGGTTTAGATTTAGGGTTAGATTGAGGCTGATTGTGAGGGTTAGGGTTAGGGTTCGTGTTAGAGTTTTTGTTTGGATGAGGGTTAGGGTGAGTGTGAGGGTGAGGCTTAGGGTTAGGTTTAGGATTAGGATAAGGGTTAGGGTGATTGTGAGGGTTAGGGTTAGGGTTAGGATTAGACTTAGAGTGAGGATGAGGTTTATGGTTAGATTTAGGGTTGGGGGAAGGTTGTTCATGGGTTAGGGTTAGGGTTAGTGTTAGGGTTAAGGTTAGGGTGAGGGTTAGGTTGAGGTTAAGGGTTAGGGATAGGGTTAGGATTAAGGTTGGTGTGAGGGTGAGTGTGTGTGTTAGGGTTAGGTTTAGGGTTAGACTGAGGTTGTGGTTGAGGGTGAGGGTTAGGTTTAGGGTGAGGGCAAGGGTTAGGTTTAGGGGGAGGGAGAGGTTTAGGGTTAGAGTTAGGGTTAGGGTCAGGCTGAGGGTGAGGGTTAGGTTTAGGGTTAAGGTGAGGGTTAGTGTGAGGGTGAGGGTTTGGCTTAGTGTTAGGATTAGGATTAGGGTTAGGCTTAGGGTGAGTGTGAGGGTTAGTGTTAGGGTTAGGGTCAGGTTTAGGTTTAGGGTTAGGGTTAGGGGTAGGGTGAGGGTTAGGTTTAGGGTTAGGGTTAGGGTTAGGGTTATTGTTAGTGTTATGGTTTGGGTTAAGTTTGCGATGAGGTTGAGGCTGAGGGTGAGGGTTCGGCTTAGGTGAGGGGGAGGTTTAGGGTTAGGGTTAGGGTGAGGTTTAGTGTGAGGGTGAGTGTTAGGGTTAAGGTTAGGGTTAGGTCTAGGGTTAAGGTGAGGGTGAGTGTGAGGGTAAGGGTTATGGTTAGGGTTAGGATTAGCGTTAGGGTGAGAGTGAAGGTGAGGGTTAGGGTTAGGGTGAGGGTTGGGGTTAGGGTTAGGTTTAGGGTGGGGGCTAGGTTGAGGTTGAGGGTCAGGTTGAGGGTTAGGGTGAGGGTTAGTTTTAGGGTTAGTGTTATGTTTAGGGTTGGAGTTAGGGTTAGGCTTAATGTTAGGCAGAGGGTGAGGGTGAGGGTTAGGGATAAGGTTAGGATTAGGTCTAGGGTTAAGGTGAGGGTGAGTGTGAGGGTTAGGTTTAGGGTTAGGGTTAGGATTAGAGTTAGGGTGAGGGTGAGGCTGAGGGTTAGGGTGAGGGTGAGGGTTGGGGTTAGAGTTAGAGTGAGAGTTAGGGTGAGGGTTAGGCTTAGGCTTAGGTTTAGGGTGTGAGCTAGGGTGAGGTTGAGGGTTAGCGTGAGGGTTAGGGTGAGGGTTAGGGTTAGGGTTAGTGTTAGGGTTAGGGTTGGAGTTAGGGTTAGGCTTAATGTTAGGCAGAGGGTGAGGGTGAGTGTGAGGGTTAGTGTTAGGTGAGGGGGAGGTTTAGGGTTAGATTTAGCGTTAGGTGGAGGGCTAGTTTGAGGGTTAGGGTTTTAGGGTTAGGGTGAGTGTTAAAATGAAGTTTAGGGTTAGGATTAGGGTTAGGGTGATGGCTAGAGTGAGGGAGAGGCTTATGGTTAGCGTTAGGGTGAGGTTTAGTGTTAGGGTTAGGGTTAGAGTTACTGTGAGAGTGAGGGTTAGGGTTAGGTTTAGGGTTAGGGTTATTGTTAGGGTTAGGGTTAGAATTAAGTTGAGGGTAAGGGTGAGGGTGAGGATTAGGTTTGGGTTAGGGTGAGGTTTAGGTTTAGGTTTAGGGTTAGTGTGAGGGTTAAGGTTAGGGTTAGGGTGAGGTTTAGGAGGAGGTTTAGGGTTAGGATTAGGGTTTCTTTGAGGGCTAGGGTGAGGGTTAGGGTGAGGGTTAGCGTTAGGGATAGGGTTAGGTTTAGGATTAGGGTTAGGTTGAGGTTTATGGTTTGGGTTAGGGTTAGAGTTAGGGTTAGGGTGAGGGTGAGGTTTAGAGTTAGAGTCAGGGTTAGGGTGAGGGTTAAGTTGAGGTTTAGGGTTAGGGTTAGTGTTAGGGTTAGGGTTAGGGTGAGATTTAGGGGGAGGGATAGTGTTAGGGTTTGGTTTAGGATTAGGGTTAGGGTGAGTGTTAGTGTGTGGGTTAACGTTAGTTTTAGGTATAGGCTTAGGGTTAGGCTAAAGGTCAGTGTGTGTGTTAGGGTTAGTTTTAATGTTAGGTTTAGGGTTAGGCTGAGGGTGAGGTTGAGGTTGAGAAAGTTAGTGTTAGGGTGAGTCTTAGTCATAGGGTTTGGGGGAGGGTTAGGATGAGGTTTAGGGTTAAGATTAGTGTTTGGGTGAGGGCTAGGGTGAGGGTGAGTGTTAGGGTTAGGGTGAGGGTGAGGTTCACGGTTAGAGTTAGGGTTAGATTGAGGCTGAGGGTGTGGGTTAGGGTTAGGGTTAATGTTAGGGTTAGGGTTAAGGTGAGGGTTAGGGTGAGGGTTAGGGTTAGGTTTAGGCTTAGGATGAGGGTAAACGTGAGAGTGAGTATATGTGTTAGGGTTAGGTTTAGGGTTACGCTTAGGGTTAGGCTGAGGGTGAGGTTGAGTGTGAGTGTTAGCGTTAGGGTGAGGGTTAGGTTTAGGATTAGGGGAAGGGTTAGGATGAGGGTTAGGGTTAGGATTAGGGTTAGGTGAGGTTGAGGGTGAGGGTTAGGGTTAAGGTGAGGGTAAGGGTTAGGGTTAGGGGGCTGGTGAGGTTTAGGATAAGAGTTAGGGTTAGGGTGAGGCTGAGGGTGAGGATTAGGGTTAGGGTTACTGTTAGGATTAGAGTTAAGACGAGGGTTAGTGTGAGGGTAAGGGTTCCGCTTAGGGTTAGGATTAGGATTAGGGTTAAGCTTAGAGTGAGTGTGAGGGTTAGTGTTAGGGTTAGGATTAGGCTTAGGCTTGGGCTTAGGGTGAGGGTGATTTTGAGGGTTAGGGTTACGGTTAGGGTGAGGGTTAAGGTTAGGGTTAGGGTGAGAGTTAGGGTTCAGGTTAAATTTACGGTTAGGGTGAGAATTAGGATAAGGTTTACGGTGAGGGTGAGGGTTAGGGTTAGGTTGAGCGTTAGGGTTAGGTTTAGGGTTAGGGTGATGGTGAGTGTGAGAGTTAGGGTTAGTCTTAGGGTGAGGGTTAGGATGAGGGTTAGGGATAGGATTAGGGTTAGGGTGAGGGTGAGGTTTCGGTTTAGAGTTGTGGTGAGGTTAAGGTTAGTGTTATGGTTAGGTTTAGGGTCAGGGTGAGCTTTAGGGTTAGAGTTAGTGTTAGGTTGAGGCTGATTGTGAAGGTTAGGGTTAGGGTTCGTATTAGAGTTAGGGTTAGGATGAGGGTTAGGGTGAGAGTTAGGGTTCAGGTTAAATTTATGGTTAGGGTGAGAATTAGGATAAGGTTTACGGTGAGGGTGAGGGTTAGGGTTAGGTTGAGCGTTAGGGTTAGGTTTAGGGTTAGGGTGATGGTGAGTGTGAGGGTTAGGGTTAGTCTTAGGGTGAGGGTTAGGATGAGGGTTAGGGATAGGATTAGGGTTAGGGTGAGAGCTAGGGTGAGGGTGAGGTTTCGGTTTAGAGTTGTGGTGAGGTTAAGGTTAGTGTTATGGTTAGGTTTAGGGTTAGGGTGAGCTTTAGGTTTAGAGTTAGTGTTAGGTTGAGGCTGATTGTGAGGGTTAGGGTTAGGGTTCGTATTAGAGTTAGGGTTAGGATGAGGGTTAGGGTGAGGGTGAGGGTTAGGCTAAGGCTTTGGGTTAAGGTTAGAGTAAGGTTTAGGGTGAGGGTGAGGTTTAGGGTTAGAGTTAGGGTTAGGGTGAGGGTTAGGTTCAGGGTTAGGGTTAGGATTAGTGTTCGGGTTAGGGTTAGGGAGAGAGTTTGGGGGAGGGTTAGGGTTAGTGATAAGTTTAGGATTAGGGTTAGTGTGAGGGTGAGTGTGTGTGTTACAGGTTAGGTTTAGGGTTAGGTTTAGGGGTAGGCTGAGGTTGAGGTTGAGGGTGAGGGTTAGGCTTAGGTTTAGGGTAAGGATTAGGGTGAGTGTGAGGGTTAGGGTTAGTGTTAGCGTGAGGGTAAGTTTTAGGGTGAGGGTGTGGGTGAGGGTTATAGTTAGGGTGAGGGTTGGGGTAGGGTTATAGTGAGAGTTAGAGTGAGGGTTAGGCTTAGGCTTAGGTTTAGGGTGTGGGCTAGGGTGAGGTTGAGGGTTAGGGTGAGGGTTAGGGTGAGGGTTAGGGTGAGGTTTAGGGTTAACGTTAGTGTTAGGGTTAGGGTTGGAGTTAGGTTTAGGCTTAGTGTTATCCAGAGTGTGAGGGTGAGTGTGAGGGTTAGGGTTAGGTGAGGGTGAGGTTTAGGGTTAGATTTAGCATTAGGTATAGGGCTAGGGTGCGCGTTAGGGTTTTAGGGTTAGGGTGAGGTTTAGGTTGAAGTTTAGGGTTAGGATTAGGGTTAGGATGATGGCTAGAGTGAGGGTGAGGCTTATGGTTAGCGTTAGGGTGAGATTTAGTGTTAGGTTAGAGTTACTTTGAGAGTGAGTGTTAGGGTTAGGTTTTGGGTTAGGGTTATTGTTAGGGTTAGGGTTAGAGTTAAGTTGAGGGTAAGGGTGAGGTTGAGGATTAGGTTTAGGTTTAGGGTGAGGTTTAGGTTTAGGGTTAGAGTGAGTGTTAAGGTTAGGGTGAAGGTGAGGTTTAGGATGAAGTTTAGGGTTAGGATTAGGGTTTGTTTGAGGGCTAGGGTGAGGGTTAGGGTTAGGTTTAGGGTTAGGGATAGGGTTAGGTTTATGATTACGGTTAGGGTGAGGTTAGGGCTAGGGTTAGTGTTAGGGTTAGGGTGAGGAAAAGGGTTAGGTTGAGGTTTAGGGATAGGGTTAGATTTAGGATTAGGCTTAGGGTGAGGGTGAGTGTGTCGGTTAGGGTGAGGGTTAGGCTTAGGCTTAGGGTTAGGCTGAAGGTGAGGGTGGGGGTTAGGATTAGGGTTAGGGTGAGGGTGAGTGTGTCGGTTAGGGTGAGGGTTAGGCTTAGGCTTAGGCTTAGTGTTAGTCGGAGGGTGAGGTTGAGGGTGAGGGATAGGGGTAGGGTGATGGTTAGGGTTACGTTTAGGGTGAGGGTAAGTATGAGGGTTAGGCTTAGGGTGAGGGTTAGGGTGAGAGTGATGGTAAGCGTAAAGGTGAGAATTAGTCTGAGGCTGAGGTTTAAGATAAGGGTGAGGGTTAGTGTTAGGGTGAGCGTTAGGGTTAGGGTGAGTGTTATGGTTAGGGTGAGGGTTAGAGTTAGAGTTACGGTTTTTGTTAGGTTTAGGATTAGTGTTACACTTACAGTGAGGGTGAGGGTAAGGGTTAAGTTGAGGGCGAGGTTTAGGGTTAAGGTTATGGTTAGAGTTTGGGTTAGGGTTAGGATTAGGTTTAGGGTGAAGTCTAGGTTTGGGGTGAGGGTTAGGTTTAGGGTTAGGTTTAGGGTTAGGATTAGGGTTAGGGTGAGGGTGAGTGTGTGGGATAGGCTTAGGTTTAGGGTTAGGCTTAGGGTTAGGCTAAGTGTGAGGTTGAGGGTGAGGGTTAGGGTTAGGGTGAGGGTTAGGGTTAGGGTTAGGTTGAGGGTGAGTGTGTAGGTTAGGGTTAAGTTTAGGATTAGGCTTAGGTTTAGACTAAGGGTGAGCTTAGGGGTGAGGGTGAGATTTAGGGTGATGGTTAGGTTTAGGGTTATTGTGAGGGTTAGAATGAGGGTTAAGGTTAGGATTAAGGTTAGGGTGAAGGCTAGGGTGAAGGTGAGGTTTAGGGTTAGTGTTAGGGTTAGGGTGAGGGTGAGGGTCAGGTTTAGGGTTAGTGTTAGGGTTAGGGTGAGGAATAGGGTGAGGTTTAGGGTTAGGATTAGTGTTAGGGTTAGGGTGAGGGTGAGGGTTAGGGTTAGGATGAGGATTAGGTTTAGCGTGAGGGTTAGGGTTAGGGTTAAGGTGGGGTCAGGTTTAGGGTTAGGTTGAGGTTTAGAATTAGGTTTAGGGTTAGGTTGAAGGTTAGGTTTTGGGTTAGGGTGTGGATTTGGATGAGGTTTAAGGTTACAATTAGGTTTAGGGTGAGTGCTATGGTGAGGGTGAGATTTATTGTTAAGGTTAGTGTGAGGTTTAGGTTTAGGGTTAGGGTAAGGATAAGGGTGAGGATGAGGGTTAGTGTAAGGGTGAGGGTTAGGGTTAGGTTTATGGTGATGGTGAGGGTTAGGTTTAGGGTTAGGGTTAGATTTACGGTGAAGGTGAGGGTGAGGGTAAGGATCAGGTTTAGGTTGAGGTTTAGGTTTAGGATTATGGTTAGGGGAAGGGTTAGGGTGACCGTTAGGGTTAGGATTAATGTTAGCGTTAGGGTTTGGGTGAGTGTTAGATTGAGGTTTAATGTTAGGGTTAGGGTTACGTTTAGGATTAGGTTTAGGGTGAGGTTGAGTGTGAGGGTTATGGTTAGGGTTCGGCGTAGGCTTAGGGTTAGGCTAAGGGTATGGGGGGGATGAGGATTAGGTTTAGACAGATGGTTAGCTTTATGGTTAGGTTAAGGGTTAGGATGAGGGTTAGTGTTAATTAGTGTTAGGCTGAGGGCTATGGTGAGAGTTAGGGTTAGGGTTAGGTTTAGTCTTAGGCTTAAGTTTAGGCTGAGGCTGAGGGTGAGGCTGAGGGTTAGGGTTAGGGTGACGGTTGGGGTTACCCTTAGGGTGAGGTTTAGGATGAGGATTAGGGTTAAGGTGAGGGTTAGGTTGAGGGTGATTGTAAGGGTAAAGGTGAGGGTTAGGCTGAGGCTGAGGGTTACGGTAAGGGTGAGGTTTAGGGTTAGAGTGAGGGTGAGGATTAGAATGAGGATTAGTGTTAGGGTTAGTGTGAGGTTTATGGTGAGGATGAGGGTTAGGGTTAGGTTGAGGGCTAGGGTGTGGGAGGGTTAGGGTTAGGGTGAGGTTTAGGGTTAGGGTGAAGGTTAGGATTAGTGTGAGGGTTAGTGTTAGGGTGAGTGTTAGTGTTAGGTTGAAGGTTATGGTTAGGATGAGGTTTAGGGTTAGGGTTAGGGTTATTGTTAGGGTTAGTGTTAGTGTTAATCTTATGATGAGGGTGAAGTTGAGGGTGAGGGTTAGGGTTAGGATGAGGTTTAGGGTTCGAGTTAGTTTTAGTGTTATTTTTGGGTTTAGGGTGATGTTTAGGGTTAGTGTTAGGCTTAGGCTTCGGCTTAGGCTTAGGCCAAGCATGAGGGTGAGGGTTAGGGTTAGGGTTAGGGTGGGGTTTAGGGTTAGGGTTAGCGTTAGTGTTAGGTTGAGGGTTAGATATAGGGTTAGGGGGAGGTTTAATGTGAGGGTTAGGTTTAGTGTTATGGTGAGGGTAAGTGATAGGGTGAGGGTTAGGAATAGGGTTAAGTTTATTCTTATTGTTATGTTTAGGGTTATGGTTACGGTGAGGGTGAGGATGAGGTTTAGGGTTAGGTTTAGGGTGAGGTTAAGGGTTGCAGTTAGTGTTAGAGTTAGGTTTAGGGTGAGGGTGAGGTTTAGGTTAGAGTTAGGGTTAGGGTGAGGGTTAGGTTGAGGGTTAGGGTTAGTGTTCTTTTTAAGGTTAGGGTTAGGGTGAGATTTAAGGGGAGGGTTAGGTTAGGGTTAGGGTTGGGATTAGAGTTAGGGTGAGGGTGAGGTTTATGGTTAATGTGAGGGTTGGGGTAAGGGTTAGGGTGAGGGATAGGGTGAGGATTAGACTTAGTGTTAGGGTTAGGGATGGGGTTAGTTTTAGGTTTAATATTAGCAGAGGGTGAGGTTGAGGGTTAAGGTTAGTTTAAGGGTGAGGTTTAGGGTTAGATTTAGCGTTAGCTTGAGGGTTAGTGTGAGGTTTAGGGTTAGGGTTAGTGTTACAGTTAGGGTTAGGGTGAGGTTGAGTGTGAGGGTCAGGGTTAGTCTTCGGCTTAGGCTTAGGCCAAGCGTGAGGGTGAGGGTGAGGTTTATGGTTAGCGTTAGGGTTAGGGTGAGGGTTAGAGTGAGGGTGAGGGTTAGGGTTAGCCTTAGGGTGAGGTTTAGTGTTAGGGTTGGGTTAGTGTTATGGTGATGCTGAGAGTTTGGATTAGGGTTAGGGTTAGGGTGAGGGTGAGGGTTAGGATAAGGGACAGGGTTAGAGTTACAGTGAGGTTGAGGGTGAGGATGAGGGTTAGGATCAGGATTAGGGTGAGGTTTAGGGTTAGGGTTATGGTTAGGGTGAGTGTTAGGGTTAGGCTTAGTGTTAGGGCGAGGGTTAGGTTGAGGTATAATGCTAGGAATAGGGTTAGGTTTAGGATTAGGTTTAAGGTGAGGGTGAGTGTGAGGGTTAGGGTTAGGGTTCGGCTTAGGCTTAGGGTTAGGCTGAGGGTATGGGTGGGGATTAGTGTTATAGTGATGGTTAGGTTTAGGGTTAGTGTTATTGTTAGGGTTAGGGTTAGAGCTATGTTGAGGTTGAGGGTGCGGGTGAGGTTTAGGGTTAGGGTTATGTTTAGGGTTAATGTTAGGGTAAGGGTGAGGGTTAGGGTTAGGGTGAGGGTTAGGTTTAGGTTTAGGATTAGTGTTATTGTTAGGGTTCGAGTTAGAGTTAAAGTGAGGGTGAGGGAGACTGTGAGGGTTAGGGATAGGGTTAGGGTGAGGGTTAGGATAAGGTTTAGGGTTAGGATTAGGGTTAGGGTGAGGGTTAGGCTGAGGGTAAATGTGAAGTTTAGGCTTAGGGATAGGTTTAGGTTTAGGATTATGGTTAGGGTGAGGGTGAGTTGGAGGGTTAGGGTTAGGGTTAAGGTGAGGGTTAGGGTGAAGGTTAGTGTTAAGGTTAGGGTTAAGGTGATGGTTAGGGTTAGGGTTAGGGTTAGGCTGATGTTGAGGGTGTGGGTTAGGGTTAGGGTTTGGGTTAGGGTGAGGGTGAGGCTGAGGATTAGGTTTACCTTTGGGGTTAGGGTTAGGGTTAGGCTTAGACTTAGGCTTAAGGTTAGGGTTAGCTTTAGGTTAAGGTTTAGATATAGGTTTAGGGGGAGGGTTAGGGTAAGGGTTAGGAAAAGGGTTTGTGTTAGGGTTAGGATGAGGGTGAGTGTTAGGCTGAGGTTTAGGGCTAGGGTTAGGGTTAGGGTTAGTGTGAGGGTTAGTGTTAGGGTTAGGGTTAGTGTTAGGGTGAGGGTAAGTGTTAGGGTGAGGGTTTGGTTTAGGGTGAGGGTTATGGTTAGGGTGAGGATTAGGATTAGCTTTGGGGTATTGTTAGGGTTATGTTTAGGATTAGGGTTACTGTGAGGGTGAGTGTGAGGGTTAGGGTTAGGGTTAGAGTGAGGTTTAGTGTTTGGGTTAGGGTTAGAATGAGGGTTAGGGTGAGAATGAGGTATAGGGATAGAGTTAAGGATAGTGTGAGGAATAGGTTGAGGTTTAGGGTTAGGGTTAGTGCTAGTGTTAGGGTAAGGGTGAGATTTAGGGGCGGTTAGCGTTATGGTTAGCATTAGGGTTTGGGTGTGGGTGAGGTTTAGTTTTAGAATTAGGGTAAGGGTGAGGCTGAGTGTGAAGGTTAGTCTTAGGGTTAGTGTTAGGGTTAGGGTGAGGGTTAGGATGAGGGTGAGGGTTAGGGCTAGGGTTAGGATTAGGATTAGAGTTAGGGTTAGGGTGAGTGTGTGTGTTACAGTTAGGGTTAGGGTTAGCCTTAGGTTTAGGCTGAGGTTGAGGGTGAGGATGAGGGTTAGGTTTAGGGTGAGGGTTAGGGTGAGGTTTAGTGTTAGGTTTAGGGTTAGGTTGAGGGTGAGGTTTAGGGGTAGAGTTAGGTTTAGGGTTAGGGTGAGTGTGAGGGTTAGGGTTAGGGTTAATCTTAGGCTTAGGTTTAGGCTGAGGGTGAGGGTGAGTGTTAGGTTTAGGGTTAGGATGAATTTAGGTTTCGGGTTAGGGTTAGAATTAGTTTTAGGGTGAGAGTGAGTTTTAGGGTTAGAGTTAGGGTTAGTGTTAGTGTTAGGGTTAGGGTGAGGGTTAGGGTTAGGGTTAGGCTTAGGCTTTGGCTTAGTTCGAGCATGAGGGGAGGGTTAAGGTTAGGGTTAGGTTGATTGTTTGGGTTAGGGTTAGAGTTATTGATAGGTTTATGGTTACATTTACGGTGAGGTTGAGGGTGCGGGTGAGGGTTAGGGT
Source organism: Dipodomys merriami (assembly GCF_024711535.1). Lineage (NCBI taxonomy): Eukaryota > Metazoa > Chordata > Mammalia > Rodentia > Heteromyidae > Dipodomys > Dipodomys merriami. Next base: position 1,675,667 of record NW_027203348.1, read on the forward strand.
TAGGGTTAGGTTGGGGTTTACGGGTAGGGTTAGGGTTAGGGTTAGGGTGAGGGTTAGGGTGAGTGTGATGGTAAGCGTAAAGTTGAGCATTAGTCTGAGGCTGAAGGTTAAGATAAGGGTGAGGGTAAGTTTTACGGCGAGTGTTAGGGTTAGGGTGAGTGTTACATTGAGGTTTAAATTTAGGGTTAGGGTTATGTTTAGGATTAGGTTTACGGTGAGAATGAGTGTGAGGGTTAGGGTGAGGGTGAGGGTTAGATTGAGGATTAGTTTTAGGGTTAGTATGAGGTTTAGATTGAGGATGAGTGTTAAGGTTAGGTTGAGGGCTAGGTTGACGGTGAGGGTTAGGGTTAGGGTGAGGTTTAGGGTTAGGGTGATTGTTAGGGTTAGTGTGAGGGTTAGTGTTAGGGGGAGGGTTAGTGTTATTGTGACGGTAAGTGTTAGGATGAGTGTTAGGGTTAGGGTGAAGGTTATGGTTAGGATGAGGGTAAGGGTTAGGGTTAAGGTTATTGTTAGGGTTAGTGTTAGGGTTACGGTGAGGGTGAGGGTTAGGGTTAGGATGACGTTTAGGTTTAGGATTAGGGTTAGGATGAGGATGAGGTTTAGGTTTGGAGTTAGGTTTAGTGTTATTGTTGGGATTAGGGTAAGGTTTAGGTTTAGTTTTAGGCTTAGGCTTAGGCTTAGGCTTAGGCCGATCATGAGGGTGAGGGTTAGGGTCAGGATTAGCGTGGGGTTTAGGGTTAGGGTTTGGGTGAGTGTGAGGTTTAGGGTTAGATATAGGGTTAGGGGGAGGGTTAGGGTGAGGGTTAGGGTTAGTGTTAGGGTGAGGATAAGTGTTAGGTTGAGGGTTAGGAATAGGGTTAAGGTTATTCTTAGGGTTAGGTTTAGGGTAAGGTTACGGTGAGGGTGAGGATGAGGGTTAGGGTTAGGGTTAGGGTGAGGTTTAAGGTTTGGGTTAGTGTTAGAGTTAGGTTTAGGGTGAGGGTGAGGTTTAGGTTAGAGTTAGGGTTAGGGTGAGAGTTAAGGGGAGGGTTAGGGTTAGGGTTAGGGTTAGGATTAGAGTTAGGGTGAGGGTTATGGTTAATGTGAGGGTTGGGGTTAGGGTTAAAGTGAGGTTTAGGGTGAGGTTTAGGCTTAGGCTTAGGGTTTGGTTATGAGCTATGGTGAGGTTGAGGGTTAGGGTTAGGGTTAAGGTGAGGGTTAGGGTGAGGGTGAGGGTTAGTGTTAGTGTTAGTGTTAGGGTTGGGCTTAGGGTTAAGTTTAATATTAGGCAGAGGGTGAAGGTGAGGGTGAGGGTTAGGGTTAGGTTGAGGGTGAGTTTTAGGGTTAGAGTTAGTGTTAGGGTGAGGGTTAGTGTGAGGGTTAGGTTTAGGGTTAAGGTGAGGGTTAGGGTGAGGGTTAGTCTTAGTGTTAGTGTTAGGGTTGGATTTAGGGTTAAGTTTAATATTAGGCAGAGGGTGAAGGTGAGGGTGAGGGTTAGGGTTAGGTTGAGGGTGAGTTTTAGGGTTAGAGTTAGTGTTAGGGTGAGGGTTAGTGTGAGGGTTAGGGTTAGGGTTAGTGTTACGGTTAGGGTTAGGGTGAGGGTGAGTGTGAGGGTCAGGGTTAGTATTAGGCTTAGGCTTAGGCTTATGCCGAGTGTGAGGGTGAGCGTTAGGGTTAGAGTTTTAGGATTAGGGTGAGGGTTAGGATGAGGTTTAGGATTAGCATTAGGGGTAGGGTGAGGGTTAGAGTGAGGGTGAGGTTTAGGGTGAGGGTTAGGGTTAGGGTTATGGTGAGGGTGAGTGTTAGGGTAAGGGTTAGGGTTAGGGTGAAGGTGAGGGTTAGGATTAGGGATAGGGTTAGAGTTACAGTGAGTTTGAAGGTGAGGGTTAGGGTGAGGTATAATGTTAGGATTAGGTTTAGGTTTAGGAATAGGTTTACAGTGAGGGTGAGTGTAAGGCTTAGTGTTAGGGTTCGGCTTAGGCTTAGGGTTAGGCTGAGGGTATGGGTGGGGATGAAGATTAGGTTTAGAAAGATGGTTAGGGTTATGGTTAGGTTAAGGGTTAGGATGAATGTTAGGGTTAGGATTAGTGTTAGGGTGAGTGTGAGGGTTAGGGTTAGTGTTAGGCTTAGGCTTAGGGTTAGGTTGAGTCTGAGGATGAGTGTGAGGGTTAGGGTTAGGGTGATTTTTGGGGTTACCGTTAGGGTGAGGGTTAGGATGAGGATTAGGTTTAGGGTGAGGGTTAGGGTGAGGGTGATGGTAAGGGTAAAGGTGAGGGTTAGGCTGAGGGTGAGGGTTAGGGTAAGCCTGAGGGTTAGGGTTAGGGTGAGTGTGAGGGTTAGATTGAGGAATAGTGTTAGGGTTAGTGTGAGGTTTAGGGTGAGGATGAGGGTTAGGGTTAGGTTGAGGGCTAGGTTGAGGGTTAGGGTTAGGGTTGAGGTTTAGGGTTAGCTGATGATTAGGGTTAGTTTTAGGGTTAGTGTTAGGGTGAGGGTTAGTGTTAGGGTGAGGGTTAGGGTTATGGTGAAGTTTATGGTTAGGATGAGGGTTAAGGTTAGGCTTAGGGTTATTGTTAGGGTTAGGGTTACGGTTATGGTGAGGGTGAGTTTGCGGGTGACGGTTATTGTTAGGATGAGGCTTAGGTTTAGGGTTAGGGTTAGAGTTAGGGTTAAGGTGAGGGTGAGGTTTGGGGTTAGAGTTAGGGATAGTGTTAGTGTTGGGGTATGGTGAGGGTCAGGGTTAAGTTTAACCTTAGGCTTAGGCTTAGTCTTAGGCTGAGCATGAGGGTGAAGGCTATGAAGGCTAGGGTTAGGGTTAGCGTGGGGTTTAGGGTTAGGGTTAGGGTGAGGGTGAGGGTGAGGTTGAGGGTTAGATTTAGGGTTAGGGGGAGGCTTAGGATGAGGGTTAGGTAAGCGTTAGTGTTAAGGTGAGGGTGAGGGTTAGGTTGAGGTTTAGGGTTTAGGTTAGGGTATGGGATACTGTGAGGGTTAGTGTTAGGGTTAGGGTTAGTGTTAGGGTGACGGTAAGTGTTAGGGTGCCGGCAAGTGTTAGGGTGATGGTTTGGGTTAGGGTGAGGGTTATGGTTAGGATGAGGGTTAGGAATAGGGTTAGGGTTATTGTTAGGGTTAGGTTTAGTGTTACGGTTAAGGTGAGGGTGAGGATGAGGGTTAGGGTTAGGGTAAGGGTGATGTTTAGGGTTTGGTTTAGGGTTAGAGTTAGGGTTAGGGTGAGGGTTTGGTTGAGGGTTAGGGTTAGTGTTCGTGTTAAGGTTAGTGTTAGGGTGAGAGGTAGGGGGAGATTTAGGGGGAGGGTTAGGATGAGGGTGAGTGTGTGTTAGGGATAGGTTTAGGGTTAGGATTAGGGTTAGACTGAGGGTGAGGGTGAGGGTGAGGGTTAGAGTTAGGATGAGGGTTAGGGTTAGGGTTAGGGTGAGATTTAGTGTTAGGGTTAGGGTTGGTGTTAGGATTAGGGTGAAGTTGAGGTTTATGGGTAGAGTTAGGGTTAGGGTGAGGTTTGGGTTTAGGATTAGGGTTAGGGTGAGGTCTAGGGTGAGGGTTACGTCGAGGGTTAGGTTTAGGGATACTGTTAGGTTTAGGATTAGGGTTAGGGTAGAGTGAGTGTGAAGGTTAGGGTTAGGGTTAGGGTTAGGCTTAGGGTGAGGTTTCGGGTTAGGGTTAGGGTTTGGGTTAGGGTGAGGGTGAAGCTGAGGATTAGGGTTAGGTTTAGGGTTACGGTTAGGGTTAGGGTTAGGGTTTCGGTGAGGGTTAGTCTGAGGGTTAGGGTTAGGCCTAGGTTTAGGCTGAGGATGAGGGTGAGGGTGAGGATTAGGGTTAGGGTTAGGATTAGGGTTATTGTTAGTGTTATGGTTAGTGTTATGTTTGTAGTGAGGTTGAGGCTAAGGGTGGGGTTGAGAATTATGGTTAGGGTCAAAGTTAGGGTTAGGGTTAGTGTTATTGTTAGGGTTAGGGTTAGAATTACAGTGAAGTAGAGGGTGAGGGTGAGGTTTAGGTTTAGGGTTAGGGTGGAGTTTAGGGTTAGGGTTAGGGTTAGGGTTAGGGTGAGGGTGAGGTTGAGGGTTAGATATAGGCTTTGGTTTAGGATGAGGTTTAGGGTTAGGTTTTGCGTTAGGGTGAGGGTGAGGCTGAGGATTAGGTTTAGGTTTAGGGTTAGGGTTAGGGATAGGGTTACGGTGAGGTTTAGGGTTAGGGTTAATGTTTCGGTTAGGGTTAGGGTTACGGTTAAGTTTTGGGTTAGGGTAAGGGCTAGGGTTAGTGTTAGGGTTAGGTTGGGGTGAGGATTAGGTAAGGGTTATGGTTAGGGTTAGTGTTAGAGTTATGCTTAAGGTTATTTTTAGTGTTATTGTTAGGGTTAAGTTTGCGGTGAGGTGAGGCTGAGGGTGAGCGTGAGGGTAGGGTGAGGTTTATGGTGAGATTTAGGGTTAGGGTTAGGTTAGGGTGAGTGTAAGTTTTAGGGTTAGAGTTAGGGTTAGGTAGAGGGTTAGCGCGAGGGTTAGAGTTAGGTTTAGTGTTAGGGTTAGGGTGAGGGTGAGGGTTAGGTTGACGTTTAGGGATAGGGTTAGGGTTAGGGCGAGCATTAGGGTTAGGGTTAGTGTTATTGTTAGGGTTAGGGTTAGAGTTACGGTGAGGATGAGGGTGTTAGGTTTAGGGTTAGGTTTAGGATTAGGGTTAGGGTGAGGGTGAAGATTAGGGTTAGATTTAGGGTTAGTGGGAGGGTTAGTTCATGGGTTAGGGTTAGGGTTATTGTTAGGGTTAAGGTTAAGGTGAGGGTTAGGTTGAGGTTAAGGGATAGGGTTAGGGTTAGGGTTAGGATTAGGGTTAGGGTGAGGGTTAGATTGAGGTTTAGGGTTAGCGTTAGGCTTAGGCTTAGGGTTAGGCTGAGGCTGAGGGTGGGGGTGAGGATTAGGGTTAGGATGATGGTTATTGTTAGGGTTAGGGTAAGGGTTAGGATGAGGGTTAGGGTTAGGATTAGGGTTAGGGTGAGGGCTAGGGAGAGGGTGAGGTTTAGGGTAAGGGTCAGACTTAGGCTTAGGTTTAGACTGAGCGTGAGGTTGAGGGTGAGGGTTAGGGTTAGGGTGATGTTTTGGTTTACAGTTTGGTGAGAGTTATGATGAGGTTTAGGTTTTGGGGAGTGTTAGGGTGAGGATGATGGTAAGGGTAATAGTGAGGTTTAGGCTGAGGCTGAGGTTTAAAATAAGGGTGAGTGTTAGGGTTAGACTTAGGGTTAGGGTAAGGGTTAGGGTTAAGGTTAGGGTGAGGGTTAGATTGAGGATTAGGGTTACGATTAGTGTGAGGTTTAGGGTGAGGATGAGGGTTAGGGTTAGGGTGAGCATGAGGGTTAGAATTAGGGTTAGGGTGAGGGCTAGGGTGAGGGTGAGGGTTAGTGTTAGTGATATGGTTATTGTGAGGCTTAGGATGAGGGTGAGGGTTAGGGTTAGTGTTAGGGTGAAGGGAAATGTTATGGTGAGGGTTAGGGTTATGCTGAGTGTTATGGTTAGGATGAGGTTTAGGGTCAGGGTTAGGGTGAGTGTGAGGGTGAGGTTTAGGTTTAGATTTAGGGTTAGGGGGAGGGTTAGGATGAGGTTTAGTGTTAGGGTTAGTGTTAGGGTTAGGGTGAGGGTGAGGTTGAGGTTTAGGTTTAGGGTTAGGGTTAGTGTGAGGTTTAGTGTTCGTGTTAGGGTTAGTGTTAGGGTGAGGGTAAATGTTAGGGTGAGGGTTTGGGTTAGGGTGAGGGTTATGTGTAGGGTGAGGTTTAGGATTAGGGTTAGAATTATTGTTAGGGTAAGGATTAGGGTTTCGGTTATGGTGAGGGTGAGGGTGAGCGTTAAGTTGATGGTTAAGCTGCGGTTTAGTGGTTGGGTTAGGGTTAGTGTTAGGTTTAGGCTGAGGGTGAGGTTTAGGGTTAGAATTAGGGTTAGAGTGAGGGTTAGGTTGAAGGTTAGGGTTAGGATTAGTGTTAGAGTTAGATTAGGGTGAAATTTAGGGGGAGTGTTTGGGTTAGGGATAGGGTTAGTATTAGGGTGAGGGTGAGGGTGAGTGTGTGTATTAGGGTTGGTTTAGGGTTAAGCTTAGGGTAAGGCTGAGGGTGAAGTTGAGGGTGAGGTTTAGGGTTAGGGTGAGGGTTAAGGTTAGGGATAGGGAGAGAGTTAGGATGAGGGTTAGGGTTAGGTTTAGGGTGAGGGTGAGGGCTAGGGTGAGGGTGAGGTTTAGCATTAGTGTTAGGGTGAGGTTTAGTTTTAGGGTGAGGTTAAGTGTGAGGGTTTGGATGAGGGTTAGTGTTACAGTGAGTGTGAGGGTTAGGGTTCGGGTGAGGGTTCGGGTTAGGATAATGGTTAGGGTGAGGGTGAGTGTTAGGATTAGGGTTAGGGTTAGGTTTAGGGTTAGGTTTAGGGTTAGGATTAGTGTTATTGTTAGGGTTATGTTTAGAGTTATGCTGAGGGTAAGCGTGAGGGTGAGGATTAGGGTTAGGGTTAGGGTGAGGAATAGGGTTAGGGTTAGAATTAGGGTTAGGGTGAGGGTGAGGTTTAGGGTTCGATTTAGGGCTAGGGGTAGGGTTAGTTCCTGGGTTAGGGTTAGGGTTAGTGTTAGGGTTAAGGTTAGGGTGAGGGTTAGGTTGAGGTTAAGCGTTAGGGTTAGGGTGAGGATTAGGGTTAGGGTGAGAGTTTGGGGGAGGGTTAGGTTTAGGGATAGGGTTAGGATTAGTGTTAGGTTGAGGATGAGTTTTTGTGTTAGGGTTAGATTTAGGGTTAGGCTTAGGATTAGGCTGAGGTTGAGGTTAAGGGTGAGGGTGAGATTAAGGGTTAGAGTTAGTTTTAGGGTGATACTGAGGGTGAGGGTTAGTGTTAGGGTTAATGTTAGGGTTAGGGTTAAGGTGAGGGTTAGGGTGAGTGTGAGGTTTAGGCTTAGGGTTAGGTTTAGGATTAGGCTTAGGCTGAGGGTGAGGTTGAGGGTTAGAGTTAGGGTGAGGGTTAGAGTTAGGGTTATGGTGAGAGTTAGGGTTCGGCTTAAATTTAGGGTTAGGATGAGGGTTAGGGTAAGGGTTATGCTGAGGGTGAGGTTTAGAGTTAGGTTGAGCATTAGGGTTAATGTTAGGGTTGGGGTGATGATGAAGGTGAGGGTTAGGGTTTGTATTAGGGTGAGGGTTAGGATGAGGGTTAGGGTTAGGATTAGGGTTAGGGTGAGGGCTAGGTGAGGGTGAGGTTTAGTGTTAGAATTGTGGTGAGTTTTAGGCTTAGGATTATGGTTAGCTTTAGGGTGAGGGTGAGGTTTAGGGTTAGAGTTATGTTTAGGTTGAGGCTGATTGTGAGGGTTAGGGTTAGGGTTAGTGTTAGAGTTAGGGTTAGGTTGAGGTTTAGGGTGAGGGTGAGGGTTAGTCTTAGGGTTAGAATTAGGATTAGGGTAAGGGTTAGGGTGAGTGTGAGGGTTAGGGTTAGGGTTAGGCTTAGGGTTAGGCTGAGGGTGAGGTTGAGGGTGAGGGTTAGGGTTAGGGTGAGGGTTAGGGTTAGGGTTAGGGAGAGGTTTAGTGTTAGGGTTAGGGTTAGAATTAGGGTTAGTGTTAGTGTTAGGGTTAGGGTTAGGGTTAGGGTGAGGGTTAAGGTGAGTGTGAGGGTTTGTGTTAAGTTTAATTTTAGCCTTAGGTTTAGGTTGAGATTGAGGGTGAGGGTGAGGTTTAGCGTTAGTGTTAGGATTAGGGTTAGGTTGAGGGTGAGTGTGAGGGTTAGGGTTAGTTTTAGGTTGAGGGTTAGTGTGAGGGTTAGGGTTAGGCTTAGGGTTATAATTAGGGTTAGGGTAAGGGTGAGGGTGAGGTTTAGGATTAGAGTTAGGGTTAGGGTGAGGCTGAGGGTGAGGGTTAGGGTTAGGGTTAATGTTGGAGTTAGGGTTAGGTTGAGTGTTAGGGTGAGGGTGAGCATTAAGCTTAGGGTTAGGATTAGGATTAGGGTAAGTTTTAGGGTGAGTGTGAGGGTTATGGTTAGGGTTGGGGTTAGGGTGATGGATATGGTTAGGATGAGGTTTAGGGTTAGGGTTAGGGTTATTGTTATGGTTAGGGTTAGGTTATTTTTAGGGTAAGGTTTATATTTATGGTTAAGGTGAGAGTGAGGGTGAGGGTTAGGGTTAGGTTTTGGGTGAGGTTTAGGGTTTGGGTTAGGGTTAGAGTTAAGGTTAGGGTGAGGGTGAGGTTTAGGTTTAGAGTCAGGGTTAGGGTGAGGGTTAGGTTGAAGGTTAGGGTTAGGTTTAGTGTTAGGGTTAGGGTTAGTGTGAGAATTAGGGGCAGGCATAGTATTAGGGTTAGAGTTAGGCTTAGGGTTAGGCTGAGGGTGAGTGTGTGTGTTAGGTTTAGCTTTAGGGTTAGGCTTAGGTTTAGGCTGAGGGTGAGGTTGAGGGTGAGAACGTTAGGGTTAAGGTGAGGGTTATGCTTACGTTTAGAGGGAGGTTTAGGATGAGGATTAGGGTAAGGATTTGGGTTAGGGTGAGGGCCAGGGTGAGGGTGAGGTTTAGGTTTAGGGTTAGGTTGAGGTTTAGTTTTAGGGTTAGGATTAGGGTCAGGGTGTCGTTTAGGGTTAGATTTAGGGTTATGGTGAGGATGAGGGTGTGGGTTAGGTTTAGGTTTAATGTTAGGGTTAGGGTTAAGGTGAGGGTCAGTGTGAGGGTCAGGGTTAGGGTTAGGGTCAGCATTAGGATTAAGGTTAGGTTTAGGGTGAGTGTGAGGATTAGGGTTACGGTTAGGCTTAGGCTTATTCTGGGGGTGAGGTTGAGGGTGAGGGTTAGGGTTAGGGTGTGTGTTAAGGTTAGGGTTAGGGGGAGGGTTAGAATGAGGGATAGGGTTAGGATTAGGGTTAGAGGGACGGCTAGGGTGAGGGTGAGGTTTATGGATAGGGTTAGGGTGAGGGTTAGGGTTAGGCTGAGGGTGAGGGTGAGGGTGAGTGTTACGGTTAAGGTGAGGCTTAGGGTTAGGTATAGGGTGAGAGTTAGGGTTCGGGTTTAGGGTTAGGGTTCATATTATGTTTAGGGTTAGGTTTAGTGTTAGGGTTAGGGTTAAGGTGAGGGTTAGGCTTAGAGTGAGGGTTAGTGTTATGGTTAGGGTTAAGTTTGTGGTAAGGGTGAGGCGGAGGGTGAGGCTGAGGGTTAGGATTAGGGTTAGGGTTAGGTTTAGGGTAAGGATTAGTGTTAATATTAAGGTTAGGGTTAGAGTTATGGTGAGGGTGAGGGTTAGGATTAGGGTTAGGGTGAGGTTTAGGGTTAGGGTTAGTGTGAGGGTTACGGTTAGTGTGAGGATTAGTGTTTGGGTTAGGGCTAGTGTTAGGGTAAGGTAAGTTTTAGAGTGAGGGTTAGGGTTAGGGTGAGGGTTAGGGTTAGAATGAGGGTTAGAGTTAGGGTTAGGGTTATTGTTAGGGTTAGGGTTAGGGTTAGGATCAGGGTTAGGGTTAGGATTAGGGTGAGGGTGAGGGCTAGATTGAGGGTGAGGGTTAGGGTTAGGCTTAGGCTTAGGTTTAGGGTTAGACTGAGGCTGAGGGTGAGGTTGAGGTTTAGGGTTAGTGTGATGGTTAGGGTTACGGTTAGGGTGAGTGTTAGAATGAGGGTTAGGTTTAGGGTGAGGGTTAGGTTGAGGATTAGGGTTAGCGTTAGGGTGAATGTGAGGTTTACATTGAGTATTAGTGTTAGGGTTTGTGTGAGGGCTAGGGTGAGGTGAGGTTTAGGGATAGGGTTAGGTTGAGGTTTAGGGTTGAGGCAATGGTTAGGGTTAGCGTGAGGGTTAGTGTTAGTATTAGGGTTAGTTTTAATGTGATGGTTAGCGTTAGGGTGAGGGTTATTGTTAGGGTTAGTGTTAGGGTTAGGGTTAGGGTTATTGTTAGGATTAGGTTTACTGTTACTGTGAGGGTGAAGGGTAGGGTTAGGGTTAGGGTGAGGTTTAGGTTTAGGGTAAGGGTTAGAGTTAGGGTTTGGGAGAGGTTGAGGTTGAGGTTTAGGGTTAGGGTTAGTGGGAGGGTTAGGGTGAGGTTTGGGTGAGTGTTATTTTTAGGATTAGGGTTAAGGTGAGGGTGAGTGTGAGGGTTAGGGTTAGGCTTAGGTTTAGTGTTATGCTGTGGGTGAGGGTGAGTGTGAGTGTTAGGGTTAACTTGAGGGTTAGGGTTAGGGTTAGTTTGAGGGTTAGGGTTATTGTTAGGGTGAGGGTTAGGATGAGGTTTAGGGTTAGGATTAAGGTTAGGATAAGGGCAAGGGTGAGGGTGAGTGTTAGGTTTAGCATGATGGCAAGGTTTAGGATTAGGGTTAGGTTCAGGGTTAGGGTGAGGGTTAGGGTTAGTGTCAGGGTCAGGGTTAGGGTTAGGGTGAGGGTGAGGTTTAGGATTAGTGTTAGTGTTAGGGTTATTGTTAGTGTTATCTTTCAGGTTAAGTTTACAGTGAGGTTGAGGCTGAGGTTAAGGGTTAGGGGAAGGCTTAGGGTTAGTTTTAGGGTTAGGGTTAGTGTTAGGGTTAGTGTTAGGGTGAGGGCTTGGGATAGGGTGAGGGTTACTCTGAGGGTGAGGGTTAGGGTTAGGGTTAGGGTTAGTGTTATTGTTAGGTTTAGGGTTAGAGTTAATGTGAGGATGAGGGTGAGGGTGAGTGTAAAGATTAGGGTTAGTGTTAGACTTAGTCTTAGGCTTAGGGCGAGTGTGAGGGTGAGGGAATGGGTTAGGGTTAGGGTGATTGTTAGGGTTTTAGGATTAGGGTGAGGTTTAGGGTGAGGTTTAGGTTTATGATTAGGGCTACGGTTCGGGCTAGGTTGAGGGTGAGGGTTAGGGTTAGCCTTAGGGTAACGTTTAGGGTTAGGTTTATGTTTAGGGTTAGGGTGAGGGTTAGGGTTAGGGTTAGAGTGAGGTTTAGATTAGGGTTAAGGTTAGGGTTATTGTTAGTGTTATGGTTAGGTTTAAGTTTACTGTGAGGGTCAGGCCCAGGGTGATGGTTAGGGTTAGGGTTAGGGTGAGGTTTAGGTTAGGGTTAGGGATAGCGTTAGGGTGAGGGTTTGGGTTAGGGTTACGGTAAGGATGAGGGTTAGGGTTAGGTTTAGGGTTAGTGTCATTGTTAGGGTTCGGGTTAAAGTTATGTTGAGGTAGAGGGTTAAGGTTAGGGTGAGGGTTAGGTTAGGGTTAGTGTTAATGTTAGTGTTAGGGTGAGGGTTAGGATGAGGGTGAGGGTGAGGATTAGGGTTAGGATTAGGATTAGGGTTAGTGTTAGTGTGAGTGCTTAGGTTAGGCTTAGGGATAGGGTTAAGCTTAGTGTTAACCTGAGGGTGAGGGTGGGGTTGAGGATTAGGTTAAGGGTGATGGTTAGGGTTAGGGTTAGGTTTAGGGTTAGGATTAGGGTTATGGTTAGTATTAGGTTTGGGGTGATGTCTAGGGTGAGGGTGAGGGTTAGGGTTAGGGTTAGGCTTACGGTTATACTCAGTTTGAGGGTTAATATGAGGGTTAGGCTTAAGGTGAGGGTTAGGGTGATTGTGACGATAAGGGTAAATGTGAGAGTTAGGCAGAGAGTGAGGATTAAGGTAAGGGTGAGGGTTAGGGTTAGGGTGAGGGTTAGGGTTAGGGTTAAGGTGAGGGTGAGGTTTATATTGAGGATTAGTTTTAGGGTTAGTGTGAGGTTTAGGGTGAGGATGAGTGTTAGGGTTAGTGTGAGTGCTAGACTTAGGGTTAGGTTTAGTGTTAGGGTAAGTTTAAGTGTTAGGGTGAGGGTTAGTGTTAGGGTGAGTGTTATGGCTAGAATGAGGATTAGGTTTAGGGTTATTGTTAGGGTTAGGATTAGGGTTATGGTTAGGGAGAGGGTGAGGGTTAGGGTTAGGGTGAGGGTTAGGTTTATGTTTAGGGTTAGGGTTAGAGTTAGGGTTAGGATGAGGGTGAGGTTTAGGGTTAGAGTTAGCTTTTGTGTTAGGGTTAGGGTTAGGGTGAGCATTAGTGTGAGGGTTAGGGTTAGGCTTAAGCTTAGGCTTTAGGATAGGCTTAGGCCGAGCATGAGGGTGAGGGTTAGGGTTAGTATTAGGATGAGGTTTAGGTTTAGGGTTAGGGTTAGGGTTAGGGTTATTGTTAGTGTTATGGTTTGGGTTAAGTTTGCGATGAGGTTGAGGCTGAGGGTGAGGGTTCGGCTTAGGTGAGGGGGAGGTTTAGGGTTAGGGTTAGGGTGAGGTTTAGGGTTAGGGTGAGGGTGAGATTTAGGGTTAGAGTTACGGTTAGGATGAGGCTGAGCGTGAGGGTTAGGTTTAGGGTTAGCGTTAGGGTTAGGGTTAAGGTGAGTGATAGGGTGAGGGTGAGGGTTAGGATTAGGTTTAGGATTAGGATTAGGGTTAAGGTTAGGGTGAGTGTGAGGGTTAAGTGTTAGGGTTAGGCTTAGGCTTAGGCTTAGGCTGAGGCTGAGTTTGAGGGTGAGGATTAGGCTTTGGGTGAGGATTAGAATTAGGGTTAGGGTGAGAGTTAGGATTTATGTTATGTTTAGGGTTAGGGTGAGGTGTACGGTAAGGGTTAAGGTCAGAGTGAGGGTTAGTGTTAGGGTTAGTGTTAGGGTAAGGTTTAGGATGAGGGTTAGGGTTAGGATTAGGGTTAGGGTGAGAGCTAGGGTGAAGATGAGGTTTAGGGTTAGGGTTAGGGTTAGGGTGAGTTTTAGGGTTAAAGTTAAGGTTAGGGTGAGAGTGAGGTTTAGGGTTAGATTTAGGGTTAGGGTGAGGCTGATTGTGAGGATTTGGGTTAGGGTTAGTGTTAGATTTAGGGTTAGGGTGAGGGTTAGATTCAGATTGAGGGTTAGGCTTAGGGTAAGGATTGGGATTAGGGTAAGGGTTAGGGTGAGTGTGAGGGTTAGGATTAGGGTTAGGGTTATGCTGAAGGTGAGGGTGAGGTTAAGGATTAGGGTTAGGGTGAGGTTTAGGTTTAGGGTTATTGTGAGGGTTAGGGTTATGGTTAAGGTGAGGGTTAAAATGATGTTGAGGGGAAGGATTAGGGTTAGGTTCAGGGTGAGTGTGAGGGTTAAGGTTAGGTTTAGGTTTAGGCTTAGGGTTAGGGTGAGGGATAGGGTTAGGGTTTGGTTTAGGGTAAGGCAGAGGGTTAGGGTTAGTGTGAGGGTTATGGTTAGGGTGAGAGTGATGATGAGGGTAAGTGTTATGGTGACGTTTAGGGTGAGGGTGAGGGTTAGTGTTAGATTAGGGATAGGGTTAAGGATAGGCTGAGGTTTAGGGTGAGGGTGAGTGTTAAGGTTAGGGTTAGGTTTGTGTTGTGGTAAGTGATAGCATGAGGGTTAGGGTGTGTGTTACACTTAGCATGAGGCTTAGGGTCAGGGTTATGGTGAGGCTTAGGTTTAGAGTTATTGTGTGGGTTAGGGTTAGGGTTAAGGTTAGGGTTAGAATGAGGTTTAGGGTTAGGATTAGGGTTAGGGTGAGCACTGGGTGAGGGTTACTGTGATGGTTAGGTTTAGTTTTAGGATCAGGTTTAAGTTTAGGGTGAGTGTGAGGGTTAGGTTTAGGATTAGAGTTAGGCTTAGGGTTAGGGTGATGGTTAGGGTTAGGGTTTGGTTTAGGGTAAGGGGGAGGGTTAGGGTTAGTGTGAGGGTTACGGTTAGGGTGAGAGTGAGGGTGAGTGTAAGGGTTATGGTGAGGTTTGGGGTGACGATGAGGGTTAGGTTTAGGATTAGGTATAGGGATAGGGATAGGCTGAGGTTGATGGTGAGGGTGAGGGTGAGGTTTGGGGTTAGGGTTATGGTTAGGGTGAGGTCTAGGGTGAGGGTGAGGGTTAGGGTGAAGTTGAGGGTGAGGGTCAGGGTCTTGGTTAGATAATCCTTAGGGTTAGGGTGAGGATTAGTTGAGGGTAAGGGTAAGGGTGAGCTTGAGGTTTAGGTTGTTGGTGAGCGTTAGGGTTAGGGTGAGGGTTCATGTGATGGTGAGGGTTAGGGTGAGGTAGAAGGTTAGGGTTAGGGTTAGGTGAGGGTTAGTGTTAGGTTTAGGGTTAGGGTGAGGGTTAGGATTAGGTTTAGGGTTAGGGTGAGGGTTAGGATTAGGTTTAGGGTTAGGGTAAGGTGTAGGGTGAGGGTGAGTGTTAAGGTTAGGGTTAGGTTTGTGGTGTGGGTAAGTGATAGCATGAGGGTTAGGGTGTGTGTTACACTTAGCATTAGGGTTAGGGTGAGCGTTAGGGTGAGGGTGAGTGTTAAGGTTAAGGTTAGGTTTATGGTGTGGGTAAGTGATAGCATGAGGGTTAGAGTGTGTGTTACACTTAGCATTAGGGTTAGGGTGAGGGTTAGGGTGAGGATTAGGGTGAGATTTAGGGTTAGGGTGAGGGTTAGGGTTAGGCTTAGTGTGAGGGTGATGGTGAGTGTGACATGGTTAAATTTACGGTGAGGGTTCGGTTAAGTGTGAGGTTTAGGGTAAGGATGAGGTTCAGTGTTAGGATGAGGGTTAAGGTGAGGGTGAGGGTTAGGGATAGGGTTTAGGTTAGGGTGAGGGTTAGGTTGAGGGTTAGGGTTAGGGTTATGCCTAGGGTTAGGGTGAGGTTTAGGCTGAGGTTTAGGGTTAGGATTAGGGTGAGGGTTAAGGTGAGAATTAGGGTGAGGGTGAGGGTTAGGATTCGGGTGAGGTTTAGGGTTGTTATTAGGGTCAGGTTCAGATTTAGGGTGACGTTGAGGTTTAGGGTGAGGGTTAGGGTGAGGGTTAGAATTAGGGTTAAGGTGAGGGTTAGGGTAAGGTGTAGGGTTACGGTTAGGTTGAGGGCGTGGATTAGTGTTAGAGTTAGGGTTAGGGTTAGGGTTAGGATTAATGTGAGGGAAAGAATTAGCTGAATGTTAGGGTGAGGGTGAGTTTTAGGGTTAGGAATACTGATAGGATTAGTGTTACGCTGAGGGTGAGGGTAAGGTTTAGGGTTAGGGATAGAGTGAGGGTTTGGGTGAGGGTTAGGGTAAGGTTGAGGGTTAGGGTGAGAGTGATGGTAAGGGTAAATTTGAGGGTTAGGCTGAGGGTGAGGGTTAAGATAAGGGTGAGGGTTAGGGTTAGGGTGAGTTTTAGGTTAAGGGTTCGGGTTACAGTTAGGGTGAGGGTTAGATTGAGGATTAGGGTTAGGGTTAGTGTGAAGTTTAGGGTGAGGTTGAGGGTTAGGGTTAGGTTGAGGGTTAGGTTTAGAATTAGGGTTAGAGTGAGGGCCAGGGTGAGGGTGAGGTTTAGGTGAGGGTTAGGGTTAAGTTTAGGGTGAGGTTTAGGGTTACTGTGAGGATTAGTGTTAGTGTGAGGGTTAGTGTTAGAGTTAGGGTTAGTGTTAGGTTGAGGGTAAGTGTTAGGGTGAGGGTTTTGGTTAGGGTGAGGGGTATGTTTAGGGTGAGGGTTAGCGTTAGGTGTAGGGTTATTGTTAGGGTTAGAATTCGGATTAGGGTTAGGGTGAGGGTGAGTGTGTGGGTTAGGTTTAGGTTTAGGTTTAGGCTTAAGGTTAGGCTGAGGGTGAGGTTGAGGCTGAGGGTTAGGGTTAGGGTGATGGTTAGGGTTAGGGTAGGGTGAGGGTTAGGATGAAGGTTAGAGTTAGGATTAAGTTTTGGGTGACTGCTAGGGTGAAGGTGAGGTTTAGTGTTATGTTTAGGGTGAGGTTTAGGGTTAGGATTAGGGTTAGGGTTAAGGTGTGGGTGAGCTTTAGGTTTAGATTTAGGATTAGGGTGAGGGCTAGAGTTAGGTTTAGTGTTAGATTTAGTGTTAGGGTGAGGGTTAGGGTTAAGGTGAGGGTTAGGGTTAGGGCTGGGATTAAGATTAGTGTTAGAGTGAGGGTGAATGTGAGTGTGAGGGTTAGTGTTAGGGTTAGGGCTAGGATTAGGTTTAGGCTGAGGGTGAGGGTGAGGGTTAAGGTGAGGGTGAGTGTGAGGTTTAGGGTTAGGGTTAGGGGGAGTGTTAGGGTGAGGGTTATGGTTAGGGATAGGGTTAGATTTAGGATTAAGGTTAGGGTGAGTGTGACTATGAGTGTTAGTGTTAGGGTTAGGGTTAGTGTTAGGCTGAGGGTGAGGTTGAGGGTTAGGGTTAGGGTATGGGTTAGGGTTAGGGTTAGGGTGAGGGTTAGGATGAGGTATAGGTTTAGGATTAGGGTTAAGGTGAGAGCTAGGGTGAGGGTTAAGTTTAGGGTTAGGTTTAGGGTGATGTTGAGGGTTTGGGTTAGGTTTAGGATTAGGGTTAGGGTTATGGTGTGGGTGAGGTGAGTGTGAGGGTTAGTGTTTGGTTGAGGTTTAGGGTTAGGGTTAGGTTTAGGCTTAGGCTTAGGTTTAGGCTGAGGGTGAGGTTGGGGTTGACGAATAGGTTTTGGGTTATGGTTAGGGTTAGGGTAAGGGTGAGGGTTTCGATGAGGGCTACGGTTAAGACTAGGTTAGGGTGAGGGCTAGGATGAGGGTGAGGGTTAGGGTTAGGGTTAGGCTTAGGATTAGGCTTAGGGTTAGGCTGAGGATGAAGGTGGGGATGATGAATAGGTTTTGTGTGATGGTTAGGATTAGGGTTAGGGAGAGGGTTAGGATGAGAGTAAGGGTTAGGATAAGGTTTAGGGTGAGGGCTAGGGTGAGGGTGAGGGTTAGGGTGAGGGTTAGGATTAGGCTTAGGCTTAGGCTGATGGTGAGGGCGGGGGATAGGTTTAGGGTTATGGATAGCGTTAGGGTTAGGCTGAGTGTTAGGATGAGTGTTACGGTTAGGATGAGGGTTAGGGTAAGCATGACGGTAACAGTAAAGGGGAGGTTTAGGCTGAGGGTGAGTGTTCCCCTAAGGGTGAGAGTTAGGATTAGTGTTAGGGTTAGTGTAAGGGTTAGGGTGAGGTTTAGGGTGATGGTGAGGGTTAGATTGAGGATTAGGGTTAGGGTTAGTGTCAGGCTTAGTGTGAGGATGATGGTGAGGGTTAGGGTGAGGGTTATGGTTAGAATTAGGGTTAGAGTGAGGTCTAGGGTGAGTGTGAGGTTTAGGGTTAGGGTTAGGGTGGGGTTTAGGGTTAGGTTGAGAGTTAGGGTTACTGTGAGGGTTAGTGTTAGAGTTAGGGTTAGGGTAAAGGTTAGGGTAAGTGTTAGGGTTAGGTTTAGGGTTAGTGTGAGTGTTATGGTTAGGGTGAGGGTTAGGGTTAGGTTTAGGGTTATTGTTAGGTTTAGGGTTAGGGTTACAGTGAGGGTGAGGGTGAGGGTTAGGGTTAGGGTGAGGTTTAGGTTTAGGATTAGAGTTTGAGTTAGGGTTAGGGTGAGGGTGAGGTTTAGGGTTAGAGTTAGGGTTAGGGTGAGTTTTAGGATGAGGTTTAGGGTTAGGAATAGTTTTAGGTTTAGGGTTAGGGTGAGGTTAGGGTGAGCGTAATGGTTAGGTTTATGGTTAGGATTAGGGTTAGGGTGAGGGTAAGTGTGTGGGTTAGGGTTAGGTTTAGGGTTAGGCTTAGGGTTAGGCTGAGGGTTAGGGTGAGGGTTTGGTTTAGGGTGAGGGTTAGGGTTAGGGTTAGGGTGAGGGTTAGGATCAGGGTTAGGTTTAGGATTGGGGTTAGGTTTAGGATTAGGGTTAGGCTGAGGGTGAGTGTGAGGGTTAGGGTTAGGGTAAGGTTTAGGCTGAAGTAAGTGGTAAGTGTGGGGGTTAGGGTTAGGGTGCGGGTTAGGGTTAGGGTTACGGTTAGAGTTAGCCGTAAAGTGAGGTTTAGTGTTAGGGTTAGGGTTTGTGTGAGGGTTAGGTTTAGGGTTATGGTGAGGCTTAGGTTTAGGCTTAGGTTTACACTTAGGGTTACGGTGAGGGTGTGGGTGGGGTTGAGGATTAGGGTTAGGGTTAGGTTTAGGGTCATTGTTAGTGTTATGGTCTAGGGTAAAGTTTGCGGTGAGGGCTAGTCTGAGGGTGAGGGTTATGGTTAAGGTTAGGGTTAGGGTTAGGGTTAGTGTTATTGTTACGGTTAGGGTTAGAGTTACGGTGAGGTTGAGGTTGGGGGTGAGGGTTAGTGTTAGGGTGAGGTTTAGGGTGAGGTTTAGGGTTAGGGTTAGGATGAGCGTGAGGTTTACCTTTAGAGTTAGGGTTAGTGTGAAGGTTAGGGTGAGGTTTAGGGTTAGGATTAGCGTTAGGGTTAGGGTGAGGGTGAGGTTTAGGATGAGGTTTTTGGATAGGTTTAGGGTTAGGATTAGGGTTATGGTGAGGGTGAGTGTAAGGGTTAGGGTGAGGGTTAGCCTTAGGCTTAGGGTTAGGCTGAGGGGGAGTGTTGGGGTGAGGTTTAGGGTTAGGGTGATGGTTAGGGTTAGGGTTAGTGTTATTGTTAGGGTTAGGGTTAGAATTCCGTTGAGGGTGAGGGTGTGGGTTAGGGTTAGGGTTAGGGTGGGCTTTAGGGTTAAGGTTAGGGTTAGGGTTAGGGTGAGGGTGAGGTTTAGGGTTAGATATAGGGATAGGGGGAGGGTTAGGGGGAGGGGTAGGGGGAGGGTTAGTGTTAGGGTTAGGGTGAGTTTGAGGGTTAGTTTGAGTTTTAGGGTTCGGTTAGGTTTAGTATGAGGGTTAGTGTTAGGTTTAGGATTAGTGTTAGGGTCAGAGTAAGTGTTAGGTTGAGGGTTTAGGTTAGGGTGAAGGTTTATGGTTAGAGTAAGGGTTAGGGTTAGGGTTAGGGTGAGGTTTAGGGTTTGGGTTAGGATTAGAGTTAGGTGTAGGGTGAGAGTGAGATTTTGGGATATAGTTAGGGTTAGGGTGAGTGTTAGGTTGAGGGTTAGTGTTAGGGTTAGGGTTTGGGTGAGGTTTAGGGTTTGGGTTAGGGTTAGGGTTAGGTTTAGGTTTAGGGTGAGGTTTTGGGTTAGAGTTAGGGTTAGGGTGAGGTTTAGGTTGAGGGTTAGTGTTAGGGTTACGGTGAGAGTTCGGGGGAGAATTAGGTTTAGGGTTAGGGTTAGGCGTAGGGTTAGGGTGAGGCTTAGAGTTAGGGTTTGGTTTAGGTTGAGGGGGAAGTATAGGGTTAGGGTTAGTGTGAGTGTGAGTGTGTGGCTTAGTGTTAGGGTTAGTGTGAGTGTTAGGTTTACGGTGAGTGTTATGGTTAGGGTGAGAATTAGTATTAGGGTTAGGGTTAGGGTGAGGGCTAGTGTGAGGGTGAGGTTTAGGTTTAGGCTGAGGGTGAGGTGAGGTTCAGGGTTAGGGTTAGGGTGAGGTTTAGGGTTATGTTAAGGGTTAGGTTTAGGGCGAGTGTGAGGTTTAGGGTTAGAGTTAGGGTTAGGATGAGGGTTAGGGTTAGGGTGAGGTTTAGGAGTAGGGGTAGGGTGAGGGTTAGTGTTAGGGTGAGGGTTGGGTTAGGGTTAGGTTTAGAGTTAGGGATAGGGTGAGCATTAGGGTTAGGATTAGGGTTAGCGAATGTGCGAGGGTGAGTGATAGGTTTAGGGCCAGGGTGAAGTTGAGGGTGACGGTTAGGGTTAGGGTGAGGTTTAGGTTTAGGGTGAGGTTTAGCATTAGGCTTAGGGTTAGGATTAGGGTGAGGGTGAGGTTTAGGGTTAGAGTTAGAGTTAGGGTGAATGTTAGGTTTAGGGTTAGGCTTAGGGTTAGGCTGAGGGTGAGGTTGAAGTTGAGGGTTAGAGTTAGGTTTAGTGTTAGGGTTAGGTTTAGGGTTAGAGTGAGGGTTAGGGTGAGGGTGAGGGATAGGATTAGGGTTTGATTAGAATTAGGGTTAGGGTTAGGTTAGTGTGAGGGTTAGGGTTAGGCTTAGGGTTAGGCTGAGGGTGAGGGTGAGGGTGACGGTTAGGGTGAGTGTGAGTGTTAGGTTTAGGGTTAGGGTTAGGGTGAGGGTAAAGTTGAATGTGAGGGTTTGTGTTAAGTTTAATGTTAGCCTTAGGTTTAGGCTGAGGGTGAGGGTGAGGGTGAGGTTTAGGTTTAGAGTTAGTGTTAGCGTTAGGGTTAGGGAGAGGGTGAGAGTTAGGTTGAGGTTTAATGTTAGGGTTAGTGTTAGGGTTAGTGTGAGGGTTAGCTTTAGGGTTAGGGTTAGTGTTATGGTGAGGGTAAGTGTTATGGTGAGGGTTGGGTTAGAGTGATTGTTATTGTTAGGGTGAGGGTTAGGATTAGGGTTAGGGTTATTGTTAGGTTTAGGTTTAGGGTTACAGTTATGGTGAGGTTGAGGGTTAGGGTTAGGGTGAGGGTGAGGTTTAGGGTTTGGGTTAGGGTTCGAGTTAGGTTTAGTGTGAGGGTGAGGTTTAGGGTTAGGATTAGGGTTAGGGTGAGGGCTAGGGTGAGGGTGAGGTTTAGCTTTAGGGTTAGGGTGAGGTTTAGGGTTAGGGTTAGTGTTAGGGTCAGGGTGACTTTTAGGTTTAGAGTTAGGGTTACGGTCAGGCTGAGGGTGCGGGTTAGGTTTAGGTTTAATGTTAGGGTTAGGGTTAAGGTGAGGTTTAGGGTGAGGTTGAGGGTTAGGGTTAGGGTCAGCTTTAGGATTAGGGTTAGGGTTAGGGTGAGTGTGAGGGTTAGGGTTAGGGTTAGGCTTAGGATTATTCTGAGGGTAAGGTTGAGTGTGAGGGTTAGGGTTAGGGTGAGTTTTAAGGTTAGCTTTAGGGGAGGGTTAGGATGCGGGTTAGGTTTAGGATTAGGGTTAGGGGGAGGGCTAGGGTGAGGGTGAGGTTTATGGTTATGGTTAGGGTGAGGTTTATGATTAGGGTTAGGGTGAGGTTGAGATTTAGGGTTAGAGTTACAGTTAGGGTGAGGCTGAGGGTGAGGGTTAAGTTTAGGGTTAGTGTTAGGGTTAGGGTTATGGTGAGTGATAGGGTGAGGGTGAAGGTTAGGGTTAGGTTTAGGATTAGGATTAGGGTTAGGGTTAGGGTGAGTGTGGGGGTTAGTGTTATGGGTAGGCTTAGGCTTAGGCTTAGGCTGAGGCTGAGTTTCAGGGTGAGGGTTAGGCTTTGGGTGAGGATTAGTGTTAGGGATAGGGTGAGAGTTAAGGTTTGTGTTATGTTTAGGGTTAAAGTGAGGTGTACGGTAAGGGTTAAAGTGCGGGTGAGGTTTAGTGATAGTGTTAGTGTTAGTGTGAGGGTAGGATGAGGGTTAGGGTTAGCATTAGGGTTAAGGTGAGGACTAGGTTGAGGATGAGGTTTAGGGTTAGGTTTAGGGTTAGTGTGAGGTTTAGGTTTAGGGTTAGGGTTAGGGTGAGAGTGAGGTTCATGGTTAGAATTGGTATTAGGGTGAGGCTGATTGTGAGGGTTAGGGTTAGGGTGAGGGTTAGGTTGAGGGTGATGGTTAGACTTAGGGTTAGGATTCGGATTAGGGTAAGGGTTAGGGTGAGTGTGAGGGTTAGGATTAGGGTTAGGGTTAGGCTGAGCGTGAGGTTGAGGGTGAGGGATAGGGTTAGGCTGAGGGTTAGGGTTAGGGTTATTGTCAGGGTTAGGGTTAGGGTTAAGGTGAGGGTTAGAATGAGGTTTAGGGTTAGGATTAGAGTTAGGTTGAGCACTGGGTGAGGGTTACTGTGAGGGTTAGGTTTAGGTTGAGGATTAGGTTTAGGTTGAGTGTGAGTGTGAGGTTTAGGGTTAGGGTTAGGGTTAGGCTTAGGGTTAGGGTGAGGGAAAAGGTTAGGTTTTGGTTTATGGTAAGGGGGAGGGTTAGGGTTAGTGTGAGGGTTACGGTTAGGGTGAGAGTGAGGGTGAGGGTAAGCGTTATGATGAGGGTTAGGGTGAGGGGGAGGGTTTGGGTTAGGATTAGGGATAAGGTTAGGGATAGGCTGAGGTTGATGGTGAGGGTGAGGTTGAGGTTTAGGGTTAGGGTTATGGTTAGGGTGAGGTCTAGTGTGAGGGTGAGGGTTAGGGTGAAGGTGAGGGTGAGGGTGTTGGTTAGGTAATCCTTAGGGTTAGGGTGAGGATTAGTTGAGGGTTAGGGTAAGGGTGAGCTTGAGGTTTAGGTTGTGGGTGAGCATTAGGGTTAGGGTGAGGGTTCGGGTAATGGTGAGGGTGAGGGTGAGGTAGAAGGTTAGGGTTAGGGTTAGGTGAGGGTTAGTGTTAGGTTTAGGGTTAGGGTGAGGGGGTTAGGATTGTTTAGGGTTAGGCTGAGGTGTAGGGTGATGGTGAGGGTTAAGGTTGGTGTTAGGCTTGTAGTGTGGGTAATTGATAGCATGACGGTTTGGGTGTGTGTTACACTTAGCATTAGGGTTAGGGTGAGGGTTAAGCTGAGGATTAGGGTGAGTTTTATGGTTAGGGTGAGGGTTAGGGTTAGGCTTAGCATGATGGTGATGGTGAGGGTGACAGTTAGGGTTAAAGTTACGGTGAGGGTTCGATTAAGTGTGAGGTTTAGGTTGAGGATGAGTTTAAGTGTTAGGATGATGGTTAGGGTGAGGGTGAGGGTTAGGGTTAGGGTTTGGATTAGGGTGAGGGTTAGGGTTAGGGTTATGGTCAGGGTAGGGTGAGGGTTAGGATTAGGGTGAGGGTTAGGGTGAGATTAGGGTGAGGGTGAGGGTTAGGATTCGGGTGAGGGTTAGGGTTGTTATTATGGTTAGGGTCAGATTTAGGGTGACGTTTAGGTTTAGGGTGAGGGTTAGGGTGAGGTTTAGAGTTAGGGTTAAGGTGAGAGTTAGGGTAAGGTGTAGGGTTACGGTTAGGGTGAGGGTTTGGTTTAGTGTGAGAGTTAGGGTTAGGGTTAGGGTTAGGATTAGTGTGAGGGAAAGAATTAGCTGACTGTTAGGGTGAGGGTGAGGTTTAGGGTTAGGAATATTGATAGGATTAGTGTTAAGCTGAGGGTGAGGGTAAGGTTTAGGGTTAGGGTTAGGGTGAGGGTTTGGGTGAGGGTTAGGGTAAGGTTGAGGGTTAGGGTGAGAGTGATGGTAAGGGTAAAGTTGAGGGTTAGGCTGAGGGTGAGGGTTAAGTTAAGGGTGAGGGTTAGGGTTAGGGTGAGTTTTAGGTTAAGGGTTCGGGTTACAGTTAGGGTGAGGGTTAGATTGAGAATTAGGGTTAGGGTTAGTGTGAGGTATAGGGTTAGGTTGAGGGTTAGGGTTAGGTTGAGGGTTAGGGTTAGAATTAGGGTTAGAGTGAGGGCCAGGGTGAGGGTGAGGTTTCGGTGAGGGTTAGAGTTAAGGTTAGGGTGAGGGTTAGGGTTACTGTGAGGGTTAGTGTTAGTGTGAGGGTTAGTGTTAGAGTTAGGGTTAGTGTTAGGGTGAGGGTAAGTGTTAGGGTGGGGGTTTGGGTTTGGGTTAGGGTTATGTTTAGGGTGAGGGTTAGCGTTATGTTTAGGGTTATTGTTAGGGTTAGAATTAGGATTAGGGTTAGGATGAGGGTGAGTGTGTGGTTTAGGGTTAGGTTTAGGTTTAGGCTTAAGGTTAGGCTGAGGGTGAGGTTGAGGCTGAGGGTTAGGGTTAGGGTGATGGTTAGGGTTAGGGTTAGGGTGAGGGTTAGGATGAGGGTTAGAGTTAGGATTAAGTTTTGTGTGATGGCTAGGGTGAAGGTAAGGTTTAGAGTTAGGTTTAGGGTGAGGGTTAGGGTGAGGTTTATGGTTAGGGATAATGATAGATTTAGGCTTAGGGTTAGGGTGAGTGTGAGTGTGAGTGTGAGGGTTAGTGTTAGGGTTAGGCTGAAGGTGAGGTTGAGGGTTAGGTTTAGGTTGAGGGTAAGGGTTAGGGTTAGGGTGAGGGTTAGGATGAGGTATAGGGTTAGGATTAGGTTTAAGGTGAGATCTAGGGTGAGGGTGAAGTTTAGGGTTAGGTTTAGGGTGAGGTTGAGGGTTCGGGTTAGGTTTAGGATTAGGGTGAGGGTTATGGTTAGGGTTAGGTGAGGGTGAGTGTTAGGGTTAGGTAGAGGGTTACGGTTAGGGTTAGGGTTAGGGTGAGGTTTAGGGTTAGGGTTAGGGTGAGGGTTAGGATGAGATTTAGGCTTAAGATTAGGTTTAGGGTGAGGGCTAGGGTGAGAGTGAGGGTTAGGGTTAGGGTTAGGCTTAGTCCTAGGGTTAGGCTGAGGGTGAGTGTGAGGGATAGGGTTAGGATTATGGATAGCGTTAGGGTTAGGCTGAGTGTTACGATGAGTGTTCGGTTAGGGTGAGGGTTAAGGTGAGCATGACGGTAACAGTAAAGGTGAGGTTTAGGCTGAGGGTGAGTTTTCCCCAAAGAGTGAGAGTTAGGATCAGGGTGAGGGTTAGTGTAAGGGTTCGGGTGAGGGTTAGATTGATGGTAAGTGTTAGATTGAGGATTAGGTTTAGGGTTAGTGTGAGGCTTAGTGTGAGGATGATGGTTAGGGTTAGGGTTAGGGTGAGGTTTAGAGTTAGGTTGAGATTTAGGGTTATTGTGAGGGTTAGTGTTAGAGTTAGGGTAAGGGTAAATTTGAGGGTAAGTGTTAGGGTGAGGGTTAGGCTTAGGGTGAGTGTTATGGTTAGGGTGAGGATTAGGGTTAGCTTTAATGTTATTGTTAGGTTTAGGGTTAGGGTTACAGTGAAGGTGAAGGTGAGGGTAAGGGTTAGGGTGAGGTTTAGGGTTAGGGTGAGGTTTGAGTTAGAGTGAGGGTGAGGTTTAGGGTTAGAGTTAGGGTTAGGGTGAGGGTTAGGATGAGGTTTAGGGTTAGGGATAGTTTTAGGTTTAGGGTTACGTTGAGTTTAGGGTGAGAGTAAGGGTTAGGTTTATGGTTAGGATTAGGTTTAGGGTGAGGGTAAGTGTGTGGGTTAGGGTTAGGTTTAGGGTTAGGCTTAGGGTTAGGCTGAGGGTTAGGGTGAGGGTGTGCTTTAGGGTGAGGGTTAGGGTTAGGGTTGTGGTGAGGGTTAGGATGAGGGTTACGTTTAGGATTGGGGTTAGGGTGAGGGCTAGGGTGAGGTTGAGGGTTACGGTTAGGGTTAGGGTGAGGTTTAGATTTAGTTTTAGTGTTAGGGTCAGGGTGAGTTTGAGGTTTAGGGTTAGATATATGTTTAGGGTGAGGGTTAGGGAGAGGGTTAGGTTTAGGGTTAGTGTTAGTGTTAGGTTTAGGGTGAGTGTTAGGCTGAGGGTTAGGGTTAGGGATAGGGTTAGGTTTAGGATTAGTGTTAGGCTGAGGGTGAATGTGAGGGTTAGGGTTAGGGTTAGGTTGTGGCTTAGGGTTAGGCTGAGGTAGAGGGTAAGTGTGAGGGTTAGTGTTAGGTTGTGGGTTAGGGTTAGGGTTAGGGTTAGAGTTAGCCTTAAAGTGAGGTTTAGTGTTAGGGTTAGGGTTTGGGTTAGGGTTAGGTTTAGGGATATGGTGAGGCTTAGGTTTAGGCTTCGGTTTATGCTTAGGGTTAAGCTGAGGGTGAGGGTGGGCGTGAGGATTAGGGTTAGGGTTAGGTTTAGGGTTATTGTTAGTGTTATGGTTAGGGTAAAGTTTGTGGAGAGGGTGAGGCTGAGGGTGAGGGTTATGGTTAAGGTTAGGGTTAGGGTTAGGGTTAGTGTTATTGTTCCGGTTAGTGTTAGAGTTACGGTGAGTTTTAGGTTGGGGGTGAGGGTTAGGGTTAGGGTGAGGTTTAGGGTGAGTTTTAGGGTTAGGGTTAGGTTGAGGGTATGGTTTAGGTTTAGAGTTAGGGTTAGGGGGAGGGTTAGGATGAGGTTTAGAATTCCGTTGAGGGTGAGGGTGTGGGTTAGGGTTAGGGTTAGTTTTAGGGTGGGCTTTAGGGTTAAGTTTAGGATTAGGGTTAGGGTGAGGGTGAGGTTTAGGGTAAGATATAGGGTTAGGGGGAGGGTTAGGGTGAGGGTTAGGGTGAGGGTTAGTGTTAGGGTTAGGGTGAAGGGGAGGGTTAGTATGAGTTTTAGGGTTCGGGTTAGCGTTAGTGTGATGGTTAGTGTTAGCGTTCGGATTAGTGTTAAGGTCAGGGTAATTGTTAGGGTGAGGGTTTAGGTTAGGGTGAGGGATAGGGTTAGGTTTAGGGTGAGGTTTAGGGTTTGGATTAGGGTTAGAGTTAGGTTTAGGGTGAGGGTGAGGTTTTGGGATATAGTTAGGGTTAGGGTGAGTGTTAGGTTGAGGGTTAGTGTTAGTGTTAGGGTTTGGGTGAGGTTTAGGGTTTTGGTTAGGGTTAGGGTTAGTTTTAGGGTGAGGGTGAGATTTTGGATTAGAGTTAGGGTTAGGGTGAAGGTTAGGTTGAGGGTTAGTGTTAGGGTTCGTGTTAGGGTTAGGGTTACGGTGAGAGTTAGGGGGAGAGTTAGGGTTAGGGTTAGTGTTAGCATTAGGGTTAGGGTGAGGGTGAGTGTGTGTTTTAGGGTTAGGTTTAGGGTTAGGCTTAGGGTTAGGCTGAGGGTGAGGTTGAGGGTGAGGTTTAGGTATAGGATGAGGGTTAGGTTTCGGGTTAAGTTTAGGGTTATGCTGAGGGTTAGGGTAAGGGTTTTGGTGAGGGTTAGGGTTAGCGTTAGGGTGAGGGTTAAGGTTAGGGTTAAGGTGAGGGATCGAATGAGGATCAGGGTTAGGATTAGGGTTAGGATTAGGGTTAGGGTGAGGGCTAGGGTGAGAGTGGGGATTAGGTTTAGTGTTAGGGTGAGGTTTAGGGTTAGGTTAGGGTGAGGGTTAGGATGAGCGTTAGGATTACAGTGAGGGTGACCGTTAGAGATAGGGTGAGGGTTATGGTTAGGACTAGGGTTAGGGTGGGGTTGAGTGCTAGGATTAGTTGTAGGGGCAGGGTTAGGTTTAGAGTTACAATAAGGGTGAGGGTGAGGGTTAGGTTAGATTTAGGGTGAGGTTTAGGGTTAGGATTAGGGTTAGGGTGAGGGTGAGTTATAGGTTTAGAGTTAGGGTTAGGGTTACGGTTAGGTTGAGGGTCAGTTTTAGGGTTAGTTTTAGGGTTACGGTTAGGGTGAGTGTTAGGTTGAGGTTTATTGTTAGGGTTAGGGTTAGAGTTAGGATTAAGGTTAGGGTGAGGGTGAGTGTGAGAGTTAGGGTTCCGGTTAGGCTTAGACTGAGGGTGAGGATGGGGGTGAGGATTAGTTTTAGGGTGATGGTTCGGATTAGGGTTAGGTTGAGGGTTAGGTTGAGGGTTAGGTTTAGGTTGAGGTTTAGCGTGAGGGTGATAATAAGTGTAAAGGTGAGGGTTAGGCTGAGGGTGAGGGTTAAGATAAGTGTGAGGGTTAGGGTTAGGATTAGGCTTCGGGTAAGGGTTCTCGTTAAGGTTAGGGTGAGGGTTAGATTGAGGATTAGATTTAGGGTTATTGTGAGGTTTAGGTTGAGGATGAGAAATTAGGGTTACCGTGAGGGCTAGGGTGAGAGTGAGGTTTAGGGTTAGGTTTATGGGTAGGGTGAGGATTAGGATTAGGGTGAGGTTTAGGGTTAGTGTGAAGGTTAGTGTTAGGTTTAGGGTTAGTGTTAGGGTGAGGTTAAGTGTTAGGTTGAGGGTTAGGTTTAGGGTGAGTCTTATGGTTAGTGTTAAGGTTAGGGGTACGTTTACGTTGATGGTGAGTATGAGGGTTAGGGTTAGGGTGAGGTTTAGTGTTAGTGTTAGGGTGAGGATTAGTGTTAGGGTGAGTTTTAGGGTTTGGGTGCTGGTTAGTGTTAGTGTGAGGTTTAGAGTTAGGGTTAGGGTTAGTGTTAGGGTGAGAGTTATGGTTAGGGAGAGGTTTAGGGTTAGGGTTAGGGTTATTGTTAGAGTTAGGGTTAGGGTTACTGTGACGGTGAGGGTAAGGGTGAGGGTTAGGGTTGGTGTTACGATGAGGTTTAGGTTTAGGGTTAGGCTTAGAGTTAGGGTTAGGGTGAGGGTGAGGTTTAGGGTTGGAGTTAGGTTTAGTGTTAAGGTTAACATTAGGGTGAGGATTAGGCTTTGGCTTAGGCTTAGGCTTAGGCCCAGCATGAGGGTGAGGATTAGGGTTAGGGTTAGGGTGAGGGTTAAGGTTAGGGTAAGGGTGAGCATTATGGTTTAGTGTTAGGATTAGGGTTAGGGTGAGAGCTAGGGTGAGGGTAAGGCTGAGGGTTAGGTTTAGGGATAGGGTTAGCTTTAGGATTAGGGTTAGGTTGAGGGTGAGTGTGAGAGTTACGGTTAGTGTTAGGGTTAGGCTTAGGGTTTTGGTGAAGATTAGGGTTAGGTTTTGGGTTAGGGTGAGGGTGAGGGTGAGGATTAGGGTTAGTTTTATGGCTAGGTTTAGGGGTAGGTTTAGGCTGAGGGTGAGGGTGGGGGTGAGGGTTAGGTATGGGTTAGGGTTAAAATTACGGTTATTTTTAGTGTTATGGTTTGGGTTTAGTTTGTGGTGAGGGTTAGCCTGAGGTTGAGGTTTTACTTTAGGGTTACGCTTAGTCTTACGGTTAGGCTGAGGGTGAGGGCGGGGGTGAGGAATAGGTTTTGGATGATGCTTAGGGTTAGGGTTAGGGTGAGGGTTAGGATGAGGCTTAGGGTTAGGATTATGTTTAGGGTGAGGGCTAGGTTGAGGGTGAGCGTTAGTGTTATGGTTAGGCTTAGGCTTAGTGTTAGGCTGAGGATGAAGGTGGGGGTGAGGGTTTGAGTTAGGGTGATGGATAGGGTTAGGTTTAGGCTGAGTGTTAGGATGAGGGTTAGGGTTAGGGTGAGGGTTAGGGTGAGTGTGACGGTAAGAATAAACGGGAGGCTTAGGCTGAGGGTGAGTGTTCTCCTAAGGGTGAGAGTTAGGATTAGGGTGAAGGTTAGGGTAAGGGTTAAGGTGAGGGATAGGGTTAGGGTTAGGGTTAGATTGTGGATCAGGGTTGGGTTTTGTGTGAGGTTTAGGGTGAGGATGAGGGTTAGGGTTAAGGTGAGGGTTAGAGTTAGAATTAGGGTTAGGGTGAGGGCTAAGGTGAGGCTGAGGGTTAGGGTTAGGGTTAGGGTTAGGGTTATTGTTAGTGTTATGGTTAAGGTTAAGTTTACGTTTAGGGTGAGGCTGACGTGAGGTTTTGGTTTAGGGTTAAGGTGAGGCTGACGGTGAGGGTTAGGGTTACGGTTAGGGTGAGGGTTTAAGTTAGGGTTATGGTTAGAGTGAGGATTAGGGTTAGTATTATTGTTAGGGTTAGGGTTAGAGTTATGGTGAGGGTGAGGGTAAGGGTTAGGTTTAGGTTTAGGGTGAGGGTTAGGGTGAGGGTGAGGTTTAGGGATAGAGTTAGTGTTAGGGGAAGGGTTAGGGCAAGTGTTAGGTTTAGGGTTAGTGTTAGGTTAGGGTTATGGTGAGGTTTAGGTTGAGGTTTAGGGTTAGTGTTAGGGTTGGGTTTAGGATTAGGGTTATGGTGAGGCTGAGTGTGAGGATTAGGTTTAGGATTAGTTTTAGGCTTAGGGTTAGGCTGAGGGTGAGGGTGGGGTTGAGGATTAGGTTAAGGGTGATGGTTAAGGTTAGGGTTAGGTTTAGAGTTAGGATTAGGGTTAGGGTTAGGATTAGGGTTAGGGTGATGTCTATGGTGAGGGTGAGGGTCAGGGTTAGGGTTAAGCTTAGGGTTACAATCAGGGTGAGGGTTAGGATGAGGGTTAGGCTTAGGGTGAGGTTTAGGGTGATTGTGACGGTAAGGTTAAAGGTGAGACTTAGGCTGATAGTGGGGATTAAGGTAAGGGTGAGGGTTAGGGATAGGGTGAGAGTTAGGGTTAGCGTTAAGGTGAGGGTGAGTTTTATATTGAGGATTAGTTTTAGGGTTAGTGTGAAGTTTAGGTTGAGGATGAGTGTTAGGGTTAGTGTGAGTGCTAGTCTTAGGGTTAGGTTTAGTGTTAGGGTGAGTTTAAGTATTAGGGTGAGGGTTAGGTTTAGAGTGAGTGTTATGGTTAGAATGAGGGTTAGGGTGAGGGTTATTGTTAGGGTTAGGATTAGGGCGACGGTTAGGGAGAGGGTGAGAGGGTTAGGGTTAGGGTGAGGGTTAGGTTTATGTTTAGGGTTAGGGTTAGAGTTAGGGTTAGGGTGAGGGTGAGGTTTAGGGTTAGTGTTAGGGTTAGGATGAGGATTAGGATTAGGTTGAGGGTTAGGGTTAGGTTTAGTGTTATGGTTAGGGTGAGGGTTAGGTTGAGGGTTAGTGTGAGGGTTAGGGTTAGTGTTAGGTTGAGGGTTAGTGTGAGGTTTAGGGTTAGGGTTAGGGTTATGGTTAGTGTTAGGTTAAGGGTGAGGGTGAGGTTTAAGATTAGAGTTAGGGTTAGGGTGATTCTGAGGGTGAGGGTTAGGGTTAGGCTTAATGTTTGAGTTAGGGTTAGGGAGAGTGTTAGGGTGAGGGTGAGAGTTAGGCTTAGTGTTAGGATTAGGATTAGGGTAAGGTTTAGGGTGAGTATGAGGGTTAGGGTTAGGGTTAGGGTGAGGGTAAGTGTTAGGGTGAGGGTTAGGTTTAGGTTGATGGATATGGTTAGGATGAGGGTTAGGGTTAGATTTAGGGTTATTGTTAGGGTTCGGGTTAGTGTTATTGTTAGGGTAAGTTTTATATTTACGGTTAAGGTGAGGGTGAGGGTTAGGGTTAGGTTTAGGGTGAGGTTTAGGGTTTGGGTTAGGGTTAGAGTTAGGGTTAGGGTGAGGGTTAGGTTTAAGGTTAGTTTTAGGGTTAGGGTTACGGTGAGAATTAGGGGGAGGCATAGCGTTAGGTTTAGGGTTAGGCTTAGGGTTATTCTGAGGGTGAGTGTGTGTGTTAGGGTTAGCTTTAGGTTTAGGCTTAGGTTTAGGTTGAGTGTGAGGTTGAGGGTGAGAATGTTAGGGTTAAGGTGAGAGTTATGCTTACGTTTAGGGGAGGGTTAGGCTGAGGTTTAGCGTTAGGATTAGCGTTAGGATGAGGAGTAGGGTGAGGGTGAGGTTTAGGTTTAGGGTTAGGGTGACGTTTAGGGTTAGGGTTAGAGTTATGGTCAGGGTGACGTTTAGGGTTTGAGTTAGGGTTACACTGAGGCTGAGGGTGTGAGTTAGGTTTAGGTTTAATGTTATGGTTAGGGTTAAGGTGAGGGTTAGGTTGAGGGTGAGGGTTAGGGTTAGGGTTAGGGTGAGTGTTAAGGTTAGGGCTAGGGTGAGGGCGAGATATATGGTTAGGGTTTGGGTGAGGGTTAGGCTTAGGCTGAGGCTGAGGTTGAGGTTGAGGGTTAGGCTTAGGTTGAAGTTTAGGGTTACGGTTAGGGTGACATTTAGGGTTTGTGTTAACTTTAGGGTTAGGGTGAGGTGTAAGGTAAGGGTTACGGTGAGGGTGAGGGTTAGGGTTAGGGTCAGTGTTAGGGTGAGGGTAAGGATGAGTGTTAGGGTTAGGATTAGGTTTAGGGTGAGGGCTAGGGTCAGGATGAGGTTTAGGGTTAGGGTTAGGGTTTGGGTGAGGTTTATGGTTAGGATTAGGGTTATGGTGAGAGTGAGATTTAGGGTTAGAGTTAGGGTTATTTTGAGGCTGATGATGAGGTTTTGGGTTAGGGTTAGTGTTAGATTTAGGGTTAGGGTGAGGGTTAGGTTGAGGTTGAGAGTTAGGCTTAGGGTTAGGATTAGGATTAGGATAAGGGTTAGGGTGAGTTTGAGGGTTAGGATTAGGGTTAGGGTTTTGCTGAGGGTGAGGGTGAGGGTGAGGGTTAGAGTTAGGCTGAGTGTTAGGGTTAGGGCTATTGTGAGGGTTAGGGTTAGGGTTAAGGTGAGGGTTAGAATGAGATTTAGGTTTAGGATTAGGGTTAGGGTGAGCGCTGGGTGAGGGTTACTCTGAGGGTTAGAGTTAGGTTTAGGATTAGGTTTAAGTTGAGGGTGAGTGTGAGGGTTAGGGTTAGGGTTGGTCTTTGGCTTAGGGTTAGGCTGAGGGTGAGGGTGGGGATAAGGATTAGGTTTAGAGTGATGGTTCAGGTTATCATTAGGTTAAGTTTTAGGATGAGGGTTAGGGTTAGGATTAGGGTTAGGGTGAGGGCTAGGGTGAGTGTGTGGATTAGGGATAGGTTTAGGCTTAGGCTTAGGGTTAGGCTGAGGCTGAAGTTGAGGGTGCGGTTTAGGGTTAGGGTGATGATTAGGGTAATTGTTAGGGTGAGGTTTAGGGTGAGGGTTTGGTTTAAGGTGAGAGTTCGGATGAGGGTGACCATAAGAGTAAAGTTGAGGGTTAGGCTGAGGGTGAGGGTTATGGTAAGGGTGAGGGTTCC